>NC_138029.1:119051145-120251145 GCF_964106645.2 Podarcis pityusensis
GCCTACCCTACTGTGGGAAAGCCTGGGTGAGTGACACCGTAATGAATTGAAGATGTATTCCGCTCAGCCCTGTGTTTGTTTGTGTGTGATGTTTAGTTTTGGGTTGGTTTGTTCTAACAGCCGGTTGGTGCAATGGCATTTTGTTCCTTAATAAATTATCTCAAATGAGCTTCAAGGAAATGTCCAGAATTTAATTATGGAAAAGGTACTCATCTTCAAGTGGAATACAGCACAAGAGAATAAAATCAGGAAAAGGAGCCATTATAAATTATTTAAAACCTCAATAAATAATCCTCAGTTCTTTCACCAGCTGCCCAGACACCAAGCAAAACATCCCTGCTTAACAAGAACGTTTTATTGTCACCCGAGGAAGAAAGCTTATTTCAGATAACAAATCCTGGCCTCCGTTCAGACTGTATTGCTGAGGTTCCTTCTGCACCAAGTTCAGGAGTAAACCCTGCTTTCTCTTCTCTCTGTCTCTCTCCCCCAACAGATAATGCCAGGAGGAAACATTTCTGAGCAGACTGACTGGTGTTTCCTGCTTGGCAGGGGGTTGGACTCGATGGCCCTTGTGGTCTCTTCCAACTCTATGATTCCATGATTCTATGAGTTCCGCTTTGTCCTCCAGTCTCAAGTCCATAATGCATGTGCACCAAGTTTAGTTTAGTACAGTGGTGCCTCGCAAGACGAATGCCTCGCAAGACGGAAAACTCACAAGACGAAAGGGGTTTTTGTTTTTTGAGCTGCTTCGCAAGACGATTTTCCCTATGGGCTTGCTTCGCAAGACGGAAACGTCTTGCAAGTTTGTTTCCTTTTTCTTAACACCGTTAATACAGTTGCGACTTGACTTCGAGGAGCAACTCATAGAACGCGGTGTGGTAGCCTTTTTTGAGGTTTTTGAAGACTTTGGTGATTTTTGAAGCTTTTCCAAAACTTTTCCGACACCGTGCTTTGCAAAACGAAAAAAATCGCAAGACGACAAAACTCGCGGAACGAAATCATTTTGTCTTGCGAGGCACCACTGTACTTGAAAATCACAGCACCATTGATCTTTAGGAGCATATTGTTTAAACAGGCCCATTTTTGCGGGCGGACCCCAAACTCTAGTACAAGGGTTCCCAAACTGTGGTCTGTGGTGGTTTGTATGAAATATTGATTTTAATTGTATTTCTGGTGTATCAAGAAATGGAGGGTACATTTCATCATATGTGGTGGACATGTAAATCAGCAAAGGATTTATGGGAGATGATCTATAACAATATAGATGATATATAATGAAATGGAGGGGGGTGTTTTAAAGGACTTATATAAAAAGACCAGAAATCTCCTTATTAGGAATATTACGATGTCCTCACAGATCAAAATGATTTGTTACTTGACGCAATCACAGCAGCCCAAATGATATATGCTTGGAAATGGACAGAGGGAACAACGCCAACGAAGGAGGAATGGCAAATGAAATTGATGGAACGTGTGGAATTAGCAAATATGAATTATAGAAGAAGAGACCAGGAAGGTGAAGTATTTAAGGAGGAGTGAAAAATGTTTGCAGAATATCTGAAAAATCATGTCAAACAGGTTAAGCAGGGTTGGAGTAAATTCAGCAGTTTAAAGTATATGAAGATGTAATGCGGAGGGAGAGGGGAAATTATGGAGTAATAAGAATATGCAGTTGTAATGCGTTAATATCTAGAACCATGAAAGGGGGGAAGGGAAGTCAGTGACTATGACTGTGTGAGTAAATTGAACGGAATATGAAAACTTGTAATGGAAAGAGAGAGAGAATGAGAATGCAGTGCCAGGGCTCTGGCATCATACTAGAGTCCTTCCTCCATCCTACTGAAGCTAGTTCTTCTTTTGTTTCTTACTTTGTCTTTCCTTGTGCCATGGAATTCCAATTGTATTACCAATAAAATGTAATATGAGAAATAAGATTCAATAGAAGAAATAGAAGAAGAAATAAAAATGCAATTAAACTAACATGCAGCATCTACCACAGTGCATTACAGTTGCTACAACAGATGGAAAAGGCATTAAGTGGTCCACCAAGGCCACCAGAAATTTTCATGTGATCTGGTTTCAAGTGACACAAATGTGTGAATCGGGATAAGGCAGATTCCTATGTTCCTTTGTTCTGAGGTTTCTACAGTGCCGGGTTCAGAAACAAACCCTGTCTTCCCCTTTCTCTTCCTCTGTGAGCAGATGATACCAGGAACAAAGTTTTCTGCCTGGGTTGTGGTCACAGCTTTGCCCTCCCGTTTTAAGCCTTAATTTGAACACGAAACACACGTTTTGTACTTGAGCCTCACCCCACACACAGACACCCACTCACACCACCTATCTACACAATTTATTGTTGTGTTTTATTTTATCCTGGAGTGGTTTAATTCCTTTTTGTTGCCCAGTGCTATGGTGATTTGAATTGTTTTTCAACAGTACAGTTTTAAGTAGTTTTTTAAAAAGCACTCTTCTAGATCCTCATAAACAGCAGCTTACCTGGGTCTCAACACGAAGCATTTTTACTCAAACTTCTGCTTAAAAACTTCCAAGGAAGGAGATTCTGCAACCTCCCAAAGGAGACCATTCCCACAGTTGAACAGCTCTTTTTATCAGAAAGTTCTTTCGTAAGTCTAGTTGGACTCTCCTTATATTGTATTGTACCGTATATCAAACTTGAGTCCAGGTGTTGTTAGACTACAACTCCCATAATCCCTAGCTAGCAGGTCCAGTGGTCAGGGATGGTGGGAATTGTAGTCCCAAAAAAACCAGGGAGGGGAAAGTTTGAGAAACACTGGAAGATACTACATCCCCCAGAAGGCTTTGGGTCTGGATAAGAAAGACCGCTAGGCGTGGGAAGTCCCACAATGCAACAGGCTCTCTGGTAGAAGCATTTCCCGCACTGCAGGTCGCTTTGGGAGCTCATCACGGAAGAGAAGCTGCATCTGACTCATGTAACAGATGAATGCGGGTGAGAAGCAAGAGAGGGAAGATACGGGTCTAAGGGTTTATCCACACTTACACTTGAATCCCCCACCCCACCCCCAAAACGGCTCTATTGTGCTCAGTTACAGGAGCAAGCAGCAATTCAGATTTTCCCCAGTTTGGCCTTTAATCCAACCTATCTCTAAAGAGCAGGTTTTTCCCTTGGAAAGGAGTGGGATAAGGGGAAAACTGCCCAGACATGTACTTTCCTAAGCAGATGTGTGAAGAAAAGAGTGGGGAGAGGCTGAATTGTAGAATCAAAAGAATTGAGAGTTGGAAGGGGATCTGAGGGCTATCTAATCCAAACCCTGCAATAGAGCCATTGGAATATGCAGTGGTAATGCGTAGATATCTAGAACCATGGAAGGGGGGGAGGGAAGTTGATGACTATGATTGTGTGAGTAAATTGAATGGAATATGAAAACTTGTAATGGAAAAAAGCACATTAAAAAAAATTGAAAAAGAGAATGCAGTGTCAGGGCTCTAGCACCAAACCAGAGCCCTTGCTCTGCCCTCCCCGAAGCCAGATATAGTCATACCTCGGGTTAAATATGCTTCAGGTTGAGTGTTTTCAGGTTACGCTCCCCAGCAACCCGGAAGTAACGGAATGCATTACTTCTGGGTTTTGCCGCTCTTGCATGCGCAGACGCTCAAAATGACGTCACGCAAATGCGCGGAAGAGGCAAAATATGACCCGCACATGCTCAGACGCACAGTCGTGGGTTACGTTCTACTCAGGATGCGAATGGGGCTCCGGAACGGATCCCGTTCGCATCCAGAGGTACCACTGTAATTGTAATTCTGGTTTTTCTTTTGCCTCTTATATTGTCTTTTCTTGTGCCATGGAATTCCAATTGTAATAGCAATAAAATGAAATATAAAAATAAGATTCAAAATAATAAATAAAAGAAGTAATTAAAATGCAACTGAACAAACATACAGCATCTGTTTTTCAACAGTCTACAGTTTTAAGTTCTGTTTTTTTAAAAAAACACCCTCCCAGATCCCATAAATGACAGCTTACATAGGGCTCAGCTGCAAGCATTGTTTCTCAAACTTGAGGTGTTTTTGGACTACAACTCCCATCATCCCTAGCTAGCAAGACCAATGGTCAGGAATGATGGGAGTTTGTAGTCTAGCATTGTTTGGGTGGGTGCCTAAGTTTGATAAATACTGGAAGAGACTGCATCTCCCAGAAGGCTTTGGGTTTGGATAAGAAAGAAGACAAGGACTGGGCAGCCCCAGAATGCAATGGGATTTTGTTTTCTCCCCTCAGCCCTCTTTCTCAAGGAATCTTCTTGGTGGGAAGGGGAGGACGCAGAACAATATTGTTGTGATAAGGAAAATTAGGGGGGTGTTTGCAGGGTGTCCTTAGGGAGTTTTGGGAAGAGAAGCTGCAGCTGACTTGTGTAATGTTATATATAACATATATGTGAATGAGTGAGTGGTGCAAGGGCTCAGGTAGCATCCTAGAGCCCCTCTGCCTTCCTTAAGCCAAATAATTATATTTATTGTGCTTCTTTTGTTTAATAGAATCATAGAATCTTTGGACTGGAAGGGGTCCTGAGGGTCATCTAGTCTAACCCCCTGCAATGCAGGAATCTCAGCTAACGCATCCATGACAGAGGGCCATCCAACCTCTGCTTAAAAACCTCCAAGGAAGGAGATTCTGCAACCTCCCGAGGGAGACCGTTCCCACGGTCAAACAGCTCTTATTATCAGAAAGTTCTTTCGTACGTCTAGTTGGAATCTCCTTATATCATATTGTACTGTATATCAAACTTTAGTCCCCAGGTGTTGTTGGACTACAACTCCCATCATTCTTTGCTTGCAGGACCAGGGACCAGGGATTATGGGAATTGTAGTCCAAAAAAACAGGAGCAAGATTGAGAAACACTGGAAGATACTACATCTCCCAGAAGGCTTTGGGTCTGGAAAAGAAAGAACGCCAGGCGTGGGAAGCCCCACAATGCAATGGGCTCTTGCTTTCTCCCCTGAGTCCTCCTTATCAGGGCAGGAAGTGGAGGAGGAAAAACAAGGGGTTTGCAATAGGACTTTAGAGGGAAAAGCCTTTCTGTGAAGGCTGCACATGGGGCAGGATGGAAGTCGCTTGAAAGGTGTCCTTTGGGAGCTCATCACAGAAGAGAAGCTGCAGCTGAATTGTGTAACAGGTGAATGTGGGTGAGAAGCCGGAAAGGGAAGACACGGGTCTAAGGGCTTATCCACACTTACTCTTGAATCCCCCCCCCATAAAAACTGCTCTTTCGTGCTCAAAGGAGCAAGCAGCCATTCAGATGTCCCCCAGATTGGCCTTTGATCCAGCTTACCCATAAAGAGCAGGTTTTTGGTAGTTGTAGTGCAAAAACACCAGGGGACTCAAGTTTGGGAAACTATGCTTGCAGGAGAGGAGCAAGGGAGAAACTGCCCAGACATGTGCTTTCCTAAGCGGATGTGTGAAGAAAAGAGTAGGGAGAGGCTGAATCATAGAAGCAAAGAATTGTAGAGTTGGAAGGGGATCTGAGGGTCATCTAGTCTAACCCCCTGCAATGGAGCCAGTGGAATATGCAGTTGTAATGGGTAGATATCTAGAACCATGGAAGGGGGGAGGGAAGTTGATGACTATGATTGTGTGAGATAATTGAATGGAATATGAAAACTTGTAATGGAAAAAAGCATATATATATTTTTAAGAGAATGCAGTGCCAGGGCTCTGGCACCATACCAGAGCCCTTGCTCTGCCCTACAACTCCCATCATCCCTAGCTAGCAAGACCAGTGGTCAGGAATGATGGGAGTTTGTAGTCTAACATTGATTGGGTGGGTACCTAAGTATGATAAATACTGGAAGAGACTATATCTCCCAGAAGGCTTTGGGTCTGGATAAGAAAGGAGAGGAGGCAGAACAATATTGTTGTGATAAGGAAAAGCACATCGGGGGGGGGTCGCTTGCAGGGTGCCCTTAGGGAGTTTTGGGAAACGAAGCTGCAGTCGACTCTTGTAATGTTATTTATAATGTATATATGAATGAATGAATGAATGAGTGGTGCAAGGGCTCAGGTAGCATCCCAGAGCCCCTCACTCCGCCTTCCTTTAGCCAGATAATTATATTTCTTTTGCGTCTTTTGTTTAATAGAGTCATAGAATCTTGGGGCTGGAAGGGTTCCCGAGGGTCATCTAGTCCAACCCCCTGCAATGCAAGAAACTCAGCTAACGCATCCATGACAGATGGCCATCCAATCTCTGCTTAAAAACTTCCAAGGAAGGAGATTCTGCAACCTCCCGAGGGAGACCGTTCCCACGGTTGAACAGCTCTTATTATCAGAAAGTTCTTTCGTAAGTCTAGTTGGAATCTCCTTATATCATATTGTACTGTATATCAAACTTGAGTCCCCAGTTGTTGTTGGACTACAACTCCCATAATCCTTTGCTTGCAGGACCAGTGGTCAGGAATGATGAGACTTTGTAGGGTGGGTACCCAAATTTGAGAAACACTGGAAGAAACTTCATCTCCCAGAAGGCTTTGGGTCTGATAAGAAAGTAGGCTTGAGAAGCCCCACAGTGCAATGCACTTTTGCTTTCTCCCATCAGTCCTCAGGTACTCTTCTTGGCAGGAAGGGGAAGAGGCGGAACAGGATTGTTGTGATAAGGAAAAGCACATTGGAGAAAGACAGAGGTCACTTTCAGGGTTTCCTGTGGGAGTTTATCACAGAAGAGAAGCTGCAGATTACTCTTGTAACGGGTGAATGTGAGTGAGAAGCAGGAGAGGGGAGATATGGGTCTAAGGGCTTATCCACACTTTCTCTTGAATCCCCCAGCCCACCACCAAAACTGCTCTTTCGTGCTCAGTTAGAGGAGCAAGCAGCAATTCAGATTTCCCCCAGATTGACCTTTGATCCAGCCTATCCCTAAAGTGCAAGTTTTTCCCTTGAAAAGCAGCGGAGCAAGGGGGAAACTGCCCAGACATGTGCTTTCTTAAGCAGATGTGTGAGGGAAAGAGTGGGGAGAGGCTGAATAGTAGAATCAAAAGAATTGTAGAGTTGGAAGGAGATCTGAGGGGCATCTAGTCCAACCCCCTGCAAAGGAGCCATTGGAATATGCAGTTGTAATGGGTAGATATCTAGAACCATGGAAGGGTGGGGGGAGTTGATGACTATGATTGTGTGAGTAAATTGAATGGAATATGAAAACTTGTAATGGAATAAAAGCATAAATATATATATATTAAGAGAATATATATATTAAGAGAATGCAGTGCCAGGGCTCTGGCACCATACCAGAGCCCTTGCTCTGTCATCCCCGAAGCCAGATAATTGTAATTCTGCTGTTTCTTTTGCTTCTTATATTGGCCTTTGATCCAACCTATCCTAAAGAGCAAGTTTTCCCCTGGAAAGGAGTGGGGCAAGGCAGAAACTGCTCAGACACATGCTTTCCTAAGCGGATGTGTGAGGGAAAGAGCAGGGATAGGTAGAATTGGAGAGTACGGAACTATGGAAGGGAGGAAGGGAAGTCAATGACCATGATTGTGTGAGTAAATCAATGGGATATGAAAACTTGTAATGAAAAAGGCACAAATAATTGTGTGGATAGATAGATAGATAGATAGATAGATAGATAGATAGATAAGGCGTTGCCAGGGCTCTGGCACCATCCCAGAGCCCTCACTCCACCCTCCCGAAGTCAGATGATTGCATTTCTGTGTTTTTTTGTTTGTGTCCTTTTTTGTATTTTCTTTTGCCATAGAATTCAGATTGTAATGCCAAGTTCAGCTAAGTCATACATTACATTGCAACCTCTGCTTGAAAACCTTCATGGAAAGTGAGGTGTGTATGTGAGAGAAAAGGGGGATGTGAAGCCCCCTCAGATATTGTTTCTAAAATTGGTGGATGCAGTCTGCAGCAGTATCACTGGAAATAATTGGTGGTGTATCAAAATTGGCTTATTTAAATTGCTGGTTGGTAAAATCAAAAACTTATTAGCATACCATTTACAAGAGGGCCCCCGAGATTTCGACTGCCTAGGGGCCTCCACAGAGTTCAATCCTGCGCTGGTGGGGGCAGGAAAACAATAGGGATTTTCAGGACATAGACTTCCCATAAGAAGCTTCTGGTTGTGGTGGGTAGATTGGCAGACAGGATTGTTGGGTTGCCATGCACCCGGAACTTCCTGGAAATAGCCAGGATTCAGCTGTCGGAAATGGTGTCTGGGCGGAAATTGCTGTAATGTCCGGAAAAACCCAGATGTACAGAAACCCATGTCAGAAGTGTAGAATTTAGTGAATTTCCATGGGGGGGAAAAAGCTCGAAAACTTGTGTCCGGATTTTCACTTTTTGAAATATGGCAACCCTAAGGATCAGTGAGACACACTGACAAGTGTGAAGTTGAAACAAGAGTGTTTTGAAAGAGGAGGAGAAACTTCACCCTTTCCACTAAACTTCACCCCTTCCACTAAAATTATGCCATGCATAATTTTATAAATTTCTATCGTGTCACCTCTCACTTTGCTTTTCTGAAAAGCCCCAAATGCTTTTTGACGTGAGGCGACCTGTATTATTCCAAATGCAGCTGCACCATAGATTTGTATAATGGCACTATGATATTGTATGGAGAATTTGCCTTTTTCACAGACTCCATACACACACTGGACCAAAACCTTTGAGCTGTTCACTATGACCCCAAGGTCTTCTTGCTGGTCAGTCAAATGCCAGTAGGTTTCCGAGCACAATTCAAAGTGTTGGTTCAATTCAAAATGTTGGGCGGCTGCCCTCCCATCAGATGTCAAGGAAATAAAGAACTATCTGACTTTTAGAACACATCTGAAGGTAGCCCTGTTTAGGGAAGTTTTCAATGTTTGATATTTTCTTGTGCTTTTAATTCTGTTGGGAGCCACCCAGAGTGGCTGGGGAAATCCAGCCAGATGGGTGGGGTATAAGTAAATTATTATTATTATTATTATTATTATTATTATTATTATTATTATTAATCCCATAGGCGAATGAGAGGCCAATGCTAAAAGTTCTATTTTCATACAGGGTGGTAAAAAGAGGCGGTCCCACATCCGTCGTGATCCTCCGCCAAGCCGTCAGTTGAAAACCAAGGAGAATGATGCAGAAGCGCCTTTCCCTGGGAGCGATGTTATTGCTGGAACACTCCTACTGTCGCCCAGCCAGTCCAGGTAGGTCAGCGACTAAATGGTTTTCACATGCGTATGCCCTGTGGAACACCTTCCCATCTTCTTTTAGAAGACATCTGAAGGCAGCCCTGTTTAGGGAAGTTTTTAATGTTTGAAGGTTTATTCTGTTTTTAGTCTTCTGTTGGGAGCCGCCCAGAGTGGCTGGGGAAACCCATCCTGTTGGGCAGCGTATAAGTAATAAAGTTGTTGTTGTTGTTGTTAAAGAGGAATCCAGAGGTCATTGTGCATCGGGGAATCTTCTGGAATGGAGAAATAAGGAGCAATTTATGCAGACAGTGACATTATGCCACAGACTATGCCAGAGGAGAGTGTCACACTCACCAAAGGCAGGTTAAGGGGAACACCAAGCCAAGAGGGAGCTGCTGGGGGCACCACAACAATGAGGAACATTGGAAGGGGAGAGTTGTTTGGGGCACCGAATTTTGGTGTTTCACAGGGTGGTGTTGAAATTTCAAAGCCCTCACACCTTCCTTGTGCAGCTCAATGTAGCTTTCAAGGTGGGGTGGGGGTGCGATTGTAACAACCTACCACTACCTCCTGACAAAGTATAATAATAATAATAATAATAATAATAATAATAATAATAATAATTTATTTATATCCCACCCTCCCCAGCCAAAGCCGGGCTCAGAGCAGCTAACAACAATAAAAGTAACACAGCATTCTAAAATCAATTCAAAATCAAATTAATGGCAAGCATTGGGCCAGAGTTCTGTGAGGACTACCAAAGGAGGGGTCAGGCTGTGCCTTGGCCAAAGGCCTGGTGGAACCGCTCTGTCTTGCGGAAAGATGTCAAGTCCTGCAGGGCCCTAGTCTCTTGTGACAGAGCATTCCACCAGATCGGGGCCACAGCTGAAAAAAGCTGTGTTTGGAAAAGTTTGGAAGTTTAGTCACCTTCATGGAATGCCAGCAAGGAACATCAAAAATGTTGCTGGGAACCTGACCCCAATGATAAGATGATCTGGATGGCAGCCTTGTACACTCACATGCACATCCTGAAAAGCCACCTGTGTGAGGGAGAGACTTCATCAGGCAAGGCCTTCTTCCACCTGCCTTGTCCCATCCTCCAGTCTCTGGTTCTCAATTTTTTTATTCTATTATGTTATGCACTGTGGCTTGCTGTTGTGTTAATGATTGTAGCTTGGAAGTTATTTATTGTAATTGTTAAGAGTGGGTTTCTGTTTAATTTTTATATGCTGATATTTAATATTATTCTATACTATTCTAGTGATTGTTGAATGCTAATTTATTTGATGTGGGTTGCTTATTTTAAAGTTATGTTTTATTATCACATTAGATTGTTATAGTGTATGTTCTTTGTTTCTTCAGCTTGTAAACCGCCTTGGGTATCGTAAGATAGAAAGACGGTTTACAAATCAAAAGTGATGATGATGACTAAAGTGAGGCCACTTTGTGTGAAGAACAAAGGGGCTGTGGGCATTATGCCCAAATCTGGGCCTACCCCTGGCTACACTTAATGTAAATTGTGGGGGGTTGTGAGAGCTTTCACAGGTTCAGGCTTCATATCTTGCATATCATAGCACAACCATTATTCAGTTTGTATTGTGTGGTTCCTTCTCTTCCAGACTCAGACTAACTTTCCACCCTTCTCTCTCTCTAAGCAGATGACACCAGCAGAAAATATACCTGCCCAATCTGTGGCGAGTGCTTTGCCTCCACGTTGGCTCTTGCCAGACACCAGAGAATCCACACAGGAGAGAAGCCCCAGAACGGCAGTGAGAGTGGGGAATGTTTTGGTCAGAGTTCAGGGCTTTTGAGCCACCAAAGTACCCGCCAAAGAGAAAAACCCCATAAGTGTGCAGAGTGTGGGGAAACGTTTTCTCATCGATCTGTCCTTCAGCTCCATCGGAAGGTTCATGCAGCAGACAACTCCTATCACTGCCGTAAGTGTGGAGAGAAACATTCCCCACTCTCGGATTTTGTGAAGCATCTCAGAGCCCACGCAAGAATAAAACCGTACAAATGCTTGGAGTGTGGGAAATGTTTCCCTCAGGAATTGCAGCTTTGTGAACACCAGAGAGTCCACACAGGAAATAAACGACACAAATACTTACAGTCTGAGACGAGCTTTTCTAGACGGCGGCAACTGGTGAGACGTCAGCAGATCTATAAGGGGGGTAAACCCTATAAGTGCATGAAATGTGGCAAATCGTTTGCTCAGCACACTGTCCTTGTGATCCATCGGAGGGGCCACTCGGGAAAGAAACCATATAAATGCTTGGAGTGTGGGGGAAATTTCCCTAGCCGATCAGTTTTTGTGAAACATCAGAGAATCCACACAGGGCCCCACAGATGTGATGGGTGCGGGAAAAGTTTTCTCTGGAGATCACAGCTTCTTGTACACCAGAAAATCCCCACAGGACAGAAATGCCACAAATGCAGTGATTGTGAGTCATCCTTCTCTTGTAGGCCACAACTTGTT
Organism: Podarcis pityusensis; assembly: GCF_964106645.2. Classification (NCBI taxonomy): domain Eukaryota; kingdom Metazoa; phylum Chordata; class Lepidosauria; order Squamata; family Lacertidae; genus Podarcis; species Podarcis pityusensis. Next base: position 119,062,760 of record NC_138029.1, read on the forward strand.
ATTCATCAGCGAACCCATTCAGGAGAAAAGCCTCATATGTGCTTGGAGTGTGGGAAACGCTTCCCCACAAAATCAGATCTTGTTCAACACCAGATAATCCACCCAGGAAAGAAACCCTATCAATGCACAGAGTGTGGGAAATGTTTTCTTGATAAATCTGCCCTTTTGAGCCATCAGGCGGTTCACAGTGGAGAGAGGCCCCATAAATGTGTGGAGTGTGGGGAAAGGTTTGTTTCGCCGTCAGAACTTGAAATCCATCAGGGAATCCACACAGGAGAGAAACCCTACAAATGCAGGGAATGTGGAAAATGCTTTGCCGGCCTAGCAGACCTTGATGAACACCAGAGAGTGCACACAATAAAGGGGCCTTATGAATGTAGAGATTGTGGGAAATGTTTTTCTACTTCATCACATCTTAATAGACATAAGAAAGCCCACCCAGGGAAGCCATATATATGTTTGGAATGTGGAATGATATTTTCTCATTCACATACCCTTAAGGGGCACCAGAAAAAGCATACAGTAAATAGATGCCATGAATGCTTGGAATGTGGGAAATGTTTTTCTAGGAGAGACGGCCTTGTGACTCATCAGAGAATCCACACAGGGGAGAAGCCCTACAAATGCTCAGTGTGTGGGAAATGCTTTTCAAGGAGAGAGAGTCTTGTAAAACATCGGAGAGTCCACCCAGGTGAGATATCCTATAAATGCACAGAGTGTGAGGAATGTTTTACCAGCGAATCACAGTTTATCATCCATCAGAAAAGTCATGCAGGAAAGAAACCCAACAAATGCACGGAATGTGGAAAAGTCTTTACCAAGAGTAAGAACCTTCGTAGACACGAGAGAAATCATACTCATTTGGAACCCTACAAATGCGTGGAATGTCGAAAACACTTTGCCAGCCTAGCAGAACTTGATGAACACCAGAGAGTGCACATAGGAGAGGGGCCTTATAAATGTGAAGATTGTGGGAAATGTTTTTCTGTTTCAGCACATCTTATGAGACATAAGAGAATTCACCCAAGAAAGCCATATATATGTTTGGAATGTGGAATGATATTTTCTCATTCACATACCCTTAAGGGGCACCAGAAAAAGCATACAGTAAATAGATGCCATAAATGCTTGGAATGTGGGAAATGTTTTTCTAGGAAACACTGTCTTGTGCTTCATCAGAGAACCCACACAGGGGAAAAGCCCTACAAATGCTCAGAGTGTGGGAAATTCTTTTCGAGAAGAGACGGTCTTCTGAAACATCAGCGAATCCACACAGGAAAGATAGTCTATAAATGCACAGAGTGTGAGGAATGTTTTGCTAGCGAATGGCGGCTTATGATCCATCAGAAGACCCATGCAGGAGATAAACCTTACAAATGCACAGAATGTGGACAATTATTTACCAAGAGTAAGAACCTTCGTAGGCATGAGAGAAATCATAATAAATCGGAACCCTAGAAAGCATATCTCATAATCCCTTGGACAATCAATACAGGAGACAAGCCCTACAAATGCTTGGAGTGTGAAAAATGTTTTTTTCTGAAAAGTTGGAGCTTCTTATACCCAAGAGAGTCCACACAGGAGAGAGGCCTTACCAGTGTGTAGAGTGTGGGAAATGTTTCTCACAGAGAAACCTTAAAAAACACCAGAGACTCCATAAAGAATAGAAAGCATATAAATGTTGGGAGTGCGGGAAATGTTATTTAAATAAGATTTTGTTACAGATTTTTAGTAATACAATAAGATAAAAGAAACAAATCTAAATAAAAAACAGAAACAAAGAGAGACGGATAAGAGAAAATACCAAAGGAAAACAACAATATAGAAGAAAAGAAAAGAGAAAACGACTTCTGATTCTCCCAATCTGTTACATAAAATAAATTATTAAAAATATTCACCCTAGAATGACATCCAACAGATCTACTTTCTGTTAGGTAATATTTTCCCAGTCTTCTATTCCAAATGTATCTGATTAGTTCATATTCCTTTATAAACAAAAAGTCCAGAGGGGGTTCTCTAATTATTGCTATTAATAAATTTCAGCAATCATTTTCCTCTAAACAAACATATGAACTTTACCTCTATTAACTTCAACCATTCCTCCATATTAAATGTTAAAATATCTTTCCATCTTTGTCCACACAAGAGTTTATTTTATTTATATATTAAAATAGTACGCCACAATCCTTTTTTATTGTGTATTCATTAACTGAATTTCCAGGTTGTAGACAGAGACCTTTCTCTCTCAACTCTGTCTCTGTTGGCTCAGGGTCTCTCTTCATTTCTCCATCCATGGCTTCATTCCACTCCTCCGACATCACAACAATTCTACTTTTTAATTCCTCTAAACACCTCTGCGAAGAGCTTTTCCATTTTCTGGCAACCCTTTATCGAAATTGCTCCCTGAAGTCTCTGTGTCCTCTTTGTTTCCATTTTCCATTTCATCCTTCTCTCTCTCTCTCTATCTCAGTTCTTATTTGATTTTTCAAATACAGATTTACAACAAAACCAAATACATTTCCATATACAGAGTTTTCTCCGAATCTTGAGACACCCCCATCCCCTCCATGGGTCCTAATGTCTGCATTTTCAACTGCTTATTATTATCAAATCTATATTTTATATCTATCCATATTATCCATCGAATTTGTTACATTACAAGTGAGATTAAAATCCTGCTAATGTTTTCATTTGCTTACGGTAGTCTCCTAAATAAATTATAAATTTTCCCCATTCTTTCTTGAACTTTTTGTCTTCTTGGTTCCTGAACTTTCCAGTCAGTTTTGCCATTTTGGCATAGTCCAACAGCTTGATTTACCATTCTTCTCTGGGCGGGATTTTGTCTTCGTTCCACCTCTAGGCTAGTAGCATCCATGTGGCTCTTGTCACATGCATAAAAGGTTTTCCTCCTTATAAAAAAAGCTGCTGGTTTTTTTATATATACAAAAGTTATTTTAAACATTTTTTTCAATTCATTATATATCATCTCCCAGAAAGCTTTTATTACCTCGCACAGCCACCACATATGATAAAAGGTACCTTCTTTCTCTTTACATTTCCAGCAGGTATTTGTACTGGTTCTATACATTGTTGCTAGCTTACTAGGAGTCACCGACCACCGGTACATCATTTTCATATAGTTTTCTTTCAGCCCTAAATTTCAAATCTGTTTTCCATAACTTTTCCCAACCTGCAATCTGAATGTTGTGCCCCAAGTCCTTTGCTCAGTGTATCATTACAGATTTGACCTGTTCATCTCTTGTGTGCTATTCCAAGAGCAATCTGTACAAAATATACATACAAAAATGTAGCATTTCATCCTTCTCTAGTCCACTTTCATTCCCCATTTCATTAAACTCGGCTCTAATCATTTCTATTTGCTCATTAGGAGGATGCCAACAGTCACTGGAATGCCCAATGACATGTTTGCCATAAGGAATGTGCTTGATCTTATTAACAATTCAATCTCATTGTTGTTGTTTAGTCCTATCCGACTCTTTGTGACCCCCCTGGACCAGAGCACGTCAGGCACTCCTGTCTCCCACTGCCTCCCGCAGCTTAGTCAGACTCATGTTGGTAGCTTCGAGAACACTGTCCAACCATCTCATCCTCTGTCGTCCCCTTCTCCTTGTGCCCTCCATCTTTCCCAACATCAGGGTCTTTTCCAGGGAGTCGTCTCTTCTCATGAGGTGGCCAAAGTATTGGAGCCTCTGCTTCAGGATCTATCCTTCCAGTGAGCACTCAGGGCTGATTTCCTTCAGAATGGATAGGTTTGATCTTCTTGCAGTCCATTGGACTCTCAAGAGTCTCCTCCAGCACCATAATTCAAAAGCACCCATTTTTTTGGCGATCAGCCTTCTTTATGGTTCAGCTCTCACTTCCATACATCACTACTGGGAAAACCATAGCTTTTACTATACGGACCTTTGTTGGCAAGGTTGATGTCTCTGCTTTTTAAGATGCTGTCTAGGTTTGTCATTGCTTTTCTCCCAAGAAGCAGGCGTCTTTTAATTTCGTGACTGCTGTCACCATCTGCAGTGATCATGGAGCCCAAGAAAGTAAAATCTCTCACTGCCTCCATTTCTTCCCCTTCTATTTGCCAGGAGGTGATGGGAGCAGTGGCCATGTTCTTCGTTTTTTTGATGTTTAGCTTCAGACCATATTTTGCGCTCGCCTCTTTCACCCTCATTAAAAGGTTCTTTAATTCCTCCTCACTTTGTGCCATCAAGGTTTTGTCATCTGCATATCTGAGGTTGTTGATATTTCTTCCAGCAATCTTAATTCCAGCTTGGGATTCATCCAGCCCAGCCTTTCGCATGATGAATTCTGCATATAAGTTAAATAAGCAGGGAGACAATATACAGCCTTGCCGTACTCCTTTCCCAATTTTGAACCAATCAGTTGTTCCATATCCAGTTCTAACTGTAGCTTCTTGTCCCACATAGAGATTTCTCAAGAGACAGATGAGGTGATCAGGCACTCCCATTTCTTTAAGAACTTGCCATTACTTGGAGGTAATCAGAGATAAAGTCTTGATTGACATGCATAAACTGAGATAACACAAGGAACCAAGGGGAGGGAGTCAATCCCATAACGTGGATTTAATACTATGTGAATACAGTTGTTTGAAATCTTTTTTCCATTTTTATCATCTGTGGTGATTTGGTTTAATTGTGAAAATTAATAAAAATATTTATTAAAAAAGATACAGGTAGGTAGCCGTGTTGGTCTGCCGTAGTCGAATCAAAATAAAAATAAATAAAAAAGATGTGTGCATGCACACAAAAGCTCATACCAATAACAAATTTACTTGGTCTCTAAGGTGCAACTGGAATGAATTTTATTTTATTATTTAAAAAAAGAGGAATAAAAGAGCTTCATAGTATTCTCTCTTATCAAAGCACATTCCAGTGACTTTGTATATTGCAACTTGTGAAGGGGCAGCGGGGAGCAGGAGACGCTCCATTCTATTCCCCAGCATCATTGTGGGGATGACTCTTCCCTTGGTGTCAATTTGCTCTGCATCGGAGTGAAAAGGGAAGAGATGGAGGGAAGGAAGGAAGGAAGGAAGGAAGGAAGGAAGGAAGGAAGGGCTTTCGGGAAACGGCAAGTGAAGGAAATGATTCCAGATCTTCAAATTATACAAGGTTGGATGAGGATGGTAGACAAAGAGAATTTCCCCTGACCATATCTGAAAAGCTCCATGGCACAACATCCCTGTGTGGGAGATGAATCTGAGACTAGTTCGCCTGCCAAAGGTGTGTTGGAAACCCCTTGCAGTATAATCAGTGGGGGTTTTTTTCTGGGGGCTCGTGGGGGGTACGCATACCCTTAAACATTTTGTGAATCAAAAAATGTCCTAGATCTAGGACAAATATTTGCTGGAAATGCAGGGAGGCTGAAGGTACATAGATCCACATGTAGTGGAACTGTAATAAGAGCAGGCAGTTCTGGGAAATGACCTGCAATTGACTTAAATGTTCAAATGCTCTCTCCCTAAGAAACCAGAGGCTGTCCTGCTAAGAATTATGGGAAATGGAATTCCAAAAAAGTATAAGAGAGCACTTATGTACGCCACAGTGGCTGCCAGAATTCTGGTTGCGAAAGGATGGAAGGGAGAGGATATCCCAATCAAATTGGATCGGATTGGCAAAGTAAATTAAGAATATGCTGAATTAGCGAGATTTATCAGCGAGGTTATGAGATATCTCAGATGAAAAAAATTACTAGAGAATGGGATATTTGTAAAGTCTATGTCAAATAATATTGTCAAATGATAAATCCGTTAGCAGGTTTTGATTGAGCTTCTCTGCTTTAAGAAGGACAATTTTACAAAATCTAATGTAAATTAAATAGCAAGGAGAAACAAAGTCAATGTGCGGTTCTAAAGAATTTAATTTGAGAACATAATGGGAAGATCGAATGTCAAGTTTAATTACAAAATTAATTTAATTACAAAATAGTGTACAAACAAGTATCAAACAATGAATGAAGAACTGTTTATTTCTATTTTGTTTATAACATTTACTGAAAATTTTTGTTGTACAATTTTGAAACCAATAAAGCATTTTTTTAAAAAATGTGAATCTAAGTTTGGCCTCATTGGGGGGTAGTATTTCAATATGACCAGGAAAATGAGAATACCCCTAACATTTTTAAAGAAAAAAAGCACTGGGCATTGTTGTTGTTGCACTGGGCATAATGATCCCTGATTGACTGCATTTTGACTCACAAGGTGCAAAGGATTCCTCCTGAGAGTCCTCCTGTGACCTTCAGCTGCAGCCCTCTTAACCTCATTTTCCTGGAAGTTGCCTTCTTTTTTGGCAATCACTCGTAGCCGGGTAAGATTGTCTTCCACGAAAGCAGCGAGTCCATGGAAGCAAGCCCTCGTTGAGCGAATTGGGACTTAAGAGAGTCACGGTTAGCGGGATGGCACCTGTTGTCGTTTTGCACTTCAGAGAAGCCTCATCGACAGTCCCTCGCCTTGGACTGGAGGAAGGGGGACAAGATGGGGGGCAGACCGAACCTCCTGTGCCCTTCTGAGGGTTGGGAGGAAATCGGAGAGGTTGCAACATGGCACCCAGCTGGTCACTGCGAGAACAGCATGGGGGACTAGATGGCCCGCTGGCCTGATCCAGCACAGCTCTTCTTAGGTCATTCTGGCTTATATAAACATATTCTGCCACATCCTTCCTTTAAAGAGCGTTTGATTGCTTATATTGGACTTCATCACGACAGACCTGGGAGGTAGGCTAAGTTGAGAGAGGCTGGCTGCCCAAGATTCTTTTCGTTGCAGAATGCGATGGTGATTTTGGGTGTTTTCCAACAGCCCACAAATGTGCTATAATAATAATAATAATAATAATAATAATAATAATAATAATAATAATTTATTTATACCCTGCCCATCTGGCTGAGTTTCCCCAGCCACTCTGGGAGGCTTCCAATCAAGTGTTAAAAACAATACAGCATTAAATATTAAAAACCTTCCTAAACAGGGCTGCCTTCAGATGTCTTTTAAAGAGAAGATAGCTGCTTATTTCCTTCACATCTGATGGGAGGGCATTCCACAAGGCAGGCACCACTACCGAGAAGCCCCTTTGTCTGGTTCCCTGTAACCTCACTTCTTGCAATGAGGGAACCACCAGAAGGCCCTTGGCGCTGGACCTCATTGTCCGAGCTGAACGATGGGGGTGGAGACACTCCTTCAGGTATACAGGACCAAGGCCGTTTATATTATTACCTGCACAGGTGAGGCCACACCCACCTCTAGTCACATGTAGAGGAAGTCTGTCCCAGCCCAGAGGGAAAAGGAAGTCTACCTGCTGGCTGGACAAACATCCCTCCCCATGTGCAAACATGTTCACTCTAGGAATGTTGTACTTGACTGCTCTTGTGTTTCACATCCCACAATTTAGGGCTTTAAAGATCAGCACCAACACTTTGAATTGTGCTCGGAAACGTACCGGGAGCCAATGCAGATCTCTCAGTGTTATGTGGTTCCGGCGGCCACTCCCAGTCACCAGTCTAGCTGCCACATTCTGGATTAATTGCAGTTTCCGGGTTACCTTCAAAGATAGCCCCACATAGAGCGCATTGCAGCAGTCCAAGCAGGAGATAACCAGAGCAGGCACCTGTGATGGCCTGGGATTCCGAGTCTGAGAGTGAACCGGAGGAATCCCAGCCGGCACAGGAGTCCCCGCCTCCAGGGCTGGCTGAACTGGGGCAAGGCCTAGATGCTGAGGAGCCTGCACCTGTGCCAGATCCTCAAGAGCAGGCACCAGGTGAAACCATTCTGGCCCCAGAGGTGCTGGAGGACTCAGTGTCTGCAGGTGAGCCTCCTCCGGGGCCCAGTAACCCTTCGGCCTCTCCTGAACTGCAGAGGCTTAGGGCAGAGAGGCGAAGGGAACTGGTGTCTCCCAGGAGGAGTGCTCGCCTTAAGGCCAAGAGAGGCGGGGCTCCTGGGGGCCGGGACCGCCCCCGGCCTTAGAAGAAGATAAAGGTCAGGCAGCCCGGTCCCAGGTTGCGGGAGCAACGTCGTTGTGGAGTACCTGCTTTACCCAGACCTAGATCAGCACTCCCAGTGTGCCTGTTCCTCGCCCGGCTTCCTGCTTCCGACTCTCCGGTGTTCCTGTTCCTCGCCTGGATTCCTGCTTCTGCCCTACCAGTGTTCCTGTTCCCCGCCTGGCTTCCTGCTTCTGGCCTGCCAGCGTTCCTGTTTCCCCGCCCGGCTCCCTGTTTCGGACCTCGCGTCTCATCCAGTGATCGTCTACCCTGCTAGAGACTCTGGACTGAACTTGGGCTACGGTAATAGTACCTTTCCCCCCCGGGACCAGCACAGCACCACTCTGGTGAGACAGTCCATGGGCAGGTAGGGTCTCAGCCTGCGTACCAGGTGGAGCTTGTAAACAGATGCCCTGGACACTGTAGCAGGAAACCCCCCCCCTCATTACACTGTAATGCGCAAGCACCACACACACACCTCCCACCTTCCCCGAGCCTGAAGATGCCCCTCTAGAGGGGCATCCCCTGAAAGTCTTCCGTAAATAAGGAAGCGCTAACTTGACAGCTCCGTGTGGAACCCCTTTATTTTCATATATTTTCCCTGAGTAGACCGTAAAACTCTACCTCACCCAATTCCTTTAATGGGTTGACCAATTCTCTGAACTTGGGGTCAATCAGCTGCCACTTCAGCCAATCAGCGCTACCGAACAGCGCCCCTTGTGGCGACCACGCAGGTACTGCAGGCAAAGGCGCACGCTTCTCTATGCTTTGACAGCTCTCAAATACAAAGTTTCGAGTTTAATTGACCGTGACTGATCTAATCAAAATGTTGAAACCTGCTTCCGGGAAAGTGAAAGTGCTTTGAACTTCTAGGACAGTTTCTTCATAAATTCACTATAAATCAGCCGTACATCGGATTTTCACCAGACCACTTTTATTCTGCTTCATATTACAAGGGCTATCAAAGGGGGGTGGCTTGATGCCAGTCGGACATAATCCCTTGAGCGAGGGGGCACGTACTCTACAGCCCTTCCCAATTGGCATGGCAACCTTGATAGTCATCTTGATAGGCTCAGACAGAAGACTATCAAGAACACAACGAACTGCATACACGAGTGGATTCAGCACGGACTATGATAAAGGGACAGTGATTGGATTCCCCTCAGGGGGCAGGAAACTGCACCTATGCTTTTGTCTTCTGGAAATGACTCATGGGGAGGGGGAGAAGGGGCTCCGGCCAGGTGTCATGATACTCAGATTACCTGTGTAACTCAGGGGATTAGAAGCTAATAAAAGTTGGGGTTTTCCTTTGTTTGGGGCCTCCATTTTGCTTCACCTTGTGGGCGGTGGGAGTCCTGTCGCGACAGTCTTTCTTTAATAAAGACCAGGCCTACAGGCTGCTGATTTGCTCCAAGTTACTCTGGTCGGTGTCTTTGCTTTTACCCAAGGGAGCCCTCGGATTTTCCGTTAACAACACAGAATTAACCTGTGCCTCCATGGACAGCTGTGAGTCCAAAATGACTCCCAGGCTGCGCACCTGGTCCTTCAGGGGCAGTTACCCTGCTGGGTTGTTGTTTTTCTAAAGCACCCTCCCACGACCCCAAAATCTCAGCCTGCCTGGGGCTCAGGGCCAAAGCCTGAAACTAAATCTCCCAGAAGCCTTTGTGTCTGAGAAGGAAAGGAGCCCAGGAGTGGGGAGTCCCACAAGGCGAAGGGGCTTTTGCTTTTTTCTCTCGCCAGTCCCCGAGATCAGGGGCTTTTGCAGGGCAAGAGGCAGAAGGAGCTTTTTCTTGCTAGGCTTTGGAGGGGAAAGGCTCTTTCGCAGGAAGGGAGGCGACTTGAGCGTTGCTTCCAGACGGGGGAAATGCTGGACTAAGGAAGGAAGATCTGCAGACTAAGGGAGATCCACGGCTGCCAGGAGCCTGCTAGGTCCCTCCTGGAGACTTGAGCTCCAGACACGGATCTTTCCGGGTCTTGTGCATCTGAGCCCTTTCCTGCATGCAAAGGACGAGGCTTGGGAGATCTTCATGGAGAAGCCCCCGGGAGTAGGAGATCCTTCCCTTCCCTCAATCGGACCAACGTTGATGTTCACCGGCAGAACTCGAACGAGGGATTTAGAGAGCTGCCGCCGCCGGCCTCTTATATAGAGGCTTTTAAACACGATCTAATAGCAGGTGGGCTCTTTAAGTTCTGTTGCCATTCTCCCTCATCTATGTGGTTGGCGCAGAGCAAAGTTACTCTCTCTTTTCCTAGCGGTGAGTCAAAGTCTATATCTAATTGCCAGTTCCATGGCTTGGTCAAGACAGGCCAGTCCGCTAGTTGACTCCTTATCAGGCCAGCTGTCTAGACCTCTGCTTGATGCCATGTTCTCATTATATAGATAAATTCATGGGAAAGCCCTCTGTGATGGCCTGGCAATCCAATTCAGGGGCTGAAGCGGAGGCATCCCAGCCTGCACAGGAGTCCCCGCCACCAGGGCCGGTTGAGCTGGGGCAGGGGCTTGATTCTGAAGCGCCTGCACCTGTGCCAGATCCTCAGGAGCAGGCACCAGGTGAATCCACTCTGGCTCCGGAGGTGGTTGAGGACTCAGTGCCTACATGTGAGTCTCCCCCGGGGCCCAGTAACCCTTCAGCCTCTCCTGAACTGCAGAGGCTCAGGGCAGAGAGGCGGAGGGAACTGGTTTCTCCCAGGAGGAGTGCTCGCCTTAAGGCCAGGAGAGGCGGGTCTCCTGGGGGCCAGGGCCGCCCCTGGCCTCAGAGAAGATAAAAGGCCAGTCAGCCCGGTCCCAGGTTGCGGGAGCAACATCGTTGAAGAGCTGTTTCGGCCAGCATCCAGTCCTGTTCCCCCAGAGTTCCTGTTCTTGCCCGGCTTCTCGCTGTGGACCCCGCTTCGCCCTTGGAGAGACTGTCTGCTGACCCTCAACTCAGGTCCTGGACCTCGCCCCACGGTAACCTCCCCCCTGGACCAGCACACCCTCGTTATATGTACAGATAGAGTTAAAAGGATTTAGAGCTAAAATTACATCGAGATCAGGAGACACCTCCTTCTAAAAATATCTGGCATTACACATACTCAAAGCATTGGTGTGGTTTCTCTCCTGTGTGGACTCCCTGAGGCAGCACCAGCCTAGCCCTTCCAGGCCAAACATTTCCCACACTCAAAACATTAATGGGTTTCCCTTTTTAGTGGATTCTCTGGTGCCTTTGAAGGTCCAAATGAGCAGCAATTCATTTCCCACACTCCAGACACTTGCATTGTATTTCCTTCGTGGAGTCTCCAATGTTGATAAAAGGTTCCTTTCTTTACAAAGCATTCCCCGCACTCCCAACATTTATATGCTTTCTATTCCATATGGAGTCTCTGGTGTTTTCTAAGGTTTCCACTCTGTGAAAACCATTTCCCACACTCTACACATTGGTAAGGCCTCTCTCCTGTGTGGACTTTCTGGTGTTTGCGAACATATGATGACCAAGAAAAACATTTCCCACACTCCATGCATTTGTAGGGTTTTTCTCCTGTGTGGGTTCTCTGGTGTTTCAAAAGATTCCCTTTCTGACGAAAACATTTCCCACACTCCAAGCACTTGTAAGCTTCCTCTCCTGTGTGGATCCTTTGATGCATGTTAAGCTCTGATTTTCTTGCAAAGTATTTCTCACACTCCAAGCATTTATAGGGTTTCTCTCCTGTGTGGGTTCTCTGATGGGAGACAAGGGTGTCTTTCCTTAAAAAACATTTCCCACACTCCAAGCATTTGTGGGGTTTCTCTCCTGTGTGGGTCTTCTGGTGCCCCCTAAGGCTTTGTGCTAAAGTAAATGACATTCCACAGTCTAAACATTTATGTGGCTTTTCTCCTGTGTGGACTCTCTTATGAATAATAAGATGTGATGAAGTGGAAAAACATTTCCCACACTCTCCACATTCATATGGTCTCACTCCTGTGTGGATTCTCTGGTGTACATGAAGGTGTGATTTGCTGGCAAAACATTTTCCACACTCCACACATTTGTAGGGTTTCTGCCCAGTGTGGATTTTTTCGTGCTGCTTGAGGTGTTGTTTCTGGGAAAAGCATTTTCCACACTCCACGCATTTGTAGGGTTTCTCTCCCGTATGGATTCTCTGGTGGATTGCAAGATGTGATGCTGAAATAAAACATTTCCCACACTCCGCACATTTATGAGGCCTCTCCCCGGTGTGCACAGTCTGATGGCTCAGAAGTTCAGCTTTCTCATGAAAACATTTCCCACACTCTCTACATTCATAGGGTTTCTCTCCTGTGTGGATTCTCTGGTGTCGCCTGAGATTTACATTTGTGGGGAAACATTTGCCACACTCCAGACACTTATGGGGCCTTTCTCCTGTGTGGGTTTTCTGATGGCTTACAAGGCCGGAATGGGAAGTAAACTTTTTTCCACATTCAAAGCAGTTATACCGTTTCTCCCCTGTGTGAACCAACCGATGGCTCCAAAGATGTGCATTTTGAGGAAAACATTTCCCACACTCCCAGCATTCATAGGGCTTCTCTCCTGTGTGGAGTCTCTGATGGATCACAAGGCCTGACTTTTCAGCAAATGACTTCCCACACTCCAAGCATTTGTAGGGTTTCTCTCCTGTGTGGGTTTTCCTGTGCCTCATAAGGCTTTGTGCTAAAGTAAACGACATTCCACAGTCTAAACATTTATGTGGCTTCTCTCCTGTATGGAGCCTCCGATGGACCACAAGGACTGACTTGCGAGGAAATGATTTCCCACACTCCAGGCATTTATAGGGTTTTTCTCCAGTGTGGGTTCGCTGATGGGTAACAAGTTCTGACCTATAAGAAAAGCATAACCCACACATACTGCATTTGTGGGGCTTCTCTCCTGTGTGGACTTTATGGGGTCCATGAAGCTGTGATCTCTTGGGGAACCCAATCCTACTCTTGCCATATTTGTGGGGTTTCTCCCCTGTGTGGCCTCTTTCATGTTTCACAAAATCTGAGAGTCGGGGAAAACCTTCCCCACACTCCAAGCAGCGATATGGCTTATCTCCTCCTGCATGGATGTTCCGGTGGATCAGAACGATGGGCTGATGAGCAAGAACCTTCCTGAACTCCAAAGACACAGGGGTTTCCAAAGGGCTCACAAGCTCTGAACTCTGACCAAAACATTCCCCACGCTCAGAGCTTTCCTGGATCTTCTCCCCTGTGTGGATTCTCTGGTGTCTAGCAAGAGCCAAACTGAAGGCAAAGCATTGGCCACTCTCTGGGCAGAAGTGTTTCCTCCTCCAGTCTCCTGCAGAGAGAGTGAAGAAAGTGGAATCAGGGTTTGAAGATGGCTGAGAAGTAGCTTCAGAATCCAGACTGAAATCATTGGATCAGATGATGCGTGAGAGACGGAGGTCATACCACTTCTCCCCACCCACCCACAACACCCACTGCATAAGGTATAACCAGTGAAAGAGCCTTTTAAAATGAAGTAACAGAGAACATTTTTCTTGCCCATTCTCAGCAAGGGAGGAGAAACACTGAACGGACTCGTCATCCCACCCAAACTGCCTCACCTGAGCTGGTGTCCAAAATGGCAGCCCCTGTTCCGTCTGAGATCTGATATTGTGGCGTCCTGGGCTCTTCCGCTTGCTCTGCGCTGGCGACGAGGCTCGTCTTGGGAAGCGGCAGTGCTATGCGGGAAAGAAGGAAGAAGAAGGAAGAAGAGGAGAAAGAAGAAGTGAGGAAGCATTCGGCCTTATGGTCCAAACTATCCCCAATGACCGCTCATCGAGGACCCATAACTAAACAGTACCTTGGGTTAGGGGGCTGCATGTTTGCGGGGGGCAAGGTGGTCCTTTGCTCTGTGCTGGAAGGAGAAGGGAGGACGGCTGAAGATGGCTGCAGGGTGGGGGGTCAGGACTGCACTGCCAGGACCCCAGGGAGGGGACTCGGTTGGCACTTCTGGAGTATTGCTGTTACGCTGGTGGGAGTCCCTCACATGCCAGCAAACCCATTTTGCACAGCTAGAGTGCAGCGCAGTGGTTAAAGTGCCCGACTAGGACCTGGGAAGCTAATACTTTTTGATCTGAACCCCACCCATCTGACTGGGTCACCCCACCCACTCTGGGCAGCTTCCAGAACATATAAAAACATAATCAAATGTCCAGCATTAAAAACTTCCTGATACAGGGCTCCTAAAGGTTATATAGTTATTTATTTCCTTGATATATGACTGGAGGGTGTTTCACAGGAGGGCACCACTACAAAGAAGGTCCTCTGCCTGGTTCCCTATCGCTTCACTTCTCACGTTGAGGGAACCAGCAGAAGCCCCTCAGAGCTGGACCTCAGTGTCCTGGCTAAATGATGGGATGTAGATGCTCCTTAGGTATATGGGGCCCAGGCCGTTTAGGGCTTCTTGTGGGGATTAAATGAGGGGGAGACCCGTGTGCCCCACATTGCGCTCCTTGGAGGGGGAAAGGTTGGGATAAAAATGGATGGCATTAAGAATAAAGTACATTTGCAGCTCTTGTGCAACAAACCTGCTCCCCACCTGCCCCTCCACCCCAAAAGAAGAGTGACAAGAAAATGTCCCGGAAGGACTGCTCCAGACTCGAGGAAGGAGGCTCCTTACCCAGAGAGGCCACGTCCCCCTCATTCTCCAGCATGGCCTCCCTTGCTCTTCGGACAACGTCCAGCAGGGGGGGCCCTTTTGACCCTAGAGAAATAAACAGACATATCCTCAAAGGTTAGCGATCTCTGTAATGACAAAATGCCCTCAGCAAAAACTACAGCGCCTCAGGAAAACCTTTGGTGGCAAGTGAGGAGAGAATCTCCGTCTTCCCCATAGATCCTTGCAACTACATTCTATTATTATTATTATTATTATTGATTTTCTTGGGTTAACAAAAAAGTGCACAAGTTGTCTCCGTTTTCAAATCATAAAAGTTCTTTCTTCCGATCCTTTATCTTCAATGTGAGACTTTAATGCTCTATACTGGACTTTTGCCACTACTGTCGCGATGTTACCGGAAAAACCCGAGGGCTCCCTTGGACGAAACAAAGACACCAGCCAGAGCAATTCAGAGCAAAACAGCAGCCAGTAGGCTTGGTCTTTATTAAGAGAAGACTGTCGCGACAGGACTCCCACCGCCCACGAGGTGAAGCAACATGGAAGCCCCGAACAAAAGAGAACCCAAAATTTTATTAGTTGCTAATCCCCTTAGCTACACCCTCAAAATTACATCATATTTACATCATGATTATATTATGAACAGGAGGAGTCAGGGGAGGGGTCCGGCAGGTAATCCGAATCCCCCCACACCTGGGCAGTGCCCCTCTCCCTCTTTCCCGTAAGTCATTTTGGAAGACAAAGGAAAAGGGCGCAGTTTCCTGCCCCCTGGGGAAATCTGGTCACAGTTCCCTTTGTCTTAGTTGTGGCGGAATACACTATCCCATGCAAAGTATTGTGTCCTAGGCCGGTTTCTGTCTGGACCCATCAAGCAGGTCATCAAGGTAAAAGGTCAGTTGGGAGGGGGCGCTGAGTACGTGTTCGCTCGGTCGGGGGATTATGGCTGGTGGGTGCCAGATCACCCCCCTTTGATAGTCCTTTATTCATGGGGCAAAATAAAAGTGGTCCGATGAGAATCCGATGTACGGCTGATTTTTGGTGAATTTCTGAAGAGAAGGCTTTGAAGTCTGAAGTATTTTTCCAAGCTTCGGAAACAATGTAGCAAGACTTGATTAAATCAGTCACGGTCGATTTAATTCGGAAACATTGTATCAGCGAGCTGTCAAAGTGGCAAAATAGTGGATGCCGGCTGCAGTACCAGCGTAGCCGCCGCCAGGGGCGCTGTTTGGCAATGCTGATTGGCTGAAACGATAGCTGATTGACCTGGAGTTCGGGCGGCCGGTCTACTCACAATAAAGATAGGGCGAAGTGGAGCGTCGGAGGGAATACAAGAAAAGGGGTTCAGCGCTTCCTTATTTACGGAAGGCTATCATTCCTTGGGGAGATGCCCCTCTAGAGGGGACGTTGCCAGGCTCGGGGGTGGTGTGTGTGTGTGTGTGTGTGGTGCTTGTGGAGTACGATGTAGTGAAAAGGGGGGGGGGTTCCTGCTACAGCGACACGTTACTATGTCAGCTGCAGTGTGTAGTTGTGGCGTTTAAACACTCCCCACGTTCCTCCCGGGGCTGGAAAGGGATGAGTTTAACCTCCGGTTTGCTAGGGAAACCGAATTACTGCGTCACAAATAATGCACGTCTAAAAAATGTGTCAGCCACCTGAAAAGTTTGGAAAGCTCTCCTGCTTGCAGTATAAGGTTTGGGGAGAGAGAGAAGGGGGATAATAGACTTTCATTCTTTTACACAGTGGATGTGCAAGGTTTTTGTTTCAGCGCCACGTGGGTAGGTTCTTTTTCTATGCATTTAATAGTTTTCATTGGCACTGAAAAAAATCTTTGATAAAAAAATTAAGGTTTTTTTTACATATTTGTAAAAAAAAAAATCTAAAAAACTTTGGGGTTTGTTTTTTAAAAATCTCAGCTTTCAGAGTGTTCTGTTTTTTACTTTTTGCAACCCAAGGTCGGGTCCCCAGCCTATGGCTGTTTCCTGGGGTTGACTGCAGTGAACAAATTAGAGTTAATAATAATAAAAAAGGTAAGGACCCCAGGATGGTTAAGTCCAGAATGGATATACAGTGGTACCTCAGGTTAAGTACTTAATTCGTTCCGGAGGTCCGTTCTTAACCTGAAACTATTCTTAACCTGAAGCACCACTTTAGTTAATGGGGCCTCCTGCTGCAGCCGCGCCGCCAGAGCACGATTTCTGTTCTTATCCTGAAGGAAAGTTCTTAACCTGAGGCAGTATTTCTAGGATAGCGGAGTGTGTAACTTGTAGCGTATGTAACCTGAAGCATATGTAACCTGAGGTACCAGTGTAATATAAGTAGCATTGCAGATTTGTAAGGGAATAAGAAAACACCATGGCAGGGTGGATGGGAAGTCAACGGATATGAGAGAGTAGTTATAACTGTATTTTAAAAGAATTTGTAATATGTGAAAATTAAATATTTCCAAAAAAATAAATAAAGAGATTGGAGAGCAGCCTTAGCTCATTTGGCAGAGCAGATACCCCCAAGTCCAATTCGTGATCTATCTAAGAGAGGCTGGGAAAAGACCCCCGTCTAATACCAAGAAGCACTGCTAGTCCAGAGTGGCAATGTGGTGTAGTGGTTAGAGTTCTGTGCTGAGACCTGGGAGTTCGGGGTTCAAATCCCCACCTGGCCATGAAGCCCACTGGGTGATCTTGGTGCCGGTCACTGTCTCTCAGCCTGGCCTCCCTCACAGGGATGTTGTGGGGAAGAAATGGGGAGATGGGGAACATGCAAACTACCTTGAGTTCTTCGCAGGATCGGTGGGGTATGAATGCAAGGAAGTAAAATACACACAACCCATGGGATACATTCCAGCCACACGGAAACCAGAGGTCTATTTACATGCACACACAACTCCGGCCTAGCAGCTCAGGGGAACGATCGATGGCATATTCTAGCCAGGCAAAAGCACCCGACTTAGAGCAGGGCTGAAGCACCCAAGGGAGAAGGGGCTGGCATGGGGGAGGGGGGGAATGAGAAGTCCAGCTAGGCCCCCATTTGGCCCCAGGATCTGAGATTTCCACACACCCCATCCCCATGATATACAAGGCATTTCAGAACACTTTAAAATATTCAGGTTGGTACTGCAATTGCAGACTTTTTCATTTTTAAAAAAAGGGGATTATGTTATCTGATTTTTTAAAATGTCCAGATATTTAATAAAAATATGCACAATATTCCACCAAGCTTTCAAAGAGGAATGAATGAATGAGTTTTCTTCTGCTCTCGAGAATCCCCCCTTCCTCCTCTTTCACCCCGATGCAACGTGCAAACTTATCCGTGCAATGGGAAAAGCCAAAATGGCTCATCTTTCCCGCCGCCCTTTCCTGCCCCGCCCCCTCACCGGCATTCACGTGTTGCAGGGTTCAGACGGTGCCCTTTCACCCGCGGAGAGATGCTTCCGAAGGGCGCCTCTGCCAGCAAAGACTCCTTCCTGCTCCCACCTTCAGCCTCCCCTGCAAAACCTCTTTGCACCCCAGAGATCGCGATGGCCGGACGCATCCTGCAAAAGACCCTCACAAATGGGGGCTGGCCAGAGGAAACAGGCACCTCTTGAGATGTCCTGCCCCTTCGCTTTTTCCCTTTTCCCAGACGCAAAGGATTCTGGGATTTGTAGTCTGTTCCCCTGTGAGGGAAAAAGTACCTTTCTGCTCTGGGGAAGGGTGCTCCTTTATTTTCATTTTCCCTTTCTATTTACTCACCTACTGGCACACCTCTCTGTACCGCCTAACACGTCGCAGCGGTGCCCGGCAAAAAGAATGAAAAAGATGAAACCGACTTGCACGTCAACGTGGTGGGATTCTAGACTTGGCAGGGACCCCGAGGGTCATCCAGTCCAACCCCCGGCAACGCAGCGCTCTTTTACCTCACGTGGGGCTCGAACCCGTGACTATGGCATTAAGCGTCTCATGCCCCCATCTAAACCAAAAGTACTGACCAGGGAGCGACCTGGGGCTGCTGGCGGCCTCTCAAGCTGCCCCACCTCACAGGGTGGTTGTGATGGTAGCTGTGGAAGCGGAGAGCAGCAGAGGCCGCCCTGAGCCCCTTGGGGAAAAGGCGGGAGAGGAGAAATGGAGCTGGGCTGGCGCAGGGGGTCCTGCCTTCCGGCTAAGGCTCACCCAACAGAAATAAGACAGAAATAAGAGCATTTTGGCCTCTGCAATCCCCTCTCAGTTCACAAGAGGCGGAAGAGGGAGATGCGGGGCAGCCTCACGCACTTCCAGTGTAAAACTGCCTTAAGCCCCATCAAGGTTGTCAGGAGGAGAATTTGGCCCTTTTCAACACCGAGGAGATCTTATTCGTTTGTTTCCTGAAAGTTGTCCTCCACTGGACCATTCAAGAAACTAACCTCAAAGCAGAATGGTAAAAATATCAGTAAAAGGAATACCATCAGCAAAATGGAAAATGTACAGTTACTTTATGATGCTTTGAAATTGGAACTTCAGCATACTTAGTCTGTTAGTAGTTTTACACCTTAGTTTTTTCTTTCCTACCTTTTGTTTTGTGTTTTGTTTTTCTTACTTATCTTGCATAAAGTGAGATTGTAAAAGGCTGAATTCACTGAGTGTTTTTCTGACTTGGAGTTTTTTGTATGCACTACTTTGATTATCAATAAATGAAATTTTTTTAAGGGGGAGGAAGTAGGATTTTTCACATTCCAAGGATTTTTGGGAGGCTTTTTGTCTTCCATGATAAAAAAATGTTATGTTTCAGAGGGGAGGAGCGAAGGGAATATTTTGTTCATGGCTTAAAACATTTTTGAATTCTCCACCTCAATGTACTCTTTGGTGGCGGAGAAGCAACAGGAAGAAGTTTTTATTAATTTAAGCAAAGAGAAGGCAAATAAGCAGTCTTAACTTTTTTAAAAAAATAATCTTTACTGAAAGTTGAAAAAGTACAAAATTATACGTGCACTAAACATGGTGACAAGTAAATAAGAGAGAGAGAAAAAGAAACAGAAACTGTGTAAGAGGGGGAAATAAAGGGGGGGAGAGGTGGAAAAACCCCAAACTATATTTTACAAGGTTGTTATTGTACTTCACCAGACCTTAACCTATTACAATATTTGTAAAAATGGATCTGAAATATCATTGAACTTGTCCATGGCAAGTCTGTATTTATATCCAAGTTGTTTATATGTTGCGAGTTTGTATAACTTTCCAATCCAATCTTAGAAGGGAGCCACATTTTTATTTTTCCCATGCATCAGTATCAGTCCTTTTGCAGCGGTCAAGGCACGGAGAGTCCACTCGTATAGTCCTTTTGTAAGGCACTTCCATGTGCCGGCACTTCCATGTGCCGGGTATATAATTCAAGAGGATATTTTGCTCAGTAAATATAAGGTTGTTCCATACCGTTCTGTTCATAGTTTCAGTTATAGGACCATGAAAAAACGTATGTTTTAGAGAAGCATTATCCCTAGTGCATCTCCAACAGTTAAGATACCTGAGATAGCCCTTTTTAAAAGAAACGTAATGGGGTCCAGTATATTCTAAATATTATTCTAGCAGTCTAACATCTATATTCCATACTCAGTAATGAGGGACACTTAGGATACAAGATCAAAAGGATATTATGGAGATAACTGCAAAAGCGAAGTTCACGGTTCATCTCATTTGCAGCAGAGACCCTGGGAGTAGGAGATCCTTCCCTTCCCTCTATAGGGCCAACGTTGACATTCACCAGCAGAACTCGAACGAGGGACTTAGAGAGCTGCTGTTGCTGAGCCCTTATATAGAGGATTTTAAACACGATCTAATAGCAGGTGGGCTCTTTAAGTTCTGTAGCCATCCTCCATTATCTTTGTGGTTGGCACAGAGCAAAGTTACTCCCTCTGTTCCCAGCGGTGAGCCAAAGTCTATGTCTAATTGCCAATTCCATGGTTGGGTCAAGACAGGTCTGTCCGCTAGTTGACTCCTTAGCAGGCCAGCTGTCTAGACCTCTGGATTTATGCCAAGTTCTCATCATATAGATAAATTCATGGGGAAGTCCTCATTATATGTACAGATAGAGTTAAAAGGATTTAAAGCTACCATTACATCGAGATCAGGAGACACCACCTTCTAAAAATATCTGGCATTACACATACTCAAAGCATTGGTGTGGTTTCTCTCCTGTGTGGACTCCCTGAGGCAGCCCCAGCCTAGCCCTTCCAGGACAAACATTTCCCGCACTCAAAACATTAATGGGTTTCCCATTTTTGTGGATTCTCTGGTGCCATTGAAGGTCCAAATGAGCAGCAATTCATTTCCCACACTCCAGACACTTGCATTGTATTTCCTTCGTGGAGTCTCCAATGTTGATAAAAGGTTCCTTTCTTTACAAAGCATTCTCCACACTCCCAACATTTATATGCTTTCTATTCCATATGGATTCTCTGGTGTTTTCGAAGGCTTCCACTCTGAAAAACATTTCCCACACTCTACACATTGGTAAGGCCTCTCTCCTGTGTGGACTTTCTGGTGTCTGTGAAGATGTTTTTACCGAGAAAAACATTTCTCACGCTCCAAGTATTTGTAGGGTTTCCCTCCTGTGTGGGTTCTCTGGTGCTCCTTAAGGGATTTTGTTTCTCTGCATTTATAGGATTGACTTATTGTGTGAATTCCCTGGTGTTTTGAAAGACTCCCTTTCTGACGTGGATCCTTAGATGCATGTTAAGCTCTGATTTTATAGCAAAGGGTTTTTCACACTCCAAGCATTTATAGAGTTTCTCTCCTATGTGGATCCTCTGATGGGAGACAAGGGTGTCTCTTCTTGAAAAACATTTCCCACACTCCAAGCACTTGTAAGGTTTCTCTCCTGTGTGGGTCTTCTGGTGCCCCCTAAGGCTTTGTGCGAAAGTAAATGACATTCCACAGTCTAAACATTTATATGGTTTCTCTCCTGTGTGGACTCTCTTATGAATAATAAGATATGATGAAGAGGAAAAACATTTCCCACACTCCATGCATTTGTAGGGTTTTTCTCCTGTGTGGATCCTCTGATGGGAG
Source organism: Podarcis pityusensis (assembly GCF_964106645.2). Lineage (NCBI taxonomy): Eukaryota > Metazoa > Chordata > Lepidosauria > Squamata > Lacertidae > Podarcis > Podarcis pityusensis. The sequence goes on from NC_138029.1 coordinate 119,084,370, forward strand.
ACAAGGGTGTCTTTCCTTAAAAAACATTTCCCACACTCCAAGCATTTGTGGGGTTTCTCTCTTGTGTGGATCCTCTGATGGGAGACAAGGGTGTCTCTTCTTGAAAAACATTTCCCACACTCCAAGCATTTGTGGGGTTTCTCTCCTGTGTGGGTCTTCTGGTGCCCCCTAAGGCTTTGTGCGAAAGTAAATGACATTCCACAGTCTAAACATTTATGTGGCTTTTCTCCTGTGTGGACTCTTTTATGAATAATAAGATTTGATGAAGTGGAAAAACATTTCCCACACTCTTCACATTCATATGGTCTCACTCCTGTGTGGATTCTCTGGTGTACATGAAGGTGTAATTTGTCGGCAAAACATTTTTCACACTCCACGCATTTGTAGGGTTTCTGCCAAGTGTGGATTTTTTCATGCTGCTTGAGGTGTTGTTTCTGGGAAAAGCATTTTCCACACTCCACGCATTTGTAGGGTTTCTCTCCCGTATGGATTCTCTGGTGGATTGCAAGATGTGATGCTGAAATAAAACATTTCCCACACTCCGCACATTTATGAGGCCTCTCCCCGGTGTGCACAGTCTGATGGCTCAGAAGTTCAGCTTTCTCATGAAAACATTTCCCACACTCTCTACATTCATAGGGTTTCTCTCCTGTGTGGATTCTCTGGTGTCGCCTGAGACTTCCATTTCTGGGGAAACATTTTCCACACTCCAGACACTTATGGGGCCTTTCTCCTGTGTGGGTTCTCTGATGTCTTACAAGGCCGGAACGGGAAGTAAACTTTTTTCCACATTCAAAGCATTTATACCGTTTCTCCCCTGTGTGAACCAACCGATGGCTCCAAAGATGTGCATTTTGAGGAAAACATTTCCTCTTACCTTTTGTTTTGTTTTTCTTACTTGCATAAAGTGATGTTGTAAAAGGCTGAATTGATTTACAGTGTTTTTCTAACTTGGAGTTTTTTGTATGCACTACTTTGATTTTCAATAAATGAACTTTTTAAAATGGGGAAGGAGGTAGGATTTTTCACATTCCAAGGATTTTTGGGAGGCTTTTTGTCCTCCATGATGAAAAATGTTATGTTTCAGAGGTGAAGAGCGAAGGGAATATTTTGCTCATGGCTTAAAACATTTTTGAATTCTCCACCTCAATGTACTCTTTGGTGGCGGAGAAGCAACAGGAAGAAGTTTTTATTAATTTAAGCAAAGAGAAGGCAAATAAGCAGTCTAACTTTCTTAAAAAAACAATCTTTATTGAAAGTTGAAAAACTACAAAATTATATGTGCACTAAACATGGTGAGACGTAAATAAGAGAGAGAGAAAAAGAAACAGAAACTGTGTAAGAGGGGGAAATAAAGGGGGGAGAGGTGGAAAACCCCCAAACTATATTTTACAAGTTTGTTATTGTACTTCACCAGACCTTAACCTATTACAATATTTGTAAAAACGGATCCAAAATGTCATTGAACTTGTCCATGGCAAGTCTGCATTTATATGCAAGTCGTTTATATGTTGTGAGTTTGTATAACTTTCCAATCCAATCGTAGAAGGGAGCCGCATTTTTATTTTTCCAATTCATCAGTATCAGTCCTTTTGTTGCGGTCAGGGCATGGAGAGTCCACCCGTATACAGTGGTACCCCGCAAGACGAATGCCTCGCAAGATGAAAAACCCCCTAGACCAGGGGTCTGCAACCCGCGGCTCCGGAGCCGCATGTGGCTCTTTTACATCTTTGCCGCGGCTCCGGGGCGGATACTAGCGAGGGGAGGAGGCGCATTGTGCGCCCCGACACTCCCCACTGTGGCGGGCGCTGTACTGGCTGTGACGTCGCATGGGGGCGGTGCGTGCGTTAGTCACGCACCGTCCCGACGTCACCTTCCCGCCTGCAGTCAGATCGCGGCTTCGGAGATATATTTGTTTTAAATGTCGCAATGGTTTTGCGGCTCCCAGTTTTTTTTCCCTTCGGAAACGGGTCCAAGTGGCTCTTTTTGTCTTAAAGGTTGCAGACCCCTGCACTAGACGAAAGGGTTTTCCGTTTTTGAGTTGCTTCGCAAGATGAATTTCCCTATGGGCTTGCTTCGCAAGACGAAAACGGCTTGCGAGTCTTGCGATTTTTTTCCGCTCCCCCCCCCTTTTTCTAAGCCGCTAAGCCGCTAATAGCCTCTTAGCCGCTAAGCCTTTAATAGCCGCTAAGCCGCTAATAGCGCTAATCCGCTAATAGGGTTGCTTCGCAAGACGAAAAAACCGCTAGACGAAGAGACTTGCGGAACGGATTGTTTTCGTCTTGCGAGGCACCACTGTAGTCCTTTTGTAAGGTTCCATGTGCTGGGTATATAATTCAAGAGGATATTTTGCTCAGTAAATATAAGGTTGTTCCGTACAGTTCTGTTCATAGTTTCAGTTATAGGACAATGAAAAAACGTATGTTTTAGAGAAGCATTATCCCTAGTGCATCTCCAACAGTTAGATACCATAGCCCTTTTTAAAACATAGGTAATGGGGTACAGTATATTCTAAATATTACTCTAGCAGTCTAACATCTATGTTCCATACTCAGTAATGAGGGGCACTTAGGATACAAGATCAAAAGGATATTATGGAGATAACTGCAAAAGCGAAGTTCACGGTTCATCTCATTTGCAGCAGAGACCCTGGGAGCAGGAGATCCTTCCCTTCCCTCTATAGGGCCAACGTTGACATTCACCAGCAGAACTCAAACGCGGGACTTAGAGAGCTGCTGTCGCTGAGCCCTTATATAGAGGATTTTAAACACGATCTAATAGCAGGTGGGCTCTTTAAGTTCTGTTGCCATCCTCCATTATCTTTGTGGTTGGCACAGAGTAAAGTTACTCCCTCTGTTCCCAGCGGTGAGCAAAAGTCTATGTCTAACTGCCAATTCCATGGCTGCGTCAAGACAGGTCTGTCCGCTAGTTGACTCCTTATCAGGCCAGCTGTCTAGACCTCTGCTTGATGCCAAGTCCTCATCATATAGATAAATTCATGGGGAAGCCCTCGTTATATGTACAGATAGAGTTAAAAGGATTTAAAGCTACCATTACATCGAGATCAGGAGACACCACCTTCTAAAAATATCTGGCATTACACATACTCAAAGCGTTGGTGTGGTTTCTCTCCTGTGTGGACTCCCTGATGCAGCCCCAGCCTGCCCCTTCCAGGCCAAACATTTCCCACACTCAAAACATTAAGGGTTTCCTTTTATTGTGGATTCTCTGGTGCCATTGAAGGTCCAAATGAGCAGCAAATCATTTCCCACACTCCAGACACTTGCAATTTATTTCCTTCGTGGAGTCTCCAGTTTTGATAAAAGATTCCTTTCTTTACAAAGCATATTCCACACTCCTAATGTCTGTCCGTCCTCCTTTTGGGATGGACACTCTGGTGTGCCACGAGGGCTGACCACTGATCAAAATATTCCCCACACTCCCAACATTTATATGCTCTTTATTCCACATGGAGTCTTTGAAGGTTTCCACCTTCAACATTTCCCCCACTCTACACATTGGGAACTCTCCTCCTGTGTGGACTTTCTGGTGTCTGTGAAGATGTTGTGACCGATAAAAACATTTCCCACACTCCAAGCACCTGTAAGGTTTCTCTCCTGTGTGGGTTCTCTGGTGGATCACAAGGCGTGACTTCCGAGGAAATGATTTCTCACACTCCAAGCATTTATAGGGTTTCTCTCCTGTGTGGATCCTCTGGTGGATCACAAGGGGTGACTTCTGAGGAAATGATTTCTCACACTCCAAGCATTTATAGGGTTTCTCTCCTGTGTGGATCCTCTGGTGGATCACAAGGTGTGACTTCTGAGGAAATGATTTCTCACACTCCAAGCATTTATAGGGTTTCTCTCCTGTGTGGATCCTCTGATGGATCACAAGGGGTGACTTCTGAGGAAATGATTTCTCACACTCCAAGCATTTATAGGGTTTCTCTCCTGTGTGGATCCTCTGATGGGAGACAAGGGTGTCTCCCCTTGAAAAACATTTCCCACACTCCAAACATTTGTGGGGTTTCTCTCCTGTGTGGGTCTTCTGGTGCCCCCTAAGACTATGTGCTAAAGTAAATGACATTCCACAGTCTAAACATTTATGTGGCTTTTCTCCTGTGTGGACTCTCTTATGAATAATAAGATGTGATGAAGTGGAAAAACATTTCCCACACTCTCCACATTCATATGGTCTCACTCCTGTGTGGATTCTCTGGTGTACATGAAGGTGTGAATTGCTGGCAAAACATTTTTCACACTCCACGCATTTGTAGGGTTTCTCCCCAGTGTGGATTTTTTCGTGCTGCTTGAGGTGTTGTTTCTGGGAAAAGCATTTTCCACATTCCATGCATTTGTAGGGTTTCTCTCCTGTATGGATTCTCTGGTGGATTGCAAGATGTGATGGTACAAGAAAACATTTCCCACACTCCACACATTTATGAGGCCTCTCCCCGGTGTGCACAGTCTGATGGCTCAGAAGTTCACCTTTCTCATGAAAACATTTGCCACATTCTCTACATTCATAGGGTTTCTCTCCTGTGTGGATTCTCTGGTGTCGCCTGAGACTTCCATTTGTGGGGAAACATTTGCCACATTCCAGACACTTATGGGGCCTTTCTCCTGTGTGGGTTTTCTGATGGCTTACAAGGCTGGAACGGCAAGTAAACTTTTTTCCACATTCAAAGCATTTATACCGTTTCTCCCCTGTGTGAACCAACCGATGGCTCCAAAGCTGTGCATTTTGAGGAAAACATTTCCCACACTCCCAGCATTCATAGGGCTTCTCTCCTGTGTGGAGTCTCTGATGGACCACAAGGACTGACTTTTCAGCAAATGATTTCCCACACTCCCAGCATTCATAGGGCTTCTCTCCTGTGTGGAGTCTCTGATGGATCACAAGGCCTGACTTTTGAGCAAATGATTTCCCACACTCTGGGCATTTATAGGGTTTTTCTCCAGTGTGGGTTCGCTGATGGGTAACAAGTTCTGACCTATAAGAAAAGCATAACCCACACATACTGCATTTGTGGGGCTTCTCTCCTGTGTGGACTTTATGGGGTCCATGAAGCTGTGAACTCTTGGGGAACCCAATCCTACTCTTGCCATATTTGTGGGGTTTCTCCCCTGTGTGGCCTCTTTCATGTTTCACAAAATCTGAGAGTCGGGGAAAACCTTCCCCACACTCCAAGCAGCGATATGACTTATCTCCTCCTGCATGGACGTTCCGGTGGATCAGAACGATGGGCTGATGAGCAAGAACCTTCCTGAACTCCAAAGACACAGGGGTTTCCAAAGGGCTCACAAGCTCTGAACTCTGAGCAAAACATTCCCCACTCTCAGAGCTTTCCTGGATCTTCTCCCCTGTGTGGATTCTCTGGTGTCCAGCAAGAGCCAATCCGAAGGCAAAGCATTGGCCACTCTCTGGGCAGAAGTGTTTCCTCCTCAAGTTTGCTGCAGAGAGAGTGAAGAAAGCGGAATCGGGGTTTGAAGATGGCAGAGAAGTAGCTTCAGAATCCAGACTGAAATCATTGGATCAGATGATGCGTGAGAGACGGAAGTCGTACCACTTCTCCCCCTCCCCCCTCCCACAACACCCACTGCATAAGGTATAACCAGTGAAAGAGCCTTTTAAAATGAAGTAACAGAGAACATTTTTCTTGCCCATTCTCAGCAAGGGAGGGGAAACTCTGAACGGACTCGGCATCCCGCCCAAACTGCCTCACCTGAGCTGGTGTCCAAAATGGCAGCCCCTGTTCCGTCTGAGATCTGATATTGTGGCGTCCTGGGCTCTTCCGCTTGCTCTGCGCTGGCGACGAGGCTCGTCTTGGGAAGCGGCAGTGCTATGCGGGAAAGAAGGAAGAAGAAGGAAGAAGAGGAGAAAGAAGAAGTGAGGAAGCATTCGGCCTTATGGTCCAAACTATCCCCAATGACCGCTCATCGAGGACCCATAACTAAACAGTACCTTGGGTTAGGGGGCTGCATGTTTGCGGGGGGCAAGGTGGTCCTTTGCTCTGTGCTGGAAGGAGAAGGGAGGACGGCTGAAGATGGCTGCAGGGTGGGGGGTCAGGACTGCACTGCCAGGACCCCAGGGAGGGGACTCGGTTGGCACTTCTGGAGTATTGCTGTTACGCTGGTGGGAGTCCCTCACATGCCAGCAAACCCATTTTGCACAGCTAGAGTGCAGCGCAGTGGTTAAAGTGCCCGACTAGGACCTGGGAAGCTAATACTTTTTGATCTGAACCCCACCCATCTGACTGGGTCACCCCACCCACTCTGGGCAGCTTCCAGAACATATAAAAACATAATCAAATGTCCAGCATTAAAAACTTCCTGATACAGGGCTCCTAAAGGTTATATAGTTATTTATTTCCTTGATATATGACGGGAGGGTGCTTCACAGGAGGGCACCACTACAAAGAAGGTCCTCTGCTTGGTTCCCTATCGCTTCACTTCTCACGTTGAGGGAACCAGCAGGAGCCCCTCAGAGCTGGACCTCAGTGTCCTGGCTAAATGATGGGATGTAGATGCTCCTTAGGTATATGGGGCCCAGGCCGTTTAGGGCTTCTTGTGGGGATTAAATGAGGGGGAGACCCGTGTGCCCCACATTGCGCTCCTTGGAGGGGGAAAGGTTGGGATAAAAATGGATGGCATTAAGAATAAAGTACATTTGCAGCTCTTGTGCAACAAACCTGCTCCCCACCTGCCCCTCCACCCCAAAAGAAGAGTGACAAGAAAATGTCCCGGAAGGACTGCTCCAGACTCGAGGAAGGAGGCTCCTTACCCAGAGAGGCCATGTTCCTCTCATTGTCCAGCATGGCCTCCCTTGCTCTTCGGACAACGTCCAGCAGGGAGGGCCCTTTCGACCCTAGAGAAATAAACAGACATATCCTCAAAGGTTAGCGATCTCTGTAATGACAAAATGCCCTCAGCAAAAACTGCAGCGCCTCAGGAACGAACGCCTTTGGTGGCAAGTGAGGAGAGAATCTCCGTCTTCCCCATAGATCCTTGCAACTACATTCTATTATTATTATTATTATTATTGATTTTCTTGGGTTAACAAAAAAGTGCACAAGTTGTCTCCGTTTTCAAATCATAAAAGTTCTTTCTTCCGATCCTTTATATTCAATGTGAGACTTTAATGCTCTATACTGGACTTTTGCCACTAATGCCGCGACACGTTACTATGTCAGCTGCAGTGTGTAGTTGTGGCGTTTAAACACTCCCCACGTTCCTGCCAGGGCTGGAAAGGGATGAGTTTAACCTCCGGTTTGCTAGGGAAACCGAATTACTGCGTCACAAATAATGCACGTCTAAAAAATGTGTCAGCCACCTGAAAAGTTTGGAAAGCTCTCCTGCTTGCAGTATAAGGTTTGGGGGGAGAGAGAAGGGGGATAATAGACTTTCATTCTTTTACACAGTGGATGTGCAAGGTTTTTGTTTCAGCGCCACGTGGGTAGGTTCTTTTTCTACGCATTTAATAGTTTTCATTGGCACTGAAAAAAATCTTTGATAAAAAATTAAGTGTTTTTTTTTTACATATTTGTAAAAAAAAAAAATTAAAAACTTTGGGGTTTGTTTTTTAAAAAGCTCAGCTTTCAGAGTGTTCTGTTTTTTACTTTTTGCAACCCAAGGTCGGGTCCCCAGCCTATGGCTGTTTCCTGGGGTTGACTGCAGTGAACAAAATAGAGTTAATAATAATAAAAAAAGGTAAGGACCCCAGGATGGTTAAGTCCAGAATGGATATACAGTGGTACCTCAGGTTAAGTACTTAATTCGTTCCGGAGGTCCGTTCTTAACCTGAAACTATTCTTAACCTGAAGCACCACTTTAGTTAATGGGACCTCCTGCTGCCGCCGCGCCGCCAGAGCACGATTTCTGTTCTTATCCTGAAGGAAAGTTCTTAACCTGAAGCAGTATTTCTAGGTTAGCGGAGTGTGTAACCTGTAGCGTATGTAACCTGAAGCGTATGTAACCTGAGGTACCACTGTAATATAAGTACCATTGCAGATTTGTAAGGGAATAAGAAAACACCATGGCAGGGTGGATGGGAAGTCAACCGATATGAGAGAGTAGTTATAACTGTATTTTAAAAGAATTTGTAATATTTGAAAATTAAATATTTCCAAAAAAATAAATAAAAGAGATTGGAGAGTAGCCTTAGCTCATTTGGCAGAGCAGATACCCCCAAGTCCAATTCGTGATCTATCTAAGAGAGGCTGGGGAAAGACCCCTGTCTAATACCAAGAAGCACTGCTAGTCCAGAGTGGCAATGTGGTGTAGTGGTTAGAGTTCTGTGCTGAGACCTGGGAGTTCGGGGTTCAAATCCCCACCTGGCCATGAAGCCCACTGGGTGATCTTGGTGCCGGTCACTGTCTCTCCGCCTGGCCTCCCTCACAGGGATGTTGTGGGGAAGAAATGGGGAGATGGGGAACATGCAAACTACCTTGAGTTCTTCGCAGGATCGGTGGGGTATGAATGCAAGGAAGTAAAATACACACAACCCATGGGATACATTCCAGCCGCACAGAAACCAGAGGTCTATTTACATGCACACACAACTCCAGCCAAGCAGGTCAGGGGGAAAATCGATGGCATATTCTAGCCAGGCAAAAGCACCCGACTTAGAGCAGGGCTGAAGCATCCTAGGGAGAAGGGGCTGGCATGGGGGAGGGGGAAATGAGAAGTCCAGCTAGACCCCCATTTGGCCCCAGGATCTGAGATTTCCACACCCCCCATCCCCAGGATATACAGGACATTTCGGAACACTTTAAAATATTCAGGGGGGTACTCCAATTGCAAACTTTTTTCTTTCTTAAAAAGGGGATTATAATGTTATCTGATTTTTCTTAATGTCCAGATTTTTTAAATTAAAAATATGCACAATCTACCACCAAGCTTTCATTTCATTTTTTTGTCAGTTATTTTTATAGGCTTTATACAAATTAATACCATTTGGCACGCCATTCTTGGCGCATATTTATCATCTACTATTACTACGTTTCATATTCATATTTATCTCTGGTTACCATCGCCTTTTACATAATTTTACATTTTATCATTTCATTTCAAAGCTTTCCATGAGGAATAAACAAGTGAAAGAGATCCCTTCTTCTGCTCTCGGGAATCCCCCCTTCCTCCTCTTTCACCCCGATGCAACGTGCAAACTTATCCGTGCAATGGGAAAAGCCAAAATGGCTCATCTTTCCCGCCGCCCTTTTCTGCCCCGCCCCCTCACCGGCATTCACGTGTTGCAGGGTTCAGACGGTGCCCTCTCACCCGCGGAGAGCTGCTTCCGAAGGGCGCCTCTGCCAGCAAAGACTCCTTCCTGCTCCCACCTTCAGCCTCCCCTGCAAAACCTCTTTGCACCCCAGAGATCGCGATGGCCGGACGCCTCCTGCAAAAGACCCACACAAATGGGGGCTGGCCGGAGGAAACAGGCACCTCTCGAGACGTCCTGCCCCTTCGCTTCTTCCCTTTTCCCAGACGCAAAGGATTCTGGGATTTGTAGTTGTTCCTCTGTGAGGGGAAAAAGTGCCTTTGGGGCGGCTCTAGGGAAGGGCGCTTATTTATTTTTATTTTCCAGTTTCTATTTACTCACCTACTGGCACACCTCTCTGTACCGCCTAACACGTCGCAGTGGTGCCCGGCAAAAATAGTGAGAAGATGAAACCGACTTGCACGTCAACGTGGTGGGATTCTAGACTTGGAAGGGACCCCGAGGGTCATCCAGTCCAACCCCCGGCAACGCAGCGCTCTTTTACCTCACGTGGGGCTCGAACCCGTGACTATGGCATTAAGCGTCTCATGCCCCCATCTAAACCAAAAGTACTGACCAGGGAGCGACCTGGGGCTGCTGGCGGCCTCTCAAGCTGCCCCACCTCACAGGGTGGTTGTGATGGCGGCTGTGGAAGCGGAGAGCAGCAGAGGCCGCCCTGAGCCCCTTGGGGAAAAGGCGGGAGAGGAGAAATGGAGCTGGGCTGGCGCAGGGGGTCCTGCCTTCCGGCTAAGGCTCACCCAACAGAAATAAGACAGAAATAAGAGCATTTTGGCCTCTGCAATCCCCTCTCAGTTCACAAGAGGCGAAAGAGGGAGATGCGGGGCAGCCTCACTCACTTCCAGTGTAAAACTGCCTTAAGCCCCATCAAGGTTGTCAGGAGGAGAATTTCAAGGCCGAAGAGATCTTATTCGTTTATTTGTTTCCTGAAAGTTGTCCTCCACTGGACCATTCAAGAAACAAACGAACCTCAAAGCAGAATGGTAAAAATATCAGTAAAAGGAAGACCATCAGCAAAATGGAAAATGTACATTTACGTTATGATGCTTTGAAATTCAAACTTCAACGTACTTAGTATGTTAGTAGTCTTACTCTTTAGTTTTTCCTTCCCTTCCTTTAATTTTTTGTTTTGTTTTTCTTACTTATCTTGCATAAAGTGAGATTGCATCAGGCTGAATTCACTGAGAGTATTTTTCTGACTTGGGAGTTTTTTGTATGCCCCTCATTGATACCTCAGATTAAGTACTTAATTTGTTCCGGAGGTACGTTCTTAACCTGAAACTGTTCTTAACCTGAAGCACCACTTTAGCTAATGGGGCCTCCTGCTGCTGCCGTGCCGCCAGAGCCCAATTTCTGTTCTCATCCTGAAGCAAAGTTCTTAACCTGAAGCACTATTTCTGGGTTAGTGGAGTCTGTAACCTGAAGCGTATGTAACCTGAAGCGTATGTAGCCTGAGGTAGCACTGTACTTTTATTTTCAATATATGAATTTTTTTTAAGGGGGGAGGAAGTAGGATTTTTCACATTTCAAAGATTTCTGGGAGGCTTTTTGACCTGCATGTTTCAGAGGTGAGGGGTGAAGGGAATATTTTGTTCATGGCTTAAAACATTTTTGAATTCTCCACCTCAAGGTATTCTTTGGTGTCGAAGAAGGAACAGGAAGAAGCTCTTATTAATTTAAGCAAAGAGAAGGTAAATAAGCAGTCAAACTTTTTTAAAAAAAATCTTTACTGAAAGTTGAAAAAGTACAAAATTATACGTGAACTAAACATGGTGAGATGTAAATGAGAGAAAAAGAGAAACAGAAACAGAAACCGTGTAAGAGGGGGAAATAAAGGGGGGAGAGATGGAAACCCCAAACTGTATATTTTACAATTGTACTTCACCAGACCTTAACCTATTACAGTATTTGTAAAAATGGATCCAAAATATCACTGAACTTGTGCATGGCAAGTCTGCATTTATATGCAAAGTCGTTTATATGTTGCGAGTTTGTAGAAGTCTCCAATCCAATAATAGAAGGGAGCCACATTTTTATTTTTCCAATTCATCAGTATCAGTCCTTTTGCTGCGGTCGGGGCACGGAGAGTCCACTCGTATAGTCCTTTTGTAAGGTCCCATGTGCTGAGTATATAATTCAAAACGATATTTTGCTCAGTAAATGCAAGGTTGTTCCATACCGTTCTGTTGATAATTTCAGTTATAGGACAATGAAAAAACTTATGTTTTAGAGAAGCATTATCCCTAGTGCATCTCCAACAGTTAAGATACCATAACCCTTTTTAAAACAAAGGTAATGGGGTCCAGTATATTCTAAATATTATTCTAGCAGTCTAACATCTATGTTCCATACTCACTAATGAGCGACACTTAAGATACAAGATCAAAAGGATATTATGGAGATAACTGCAAAAGCGACGTTCATGGTTCATCTCATTTGCAGCAGAGACCCCAGGAGCAGGAGATCCTTCCCTTCCCTCAATAGGGCCAACCTTGATGTTCACTAGTAGAACTCGAACGATGGACTCAGAGCTGCTGTTGCTAAGCCCTTATATAGAGGCTTCCAAGCATGATCTAATAGCAGGAAGGCTCATTAAGTTCTGTTGCCATCCTCCCTTATCTCCTCCGTTGGCACAGAGCAAAGTTACTCCCTCTGTTCAAAGCGGTGAGACAAAGTCTATGTCTAACTGCCAATTCCATGGCTTGGTCCACAGGCCAGTCCGCTAGTTGACGCCTTATCAGGCCAGCTGTCTAAACCTCTGGTTGATGCAAAGTTATCATAATACAATTAGATCTGTGGAAAAGTCCTCATTATTACAGATAGATATATAAGGATTTAAAGCTACCATTACATGGAGATCAGGAGACACCACCTTCTAAAAATATCTGGCATTACACATACTCAAAGCGTTGGTGTGGTTTCTCTCCTGTGTGGACTCCCTGATGCAGCACCAGCCTAGCCCTTCCAGGACAAACATTTCCAGCACTCGAAACATTAATGGGTTTCCTTTTATGTGGATTCTCTGGTGCCTTTGAAGGTCCGAATGAGCAGCAAATCATTTCCCACACTCCAGACACTTGCAATTTATTTCCTTCGTGGAGTCTCCAGTTTTGATAAAAGATTCCTTTCTTTACAAAGCATATTCCACACTCCTAATGTCTGTCCGTCCTCCTTTTGGGATGGACACTCTGGTGTGCCACGAGGGCTGACCACTGATCAAAATATTCCCCACACTCCCAACATTTATATGCTCTTTATTCCACATGGAGTCTTTGAAGGTTTCCACCTTCAACATTTCCCCCACTCTACACATTGGGAAGCTCTCCTCCTGTGTGAACTTTGTGGTGTTTGTGAAGATATCGTGACCGAGAAAAACATTTCCCACACTCCAAGCACCTGTAAGGTTTCTCTCCTGTGTGGATCCTCTGGTGGATCACAAGGCGTGACTTCCGAGGAAATGATTTCTCACACTCCAAGCATTTATAGGGTTTCTCTCCTGTGTGGATCCTCTGGTGGATCACAAGGGGTGACTTCGAAGGAAATGATTTCTCACACTCCAAGCATTTATAGGGTTTCTCTCCTGTGTGGATCCTCTGGTGGATCACAAGGCATGGCTTCTGACGAAAACATTCCCCACACTCCAAGCATTTATAGGGTTTCTCTCCTGTGTGGATCCTCTGATGGGTCACAAGGGTGTCTCTCCTTGAAAAACATTTCCCACACTCCAAGCATCTGTGAGGTTTCTCTCCTGTGTGGATCCTCTGGTGACCCTTAAGGGATTTTGCTTCAGTAAATGACATTCCACAGTCTAAACATTTATGTGGCTTTTCTCCTGTGTGGACTCTCTTATGAATAATAAAATGTGATGAAGTGGAAAAACGTTTTCCACACTCTCCACACTCATATGGCCTCAATCCTGTGTGTATCCTGTCGTGTACACGAAGATCTGATAGGCCAGCAAAGCATTTTCCACATTTCATGCATTTGTAGGGTTTCTCTCCTGTATGGACCTTCTGATGTCTGCAGAGGTGTTGTTTTTGGGAAAACAATCTCCCGCACTCCACGCATTCAAACGGTTTTTCTCCCGTATGGATTCTCCGGTGGATTACAAGTTCTGATGCTGAAATAAAACATTTCCCACACTCCGCACATTTATGAGGCCTCTCCCCGGTGTGAACAGTCTGATGCCTCAGAAGGTCAGCTTTCTCATGAAAACATTTCCCACACTCTCTACATTCATGGGGTTTCTCTCCTGTGTGGATTCTCTGGTGTCGCCTGAGACTTACATTTGTGGGGAAACATTTGCCACACTCCAGACACTTATGGGGCCTTTCTCCTGTGTGGGTTTTCTGATGGCTTACAAGGCCGGAACGGGAAGTAAACTTTTTTCCACATTCAAAGCATTTATACCGTTTCTCCCCTGTGTGAACCAACCGATGGCTCCAAAGCTGTGCGTTTTGAGGAAAACATTTCCCGCACTCCCAGCATTCAAAGGGCTTTTCTCCTGTGTGGAGTCTCTGATGGACCACAAGGACTGACTTTTCAGCAAATGATTTCCCACACTCCAGGCATTTATAGGGTTTTTCTCCAGTGTGGGTTCGCTGATGGGAAACAAGTTGTGACCTAACCGAAAAGCATAACCCACACACACTGCATTTGTGGGGCTTCTCTCCTGTGTGGACTTTATGGGGTCCATGAAGCTGTGATCTCTTGGGGAACCCGATCCTACTCTCGGCATATTTGTGGGGTTTCTCTCCCGTGTGGCCTCTTTCATGTTTCACAAAATCTGAGAGTTGGGCAAAACCTTCCCCACACTCCAAGCAGCGATATGACTTATCTCCTCCTGCATGGACGTTCCGGTGGATCAGAACGATGGGCTGATGAGCAAGAATCTTCCTGAACTCCAAAGACACAGGGGTTTCCAAAGGGCTCACAATCTCTGAACTCTGACCAAAACATTCCCCACGCTCAGAGCTTTCCTGGATCTTCTCCCCTGTGTGGATTCTCTGGTGTCTAGCAAGAGCCAATCCGAAGGCAAAGCATTGGCCACACTCTGGGCAGAAGTGTTTCCTCCTCGAGTTTCCTGCTGAGAGAGGGAAGAAAGCGGAATTGGGGTTTGAGGATGGCAGAGAAGTAGCCAAAGGTTACCAGACGTCCCCATTTCCCAGGGACAGTCCCCGGATTTACAAATCAGTCCCCTGGCAAAATCCAGCTATTTAGTAGGAAGTTGAAAAGTGTCCCTGGATTCATTGAAACAAAATCTGGTAACCTTAAAATAGCCTCAGAATCCAAACTGAAGAAGAAGGAGGAGGAGGAAGATGGAAAGGCACACTCTCCCCCACTTCTTTCAGCTCTAGGTCCTTTTCGAGGCTCAAGAGAAATTCCACTTGTTCAGGTTTCCACCCAAATCCCTTCGAACAATGATGCCCTTAAAGGTTCCTCCTCTCAGTCCAGGGAGGAATCACCAGAATGGGTAGTGCCCACAGAAGATGCTTTAAAGAAAAAACAAAACCCAAATGTGCTCACAGAGCTAGAAAGCTTGGCAGTCGCCATCCTGGCATTTGCCTCTTTGCTCTCATTCCCCACTTTCTTCTTCCTCTCCTTGATCCTCCTAACCTCTGGGCTTGAGGGACTCAGCAGGCAGCAGAGCTAGAGAAGGAACAGCAAAGATGGTGGAGGGAGGAGAGGGCAGAGGTGTAAAGGGGAAAGCGAAGTTTCTCTCCCTCTTGCATCGTGCAAAAAGGCAGAGGCCCCCCCTGAAGCTGAAGCTTGGAAAATGCAGGACAGACCAAAGCCAGGATTGTGATTCTAAGTTTTCATGTTCTTAAAAATAGTAAATTGAGGAGGAAGGACAGGGGTGGGGAAAGGAAAAACAGTGGCCAGGTCTGTGGGAGAAGCAGCTTTAACACAACAGGATCCTTACTAACCCTATGAATGAAGTAACAGAGAAGATTTTTCTTGCCCATTCTCATCAAGGGAGGAGAAACTCTGAACTCGGCATCCCACCCAAACTGCCTCACCTGAGCTGGTGTCCAAAATGGCAGCCCCTGTTCCGTCTGAGATCTGATACTGTGGCGTCCTGGGCTCTTCCGCTTGCTCTGCGCTGGGGAGGAGGCTCGTCTTGGGAAGCGGCAGTGCTATGTGGGAAAGAAGTGAGAAGAAGGAAGAAGAAGAAGAAGTGAGAAGAAGGAAACATGGAGGAAGCATTTGGTTTCATGGCCCAAACTATCCCCAGCGGCCGGTCATCCAAAGTTCTCTCAAACTTTTCTGAGGAAGAACCCATAACTAAACAGTACTTTGGGTTAGGGGGCTGCATGTTTGTGTGGGGCAAGGTGGCCCGTTGCTCTGTGCTGGAAACAGAAGGGAGGACGGCTGATTATGGCTGCAGGGTGGGGGGTCAGGACTGCACTGCCAGGACCCCAGGGAGGGGACTTGGTTGGCGCTTCCTGTTGCTGTTACGCTGGTGGGAGTCCCTCACATGCCAGCAAACCTATTTTGCACTGCTAGAGTGCAGCGCAGTGGTTAAAGAGCCAGACTGGAATCTGAGAGACCGGGGTTCAAATCCCCCTCAGCCATGAAACTCATCAGGAAATATTGGTCCAGTCATTCCCTCTTAGGGCTACCCTACCTCACAGAACTGTTTATTATTATTATTATTATTATTATTACAGTGGTACCTCGGGTTACATACACTTCAGGTTACATACGCTTCAAGTTACAGACTCCGCTAACCCAGAAATAGTACCTCAGGTTAAGAACTTTGCTTCAGGATGAGAACAGTAATCGTGCAGCAGTGGCACGGCAGCAGCGGGAGGCCCCATTAGCTAAAGTGATACCTCAGGTTAAGAACAGTTTCAGGTTAAGAACGGACCTCCAGAACAAATTAAGTTCTTAACCCGAGGTACCACTGTATTCTTATTCTTATTATTCCCTGCCCATCCAATATTTTTCATTTTGCACAGAATCCTACCTTAAAGCCACACAACAGTCTGAGTTCTCCACACCTATGCTAGATTACTAATAAGAATACTTCCAGCACATATAAGAACATAATAAAACATCTAACATTAAAAACTTCCTGATACAGGGCTGCCTTCAAAAGCTTATATAGTTTTTTTAATTCCTTGAAATCTGCTGGGAGGGTGTTTCACAGGGCGGGCGCCACTGCCGAGAAGGCCCTCTGCCTGGTTCCCTGTAATTTCACTATTTGCATTAAGGGAACCGCCAGAAGGCCCTTGGAGCTGGACCTCAGTGTCCAGGCAGAGTGATGGGGGTGGAGACACTCCTTCAGGTATACAAGGCCATTTGGGGCTTGTTGTGGGGATTAAATCGGGGGGGGGGAGACCCGTGTGCCCCACATTGCGCTCCTCGGAGGGGGAAAAGTCGGGATCAAAATGGATGGCGTTAAGAATACAGTACATTTGCAGCTCTGGTGCAACAAACCTGCTCCCCACCCACCCCTCCACCCCAAAAGAAGAGTGAGAAGAAAATGTCCCGGAAGGACTGCTTCAGACTCGAGGAAGGAGGCTCCTTACCCAGAGAGGCCACGTCCCCCTCATTCTCCAGCATGGCCTCCCTTGCTCTTCGGCCAACGTCCAGCAGGGAGGGCCCTTCCTCAAAGGTTAGTGGTCTCTGTAATGACAAAAATGCCCTCACCAAAACTGCAGCACTTCAGGAACACCTTTGGTGGCAAGCGCAGAGTGGGAATCTCGGTCTTCCCCATAGATCAGGCATGGCCAAACTTGGCCCTCCAGATGTTTTGGGACTACAACTCCCATCATCCCTGACCACTGGTCCGGTTAGCTAGGGATGATAGGAGTTGTAGTCCCAAAACATCTGAAGGGCCAAGTCTGGCCATGCCTGCCATAGATGCTTGCAACTTCATTCTTTGGGTTGTTTTTATTATTATGATTATTCAAGATTTTCTTGGGTTACCAAAAAAGTGCATACATTGTATCCGTTTTCAGATTGTAAAAGTCCTTTTTTCAGATCACTTATATTCAATGCGAGACTTTAATGCTGTATACCGGAGCTTTCCAAACTGTGTGTCGCGACACGCTAGTATACAGCATTGATGCATCTTTCTCATCTACTATTACTATGTTTCATATTGCTAGTTACCTCTGGTAATATTCCATTTTACAAAATTTTACCGTTTAATTTCAAAGAGGAATGAGTGAGTTTTCTTCTGCTCTCGAGAATCTCCCTTTCCTCCTCTTTCACCCCGATGCAACGTGCAAACTTATCCGTGCAATGGGAAAAGCCAAAATGGCTTATTTCTCCCGCCGCTCTTTCCTGCCCCGCCCCCTCACCGGCATTCACGTGTTGCAGGGTTCAGACGGTGCCCTCTCACCCGCGTAGAGCTGCTTGCGAAGGGAGCCTCTGCCAGCAAAGACTCCTTCCTGCTCCCACCTTCAGCCTCCACCGCGAAGCCTCTTTGCACCCCAGCGAGCTCGGTGGCGGGTCCCCTCCTGCAAAACACCCACACAAAATGGAATGTCCTCGTGTCCTTCGCTCCTTCCCTTTTTTTTTCAGACCCAGAGGATTCTGGGAGGTGTAGTCTTTTCCTCCCTGGGAAGACAAAATATGCCTTTGGGCTCTGGGAAAGGCTGTTCATGGCCCCTCCTTTCTATTTACTCGCTTACAATCCAGCCTCGCCTGAGCTCTGCTTTCTTCCAATTGAAGTGCAGTGTTTGAGGAAACCCAAATGCTTGTTTACAGAGCTTTTGTACTACCGAAACCTTAGTTTATGCTTGGGATGGCCTAGTCCTTTGCTTCTTCCCTTTTCCCAGACCCAAAGGATTCTGGGAGGCGTAGTCTGTTCCTCTCTGAGGCAAAAAAGTGCCTTTGGACTCTGGGGAAAAGGGTCTCACTTATTTTTATTTATTTATTTTTTTATATTTATTATTTATTTATATTTATTTATTTTCCCTTTCTATTTACTCGCTTACTGGCACACCAGTAAAGCAATGGTGCCCGGCCAAAAGAATGAGAAGGCGAAGCAGACTTGTATGTCAACATGGTTGGATTCTAGAGTTGGAAGGGACCCCGAGGGTCATCCAGACCAACCCCCGGGAATGCAGCACTCTTGCCTCACATGGGACTTGTAGCAGGAACCCCCCCACCCCAATCATTCTGTTTGTGCAAACTTCACACACACTCACACTCACACACTACATACGCCACATTTCTGTTATAAACTCATAGAAAAATCAACCATACATCGGATTTGCACTGTTCCATTTTATTTTACTCCATATGACAAGGACTATCAAAGGGGGGGTGGTGGCTTGGTTCTGGTCAGCCATAATCCCTTCACCATCCCAGCACATCCACAGGAGCCCTGCCCAGTTGCTTTGTCAACCCTGATAATCCCAGACAGAAGACAATCAAAATCACAAAGAACTTGCATATGGGAGTGGATTCAGCATGGACTGAAACAAAGGACAATAATCAGATCTTCCCTCTGGGGGCAGGAAACTGCAAACTCCCCTTTCAAAAGTTTTTATAAGGTCTTGCACACCATCTTTCTGGGTCTTTCCTCTCTCCTGCAAGTGAGGGGAACACCCTGTTGCAACAGTTCAATAAAGGCCAAGCCTACAGGCTGCTGTTTTGCTCCAAGTTATCCTGGTTGGTGTATTTGTTTTTGTCCAAGGGAGCCCTCGGATTTTTCCGTTAACAGTTTCGAACCCATGACCCCGAGATTAAGAGTCTCGTGCCCCCATCTAAACCAAAAGTACTGATCAGGGAGCGACTTGGGGCTGCTGGCGGCCTCTCAAGCTGCCCCACCTGACAGGGTTGTTGTGATGGTAGCTGTGGAAGCGGAGAGCAGCAGAGGCCGCCATGAGCCCCTTGGAGAAAAGGCGGGGTATTAAAAACGCAAAGAGGCAGCTGGGCTTGTTCTCCAGCTGGAAAGCCCTTCGAAGTCTCAGTTCGCAAGAGAGCATCTCAAGTCCCATCAGTTCAGGGCAAGAGGGAGATGGCAGGCAGCCTCGCTCA
Source organism: Podarcis pityusensis (assembly GCF_964106645.2). Classification (NCBI taxonomy): domain Eukaryota; kingdom Metazoa; phylum Chordata; class Lepidosauria; order Squamata; family Lacertidae; genus Podarcis; species Podarcis pityusensis. The sequence goes on from NC_138029.1 coordinate 119,103,648, forward strand.
CTTCCAGCGTAAAATTGGGAATAAACAACTCGCTGACTTTTAGAAGACAATTGAAGGCGGCCCTATTTAGGGAAGTTTTTAATGTTGGCTGGGGAGACGCAGCCAGATGGGTGGGGGATAAATTATTATTACAGTGGACTCTCAGGTTGCGAACATGATCCGTGAGGGAAGCACTTTCTGCGCACACACGGGTTGCGATTCAACGCTTCTGCGCAAAGCGCGATTTAGCGCTTCTGCGAATGCGCAAGCACCAAAACCCGGAAGTAACCCGTTCCGGTACTTTCGGGTTTGGTGCAGTGCGCAACCCGAAATCATGCAACCCGAAGCGTCTGTAACCCGAGGTATGACTGTATTATTATTATTATTATTATTAAGCCCTCATCAAGATTCTCCCGAGAATTTGGCACTTTTCAAAGTGAGATCTTATTTATTTATTTCCTGAAAGTTGTCCACCACCGGGCTGTTAAAAAAAACGCGCCAATCTCAAAGCGGTTCACAGAGAGAACAGAATGGCAAAAATGTCAGTAAAAGCAACTCCTCGAAACATTCAGAAGATAAAACCAGCAACAAACTGAAAGCAGATTGAGACAGGCATTATCGGCTGCACTGGAGAATCAGCAAAGTCCTTTGGTGTTCTGGATTGAACAGCAATTATCCGTTGAGCTACAATCCCATGTCATCCGCATATGTCCCACGGTGATGTACGAAATATAATAAAAACAGCATTCAAAAAACCCCTGACAAATGGAAAAACAATAGGAAATGGACCCCTAAGGCCTGCCATCCTATTCACCCAGCTGGAAGAGCTTGTAGGAACAAAAATGAGTTCACCTTTTTCTGGAAGGTACAGGCTTCTGAGATCTTTGGAAATTTGCCCGCAAACTGTAGTGACATCCTGGGTACATAAGGCAGAAAGCTGTCAATCAATAACAGAAGGTTGCTTAAGCAATCTCCCTCAAGGGGTTTATTTCTAGAAATAACACACACTTGTGATCCGCAGTTAGTTTATACTTTTATTTAAAACGAGAAATAAGACAATGTTTGTGGCTAGGGTCCCCACAGTCCAAATACTTGAAAGCAGGGGGGTCACTGAAGTCCAGTGTTATTGTCCATAATATTATTAACGGTAATCATTATCATTAAGCATAAGAAACCCTCTTTACACAATATGTACATGGCAGGTGGTGGGAGCAAACCGAAGGAGACTCTCGAGCTGGCTATTTTATTTATTATTTATATTTGCTATTGTCTGAATTGCCACACTTCATCCGGAGATCGCAAGGCGGTTCACAAGAGAAGAATACAAAATGAGAACGCAAAATGCATTAATAAAATGAAAGTGGAGCAGATTTCCGTGAGAGGCGGGAGAGACTCTCCTTCCTTGGAGATTTCAAAGCAGAGGTTGCATGGCCATCGGTCATGTAGGATCCAGTTCGAGATCCCTGCAGTACAGGGTGTCGGACCATCACACAAATGCATTCAAAAACCCATAGAATGTTAATCAGCTAAAGGCCTGGTTATGGAGAAATGTTTTTGCCTGGCGCCTAAAGATATGTATTGAAGTTGCCAGTTGAGCCCCCACTGGGGAGAAGCATTCCACAAACGGGGAGCCACCACAAAAAAGGCCCATTCCTGTGTTGCCACCCTCCTGACCTCGTGTGGAGGAGGCGCACAAAGAAGGGCCTCGTTTTACGATCACGGGGTCCGGGGTTGGTTCATGTAGGGAGAGGCGGTCCTTGAGGTATTGTGGCCCTCGGCTGTTTAAGGCTCTCCAGGTCAGAACCAACACTTCGAATCGGGCCTGGAAATTAAAGGCTGGCCGAATGATTTGCTGCAAGTCGAACTGTACAGTTGGAAGGGACCCCTTGGGTCATCTAGTCCAACCCCCTGCAATGCAGGCAACCCTACGCCTTTCTTTTAATAAAGACCGAAAACCAATGTTTTTGACACCCTTCTTCGGTATCCCTGCACTCCACCACTCCCTTTGGGCTGGTGGATCAGGACACCAATGCGGACAGGCTAGGATCGTCGTGTGATGGGCTCAAACTGCCTTGCCCCAGTGAGCAACCTGGCCGTTGAATTCGGCACCGGCTGAAGTTTCCGAACCATCTTTTGACCACTGCCTCCTTCAAGCAGCCAGGGACCACCCCCTCTCTCAAGGATAAATTCATCACCCCCCCCCCCGACCCAGGCAGCTGTCTCTGCTCTGCTTGTTTTTTTCAGCCAGGAGGTTTCGACTCTGCCTGTTAAAAATGTCAAAAAGCGCTTCACCTCTCTGCCGCTCCCCCTGCTAACAGCACCACATTCCCAGCGTAAGGCTCCCCTTCGCAGTCCTCGACCTTCACCCCGTTGCCCAACGCCCCTTCCTCCCCAGCCGCCTGGGGGTGCGCAACACCGTTTTGCCCGTGGTTTAAGTCCTCCTGGGTCCCCCGTTTCAACTCTAGATTGATGGGCTGCCGGTGGATGAGCTGGTGCTTGTACAAACTCGACGTGTAGCTGAACCGCCGCCCACAGTCCAGACACGAGTAGGGCTTTTCACCCGTGTGGATCCTCTCGTGCCTCACCAAGTCCGCCTTGTCCCGGAAGCCTTTTGCGCAGAGGAAGCACCAGTGGTTTTTTTGCCCCCTGCGGCTCAGCTTTTTTCGGGCAGCTTTGGTGGCAGCCCCAACCCGGCTTGGGGCAGCTCCCCACGGAGAGTCCCCCGCTGGCCAGTATCCGCTGGAGAAGGTGCCAGCGACGCTCTCTTGGGATGCTGCTGACAGGCTGGGCTGCAAGGATCCTGGCTGCATGCAGGCCTTTTCCTGGCTTGAAGACACTTTTCCGTCACCTGCAGGGAGAAAGAGAGAATCCAAGCAGATGTCATGTCTCGTGCTAGGGAAAGGATTAAAGAAATTAATATATTTCACAAATGCACACACACAAATGTTGCACCTGCAAGTAAGTGTCTCTGTTACTCTTTTTAAGGTTTTCAATTTTATACATTTCAATAATTTTACAATCATTTTAACATTTCAAAACTCGTCTTCCTTCCCCCTCTTTCTGCGGTTCCTTAAATTTATTTTTTGTATTTTCTACATGTTCCAAATTAACTTAATTTACTCATTTATTCATCTACTTTAAATATAAAACTTCAGGTTATTACAATAATCATGCCAATGTCCTTATCTGTTTACAGTTTATTTGTAAATATTCAATAAACCATTTCCATTCTTTTATTAAAAGTTTGTTATCTTGATCTCTTATTCTTCTGGTAAGATTTGCCATTTCTGTATACAGTGGACTCTCGGGTTACATTACCTTCAGGTAATGTAAACTTCAGGTTGCGGACGCGGCAAACCCGGGTTTGCCGCTTACACATGCGCAGAAGCGCTCTGCGCACCTCATGCATACGCAGAAGTGAGTCCTCCAGTAACGAAATCTTCGGGATATGGCCAGGCCTCCAGAACGGATCCCATTCATAACCGGAGGTACCACTGTATTCCATAAGTTTCTGTATCTGTTATACTATTATAACATGTCGTTATCATTATTTGTCCAAGACCTTTTCAAACCTCTTAAAGCATGCAAATGGCTTTCATTCTATTGGTGCAGGCGTTTCTTCTCCCTCCACACGCTGTTCTGGGTGGGCCCTGCCAATCCTACAGAGTCATTTTGGGGTGTTTCTGTGCATGCATGGACAGGGGGAAATCTTGTTGCACTAGTGAGACTTATTGGTTAGTGCATGGTGCTGATAACGGCAAGGTGGCAAGTTTGATCCCCGTATGGGACGGCTGTTCCTTTCAACTCTTCGATTCTATGATTCCAGCTCTTTGGTTTATTTATTTGCATTTATATCTCACCTTTTTCTCCAAAAAAAAAAAAAAAAAAAAGGGAGGTTAGGCTGAGAGAAGGAGAGCGTGCCTGTGTGTGACTGGCCCAAAGTCACCCATCAAGCTTCATGAGTAAGTGGGGATTTGAATATTGGTTACTCAGGTCCTACTCTGAAACCCTAACCCACCACAAAACGCTGGATCCACCTCTCTGCTTAATCCACCGTTTTATGTTCAGTTGCTGCACCTAGCAGCATATCACACAGCTGTCCCATCGAGACGATGCAGAGGGCCTGAACACTCTCAAGTAAGAGACCAAATCTCCACCACAGAAGTACTGTTTTGGGGAGACAGGGGGGCGGGCAGGTGTGGATGGAGTACGGAATGGGGTAACTGTGCTCCTGAAGGACCAGGTGCGCAGCCTGAGAGTCATTTTGGACTCACAGCTGTCCATGGAGGCGCAGGTTAACTCTGTGTCCAGGGCAGCTGTCTACCAGCTCCATCTGGTACGCAGGCTGAGACCCTATCTGCCTGTGGACTGCCTCGCCAGAGTGGTGCATGCTCTGGTTATCTCCTGCTTGGACTACTGCAATGCGCTCTACGTGGGGCTACCTTTGCAGGTGACCCAGAAACTGCAACTAATCCAGAATGCAGCAGCTAGACTGTTGATTGGGAGCGGCCGCCAGGACCATATAACACCGGTCTTGAAAGACCCACATTGGCTCCCAGTACATTTCCGAGCACAATTCGAAGTGTTGGTCCTGACCTTTAAAGCCCTAAATGGCCTCGGCCCAGTACCTGAAGGAGCATCTCTACCTCCATTGTTCTGCCCAGACACTGAGGTCCAGCTCTGAGGGCCTTCTGGCGGTTCCCTCCCTGCGAGAAGTGAGGTTACAGGGAACCAGGCAGAGGGCCTTCTCAGTAGTGGTGCCTGCCCTGTGGAACGCCCTCCCAGCAGATGTCAAGGAAACAACCAACTACCTGACTTTCAGAAGACATATTAAGGCAGCCCTGTATTAGGAAGTTTTTAATGTTTGATGTTTTATCGCTTTATTATTATTATTAATATTCTGTTGGGAGCCGCCCAGAGTGGCTGGGGAAACCCAGCCAGATGGGCGGGGGTATAAATTGCTGCCGCTTGTTGTTGTTGTTGTTCAGGTTGACTCACACACACCCGGTTCAATCTCTGGCACCCCTACTTCAAAAAAGAACCAGAAACTAGGTGATGTGAATAGTCCTAACAGGGAAGGGGCGACATCAGTGGCAGCAGGGAGGGAGATACATTGAAAGGGGGTCTTTGCCCAAGGGCTCCCCCGAACCCAGATCTGGCTCTGGCTGGAAGCTGTGGTCCCAGAGGGTAAGCCCAGCCCCATACCTGCACCGTGGCTGCCTTCTACGTGCTTCCTCTGGTGTCTGCTGAGGGCGGGTTTCTGAGTGAAGCTCTGTCCGCACTCGAGGCAGGTGTACGGTCTCTCTCCCGTGTGGACCGTCTGGTGGCGAAGGACTTGCGAAATGTCCCGGAAACTCTTCCCGCACTCTAGGCACTCGGGGCGTTTGCGGCCCACAAGCGTCTTCGGGGGTCGGACGGTGACGCTGACACCTGTTTGGCCAGAGGTGGGGAGCAGTATGAGATCCCGCACGAGGAAGGAGCGTCACAAGGTTTAAATAAGGTCATTTGCTTACGTGAATTTTAACCGATGCAAAACTTTTATGGAAACTATGGTGCCAAGCAGTGTGTGTGTACCATACGTAATTGAAAATTACCACACGTTTTGGAAAGTTACTCGTTTTCTGTTTATTTAGACACCTCTTAAGAGATCACAAACAAATGTTGCATGATGGTTCCCAAGATAAGGAAGCAGGGGTTTTTTGTCTATGCGTCTCTCCAATTGGAGGCCATTTTGAATCAAGGTTGCAGAATGAACCTTTCAAAACTGCACTGGTTTTTAGGTTTCTGAGAATTATTGAGTACGAGCCTGCTTGAAGTAAGAAATTAAGTAAGTAAATACAGTAGATTAGATAGACAGACAGACAGATAGAAGGATAAAAATATTTTTGACAAGCTAAAAAGGGTGTCTCTTATTAACTGGGCAGCAGATTTTGTTTTTCTGTGAAGGTTATGTTTAATACAGTATCTTATGAGGACAGTATCAGGAACATCTGAGAACAGACATTCCTCCTCCTAATACTTCTTTCACTGTCATTTTAGGAGAGGCACTCTGCCTTTCTCTTTCACACACACAGATGGAATTCCTCTTCTTAAGATAATATTAGAAGAGGCATTTCCTTATCTCTCACACAGCAAGAGGGAATCACTTTGTCCCTTGCAATTATTCATAGCAGAATGCGGAAAGGTGAACGCTCCTGATGATCCTGTGGGAAGCCCCGCGGTTTCATATTATTGTGGAATATTAAGAAGAAAAAGAAGAGTTTGGATTTGATATCCCGCTTTATCACTACCCTAAGGAGTTTCAAAGCGGCTAACAATCTCCTTTTCCCTTCCTCCCCCACAACAAACACTATTAAGTATATCAACACACCAAAGTTGGAATCCAAATACAGGGGTACCTTGATTCTTAAATTTAATCCGTTCTGGGAGTTCGTTCAACTCCCAAAATGGTTTGAAAACCAAGGTGAGGCTTCCGATTGGCTGCAGGAGCTTCCTGCACTCAATCAGAAGCCACATTGGACGTTCGACTTCCGAAAAACTTTCGCAAACCGGAACACTCACTTCTGGGTTTGCGGCGTTCAGGAGCCGATTTGTTCAGGAGCCAAGCCGTTCAGGAACCAAGGTACCACTGTATTACATCTTCTATTGTAAGTTGCATAGTTTCAATAATCTGCATGGAGCTGCAGGGTTTGTGCAGTTATTGAAAAGCTTTATATTTTGTGTGTGTGCAGATTCTATTCCCTCATATTCATCTTTTGTGGCACCCGCAAAATTGATTACGGCGTACGTACCTGTGTAATTCTTTTCTTCCAGATGTTTTCTGAGATGTCTGTTGAGGGCCGGCTTCTGGGTGAAGCTCTGCCCACACTCGGAGCAGGAATACGGCTTCTCTCCGGTGTGGACTGTCTGGTGCCGGAGGACATGTGAGATATCCCGGAAACTCTTCCCGCATTCCGGGCACTCAGGACGCTTGCGGCCAGTGTGGGTCTTCTGGTGTCTATCCAACTGCCACGCATCCTGGAAGCTTTCCCCGCATTCGAGGCACCAGTGGCCATGTTCTTCCAAGCGCACAACGGTCTCGTAGACCCCCTCGCTGCAGAGCGTGGCTTCGTCCCACCTCTCCAGCGGCTCCGTCTCATTCTCCTGCTCCAGATCGCAGCTGCTTTCGAGGGAACCAGGCCGCCCCAATAACGTCCCGAGCATCACCGGTAGCCTGGGACTTCCTCGCTGGAAAGGGCCCAGCTTGCTCCCATTCAGAGTTGTTTCTCCAGCTGAGACCGCATAGCCATCCAGGTTCACTTTCCCTGGACAGGAAAAGGAAACAGAAGGATCAGGCTGGATTTTACTGCACAGTATTTAAAAATATACAAAAGAGCTCTGCTGGACACCAATGCTGCTTCCACATGGCCACATTTTGACGGGGCATTTGCAGGACATCTTAAACACCCTCTCTCATTTTAGCTTCTAAAGCTCAGAGAAATCTGACTCTCTTTATCTCATTGGATGAGCTGCACAATTTTCACAGGCCTTTTGCTCTGCTATTCTGGTCAGTTATGCCTCTATTTACTTTGCTCTAGCAGCTAGCATTTTCCTAGATTCCTCTAGCTGTTTCCTTCTCTATGGCTTGTCTCTTCTGCCAAGAAATCATCATCATCATCATCATTAGAATTTATATGCTGCCCAATACCCGGGGGTCTCAGGGTGGTTCTAATAATAATAATAATATTAATAATAATAATAATAATAATGGTGATGATTTATACCCCACCCTCCCCAGAATAAAATCAAGATATAAAACCACAAAATACCTAATAAAAATAAAAACAGATGCCTTTATGGGAAGCCCACAAACAAGACTGGAGAGCAAACAATCTAAATGGGATCAATGGGATCCATACAATTCATACATACCCAATGAGTTGGGACCCAGGCTGCCCTCCAATGGCGACCACTCGGCCTCAGGGGAGACCACAATCACCTCCTCCTCGTGTCTCCCCAGAGCCTAAAAGAGCAGAGAGCATTCCCGTCAAGTCAACGCCTTGGACTCAGGAGGGCAAACCCCCCTCAGGCTCACCCTGAGGAAGATCAAATCTGAAAATTTTCTCAAAAGACCACCAGGTCAAATCAGCAATGATACACTGGGCAAAGGATTTGGGACATAATATCCAGATGGCAGATTGGGAAAGGTTATGGAAAACAGATTTGAAATTTACAGCATGCTGTACCCTGAAAATTATATGAAAATGATGTACCAGGGGTATTTGACTCCTAGTAAGTTAGCAAAAATGTATAGAACTAGTGCAAATACCTGCTGGGAATGTAAAGAAAAAGAAAAATTATCATATGTGGTGGTCGTGTAAGATAATAAAATCTTTCTGGGAGATGATATATAATGAAATTTTAAAAAATGTTTAAAATAACTTTTGTTAAAAAAACCAGGAGCTTTTCTATTAGGAATTATAGGAATTATATTCCAAAGAAGACATTTTATGTATACAACTGCTGCATAGATGTTACTAGTCCAGAGACGGAAAGAAGACAGGGTCCCTACCAGAGAGGAATGGCAAACTGAGCTGATGGACTGGAAAGCTCAGGAAACAAGAGGACAAAAACTTTATAAAAGGAATGGGATTTTTAAAAAAATTATTTAGGAGACCATTGCAAGCAGATGAAAACATGAGCAGGATTTTAAACTCACTTGTAGTGAAACAATTATTATGGACAATACAGTGCTACCTTGGGTTACATATGCTTCAGGTTACAGTCTCCACTAACCCAGAAATATTGCTTCAGGTTAAGAACTTTGCCTCAGGATGAGAACAGAAATTGTGTTCCGGCGGCGCGGCAGCAGCAGGAGGCCCCATTAGCTAAAGTGGTGCTTCAGGTTAAGAACAGTTTCAGGTTAAGAACGAACCTCCAGAACGAATTAAGTTCTTAACCCGAGGTACCACTGTATTATTGTGATAGTTTTCCTTCTATTGAATCTTGCTAGTTCCCCAAGAAGCCTGGGGCAGCAGTGCCCTCTCTGCCTGCCTGCCTGCCTGCCTGCCTCCCCCATCTCTCTCCCTCTTCACACACACACAATTTATCTTCACAACAACCCCAAAAGGGTGGTTAGACTTTAAGGTAACGGCTGGCCCAAGCTTATGCAGTCAGCATCATGGCTGCGTGGGAATTTGTTAAGGGCATCTCAGGTTCCAAAATGCTGGTAAATTGCAAGGATATCCAAGGAAGTTGAATGTTGGAAGATTCAGGGGCAGATAAAAGAAAATAATACTTTATGCAGCTCATTGTCAAACTATGAAACTCCCTGCCGCAGGAGGCTGCGACAGTCACCAACTTGGATGGCTCTGAAAGAACGAATTAAGTACTTAACCCGAGGTACCATTGTATGGAGTGATACAAAATATAGACTATGGAATAATATGCAACTGTAAATGTTGACAACAGGACCCACGGAGGGGGTGGGGGGAGAGTCTTGAGATTCAGAGTAATCTCTGTACAGTGGTACCTCGGGTTAAGAACTTAATTCATTCTGGAGGTCTGTTCTTAACCTGAAACTGTTCTTAACCCGAGGTACCACTTTAGCTAATGGGGCCTCCTGCTGCTGCCGGAGCACGATTTCTGTTCTCATCCTGAAGCAAAGTTCTTAACCCAAGGTACTATTTCTGGGTTAGCGGAGTCTGTAACCTGAAGCGTCTGTAACCTGAAGCGTCTGTAGCCCGAGGTACCACCGTATATGGATATACATTTGGATTGTTCTAATTTTACATTTTGAAAATCAAATCAAAATGATTTAAAATAAAATCTTAAAACTTTCTCTCCTTTACCTCGGCCTCTGGTTGCTGGCGTCTGAGGAAATCTTCGGCCAGGGCCACCGCCTGGGAACAGGCCTGAGGCCCCCGTTCCCTGACCCAGCTCTGCATCTCCGGAGGCAGGACGGCCAGGAACCGCTCCAAGATCACCAGCTCCAGGATCTGCTCCTTGGTGTGCCTCTCCGGCTTCAGCCACTGCCAGCAGAGTTCCCGGAGCTTCTTGCAAACCTCTCGGGGTCCCTCGGCTTCCTGGTAGCCAAACTGCCCGAAATGTCTGCCCTGCACGTCGGTGCCAGTGTCGTCCTTTCCCACGGCCTCTTTCTCCGACGTCCTGTTTTCTCCAGCGGCCGGATTGCTAAAGGCTCCTGGAGCTCCTCTGCCATTGCTCACCAGAAGCTGAGCGACTCCATCTCCGCTGGGCCACTGGCCAGCAACCGTCACGGCCTCACAAGAGCCCCACAGCAACGGTTTCGACGGCTGTTGGCTTCCCCACCCGGAGGGAAGGGGCTGCACGGCCTTTAGGACCTCCTGCCACTGAGTTTCCCAGCGTTGCGCCAAGCCTTCCTCGGACCCCTGGGTCAACTCTTGGGGGGGCACCCATCCCAGAAGCTCCCCAATGGTCCCAACCTGGATGACGCGAGGGACCACCCGTTCCCCTTCGGATTCCAGAAGCCCCAATTGGGATCCCTCCCTGAGTTTCGCGCCAGGGATCGCCTCGTGTTCTAGAACGTTCTGCAAAGGGAGACTCATGACTCCGCCGGCCCTCAGCTCGGCAGCCATTTTGTCCGGCGGCGTCGGAACACCGGAGGCAATGTCCACAGAGAGCGTAGAAAGTGTAATTTTAAGCTGGAAAGCCCATCACTGGAAGGACGATGAGGGTTCTGAAATGTTGCCACATCGAGACTTGCAGGCCTAAAACAAACAAACAAACAAACAAACAGAATATTTGTAGCCTTCTCCTTAAAGAAAGAGCTAAACAAAGAGTTTACTCCTTCTTATCCAACGCGTGAGAGACTTGTGCCTTTGTGGATGTACCACAGGTGGTGCCAGGAAGGACCTTGACATCAGTCGCACCTCCTTTAAAATAAGCGCATCTCATGTTTTCATCCGCCAGGCTGATTCCTCCAGGACACACCAGCAGGATCTGTCAATGGTGCTGCAATTCACTCCGGTCAAATGGTGACTTTATGCTGGATTCAGCAAAATTTCCGGACAGCAAGAAAGAAACTTCTTTTCTCTGAATGAAGAAGACAAAAAGTGGAATAAATAAGCCAAACCAAGCTGTTTTGACTGTTGAGTCGTTCTGAAAGAGAAACTGTATTTTAAGCCTTCAGGCTGAGCATCTGCCTTGCACTATCCTGGGTTCAATCTTTTGCATCTCCATGCAGAGCTCGGGATAAGCTGGGTTTCCATGCTAATAATAATAATAATAATAATAATAATTTATTTATACCCCACCCATCTGGCTGGATTTCCCCAGCCACTCTGGGCGGCTCCCAACAGAATAATAATAATAATAAAAAAGCGAAAAACATCAAACATTAAAAACTTCCCTAAACAGTGTTGCCTTCAGATGTCTTCTGAAAGTCAGATAGCTGTTTATTTCCTTGACATCTGATGGGGGGGGGTGTTCCACAGGGTAGGTGCCACTACCAAGAAGGCCTTGCCTTTTTTCCAGGTGTGCTCATTCAACTTTTCCCTTTCCTCCAGTCACTTTCTTCATGATCAGAGCTTGTGCAGCTAGACTGAACCTTTTCTTTTTCTACATGCACAACGGCAAATATAATTGGCAAGCTTTGAAAAGCCTCAGGCCCTTGTGCAAGGGTACCAGTTAAAAGCGCTTTGCTAAACTGGGCCTGCTGTCCGGATCTAGCAGCTGACGCAACATCATGGGAAGAACATTTCAGTTCTGAGCTAAATGGACCAATGGAACAACATAGTCCGTAGATGGACCAATGCTTGTCTCCTTTGTCATTTTATCCTCTCAACAACCCAGTTAAGTAGTCTTTAGGCTGAGAGAGAACGTGAGAGGCTAAAGGTTGCTCAATGAGCTTTACAGCCATGTGGAGACTTGAACTCGTATCTCCCTCTTCCTAGTCCAGCACTCCAACTCGGCGTGACTGACCTATGCAGCCCTCCAGAGGTCAGGGATGATGCGAGCTGTTAGTGGTTTGAGTATCAGACTCGGACCTGGGCGACCAGAGTTAAAATTACCCCACAGCCATGAAACCCACTAAGTGACCTTGGGCCATTCATTGCTTCTCAGCCTACCTGGCAGGGTTAAATGAGAATTAAATGAGGAGGAAGAGAACCCATGTAGGCCACACCTTTAGCTCCTTGCAGGAAGAGGTGAGATACAAATGCAATAAACAAAGTTCTCTCCTCTAACCATATGGCACAAAAAAAGGAATATATATATCTTTATATAAATAAAAGAAATTACACTCCCAGTGTTATTATTAGATAAGTGATTCTTGGGAATACCTATTCTTTTTTTGAATCCATTTGCTTACACACCTGGTTAATTCCAGAATTTTATGCTTGCTCACAATCCTACCTGAAGTCACCTTTGCTGTTTCACACCCCTGACACTCCTTAGCAAGCAACCTCAAATTTAACTTTTAAGTAAAAAAGCAAACAAACCCCAAAACGAGTTTTGGGTAAAGTGTTAACCCACCACCCCATTATTATCTAAACTAGGACGTCCGGTTGGTTATTGCGTGACTTTCTCCCTCGTTGTGGACCAAGATAAGCAAAACCCGCAAAATTTCTAGCAGTTGCTGTTAGAAATAAGGGTCACAACGATGAGCTTTCGATTTTGTGTGGTTTTTAATTTAAATTGGGCAGCGTTGTCTGCTTAGCTGCCTTCATATATGTCTGTTTCTTTGTGCACAAATTGCAATGCTTGGTGGCTGATTAAAAATATTGATCTACTGTATCAGGATGTTCTATGGCACAACTTCGATGTGTATTAAGGGGGAGACGTTCTTCTTAAAAGCCTCCCCACTTTTGCAAGAATCCTCTATCGAACCAGTGCCTCTTCACTTTTTCCTCTCTCTCCCCCGCTCCACCCCAATTGCACGAAAATGACTTTCCCATCCTAAAACGCCAAAAAGATGCAATGGCAAACGGTAGCATTTATGAAGGAGAAATAAAATACTAAAATACTGAAAAACAAGAAGAAGAAGAGGAGGAGGAGGAGGAAGAGAGCCTGTAGTTGTAGACAGAGGTGGTGTACAGGGAAACGCATGTACAGGAAAATATACGAAAATCTGTTTTATCAGAGATCTAGGTCAAAAGTGAACGGAAGTGGCAAAGGGCAAGGGTTTGCATCTGCTCTGCACCACTTGCACATTTAGAAACTTTCCCCTTTCCCCCTCCACATGCAACTCACAGCACATCCTGCCCCACTGCGCTGGATCTGCTTCAGCCCCACAGAGGCTCTCCTCTTTCTGGTCTGGCTGTATCCTGCAGCAGAGGGGCTGGGGGGGGGGGAGCATCCAGAACAGGAAGTGGGCAGCCCTAATTTATTTCCCCTTCACCCCCAACTTCTCAGTCTCTCTAGGAACCAAAACACTCACAATGTAACCCTTCATGTGCCTGTAAAAAAAAAAAACCCAACCAACCAGATACACACCTTTAGCCTCACGATCTTATAAAACACACATTTCATCAAGAGCAATATTGGAGGGTATGGAGTAGGATGTCCCCATTTTCATCAGAGGAACTCAGCTGTGCAAATCCCCACAGAGCGGGGAGGGGTCCACAGGATCATCTAGTCCAACCCCCTGCAAATGCAGCAATTACATATTGGAAGAAGCTGGGGCTTGAACTCTGGACCTCCTGCATGCAAACCGCGTGCTCTTCCACTGAGCCGCGCGGCACCTCCCCAAGGGCAATGAATGCACTCTGCATATGCTCAGAGGGCCCACCGGAGCCTTCATATTCCTGCCTGCCATGACGCAGGCTCTGAAAAGCTGGGCACCTCATCTGTCCCAAGCACATGTTCTACCCATGTTGGAAGTTCCCCTACTGCCCCGCTCTACCCAGGGCAATGCAACCCCACCATCAACTCAGCTGTGGTACTAAAGGGGTTAAAGGGCCTGAGCTAGAGAGTCCTAGAGAGGACAGGAAATGGCGAGCGCATGGGGGAACTAAAACGCTAGCGGAATCTTCCTGGTGCACCTTTCTTTCCCTTCCCTTCTTTCTTTGGAGGAAGCGGGGCTGTTTAAAGGGGTGGTGGTGTTGTTTAGTCATGTCCGACTCTTCGTGACCCCATGGACCAGAGCACGCCAGGCACTCCTGTCTTCCACTGCCTCCCGCAGTTTGGTCAAAGTCATGCTGGTAGCTTTGAGAACACTGTCCCACCATCTCGTCCTCTGTCGTCCCCTTCTCCTTGGGCCCTCCATCTTTCCCAACATCAGGGTCTTTTCCAGGGAGTCTTCTCTTCTCATGAGGTGGCCAAAGTATTGGAGCCTCAGCTTCAGGATCTGTCCTTCCAGTGAGCACTCAGGGCTGATTTCCTTCAGAATGGATGGGTTTGATCTTCTTGCAGTCCATAGGACTCTCAAGAGTCTCCTCCAGCACCATAATTCAAAAGCATCAATTATTCGGCGATCAGCCTTCTTTATGGTCCAGCTCTCACTTCCATACATCACTACTGGGAAAACCATAGCTTTAACTATACGGACCTTTGTTGGCAAAGTGATGTCTCTGCTTTTTAAGATGCTGTCTAGGTTTGTCACTGCTTTTCTCCCAAGAAGCAGGCGTCTTTTAATTTTGTGGCTGCTGTCACCATCTGCAGTGATCATGGAGCCCAAGAAAGTAAAATCTCTCACTGCCTCCATTTCTTCCCCTTCTATTTGCCGGGAGGTGATGGGCCCAGTGGCCATGATCTTCGTTTTTTTGATGTTGAGCTTCAGACCATATTTTGCGCTCTCCTCTTTCACCCTCATTAAAAGGTTCTTTAATTCCTCCTCACTTTCTGCCATCAAGGTTTTGTCATCTGCATATCTGAGGTTGTTGATATTTCTTCCAGCAATCTTAATTCCCGCTTGGGATTCATCCAGCCCAGCCTTTCGCATGATGAATTCTGCATATAATTTAAATAAGCAAGGAGACAAAATACAGCCTTGTCGTACTCCTTTCCCAATTTTGAACTGTAGCAGGAACCCCCCCACCCCAATCATTCTGTTTGTACAAACTTCACACACTCACACTCACACACTACATATGCCACATTTCTGTTATAAATTCATAGAAAAATCAACCATACATCGGATTTGCACTGTTCCATTTTTATTTTACTCCATATGACAAGGACTATCAAAGGGGGGTGGCTTGGTTCTGGTCAGCCATAATCCCTTCACCATCCCAGCACATCCACAGGAGCCCTGCCCAGTTGCTATGTCAACCCTAATGATCCCAGACAGAAGACAATCAAGATCACAAAGAACTTGCATATGGGAGTGGATTCAGCATGGACTGAAACAAAGGACAATGATCAGATCTTCCCTCTGGGGGCAGGAAACTGCCAACTCCCCTTTGTCTCCTGGAAGTGACTCATGAGGAGGGGGAAAGGAGGAACCAGCCAGGTGACAGGACACTCAGGTTACCACCACAACTCCTCGCTCAACCCCTCCTTTCTGTAATGTATGCATGATGTTTCTGGGGGTGGGCTTGACCTAGAGGATGGGAATTTCAAAAGTTTTTATAAGGTCTTGCACACCATCTTTCTGGGTCTTTCCTCTCTCCTGCAAGTGAGGGGAACACCCTGTTGCAACAGTTCAATAAAGGCCAAGCCTACAGGCTGCTGTTTTGCTCCAAGTTATCCTGGTTGGTGTCTTTGTTTTTGTCCAAGGGAGCCCTCGGATTTTTCCGGTAACAGAACCAATCAGTTGTTCCATATCCAGTTCTAACTGTAGCTTCTTGTCCCACGTAGAGATTTCTCAGGAGACAGATGAGGTGATCAGGCACTCCCATTTCTTTAAGAACTTGCCATAGTTTCCTGTGGTCGACAGTCAAAGGCTTTTGCATAGTCAATGAAGCAGAAGTAGATGTCTTTCTGGAACTCTCTAGCTTTCTCCATAATCCAGCGCATGTTTGCAATTTGGTCTCTGGTTCCTCTGCCTCTTCTAAATCCAGTTTGCACTTCTGGGAGTTCTCGGTCCACATACTGCTTGAGCCTGCCTTGTAGATCAGCTGCTCTGCATAAGGACATAAAAGAGCCTCTGAATCAGGCCAGTAGCTTATCTAGTCCAGCACCCTGTTCTCAAACAGCAAGCAGGATTCAAGCACTTTCCCCTCCTGTGGTTTCCAGCAATTGCCATCAGAAGCATTGGTGTCTCCAACCTTGGAGGCTGGTGTTTCCCAAACTTGGGTTTCCGGGTGTTTATTTGGACTACAACTCCCATCATCCTTAGCTAGCAGGACTGATGGTCAGGGATGATGGGAACTGTAGTTCAAAAACAGCTGGAGACCCAAGTTTGGAAAACAGTGGCACAGGCAGAGCATAGCTTTCATGGCTAGTAACCATCGATAGGCCTCTCCTCCATAATTTTTAAAAATACATATATACATTTTTATTAATTTTTTAACATAGTCATTTAACATACATTTTTATCTTATACAATTTTTTTAGACTTCCGTCAACTACCTCTGAAGATTTTCCATTCTTTATTGCTTAATCTGCATTTCTTAATTTCTCTATTACTTTTAATTATCCTTAACTAATATTCTCTTCATAATCTTCCTTGCAATATTTTGCATAATCCTCCTTACAAAACATATTGCAGTCCTACTAGCGTAATCTGTTTATTACAGTTGCTTTTCAAATAGTTCAAATATTTACTCCAGTCCTCTAAGAATCTTTGGTCCCACAGGTTTCGAATCCTTCCTGTCAATTTGTCTAATTCTGCATAGTCCATTAATTCTCCTCCATGAATTTGTCTCATCTTCTTTCAAAGCCATCCCTGTGGCAGGGAGTTCCATAGTGTCACAAAGAGCTGCATAAAGAACTATTTTCTTTTATCTGCCCCTGAATCTTCCAACATTCAGCTTCATTGGATATCCTTGTAATTTCCCAGCATTTAGGAACTTGAGATGCCCTTAAAAAATTCCCACTCAGCCATGATGCTGACTGCATTAGCTTGGGCCAGCCCTTACCTTAAAGTCTAACCACCATTTTGAGGTTCTTGTGAAGATAAATTGTTTGTGTGTGAAGAGGGAGAGAGAGGCAGGCAGGCAGAGAGGGCCCTGCTGCCCCAGGCTTCTTGGGGAACTAGCAAGATTCAATAAAAGGAAAACTATCACAATAATACAGTGGTACCTCGGGTTAAGAACTTAATTCGTTCCGGAGGTTCGTTCTTAACCAGAAACTGTTCTTAACCTGAAGCACCACTTTAGCTAATCGGGCCTCCCGCTGCTGCCACCGCAAGCACAATTTCTGTTCTTATCCTGAAGCAAAGTTCTTAACCCGAGGTACTATTTCTGAGTTAGCCGAGTCTGTAACCTGAAGCGTCTGTAAACTGAAGCGTCTGTAACCCGAGATACCACTGCACTGACAAAATATCATATTAAATAGCTAGATATATTTCCCTTTATTCTCCATTTTATTGTATTGTATTTTACTTTTTCTTGGCAATGGCTGTAGAAATATTATATGCATCCCAGTAAAGAATGGATACAAAAACTTATGAAATATGCAGAAATGGCAAAACTTACTGGAAGAATAAGAAATCAAGATGCTATGGTAAAATCTGGGTGCGGGGCTACTCTGCCACCCAGCTCGTCGGACTAGGTCCGCGGGTCCCTGCCGAAGAAAATGAGCTCAGCCGGAGACAGGAGCAAACTGCAGAAGATCCAAGTTTATTGCGCAACAGGTTCAAGACGAGATTGAACAGCGAGAAAGGGGTGACATGAACTTTTGAAATTTCCCTCCATATCCCAGAATACAGTGCAAAATACAGTTACATCATGAATACATTAAGAAGAGGTTGGGTTACACCGGATTAACATATGGAGGAGGGAGGGGGGAATATGCAGAGCTGGAGATATGGAGGAGGGAGGAGGGAATATGCAGAGCTGGAGATATGCGCAGATAAGCATATCCTGAGAAGACAATGGTCCATGTATGCATAGTCTGTCACCTGGCATCGGCCCGGAGGAAGGGCTTGGCAGAGCAATTTGACCGGATTAGGGTCTTGACACCTTGCTTGAGGGATTATGGAGGACAGGGGAGGTGTCATGGGGTCCTAGAGAAATTGAGCAAATTGGCACGTTGATTTTCTATGAATTTTATAGATTTTAGTCCCTTTTGACATTGACAATTGGAAATAAATGGATATATTGTAGCGAAGAAGGAGGTGAAGAAGACATGCCCCCCCTTCCGTATCAGTGAATACATTAAGAAGAGGTTGGGTCACACAGGATTAACATATGGAGGAGGGAGGGGGGAATATGCAGAGCTGGAGATATGCGCAGATAAGCACTTCCTGAGTACCTGATGAGAAGACAATGGTCCATGTATGCATGGTCTGCCACCTGGCATTGCCCGGAGGAAAGGCTTGGCAGAGTGATTTGACAGGATTAGGGTCTTGACACCTTGCTTGAGGGATTATGGAGGACAGGGGAGGTGTCATGGAGTCCTAAAGAAATTGAGCAAATTGGCACGTTGATTTTCTATGAATTTTATAGGTTTTAGTCCCTTTTGACATTGACAATTGGAAATAAATGGATATATTGTAGCGAAGAAGGAGGTGAAGAAGACATGCCCCCCTTCCGTATCAAAGATAACAAACTTTTTATGAAAGAATGGAAATGGTTTATTGAATATTTACAGAAGATATATACTTACAATAGATAATTAAATGAGCAAGTTAAATGAATTAAAAAATAAATGTAAGGAACCGCAGAAAGAGGGGGAAGGAAGTCAAATTTTGAAATGTTAAATTGATTGTAAAACTAATGAAATGTATGAATTTGAAAAGTTTAAATAAAAAACATTTTTTAAAAAAGAAATATTATATGTAACTAATTTGCAAACAGTTTTTAACAACACCCCCATCAATAAAATGTGAGGTTCTTATTTTTTCCTATGTTTTCTGTATTTCTTTCTTTCTTCTTTTTTAAAAATCTGTTTGCCTACTATGCAGCTGACAGTGTCATGGGAGCCTCACATAAAAAAAGACCAAACTCCCTCCGTTAAAAAAGTTGCATGTTTAGAATAGATTTATGAAAGATTTAGAAAACTTATTGATTACAATATTTGTGTGAGAATGTATGGGAAAAATACGGAATAACAGATACAATCTTGCTTAAAATGTATATAGGAAGTGCAGTGTAAGCGATGGAAGCCAACCAATGAAATTTTATTATTATTTTCATGTTGAGCTATTTGTAGAATAAACTTGGAAGAATTTTTTTCAACTTATCTTCTTTTATTTTTATTTTTTCTTTTCTTCTCTTTAGTTCTTTTTTAATATATATGTGCTTATTTGAAATATATACAGTATGTATGTATGTATGTATTTGCAATATTTTGCTTATATTTTGTAATAATTATGTTAAATGGTTTTTTTTTTAAATACAATTTTTTTTATTAAAAAAAGTTGCATGCGTTTTGCTTTTTTTTAAAAAAATAAAAAAATATTTAAATCACTGCAGGGGTGCAGTTTGGGAATTTTAGACTCCGAGGACTCGATGTTCTTATGCACCCTCCCATTAGATATCCATGTGCATTCTTTCTTCGCTTACTTACAAATGCAGCAAACAAGCCCTGAAATTCGGCCCGGGAGGCACCCCTTGCAGGGATGGGGGCGGCAGTGGGGCGGGCGGAGGGAATTGCAAGTGGGTCTATAATGGTTAAATCCAAAGAATCCGATTCCTAGAGAGGCTCAACAAAGCTGGTGGGGCGGGCGGAAAGGGAGGTCAGTAATGGACTCCTCTTCCTCGTTGGAGGAGTGGAAATGGCTCCTTTGCAGCTCTGAGCAGGGTGAGCAGCTGGCACCGAGTTCAATAATAAAGGGAGCTTGGGTGGGTGGAGGGTGCTGGAAAGCCGCAGGGTGCAGAGAAGGAGAGGCATGGGGTGGGGTGGGGGCGCAGGAGGGAAGCACCCCCTTTCTCCCCTAGATCCTCTCCCTTAAGGGAGCAAACCTTGCAATGCACGTGGGAACGGCGCGCAGAGCAGGTCAGAGGTCCTCCTGCAGTCCATTTGTCCCCTGGCACTGGAAGTGAAGGCCAAAGGACGGACTTCCCAACTGCAGCACGTCGTTAAACTTCGGAACTCCCTCCCACAGGAGGCCATATCTCCTTTTCCCCTTTTAAAAAGGGAAATTCCCTTATTCTGAATAGGATTCCTCGCAAGAAAAGGGAAAAGTTGACAGCTATGTAGGAGGCAGTGATGACCACCAACCTGGGTGGCTTTCCGTGGAGGAGAAGGCCCTCCTCTGCCCGGCCACATTTGGAAGCAGCAGTGTTTCTGGATGCCAGAAACCACAGGAGGGGAAAGTGGCCTTGTGCTTGAATCCTGGGTTTCCCAATGGGGCCTCTGGATGGCCATTGTGAGAGCAGGAGGCCACTGGCCTGATCCAGCAAGTTCTTCTTAGGTTCTTATGAAAATGGCTCGTCTGCCCTTGTTTAACCCCCGCCACCTAATATTTGGGGATAGACTGCTGCTGTAAAAGGAGGCTCCCCACCGTTAGTGTGGCACAGACATTCCCCTCCCCTGGACAATGCCATTTCTAAAAGTAGGAGTAAGACGCAGCTTAAGGGTGGCACTGTGGTCTAAACCACAGAACCTAGGACTTGCCAATCAGGTTGGCTGTTCAAATCCCCACGATGGGGTGAGCTCCCGTTCCTCGGTCCCTGCTCCTGCCAACCTAGCAGTTCGAAAGCACATCAAAGTGCAAGTAGATAAATAGGTACCGCTCTGGCGGGAAGGTAAACGGCGTTTCTGTGCGCTGCTCTGGTACGCCAGAAGCGGCTTAGTCATGCTGGCCACATGACCCGGAAGCTGTACGCCGGTTCCCTCGGCCACTAAAGCGAGATGAGTGCCGCAACCCTAGAGTCGTCCGCGACTGGACCTAATGGTCAGGGGTCCCTTTACCTTTACCTTTAAGACGCAGTTTTGTTATGCGTAAATAAATAAAGTGCTTACTATCATTTTCCCAATTATCTTCCCCACTAAGACCATCAGTTTTACTCTCCCTTCTTCCCATAGTTTTTGTTTTCAGCAGAATCTTTCTTGGGGGAGGTCTGTTTCTTCCACTTTCCCTGTCCAGTTGCTCCTTTCTGAATGTTACCTAAAAATTTGCCAACCTCCCTCCCACAAATCACTACCCAATCAGATGGGTGAGGTACAAATATTATTATTATTATTATTATTATTATTATTATTATTATTATCGTCATCATCATCATCCCAGTCTGCCTGTGTTGGATTTCAAATCCACTTTTATATATGTAAGGGTTCTTAATTGTTTTTGGATATGCAGTTGTTCATAGGCAGAAATCGTTTTAACTTTATAAATATGCATGAGAGAGAAATAGCCCAAGCGCAATATATCTATATCTATATAGTACAGTATTGTGAAATGGCTTCAAGATCCTTCATAGGGAGCCATCTATTATTATTATTATTATTATTATTATTATTATTATGCTAAGCTTACTCAGGAGTCTTACGTGAGTTGCCTTGGTAAAAGCTTTTTGAATTTAATAATAATAATAATAATAATAATAATAATAATAATAATAATTTATTATTTACACCCCGCCCATCTGGCTGGGTTTCCCCAGCCACTCTGGGCAGCTTTCAACAGAATATTAAAATACAATAACCTATTAAACTTTAAAAGCTTCCCTAAACAGGGCTGCCTTCAGATGTCTTCCAAAAGTCCGGTAGTTGTTTTTTCTCTTTGACATTGGTGGAAGGACGTTCCACAGAGCGGGTGCCACTACCGAGAAGGCCCTCTGCCTGGTTCCACGTAGCTTTGCTCCTCGCAGTGAGGGAACTGCCAGAAGGCCCCCGGCGCTGGATCTCAGTGTCCAGGCAGAACGATGGGGATAGAGACGCTCCTTCAGGTATACTGGACCGAGGCCATCCACTTGAAAGCCTAAGTGTGCTTGGTGACACTCTCAAAGAACTCTAAAAGGTTCACGAGGCAGGACTTCACCTTGTAGAAGCCATGCTGTTTCTGCGTCAGCAAGAATTGGTCTACTATACGGTCAGTTATTTTATCTTTAACCGTACTTTACCGCAGGTGACCAGGGATGGTGGTAGTCATAGTCTAGCAGCTTCTCAAGGGCCACAGGTTCCCCATCCCTGCAAATATACTGTCTAACTCCTGTTTGTCTGTGTTTTTTCTCCCTCAGGTGAAAGGGCTTCCAGTTACGGACTTCAAGGAAGTATCTCTGGAGGCTCTGATTCCGGCGCAGGTTGCCTCTTCCTGTGAGATTTGAAGGTTGGCTTCAACTTGGCTCTCCCCCCGTCGGAGGAAAATGACTACAGATTATGAATCCTCATCAGCCTTTGGTCTCCACTTTCAGGATGCGCAGATGGGACTTAAAAGGGAGACCCAGGAGGAGCCGGCAGCTGCCCCCCAGCCGGGATCAGAGGAAATGGGAGAAGCTCTTCGGCGTCAGTGGACAGCCCTATCTGTTAAAGCAGAACCAGATGTGGGTCTCTGGTCCCACCAATATGAAGCCCAGTTGCAGGAGTTCATGAAGACAAATCAGGCCCCTTGCTCCGGACAGGGAATCCCACCGCTGCCAGAAACTGTTCTCTGCGTTGATGCTAAAGTAGTTGCAGCAGAGCAATTGGCCCAAATCCTGCCATGTGCTCAGAAACCGAGTCAACAGAACTCCATGGTGCAAGGCCACAAGAGAGAAAAACATGATATCCTGAACGAGGAGGCCGCTGTCAGCTCAGATGTACCCTGCCAACACTTTAGGCAGCTCAGGTACCGGGAGGCCGAGGGCCCCCGAGAGGTTTGCAGCCAGCTACGGGATCTTTGCCACCGGTGGCTGAAGCCGGAGAGGAACACCAAGGAGCAGATCCTGGAGCTGGTGATCCTGGAGCAGTTCCTGGCCGTCCTCCCTCAGGAAATGGAGAGCTGGGTGAAGGAGCGTGGCCCGGAGACCTGCTCCCAGGCGGTAGACCTGGCAGAGGATTTCCTGCAGAGGCAGCAAGATGCTAAGAAAGAGGAAGAACAGGTGAAGGGCAAAGGAGAGAAGTTCGAAATGGGCATAAGGACATTGCCTGTCCTGGCATTGGAGCCTTTTGCATTCTAGGCCCAAGGCCTTTCTTGGAGTAGCCTGGGAACCTTGGGTTCTCTAGGCCAGAAGCCTTTCCTGTAGTAGCTTGAGCTGGGCAATATTGCAATAATAATAATAATAATAATTTATTATTTGTACCCCGCCCATCTGGCTGGGTTTCCCCAGCCACTCTGGGCGGCTTCCATAGAAACCAAAAAACACTAAAATATCATACATTAAAACTTCCCTGAACAGGGCTGCCTTAAGATGTCTTCTGAATGTCAGGTAGTTGTTTATCGTTTTGACATCTGATGGGAGGGTGTTCCACAGGGCGGGCGCCACTACTGAAAAGGCCCTCTACCTGGTTCCCTGTAGCTTGGCTTCTCGCAATGAGGGAACCGCCAGAAGGCCCTCGGCACTGGACCTCAGCGTCCGGGCAGAACGATGAGGGTGGAGACGCTCCTTCAGGTATACTGGGCCGAGACCGTTTAGGGCTTTAAAGGTCAACACCAGCACTTTGAATTGTGCTCGGAAATGTACTGGGAGCCAATCTAGGTCTTTCAAGACCGGTGTTATGTGGTCTCGGCGGCCGCCCCCAGTCACCAGTCTAGCTGCCGCATTCTGGATTAGCTGTAGTTTCCGAGTCACCTTCAAAGGTAGTCCCACGTAGATAGCATTGCAGTAGTCCAAGCGGGAGATAACTAGAGCATGCACCACTCTGGCCAGACAGTCCGCGGGCAGGTAGGGTCTCAGCCTGCGTACCAGGTGGAGTTGGTAGACAGCTGCCCTGGACACAGTATTGACCTGCACCTCCATGGACAGCTGTGAGTCCAGAATGACTCCCAGGCTGCCCACCTGGTCCTTCAGGGGCACAGTTACACCATTCAGGACCAGGGAGTCCTCCACACCAGCCCGCCCCCTGTCCCCCAAAAACAGTAATGCTGTCTTGTCAGGATTCAACTTCAATCCATTAGCCGCCATCCATCCTCCAACCGCCTCCAGGCACTCACGGTATGATGGTCAAACCACGATACTGGTTTCAGACTTTTTGAACTGGGGATATATTGCAGCCACTGCCAGCACAGCGTCTGCCTCACTGTTCTCTGCCTGCCTGCCTGCACTGTGTTGGCAGCATTTGGGAAGCTACAATATATTGCCATCTCAAATTGCCTTGATCAGCTGAGAAACGGGCATCCTTAAACTTAAAGCAAGTTTAACTTCCTTAAACTTCCTTTAAATTGCTCCTGAAGGTCAACAATGAGGGAGACGGAGGCACTTCACCAGGGAGAGCGTTCCACAGATGGGGAGCCACCACTGAGAAGGCCCTGTCATGGGTCAATGCAAACCGGGTGGCAGCCGGAGGCAGCACTGCCAATGGGGCCTTCCTTGCTGATTGTAGGGCCCGGGAAGGTTGATATTGTGGGACTCCCTCCCTTAGGGCCCAAACCATTTTGGGCTTTGTACTAAACCCATGAATTGGGCTGGTAGCTCACAGGCAACTCTAACACATCCCCTTTCCTACTGCTTCAAAATGCTTTCGAGTTTTTACTGGGCGTTTCCCAGACCAGGAATGCACGATGGCTGAGAGTTATACAAATTTAACAATTCCTTGTTTGCTGTTTCAGGAGCACTTCCACGTGATCACAGTCAGCTTCCCTGACGATGAACAGGCTTTGTTGGAAACCTCACAGAGCCAGTCCCACAGGGAGATCAAGCAGGAGGATGAAAGGGATTCCAGCTGCCCAAGTAAGGACCTGTTGTTACAATCCATTGCTTACCACAAAGAGCCTGGCAGGGCTTTAATTTGGGGGTTCCTACTCGGGGGGGGGAATGTCTAAAGTGACTGCACTTGGAATCCTTTGTCCAGTTCTGGTTGCCTCACCCTAAAAGGGATATTGTGGAGTTGGAACAATTCAGAAAAGGGCAACCAAAATGAGTCAAGCTCAGTCGGTACACTAGCTAATCTCAAGGTAATAGGTTTGAGCCCCACATTCGGGCAAATGACTAGATGATTTCTAGTTGGTCCCTTCAACTCTGCAATTCTATGATTTTATGATTTGGGGCTTTTTACTTTAAGAGAAAAGACAAATAAGAGAAGACAAGATATATAGTGGTACCTCGGGTTACAGACACTTCAGGTTACAGACGCTTCAGGTTACAGACTCCGCTAAACCAGAAATAGTAATTCAGGTTAAGAACTTTGCTTCAGGATGAGAACAGAAATCGTGCTCCGGAGGCACGGCAACAGCAGGAGGCCCCATTAGCTAAAGTGGGGCTTCAGGTTAAGAACAGTTTCAGGTTAAGAACAGACCTCCGGAATGAATTAAGTTCTTAACCCGAGGTACCACTGTAGTTGCTCAGTCAAACCTCGGCTGTCGAACGTAATATGTTCCGGAAGCCCATTCGGCGTCCTAAATGTTCAACAACCAAGGCACAGCTTCCGATTGGTTGCAGTAGCTTCCTGCACTCAAACAGAAGCTGCGTTGGACATTTAGCTTCTGAAAAACATTCAAAAACTGGAACATTTACTTCCAGGTTTTTGATGTGCAGGAGCTGAAATGTTCCAAAACAGAGGCATTCAGGATCCGAGGTTTGGCTGTATAAAATTACACATGGTGAGGAGAAAGTGGGTAGAGAAAAAGGGTTTTTTCTTCTCTCTCGCTCATAACACTACAGCTCAGGGACATCTAAGAAAGCTGAATGTTAGAAGATTCAGGACAGACCAAGAAACATCATTCTCACAGAACATAATTAAACTATGGCGTTGGCTTCCAACACGAGGCAGTGACAGCCACCAACTTGGATGGATTTAAAAGATTAGACGAATTCATGGAGGAGAGGGCTACTAGCCAAGCTAGCCGTGTCCTACTGTTGGAGGCAACATGCCTCAGAATATCAGTTGCTTAGGATCACAAGTGGGGAGAGTGTGGCTGTTGCACAAAGATTGTGTGGGATACTCAGAGGCATCTTGTTGGCCACTGTAGGAACAGGATGTTGAACTAGGTGGCTACTGGCCTGATTCAGTGGGCTCTGATGTTCTTAAATACTTCTCTTTGACATCTTGTGGGAGGGCGTTCCACATGTTTGCTCCGACTTATTACTAAAGAGGGTTTTCTTGGTGGAAAGTAGTGGGGCATGCGCAAAACCACTCAGAGTTGCGGCTAGAAAGCATGGGAATAGTGGGAAACTGCTGAGACCTATGCTTTGCCGGCATGGGATAAGCCAAAGTATGGACAAGCCCTGAGTATGAGGCCTTATGTTCTTTTATGAGGTATTACGTCAACAGAAGACAGTATTATTCTCTTGCCCAAACCTTTCCTGTCACGTTTTTCTTCATTATATCGCCATAACCCATCTCTTCCTTTCTACTTTCCCCCACCTTGTTTATTATCTCTCTACTTCAGCAGGTGACGAACACATGAATGGGGTGCATTTGGAGGAGGCTGAGCTTCGGAAGCTGAAGAAAAGCTCAGGAGATCAACGTGGATCAAACAAGCGGAAAGAAAAAACAGCGCAGAGGCGGAGAGAGAACTCTGTACTTCCTCAGGCAGGTGGTATTGGAGGTCAACCGAGAATCCCCACAGGAGAGAGCAGGGACGTGCCTGCCGTGTGTGAGGAAAGCTCGAGTGATGCCACGGGCCATGATGCGTTCTTAGGAGATGAGCCTTATACCTGCTCCGCCTGCGGGAAAGCCTTCCGTCTCAAGTCAAGCCTCAAAAGACACTGGAGAAGCCACACGGGCGAGAAGCCGTATACCTGCTTAGATTGCGGGCGGAGCTTCAGCTGGAGGAGCAGCCTCACCACACATCAGAGAACCCACATGAGCGAAAAGCAGTACAAATGCTCCAAGTGCGGGAAGACCTTCCGCTGGAGCCAGAACCTCACCAGGCACTGGAGCATCCACACCGGGGAGAAGCCGTACAAGTGCTCCGACTGCGGGAGCAGCTTCAACCGGAGCCAGAACCTCATCACACATCGGAGAATCCACACGGGAGAGAAGCCGTACAAGTGCTTGGACTGCGGGAGCACCTTCAACCGGAGCCAGAGCCTGATCACGCACCAGAAGACGCACGCGGGAGAGAAGCTGTACATCTGCTCGGACTGCGGGAAGACCTTCAACCGGAGCCAGAGCCTCATTGCTCATCAGAGACTCCACACGGGGGAGAAACTCTACATGCTCCGGATGAAAGGAGAGCTCGCGGGGAAAATGCAGCCTCCTCAGACACGGGTGGAGTCGCACACTGCGGACATGATATAGTAGGGTTGCCATATTCCAAAAAGCGAAAATCCAGACACAGATGTTGAGCAAGATCTCCCCGCAAAAAAAGAGAATGGTTTAAAGCTATTTTTTTAGCAAATTTGCCAAAAAAACAACACTGCTGATTCGAGCTGCCACGTGTCCAGATTTTTCTGGACATTTTAACCGATTTTTGAAAATTCTGCCCGGACGCCATTTTCAAAAGACAAATCCTGGGAAATTTCGTATGTATGACAGCCCAATGATATAGGCATGCTCACAGAGGAGGGAGAAAGATGGGTTTGAGATCCACCCCTTGTTTAGAAAGGTACAAGGACACAGTGGAAAATGAGTGCCAGAAATGTTCATTTAAGTCGGGGTTTCTGATGTGTCAGCCTGAGGGTGCTGGTATACCCACCGGGACCTCCTGTGGTGCCTGCAAAAGTTCTCTGTAAATATCCCCTCAAAAATCCACAATGCACAAAAGACTCTTTGCTCTTCCTACTCAGTTCCCGTTTGTACTGACTCCACCTCTCCTGCAGTGAACACGCCCCCTTTCAATATGCCCAAGTTCCATTGGACGCCAGGACTCGATGCCCGCCTTCCCTTCCATTCTGAACAGGGGAGAGGTGCAAAGAGCTGATATTGGGCAGCTGACGTGGAGGCATGCTTCCATCATTTGGCGATCCTGTCTCTTCCTCCCAATACTGTTAGATGTGGCATGTGTGTGTGTGTGTGTGTGTGTTATAGCAAAACCTGCATGCGGCATTATCTCTAAAAGTCAAGGGCTCTGTGCAAACCTCTCCTTCTGTTGAGCGATCAAGGCCAGTGAAGGAGGACTTGCTAAGCTTGTGTAGCATAGTGGACACGGGTTCAAATTTTGGGATGGGGAGGCCCACTTCAAGATGTCACATTGACAGCGAACGCTACTTAGCAGAGCCCGACCTCACACAAACACCCCTCCCCAAATATGAGTGCAGTATGCTGGAAATAAAACTGTTGTATGTTAGTTAAAATAATAAATTGGATCATCCCTGAAAGTTGAACTGTATCCTCTGACAGAACATTGCTTCAAACTCCTAGGAAGAAGACTACGAGCCCATGCTGCTTCTATGGACTATGTTTCTTCTTTTACCTAGCAAACTGCCTAAAACAAATCCTTAGTTTTGTTAATAAACGTGGTGAGGGGGGAAGGCAGGAAACGAAAAGGAGCCCCCCCCCAAAAAAAACAGTGAGGAAGGCAAAGAAGAAAACACATGGAGAAAAGCCCCCTTAGCGCGTCATGAGTTTGAGGGAAAGGCTTTAAAGCAACAGTAGGGGAAAGACGGAGAAGCCCAGTGGAGGCTGCCTTGCCCCGTGAGAAGCACAGCTTTGAGCAGAGCCACACAGACACACACACACACAGAGCACCCGAGCGAGGGCGGGACATGGACGGGCAGGGAGAGCAGCTGGCATTTTGTCACCCCTCTCAGTGATGACAGCCGGGGCGGGCTGCACGGGTGGGCAAACAAACTGCCCACCCCCTGCTCTGGTCCCCATGAGGGGGGCAGGGGCACATTTGCTCCACATTGCAGATTCTCATAGCACTAGAATCCGTGGCCCTCCAAGAAGCTGAGTGTTGGGAGATCCAGGACAGATAAAAGCAGATAATTGAACTATGGAACTCACTGCCACTGGAGGCAGAGATGGCAACCAATGCAGGAATCTTTTGCCCAACATGTCGCTCAAGCTGGTGACCCTTAGATTAAGAGTCCAGCACTATCCAGAGGACACCCCATTTGATGCCCCCGATATACAGTACAGAATCCCGCTTGTAAATAAGGAACGTCAACGCATCAACCCTAAACACAAATTTTAACAGGGCAGAAGCCCCACTCAATGCAATGGGGTTTATTTCTGACAAAGTGTAAAGAAGGTGAGGCTCTTATTTGCAGAGGATATTTGAAGCCGACGCCTTGTTCAACTTCTTTTAGATTTTCTTCCTGTCTGAGGTCCCTAGAGCAAGGAGCTATCCTGCTTGACGTGGGTGAAGGAGTTCATTTTTAGTCCTCTATTAATCCAATAATGTATGCATTTTCACAGCTGCATAAGGTCTTGTGGGGAGAGGAAGGTTTCCTAGAATTGCAGAGTTGTGAGGGACTCTGGTCCCACCCCCTGCAGTGCAGGAAACGTTTGGCCAATGTGGGGTTCAAACTCACAACCCTCATGCTCTGCCAAATCAGACATCTCAAACGGAAAACAAGATTGAAGGTGAGAAAATTTATTAGGACTCCTAAAAGTGGGACTGTCTCTCTCTTCTGGGAAAAGGAAAGAAAATGCAAAGCAAGAGCAACCCATTTTTGTTTGGTTATTTCTGTTGATTTTGACTGAATGAATCCTCTCAAAGGGCCCTTGGAAAACTGCCCAACCTGCTCTTGGCGGGTAAATGGTTTTTACGTCAGTCACTCTGGTCTGGAGAGAAACTCCTGCTGGGCCTGAGAGGCAGATTTAGTCTCCTCAGGAGATACTGAGGTGGGTTTTATTTTCCCACAGATCAAAGTAAGGGAGGAGGGTCTCTCCAGAGAACGAGGCTCCTGAGAACGTGTAGAGTTCGGCTCCTGAGTCAGCGTCAGAAAAAGACACACGTCCCCCTTCATAGTCCAGAGTCACCCGGATCCTCCTGGGCTCCCTCAGGGACAGAGGAGAGTAAAAAGGGGAGGTGCAGGCCCAGTACTTCCCTCCCCACTTCTCCACAGCCCAGATCCCCCACTCAGGCCTTAAGGGGAAGATGCCCTTTCTCTCCACAGACATCCTGGCGACCCCCAAAGCCCACTCTTCCCGACTTCCCACAGTGATTTCCCAGAAATGTCTGCCTGCTGTGAATCCCTCACGTCCCAACACACAAATCTTGTGGCTAAATCTCTCAGGATTATCAGGCAGGGCTTGAGGTTTGTGTCCCCTTCTCACACTTTTCCGATCCTCAGACAGGATGAGTTCAGGATGGGCTGTGTCTGGATCCAGAGTGACATTTGCTTTTGGGGAGAAGATGAGGGAAAGAGAAGATTAGGCAGAGTCAGCTGAGAGACAGAAACGGACATTCAGATAAATAAATAAATAAAAAACACCCCAAAAACCCAGATTCCCTCTCATATCAAGGGGATTTCTTTGCATCGCTTGCAAGACTGATACTCCTTGGAGAATAAATATCTTCCTTGTTGGTTTTTAAATCAGTCTCCTTCACTTGAGTGCTGCATTTGTTGCTCTCAAACTTACAAAGCCTCAGCCAAGGTTAGACAAATTATCAACATGCATTCAACAGCAAAAATCACATTAATTGTTCAAAAGTATGCCAAATACAAACTTTTACCTTTTGATAAAATTTGTTTGTATCATTGAAAGCTGTTATTGTGTTTTTCTTTTAAGACCAAAGGTGTTAATATAGGAGGTTTTTTTTCTAAACTAAAACCTCAGTATTCAGGTTAAATTGCCGTGTTGGCACTTAGCGATAAATAAGTGGGTCGTGTGTTGCAGTTTGGGCACTCGGTCCATAAAAGGTTTGCCACCACTGGTCTATAGGCAGAAATGGAACTCAGACTGGTGTGCAGGTTCTTCGCAGGGCCAAGCTCTGCCCCCAGGCCAAGCCTTCAAACCCTCTCCCAGTTCATTCATGGGACATGGAAAGAACCCAAACGGCACTAGAGGACTGTTTCCCAGAGTGACGCCATTGATGGGGGTCCCAAAGTCTGCAGAGCAGACGGTTCAACACCCATGAAATATCAGTCCCCATCCCTCCAGTGAAATTGTTCCTCTCCTGGAAATTTACCTTTCTGAATTTGTTCACTGAATAGCAGAGCATCTGAGGAAGCAGAAAGATATAAAGTGTAAGGGCAACACTCTTCCACCAGAAATAAATCTCTATACAAAAGTAACACTTCATAATGTGGCATCCTTAAATTGAAGTACAATTATTAAATATTAATTAAATAGTACAAAAAAAATTAAAACTAGAAAATCATAGGAAGAATCTATGAAAATAACTAAAACTTTAAATAGCAGAATAAGAATATTCAGCATAAATCCTAATGGTCTCTGAACTTTGTCCCTAAATTGGGCTCTACATTGGAGGACTGGAGAGGAGGCAGAGCAATAGGAATCCCGTAAAAGGAGGCAGAGGGGAGATGGAGGCAGCCTTCACATCTTCCCCAAGTTAAGTGGTGGGGGGAATCATTAAAGCCAAAATTGTGAGACATAAGGAGAATCGAAGTTTGATGAGGAAGGATTGGCAGAGCTCTCAGGCAAAAGGAAACCCTTCCTCACAAACCTTCTACAAATCTTTAAGGTTCTTCACAAGCATAATTGTGCCCTTTGGGGCTCATGTGCTCTTGCTTCCACTCTCAATGGGGGAACTCTCAGGAGATCTTGAAGGCTGAAGCCCTAGATATGGCAGCTGCAGGGGGACGTCTGAGGAGGAGACGGCTCAGGCCTTGGCTCCACGGCTGAGAAAGAAGCCTGAGCAGGAGGCAGAGGGGGAACTGGGGGCTTCTTAATGCCCTGTGACTCCATTCAGAGCAGGAGAACCTCCAAAAGGACAAACTCAGATTGTGCAGACAGGGAACCACAAGGAAAAGGAGGTTTCGTATAACTAGGAGGAAAGAATCCTGACTTTGCTCTACACTCTGGTTCAGGCTTTCTTTACAGGATCCAGCGTCACAATATACATGGGCCAATCTGGGGGGCAGGAAATGAAGGCTGGAGCACCAAGAAGGAAGGTATCCTGGGGTTACTCAATTCCATGCAATAAGAGCCTGGCATGTTCAGTTCTGAAGAAATAATAGAATTCTGAGTGTGAAATCCTGGGAGCCATTTTTCATTACCTTTCCATTGTTTCATTGTATTCTTCACAAGGTGAATTAGTTCACCGGATTCCAAGATCCTGTTCCTCAGTTCTGGAGGGAAAGCCAGTGGCTTCTCTGGACTCTCTCTTTCCTCATACCTGGTGAAAAGAAAAACAATGAATGGCCCCATTGTGGCCCCATCTCCCTAATTATTGCAGGAGATCTCAATAACCTGAACAAAGTTGAAGTTCATTTCCCAACAGGTAATTTTCAGGATTCAGCTTCATCTCTTGACACCCACCTCCAAGCCCTGGTCGGTGGCTTCGTAAGGATGCTAAACTTCACAAGGGACAAGATGTAACCCCAAGCGACACCACCGGAGGGTTCCCATGGCTTCAAACAATGCTGCTCCATAACAACTTTCTGGGAAGGTCCCAGGACTTAACCAAACCCCTGAGGTGGAATGCCTGCAACCCCTCCCTCCCTGAGCTTCTCCAGAGGATGTGAGTGATGTCCCAAGCTGCCAAGTGGTCAAGGAGAACAACCTCCACCCTCCCTTCACCCCCTCTCTCACCCAGGAAGGGCACAACTCCATGCCCCATGGGATTCTCCCTCCAGAGGCAGGAAACAACTAGACTTTCACCCCCCACTCAAGACCACCTTCAGCCTCTCATGCTGGAAACGCTCCCAAGAAAAAGAATCCACCCATTCTAGACCAACAGACCTTCCCTCCCTCAGTGCCTCAAAGGGGCTGAGTTACCAGAGTTGAGGGGCTTCTAGTTGGACATTGAAATATGTCCTAAGCTCTTCCCAAGCATCTTTGGCACTTTCTCTTCTAGATGTTTGAAATTACCACAAAGTCCATGAACAGAAAGTGCAAGAGAAAGAAAAAAGCCCCCATCCCTTTGTGAAGGGATGTGAGGAGAGAGGGAGGAGGCAGTTGACCTTGAACCTTGGAGGGAGAATTGGGGGGCCACAAGTTCAGAAGAGGGGGCCCTGCTTTTACCTGTGAGGTGCTGCAGGGAGTGAGTCCCACAGTCTCCCCCCTGCAGCCCCTGGAGGGCCATGTCTGAGGTTCTGGCATCTCAGCTTCAAAGAGTGATGCTAATGGAAATGAGCCAGATCCACTTACCTCTGCAAGGTCCTTCTCACATCCTAGAGGGAAAAGAGAAGGGAATTCACTGCACACCACAGGCCACACTAGGAAGACCCCCTCAGACCCTGGCACTCGGAAGTCAGTCTGCCTGGCACATGCCAAGGTTTTGGGTAGGGATGGCGGAATCAGCCCGTTTTGGTTTCTCACAGCTTTTATTTTCCCAGTGTAAAATTATTAACTGTTCTGATTTCAATATCTCCACATTTCCACATCAGTTTGCCATTTTTGTTTAAAATCCTTATGAAAATCCACCAGCATTTTAGGGAAATTTCACATTTGTGGGTTCAAGAGACAATTCACACCATCTCTAGTCTTAGATTATAATTTAATAACTTTAATCCAGTTTGCATTGTGCAATTCAGACGTAAGCAAGCCTACAGGATAATCCTACCAGGGCACTGTCCTAAACTGTCTTCCATAGAAGTCCCCAAATTTCAAATGCTTTTTTCCACCTGGAAATTTAAAAAGCACCTGCAGCATAAAATGTCTCCCAAGGGGTAATAAAATAGGTCAGTGTTTCTTTGGGCTCACCCACACTTCTGCTTTTCCTGTGCATAGAGAACACGGGTCCAAGTGGTTTTCCTTTGCCCTGCCGCTTTCCCTCAGGAAAAACCTGCTCCTTGGTGCAACATCAAAGAAAACGTCAATGCAGAGAAAACCTGGCTGAGGTTTGCTCTAATTCAGCAGTAAACAGCGGGTTTTCCTGGAGGAAAGGGGTGGGACAAGCGGCAGTCTGGATGAGTCCCTCTGTCTTGCACTTTGCTCACTGTGACTGAGCACCATTTTGGGCTGATCTGTATCCATGGGGAAGGGGATCAACCCAGAAGTTGTGGAGGAAACGGGAAGAGAAGCTTGGTCAAGAGACTGGCTCATGTCGGAAGGAGGCCTGAACGCATCTCAGACGTAGACCCCCACAGCTGAGAGGCGTTCGGAGACAAAGCATCAGCAAAGAGCAGAAGATCAGCTCCCGTTCCATCAAGAACACAGACGAATCTCTAGTCTGCATTCAGGTGAGTTAAGCATCCCAGGTCTCTTGGGTCTTCCTGTCCATTATAAACCTGACTAGAGGCTCCATCAACTCAGCCCCTGCACTCCTTGCATACATGAAAGGGGCAGCCTTTTCCTGGGGCCTTGGGCTGTTCCTGCCACCATCTTACCTGCAGGAGTTCACTCGCTGGCTGCTGACGCTTCTCCTCCATCTCCTGGATGATCCTCTCAAGAGAGGAGAGTTTCCTGGAGAGTCTGGCCAGCTGCTCATCCCTTCTCCCTGCAATCTCCTTCTCCACCTCTTCCACGTGAGTCAGCAGACGTTTCTCTTGTGCTTCCAGGAACTGGCGCAGTTCTCTGAACTTCTCCACAGTCTTCAGCCTCTCCGTTTCTGTTAATTTCTGCAGGAAAAGAGGAGGTCTGAGTGTGGAAGGTGATCAGCCTTCAGAACATCAGGAAGAGAATAGTGAGAATTCCACAGGGAGGACACTTCCGACTTTTAATAGACATGAAACCACCAGTTACTAAAGAAGTAAACCTTTATTTTGAGGGGAGGCCCTCTCCATTGCTGTTCCTGTTGACTTCTATTTTGCAGAGAGCTACAGCCTAAAGGAAGGACCTTTTTCCTAGCCATGGATGTTCCCTGCATGTTTTGGGGCATGGCATAACCAGAGTTCAGAGTTGTTCAGAGATCACCCAGGGACATAAAACACCCCTCAGCTTAGGCTGGTGCCATTTAGGTGTAGGGAAACTGCAGAAACAGGAGGAGGAGGACAGGGCAGAGTTCATCCCCATAGCTCCCCTGTTTTCTTTAAAGGTTCAAAATGGCTTGAGTTTCCTAACAATGAACAAGAGCGCACATTCAGAAAGACAACTCTTTAGTAATATTTATGGTAAATCAGGATTTGAATTGAACCACTTCCACCCTCTCAGCTCACAAGTCCTCAGGCTTCTCCTTCACTGCTATTCATATAATAAATGACAATGGGAAATAAACTCAATTTAGCTGCATTGAAACGTGATGGAGACTGAAATATGGAGACTGAAACAGAACAATCTTTTGAAATTTACACCTCTGAATCTTTCAAGGTTGACCCAGCCAGGTAATGTTCACAAAAAAATGTATTTATGAGGGTAAAGTACATATCAAAATATTTGTACAAGAAGGTAGCCACCTTCATCATAATAATAAATAAACAAACAAACTGATATGGAAAAGGAGAATGGGGGGAAGTTGAAATGGGCAGATTTCCCCATCCTTCCACAGTCCTGACTCAATTCTTCAAGTGCTTGTTCCCTCACTAGTAACAAGAGAGACACTTACAAGGAGGTCTTTGCTTTCCTTGTCCAGGGCTGCTAGATAGGCCAGAATTTCCCCTCTCTCTTTCCTCAGAATCTCCAAGTGGTGACAGATCTCTCCCTGAAAAGAAAAAGGGAAACTTAGGTTTGATTGAGACACACAGAGAGGAGATGAATATTATACAGGCTTCTTGGGTCCAGTGGCCTTGCTATAACAGCGAAGTACAGTGGTACCTCGGGTTAAGAACTTAATTAGTTCCAGAGGTCCGTTCTTAACCTGAAACACCACTTTAGCTAATGGGGCCTCCCGCTGCCGCCGACACGCGATTTATGTTCTCATCCTGAGGTAAAGTACCACTGTACTTTACTAGAGGAAATAAAAGTACAACCTTTTTGGGTCTAAGGCTCCCTGGATCAACTGCCTTCTTTCTGCGGTGTCCCTGTGGGGGGGCTCAGGATCCCATTTAGGTCCCCCCTTGCTTGCAGAGCTTGCAGCCCCTCACCCTTTCTCGAACACCCTCCCTTGTGGAGAGCTCTCTCAGCCTCCTCTCCCCTCTCCTTAGGAGTCCTCCTCTGGGTCTCTGAGCTGCCCCAAAGAGAGGTGCTTCCTCACGCTGCCCCACAGGAGCCTGGGACTTGTCTGTCCATTCCCAACAGCAAGGGCCCCTCGCCAGTTTCCTTGCTTCCTCCGAGGCCGCCTCAGCTCCTGGCAGCCAACACCCCCTGGCCAGCCCCAGAGGCACCATTCGCCAGCGGAGCTTGTAGCCAGGGCTGCTGGAGCAAACAGCTGGAGGGACAGAGGCCAGTGTTGCCAGCAGCACCCCTGAGCATCATTCAAGGCACTCCAGGTGCCACAGCACACGGGTTGAAAAACACTGCAGAACTGGGATGGGAAAGTTTTCTAGCGCAACAAACTAGTCTGGAGAAGAGCAAAGGCAGCCATGTTTGCTCCTTTGAACTTCTCTGCGGATAGTCCCAGCCTGGCCTCTCATCTTGAGGTCCCAGGGAGAAGTCGGAAGAGGAGGAGGAGGAAGGGCTAAGGCCATATCCAGAATGAGGGTTTTATTTTTTATGTATAATAGCACAGGTCCATTTCTGAGTTGTCATGGAAAAGTCATCTTTCCCCCTGGTCTTTGCAAATGCCACTCTGAACCACTGGCGCCCGCCCTGTGGAACGCCCTCCCACCAGATGTCAAAGAGAACAACAACTACCAGACTTTTAGAAGACATCTGAAGGCAGCCCTGTTTAGGGAAACTTTTAATGTTTGGTGTATTATGGCATTTCAATATTTTTTGGAAGCCGCCCAGAGTGGCTGGGGAGGCCCAGCCAGATGGGCAGGGTATAAATAATAAATTATTATTATTATAATTATTGTTATCACTGAGTCCTTTGCCAGTTCGGATGGGAGGAGATCCTCAGCACACGCACACACACCCCACCACTGAAATCTCATTGCACAGGCTCCACAGCACCCCCAGAATAAGCATGCTCCCCACCAGTAGGTGCTTCCACACACACACATACACACACACACACACTCCTAAATCTACTTCCAACAGATACTTGCGGGGCAGGGATCCTGTACCATCTTGTCAATTCCTGGCCACCACTCCTCCCCTCTCTCACCCAGCTGATCCCTTGCAACCTTGCTGGGGGATGTGGATGAGGTTAACCCTTTCTCTTCCTCCCACGGTCCCAGTACAAATCTTTGAAGCTGTTGTGAGTATTTCAAGGGAAGATCCCTTTGTCCCCCTGGAAGAGAGAAAGACTTCAACTCCCTCCTCCCAAACCTCAGGCTTCCCCTGGGCTGCTTTTTACATAATAAACAACCACCAATTCATGCCATGCCTACTTTGGACCGGAGAATTAAAAATAAAACCTCCCAAGAAGAATCCACAGCTATTTCTCCCCCTCAAGATCCAGGGATCTCCTACCTTGTATTCCTCAAAAGCCTCCTCCAGAGGAATCACCTCGTGGTGTTTGTGCTCCTTGGATCTGTCACACACCACGCAGATGGGGGCTTCATCCTCCGTGCAGAAGAGCTTCAGGGGCTCCTGGTGCTTCTCACAGACTCCTCCTTTCCCTCCTTCCTCCTTTCCCTCTTGAAGGCTGAGATTCTCGATTAATTCTACGAAGTTTGCCAGTTGCCGGTTGGGGATGAGGCTCCTCCTCTGGACTCTCTGTCTGCACTGAGGGCAGGAAGCCTCTGCCTCCGATTCCCCCCAGAACAGGATCAGGCAGGATCGGCAGAAGTTGTGCCCACACTCTGCAATGGTGACTGGATCCTTGAAGTAATCCAGGCAGATGGAGCACGTGGCTTCGTCACAGAGATTCTGGATGGGACCCCCTGCAGCAGCCATGGCTCCCTCACCAAAGACCCGAGTTTCGTTTTCAGCCACTGGGAGTTTCACTTCCCGGAAATGACTCCGAAACTCAGTGAGCACGTGATCTTTTTCAAACGATCTCTGCAGATCCTGAATGTTTTCTCAAGTAGCAGAGAATGCTCCTTGATTGCTTCCCGTGCTTTTGACACAGGGAGAGCGGGATCTTCATTGTCGCTCACAGCCAGCGGAACAACACTCCCAATTCACCCCCGTTCCTTGCTTCCTCCTGAGGGACTGGAAATGGCTGAAGGCAATTGAACATCTCGCTTAGCAGCAGGCCTGGGATGTTCCCTTGAGCAGGGTGAATGGAATGATGAGCTAAGGATTACAGCACACCTGAGCATGTGCAGAGTGCATTTGCCGCATCACTGAGCAACTTCCCAGCCCCGTTTAATTTGTCTCAACCATTTCTATACAGCTTGATTGCCATTGTCTCTAAGCAGTGCGCAAAGTATTCCATACAATGAAAAAGAGTGGAAAATATAAAATAAGCCTGCAAGCATGATGATGATGTCTTCAGTAGGTTCAACAGGGAGAAGGGCCCGTCTGACCACAATTTGGAAGGGAGTTCCATAAAATTGGGCCCACAATGGAGTGCTTTATATCCCACCTTTACGCCAAGGAGCTCCAGGTTCTCCCCTTCCTCTTATAATCCCCAGAACAACCACCCTGTGAGGTGGGCTAGGCGGAGAGCCCATGACTGGCTCAAGGTCACCAATGAACTTCATGCCCAAGAGGGGATTTGAACCCTGGCCTCCCGGGTCCTGGTCCCACACTCTAACCACTACACTACACTACACTGTCTCTCAGCAAAATCGGGAGTGGTAGTGGGCGTCCATC
Source organism: Podarcis pityusensis (assembly GCF_964106645.2). Taxonomy (NCBI): domain Eukaryota; kingdom Metazoa; phylum Chordata; class Lepidosauria; order Squamata; family Lacertidae; genus Podarcis; species Podarcis pityusensis. Next base: position 119,142,414 of record NC_138029.1, read on the forward strand.
TTTAAATGGTGTTCTCTGGGACAGCAGAACCTAAGTGGGGGATGTTTGGCTCAACTTTACCAGACACAGATGTTGTTGCGCAAGATCTCCTCGCAAAAAAAGAGAAAGTTTTAAAGCTACTTCTTTAGGAAATTTGCCAAAAAAAACCCACAACACTGCTGATTCGAGCCGCCATATGTCCTGATTTTTCTGGACATTTTAACCGATTTTTGAAAATTCTGCCAGGACACTATTTTCAAGAGACAAATCCTGGGAAATTTTGTATGTATGGCAGCCCAATGATATAGACGTGCTCACAGCGGAGGGGGTAAGATGGGTTTGAGATCCACCCCTTGTTTAGATAGGTACAAGGACACCGTGGAAAATGAGTGCCAGAAATGTTCATTTAAGTCGGGGTGGCTGATGTGGCAGCCTGAGGGTGCTGGTATACCCACTGGGACCTCCTGTGGTGCCTGCAAAAGAAGACCTTCCGCTGGAGCCAGAACCTCACCAGGCACTGGAGCATCCACACCAGGGAGAAGCCGTACAAGTGCTCCGACTACAGGAGCAGCTTCAACCGGAGCCAGAACCTCATCACACATCGGAGAATCCACACGGGAGAGAAGCCGTACAAGTGCTTGGACTGCGGGAGCACCTTCAACCGGAGCCAGAGCCTGATCACGCACCAGAAGACGCACGCGGGAGAGAAGCTGTACATCTGCTCAGACTGCGGGAAGACCTTCAACCGGAGCCAGAGCCTCATTGCTCATCAGAGACTCCACACGGGGGAGAAACTCTACATGCTCCGGATGAAAGGAGAGCTCGCGGGGGAAATGCAGTGTGGATTCGCACACTGCAGACATAGTAGGGTTGCCATATTCCAAATAGCAAAAATCCAGACACAGATGTTGAGCAAGATCTCCCTGCAAAAAAGAGAATGTTTTTTAGGAAATTTCCTCACCCCCCAAAAAAAATTTTTGTTCATCATCTAACCTGATGAAGTGTTCTGTAGGCCTTGAAAGCTGGGAAGCTGCTTTCTGACATTTTATTTTCTCTAATAAAGGCATTGGTGTAATATGAGCTTTGTAGAGCATATGAAAAATCCTTTAAAATGTGTTACATAAATATTAAGTTACAGATGGGTAGCCGTGATCTGGTAACTTCTGTTTCAGTGTATCTGAAGAAGTGTGCATGCACACGAAAGCTTATACCAAGAACTAACTTAGTTGGTCTTTAAGGTGCTACAGGAAGGAATTTTTTTATTATAAATATTAAGCATTGTTAAGCACGCCTCATTTCCTCATAAAGGGTGGGATTAGGGGTTGCACAATAGTTTACACCCCAATCCTGTATATGTCTACTCAGAAGTCGTCTTCTTTGGTGATCCCTCATAGCCAAGTAACATTGTCTTCCAAAACAGGGTTTTAGCAGTGAGTCCATAAGTGAATGGAGGCCAATTCTGGATCCACACATCCTTCCACAGTGGGGACAAAGGTCCCTGGGTGGGGGTTGATCGTGGTGAGGGTTTGCCAAATGTGCCTTCCTCTTAGCACGTTTCTCCCTTTCGTCCTGAGTTTGAGTGTCTTCAAAGCCCATGACACCTTTGGTAAAGGCTGTTCTTCAATTGGAGCACTCGCAGGCCAGGGTTTCCCAGTTGTCGGTGTTCATGCTACATTTTTTTAGCAGTAAACCCCAATTCAATAGGGTTTACTCCTACATGAGTGAGTAAAGGATTTCAGGCGTAGTTTCCGTTGGGAGAAGAGCACAGGAGATGGGTTTGCTCCTATTTATTTAGCAGTATATTGGACAACACAACTGCTGATCCTGCTTTGGATTCTGAAATTTTAGCTAGGTAACATCTCTATCCAAATTAAATCAGAATGGGCTGCTTTCTGCACATGTCCCTCTCTGTCTTCCATCCAACATGCAAGAGGCATATAGGATGGGAGACACCTGGCTTACCAGTAGTACATGTGAAAAGGATCTAGGGGTCTTGGTGGACCACAAGCTGAACATGAGTCAACAGTGTGATGCAGCAGCAAAAAAACTAACACTATTCTAGGCTGCATCAACAGGAGTATAGTGTCCAGATCAAGGGAAGTCATAGTCCCACTCTATTCTGCCTTAGTCCGACCACATTTGGAATACTGTGTCCAATTCTGGACACCACAATTTACGAAGGACGTTGACAAGCTGGAACGTGTGCAGAGGAGGGCAACCAAGATGATCAAGGGTCTGGACACCCAGCCTTATGAGGAGTGTTTGAAGGAGCTGGGTATGTTTAGCCAGGAACAGAGGAGACTGATGGGAGATATGACAGCCATCTTCAAATACTTGAAGCGCTGTCACATGGAAGATGGAACAAGCTTTATTGCCGCTCTGGAGGGTAGAAGAAGAAGAAGAAGAAGAGTTTGGATTTGATATCCTGCCTTTCACTCCCTTTAAGGAGTCTCAAAGCGGCTAACAATCTCCTTTCCCTTCCTCCCCCACAACAAACACTCTGTGAGGTGAGTGGGGCTGAGAGACTTCAGAGAAGTGTGAGTGGCCCAAGGTCACCCAGCAGCTGCATGTGGAGGAGCGGAGACGCGAACCCGGTTCCCCAGATTACGAGACTACCGCTCTTAACCACTACACCACACTGGCTCTCACACTGGGTAGGACACAAAACAATGGCTTTAAGTTACATAAAAGGAGATTCTGACGAAACATCAGGAAGAACCTTTCTGACAGCAGGAGCCCTTCAACAGCGCAACAGGCTCCCTTGGGAGGTTTTGCACTCTCCTTCCTTGGAAGTTTGTAATCAGAGGTTGGATGGCCATCTGTCATGGATGCTTTAGTTGAGATCCCTGCACTGCAGCGGGTTGGACTAGATGACCCTTGGGGTCCCTTCCAATTTTACAGTTCTAAGATTTTATGAAATGTCCTTACAACATAATGCAATTTAGTCCCATATGATTAAGCAATTATAAATAAATGAGTGTCCACTCCCACCCTGAGAATAATGCACTCAGATAAACTGGTATGTGCAGATCTTTTTGGGTAAGATACTTTGGTCATAACAACAGGCTACACCCAGCTAAAACCTACTTAGGGCAGACCCTTTGAAATTAATGTTGGGATTTTTAATTCATTTCAGTGAGTCCACTCTGAGTAGGACTAGCATCTGAGGCAACTGGGGGGGGGGGGGAGGAAGATATGTAAGTTTACATAGCAGAAGGAGGGCTGAGAGCAAATGTAAAAAAGTATGGGACAGCTGCAGAGGGTTGGACTAGATCAGGCATGTCCAAAGTCCGTTTCAGGGGCCTAATCCGGCCTGCCGGTCGGTTTAATCCAGCCCCTGTGGCAGTTTATTAAAATCCACCCCCCAAAAAACCCTCCACAACTTCAATCCTAAAAAAAGGTCAACAACTTTTCAGCCCTTTGGGCGGCCCTCACGACCCTTCACTTCATCAAATCTGGCCCTCTTTGAAAAAGACCCCTGGACTAGATGATCCTCAACTCTACAATACTATATTTCTAGGGCAGGCATGGCCAAGATGTCGTGATTGATTTGGAGATCGTGGGGCTGATATTGGTTGATCGCAGGCTTGTCCTTCTTCTGAAGCTGACTTGCCTTCTGGGAGTTACAGCTCTGGTGGCGGCGTGAGGGGGACGTGGTGGAGGGGGGAAGGCAGGAAACGAAAAGGAACACCCCCCAAAAAAAATAAAACAGTGAGAACGGCAAAGAAGAAAACACATGGGGGAAAGCCCCCTTAGCACATCACGAGTTTGAGGGAAAGGCTTTAAAGCAACAGCAGGGGAAAGACGGAGAAGCCCAGTGGAGGCTGCCTTGCCCCGTGAGCAGCACAGCTTTGAGCAGGGCCACACAGACACACACACAGCACCCGAGCGAGGGCGGGACATGGACAGAGACAGGGAGAGCAGCTGGCATTTTGTCACCCCTCTCAGTGATGACACCCGGGGCGGGCTGCACGGGTGGGCAAACAAACTGCCCACCCCCTGCTCTGGTCCCCATGATGGAGGCAGGGACACATTATCTCCACACTGCAGATTCTCATAGCAGTAGAAGTCGTGGCCCTCCAAGAAGCTGAGTGTTGGGAGATCCAGGACAGATAAAAGCAGATAATTGAACTATGGAACTCACTGCCACTGGAGGCAGAGATGGCAACTAATGCAAGAATATTTTGCCCAACATGGCGCTCCAGCTGGTGACCCTTAGATTAAGAGTCCAGCACTATCCAGAGGACACCCCATTTGATGCCTCCGATATGCAGTACAGAATCCAGCTTGTAAATAAGGAACGTCAATGCATCAACCTTAAACACGTTTATAACAGGGCAGAAGCCCCACTCAATGCAATGGGGTTTATTTCTGACAAAGTGTAAAGAAGGTGAGCTCTATTTGCAGAGGATATTTGAAGCCGACGCCTTGTTCAATTTCTTTTAGATTTTCTTCCCGTCTGCGGTCTCCAGAGCAAGGAACTATCTTGTGTGACAGGGGTCAAGGGGTTCATTTTTAGTCCTCTATTAATCCAATGATGCATGCATTTTCATAGCTGCATAAGGTCTTGTGGGGAGAGGAAGGTTTCCTAGAATTGCAGAAATGTGAAGGACCCTGAGGATCCTCTAGTCTCACCCCCTGCAGTGCAGGAAACATTTGCCCAACGTGGGGCTCAGACCCACAACCCTGGGATTAAGAGTCTCATGCTCTGCCAAATCAGACATCTCAAAAGGAAAACAAGATAGAAGGTGAGAAAATTTATTAGGACTCCTAAAAGTGTGACTGCTCTCTAAGAAGTAAGCTGCAGAGGGAATTCTGGGGAAAGGAAAGGAAAGAAGAGCAACCCATTTTTGTTTTGTTATTTCTGCTGATTTTGACTGGAATGGATCCTCTCAAAGGGCCCTTGGAAAACTGCCCAACATGCTTTTGGAGGGTAAATGTTTTTTATGTCAGTCACTCTGGTCTGGAGAGAAACTCCTGCTGGGCCTGAGAGGCAGATTTAGTCTCCTCAGGAGATAATGAGGTGGGCTTCATTTCCCCACAGAAGAAAATAAGGCAGGAGGGTCTCTCCAGAGAACAAGGCTTCTGAGAACGTGTAGAGTTCGGCTCCTGAGTCAGCGTCAGAAAAAGACACACGTCCCCCTTCATAGTCCAGAGTCACCCAGATCCTCCTGGGCTCCCAAAACAGGGACAGAGGAGAGTCATCAGGGGAGGTACAGGCCCAGTACTCCCCTCCCCACATCCCCACAGCCCAGACCCCTGTCTCAGGATTGAAGTTGAAATAGTCCTTTCTCTCCACAGACTCCCTGGCAACCCCCAAACCCCACCATTCCCCACTTCTCGCAGTGACTTCCCAGAAATGTCTGCCTGCTGTGAATCCCTCACGTCCCAACACACAAGGCCAGTCACTGAATCTCTCAGGATTATCAGGCAGGGCTTGAGGTTTGTCTCCTAATCTCATGCTTTTCCCATCCTTGGACAGGATGAGGCTGGGATGGGCTGTGTCTGGATCCAGAGTGACATTTGCTGTTGGGGAGAAGATGAGGGAAAAAGAAGAATAGGCAGAGTCAGCTCAGAGACAGAAATGGACATCTTCATTAAAAAAACCGAAAACCCCAGAATCCCTTTCAGAACAAGGGGATTTCTTTGCATCGCATGCTAGACTGAGACACCTCCTTGCAGACTCTCATCAGAATAAATATATTCCTTGATGGTTTTTAAATCAGTTTCCTTCACTTTCTTATATTCGATGTGTATTGTGCCTGCCCTCCTCTCAACCGAGGCATTTTCTAAACAGTATATAAATTTTATGAAATAAAGCAAAATCTATAAAATTGAGGGGGAAACCAGGATAATAGTCTGTCTGGAAAAATAAATTCTGTGACCTGCGTGAAACACTTGAGAAGATAGAAAGAATGACAAAAGAAAGCACAGTTAGTTCTGAAAATGAAATCCTTAGTGTGCAATAAAGGTAAAGGTAAAGGTACCCCTGCCCGTACGGGCCAGTCGTGTCCGACTCTAGGGTTGTGCGCCCATCTCACTTAAGAGGCCGGGGGCCAGCGCTGTCCGGAGACACTTCCGGGTCACGTGGCCAGTGTGACGAAGCTGCTCTGGCGAGCCAGCACCAGCGCAGCACAAGGAAACGCCGTTTACCTTCCCGCTATAAAGCGGTACCAATTTATCTACTTGCACTTAGGGCTGCTTTCGAACTGCTAGGTGGGCAGGAGCTGGGACCGAAAGACAGGAGCTCACCCCGCTGCGGGGATTCGAACCGCCGACCATACGATCGGCAAGTCCTAGGCACTGAGGTTTTACCCACAGTGCCACTCGCGTCCCTAGTGTGCAATAGTCTGCCAAATAATTTTAAATCAATCAGAGTACTTGGGATTGCTTTCCTTACTTTGTTTGGATCATCTTATGCTTGTGACCAGCTGTTTTCAGCTTTGAATTATACCAAATCTGACACCAGAAACAGATGACTTGAGTGATGCATGTGTTGCTCTCAAACTTACAAAGTATGAGCCAAGGTTAGACAAATTATCAACATGCATACAGCAGCAAAAATCACATTAATTGTTCAAAAGCATGCCAAATACAAACTTTTACCTTTTAATAAAAAGTTTGTATCATTGAAAGCTCTGTTATTTTGTTTTTCTTTTAATACCAAAGGTGTTAATGTATGGGTTGTTTTTTTCTAAACTAAAACCTCAGTACTCAGGTTAAATTGCCGTGTTGGCACTTAGTGATAAATAAGTGGGTTTTGGGTTGCAGTTTGGGCACTCGGTCCCTAATAGGTTTGCCACCACTGGTCTATAGGCAGGAATGGAACTCAGACTGGTGTGCAGGTTCTTCGCAGGGACAAGTTCTGCCCCCAGTCCAAGCCTTCAAACCCTCTCCCAGTTCATTCATGGGACAGACAAGGAACCCAAACACCACTAGAGGGGTGTTTCCCAGAGTGACACCATTGATGGGGGTCCCAAAGTCTGCAGAGCAGACGGTTCAACACCCATGAAATATCAGTCCCCATCCCTCCTGTGAAATTGTTCCTCCCCTGGAAATTTACCTTTCTGAATCTGTTCACTGAATAGCAGAGCATCTGAGGAAGCAGAAAGATATAAAGTGTAAGGTCAACATTCTTCTACCTGAAATAAATCTCCGTACGAAAGTAACACTTCATAACATGGCATCCTTAAATTCTACTATCATAGGAAGAATCTATGAAAATAACTAAAGCTTTAAAACACAGCAATAATAAAGCAAGCTTACAAATAGCAGAATAAAAACATTCACAATATATCCTGCTGGTCTCTGAACTTTGTCCCTGAAATTGGGCTCTGCATTGGAGGACTGGAGGGGAGGTAGATCAATAGGAACCCCGTAAAAGGATGCAGAGGGGAGATGGAGGCAGCCTTAACATCTTCCCCAAGTAAAGTGGTGGGGGGAATCATTAAAGCCAAAATTGTGAAACGTAAGGAGAAGTGAAGGTTGATGAGGAAGGATTGGCAAAGCTCTCAGGCAAAAGGAAACCCTTCCTCACAAACCTTCTACAAATCTTTAAGGTTTTTAACAAGCATAATTGTGCCCTTTGGGGCTCATGTGCTCTTGCTTCCTCTCTCAATGGGGGAACTCTCAGGAGATCTTGAAGGCTGAAGCCATAGACATGGCAGCTGCAGGGGGACGTCTGAGGAGGAGACGGCTCAGGCCTTGGCTCCACGGCTGAGAAAGAAGCCTGAGCAGGAGGCATAGGGGGAACTGGGGGCTTCTTAATGCCCTTTGACTCCATTCAGAGCAGGAGAACCTCCAAAAGGACAAACTCAGATTGTGCAAACAGGGAACCACAAGGAAAAGGAGGTTCCATATAATTATAAACAGATGCACATTGGATGAAAAAAACCTGACTTTGCTCTACACTCTGGTTCAGGCTTTCTTTACAGGATCCAGCGTCACAATATACATGGGCCATTCTGGGGGACAGGAAATGAAGGCTGGAGCACCAAGAAGGAAGGTATCCTGGGGTTACTCAATTCCATGCAATAAAAGCCTGGCGTGTTCAGTTCTGAAGAAGTAACAGAATTCCCAGTGTGAAATCCTGGCAGCCATTTTTCATTACCTTTCCAAAGTCTCATTGTGCTAGTCCTAAACCTCCAGTTGGCGTACGTTTCATTGAATGCCACCCAATGTATAAGTGTATCTGCTCCTGCTTGAAGCACCACAGAAGCCAGAAAATAAGTCCGCAAAGGACCCGGCCAACACCCAGTCTTGACTGGTGGCATCTCTCAGGGGGTCTTGCAGCAGAGGACTTTTGCCATCATCTGCTACCTGGCTGCTTTTTAACTGGAGGTCTCAGGGATGGAGAGCGGGATCTTCATGCAATGCTTGTGCCCTGTCCCTGAGCCCATCGTCTTCCTCTCTTCTGTCCCTCACAGCCAACGGAACGACGCTCCCAATTCACCCCTGTTCCTTGCTTCCTCCTGAGGGACTGGAAATGGCTGAAGGTAAGTGAGGTGTTCCCTTGAGCAGGGTGAATGTAATGACGACCTAAGGATCAAAGCACACCTGAGCATGTGCAGAGTGCATTTGCCGCATCACTGAGCAACTTCCCAGCCCTGTTTAATTTGTCTCAACCATTTCTATACAGCTTGATTGCCATTGTCTCTAAGCAGTGCGCAAAGTATTCCATACAATGAAAAAGAGTGGAAAATATAAAATAAGCCTGCAAGCATGATGATGATGTCTTCAGTAGGTTCAACAGGGAGAAGGGCCTGTCTGACCGCAACCTGGAAGGGAGTTCCATAAAATTGGGCCCACAATGGAGTGCTTTATATCCCACCTTTACGCCAAGGAGCTCCAGGTTCTCCCCTTCCTCTTATAATCCGCAGAACCACCACCCAGTGAGGTGGGCTAGGCGGAGAGCCCATGACTGGCTCAAGGTCACCAGTGAGCTTCATGCCCGAGTGGGGATTTGAACCCTGGCCTCCCGGGTCCTGGTCCCACACTCTAACCACTACACTACACTGTCTGTCAGCAGCTGCTTAGGGATGGGACTGGGGGCTGTGATTTTGCAAGGCTTGGCATTGCAATATCAGGAGTGGGAGCGTGTGTGGGGTCTTGGGCGTCCATCTTTAAATGGTGTTTTCCGGGACAGCAGAACCTGAGTGGGGGATGTTTGCCTCAACTCTACTCAACTCTACCAGACACAGATGTTGTTGAGCAAGATCTCCCTGCAAAAAAAGAGAATATTTTAAAGCTATTTTTTTAGGAAATTTGCCAAAAAACCCACAACACTGCTGATTCGAGCTGCCATATGTCCAGATTTTTCCAGACATTTTAACCAATTTTTGAAAATTCTGCCCCCATGCTATTTTCAACGTGATGCTCCAGCTGGTGACCCTTAGATTAAGAGTCCAGCACTATCCAGAGGACACCCCATTTGATGCCCCCGATATACAGTACAGAATCCAGCTTGTAAATAAGGAACGTCAATGCATCAACCTTAAACACATTTATAACAGGGCAGAAGCCCCACTCAATGCAATGGGGTTTATTTCTGACCAAGTGTAAAGAAGGTGAGGCTGTATTTGCAGAGGATATTTGAAGCTGACGCCTTGTTCAATTTCTTTTACATTTTCTTCCCGTCTGAGGTCTCCAGAGCGAGCAGAAGGGGTTCATTTTTAGTCCTCTATTAATCCAATGATGCATGCATTTTCACAGCTGCATAAGGTCTTGTGGGGAGAGGAAGGTTTCCTAGAATTGCAGAGTTGTGAGGGATCCTGAGGGTCATCTAGTCTCACCCCATGCAGTGCAGGAAACATTTGCCCAACGTGGGGCTCAGACCCACAACCCTGGGACTAAGAGTCTCATGCTCTGCCAAATCAGACATCTCAAAAGGAAAACAAGATTGAAGGTGAGAAAATTTATTAGGACTTCTAAAAGTGTGACTGTCTCTTTAAGAAGTAAGCTCCAGAGGGAATTCTGGGGAAAGGAAAGAAAACGCAAAGCAAGAGCAACCCATTTTTGTTTGGTTATTTCTGCTGATTTTGAGTGGAATGGATCCTCTCAAAGGGCCCTTGGAAAACTGTCCAACCTGCTCTTGGCGGGTAAATGGTTTTTATGTCAGTCACTCTGGTCTGGAGAGAAACTCCTGCTGGGCCTGAGAGGCAGATTTAGTCCCCTCAGGAGATACTGAGGTGGGCTTCATTTTCCCACAGATCAAAGTAAGGGAGGAGGGTCTCTCCAGAGAACGAGGCTCCTGAGAACGTGTAGAGTTCGGCTCCTGAGTCAGCGTCAGAAAAAGACACACGTCCCCCTTCATAGTCCAGAGTCACCCGGATCCTCCTGGGCTTCTCCCTCAGGGACAGAAGAGAGAAATCAGGGGATGTCCAGGCCAAGTACTCCCCTCCCAGATCCTCCACAGCCCAGATCCCTCTCTCAGGCTTTAAGGGGAATCTGCCCTTTCTCTCCACAGACTTCCTGGCGACCCCCAAACCCCACCATTCCCCACTTCCCACAGTGACTTCCCAGAAATGGCTGCCTGCTGTGAATCCCTCAAGTCCCAACACACAAGGCTGAACACTGAATCTCTCAGGATTATCAGGCAGGGCTTGAGGCTTGTCTCCCCTTCTCACGCTTTTCCCATCCTTGGACAGGATGAGCCTGGGATGGGCTGTGTCTGGATCCAGAGTGACATTTGCTGTTGGGGAGAAGATGAGGGAAAGAGAAGAATAGGCAGAGTCAGCCAAGAGACAGAAACGGACATCCTGATAAATAAAAAACACCCCAAAAACCCAGATTCCCTTTCAGATCAAGGGGATTTCTTTGCATCACATGCTAGACTGAGACGACTCCTTGCATATTCTCATCAGAATAAATATCTTCCTTGATGGTTTTTAAATCAGTTTTCTTCAGTTTCTAATATCCGATGTGTATTGTTCCTGCCCTTCTCTCAACCCAGGCATTTTCTAAGAGGAAAACCCACCCAGGAAACCTTTTACTCATCTCTTCTGTGTTATCTAAGGGGAAAGAGAGGAGAATTGGAGGAGGCAGGAGAGGAGAGAAGCTGCTTTCCTCTGACAATCTCTGTGGGAATTGGCCTTTGGGGACCTCTGGTTGGGGTGGGGGATGAGGACCCCCCTGTAATAATAATAATAATAATAATAATAATAATAGTATAATCATATTTGCCTCCTGCCCTTCATCCATAGGTCTCAGGGTGGTTCACAGCATAAAAATACAACATAAAACCACATATAGGCCTCCCCTCACTTTCACTGGGGTCATGTTCTGGGCCCTCGTGCCCACAAGTGAAAATGGTGTTAAATGGGGAGCCTGTTTATTCCTGCCCTCCATCTCTCTCACCCACTTGGTCTCTCCTTGCCTTCCTCCCTACCTTCTTGGAAGTTTAGGCCTTGCCGCCAGGGAAGAAGAGGCAGGTGGCAGGGCAATTTTACAAAGGACTGCTTATTCCATGCTTCTCTTTTGGATTTAATATAAACCATAAGACAAGTTCCCTGGGGGAAGGGGGAATAACTCAAAAGTTAGGGGCTAAGACAGTTACGATAGGCAAGTGTAGGGTTATTTTGAAAAGCAAAAAAGAGGACACATTTGCCAACTTCGACTTTTAACCATGGAATGCTATGATGACTCATTTGAAATGTAGGCTCTATGTAGGCTTTCGAAGCTGTGCTTTATTGCTGGTAGCAATGTTCTTAATTTTCAACAACAAAATAACAATATTTTGCCACATGAAATATTTGGGCTCATGTTCACATCTCTGTGCACAGAACAATTTATTAAACTGTTAAACATGCACATATGGACTCTCCTTAAGGGCAGGGGGATGTTAACTCTTGCCCTCCCAGACTCCTTTGTCAAGATCTTGTAGCTGAGCCAGCGTCCTTTTAGTTCAGCCACAAGAGAAGGGTTTTTTTGCAGTATGTCGCTAGCTGCAGATGCTGCTCTGTTGGGATTCTCTGCTGCAGATTAGTTTAGCCAGGTGCCTTAGATCTGAGTCTAATGTTCTGTGCTTTTCCCCACAATCAAACAGTATATAAATTTTATGAAATAAAGCAAAATCTATAAAATTGAGGGGGAAACCAGGATAATAGACTATCTGGAAAAATAAATTCTGTGACCTGCGTGAAACACTTGAGAAGATACAAAGAATGACAAAAGACAGCAAAGTTAGTTCTGAAAATGAAATCCTTAAAAGTGTGGAATTATTTGCCAAATAATTTTAAATCAGTGAAAGTACTTGGGATTGCTTTCCTTACTTTGTTTGGATCATCTTATGCTTGTGACCAGCTGTTTTCGGCTTTGAATTATATAAAATCTGACACCAGAAACAGACTAACAGATGACTTGAGTGCTGCATGTGTTGCTCTCAAACTTACAAAGTATGAGCCAAGGTTAGACAAATTATCAACATGCATAAAACAGCAAAAATCACATTAATTGTTCAAAAGCATGCCAAATACAAACTTTTACCTTTCAATAAAAAGTTCTTTGTATCACTGAAAGCTCTGTTATTGTGTTTTGCTTTTAAGACCAAAGGTGTTAATGTATGAGTTGTTTTTTTCTAAACTAAAACCTCAGTATTCAGGTTAAATTGCCGTGTTGGCACTTAGTGATAAATAAGTGGGTTTTGGGTTGCAGTTTGGGCACTCGGTCCCTAAAAGGTTTGCCACCACTGGTCTGTAGGCAGGAATGGAACTCAGACTGGTGTGCAAGTACTTTGCAGGGCCAAGCTCTGCCCCCAGTCCAAGCCTTCAAACCCTCTCCCAGTTCATTCATGGGACATGGAAATAACCCAAAAACCACTAGAGGACTGTTACCCTGAGTGACGCCATTGATGGGGGTCCCAAAGTCTGCAGAGCAGACGGTTCAACACTCATGAAGTATCAGTCCCCATCCCTCCTGTGAAAGTGTTCCTCTCCTGGAAATTTACCTTTCTGAATCTGTTCACTGAATAGCAGAGCATCTGAGGAAGCAAAAATATATAAAGTATAAGGGCAACACTCTTCCACCTGAAATAAATCTCCATACAAAAGTAACACTTCATAACGTGGCATCCTTAAACTCTAGTATAATTATTAAATAGTAGAAAAATAATTAAAAACAAGAATATCATAGGAAAAATTTATGAAAATAACTAAAGCTTTAAAACACAGCAATAATAAAGCAAGCTTACAAATAGCAGAATAAAAACATTCACAATATATCCTGCTGGTCTCTGAATTTTGTCCCTGAAATTGGGCTCTACATTGGAGGACTGGAGGGGAGGCAGAGCAAGAGGAATTCCGTAAAAGGATGCAGAGGGGAGATGGAGGCAGCCTTAACATCTTCCCCAAGTAAAGTGGTGGGGGGAATCATTAAAGCCAAAATTGTGAAACGTAAGGAGAAGTGAAGGTTGATGAGGAAGGATTGGCAAAGCTCTCATGAAAAAGGAAGCCCTTCCTCACAAACCTTCTACAAATCTTTAAGGTTGTTAACAAGCATAATTGTGCCCTTTGGGGCTCATGTGCTCTTGCTTCCTCTCTCAATGTGGGAACTCTCAGGAGATATTGAAGGCCAAAGCCATAGATATGGCAGCTGCAGGGGGACGTCTGAGGAGGAGACGGCCGCAGGCCTTGGCTCCACGGCTGAGAAAGAAGCCTGAGCAGGAGGCAGAGGGGGAACTGGGGGCTTCTTAATGCCCTTTGACTCCATTCAGAGCAGGAGAACCTCCAAAAGGACAAACTCAGATTGTGTAGACAGGGAACCACAAGGAAAAGGAGGTTTTGTATAGCTGTAAACAGAAGCACATGGGAGGAAAAAATCCTGACTTTGCTCTACACTCTGGTTGAGGCCTTCTTTACAGGATCCAGCGTCACAATATACATGGGCCATTCTGGGGGACAGGAAATGAAGGCTGGAGCACCAAGAAGGAAGGTATCCTGGGGTTACTCAATTCCATGCAATAAAAGCCTGGCGTGTTCAGTTCTGAAGAAGTAACAGAATTCCCAGTGTGAAATCCTGGCAGCCATTTTTCATTACCTTTCCATTGTTTCATTGTATTCTCCACAAGGCGATTTAGATCACAGGATTCCAAGATCTTGTTCCTCAGCTCTGGAGGGCAAGCCAGTGGCTTCTCCGGACTCTCTCTTTCCTCATACCTGGTGAAAAGAAAAACAATGAATGGCCCTATTGTGGCCCCATCTCCCTAATTATTGCAGGTGATTTCAATAAGACGAACAAAGTGGAAGTTTATTTCCCACCAGGTTTATTTCCACCACAGATGAGACCTCAGTCCAAAACCCCTGAGGACAACTATCAGTGGCTATGTAAGGATGCTCAACAGCACAGGGGACAGGATGTAACCCCAAGCGACACCACCGGAGGGCTCCCATGGCTTCAAACAATGCTGCTCCATAACAACTTTCTGGGAAGGTCCCAGGACTTAACCAAACCCCTGAGGTGGAATGCCTGCAACCCCTCCCTCCCTGAGCTTCTCCAGAGGATGTGAGTGATGTCAAAAGCTGCCAAGAGTTGGGTGGCTGCTACTTGGACAAGATGCTACTTGGACATTGAAATCTGTTGGTACATCCTAAGCTCTTCCCAAGCATCTTTGGCACTTTCTCTTCTAAATGTTTGAAATTACCACAAAGTCCATGAACAGAAAGTGCAAGAGAAAGAAAAGAGCCCCTATCCCTTTGTGAAGGGATGTGGGGAGGGACGGGAGGAGGCAGTTGACCCTGAACCTTGGAGGGAGAACTGGGGGGCTACAAGTTCAGAAGAGGGGGCTCTACTTTTACCTGTGAGGTGCTGCAGGGAGTGAGTCCCACAGTCTCCCCCCTGCAGCCCCTGGAGGGCCATGTCTGAGGTTCTGGCATCTCAGCTTCAAAGAGTGATGCTAATGGAAATGAGCCAGATCCACTTACCTCTGCAAGGTCCTTCTCACATCCTAGAGGGAAAAGGAGAAGGGAATTCATTGCACACCACAGGCCACACTAGGAAGACCCCCTCAGACCCTGCCCCTCAGATGTCAGTTTGCCTGGCACACACCAAGGTTTTGGGTCGGAATGGCTGAATCAGCCAGTTTTCATTTCTCACAGCTTTTATTTTTCCATTCTGAAATTATGAATTTTTCTAGTATCAGGTTCTTCACATTTCCGCATCACAGCTGAAGGGCATTCGGAGACAAAGCATCAGCAAAGAGCAGAAGATCAGCTCCCGTTCCATCAAGAACACAGACGAATCTCTACTCTGCATTCAGGTGAGTCCCAGGTCTCTTGGGTCTTCCTGTCCATTACAAACCTGACTAGAGGCTCCATTCTGAAATTATGATTTTTTCCAATATCACATTTCCACATCAGTTTGCAATTATTATTTTTAATCCGTATGAACATCCAGCAGCATTTAAGGGAATTTCACGTTTATGGATTCTGTCAGGTGCTGATGGTGGTTGCTCGTGAGTAACCAGGCAGGATTCCAACCTGTCTTTTACAGGTTTATTGGTGCAAACTATTTACAGTGCAGAACTACAAAGTTCATGTCCTTCTAGTCACTTGCAGAATCCGGGAGTGGCCCCTTCCGGCTTTTCCCCCAACATAAGAACTTCGGCACCCAAAGCCTCCTCCCCTCCTTGTGTTTCACCCCTCTGCGCAAGGTGGGCGATGGAAGTGGCGTGCGTCCCTCCTGGCCAGCCTGGCCTGGTGAGGTGCTGGAGCTTTCTGCAGCATCCTCGAGCCCTTCCCTCTCTTCTCCACTGGAGGTGTGGCTTTCCCCACCAATGGAAGAGGAACTGCTCCTCAAGTTTTCTGGAGGCTCTTGGTATCCCTGCCTCCCTCCCCTGTTCCAATGGCAGTCCCATGACAGATTCAAGATAAGATGCCTCCAAAGCGGTAATAAAACAACTCTGTGTTTCTAACCTGCTCCTTGGTGCAACATCAAAGCAAATGTCAGTCTGGAGAAAACCTGGCTGATGTTTGCTCTAATTCAGCAGTAAAAAGCGGGTTTTCCTGGAGGAAAGGGGTGGGACAAGCAGCAGTCTGGATGAGTC
The DNA here is from genome assembly GCF_964106645.2 of Podarcis pityusensis. Lineage (NCBI taxonomy): Eukaryota > Metazoa > Chordata > Lepidosauria > Squamata > Lacertidae > Podarcis > Podarcis pityusensis. The sequence continues at coordinate 119,158,429 of NC_138029.1, forward strand.
ACTCTGTCTTGCTCTTTGGTCACTGTGACTGAGCACCATTTTGGGCCAATCTGAATCCATGGGGAAGGGGATCAACCCAGAAGTTGTGGAGGGAAAGGGAAGAGAAGCTTGGTCAAGAGACTGGCTCATGTTGGAAGGAGGCCTGAACGCATCCCAGACGAAGCCCCCCACAGCTGAAAGGCATTCAGAGACAAATAACCAGCAAAAAGCAGAAGATCAGCTCCCGTTCCATCAAGAATTTCTAGTCCCCATTCAGGTGAGTTAAGCATCCCAGGTCTCTTAGGTATTCCTGTCCATTACAAACCTGACTAGAGGCTCCATCATCCGAGCCCCTGCACTCCTTGCATACATGAAAGGGGCACATGAATGATTGGAGGCAGCCTTTTCCTGGAGCAGAGCCTTGGGCTGTTCCTGCCTCCGTCTTACCTGCAGGAGTTCACTCGCTGGCTGCTGACTCTTGTCCTCTATCTCCTGGATGATCCTCTCAAGAGAGGAGAGTTTCCTGGAGAGTCTGGCCAGCTGCTCATCCCTTCTCCCTGCAATCTCCTTCTCCACCTCTTCCACATGAGTCAGCAGACGTTTTTCTTGTTCTTCCAGGAACTGGCGCATTTCTATGAACTTCTCCACAGTCTTCAGCCTCTCCATTTCTGCTAATTTCTGCAAGAAAAAAGGAGGTCTGAGTGTGGAAGGTGCTCAGCCCTCAAAACATCAGGAAGAGAATTGTGAGAATTCCACAGGGAGGACACTTATGATTTTTAATAGACATGAAACCTCCAGTTACGAAAAAACTAAACCTTTATTTTGAGGGGAGGCCCTCTCCATTGCTGTTCCTGTTGACTTCTATTTTGCAGAGAGCTACAGCCTAAAGGAAGGACCTTTTTCCTAGCCATGGATGTTCCCTGCATGTTTTGGGGCATGGCATAACCAGAGTTCAGAGTTGTTCAGAGATCACCCAGGGACATAAAACACCCCTCAGTTTAGGCTGGTGCCATTTAGGTGTAGGAAGGCAAGTGCAGAGTTCATCCCCATAGCTCCCCTGTTTTCTATAAAGGTTGAAAATAGCCTGAGTTTCCAAAAAATGAACAAGAGCGCACATTTAGAAAGATAACTCTTTAGTAATATTTATGGTAAATCAGGATTTGAATTGAAGTGCTTCCACCCTCTCAGCTCACAAGTCCTCAGGCTTCTCCTTCACTGCTTTTTACATAATAAATGACAAGGGGAAATAAACTCAATTTAGCTGCATTCAAAGGTGATCTTACCTAATTCGCAATTGCTGGAAAAATATGGAGACTGAAACAGAGCAATCTTTTGAAATTCACACCTCTGAATTTTTCAAGGTTGACTCAGCCAGGTAATGTTCACAAAAATGTATTTATGAGGGTAAAGTACGTATCAAAATATTTATACAAGAAGGTAGCCACCTTAGCATTTTATTCATTTTCATCATAATAAACAAACAAACAAACTGATATGGAAAAAGGAGAATGGGGGGAAGCTCTTATATGCTGATGATTCGGTTCTCCTATCCCAAAGAAAAATAGGCCTAAAAAGGTTGATAGGAGAATTCTCAGCATACTGCAGGAGAGAACAGCTGGTGGTAAACTATCAGAAAACCAAAGTCAAGGAAACATAGATCACATAGCTGGAGCATGGACAATCACCCAACTGAGGAGGTTAAAGCCTTTAAATACCTGGACATAGTCTTCCAGTCATCTGGGTCATGGGATGTACACCAAAAATGTGTTAAAGAAAAAGCAGCTAAGATGCTGTCCCGTTTTTTTTCCATATGAGGGGCGGCAAATACATCCCAGCAGCCCTAGAAGTTTTTCAAGCCAAATCTTTGGCGCAGATACTTTACGGAGCCCAAATTTGGACTGGTAATCATTGCAGCATTCTTGAAACCGCCCAATCCAAATTTTTCAGGCAGATTTTTTCTGTACCACCTTGTGTCCCAAATGTAGCATTACGACTGGAGGCAAGTCTTCCCTCTGTAGAAGCTCAGTCCTGGCAAAGAACTCTTAATTATTGGCGCCGTCTAAATTTAAATCCACCCAGTCTACTGCCCTTAGTGACACAAGACCCCCATAAAAGTGCATGATTTAAAATTGTGCACCAAAAACTCCTCTCCTGTGGACTCCACCCACATCAGCTTCTCATGACGGGCTTCATTAAAGCCCAAAGGCTAATTGGACAGCGTCTGAAGGACTTAGAGCAACAGAACAATCTGGCCATTATAAAGAAACTCTGTCCTTGGTATGCGTCCCCCCCCCCCTTCTCAGTTTGATTCCCTGGCACCAGATTTGTATAAATTAACTATCCCAAAATACAGACGTGCCTTCACACTGGCCAGATTGGATGTGATGCCCTCTGCCGTACTTGAGGGCAGATACCAAAAGATTCCAACTGAGAAACGACTCTGCCGCTGTGGAGATGGCAATCTGGAAACAGTGGCTCATGTTCTCCCGTCCTGTCCCCTTTATAAAGATCTGAGGAATGAGATCGTCACCCCACTCTTACTTACCATCCCAGGCCGCCCATCTGAGGCCACATTGTTCTTTCTTTTATCAGATCAAAATGATCAGACAAGAGCAAAGGTTGCTAGGTTTATCGACGGTGCAAGGAGATTAAGGGCGACTATCTGAACGATAATCTTGGTCATATGATTGCCCTTTTTACCCATTGCTGTCTTTTTTATTTGGATATATTTTATTTGTATATATTGCTTGTTTTACATTGCTATGGCCGTTGGCTAATGCGATTAAGTTTATCTATCTTTATACAAGAGGGTAGCCACCTTAGCATTTTATTCATTTTCATAATAATAAATAAACAAACAAACAGATATGGAAAAGGAGAATGGGGGGAAGTTGAAATGGGCAGATTTTCCCAGCCTTCCACAGTCCTGACTCAATTCTTCAAGTGCTTGTTCCCTCACTAGTAACAAGAGAGACACTTACAAGGAGGTCTTTGCTTTCCTTGTCCAGGGCTGCTAGATAGGCCAGAATTTCCCCTCTCTCTTTCCTCAGAATCTCCAGGCGGTGACAGATCTCTCCCTGAAAAGAAAAAGGGAAACTTAGGTTTGATTGAGACACATAGAGAGGAGATGAATATTATACAGGTTTCTTGGGTCCAGTGGCCTTGCTATAATAGTGAAGTACTGTAGTTTACTAGAGGAAATAAAGGTACAACATTTTTGGGTCCATGGCTCCCTGGACCAACTACCTTCTTTCTGCGGTGTCGCTGTGGGGCTCAGGATCCCAGTTAGGTCCCCCTTGCTTGCGGAGCTTGCAGCCCCTTGTGGAGGGCTCTCTCAGCCTCCTCTCCTCTCTCCTTAGGAGTCCTCCTTTTGGTCTCTGAGCCCCAAAGAAAGATGCCTCCTCACGCTGCCCCACAGGGACTTGTCTTTCTATTCCCAACAGCAAGGGCCCCTCACCACTTTGCTTGCTTACTCCAAGGCCGCCTCAGCTCCTGGCACCCAAGACCCCCTGGCCAGCCCCAGAGGCACCATTCGCCAGTGGAGCTTGTAGCCAGGGCTGCTGCAACAAACAGCTGGAGGGACAGAGGCCAGTGTTGCCAGCAGCACCCCTGAGCATCATTCAAGGCACCCCAGGTGCCACAGCACACTGGCTGAAAAGCACGGCAGAACTGGGATGGGAAAGTTTTCTAGTGCAACTACAGTGGTACCTCAGGTTGCGAATACTTCAGGTTACAAACTCCGCTCACCCGGAAGTAGTACCATGGGTTGAGAACTTTACCTCAGGATAAGAATGGAAATCGCGCGCCAGCAGGTTAAGAACAGTTTCAGGTTAAGAACAGACCTCCGGAACAAATTAAGTTCTTAACTCAAGGTACCACGGTAACTAGTCTGGAGAAGAGCAAAGGCAGCCATGCTTGCTCCTTTGAACTTCTTGGAGGAAAGTTCTAGCCTGACTTCTCATCTTGAGGTCCCAGGGAGAAGTGGAAGGAAGAGGAGGAGGAGGCATCGGATAGAAGATCACCAGGTTGATGGACTATATGGAACTGGCGGAAATGACTGGCAGAATCCGAGACCAGGGAGAAGAGTCGGTGGAAGAAGACTGGAAAAAGTTTAAAGACTATTTATAGAAATACTGTAAAATTAATGAATGTTAGAAAAATGTTGGAATGAAGTTATATGGCTTTAGTAGAAATGTTATAAGGAATTAAGTATAAATAGATTATTAATAGAGTATTAAAGGAAAAAATATGGTTAGAATGTGTTAGGATGATTATAGGATAGAAAACAGAGGAAGATGGAAAGGAATTGCTGAAACAATTAATAGAAGCGGAATACAAAAAGGGAGGTGTGAGGAGGTCGTTGAAATAAGTGAATGAAAGATAAGTTACTGAAATTGTTTGATGTGTTTTAAACTGTTTTTGTTTTGTTTTGTTAGTTTAATGTGTTAGTGTCATGTTAGTGTTTTTGTATTGTATTGTATTGTTCATCTTTTTTTTTCTTTAAGTGCTTAAATTGTTGGAAAAGTAATAAATATTATTTTCAAAAAAAAAAAGGAAGAGGAGGAGGAGGAGGAAGGGCTAAGGCAGGATCCAGAATGAGGATTTTATTTTGTATACATACTATAATAGCACAGGTCCAATTCTGAGTTGTCATGGAAAAGTCATCTCCCCCCATGTCTTTGCAGATGCTACTCTGAACCACGGAGTCCTTTGGCATTTGGGATGCGAGGAGATCCTCAGCAGACACCCCTCCCCCACTGAAACCTCATTGCACAGGCCCCACAGCACCCCCGGAATATGCATGCTCCCCACCAGTAGGAGCTTCCACCCCCCCACTCCTAAATCTGCTTCCAACAGTTACTTGGGGGGGATCCTGCACCATCTGGTCAATTCCTGGCCACCGCGCCCCCCCCCAACTGATCCCTTGCTACTACAGTGGTGCCTCGCAAGACGAAAATAATCCGTTCCGTGAGTCTCTTCGTCTAGCGGTTTTCTCGTCTTGCGAAGCAACCCTATTAGCGGATCAGCGCTATTAGCGGCTATTAAAGGCTTAGCGGCTAAAAGGCTATTAGCGGCTTAGCGGCTTAGAAAAAGGGGGGGGAAAGCGGAAAAAAATCGGAACACTCGCAAGACGTTTTCGTCTTGCGAAGCAAGCCCATAGGGAAATTCGTCTTGCGAAGCAGCTCAAAAACGGAAAACCCTTTCGTCTAGCGGGTTTTCCGTCTTGCAAGGCATTCGTCTTGCGGGGCACCACTGTATCTGCTTTGCAGGGCATTGAGGAAGCATCCTGCTAGCCAAAGGAGACGCGTACTTAGTTCTGTATGTGCAAGTTACATTTGCAGTGTTCTTCATATGTACAAAGCAACCTTGCTGGGGGATGTGAATGAGGTTAACCCTTTCTCTCCCTCCCACGGTCCCAGTTCAAATCTTTCAAGCTGCTGTGAGTATTTCAAGGGAAGAGCCTTTGGTCCCCCTGGCAGAGAGAAAGACTTCAACTCCCTCCTCCCAGCCATCCCAGGAGCCCTCAGGCTTCCTCTTGGCTGCTTTTTACATAATAAACTGTTAGAGGTGGTTTTTCTTCTGGTGGCAGAGAAAGAACCACGAGACCGGTGTAAAACACTCAAACAAAGGTTTTATTACAGCTATACAAAAACACAAAGCATGTGGGTGTTCTCTCTCTGCAGGCAAATTCAAATTGCAACTTCTCCCCTTTTATACTCATCACCAGCTGTACCTCTTCAGCCTAGAAAACCACAGCCAGAACTCGCAGAAAAAGTTCTTAAAGTTACAATCATCTTTTCTGTTTCTTTGCAGAATGACTCCTAACATAAACAACCACCAATTCATGCCATGCCTACTTTGGACCTGAGAATTAAAAAGAAAACCTCCCAAGAAGAATCCACAGCTATTTCTCCCCTCAAGATCCAGGGATCTCCTACCTTGTATTCCTCCAAAGCCTCCTTCAGAGGAATCACCTTGTGATTTTCATGTTCCTTTGATCTGTCACACACCAGGCAGATGGGGGCTTCATGGACTTTGCAGAAGAGCTTCAGGGGCTCCTGGTGATCCTCACAGACTCCTCCTTTCCCTCCTTCCTCCTTTCCCTCTTGAAGGCTGAGATTCTGGGCTATTTCTACAAAGTTTGCCAGTTGCCGGTTGGGAATGAGGCTCCTTCTCTGGACTCTTTCTCTGCACTGAGGGCAGGAAGCCTCTGCCTCCAATTCCTCCCAGCACTGGATCAGGCAGGATCGGCAGAAGTTGTGCCCACACTCTGGGATGATCACTGGATCCTTAAAATATTCCAGGCAGATGGAGCAAGTGGCTTCATCGTGGAGACGCTGGATGTGACCCCCTGCAGCAGCCATGGCTCCCTCGCACCAAAGATCCGAGTTAAGTTTCGTTTTCTCAGTTTTCAGCCACTGGGAGTTTCCCTTCCTGGAAATGACTCAGAAACTCAGTGACCACGTGATCTGTTTTGTTTTTTTTAAATGTCCTCAGGTCTTTGCATTTGCTGAATGTTTTCTCAAGTAGCACGAAATGCTCCTTGATTGCTTCCCATGCTTTTGATTACACACAAACACAGACATACCTAGTAAGATGTGGTATTCATAACATTTTACTTCGCAGGCTTCCTTGGCATTTTTGAATTGGAGAACATCTGCTGCTGCCCTAAATGGACGCGAGTTCTGATTTAGCAAGCGGGACTTGATTCCGTGAAGAAAACTCCTTAATTGCACATTTATTTAAAACCATAACAAGTGGACCCTTGTAGTGAAAAGCCATTTATCCAGCTTGTTGGAGCAATAGTGTCTCCAGAAACAGGAACGATATTCCAGAGAAGAGGGGCAGCCACTCTCAAGTCCCTGCTCAGAGTCACTGTGCAAAAGGGCTTCTGAGATTTTTGGGGTGTGCAGGAGAGACACTCCCACAGACTGCAGGGATCTAGTGGTGTACAAGGCATAAGCCCCTCTCTCAAGTCACCTGGTCTTGGGGGATATGGGACCTTGAACTTGGCCCAGGAGCTGACTAGCAGCCTGTGGGAATCTCGCTAGCAGGGTGATCAGCACTGGCGGTTGTTTGCTCCCACTGTTACGTACTGAAGTTCTCACCCTGGGCCAGCAGGCGGATATTGTAGATAGTTTTCACTCAGGTCCACATATGCAAATAAGGGATTGAAAGTGACATTCAGTGATTGGATAGTTACAGAAAGTGGTTACTGTTGCATTGTAGTGGAGCTCTATATAAGCAGGCTGGCTGAACCCTTCAGTTCACTTCAGGCCTGTGAATAAACAAGAGCTGTTTGAAGAATCGCTGTCGTCTGATATGTTCACCCACAACTTAACACCCACAAGCATGTAAACATTCTGCGCCGTCTTTTGCACAAGCCATTCCACTAGGTAGGGGAACTAGGCTGCGGCTGAAGGACTTTGGCTTAGGGCAGCATTGAATTCCTCCCTGTGTTTCAGATGCCGTCTCAGGGAACAGCCACCAGGCCCCCTGAGACAGGTGGGGCTTCTCCAAACAACTCCCAGTCAGAGACAAAGCTACATGGACGCGGCACTGAAATACGACGGGGGCATGATTTTGCTGGGTAAGGCTTTAATTTTTAAATGTTTATTGGGTAAAACTCCTGCAGGAAAGGGAGGCATTGGGAGGAGGTCTTCCAGAGAATTTTGGCAGATTCTCCAGGGTGAGGGAATGTCCTAATTGCATGTCGGATTCTCAGAACACCTCCCTCTGTGCGTTGTTTCTGTCAACTTGGCACTTGAATGGGATGGACATCCTGTTTTCCTGAGACTCTGAAGAACCTTCCTTGTGTGGCGGAACGTTCTCCCCCTCTCCTCTCCCCAAATCTGTTCTGGGGTTTCCCCCTGACCTTCCCTAGCAGATCTGGGTGGGCAGGAAGGGGACAAAGTCTCATTGTGCTCAGGGAAGTCTTAAGCATATGCCGGGATGCAAAGATCTGCCCAGCGCCCCCCCCCCCCCACCGCTTGCCCAGAGTTGTTGACTTTTTTTTAGGTCCACTCAGGAAACCCGAACAGAAGAGCCTGCCGCGGTGCTCTAACGGGCGGGCTCTTCCCCGGACTCCGACTCTCGGACCCCGGACTCTCGGCCAGGCGCCTATGATTAAGACGGCCCCGATTGTGCTAGTCCTTGCTTCCTCCTGAGGGACTTGAAATGGCAGAAGCTGGACTCACTGAGGTAAGTGGACATCTCGCTTAAGGGCAGGCTGAGGTGTTCCCTTGAGCAGGGCGAATGTAATGACGTGCTAAGGATCAGAGTGCACCTGAGCACGTGCAGAGCGCATATGCCCCATCACTGAGCAACTTCCCAGCCCCGTTGAATTTGTCTCAGCCATTTCTATACAGCTTGATTGCCATTGTCTCTAAGCAGTGCACAAAGTTTTCCGTACTTTGGAATGGAGTGGAAAATATAAAATAAGCCTGCTAGGATGATGATGATTATGATGTCTTCAGTAGGCTCAACAGGGAGAAGGGCCTGTCTGACCACAACCTGGAAGGGAGTTCCATAAAATTGGGCCCACAATGGAGTGCTTTATATCCCACCTTTATGCCAAGCAGCTCCAGGTTCTCCCCTTCCTCTTATAATCCCCAGAACAACCACCCTGTGAGGTGGGCTAGGCGGAGAGCCCATGACTGGCTCAAGGTCACCAGTGAGCTTCATGCCCGAGTGGGGATTTGAACCCTGGCCTCCCAGGTCCTGGTCCCACACTCTAACCACTACATTACACTGTCTGTCAGCATCTGCTTAGGGATGGGACTGGGGGCTGTGATTTTGCAAGGCTTGGCATTGCAATATCAGGAGTGGGAGCGTGTGTGGGGTCTTGGGCGTCCATCTTTAAATGGTGTTTTCCGGGACAGCAGAACCTGAGTGGGGGATGTTTGGCTCAACTCTACTAGACACAGATGTTGTTGAGCAAGATCTCCCTGCAAAAAAAGAGAGTGTTTTAAAGCTATTTTTTTAGGAAATTTGCCCAAAAAACCACAACACTGCTGATTCGAGCTGCCATTATGTCCGGATTTTTCCAGACATTTTAACCAATTTTTGAAAATTCTGCCCAGACGCTATTTTCAACAGACATGAAATTCTGCCCGCATGCTATTTTCAATGTGATCCTCAAGCTGGTGACCCTTCGATTAAGAGTCCAGCTCTATCCAGAGGACACCCCATTTGATGCCCCCAATATACAGTACAGAATCCAGCTTGTAAATAAGGAACGTCAACGCATCAACCCTAAACACAAATTTTAACAGGGCAGAAGCCCCACTCAAGGCAATGGGGTTTATTTCTGACAAAGAAGGTGAGGCTGTATTTGCAGAGGATATTTGAAGCCGACGCCTTGTTCAATTTCTTTTAGATTTTCTTCCCATCTGAGGTCTCCAGAGCAAGGAGGTATGCTGCCCGATGTGGGTGAAGGGGTTCATTTTTTTGTCCTCTATTAATCCAATGATGCATGCATTTTCACAGCTGCATGAGGTCTTGTGGGGAGAGGAAGGTTTCCTAGAATTGCAGAAATGTGAGGGACTCTGAAGGTCCTCTAGTCCCACCCCCTGCAGTGCAGGAAGCATTTGCCCAACGTGCGGCTCAGACCCATAACCCTGAGATTAAGAGTCTCATCCTCTGCCAAATCAGACATTTGAAAAGGAAAAGAAGATTGAAGGTGAGAAAATTTATTCGGACTTCTAAACGTGTGACTGTCTCTTTAAGAAGTAAGCTGCAGAGGGAATTTTGGGGAAAGGAAAGAAAATGCAAAGGAAGAGCAACCCATTTTTGTTCTGTTATTTCTGCTGATTTTGACTGGAATGAATCCTCTCAAAGGGCCCTTCGGAAACTGCCCAACGTGCTTTTGGCTTTTGGCGGGTGAATGGTTTTTACGTCAGTCACTCTGGTCTGACTCCTGCTGGGCCTGAGAGGCAGATTTAGTCCTCTCAGGAGATACTGAGCTGGGTTTTATAATTTCCCTCCAGATCAAAGAAAGGGAGGAGGGTCTCTCCAGAGAACGAGGCTCCTGAGAATGTGTAGAGTTCGGCTCCTGAGTCAGCGTCAGAAAAAGACACACGTCCCCCTTCATAGTCCAGAGTCACCCGGATCCTCCTGGGCTCCCAAAACAGGGACAGAGGAGTGTCATCAGGGGAGGTGCAGGCAAAGTACTCGCTTTCCCACTTCTCCACAGCCCAGATCCCCCACTCAGGTCTAAAGGAGAAGTAACCCTTTCTCTCCACAGACTTCCTGGCGACCCCCAAAACCCAATCTTCCCCACTTCCCACAGTGACTTCCCAGAAATGGCTGCCTGCTGTGAATCCCTCACGTCCCAACACACAAGGCCAGTCACTGAATCTCTCAGGATTATCAGGCAGGGCTTGAGGTTTGTCTCCCAATGTCACGCTTTTCCGATCCTCGGACAGGATGAGTTTGGGATGGGCTGTGTCTGGATCCAGAGTGACATTTGCTGTTGGGAAGAAGATGAGGGAAAGAGAAGAATATGCAGAGTCAGCTGAGAGACAGAAACGGACATCCTGATAATAATAATAACCCGGAAAAACCCAGATTCCCTTTCAGATGAATGGGATTTCTTTGGATCACATGCAAGAGTGAGACTCCTTGCAGACTTTCAACAGAATAAATATCTTCCTTGTTTGATTTTAAATCAGTTCCCTTCACTTTCTTATATCCGATGTGTATGGTGCCTGCCCTCCTCTCATCCCAGGCATTTTCTAAGAGGAAAAACCACCCAGGAACCCTTTTACTCATCTCTTCTGTGTTATCTAAGGAGAAAGAGAGGAGAATTGGAGGAGGCAGGAGAGGAGAGAAGCTGCTTTCCTCTGACAATCTCTGTGGGAATTGGCCTTCGGGGACCTCTGGGTTGGGCTGGGAGATGAGGACCCCCCTGTAATAAATAATACAGTGGTGCCCTGCAAGACGAATGCCTCGCAAGATGGAAGACCCACTAGACGAAAGGGTTTTCCGTCATGGAGGCACTTCGCAAGACGAAGTTCCCTATGGGCTTGCTTCACAAGACGAAAACGTCTTGCGAGTCTCGCCATTTTTTCCCCGCTCCCCCCCCCCTTTTCAAAGCGGCTAAGCTGTTAATATCCTTTTAACAGCTTAGCTGCTAAGCCCGCTAAGCCGCCAATGGGGTTGCTTCGCAAGACGAAAAAACCGCTAGAAGAAAAGAATTGCGGAACGGATTCTTTTTGTCTTGCAAGGCACCACTGTAATAATAATAATAATAATAATAATAATAATCACATTTGCATACTGCCCTTCATCCATAGGTCAGGGTGGTTCACAGCATAAAAATACAACATAAAAACACATATAGGCCTCCCCTTGCGGGGAGCCACGTTATGGGCCCTCGTGCGCACAAGTGAAAATCGTGTTAAGTGGAGAGCCTGTTTATTCCTTGCCTTCCTCCCTGCCATATGTAAGTTTAGGCCTTGCCACCAAGGAAGAGGAGGCAGGTGGCAGGGCAATTTTACAAAGGACTCCTTATTCCATGCTTCTCTTTTGGATTTAATATAAACCATAAGACGTGTTCCCTGAGGGAAGGGGGAATAACTCAAAAGTTAGGGGCTAAGACAGTCGTGATAGGCAAGTGTAGGGTTATTTTGAAGAGCACAAAAGAGGACACATTTGCCAACTTCTTCTTTTAACCATGGATCACTGACAACTCTCATTTGAAATACTCTATGTAGGCTTTCGAAGCTGTGATGTATTGCTAGTAGCAATCTTCTAAATTTTCAACAACAAAATAACAATAATACATATTGCTCCCTTGCTTGCCACATGACAGTATTTGGGCTCATGTTCACATCTTTGTGCACAGAACAATTTATTAAACTGTTAAACATGCACATATGGACTCTCCTTAAGGGCAGGGGGATGTTAACTCTTGCCCTCCCGGACTCCTTTGTCAAGATCTTGTAGCTGAGCCAGCGTCCTTGTAGTTCAGCCACAAGAGAAGGGTTTTATGCAGGATGTGGCTAGCTTAAGATGCTGCTCTGTTGCGATTCTCTGCTGCAGATTAGTTTAGCCAGGTGCCTCAGATCTGAGTCTAATGCTCTGTGCTTTTCCCCACAATCAAACAGTATATAAATTTTATGAAAAAAAGCAAAATCTATAAAATTGAGGGGGAAACCAGGATAATAGTCTGTCCGGAAAAATAAATTTTGTGACCTGCGTGAAACACTTGAGAAGACAGAAAGAATGACAAAAGACAGCACAGATAGTTCTGAAAATGAAATTCTTAAAGTGTGGAATTATTTGCCAAATAATTTTAAATCAATGAAAGTACTTGGGATTGCTTTCCTTACTTTGTTTGGATCATCTTATGCTTGTGAGCAGCTGTTTTCAGCTTTGAATTACATAAAATCTGACACCAGAAACAGACTAACAGATGACTTGAGTGCTGCATCTGTTGCTCTCAAACTTACAAAGTATGAGCCAAGGTTAGATAAATTATCAACATGCATACAACAGCAAAAATCACATTAATTGTTCAAAAGCTTGCCAAATACAAACTTTTACCTTTCAATAAAAAGTTGTTTCTTTTCTGAAGCTATATTATTGTGAATTTCTTTTAAGATCAAAGCTGTTAATGTATGAGTTATTTTTTCTAAATTAAAACCTCAGTATTCAGGTTAAATTGCTGTGTTGACACTTAGCGATAAATAAGTGGGTTTTGGGTTGCAGTTTGGGCACTGGGTCCATAAAAGGTTTGCCACCACTGGTCTATAGGCAGAAATGGAACTCAGACTGGTGTGCAGGTTCTTCGCAGGGCCAAGCTCTGCCCCCAGTCCAAGCCTTCAAACCCTCTCCCAGTTCATTCATGGGACATGGAAAGAACCCAAACGCCAGTAGAGGACTGTTTCCCAGAGTGACGCCATTGAAGGGTGTCCCAAAGTCTGCAGAACAGACGGTTCAACACCCATGAAATATCAGTCCCCATCCCTCCTGTCAAATTGTTCCTCCCCTGGAAATTTACCTTTCTGAATCTGTTCACTGAATAGCAGAGCATCTGAGGAAGCAAAAAGATATAAAGTGTAAGGACAACACTCTTCCACCTGAAATAAATCTCCGTACAAAAGTAACACTTCATAATGTAGCATCCTTAAATTCTAGTATTATTATTAAATAGTAGAAAAATAATTAAAAACAAGAAAATCATAGGAAGAATCTATGAAAATAACTAAAGCTTTAAAACAAAGCAATCAGAAAGCAAGCTTACAAATAGCAGAATAAAAACATTCAGCATGAATCCTGCTGGTCTCTGAACTTTGTCCCTAAATTGGGCTCTACATTGGAGGACTGGAGGGGAGGCAGAGCAATAGGAATCCCGTAAAAGGATGCAGAGGGGAGATGGAGGCAGCCTTAACATCTTCCCCAAGTAAAGTGGTGGGGGGAATCATTAAAGCCAAAATTGTGAAACATAAGGAGAAGTGAAGTTTGATGAGGAAGGATTGGCAGAGCTCTCAGGCAAAAGGAAGCCCTTCCTCACAAACCTTCTACAAATCTTTAAGGTTCTTCACAAGCATAATTGTGCCCTTTGGGGCCCATGTGCTCTTGCTTCCACTCTCAATGGGGGAACTCTCAGGAGATCTTGAAGGCTGAAGCCCTAGATATGGCAGCTGCAGGGGGACGTCTGAGGAGGAGACGGCTCAGGCCTTGGCTCCACGGCTGAGAAAGAAGCCTGAGCAGGAGGCAGAGGGGGAACTGGGGGCTTCTTAATGCCCTGTGACTCCATTCAGAGCAGGAGAACCTCCAAAAGGACAACCCCAGATTGTGCAGACAGGGAACCACAAGGAAAAGGAGGTTTCGTATAAATGTAAACAGATGCACATGGGAGGAAAAAAACATGACTTTGCTCTACACTCTGGTTCAGGCTTTCTTTACAGGATCCAGCCTCACAATATACATGGGCCATTCTGGGAGACAGGAAATGAAGGCTAGAGCACCAAGAAGGAAGGTATCCTGGGGTTACTCAATTCCATGCAATAAGAGCCTGGCATGTCCAGTTCTGAAGAAGTAATAGAATTCCCAGTGTGAAATCCTGGCAACCATTATTCATTACCTTTCCATTGTTTCATTGTATTCTCCACAAGGTGATTTAGATCACAGGATTCCAAGATCCTGTTCCTCAGCTCTGGAGGGAAAGGCAGTGGCTTCTCTGGACTCTCTCTTTCCTCATACCTGGTGAAAAGAAAAACAAGGAATGGCCCCATTGTGGCCCCATCTCCCTAATTATTGCAGGAGATTTCAATAACATGAACAAAGTGGAAGTTTATTTCCCAACAGGTTTATTTCTACCACAGATGAGACCTCAGTCCAAAACCCCTGAGGACAGCTATCTGTGGCTATGTAAGGATGCTCAACAGTACAGGGGACAAGATGTAACCCCAAGCGACACCACCGGAGGGCTCCCATGGCTTCAAACAGTGCTGCCCCCTAACAACTTTCTGGGAAGGTCCCAGGACTTAAGAACCAAACCCCTGAGGTGGAATGCCTGCAATCCCTCCCTCCCTGAGCTTCTCCAGAGGATGTGAGTGATGTCCAAAGCTGCCCAGTGGTCAAGGAAAACAACCTCCACCCTCCCTTCACCCCCTCTCCCACCCAGGAAGGGCACAACCCCATGCCCCATGGGATTCTCCCTCCAGAGGCAGGAAACAACTAGACTTTCACCCCCCACTCAAGACCACCTTCAGCCTCTCACGCTGGAAACGCTCCCAAGAAAAAGAACCCACCCATTCTAGACCAACAGACCTTCCCTGCCTCAGTGCCTCAAAGGGGATGAGTTAACAGAGTTGAGGGGCTTCTAGTTGGACATTGAAATATGTCCTAAGCTCTTCCCAAGCATCTTTGGCACTTTCTCTTCCAGATGTTTGAAATTACCACAAAGTCCATGAACAGAAAGTGCAAGAGAAAGAAAAGAGCCCCCACCGCTTTGTGAAGGGATGTGAGGAGGGAGGGAGGAGGCAGTTGACCTTGAACCTTGGAGGGAGAATTGGGGGGCCACAAGTTCAGAAGAGGGGGCTCTACTTTTACCTGTGAGGTGCTGCAAGGAGTGAGTCCCACAGTCTCCCCCCTGCAGCCCCTGGAGGGCCATGTCTGAGGTTCTTGCATCTCAGCTTCAAAGAGTGATGCTAATGGAAATGAGCCAGATCCACTTACCTCTGCAAGGTCCTTCTCACATCCTAGAGGGAAAAAGAGAGGGGAATTCACTGCACACCACAGGCCACACTAGAAAGACCCCCTCTGGCCCTCGGGTGTCAGTCTGCCTGGCACATGCCAAGGTTTTGGGGAGGGATGGCAGAATCAGCTGGTTTTGGTTTCTCACAGCTTTTATTTTCCCAGTGTGAAATTATTAACTGTTCTGATTTCAAGATCTCCACATTTCCACATCAGTTTGCCGTTTTTGTTTAAAATCCTTATGAAAACCCACCAGCATTTTAGGGAAATTTCACATTTGTGGGTTCAAGAGACAATTCACACCATCTCTAGTCTTAGATTATAATTTAATAACTTTAATCCAGTTTGCATTGTGCAATTCAGACGTAAGTAAGCCTACAGGATAATCCTACCAGGGCACTGTCCCAAATTGTCTTCCATAGAAGTCCCCAAATTTCGAATGCTATTTTCCACCTGGAAATTTAAAAAGCACCTGCAGCATAAAATGCCTCCCAGGGGGTAATAAAATAGGTCAGTGTTTCTTTGGGCTCACCCACACTTCTGCTTTTCCTGTGCATAGAGAACACGGGTCCAAGTGGTTTTCCTTTGCCCTGCCTCTTTCCCTCAGGAAAAACCTGCTCCTTAGTGCAACTTCAAAGCAAACGTCAGTCTGGAGAAAACCTGGCTGGTGTTTGCTCTAATTCAGCAGTAAACAGTGGGTTTTCCTGGAGGAAAGGGGTGGGACAAGCAGCAGTCTGGATGAGTCCCCCTGTCTTGCTCTTTGGTCACTGGGACTGAGCACCATTTTGGGCTGATCTGTATCCATGTGGAAGGGGATCAACCCAGAAGTTGTGGAGGAAACGGGAAGAGAAGCTTGGTCAAGAGACTGGCTCATGTCGGAAGGAGGCCTGAACGCATCCTAGATGAAGCCCCCCACAGCTAAAAGGCGTTCGGAGACAAAGCATCAGCAAAGAGCAGAAGATCAGCTCCTGTTCCATCAAGAACACAGATGAATCTCTAGTCTGCATTCAGGTGAGTTAAGCATCCCAGGTCTCTCAGGTGTTCCTGTCCATTACAAACCTGACTAGAGGCTCCATCAACTCAGCCAATGCACTCCTTGCATACATGAAAGGGGCACATGAAGGATTGGAGGCAGCCTTTTCCTGGATCCTCTGGTTGTTCCTGCCACCATCTTACCTGCAGGAGTTCACTCGCTGGCTGCTGACTCTTCTCCTCCATCTCCTGGATGATCCTCTCAAGAGAGGAGAGTTTCCTGGAGAGTCTGGCCAACTGCTCATCCCTTCTCCCTGCAATCTCCTTCTCCACCTTTTCCACATGAGTCAGCAGACGTTTTTCTTGTTCTTCCAGGAACTGGCGCAGTTCTCTGAACTTCTCCACAGTCTTCAGCCTCTCCGTTTCTGTTAATTTCTGCAAGAAAAGAGGAGGTCTGAGTGTGGAAGGTGTTCAGCCTTCAAAACATCAGGAAGAGCATGATGGGAATTTCACAGGGAGGACACTTCCGATTTTTCAGAGACATGAAACCTCCAGTTACTAAAGAAGTAAACCTTTAATTTGAGGTGAGGCCCTCTCCACTGAATTTTCTGTTGACTTCTATTTCGCAGAGAGCTACAGCCTAAAGCAAGGAGCATTTTTCCTAGCTATTTTGACTCAGCCAGGTAATGTTCACAAAAATGTATTTATGAGGATAACGTACGTATCAAAATATTTATACAAGAATGTACCCACCTTAGCATTTTTTTCATTTTCATAATAATAAATAAACAAACAAACTGATATGGAAAAGGAGAATGGGGAGAAGTTGAAATGGGCAGATTTCCCCATCCCTCCTCAGTCCTGACTCGACTCTTCAAGTGCTTGTTTCCTCAATAGTAGTAATAAGAGTGGCACTTACCAGGAGGTCTTTGCTTTCCTTGTCCAGGGCTGCTTGATGGGCCAGAATTTCCTCTCTCTCTTTCCTCAGAATCTCCAAGCGGTGACAGATCTCTCCCTGAAAAGAAAAAGGGAAACTTAGGTTTGCTTGAGACACAGAGAGAGGAGATGAATATTCTACAGGCTTCTTGGGTCCAGTGGCCTTGCTATAACAGCGAAGTAGTTTACTAGAGGAAATAAAAGTACAACCTTTTTGGGTCCCTGGCTCCCTTGACCAACTACCTTCTTTCTGCGGTGTCCCTGTGGGGCTCAGGATCCCAGTTAGGTCCCCCCTTGCTTGCGGAGCTTGCAGCCCCTCACCCTTTCTCTAACACCCTCCCTTGTGGAGGGCTCTCTCAGCCTCCTCTCCCCTCTCCTTAGGAGTCCTCCTCTGGGTCTCTGAGCCCCAAAAAGAGGTGCCTTCTCAAGCTGCCCCACAGGGGCCTGGGACTTGTCTGTCCCTTCCCAAGAGCAAGGGTCCCTCTCCAGTTTGCTTGCTTCCTCCGAGGCCGCCTCAGCTCCTGGCAGCCCACACCCCCTGGCCAGCCCCAGAGGCACCATTCGCCAGCGCGGCTTGTAGCCAGGGCTGCTGCAACAAAGAGCTGCACAAGCCTTTGGGAGGCAGCTATGGCATCCGAGGAGGGAGGGAAGGAAAGAGGGACAGAGGCCAGTGTTGCCAGCAGCATCCCTGAGCATCATTCAGGGCACTCCAGGTGCCACAGCACACTGGCTGAAAACCACTGCGGAACTGGGATGGGAAAGTTTTCTAATGCAACTACAGTGGTACCTCAGGTTGCAAACACTTCAGGTTACAAACTCCGCTAACCCGAAAGTACCTTATTTTTCGCTCTATAGGACGCACTTTCCTCCCTCCAAAAATTGAGGGGAAATGTGTGTGCATCCTATGGAGCAAATGCAGGCTCCTTGGCTTCAGCGATAGCATCGCTAAGCCTCTGAAGTGCAGAGGGAGCGCTCCCTCCATGTTCCAAAGGCTTTGCGTTGCTTTCGCTGAAGCCTGGAGAGCGAGAGGCGTTGGTGCACACCAACCCCTCTCGCTTTCCAGGCTTCAGGGATAGCCACGCGCAGCCCCTCCGGCAGGGAGAGGTTGTGTGGGGCTAAAGAGGAATCCAAAACAGCCAGCAGGATGGATTCCGCTGGCTGCCTTGGCTTGTGCCATAGCCACACGCAACCCCTCCAGCAGGGAGAGGTTGCGCGCATCCTGTACGCTGCTCTTTGGGGCTGGGGGGGAAAATAATATTATTTTTCTTGATTTCCCCCCCTACAAACTGGGTGCGCCCTATGGTCCAGTGCGCCCTATGGAGCAAAAAATCTGGTAGTACCTCAGGATGAGAACGGAAATCGCGCGCCAGCAGGTTAAGAACAGACCTCCGGAACAAATTAAGTTCTTAACCCAAGGTACCACTGTAACTAGTCTGGAGAAGAGCAGAGGCAGCCATGCTTGCTCCTTTGAACTTCTCTGAGGAGAGTTCAAGCCTGACTTCTCATCTTGAGGTCCCAGGGAGAAGTGGGAAGAGGAGGAGGAGGAGGAAGAGGAGGAGGAAGGGCTAAGGCAGGATCCAGAATGAGGATTTTATTTTTTATATACAGTATAATAGCACAGGTCCAATTCTGAGTTGTCATGGCAAAGTCATATTTCCCCCTAGTCTTTGCAGATGCTACTCTGAACCACTGAGTCCTTTGCCATTTGGGAAGGGAGGAGATCCTCAGCCCCCCCGCCCCGGCTGTTACCTCATTGCATAGGCCCCACAGCACCCCCAGAATAAGCGTGCTCCCCACCAGTAGGTGTTTCCACACACACACACACACACACACTCCTAAATCTGCTTCCAGCAGATACTTGGGGGGAGGATCCTGCACCATCTGGTCAATTCCTGGCCACCGCCCCCCCCCCCCAGCTGATCCCTTGCTACTATCTGCTTTGCAGGGCATTGAGGAGGGATCCTGCTAGCCAAAGGAGACATGTACTTTGTTGTGTATGTGCAATTTCCATTTGCAGTGTTCTTCATATGTACAAAGCAACCTTGCTGGGAGATGTGGATGAGGTTAACCCTTTCTCTTCCTACCATGGTTCCAGTTCAAATCTTTCAAGCTGCTGTGAGTATTTCAAGGGAAGATCCCTTTGTCTCCCTGGCAGAGAGAAAGACTTCAGCTCCCTCCTCCAGGAGCCCTCAGGCTCCCTCTTGGCTGCTTTTTACATAATAAACTGTTAGAGGCGGTTTTTCTTCTGGTGGCAGACGACAGAACCACGAGACCGAGTGTAAAACACTCAAATAAAGGTTTTATTACAGCTATACAAAAACACAAAGGACGTGGGTGTTCTCTCTCTGCAGGCAAATTCAAACTGCAACTTCTCCCCTTTTATACTCATCACCATCATCATCATCATCTTCAGCCTAGAAAACCACAGCCAGAACTCGCAGAAAAAGTTCTTAAAGTTCTTAAAGTTCTTAAATCGCGCGCCAGCAGGTTAAGAACAGACCTCCGGAACAAATTAAGTTCTTAACCCAAGGTACCACTGTAACTAGTCTGGAGGAGCAATCATCTTTTCTGTTTCTTTGCAGAATGACTCCTAACATAAACCACCACCAATTCATGCCATGCCTACTTGGGACCTGAGAATTAAAAAGAAAACCTCCCAAGAAGAATCCACAGCTATTTCTCCCCTCAAGATCCAGGGATCTCCTACCTTGTACTCCTGGAAAGCCTCCTTCAGAGGAATCATCTTGTGGTGTTTGTGCTTCTTTGATCTGTCACACACCAGGCAGATGGGGGCTTCGTGGACTTTGCAGAAGAGTTTCAGGGGCTCCTGGTGCTTCTCACAGACTCCTCCTTTCCCTCCTTCCTCCTTTCCCTCTTGAAGGCTGAGATTCTGGGCTATTTCTGCCACATTAGCCAGTTGCCTGTTGGGGATGAGGCTCCTTCTCTGGACTCTTTTTCTGCACTGAGGGCAGGAAGCCTTTGCCTCCGATTTCCCCCAGCAGTGGATCAGGCAGGATTGGCAGAAGTTGTGCCCACACTCTGGGATGATCACTGGATCCTTAAAATATTCCAGGCAGATGGAGCAAGTGGCTTCATCGTGGAGACGCTGGATGTGACCCCCTGCAGCAGCCATGGCTCCTTCGCTCTGAAGACCAGAGTTAAGTTTCGTTTTCTCAGTTTTCAGCTACTGGGAGTTTCCCTTCCTGGAAATGACTCAAAATCTCAGTAACCACGTGATCTTTTTCTTTCTCCTGCTGCGCTCTGCTGCCCAGGAGGACTCTCCTGTGTGAGTGTCTGAGGGCCCTGCTCTTGCCGCTTACCACCTACCTGGCCCAGTGCGGGGCCTGAAGCCTCACAGGGACTGCTGCGCTCTGCTGCCCTGGAGGACTCTCCTGTGTGAGTGTCTGGGGGCCCTGCTCCTTCCTGCCACTTACCACCTGGCCCAGGGCAGGGCCTGACGGGCCTCACTAGGACAGTTGCTGTTACTGCTGGAGGGGTGCAGAGTGCTTTTAAAATGTTTTTAAAAATTTCTTTTGAATTTTTTGTATGTGGGGGGGTGGGGGTGGGATGGATGTTTATTGGGCCTGGGAATTTGTTTGATTTTATGTTTTTGTAATTTTTATTGTTTTTTGTTTGTATTGTTTTATTTGTTTTTGTTTTTTTTGAGGTGTTATTTTGTTCTTAAGGGGAGGGGTCAGGGCTGCTGGGGAGTAGGTCCCAGCCAACAAAATGGCTGGGGCATGTTCCACAGGAGGGGATGCACTGGGATAACCGATCTCGGTGATCACGGGTAGGAGGAGGAGTTACGCTAAGACCAGACCACGTCATTACAGAGGAGGCAGGTTTAGTCGTTGTCTGAGGACTATCCCTGCCTCCGGGTCTGATCCTGACCGGATGGATACTAGAATCAGCAAGGGATACCCACATGACCTGAAAGTGTTGCTGTGCAATGCCAGGTCAATGATTCATAAGACTACTGCCATCCATGACTTGATCATGGATGGAGGACTGGACCTGGCATGTGTAACAGAGACTTGGTTGGATGAAGCAGATGGGCCTGTCCTTGCCGCTGCTTGTCCACCAGGTTTCTCTTACGCACAGCAACCCAGGTCATGTGGGCGGGGAGGGGGGGTTGCAGTGATTTTTAGGAAGTCATTAGTTTGCACCAGGCATCCTATTGGGAAGACCCAGTTTTCCGAGTGCATGTTCTGGAAGTTGCGCAATAGGGGCAGTACAGGATTCCTACTGGTGTACCGACCTCCCCGCTGCACCAAGGATTCCCTGCCCGAGCTGCTTCAGGTTGTGGCGGATGTTCTCCTGGAGACACCTAGCTTGGTTGTCCTAGGGGATTTTAACATCCATGCCGACACGACGTTACAAGGGGCCGCTCAGGACTTCGTGGAAAGCATGGCCTCCATGGGGCTGTCCCTGAATAAGTCTGGCCCAACCCATAGCCGTGGACATGCCTTGGACCTGGTGTTTACCTCTATGGATGTTGGTGATCTGACACTAAGTAAAAGCGAAACGAAAGAAGTGCCATAGTCAGGTCACTTCCTGGTGCATCTGGACTTCTCTGCGACCCATCCCCTCTGCAGGGAGGTGGGACCAATTCGGATGGTCCGCCCCCGCCACTTAATGGATCCAAATGGTTTCCAGAGAGTGGTAGGGGATGCTTTATCCCATGTTGATGGCCTTTCAGCCGATTCCCTGGTGGCCCGCTGGAATGTGGAGTTAACCAGGGCTATTGACTGTTTGGCTCCGAAGTGCCCTCTCCGATTGCATGGAGCCTGGACAGCCCCGTGGTTTTCCACGGATCTGAGGGCAATGAAACAATCGTTGAGACGGCTAGAGCGCCGGTGGCCGATAACTCATTCCGAATCTTACCGGACACAGGTTACAGCTCAACGTCGAGCCTACCAAGTGGCGATAGCGACGGCGAAGAAGACTTTCTTCGCTGCCTCTATTGCATCTGCAGAAAACAGCAGCAGGAGACTTTTTCAGGTGGTTCACAATTTAGCGGAACCACCTGCGACATCGGGGCCCAGTACAGGCCACATGATCTCCTGCAATGATTTTGCAAAGTTTTTTGCAGATAAAATCGCTCAGATTCGGGAAGAAGTAGACTCCACCGTGGGAGCAGGGCCAGGGCGGGAGAGTGCTAGCGTCCTGTCTAGTCAAGTTGTGTGGGATCAATTCCAATCTGTTACCTTCGAGGATGTGGACAGGCTGCTTGGATGAGTGAAGCCAACCACCTGTCTCCTGGATCCTTGCCCATCCTGGCTTATAAAAGCTAGCCGGGAAGGACTGGGCGATGGGCTTCGTGGGGTGGTGAATGCTTCCCTCCGTGAGGGAGCCTTCCCAGACCCGCTGAAAGAGGCGGTTATTAAACCACTTCTTAAAAAAACATCTTTAGATGCGGCCACGGTGGCCAATTATCGCCCAGTCTCAAATCTTCCATTCTTGGGCAAGGTAATTGAGCGAGTGGTTGCTGAACAACTCCAGGCACGCCTGGAAGAAGCGGACCATTTGGATCCCTTCCAGTCGGGATTCAGGCCTCATCATGGGACTGAAACTGCCTTGGTCGTACTGGTTGATGATCTCCGGCGGGCTAGGGACAAAGGAGAGATGCTGTTTCCTAGTTCTGCTGGATCTCTCAGCGGCGTTTGATACCATCGACCATAACATCCTTCTGGACCGTCTTGAGGGGCTGGGAGCTGGGGGCACTGTCATACAGTGGTTCCGCTCCTTCCTCCTGGGCCGTGTTCAGAAAGTGGTGGTGGGGGATAAGTGTTCAGACCCCTGGGCTCTCACTTGTGGGGTGCCTCAGGGTTCTGTCCTCTCCCCCATGCTTTTCAACATTTACATGCAGCCACTGGGAGAGATCATCAGGAGGTTTGGGCTGGGTGTTCATCAGTATGCGGATGATACCCAGCTCTACCTCTCCTTTAAATCAGAACCAGTGAAGGTGGTGAAGGTCCTGTGTGAGTGTCTGGAAGCGGTTGGAGGATGGATGGCGGCTAACAGATTGAGGTTGAATCCTGACAAGACAGAAGTACAGTGGTACCCCGCAAGACGAACGCCTTGCAAGACGGAAAACCCGCTAGACGAAAGGGTTTTCCGTTTTGGAGACGCTTCGCAAAACGAATTTCCCTATGGGCTTCCTTCGCAAGACGAAAGCCCATAGGGAAATCTCCGGGACAGGGCGTCTTGCCCACTGTCCTCGGACCTCCTCCCGCCGCCAGGCTTCAGAAGGCTGCTCCGAAGCCTGGCGGGGGGCGGAGAGGTTTTTTAAAAACCCCGGGACAGCGGAGGACTTCTCCGCTGTCCGGGGCGATTTTAAAATGCTGCCGGGCGGCAGCGCTGCCGCCCAGCAGCATTTAAAAAAACCCCGGGACAGCGGGGGACTTCTCCTTTGTCCCAAGGTTTTTTAAAATGCTGGCGGGCGGCAGCGAAGGCTTTGCTGCCGCCCGCCAGCATTTTAAATTAGCCCCGGACAGCGGAGAAGTCCCCCGCTGTCCCGAGGTTTTTTAAAATGCTGGCGTCTTCCCCTTTCTCCCCGGACCTCTTTTGAAGCAAGGGGCGGCAAAGGGGAGAAGCGATCTTCTCCCCGTTGCCGCCCCTTGCTTCAAAAGAGGGGACAGAGGGAAAGGCGCGCGCCTTCCTCTCTCTCCCCCCCCGGACCCCTTTTGAAGCAAGGGGCGGCAAAGGGGAGAAGCGATCTTCTCCCCGTTGCCGCCCCTTGCTTCAAAAGAGGGGACAGAGGGAAAGGCGTGCGCCTTCCTCTCTCTCCCCGGACCCCTTTTGAAGCAAGGGGCAGCAAAGGGGAGAAGCGATCTTCTTCCCTCCGCCCCTTGCTTCAAAAGAGGGGAAGGCTGGCGGGGGGCGAAAATCTTTGTCCCCCCTGGCTGCCTTCCCGGGAGGGCTTTTAAATCGCCCCGGACAGCGGAGAAGTCCTCCGCTGTCCGGGGCGATTTTAAAATGCTGCCGTGGGGGGGGGAGCAAAGACTTTCGCCCCCCCCCCAGCCTTCAGAAGAGGTCGGGGGACAGATTGTCCCCGGACCTGGTCTGAAGTCGGTTTCCATAGGAACGCATTAATTGATTTTCAATGCATTCCTATGGGAAACCGTGCATCGCAAGACGAAAAACTCGCAAGAAGAAAAAACTTGCGGAACGAATTAATTTCGTCTTGCGAGGCACCACTGTACTGTTTTGGGGGGACAGGAGGCGGGCAGGTGTGGAGGATTCCCTGGTCCTGAATGGGGTAACTGTGCCCCTGAAGGACCAGGTGCGCAGCCTGGGAGTCATTTTGGACTCACAGCTGTCCATGGAGGCACAGGTCAAATCTGTATCCAGGGCAGCTGTTTACCAGCTCCACCTGGTACGCAGGCTAAGACCCTATTTGCCTGCAGACTGTCTCGCCAGAGTGGTACATGCTCTGGTTATCTCCCGCTTGGACTACTGCAATGCGCTCTACGTGGGGCTACCTTTGAAGGTGACCCGAAAACTACAACTAATCCAGAATGCGGCAGCTAGACTGGTGACTGGGAGCGGCCGCCGAGACCATATAACACCGGACTTGAAAGACCTACATTGGCTCCCAGTACGTTTCTGAGCACAATTCAAAGTGTTGGTGCTGACCTTTAAAGCCCTAAACGGCCTCGGTCCAGTATATCTGAAGGAGCGTCTCCTCCCCCATCGTTCTGCCCGGACACTGAGGTCCAGCTCCGAGGGCCTTCTGGCGGTTCCCTCACTGCGAGAGGCCAAGTTACAGGGAACAAGGCAGAGGGCCTTCTCGGTAGTGGTGCCCGCCCTGTGGAACGCCCTCCCATCAGATGTCAAAGCGATAAACATCTACCTGACATTCAGAAGACATCTGAAGACAGCCCTGTTCAGGGAAGTTTTTAATATGTGACATTTTATGTATCTTTCATCTTTGTTGGAAGCCGCCCAGAGTGGCTGGGGAAACCCAGCCAGATGGGCGGGGTACAAATAATAAATTATTATTATTATTATTATTATTATTATTATTAATGTCCCCAGGTCTTTGCATTTGCTGAATGTTTTCTCAAGTAGCAGCGAATGCTCCTTGATTGCTTCCCATGCTTTTGATTACACACAAACACAGACGTGCCTAGTAAGTTGTGGTATTCATAACATTTTAATTAAGATGCTTCATTTTGGCTAGGTTGTGTCCCATAAACAATAAAAATGTGGGTTCCCTATCAGTAGGAGAAAATAACAGAGGCCAACCAGAGAATATTGAGAAGCAAAGCAGCTAGTAAGCCTGATCTTTATTAAAGCTGTTGCAACAGGGTGCTTCCCTCACATACAGGAGGACGGAGGAGGACCCAGAACAAAGGTGTGCTTGCCCTTATATAGACATTTTAAATTCCCTGCCCTGGAGCTCAAGACCACCCATCCATACATCATACATACATCACAGAAGGGGTGTAACCCAAGACCACCCCCCACAAACATCATACCTACATCACAGAAAAGGTGGTCTACAACAGAAATTTGAATGTTGTTGTCTTTCCTGTCTGCCAGGTTTTCTGATATTGCCTTATCTGTTTGCCTTTCCTGGTAGTTTGCCCATTCCTTTGAGATGGTGATTACCCATTTCCTGAGACAATGGGAAGGTTCCCTCACCCCCTCCCTCCTTGCAGAGGAAACATTTGGTCAGTTTGGGACTCAAAATTGTTTCAGGACGGTCCTCCCGTGCTGCTCCAGACATGTGGTCCACACACCCATGTATGTGCCTGGTTGGTACATTTATGAACATTTATTATATTTATAAGACCTTACTTTTTTTATTACACTGCAATCACAGCAGCAGACAATGGAGAGACACTCCATTGTCTCTCAAGACAGACAGATGCTGACAACAACATCCATAGGTTCTTAATTTGTTGGCCCTTTATGGCCTCCAGGCAACCAGATCAGCTCATTACACACATCATATTATATATTTTTATTATCTAGGTTGTTCAACAAAATTTAAATACCGCTTAATTGACAGAAAGAAAAAGTCTCTAGGCAGTTTACATAAAATATCTGTAAGAGGGAAGCAAAAAAAACCCAACAGACTTAAAAGAATAATAATATTATCTATAGAACAAGAGAGCAATAAGAACATACATTCATAAAGAAGACTGGAAAATGTTTATTGAGTATATGGAAAACAGTTGTGTACAGCAGCATTAAGATAAATTCAACACAGTAAATGATTCTTTATGGATATAATAGTGGAAAATTGATTTGAATGATTATTGTAAAATATGCAGGGATGTAAGATATGTAAAATGAACCATTGAAAGAGAAGAAGGGAAGTCATTGGATATTTCCAGGTTTGCAAAATGTTTATTTGAAATTGTAAAACAGAAAAGATTATAATAAGAATTATTATAAAAAATGAATAATAATAATAATATCAAAACAGTTAAACAGGGTTGTTGTTGTTTTAAACGGAACCAAAAAGGCATAATGAAATTACATTTCTGATTAAGGCTTGCCTAAACAAAAACTAGGATGCGGGTGGCGCTGTGGTCTAAACCACAGAGCCTAGGGCCTGCCGATCAGAAGGTCGGCGGTTCGAATCCCCATAACGGGGTGAGCTCCCGTTGCTCAGTCCCAGCTCCTGCCAACCTAGCAGTTCGAAAGCATGTCAAATTGCAAGTAGATAAATAGGTACCGCTCCAGCGGGAAGGTAAACGGCGTTTCCTTGCACTGCTCTGGCTCGCCACATGCTGGCCACATGACCCGGAAGATGTATGCTGGCTCCCTCGGCCAATAAAGCGAGTTGAGCGCCGCAACCCCAGAGTCGGCCACGACTGGACCTAACGGTCAGGGGTGCCTTTACCTTTACCTTAAACAAAGAAGTGTGCATGCACACGAAAGCTCATAACAAGAACTAACTTATTTGGTCTTTAAGGTGCTACTGGAAGGAATTTTTTTTATTTTGACTTAAACAAAAACTATATTTAAAAAGCTGACACCACTAATAATGCAAGCAAAGAGTTTCAGATAAATGGTTGCTGACACACTAAGATATCAATTCCTCGCACAAAAAAACATTGCAGAACAAACAAGCATTTGCAAAATTCCCCAAAAAAGAAAAAGAGAGTTGTTGGTTTAAAAATCACCATCATCATCATCAGATAGCGCTTTGATTCCAAACCAATGCGCATGCCGTACTACAATTCCCAGAAGCCCTTGCCTTCCAAGGGGCCGGGAGGCGCGGGGACTACAATTCCCAGCATGCCCTGGTCTTTCCTGCTGGCGGGCTGCCTCCCTTGCCTTTGCCCAGCTTCGGAGCACAAAGGCAGGTAGCGGGGAAGCGCTGGAGATGCAAAGGGGGTCCTGCCTGCTCTGGATGGGTCCTGGCGCCGGTGAGTTGCAGCTGGAAGGGGAGGAATGGGGGGGGCGAGGAGAATTGCAAGCTCTTGTCCCAGGTTGCCAGCTTCTTCGATCAGCCTGTGCTCCTGTGCTCCTGCTGCAGCAGCAGGCTGGGGCTGCTGGAAGTTGACTGCGTTTTATTTCCCCGGCGTGGAAAGCTTCCCTTGCTGATTTCTGAAGACCAGCCTGCTTTTAAAAGGCAGAAAAGCAAGCCAGGACATTCCTCCGTCCGTATCTGGCTGGGCCTTAACTTGGAAAAGAGGGAGATGTTTTAATCTGTTCCAGCAAAACAAGGTGCACGCAAAATTTGGAGGTGGCATAGAAACCCAGCTGGTTGGGTTTTTTTTTTTTTAACTTTTTATTGGATTTTATAAACAAGGATCATAAGAATAATAAACGGTATAACTGAAAAGACCAAGTCTCTGAATGTCATTTGTACATCGCAAAAATAGCACGATAAATTTGCAAGAATATCTGCAACACATGATTCATTATTAGTGGTCAATGTACAAGTCCTTAGTTTAAATCGGGCATCCCCGAACTTGGCCCTCCAGATGTTTTGGGACTACAGTTCCCATCATCCCTGACCACTGGCCCTGTTAGCTAGGGATAATGGGAGTTGTAGTCCCAAAACTTCTGGAGGGCCGAGTTGGGGGCTGCCTGGTTTAAATAAACCAAGTGGAGTGGATTAAATAAAAACAGTAAGTGGAAACAGGATAAAACTGCTCGGCTCTGTTTTGTTTAAAGCTTGTAAACCCAGCTGTTTTTAAGGTGCCACAAGAAAGTATGAATTCTTTTTTTCCAATTTCCAATTCCAATGTATGGTTGTATATTGCTGTAATAGACTGTAATATACAGTTCTTACAGAACCATTTATAAATGTGGCAGCTGATTAAGTCATACTTAATACATCCATAATTCACTGTTTTCATGAAAATGTAGAGGACTGGGCTTTTGATTCTCTCTCCCACCTTGCCCCAAAATCAAATATCACTTTGAAATTTGCAAAATACTTTTTGAGAGATTCAGTTTTCACAAATAGGGAGAGAGGGCTGTTGCACTGAGGTTCTGCTCGTGGGCTTCCCATTGCGTTTTCCAGGTCAGCCGCTGTGAGAACAGGATATGGCCTGATCCAGTAAGGGGCATATTCTTGCATATTCTTAATCCATAAAATGCAGCTCAGTTCCCCTAACCTGCAAATAACAGAAATCTTTTTTTTTTTAAGATCCCTCAGAGTACCGAATGACGTCCTCAGTTGAACTTGGATCCCCCCCTTTTTCCGAAGGGAGAGGAGAAAATACTCTGGTGGAGTCAGCTCAGGTAGGAAATTTTTGGATGAGGATGGGGAAGACCGTGAAGCTGGCCAGTGCCTCTGCAGAGCTCCATCCTTATTTCAGAAATAATAATAATAATAATTTATTTATTTATTTATGCCCCGCCCACCTGGCTGGGTTTCCCCAGCCACTCTGGGCGGCTTCCAACAAAACACTAAAATACAATAACCTATTAAACATTAAAGCTTCCCTAAACAGGGCTGCCTTCAGATGTCATTATATATCGTGATATAGGATTATATCGCACATGTTTAGCTGCTGATATGTCACAATGTTGGAAACCAGATGATCGCCCAGCCCTACCGTTTGACTCTTCACAGTTCCATCCTGATTTAAGTCATCGTGATATATTGGTATATCACGAAGTTCAGCTGGTGATGTGTGTTGAAAACCAGATATCGCCCAGCCCCACTCCCAGGGTTCTTGTGGGGAAGCAGTGCGCCTTTAAATGTATGATGCTTACACAGACTGACTTCAACACTGATGATGGGACAGTATTTTCCTGAGGGCAAAATAAGGGCTTGGATGGTTCAGGGCAGGCTAAATGGGCCACACAGCTCTGTCCTGCAACGACTTGCCAAGACTCCTTGGCATCTGCCCACTGAAGCACCTTGTCTCACTGCTTGACAGTAGGGCTGGCGCTGAACAAAAACAGGAAAGGCTGGGAGAGAGAAGAGGGGAGGGAAGAAAGAGAGGAAGGTGTATAAAATTACAGGGGGTGCCTTCTAAGCAAAGTACTTTTATGGTCAGCTAAGAGTAGAATGCAAGCGTGGCGCTGGGGTCTAAACCACAGAGCCTTGGGCTTGCTGATCAGAAGGTTGGCGGTTCGAATCCCCGCAACAGGGTGAGCTCCCGTTGCTCAGTCCTTGCTCCTGCCAACCTAGCAGTTCAAAAGCATGTCAGAGTGCAAGTAGATAAATAGGTACCGCTCTGGCAGGAAGGTAAACGGCGTTTCCGTGCACTGCTCTGCTGGCCACATGACCCGGAAGCTGTACTCCGGTTCCCTCGGCCAGTAAAGCGAGATGAGCGCCGCAACCCCAGAGTTGTCTGTGACTGAACCTAACAGTCATGGGTCCCTTTACCTTTACCTTTAAGTGTAGAATGTGCCACACGTAATTTGGGCACCGTCTGCACTATGCATTTAAAGCTGAATCATACCACTTTAAACTGTTATGCCTTCCCCAAAGGATCCTGGGAACTCTACTTTGTTAAGGACGCAGACAGCTGCAAGGAAACCCCAGTTCTCTTCCCAGAGCAGCACTTCCCAGACTGGTTTAACCAGCAACCCCAGGAAACTCTGGGAACCGCTGATCTGTGAGGAAAATAAGTGTCTCCAGGGACGCGGGTGGCGCTGTGGTCTAAACCACAGAGCCTAGGGCTTGCCGATCAGAAGGTCGGCGGTTCGAATCCCCGCGACGGGGTGAGCTCCCGTTGCTCAGTCCCTGCTCCTGCCAACCTAGCAGTTCGAAAGCACGTCATAATGCAAGTAGATAAATAGGTACCGCTCCGGCGGGAAAGTAAACGGCGTTTCCGTGCGCTGCTCTGGTTTGCCAGAAGTGGCTTAGTCATGCTGGCCACATGACCCAGAAGCTGTACATCGGCTCCCTCGGCCTATAGAGCGAGATGAACACGCAAATCCAGAGTCGTCCGCGACTGGACCTAACGGTCAGGGGTACCTTTACCTTTAATAATTCATTTTTTTATAAGATATTTATTAAGATTTTTTAACATATTACAATAAAAATGGAAAAAGAAAAAGAAAAATACAAAGTAAAAACAGTTAAAACACATTAATTTTCCGTTTCTTATTTTCCTTAAGCTTATTTCCCCGGACCTCCTCGTACCTCCCTTTTTTGTATTCCACTTAGATTTATTAGTTCAGCAAATCCTTGCCATTAAGCTTTTACCCATTTATAAGCCTTTTTTCATATTCTCTTAAAGCATTACAGCTGGAAACCACTTAATTTCTATCCAACATCATTCTAACATTAATTTTACAATATTTCTGTAAATAATCTTTAAATTTCTTCCAATCTTCTTCCACCGACTCTTCTTCCTGGTCTCGGATTCTCGGGGGGGGGGGGGAACCTTTAATAATTCAAGTTGCCATGAAGCTCACAGGCTGACCTGGTGCCAGTCCTTGCGTCTCAGCCATTTAACCTACCACGCAGGGTTGTTTTGAGGAAGAATTGGGAAGAGGGGGAAGCGTGTCTGCCACCTCGGGCTCCTCAGATTTTGCTTTGTTCTTGCAGGGCCCGTTGACCTTTGAAGACGTGGCCATATATTTCACGGAAGAGCAGGCGGCTCTGCTGAACCCGGTCCAAAGGGCCTTGTACCGAGAGGTCATGCTGGAGAATTATGGGAATGTGTCCTCGCTGGGTAAGGAAGGTGGCAGTGCCTTGATAAACTCTTAAAATGGAAAGCGTAACCAAGGTTGTAGAGCAGCCTTGGCCTACCATATCGTTGGACTACAACTTCCATCATCCCTGACCATTCGCCACGCTAGCTGGGACTGATGAGAGCTATAGTCCAAACCATCTGAAGGGCACCGGGTTGGGGAAGACTGGTGTATAGGGTAATCCTTGTGGTCTGCCTAAGAATGTAAATGCATTTTCTAAATTATTTTTCTGAAATAACGTTCATTCTGAAATTATGGCTAAACATTCATTCATCCTGAAATGATGGCTGAAAGCAAAGGAAAATGGGAAGCTGTCTTGCGCTGAGTTAGATGACGGGTCCACCTTGCTCAGTGTTGTCTGGCAAAAGCTCTCCAGTGTTTCAGGCAATATTTCAGCTCTCCAGAGGCCCTGATCTCGCCCAGCCTTAACTGGAGATGTTGGGGATTGAACCTGTGACCTTCTGCATGCAAAGCAGATGCTGTTCCATTGAGCTAAGGGCCTCCCCTATAAGAGCGTATGAGGTTTTTTCTTATTAAGCGCCAAGTAGGCATATACAGAGGGGACACGCTGTGGGTTAAACCACAGAGCCTAGGACTTGCCGACCAGAAGGTCGGCGGTTCGAATCCCCGCAACGGAGTGAGCGCCCATTCCTCGGTCCCTGCTCCTGCCAACCTAGCAGTTCGAAAGCACCTCAAAGTGCAAGTAGATAAATAGGTACTGCTCCGACAGGAAGGTAAACGGCATTTCCGTGCGCTGCTCTGGTTCGCCAGAAGCGGCTTAGTCATGCTGGCCACATGACCCGGAAGCTGTACGCTGGCTCCCTCAGCCAATAAAGCGAGATGAGCACCGCAACCGCCACGACTGGACCTAATGGTCAGGGGTCCCTTTACCTTTAGGCGTATACAGAGTTTTTATACGTAGACTGTATCAGCAAAGTTGACTTGGCATAAACTCTCCCTTTGCATAACTTGCAGTTAAACCTCAGTAAAGAAGAAGAAAAGAAAAGAAGTAATGAAAGGAAATAAAGGAAGGGAGAAAGGGGAGAAAATAGTACATCTGTGTAAGCTTCCTTTTCTGCTGTTGTTTTGTTTAATGGAAAGAGTGAATTGCATAAAAATTAAAATTTGCAGCCAGGCAAAATGAAAGATTAAATGGTTACATAGGCTTAGTCTTGTTAAGTTTATGCGCATGCGCGCACACACGAACACACACATATATATATAAACCCAGTCAGCCAATTGTGACCTTGATTTCCCCCCTCGTTCTTTCCCAAGAAGGATTTCCAGCCCTCAAGCCTGACCTCATCTCCCGGCTAGAGCAAGGGGAAGACATGTGGGTGCCTGATTCTCAGGGGATGGATGAAACCGTGATCTCCAACACGCACACAGGTAAGGGGCTTGGGATAAGTTGGTTATTCCGCCCCCCGACCCTCAACAATTAGCAGTTGCCTGAAACTGTTTCATTTCCTCTCCTTCCCCCTCCAACTCCCTGAGAGTGTGACCACATCTACTGCGATTAGGAATGGGAGGACACAGCAATTTTGCTTCTCTTCTCATTTTTCTTACCTTCAATTTCGTTCTCCACATTCCTGCAGCAAATCTGCCAATTTTGTTTCTTTAAAAAAAAATCCTCTTGGAAATTATTTCTCCTAATAAGACACAAATTTGCCCGCCGTTTTGACCAACGTACCCATTTTTGCAAGCCACTGTGTTGCATTTTGGCATGCTATTTTCGCAAACGTATTGATTATTATGCCCACGTTTACCTCATATATTCCTTTTTCTAAACGTCGGTGGGAGAACTACATCATGAAATTTGGACAAGTGTGCATTTCAAAGGGTGGCTGCGTCTTATGTTCTCATACTGTCTCGGGAAGCATAAATTTGGCTTTAAATGGGAACGGAATGGGATTTCTGCCCCGTCCCTAAAAGGGATTCTAGGCCTCTGTGGAGCATTTGTGGGGTGCCCCATGGAACACAAGTGGGAAGACCCTCTAGCGAAGGGCCATATTCCCTTGTGGCAGCCTTCTGGGGGCCTCATGCCAGTGGAGGGTGTGGCCAGGGACAAAATGGGTGGAGCCAAAGTTAAAAGTGGGCGGGCCAACAGACGTCCATCTACGTTCCATACAAGACATCTTTCCGTCCTCTATTCAGGCGAGCAAAAGGCATTACAGTGGAGCGACGTCATAAGCACATTTAACGCACACGAATTCAACTCCATGTACCTGTCGAAACAAGGCGTGGGCGACTGTCAGAGCCAAGTGTGGGCGGTTCCAGCTAGTGAGCCGTCTTGGGGTGAGCGCGAGTGCGATTTCCTGGCCGAGCACGCCGTCCTTCAAGGACAGTATTCATCATACCCCATGGCCCCTAAATGCAAGCTAGCTGCCTGCAGGTCACCCAGAGGGCAGCGCAAGAAGCAGCGATCTGTTCCGACGCTGGAGGAGAAAGTGGCCGTGTTGGATTTATTGAGGACCGGCATGTCCGTCTCCAAAGTGGCCCGCGTATACGGCCGCAATGAATCCAGCATCCGTGCCATTAAAGTTCGAGAGAGAGAAATCCGTCAAGCCGTGGCCTCAGGCGCTCCCATAACGGCTAAGGTGACGAGCCAAGTTCGCGATCAGACTTTGGTGAAGGCGGAAAAGGCATTGTACCTGTGGCTGGAAGACATGAACGGCCAAGGCCTTCCCGTCGACGGCAACATGATGCGAGAAAAAGCTCTTGACCTGTACGCGCTGTTCAAGCCTCTTACCTCGCCTTGTGATGAGAAGGAGTTCAAAGCCAGCCAAGGTTGGCTCAACAGCTTCAGGAACCGCTTCAACCTGAAAAACGGGCAGAGCCCTGGCGAGGCTGCCCCCACCAATAAACAAGCAGCGAAACCCTACTCCAAACAGTTAAAGAAGCTGATAGAAGAAAAGGGATATCTCCCGGAACAAGTTTTCAACGCTGGCGAGACGGGGCTCTTCTGGAAGAAAATGCCCAGCCGCACGTACATTTCGAAAGCAGAAAGACAGGCGGCCCAAGACCGCGTGATGTTGTTGTTTTGTTGCAACGCAGCCGGGCATTTAATAAAGCCCAGCCTGCTCTGTGGGTCTGCAAATCCTCGTGCCCTAAAAGGCAAGGACAAACACCTCCTGCCTGTGTTCTGGCAATCGAGCAAAAAGGCTTGGGTGACGGCAGCAATATTCCTGGATTGGTTCCACCAATGCTTTGTTCCGGAGGTCAAGCGGTACCTCGAAGAGAAAGGAATTGACTTTAAGGTGTTGCTGATTGTCGACGACGCTCCTGGCCACCCCGAGGGAGTCCGGTTTGCGCACAGCAACGTCGAAGTTGTCTTTCTGCCCCATAGCGCCTCCTCCGTCATCCAGCCTCTCAACCAAGGCGTAGTTCGCTGCTTCAAGGCCAAGTACACGAGTCTTTTGTTCTCGCGGGTCTGCAACGCTCTGGATGCCGATCCCAGCCTCAACGCGGCTGAGCGCTGGAAGTCCTTCAACATCGCCGATTGCATCACTTACGTCAAACAAGCCATGGATGCAATCGAGCCGGAAACGGTCAACGCGTGTTGGCGAAACCTGTGGAAGAAATGTGTGAATGATTTCAGGGGTTTCCCAACCATTAACCACGAAGTGGAACACATCGTTCGGGTGGCCAGGCAATTGGGCGGCGATGGCTTCAGCGACATCCTTGAGGAAGAAATAGAAGAATTAATCGAGGGCCATAGAGGAACGTCGGCTAGCGAAGAGCCCGAGGACCTGATAAAATCGGAAGAGGAAGAAGATGACAACGAGCAGGAAGAGCCGGCAAGTTGGAACCTTCCCAAGTTTGCCGAGGTGTTTCAAGCGGCAAAGCACTTGAACGATTTGATTTCGGAATACGATCCCTCCATGGAGCAGAGCCTCAAAGTCACACGTGGCATCGCCGAAGCTTTGAGGCCATACCGAGAAATGTTTGAGCAGCTGAAGAGGCAGCGGCAGCAGTTGCCGGTCGCCATGTTGTTCTCGAAAAAACAACCGGCAGCGGAGGAGCCCTCGCAACCGACTTCTCGAACGGACACAGAGCCAGCCGCTTTGTGTGTGACTCACTCTCCATCACGCAAGTCTGGACCGTTTTCTACCGGATCGGCATCAGACCCTTGTGACCCCTCAGCAGTGATGTCAGGGGAACAGAAAGACAAATCGCCCGAGTGTGTACAGCGGTCCTCTTCATTCTTTCATCCTCATCATATACAGGTGTGTACCACAGTGTGCTTTATGGGCAGTTTAAGGGATTTTCAAGGGTAATTTTGACTATACGAAATTTTTGCCTTAGGCGCTGAGTCCGGAGCCTAATCCCCGTGTTAGATGCGATTTCATGGTATTATAGCTTGAGGATACATGGGGCGAAGGCCCTCAAGGAGGATGTGGGGCAGGTTTATGATGGAGGGGGTGTAGTCTGGTGAAGCGCATGGGGGCTGGCTGGAGACAGGGGCCTGGAGGCCAGAGTTTTCCAACTTCTGGGTTAAAATATTGCAATTACTATAGAGCTCCAGGTTCAAATCCCCACTCGGCTGTGAAGGCTACTGAGCGATTCTGGGGCATTCACACATACTGCCTAAGCTGCCTCACGGGGTTGTTGTGAGGATAAAATTGAGAGGTGGGGGGGAAAGTATGTACCATGTCCTGAGTCTTCTGCAGAGAAGGCAAGGTATCCCCATAATGAACAAATAAATGCTATGCTCACCAAAATGTACGTTTCTTTTGTATTTGTTTGCAGTGGCTCGGCTCCTCCGATAAGATCAAGGAGGTTCATGGGACTATTTCCTTCCCCTTCTCTTCCTCCCTGACCCACCTGGCAATGTCTGCCACCTCATGATGGCTTCTTTTTTACCAAGAGATGGGCAGATCCTGCTCCTCAGCTAAGGCAAACCTTTTTACCCCTTCTCATTTGCCCACCCTTAGCCCTCCACCCAAGGATGGCAGGGAATGGCTTGTTTATCATTGTACCAGGTCTGAAGGGGTCTTAATGGTTTATATATGGTTTTCTTTTCTCCTTTCTGTATCTCTTAGTACAGGCACCACCGGTGGGTGTATTTGGAATGCTGTGGTCACAAAATGGCTGCCGCTGGGGGCATGCCTTGAGACAAAATGGTTGCCACATACAAAAGAACAGAGGGGAAATTTGAAACTGGACAGGGAAGCTCTGCCATCAGCTGCCCCATCAATGGGCGTAATGTGCTTTTTACTGATCATAAAACCATAGAGTGGTAGAGTTAGAAGGGACCCAAGGGTCATCTAGTCCAACCCCCTGCAATGCTCTGTTTGACATTCCGGTTGAGTTTCAGGGCACTTCCAGACAGCCACTATTTGGGGGTGGGATTCAGGCATGAGATTATGGTAGATCTGGAGCTCTGGTGCAATAAACCCTCCACTCCCAGCTTTACCCAAATTTCCATTTTGAATTGTCGTTTTCCTCTCAGTTTCCCTCCATCCCTGCTAATAATGAAAACAATGAGGGGGAAACTCTTTGTTTTTCTGTTCTGTTCAGAACAAGCGGGAGGCTGGGTGTCCAGTCATGGCATCTGATAAAATGTGGGCCTGCTCAAGGGGGCCCATTTAATATTGGAGAGGCTAATGTGGATTTTTGAAGCGGTCTTTACTCAGCAGGCACCATAGGAGGTGCTGGCGGGCACACGTGGGCACCATGTTGGCGACCCTTGCCTTGTCCGTTTTCTGAGGTTGCTTTTTACAAGGAACAGCAGTGAATCCCCGTCTTATGTTTTTTGCTCTTTTCTCCTTTCAGGCGACTCCGAGAAGAGGCATTCATGCCCGGAGTGCAGCCGGCCGTTTGCTCGGAAATCATCTCTCGCCAGACACCAGAGAATCCACGTAGGAGAGATACCCTACAACTGCTTGGAGAGTGGGAAGGGTTTCCCCCGGGAGGTAGAACTCAAGAGCCATCGGAGAGCCCACCCGGAAGAGAAACCGTATAGGTGCCAGGAGTGTGGGAAACGTTTTGTTTACAAATCGAAACTCGTTGTGCATCGGAGGGCCCACACGGCAGAGAAACCCTACGAGTGCGCAGCGTGCGGGAAAGGCTTCGCTTACAAGTCTTGCCTCGTGAACCATCAGAGGCTCCACACCGGAGAGAAACCGTACGGATGTCCGGAGTGTGGGAAAAGCTTCGCTCAGCAGTCTGCTTTTGTGATACACCGGAGAATCCACACGGGAGAGAAGCCCTACAAATGCGCCGAGTGCTGCAAATCTTTCCCTCAGCTCTCAGACCTGGTGAACCACCGGAGGGTCCACACGGGAGAGAAGCCCTATAAATGCACCGAGTGTGGTAAATCTTTTGCCCAGTGCTCGGCCCTTGTGATTCACCACAGGATCCACATCGGGGAGAAACCCTACACGTGCTTGGAGTGCGGGAAAGGATTCCCACAGCAGTCGGAGCT
This sequence comes from Podarcis pityusensis, assembly GCF_964106645.2. Lineage (NCBI taxonomy): Eukaryota > Metazoa > Chordata > Lepidosauria > Squamata > Lacertidae > Podarcis > Podarcis pityusensis. The sequence goes on from NC_138029.1 coordinate 119,196,077, forward strand.
TGCAAAACACTGGCGGACCCACACGGGAGAGAAGCCCTATACCTGCCTGGAGTGTGGGAAAGGTTTTCTTCAACAGGCTCACCTCAGCGGACGCCAGAGAACCCACTCGGGCGAGAAACCCTACGGCTGCGGGGAGTGCGGGAAAGGTTTTGCTGACAAATCAAACCTGGCAAACCACCAGAGGACCCACACAGGGGAGAAACCCTACAGTTGCACTGGGTACGGGAAGCGTTTTGGCCAAAAATCCCACCTTGTGAGACACCAGAGAGTTCACGCAGGAGAGAAGCCTTACAACTGTTCAGAGTGTGGGAAATGTTTTGCCCAAAAATCAAATCTTTTGATGCATCAGAGAGTCCATTTGGGGTAGAACTTGGCTTGTAACATGCTCTGCAGATCTGTTTTTTTTAAGTTTCCCTTTTCCCTTTCAGTTTGCAATACTGTCTTTGCATTATTTACCCCTGAGAGCATTTGAATGAAAGGAGAATAAATTGTCACACTATGCAAATAGCACAAGTAAACCTCTCCAGAGTCTATTGTGAGACACTGGAGGAATCCTTGTCCGATCTTCCTGTCTCATGCAAGATATAAACTGTTGCCATGCCATGCATTATTATTATTATTATTATTATTTATTGAATTTATATATCGCCCTATACCTGGAGGTCTCAGAGTGGTTCACAGAACAAAATCAAAATATTAAAGCATAAAATATATAATCAAAATAAAAGCAACAACCCAATAAAGCCCTGTTTAGGGAAGTTTTTAAAGATGACTGATGTTTTAATGTATTTTTAATCTGTTGGAAACCGCCCAGAGTGAATGGGGAAACCCAGCCAGATGGGCAGGGTATAAGTAACAAATTATTATTATTATTATTATTATTATTATTATTATTAACCCCCTCCAAAAAAAGCCACATTTTGAAAGGGCATAGGATGACAATCAAATCAACCAAAGGCCTGCTTAAAAAGGAACGTTTTTGCCTGGTGCCTAAAGGTGTATAATGAAGGCGCCAGGCGAACTTCCCTGGGGAGAGCATTCCACAGATGGGGAGCCACTGAAGAGAAGGCCCCGTTTTCATGTTGCAACCCTCCAAACCTCTCGAGGAGGTGACACACGAAGGAGGGCCTCAGAAGATGATCTCAGGGTCTGGGTAGGTTCATATGGAAAGAGGCGGCCCTTGAGGTATTGCAGTCCTGAGCCGTTTAAGGCTTTATAGGTCAAAACCAGCACTTTGAATTGGGCCCAGAAACTAACTGGTAGCCAGTGCAGTCGGACCAGGATCGGTGTAATATGCTCAAACCGTCTTGCAAACCTCACAACCATCTGGTCTAGGGAACCACCCACTAGAAGTGCCTCAATCTTGTTTCAGTTTGTTGGCTCTCATCCAGTCCATTATTGAGGCAAGAAAGAAGAGGGACATGTTCTTTAGCAGCATGGATTTGGCATGTTAGTTTTTCTGCCAGTTTTCTCAGACCCTTTGGTTCTCAGACCTTTAGCCGTTTGCCAGCCTCTGGCAATTTTCAAGCCGCTGCAAGCAAAAGTGACATTTCTTTATATACAGCTTGGAAAGTCAGTGTAATTCACTATTCCCACTACTGCTGGGGCTGGAGACATGATGATGTTCAGCTTATAAAAGTTTTCCAGTTCTTTAAAAACCTCCGTCCAAAATGCAAACAGAGGTTTGCGATGCCACCAGGGCCATAGGAAACTTCCTGGGCTCTTATTATCTGAATGCGCACATTTTCAACCCTAAAAGGGGAACTTTGTCTACACCAGGGAATCCCTTTTATGTTGGGACTCTGTTGTACTATTTCAGTCTACAGTTGGCTAGGATAATTCAGGATTCTTGTATTAATTTACAAGACTCCTAACAACTTGGGGCCAGAATATCTTAGGGCTCGCCTGATCACTTATATCCCTGCCTCTCACCAAGCACTTTGCGGGACTCACAATTTGTGGCACAAATGCACGGTTTATAACCCCAGGAGCCATGCATTCAGCACTGTGGGCCTAATCCTGTGGAACTCCCTTCCACATACATGTTGAATCATAGAATCATAGAGTTGGAAGAGACCACAAGGGCCATCGAGTCCAACCCCCTGCCAAGCAGGAAACACCATCAGAGCACTCCTGACATATGGTTGTCAAGCCTCTGCTTAAAGACCTCCAAAGAAGGAGACTCCACCACACTCCTTGGCAGCAAATTCCACTGTCAAACAGCTCTTACTGTCAGGAAGTTCTTCCTAATGTTTAGGTGGAATCTTCTTTCTTGTAGTTTGGATCCATTGCTCCGTGTCCACTTCTCTGGAGCAGCAGAAAACAACCTTTCTCCCTCCTCTATGTGACATCCTTTTATATATTTGAACATGGCTATCATATCACCCCTTAACCTCCTCTTCTCCAGGCTAAACATGCCCAGCTCCCTTAGCCGTTCCTCATAAGGCATCGTTTCCAGGCCTTTGACCTGCCTTTGAACTGCACATACATGTTGAACTTCAGGCATTGAACAACAATCAGTCTATTCCAGCAGGCATTTTAAGTAAGTTATACTGTGCCTATTTATGAAACATAAGGGTTTTTTTTTTGTATTATTATGGTTCGTGGATTGTTTTATTTCTCCGTAAACTGCTTTGTGACCACCCAGTCTTAGAAACTGGGATAGGAAATCTAGGAGCCAAATGGCTCCTGGGACCTGGGTTGTGGGCGCCAAAACAGAATGTCTAGTCGCCATTTGGGGGGGGGGGGTCAGCAACACTTTTTATGTATTATTTTGAGAAGCATGAACTCATACACAATTCACATAAGTGACACATTGTTAATATCACATTTTTAACAGAAATTGTTCATATATGTTTAATTTGGTGTTTGCACAATAAAAATATTGGCACCGTACTACAGTTTTCAAAACACTCTACTCTTTATTGTTAAACATATTGTTTATCCTTAACATATACTTCGAGGCTTCAAAGCACATACAATTCAGTAATTCTTGAGTGTCAGCCAGGTGCAAAAAATGGCACCCAGACTTTTTCAGGTGCCCGCAAAGGGAGACTCTTTAGCTGTTAAATGCGCCTGGCACCCTGCTAGCTTCTAACCCTGTGACCATCTACGGTGAAAAACGGTCTGTAAATATGCAGCGTATCTGTTTTGCAGTGGCAGGCAGTTCCAAAGGTTAGGTGCCACCACACAAAAGGCCTGATTCCAAAATCATGTCACATGGACATGTTGATAGGACTGTGTTTTGCAGAAGGTCCTCTCCTGCAGATTCCAGTGATCAAGTTGAGTATGCAGGGGGAAGTTTTGACTAATTGGCACAGATTTGTTGCTAGATCCTGGTTCAGCCATTTCATGCTGGAATCGCCTTTCAATTTTGTTGTTGTCTGATAAGGTTGCTTTTCAAGTTAGCCGCTGAGTGGTTTGGGAGTTTATGCTTTCAATGTGCAATGTTTTAGTACGTTTTTATGTCTATTGGAAGCCGCCCAGGGTGGCTGGTGCAATCCGGTCGGATGGGCAGGGCACAAATAATAAAATTATTATTATGGAATTATTCCAATAAAGGTCCTAGTCGTGATTGGTGTAGCTTAATTATGCATGTGGCCAAAAGATGAAAACGGAAGACTCCACTCGCATTATAAAATGATTTGGTTAACGTAAATAGTTGCCTGGAATAAGAACTTATTTGGATTTTCATTCAGTAATATTGCCTAAACATCTTCTGGGTTAGGGTGGGGTATTTTATTATATGTGGGTGTACAATACTGTTATATGTAATAATCTGATACAAAATATGTAATAATCTAATACAAAATAAAACATCCTAGACCTTAAGGCTCCTCCAGACAATCTATTTATTTATATCTGCTGACAGCTCAGTCATTAGAGCTTTGTGCTGATAACTCCAAGGTTGCAGATTCGATCCCTGTTTGGGACAGCTGCATATTCATTCCTATATTTCAGGGGATTGGACTGGGTGATCCTCAGTGTCCCTTCCAACACTACAACTCTGTTACTCTATGAATATTCTTCTTTTTTATAAATATTTTTTATTAGATTTTCCATTAAAAAAAAACATTTTTACAAAATTATACATCCATTTTAAACTTAAACCCTTTTTTCCAGAACTTCCCTCAGCTTGTCTGATAATTTTCCGTTTATTTTTTTTATCCTCGTCTCACATTTCCCAATATTATATTGCACTCAAATACTCTTAATCACATCATATTTTTTAAACAATATTTCTAACAATAATTTCACAGAGCTTCTTGAAAGCCAACGAACGTTATTTGCTCATCACAGAAATTTTTGATATACTCTGTAAATTTCTTCCAGTCCTCGGAGAATCTCTGGTCACATTGGTTCTTAATTCTCCCCGTCAGTCTGTCCATTTCGGTGTATTCCATCAGTTTCATCCTCCATTCTTCTTTCGTGGGTATCTCTTCCTGTTTCCATTTCTGTGCCAGCAAAATTCTGGCTGCTGTTACTACATACAGAACTAATTTCACATCTTATTACTCTATGAATATTCATCCCAATTCAACAAATCAAATTCCATACGTGGGTTAGATTATATCCAGTCTGTATTGATCCAATTTGCTTACGCTTCCATTCTACCACATCCTGTCTTGCTTGTCCGTCTTCCCACACGGCCATTAATTTCACTGGGTTTACTCTTGAGTAGGACTGGCACTGGCCACAACCTCAGGGCTCGGTTTTTGCCCTGTGCTCTGTCCAGGGCTGGGGTGAAATGTTGCAGCTACACTGTTGATGTGGACAGAATATTGCCAGCACAAAACCCAGTGTTCGGAAGTTTTCCCTGGGTGCCCATACGCTACCAGGGCAGGTTCAGGCTCCTTGTATTAATTTCCCAGGCCCTAAATAATTTGGGTTCAGGATACTTCAGGGCCCGCCTCACCAGCAGGCATTTTAATTGAAGGCTGATCCTATAGCTAACTGACCTTTGTGGTTTTTCATATAGAATCTTTGTAAACCTCTTAAGAGACTATTGTAGTTAAATGGTATATAAATTGTATAACTGAATAATAAAATAAAAACCACTTCCGTAACTGCAAAAGAGGTTCCTTTTGAAAGTGCCTGAATCCATTTCAGTTTTCCAAACTTAAATTTCCTGGTATTTTCATCTCTCCTGCAAGCTACTGTCTGGCGGCACTCTGACTCTCTTAACTACACACACACAAAATCATTTTGCTAAGGGTTTCTAAGGTTTATAAGGTAATTTATTTTGCTTTTCTGCTTTTGCCTAACAATGTCACGATAATACTGCATGTTTGTTTCAACAATCCTGCTTTTCATATTTGGTGAATATCCTGCATCTAGTAACTCAATAAAGAATTGAGCCTCTCCAAATCTAGTCCCCGTTTTTATATTCCATGTATATCCTGCATAGGGAAGTTTTCAATGTTTAATGTCTATTATTATTATTATTATTATTATTATTATTATTATTAAAATATGCTGGAAGCCGCCCAGAATGGCTGGGGCAACACAATCAGATGGGCAGGTTACTGCTACTAATACTAAGGCTTTGCTCAAATGATACAGCAGTGAATTCCTCAAAATAAGAGGTGGGGGGAAATTTTGGCTCCAAGGGAACTTGCAGGATAATTTTGCCAGGTAGGTAGAGCATTTTGACTCATAGCTTATCCTCAAAACAACCCTGGAAGGTAGGGCAGGCTGAGAGATAGCGACTGGTCCAAGGTCACGCAGCAAATTTTTGTGGCTCATTGGGGATTTCAACTTGGGTCTCTCATCTTAGTCAAATCATGACACTAAAGGGAGATGGGAAAAGGTTTCTCTCAATATTTTCTGTGCTTAGAACTCTGTACCTAAGAAAGGTTGCTCTCAAATATTATCTGCAGTAAATTCCTGTGCTAATCCTGTGCTAATCTTACTTCTGCAAATTTTGGCCAGACAGTTAGCACACCGCCAGTGACTGCTTGCAAAATTTGGCTGACAGGTCAAAAGTTCGTTTCCTGCCTAGCCAGCTAGCAAGAAACCGCTGCTGTTAGCAATAACTAACCAGACCTACTAAATTTGGCTGGCGGGTCAAAAGTGCAGATTTAACCAGGCCTGCTAAAGAGGCCCCTTTTCCTGTCTTATGCTTACTAATGCAAAGATGAGAAAAGACACGTGTACAAAGGAGAGGGGAGGAATGTTTAGCAAGCAATAAAATGTGTTTAGCAAGCAAAATAGAAAGACAGGAATGTTTAGCAAGCAATAAAATGTGTTTAGCAAGCAATATAGATGTGCCATGTAAGGGAATAATTTGAGAAGGTATGGGAGGGGGGAAGAGTGCTCAGAGAGTATAAGAAAGTTTGCTGAAGTGTCTTGCTTTACAGCCAGTATATTTTCAGGAGCTATCCAGCTGGTTGTCTCTGTGTACAGATATTGTCTCTGTGCACAGATTTCAATAAACTTTTTCTCCAAAGAAGATTTTGCTTTCCTGGTACTTTTGTTCCCTCCAAGGTCCGGGGATGGCGTGGCTGATGGATCCCTAGGTAAATAAGGCTTCATTTCTTTGGGGGCTCGTCCGGGATAAGCCCTCTCCCCAATACGGACCGGAGGGCCAGGCTCAACCAAGGTGAACAGCTCAGCAGCGTTTGCAGGCTCCCGTGCGCACCCCACCTGTTTCGTGGGGGGAGCCAGCCACACTGTCCTGCAGTGGAGACATCTTGTTGAGGGAGAAAAACAAAGAGGACGGCGCCGAGGGGACAGGTCCGCAGCGGAAAAAGGTAAGCCCAAGGGAAAGGGCGTGGGCCCCCAAGGAAAAGGGGGGCGAGGTCTGATCAGCCTCACCTGGTTGGGCAGTAGAGTGCCAGCCACCAGGAATAAGGGGATTGGTTGCGCAGTAGAGTGCCAGCCACCAGGAATAAGGGGATTGGTTGTGCAGTAGAGTGCCACCAGCAAAAATTTGGAACAGAAGAAGGAGGGAAAATTATTTTGGTGTGTTTTGTGTATTGCATGCTGAAATTATTTTGGTGTGTTTAGTGTGTTACATGTTGAAATTATATTGGTGTGTTTTGTATGTTGTATGTTGCATGTCAAGATACTCTAGTGGCTGAATTGTCAAGTGTGGGCCAGGGCTTAGTGTCCCCTTGGCCGAGCGATTGTAGGTCTGTTGTGTGTGAAGTATCTGGAAGAAATGGGTTCTGGCCAAAGTAAAAGTACCCCTTTGAAATGCTTTTGGGGATTCAAGCTGATGAGAGGGGAGGATGAGGACATTGTGTAAATTAGATTGGCTCACCCCAAAATAACAAATTGGCCGTCCATCAGGACCCTTGATTTGCAACTCATTAATCCATTATATCAGAACATTTTGAATGTCCACCCTGATCAAATCCCCTACATTTCCACATGGAAGACCAATGTGGAACAGAACCCCCCCCCCCTCCTGGCTGAAGTCATGCTGCCAAAAAGTCTCAGGCAGCCGTATCTGCTCAGTCAGGAAGACAGGAGGACAACCCCCCAGTCCTCCAGGATTCAGAGAGGGAAGAAGATAAAAGTTTTGATGCCCCACCACCTCATGCCCCGGCAACAGCCCTGGCACCACCCCCGCCACAGGGAACAGATGGCCCAGCCCCCAATCCCGTGGACAATGCATTGGTAGACCTGGGCGAGGATGGAGAAAGGGAGGAACGAGAAGAGGATGGTGAGGATGAGGAATTTGTAAAAAGATTAGTTAAGTTGATAGGTGATAATAAGAACAGGCAGAACGTTTAAGAAAGTATGTGGAACCTTATGCAGGAGAAGTGGACGTCAGTCCCCATATGTTAAAAACAGCGGGATGTGTAGGGGAACAGAGAAGAAAGTGGCAGAAAGAGTGGGGAAGGCAGTGAAAAGAGTGACCCCCCATAGGGCACATAAAACACAGGAGGAGGGCGCGGCCAGAGTGATGCCTCTCCATAGAGTGTATGACCCTCCGGCCCCCACGGGACCTAACGGGGTGGTGCCCAATAGAACTTATACAGTTCAACATGTCCCCTTCTCTAGTGCAGATGTTTGTAATTGGAAGAACCAAAACCCTTCATTTGAAGAAAACCCTGCCAAAATCATTAAGCTGTTTGAGGGAATTTTTTTTAAAACATACAACCCCACTTTTTATGATGTGCAATATTTGATGGATGCCCTGCTAGCTACAGAGGAGGATAGGCGAATTCATGCTGAAGCCCGAGCACACATGAGAGCGCAGGGGGCAGGAGATCAAGCTGTTGCAACAGGATATCCTGAAACTACACTGAATTGGGATTATCAGACCATTGAAGGGTAAAATACCCTCACCACTTATCGCCAGAATGTCTTAAATGGCATGAGGAGGGCAGCCAGAAAACTCACCAACTTTGTGGAGGCCAGAGAAATAGTGCAAGGAACAGAGGAGGCCCCTGGAGCCTACTTAAAGAAGCTGAAGGAAGCCTACCGCCAGTATATCCATGCCCCTATCATAAAAACTGCCTTTGTAGCCCAAGCAGCGCCCGATATTTGCCGAAAAATCCAGATGGGCCACACCCTGAAATGGATGTTAGAAAATAGCCCAAACCACTTATAATCAGAGAGAGGAAGAGGCCCAGAAGAAAAAAGGAGAAGTACCAGGCAAAGAAGTTGATGGCCCTGAAGACGGGAGGTCCACCGTTAGAAGAAGAAGAGGAGGGCGAGGCCGCTTAGGAAAGAGTCAGCGTGCCATCTGCCGAAAGGCACCTATTTCCTCTCCCAGGCTAAAATGAGGAAATGTCAGATGCTACTACATCCGCGTTAGAAATTCCAAGTCACCACAACCCTCAACCCAGCTGCCCTATTACCGGTAGGAGTAGGTGAGGAGCCCACGCATGACTGCATTGAAGTAATGGATGAGGTGTATTCTAGCAGGCCTGACCTTAAAGATGAAGCAGACCCCCAGTGGCCATCATGGTTTATGGATGGAAGCAGCTTCATTGAGGCTGGACACCGGAAGGCAGGTTATGCAGTGGTAGCCCTGGAAGACCAGGTGATCGAAGCAAAGTCACTCCCGCCTGGAACATCGGCCCAGCTGGCAGAGCTAACTGCGCTTACCAGAGCCCTGAGCCTGGCAAAGGGACAGAAGATAAACTTTTATACAGATTCTAAGTATGCATTCCTGACTTTACATGCCCATGGAGCCTTATGGAAAGAAAGAGGTTTGCTTACCTCCAGAGGAAGCCAGGTGGCCCACCCACAAGCCTTGTTGAACCTTCTGGATGCTGTATGGGAGCCCGAGGCAGTGGCAGTTATCCATTGTTATGGACACAAGACTGGACCAGGAGAAGTGGCCAGAGGAAACCGATTGGCAGACAGAGTGGCCAAGGAAGCAGCCCAAGAACTGGCCCCCGCCTCGGTTATTGGAGCACTGGTCCCAGAAGAGATTTTAAGCACCACTGACAAGCCAGCTTATACGAAGCAGGAAAGGGACACTGCAGACGCTCAGGAGCTGACATTGTCCAAAGAAGGATGGTACCTTACCCCTGATGACAGGATATGGATTCCAGAGTCCCTTTCTCGGCAGGTTACTCAGAGATACCATGATTCAACCCACATAGGACCAGATGCTACAACCAAGCAGCTGGAGAAATGCTTCTATATAGCCCACCTCTACCAACTGGCAGCCCAGGTTTCCAGGAAATGCCTGCTATGTCAAAAGAATAACCCCAGAACCGGACCACTAGCTCCCCCAGGAGTTCAGCACAGTGGAACTGCACCTATGGAAGATCTTGTCGTGGACTTTACTGAATTACCCCATTGTGGACTACACCGCTACCTGCTGGTGGCAGTGTGCACCTACACCGGATGGGCCGAAGCATGGCCAACAAAGACTGAAAAGGCATTTGAAGTAACCAGGTGCCTGCTTAGGGAAATCATCCCTCGCTATGGATTGCCAAGGTCCATAGGATCTGACAATGGACCAGCATTTGTTCATGCAGTCCTACAGGGACTGGCAAAAGCGCTCCAGATCAACTGGAAGCTGCATACTGCTTATAGACCCCAGAGTTCTGGAAAGGGAGAGAGAATGAACAGGACTCTAAAGAATCAGCTGTCCAAGCTGACACAGGAAACCGGGTCTAATTGGGTGACCATGTTGCCCTTGGCATTACTCAGGGTCCGCAGTCTCCCGTCAAAGCGAACCCACCTGTCACCCTTTGAAATTGTGCTTGGGAGACCGGTCCCATATGTCAGAATGTTGTCCCCACATGCTGGTCAGGATATGCAATTGAATAATTAAGTCCAGATATTCTTCCGAGTTTTCTTTTGTCTCGACAGGTGGACCCAGGCTCGCAACCCCTGTGTGTTGGCTGCATCAGTTCGAGCCAGGTGATGAAGTGTGGGTAAACGATTGGGCACGGACGCAGCTACAACCGTGCTGGAACCTTATACCGTCCTGCTCTCCACACCCACCGCCGTGAAATTCGCCGGCATCACCCCTTGGGTCCACCACACCAGAGTGACCACTATAGATTGAACTGTGCAGTAAAATCCTGATTAACCCCTTCGGCTGACCATCTCCAGACCCTCCGCTGATGACCGCTCTGCTGATATCACACCGGAAGCTGATATCTCAACGCACAGCTGAAGAAATGGATGGGAGGGACGCCCGCGGGCAGCGTCCCCAACGTGAAAACCCGTGCCGGGACTGATCCAGGAAGTCCACCAGGACATTTAATACTTTCATAAGGACTTTCTCTTTTCCTTTTTTTCTGTTATATTCTGTATTGATTTGCTCTATGCCCCACAGCCCTGACCTTACCGAGCCATACCGCCCTTACTGGCCTGCTGGCCTCTGCTACGACTGGTTCGTCTTGCCGGTGGTAAGAGATGGCGTGCTCATTGACTACTGGAAACGGGTTTGATGAGGTTACTATACCAACCTCATCTGATGGACCAGGTTCTAATCTTAATCCAGGCGTTAGATGGGACGGAACCTATCTTAATGCAAGTATTGCAGGGGTGGGAGCCTTAACCAGGTGTGCATTGAAATTGCTAAACAAGTGCCAGTAAGAATTGCCACCCCAAGATTTCAGCTTCCATATGCTCTGGTCAGTAGGGAGGCAGCACGAGAGTTCAATCCACCCAACAGGGTTAGTATGGTGATAGGCCCAATAATGCTTCTATTGCTTTTTTGCTTTTGTATTCCCTGCTTGATGCAATGCTTGCAGAATATGATGGGAAAGATGATGTCTCGCATGATGGGACCTCGCGTGATTGCTGTAATGAGAGAATATAGACCCCTACCCCAGAACGAATCTAAGTAATAGATTGTTCAAAAGAAGAGGAGGGAGTAAAGGGAGATGGGAAAAGGTTTCTCTCAATATTTTCTGTGCTTAGAACTCTGTACCTAAGAAAGGTTGCTCTCAAATATTATCTGCAGTAAATTCCTGTGCTAATCCTGTGCTAATCTTACTTCTGCAAATTTTGGCCAGACAGTTAGCACACCGCCAGTGACTGCTTGCAAAATTTGGCTGACAGGTCAAAAGTTCGTTTCCTGCCTAGCCAGCTAGCAAGAAACCGCTGCTGTTAGCAATAACTAACCAGACCTACTAAATTTGGCTGGCGGGTCAAAAGTGCAGATTTAACCAGGCCTGCTAAAGAGGCCCCTTTTCCTGTCTTATGCTTACTAATGCAAAGATGAGAAAAGACACGTGTACAAAGGAGAGGGGAGGAATGTTTAGCAAGCAATAAAATGTGTTTAGCAAGCAAAATAGAAAGACAGGAATGTTTAGCAAGCAATAAAATGTGTTTAGCAAGCAATATAGATGTGCCATGTAAGGGAATAATTTGAGAAGGTATGGGAGGGGGGAAGAGTGCTCAGAGAGTATAAGAAAGTTTGCTGAAGTGTCTTGCTTTACAGCCAGTATATTTTCAGGAGCTATCCAGCTGGTTGTCTCTGTGTACAGATATTGTCTCTGTGCACAGATTTCAATAAACTTTTTCTCCAAAGAAGATTTTGCTTTCCTGGTACTTTTGTTCCCTCCAAGGTCCGGGGATGGCGTGGCTGATGGATCCCTAGGTAAATAAGGCTTCAACACCACATTGGGGCAGGGGGAGAGGAAGGGGAGCTGAGGAAAGAGTAGAGCCACATACTTAAACAGTACGGCCTGGGATCCTTTCGACTGTCAGTTTTGAGGACAAAACATGGGGCCTTATGCAGGGAACAAGGGATGCTGCCTTATAACCCATGGGTAGGCAAACTAAGGCCCAGGGGCCGGATCCAGCCCAATCACCTTCTAAATCTGGCCCGTGGACGGTCTGGAAATCAGCATGTTTTTATTTGAAGGGACAGTCCCTTATTCCAGCGCCATGTCCCGCTGCTGTCCCTTATTGAGTGGATGTCCCTTAAATTTCAAAGGAAGCAGCTCCTCTCCCTCCCTCCCTGCCGGCCAGGGAGGAGGGAGGCTCCAACTGTGCTGCTTGGCTGTGTTGCTCACCCAATAAGAAGTCTAAGAACGACTGGGGGGTGGAGCTTGCATGCCTTGTGTGTGGCTAGTTAATGCAAGCTGAGTGGTTTTTTGAATGCTGGACGCCATTTTGTTGCATGTGCTGCTGCAAACTTTGCAGTGCAAGGCCAGGCCGGGGAGCCATCTTAAGTTGAGGCTGCATAGGCCTTCTGGTGCATGTGATTCAGATTCTATTCAGTTGAACCTCTGGTTACAAAGTTGGTTGGACAGTGTTCTCAAAGCTACCAGCATGAGTTTGACCAGACTTCAGGAGGTCAGGAAGACTGGAGTGCCTGGAACAGGTGAGGCTGCAGGTCCCTTATTTTCAAGGCTGCTGGTCCCTTATTTTCAAATCTGTAAGTTGACAGCTATGGTTTTTACATGAGTAGAATGTGTGCTTTTATTTAAAATGCATCTCTGGGTTATTTGTGGGGCCTGCCTGGTGTTTTTACCTGAGTAGAATGTGTGCTTTTAATAATAAATTAATAATAATAAATTTTTATTTATACCCCGCCCTTCCCAGTTCAAAAACCGGGCTCAGGGCGGCTAACAACAAATTTAAAACACTTAATTGATGCAACAAAAAACAGCATAAAATACAGTATAAAACATGAATAACAATAAATACAGAATTCAGAAATCAATTTGGGGGGGGGGAACCATCCAATCAACATTTAGCTGGCTAAATTAGTCCTATTTGGACCAGCGTGGAGACCAGGGGAGAATTAGTTGTGGGATCCCAGAGTGGGTAATCTTCATAAAAAGGGGAGGGGGAGGGGAGGAAGGGGAATAAAAGATCAGGCTAAGTTCAAGTTGAAAGCCAGGCGGAATAGCTGTCTTACAGGCCCTGCGGAAAGAAGTTAAATCTTGTAGGGCCCTGGTCTCATGGAACAGAGCATTCCACCAGGCCGGAGCCATCACTGAGAAGGCCCTGGCCCTGGTGGAGGATATTCTGACTTCCTTAGGGCCCGTGACCTCTAAACTATGATTATTCATTATTCATGGACCTTAAGGCCCTCTGCGGGGCATACCAGGAGAGGCGGTCCCATAAATATTTATTTAAAATGCATCTCTGGGTTATTTGTGGGGCATAGGAATTCGTTCATTCCCCCCCCAAAAAATATATATATAGTCCAGCCCCCCACAAGGTCTGAGGGACAGTGGAACGGCCTCCTGCTGAAAAAGTTTGCTGACCCCTGTTATAACTACATCAGGCCATTGGTCCATGCAGCTCAGTATTATTTTCCCATATCTGCCTTTTCCAACATGGTGCCCACGGGTGCCAGGGCACCCGCAATGTCCTAGCAGTTGTTGGGAAACCTCGTTATTTCCCTCGCAAAGCTCCAATGACCAGAGGGCTTTAACAAACAATCTCCCTTCCCAGGGAATTATGGGAATGGGGGGGGGTGTCTCCTGACAACTCTCTGCAGGTGGTGCTTGTATGTTTTCTGAAGAGGGGGATTGTTTTAAACCCACTATATAATTTATTCTATCCAGTTTGGAAACGCTTGAAAAAAAACACCACACAACGTGAACTCTATGTTGCATGGCGTGACTTTGATCTGAGAGCGAACGAGAGACAGCCCTTGGAGCAGTGATGGACTGGCGTTAACAGAACTAGCATGCTACTTTGCTGAAAGACCCCGGACATCCTAATATTGCAGATACGAGAGGTGGACTCATGGCCTGTCAAACTCTATCCCGAGTGAAATCTACCAGACCCCATTGTTTCAGGCCTGGCGACACCCTGCTCCCAGCGTTTCCTATGGCTGCCAAAGAGCTCTTGCCATCAGAAAGTTCTTTCTAATGTTTATTTGGAATCTCCTTTTTTGTAATTTGAATCCATTGGCTCGGGTCCTACCCTCCAGAGCAGGAGAAAACAAGCTTGCTCCCTCTTCCGTGAGACAGCCCTTGAGATATTTGAAGGTGGCTATCGTATATCCTCTCAGCCGCCTCTTTTCCAGGCTAGTCATACCCAGATCCTTCAACCGTTCCTCATCAGGCTCGGTTTCCAGACCCTTGATCATCTTGGTTGCCCTCCTCTGTATACATTCAAGCTTGTTGATATCTGAAGGAAGGTGAAGACAGGTGACCCCACCTAGGCCCGAAGTCACCTCCCCAACCAGGCCTCAAAACTGTTCAAAATTCCTTTTGTCTTCTAAAAACCCACAGCTACAGCTTTTCTGTGGATTCTCACAAGATGTTGGTACATAGGCAAAATGTTACTTTTAAAGGCTAATGAATAGGCTCTATCATTGCCAAGAATACTCAGGCCTGAGAAACGAATCTTATCTCATTCGGTTGCAACATATTGGACATGCCGAACCACCAGGGCTCCTTGACCCACCCCCTCGGCTTCTCAGGCCCCCTTTCCTGGGAAGGGTGCCAAGAGTCCCAATAGTCCCAAGACAGCTTTCTGTTCATGCTCAGAGGAACTCATGGGCAGGACTCCTGAGGGAGGAGAAAGGGGGAGGGAACTGGAAATGGGTATATATGTTTGTGCACATGACTGTGAACCCGTGCATGCTTTCTGTGAACTATCACACTTGCTCCTTCTACCAGTTCATGGATGGTAGAAATAAAAGCTTTTTCTCTGAAACTATTCCTTGAGTGTCTGTTGACTCCCACTTCCCTTTCCCGGGCGCAGTATTTTTCCCACCCGAGGGCAAAGCCTCATAAGGCTACAATGTCCTCCTTAAATTGTGGCGCCCAGAATTGGACACAGGACTGCAGGTGTTGTCTGACCAAGGCAAAATAGAGAATATTACTTCCCTTGATCTGGACACTAGACTTCTGTTGATGCAGCCTAGAACAGCATTAGCTCTTTTTGCTGCTGCATCACACTGTGATATTAAGCTTGTGGTCGACTAAGACCCCTAAATCCTTTTTCCCCCCCCACATGTACTACTGGCAAGTCAGGTCCATTAATTTTTATGAGTCTTCTCTGTGTACGGCTCTGTGTACAACCCTTACCATTTTTCTCGATTTTATTTTATTTTGGTGAGTTGGCAGTATTTTTCTTAACAAATTCTGCACCTCAGGTTTTTTACACAGGACCCAGTTCTGGTGGTACTGGACATGCAAAATTTAATATGTGCAAAGAAATTGTCATTCATTACTCTTTATTTGCAGAACATTTTGCCAATACACTAAAAAACTCTTAAAGCAACCATGCATAATAAAGGCAGCCACCTACAACATCCAGTTATTAAAAAAAAACTCAGAAACAAACCTCCACACATAGACGACTCCCTACACAGTGTAACAAAATAGGGGGAGGACTTAATTTGGAGGAGAAGCCATTTGTTTTGCTCTCTATCCTGAATTTACACACAATGGTCAAAGAGAACCCAAGGCAGTGTACATTTGTAAATTCAGTTTCTTTTGAAGAGTTGGCGACTTTTCAAAATGGAGTCCCACATCTTGGGGATCGTGGCGAGCTTTCCCTATTTCCCCTCACCTGCCTTTATTTATCTTCACTTGCATATTAACATGGCGGAAAGTCATATTGCAAGGTACTCCAGATTGCGGTATTTCACAGCAAAAACTTGCAAACACAGTAAACGAACGTGATTAAAATGAGAGGATTTCGACGTAAGACAGGTAACAATAATGTGGACTAAGCATGGATAACAATAAGCAAAATCTAAGTTAAAATATTTTAAAATGTACAGAATGTCTATGATACAGTACAACTTGGAATCCTTGACGTTGATGCTTCGTGACAATGTTAAGGTCGCTGGAGCCCAGGGGAGGGGTGCAATGGCAATCTGAGAAAATTCTGACATTTATCAGTAAATCCAAAGCACAAGATGATTCGGTTAAAAGAAGAAGATGATGATGATTCGGTAAATGACCAAGTATTTTTCTTGCTTCTGTTTTTTGCAAGTGAGGAGTGACATTTAGCATTTATTTGGTTTTACGTTTCCAAAACAAGTATAATGATAAAATTCTTTCTAATACAGTACCTTACTGTAAGTTTCAAGACCAACTACAGTCAGCTAGAATCAATTCTACAAGAGTATCATTTCCCATGGACTGGTTGCAGATCCCTGACAATCAGGGACAGATCTCAAAAATACGGAGTGCCTGGAAAGAATCATACCCTCTTTCTCCATCATTAACTGGTAAATGTCAGCATTTAAGAAGGGCAAGGTTTGACATGTCCAGGATGATTTAAGAAATGAAATGATTTTCATACAATATCCCCCTGTCCCTTAATCATCCCCGTAGATGAGCTACTGCTATGAAACTCTGAGAAACGCCATGCACTATAGCAATTTTCTTTGAATTACAGGATGCTTTTATTGGCAATTTATAAAATGTAACCTCTCAATAGTCAAAAAGCTTAGCATAACGCATTCGTGGAAGGTAATATACCCCACAGAGACGGTCCAGCGTGCTCACCCGACCCTCCGTACTGTTCACAAAACATCCCGTGCACCCACTAAGCCCAGTTCCCCACTAATATTGTTGCTCTCTAGTCTACATTACAAATGACAGCCCAACTGTTTTGCATCTTTATGCAGAAGCAAAGTCCCGCTGCAGTCCGAGAAGCGATTTCAGCATTGCAGGCTTAAAAGTACTCAAAAGTGTTAGCATACGTGTTGGAGTGAAAGGTTGCAGCATTCATCATCCCATACCTTTGATTTAGTCTCAGAATAGCCCATAATATTTGCTTTTAAAACCATACCAACCAACCAACCAACCAACCAACCAACCAACCAACCAACCAACCACAATTGCTTATTGATCAAGAGCTGCTTCCTTTATTAACATTTATTTGGGACTTGTGTGGAGGCGAGACTGTTTTGCCTCTGTGAAGGATTCTTTGCTCCCCAAATTATGTATGGGGGGGGGGGGTTGGTCCTCTGACCAAGCCAAGAATCTAAGCCAGCCTTGTAAGTAAGCTCATAAAAATCATTTGCCCACAAGTCCTCTTCACTACCAGCCACTGAGCAGGCTGGGAAACTAAACAACAACAACAACAACCACAACCACAACAACCACAACCCTGCTTTCTATTAAGCATCCTGGTTGATGTGGGGAAGGAGGGTCTGTCCATCTTCTACCATTTGCCTCCTGTGCTGTTATGAAGAGGGATTTCCTTCCTTTAAGGCTAGAATGGAGTCCAACAAGGCTGGTACAGGAGAACTGGCCTGAGCCCACTCACTCGCCTGCATGGCATTCCTGCTCGCCTGTGGCGACCAAGCGAGCTGTTAAAACACAAGGCTGATCTCGGTGCAGTCCTAAAACGTGTTTACTTGGAAGTAAGGCCTTCTGATTTCAAGGGGGTTTTACTCCCTTGCTATTTTGCATAGGATTGCAGCCTATATAAAAACATTTGTATGATTTTTTTCAAGAGCCCACACAGAGACCAAGGAAAATAAAAGCGCTGCAGCATGCTGAACTATCGTGGCAGAGGTTGCTAATACAAAAAACTAAAGCCCACACATGCCAGTACATTCGGGAATAAGGTAAGCTCCCTCAATATTCATGACGCAGCTATATCGCTTATTCTTAGACTCTAGTTCCCATCAGCTCCAGCAAGCATGGCCAGCGCTCAGGGATTATGGGAATTGTAGCACCAGTAGCACCATTTGCAGGGAGTGTCTGCATCCCAAACTCAATTAATAGGAACCTGTTCTCAGTAATGTATTTTATTTTTGCCAGATTTCAGCAGAACCTGTTAACCTATGTCTCAATCTCACAAATCAGCTGATAACTGTTAAGCAGAGTGCTCTTTCGCATGCTTCCCATTGCAGGCTTGGAGATTTCCAGTTCAGGTGATGTACTATCTAGTTTTGTGATTCTATAACTGTGACTTTCTTCAGCCGTCAAACAAACCCAAATACGCTGAACTGCCCTGCTGCCCAACATTGTGCGACTCCCCCAATGCGGTGCAAAATCCAACGCACATGTTTCCAGAAATATCATTTTGGAAAATAATCCCTTTTTAACTATGTTAGAAGTGTGGAAAACAACAAACCTTTCTGATGATACCCCTCCCTTCCACTTCCATCTCTGCTAGAGCAAATCTATACGATCAGGTTAAAAAATGTGAGAGTCTAGAATTTTTAACCAAACTGATACCAAGAGGCAACGAACCCCTTTTAAAACACCCTCTTTAAAATTTGGTGTGGGTCAGAACAAGCAGGATGGGTGTCCAAATTCCCTCCCCTCCCCCCAAGTTAAATAATGACCATCTTTCGAAATATGGGGGAGGACACAAGCGGGGTGTTTTTTTTACAGACCACCCTGATTGTCATTCATTCTGCCACAGCCCGTTGCTGAATCTCATTCAGTCGTTTTGCTTCCATCTAGTCCGAGAGAGTACAGAATCACCATCGATTTTGGAAGCTAAAGAGAACAACAACTGGGTCAGAACCAAAACAGCATTATTTTTATCTGCCTCTTTTCCCTTTCTTTTGAAGGCATACACCCAAAAATGTAATCTTTGAGAATCCCTGTTCAGTAATGATAGATCTCTCCTCTAAGTCAAGCAGGAAGTGGGCATAGCTGTGAAATGCAAGGAATCTTCCCTGCAGAGCTGGATCTCCCTTTCTGAAGATCCTGTGCCTAAAGATCCAAACGGAGCTTCTGCCAGTCAGATCTTGGATCGATACATCTCTGCTTTCAAACATGCTTCTTTTCAAGAATGTCTAAAGCATGGCTTTCTTCCTTGACCGGACAATCTCACTCGATGGCCGTAGGCCTGGATGAAGCCCCTTCCCTGCTCTGAGCATCCTTCACAGCGTCAAGGTCCTGTCCTCGGTTAACTCTTTCATGACTAGGATGGCTTGATCTCCGACGGAAGTCTCCTCGATTGTCCACAGGTTGGGCACCCCTCCTTCTCCGGCCTCCGCCGAGGGTGCGTAAGACGTAATGGGCCAGTGAAACGTTTCCGCAGGGTGAGCATATCCGTAATAGTTCTCTTGCGTGAAGCCGATGCTCTCTGGAGTGAAGCTCTGAGTGATGTCCAAAAAGATATTGGCTCCGACCGCAGCCTTGGCCTTGCGCGACCGGCCTTTGTGGCGCTGGGCGTCGTGCGTGTTCTGGTGGCGGATGAGGTGAGAGCTCTGGTTGAAGCTCTTCCCGCACTCGGTGCACCGATAGGGCTTCTCGCCCGTGTGGATCTTCTGGTGGCGGAGCAGCGTGGCCAGGTCGTTGAAGCTCTTCCCGCATTCCGTGCATTTGTAGGGCTTCTCCCCGGTGTGGATTCTCTGATGTCGGAGGAGGGTCCTGCGGTCGCTGAAGCTCTTCCCGCATTCCGTGCACTCAAAGGGCCTCTCGCCCGTGTGCACCCGCCAGTGGGCCTCCAGGTTTGACTTGTCGCAGAAACTCTTGCTGCAGCTGGAGCACTTGTAGGGCTTTTCCCCCGTGTGGCTGCGCCAGTGAGTCTTGAGACTGTACTTGTTGTAAAAGCTCTTGCTGCAGCTCGAGCAGTGGAATGTCTTCTCCCTGGTCTCCACGTGCGTCTTTTGATGCGTAATGAGATTTGTGGTCCGGTTAAAGCTCTTCCCGCACTCGGGGCATTTGTACGGCTTCTCGCCCGTGTGGATTCTCTGATGTCTAAGAAAGCTGGTTTTGTCGCAAAAGCCTTTGCTGCAGACTGTGCACTTGTAGGGCTTCTCCCCCGTGTGGATTCTCTGATGCACCTTAAGGCTCGCCTTGCGCGTGAAGCTCTTCCCGCAAACCTTGCACTGGTTTTTTCTTTTGCCTTTGTAAACTTTCGCCGGAGCTGGCAACCCGTTGAAGTCGCTGCCCTGGCAATTGGGTTTATCCCGCCAGTCTTCTTCTGTTTGGTCATCCCCGTTTTGCTCTAGTCCTCCTCGATCTCCAACATTATCTTCATCCTCTGTATCGTCTGACAACACTCCGTATGGTTCCCATTCACTCTCGCTCTCCCAGCCATCACCTAGTAGAGAGGGAGAGAGAGAGATCAATACAAAAGTGAAGGAAATATAAAAGATTCAAACTCTGTGAAATCGCACCAAGTCTATTTCTGCGAAGAACAAAGAGCTGAAAAATGGTTCTTTTGCCTGTAGATCCCTTTGGCATCTTTAAGGGAAGAGACCACAACCTTTTTGACACCTGGGAAGGTTATTTATTTATGCCACTACTGCGGCTTGTGTTCTGTTAGCCCCAAAATAGAAAACAAGCAAAGTCCCAACTAAAGAAGAATGCCAACTGAAACTGATGGAACATGCGCAGCTTGTGGACCTAACATATAGAAGAGAACAAGAACATACATTTAAAGATGATTGGAAAATGTTTATTGAATATACGGAGGAAAATTGTGTATATCTGAAAATGTGGACAGCATGAAGATAAATTCAACAGTGTAAATAAGTTTGGGTGGATGTTATAATGGAATACTGAATGGTTTAGTTTATATAAAATACACAGGGATTTATGTTGTGCAATATGAATCATGGAAAGAGAGGAACGGAAGTCACTGATGTTTTAAGGTTGTTTAAGTGAATATTCTAAAATGTAAAAAAGAAATTTAATAAAAATTATAATAATAAAAAAAGGAAGATACCACAGATCGGTGGTAGACTTGCTTTGCATGCAGAAAGTCCCAAGCTCAAATCCTGACATCTCTGTGCAGGGCTGGGAGAGACTCCCACTTACAGAATCATAGAACTGTAAAGTTGGGACCATAGCTGTCAACTTTTCCCTTTTCTTGCGAAGAATCCTATTCAGAATAAGGGAATTTCCCTTTAAAAAAGGGAAACGTTGACAGCTCTGGTTGGGACCCCAAGGGTCATCCAGTCCAACCCCCTGCAATGCAGAAATCTCAGCTTAAACATCCATGACAGATGGCCATCCAGGTTTGAAACCCTGGAGAGCTGCTGCCAGTCAGGGAAGACAATACTGAGCTGGGTGGACCAAGGATCTGACTTGGTATAAGACAGCTTCCTGTGTTCCTCAACTGACTACAGTGGTACCTCAGGTTACAGACGCTTCAGGTTACAGACTCCGCTAACCCAGAAACAGTACCTCAGGTTAAGAACTCTGCTTCAGGATGAGAACAGAAATCATGCTCCGGCGGCATGGCAGCAGCAGCAGGAGGCCCCATTAGCTAAAGTGGTGCTTCAGGTTAAGAACAGTTTCAGGTCAAGAACGGACCTCCAGAACGAATTAAGTACTTAACCCAAGGTACCACTGTAGTCATACCTTGGGTTAAATATGCTTCAGGTTATGCTCCACGGCACCCCAGAAGTAATGTAATGTGTTACTTCCGGGTTCCGTTGCACGGACGCTCAAAATGACATCACGTGAACGCGGAAGCGGCAAAACACGACCCGCGCACGCTCAGTCGCGTATTATGTTCTACTCAGGATGCGAACGGGGCTCCGGAATGGTTCCCGTTCGCATCCAGAGGTACCACTGTATTGTTATTAAATTTATATCCTTTCCTTTCCTCCAAGGTGTTTCAAGTGTTATACCTGCCCCCCCCCACCTCTACTTTATCCCACAACAACTCTGCGAGGTAAATTAGGCCAAGAGAAAGTGACTGGCCCAAAGTCACCCCAGTGAGCTTCCTGGCCGAGTGTGGATTTGGACTCCGGAGTCACAGGTCCCAGCCTGCCATTCTAACCACCAAAACACACCTGGGGTCAGACGGGGGCAGCTCCATGTCATCGCTACCCTAATCCAACAATGGGTGCCTCATGCCTTGGTGCCAAATGCCCCTCCCAAGCCCCCCCCCCAGTTACCTCACAGGCAACACCCCTGACCAACCCTACCTTGCACCCTCCTTGAACTCTGGTGTTACCACCTGATTGCCTGGATGAAGGCCGGAGGCGGTGGGTGAGAGTTTGTGTAGAAACCATCATGTCCTCTCCCAAAAAATCTTGGGAAGTGTGGTTTACTAAGAACTGTGGGGAGGGCCCTGCTCCCCTCTCAGAACCCCCACTCCCAGCATGGCTTAACAGTCAATCCCTCTTCCTATCGAACTCAGGGAATTGTATCTCTGGGAAGAGAAGGGCTGTGCTTCTTAATAACTATCAGCACCCCTCAACGAACATGGCTTCTGAGAGGGAAAGAAGAAACAATCCCAAACAGGGAAGAATGGCAAACCAAGTTGATGGACTACGCTGAAATGCCAAAATTAACTGGAAAGCTTTAGGAACCAAGAGGACAAGAACTTTAGAAAAAGAATGGGGGGAAATTATAATTTATAAGCGTCTCCACCCCCATCGTTCTGCCTGGACGCTGAGGTCCAGCTCCGAGGGCCTTCTGGCGGTTCCCTCATTGCGAGAAGTGAGGCTACAGGGAACCAGGCAGAGGGCCTTCTTGGTGGTGGCGCCCGCCCTGCGGAACGCCCTCCCATCAGATGTCAAAGCGATGAATAACTACCTGACATTCAGAAGACATCTTAAGGCAGCCCTGTTCAGGGAAGCTTTTAATCTGTGATATTTTACTGTATTTTTTGTTTCTATGGAAGCTGCCCAGAGTGGCTGGGGAAATCCAGCCAGATGGGCAGGGTACAAATAATAAATTATTATTATTATTATTATTATTCAGGAGACCATTGTAAGAAGATGAAAACATTAGCAGGATTTTAACCTCACTTGTAAGGTAACAAAGACTATGGGCAATTTGGATGGATAAAAAAAAGTGGATAATGGATTGATATGCAGTTGTAAATATTGACATTAGGACCCATGGAAGGGATGGTGGGGGAAAATCTTGAGATTTGGGGCAATCTCTTTATATGGACTTTTAATTGATTTTGTTGTAAGTTTCTATTTTTTTAAACCAAATAAAAATTATTTCAAAAAGAGAAAAGAAACATGGCTTGTTTAAAACGGGATAAGACCACTTTGGTTGTCTGGTACAGATGTGGCCACAGTCAAACAGCATCTGGTGGGAAGGCAGAGGGGCCCCATCCTGGCTCGTAGCGGACACTCACTCTCTGCAGCTTCAGCCACAAAAGAAATGCCCTCTTGGGATCCTCCTGGTTGTGCCTCGAGTGGCTCTTCCAACAAAATGCCTTCGTCTTGGGAGTCCTCTATGCTGAGGGAGGTCCCAGTCGCGTTATCTGTAGCGAGGGGGAAGGGAGAACAGATCACTTTCTGTCTGAATTGGACAGAAAACCAGGATATGAATCTTCAAATAAGTAAATCTACCAGCTGATTCCTTCTGCCATGTCTCTCTCGGCTGATTTCCCTCAGGCGTCTCGGCTTCTCTTCCATTTCCAACGTTTTCCTTCGGCTCCTCCATCTCGCTCTCTTTCGGAGCCACTTCAGCCGGTCCCCCGCTGTGTTCGCTCCCCCAGAGATCGGCCACTGAAATAGGAGACCAAGAAGATCGTAAGGGGAAAATGGCACCTTAAACCACGAGATTTCCCCCCCAAACCCTGGGGAGATGCCTCACGAATCAGACGGTGGCCTGGTTCACACAACAGGCCAGGCCAAAACTTGGCTTGGAGAAGCTCCTGAAAAGGACCTCACAGCTGCTTTTTGCTTTGCTCCTTCTAGCTGCGTTTGCTGTCCAGAGCTCAGCCATGGTTTGGCTCAGCGTGGCCTCCAAACTGGGCCTCGTGGTAAAGCTCTCTCCTACCTAAGGACATAACCTTGTTCCTCAGTAACCATGAACTATGACCAAGGGAAGGAGCTTAATCACGAGCCCCGGGTTTGGAAGACATGCTAAGTCAATCCTTGGCAGCAAAAACCAGGGAGGGTCAGAGTTTCCTTCTCCTAGATGGGCTACCTTCCCAGGTTGACAAGCCCCGCCTGCCCCCCTAAAAGGTCCCAAATGCTGCAATTAAGAATCTACCTGTTGGTTGTTCTCCTTCTTCAGAGTTCTGGTCAAATATCTCTTCTTTTTCTTCCAACCAGGAGATGAGATCAGGTTTAGGAACCGGAGGTCCTTCTGGAGAAGAATGAAAAAAGCCCATCACACACACCAAAGCTATTATTTCTGGCTTTCTTGAGGAACTTCAAACCAGCCACTCTGAAACTACCCTGGCCACTGCCACTCCAGCACAATATTTGGGAAGGCAAGATCTTCTAACTGAGGGACTGAAGGGGAATCTGCTGCAGGCTTTCAGATTTTCTTGGACTCCAGTTCCCATCCGCACTGCAGCCAGCATGGGCAGCAATCAGGGAAGATGGGAGTTTAGGGTCTTGCAGGTTCTGCAGGCCAGGAAGTTCCTCACCTTGAGAGTTAGAGAGATCCTGTCAATGGCTGTTAGCAATTATCTGCTACTTATTTTAGAAAGTGGTCTGTTCATCTGTCCTCTGTAGGCTTGGACGCCTCTCAAGATATTGGGGATTGAAGCTGGGATGTCCTGCCTGCCTCTACCAGTGAGCTGTGGCCCTTCCTTATGTCTCAACATAAAGGTAAAGGGACCCCTGACCATTAGGTCCAAGTCGTGGCCGACTCTGGGGTTGCGGTGCTCATCTTGCTTTATTGGCCGAGGGAGCCGGCGTACAGCTTCTGGGTCATGTGGCCAGCATGGCAAACCAGAGCAGCGCACGGAAACACCGTTTACCTTCCCACTGGAGCAGTACCTATTTATCTACTTGCACTTTGATGTGCTTTCAAACTGCTAGGTTGGCAGGAGCAGGGACCGAGCAACAGGAGCTCACCCCGTCACGGGGATTCGAACCGCCAACCTTCTGATCGGCAAACCCTAGGCTCTGTGGTTTAACCCACAGCGCCATCTGCATCCCTATGTCTCAATAAAGAATGGCTCAAAATAGAATCAGAGTTGGAAGGGACCCTGGGGATCATCTAATTCAACCCCCTTACAATGCAGGAATATGCAGCTGTCCCATACGGGGATCGAAGAAGAAGAAGAAGAGTTTGGATTTGATATCCCGCTTTATCACTACCCGAAGGAGTCTCAAAGCGGCTAACATTCTCCTTTCCCTTCCTCCCCACAACAAACCCTCTGTGAGGTGAGTGAGGCTGAGAGACTTCAGAGAAGTGTGACTAGCCCAAGGTCACCCAGCAGCTGCATGTGGAGGAGCGGGGAATCAAACCCAGTTCCCCAGATTACGAGTCTATCGCTCTTAACCACTACACCACACTGGCTCTCAGCTCTAACCAACTGAGCTATCCAGCTGACATATTTGAGATGACTTCACCCAGAGACGTGATAGAATTATAAGAAGATGCTTTGTCCCAAGCCAGACCACTGGTCCACCTGTTTCAACACCGCCTACATTGACTGGCAGCAGCCTTTAAGGGTTTCAGGCAGGGAACATTCGCAGCCCAGAACTGAACCTGGGACCTTCTGCATGCAAGGCCCGATTCTCTGCCACAGGGGCTGCAAGTCCTTCCTCAGTGTCCCTCCACCAAAGAGCGAAGGGATCCTTACCCAGAGAGGCGACGTTCCCATAGTTCTCCACCATGACGTCCCTGTAGAGGGCTCTCTGGTCTGGGTCCAGCAGGCCCCACTCCCCCTCCGTGAAATGCACAGCCACTTCCTCAAAGGTCACAGGCCCCTGGAAGGAAGTGGGGATGGCGGGAAGTCATTCTCACAAAGAGTCCCACGCAAGGTGGAAAACTTTCCACTTCCCTGTATCCCAGGATTGGAGAACCCAGCGCTATTTTTTCTCCCCCCCCCCCCTTATATTAATTTTATTTTATTACTACTATTATCATTCAAATGCTATTTTTTCTTTTAAAAAAATGTTTACGGGTTGTCTCATTTTGACTCAAGAAAATCACCATTTTATAGTTCAAATCGGGGGGGAAATAAAGACAGTAAATGGACAAAGAACATGCATTACTCATATTGAAATACTGCCCCTCAACGAGGCCAAACTTTCATCAGTAAAACACCACACATCCACATTCTACATTGCTTCACACATTAAACGCCCGCTTCCGTCTGAGACTTAGGAAACACCGGGAAAGGAAATGAAGCCGCCATCAGGCGTAGCAGCGGAACTGACGATTCACCGTGCTAGAGAAAAAACTAAAAACTTTAATTTTTTTGGTTTCTTCTCCCCTGCATCCCCCCAGAATAAAGCACTGAGGGAGCCTAAGACTCAAGGGCCAAATGTGGACCTCCAGGGTGTGTGTGTGTAACAAAAGGAAGTCCCTTTGAGGGTCTTTGCCTTACCTGATCGGAATCCATAGCATCTGTTTCTATCCCAGCACAAAATGAAGATGAGCCATGACTTATTTCAGCAAACAGCTCTCCACCTGCAAAGCAGACAACACGATGACAAGGCAGTTACCCTCTCAACACATTTAAAACGTGGCACTCGACTCCTGTCATTATTGGTGTGCTAGATAAGAAATAACTCTAAAATGTGTTGAGAGATGTAAAGAAGAAAGAAAGAAAGAAAGAAAGAAAGAAAGAAAGAAAGAAAGAAAGAAAGACAAAACATACTTTGATAAGCTGCGAACCTGTTTTGAGTGCACAAAAATTGTTAGAATTATTTATTCAATTTGTAGGATAATAGACTATACAGAACTGGCCAAATTTAGAGAATCTAATGCTGTTTTAAGGAAGAACGGATGCCTTTTCAGACTATTATAAAGAAATATTATAGTATGATGAACTTGTGAGCAGGATTTGAGCTATGAGCTACAGAAGTAATTAGATTATTATACTGTAGTTATGATTTAATAGATAGACGATAAAGGGCAAAAGGGGGGGAGCAAGAACATGGAAAATGGGGTGAGAAGTTGATAAAAGTAAGAGAAAAGATGAAATTTTGTTTTGACTGTGTATGTTAAAAACACTGTAACTTAATAAAATGTAATCAAATAATAATAATTTGCGTACCACCCTTCATCCGAAGATCATGGGACGGTTCACAACATAAAAACGTATTCTTACGTACACTACGTAACAACATACTCCATTTATTCTAATTCAATCACTAAACTATATCTTTCACCTGGAATGAGGTGTGGCACTCAAAGCAATAATTAATTGCTCATTTTACCAGAACAAAATGGCTGGGATGATCCCAATGACAAAACTAGGCTTACTCTTCTGGATTAACACACGGTCTCTCTCCACTGTGCTAATGCTCAATGTTTCGTTAAGGATTCTCCATTAAAAGAACAAAGGAAGGTATCGCTTTCCAGTCCATCGTGCTTGAACTGGAAGGCTTCCAGAAGTAAGGATAACTAAAAAGTTTGGGTTGCAAGGACAACTGTTAGCACTCACCCATCAAATGAGAATTGGAAAAACATTCTGGTCTGCGGTACAAATGTTAACCGCAGTTTTTTGATTCACTGTCACAGGTTTAAGGTTTTTTAAATAGTGACTAGACTCTTGAATTACAGGGTAAGGTAAAGATAAATGTAACAAAACCCTTATATTGTTGCTGCTGAATCGTATATTGAATTCCACAAAAGAGCAAGACAAGGAGCTATAAATGATGTTACTTTGCTATGATGGCTAAATTAGCATCTTATTAAGAGTAGGAGCCTCAAGCGATAGAAAGAATACATTTTGGGAAAGTTGGTCCAACCTTCCAAAATACAGTGGTGCCCTGCAAGACGAATGCCTCGCAAGACGAAAAACTAGCTAGACGAAAGGGTTTTCCGTTTTTTGAGTCGTTCCGCAAGACGAATTTCCCTATGGGCTTGCTTCGCAAGACGAAACGTCTTGGGAGTTCTTGCGAGTTTGTTTCCTTTTTCTTAAAGCCGCTAAGCCGTTAATAGCCGCTAAGCCGCTAATAGCTGCTAATAGCCGTGCTTCGCAAGACGAAAAAACCGCAAGACGAAGAGACTCGCGGAACGGATTAATTTCGTCTTGCGAGGCACCACTGTATATAGGTGATCCAGGGACCTTCAAGCACCAGAAATTCTTACCAAGAAAATCTGTGTCGCCATCATTTTCCTGCGCCATCACTCTGAACAGGGGCCTCTGCAAAATGTCTGATGGAGCTCCTGCCTGGGACGAGTCAGCAGCCACGTCCATGAATGCCACCTGTACACAGAACAAAGAGAGGGCATCAATGTTCTGTATGCAGATTTAATAAAAACCAATATGAATTGGAAAAAAAAAAAAAAAACAAAGAGAGGGGACCCCCCCCCTCTAAGTCAGGAAAATAAAAGGGGCCAGCTCTTCACGCATAAGCCTGACCGGTCCACTCCAGTCTTCCAACGGGGGCCCTGCTCCTGAAACAACTGCCAGATATTGGGCATGCAGGGCCTTCTCTGTGGCACCACCCAAAGTAACGCAAAGGATTGCGAGATCAGGAAACTGGCAACAAACTTTCTCAAAGCCTTAGGTTTTCTGCTTTCAAACATTGCTGCCCTGGGCTGGCTCTTCCTTGCTGGCTTCCCAGTAATCAATTCTCTTCCTTCCCACCACTTTCATTAATTGTTCACCCTAAACCAGTGGTTTGTAATATTGTTAAATTCAGAACAAAATTGATCTAAAAATAAAAGTTTTTTTTAAAATCAGCCTTACTTCATTTGGTACCATTAGCAGTATTAAGCACTTTCAGAAAATCATTTTAAAATATTTGACTGCTGTTTTACACTGTTTTGCTTAACAGTGGAGACTCCTGCCACAGTGAAACATTTGAGAATCGCCCGACTAGGATGACCAGCATACCTGTTAAAGGTAAAGGTAAAGGGACCCCTGACCATTAGGTCCAGTCGTGGCCGACTCTGGGGTTGCAGCACTCATCTTGCTTTACTGGCCGAGGGAGCCGGCGTACAGCTTCCGGGTCATGTGGCCAGCATGACTAAACCGGTTCTGGTGAACCAGAGCAGCACACAGAAACGCCGTTTACTTTCCCGCCAGAGCGGTACCTATTTATCTACTTGTTACCAGTGCTTTTTTTCTGGGAGGACGCAGGGGTACACATACCCCTAAACATTTTGTGAATCTAACGGGAGAATAAACTATTATTATTTTTTTAAGTTTCTTCTCTAGCACAGTGAATCGCCAGTTCCATTGCTACCCCTGATGGTGGCCTTTTGTCCATTGACTGTATTTATTTTTCCCAATTTGAACTATAAAATGGTGGTTTTCTTGAGTCAAAATGAGAGTACCCCTAAACATTTTTTTAAAGAAAGAATGCACTACTTGTCACCCACCTGCGGCACCAGATAATCACTTGGAAAAATACCAGGATGCAACTCGCTCACCTGATCATCTTCTTCTTGCTTCTTCATGAGGAAATCTTTGGCCAGGCCAGCGGTTGGGATACAAGCCTCTCCGTCACTCAACCTCGCCACGAAGCTCTGCATTTCTTCAGCTAGGGGTTGTTCCTTCGTGGGCCAAGTCGAATTCAGCATCTGGTGCAGAGGCGCGTCTAAGGGGATTGCATCCTCCTCGCTCAGGACAACCGCTGCTCCGTTTCTTTCCCAGCATCCTCTACTGCTCCCAGCCTGGGCGGCAGACAGGTCCACGGCCACCGCTTTGGGGCCGACCACGTCTTGCGAGTCTTCTGTCTTCACTTGGTTCTCCAGCGCGGCCTCCAACTGCAGACCGACAGCCAACGGGTCTCCTTGTTCTGCTCTCATTCTGTCGTTTCTTGGGGGAAAGGCAGAATTTGGAGGGGAGGAGGAGGAGGTCGGATGCTAGTCGCGGGCCCGCAAAAGTCCGCAGGCTGCTGTTCTGCCACACTGCCAAATGAGGCAGTCACATCACATCAGAAAGGCAAAACTGAAGGGTTCCAGAAAACCATTGGGTCTCATCCCTACAGGAAAGGGAGAGAAAGGCCGAGGATGAGAAGAACAGAGAAAAACAAGAAGGGTGTTTAAGCATCTTCCCATCAGTCATTCATTCGTCCCACACTTTTCCACACTGTCACTTTCCTAACTGCAAAATGTGGGTGTTTTTGAAAAAGCAGGTTTGCTGGAACAGAGCACTTTGAAGGAATAATAATAATAATTTTACTATTTATACCCCGCCCATCCAGCTAGGCAGCCCCAGCCACTCTAAAACCTAAATTTCCAGAATGCAGTAGAATCACTGCAGCAAAATACTGTACAGTGCATTTTCCTGTCACTTTCCTAACTGCAAAAAGTCGATTTCTTTCTGTAAGTGCTTTTTTTTGCAACAGAGAGAGCACCTTAACTGCACATAACCTAATTTTCTCTAATGTGCTTAAATCCCTCCGGCAAAACACTGGCTGGGAGGAGACCTATTCACTTGGGATAATTATTTTTTAAAGGTGAGGTAAGGACTTCTGTTTTGCCTAAAGCTATAGCCACATGCATGCCTACTTCTGAGGAAACACACACAGGACTAGGCTGCAACTCATTGGCAATACTGGCTTCTAGTCAGCTGCTGAGCTAAATTCAATGTGCTGCTTTTGGCATATAAAACCCTATACCTAGAAGATCGTCTCACTCCTTATATACCTAACTTTGCACTGCACTCTGCAGGAGGGGGAATCCTGCAAATACCGTCCTATCAGGAGGTCCATCCTGCACAATATTGTGATATTGGGCCTTTAGTATACCTGAAGGAGCGTCTCCACCCCCACTGTTCAGCCCGGACATCGAAGTCCACCACCAGGGGCCTTCTGGCAGTTCCCTCCCTGCAAGAGGTGAGGTTACAGGGAACCAGGCAGAGGGCCTTCTTGGCAGTGGCTCCCACCCTATGGAACTCCCTCCCATCATATGTCAAGGAAATAAGCAATTATCTGACTTAGAAGACATCTGAAGGCAGCCCTGTTTAGGGAAGTTTTTAATGTCTGATGTTTTATTGTGTTTTTAATATTCTGTTGGGAGCCTCACAGAGTGGCTGGGGAAAACCAGCCAGATGGGTGGGGTATAAATAATAAAATTTTAATAATTATAATTATATTGTGGATTTCCCTCCTCTCAAATATTAGACAGGCATCGTCTCTTGTTTCCTACTGAAGACCGTCTTCTTCCAACAAGCTGATTAAGCAGAGATTCTCCCCGACCTGCTTCAGTATGGGAATTGTTTTAAGTATGTTTTTTTAAATAAAATAAAATATTTTAATATATATTAATGAAAACAATTATCATATTAATCCTAGGGAAAAAATGATTACGTTTTGCTTTTTATGTTGTGGTCAACTTACTATGCCTCCCTGGTTCTGAAAACTGGTGCAAGGCAGGCTCCTGCACATTGTTGTATTATTAAAGTTTAACAAATAAATAATTCATTTTTAAAAGGCAGGCTACCGCAGGTCGCAAATGAATTTACTGGACATTTAGCAGAGAAGAATTTGGCAATTTGTTCTTGTTGCTATTATCAGGACCCGTTCAAAAGCACTGCAGTGTGGAATGCAAGCGGGTCCATGCCCTTTCTCAGAATATTCCATTCCGTTCCTCCCTCCCAGTTTTCCCTTCCTCCTCACCACAACCACCGAGAGGCCTCAGAAACCCTTGAATGAATTGGGGCATTCCCTTAATTTCATCCCCCTAAGTACAGTGGTACCTCAGGTTAAGTACTTAATTCGTTCCGGAGGTCCATTCTTAACATGAAACTGTTCTTAACCTGAACCATCACTTTAGCTAATGGGGCCTCCTGCTGCCGCCACGCCGCTAGAGCACGATTTCTGTTCTCATCCTGAAGCAAAGTTCTTAACCCAAGGAACTATTTCTGGGTCTGTAACCTGAAGCGTATGTAACCTGAAGCGTCTGTAACCCGAGGTACCACTGTATATTTTTCTGCTCGTGCAAACTTTGGGGTCCTCACCCCCACCGCGGCCTGCTGCTCCCAACCTCTTGGGAGCCGTTTTGCCCATGTAAGGATTTGAGAGTCCCACTGGTACAGATAATTATTAAACATTTATATTCCACTGGCAAAGCACCTGGGAGGGCTGCTTCCATGAGGCTCAGAACAAGTGTGCAAAACTAGTCCTTCCTTTTGCTTGTCTACCAACATCCGGTTTCATTAGCATCCTAAAATTCTAGAATTAGAAGGGAGGGAAGGAAAACTTTTTGTGACCCACTTTTTGTGACACACCCTGCATAATCTTACATGTCCCCTCTTACTTTCCCTTTTCTCTATAAACAATGCCTCCCCCCCACAAAATGCTGCAACCTTTTCATAGAATCATAGAGTTGGAATAGACCACAAGGGCCATCGAGTCCAACCCCCTGCCAAGCAGGAAACACCATCAGAGCACTCCTGACATATGGTTGTCAAGCCTCTGCTTAAAGACCTCCAAAGTAGGAGACTCCACCACACTCCTTGGCAGCAAATTCCACTGTCGAACAGCTCTTACTGTCAGGAAGTTCTTCCTAATGTTTAGGTGGAATCTTCTTTCTTGTAGTTTGGATCCATTGCTCCGTGTCCGCTTCTCTGGAGCAGCAGAAAACAACCTTTCTTTTCATCATATGCTCCAACCCCCTTGATCATTTTGGACAACTTTTTCTGAACCTTTCCACAGCTCTGCGATCTCCCATTTATTTGTTTTTCAGGTGCGGCGGCCAGATGGATAGGGAAAATGACCTCAGGTGGATGGGGAAAGTGACCTCAACGGCCGCCCTCCTTGCCTTGGGGGTCAAACCGGGCTGCGTTTTCCTTGCCCCTCCCCTTTCCACACTCTCACAATTGAAAACTGCCTTCTCCCCTTTTTTCTCTTTTTTTTGGGGGGGGGGGCTTCCCAAAATCCCACCCCACCCTTCAAATTAAAAGGCCAAGCTTGCTTCCATCTGCCCCAACTGGGGAGGAGGATGAAGAAGGGGGCAGGAGAAAGGGAGCACATGTGGCAAATTATTGGACACCCCCTTGAGTTTCATGACAACTCTCATGCTGCAAATCTCCCCTGCACCGCTCTCTTTAATCTACCCATGCACACTTTTGCAAGAAACTCACCAGATCCCCTCCAGCCATGGACATCACCGCCTGGATCTTACCCACAGTGGCTGGGGGAGGGTTTTTTGGGGAGAGAGAGAGAGAGAGAGAGAGAGAGAGAGATGAAAAGCAGGAAGTGACTTAAAGCAGTTTACAACCCTCCTTCCTCAAAGGTATCCTAGGAATAGAGACTCGGTCAGCTTAACCCTTAGAGAAGCATTTCAGATGTATTGCAAAGGCAAAACACACACAGACAAGCAAACACATCACAACACTTTGAGGGCTAGTCTGATGCACATGCACACACACACACACACACACACACACATCTGGGTACTCTAAGGACAGCTCTGTTTTCCTGCAAACACACCATACAGAAAAGACAGTGCCCGCACACTGTCCCTTTAAAGCAGTTACCAAATTGCTGTTTCCCTCTCAAAGAATTCTGGGAGCTGTAGTTTTCTGGGAATGGTGGCTCCGCCCAGGGTAAAACTACAGGGCCCAGAATTCTTTCAGAGGGAAGGATGTGTTTCAAAGGTGCTTTATAAGCCAAAGAGCCATAAAGAGCTTTCAAAGCCCGACCTGACCGTGACCAGAAGGAGGAGTACCAGGAAGAATGGATGAAATTTAATGGCTATTTAGTTAAATACGTTAAGTTAAATTAATTGGAAAAAGCTTGCAATAGCCAGATAGGCTTAGGCTTTAAATATGTAAAATGATGGATTAATATGTTTAACGCTGAATGAATAAGAAAGAAACATGTTAAGTGATTAAGTTAATTATATAAGAATTTGGAAAACCGTTAAAATGATATACATTGAAATTCAACTAGGGGGATATGAGGAAGTCACTTAACAATGTTAATAAGATTAGTTTTAATAAGGTTATGATTTATGTTAGTTTATTTGTTTGTTGGTTTATAATTTTGTGAAAATCAATTAAAAAATTGGGGGAATCGTGGGGACCTGTTGTTTGTAGACGACACCCCCCCCGAGCTTCACATTCAAAATAAACATTTCCTTGCATTACACCAAATATTTTACTGATAAGAAATACACTGGGAAACAAAACAACTCCTAGCTGTGCTTGATTCATAACATAAAACACAGCTACCATATAATATCACCGGAGGATATCCAGGCAGTATAAAACAAAGCAGCTACGTAAAAGCGCTGCTCCTTCCCAATGTAGACCCCCCCCATTAATACATTTATACATACATATTACGGATATACAAACTGTTGTAAACAAAATCTGCCCTTTTCCCCTTATGGGGTATCCAAGAGTCCTTACATAGGCTCCCTATTGGTAGGAGAAAATAACAGAGGCCAGCCAACCAACCAAACAAACATTCATTTCAGACAATCTTTAAAAATATTCATACATACCCACACTCAGTCCCACCACCGCCCCTCACCCCCACCCTGTGCGTAACAGAATGTGTAACAGAAAAAGAAGTAGAAAGTTGGTTTAATAGTGTGTGAAAGAAAGTAATAGAAATGGAAAGAGAATGCAATTGAGTAGATTGGAAGTACAATGTAAAATATTGATAGGCCTTGCATCTTCCTGCCATCCTTGCCATCCTCTCCTGCCACAGCCTTTGAAAACCACTGGAACACTATATGAAGCTATGCACCTCAGGTATCAAAGGACAGAATACCGTATTTTTCGCACTATAAGACGCACCAGACCACAAGACGCATCTAGTTTTTGGAGGAGGAAAACAAGGAAAAAAATATTCTGAATCTCAGAAGCCAGAACAGCAAGAGGGATCGCTGTGCAGTGAAAGCAGCAATCCCTCTTGCTGTTCTGGCTTCTGGGATAGCTGCGCAGCCTGCATTCGCTCCATAAGACGCACACACATTTCCCCTTACTTTTTAGGAGGGAAAAAGTGAGTCTTATAGAGCAAAAAATACGAGAGTTTATTATTCTCTCTCCCCCCCCCCATTGATTTTCCATTTTAAACAAACAAAATACAAACAAAGTACAATAAATTTCAACAGTCATCCACACACTTCCTTATCCATCACTCTGCCGAGCCATGACTTCCCTCCCTCCCTCCATCAGGTTTTCGTTTTCAGTCTACTTCCCGCAGTTTCTTCTTATTTTGTCAAGTCCACGTCGTAAGATTTATTTCAGTCCTGCTAGTGTCTTCAGATTTCTACAGTTATTATTTATATAGTCCATGAATTTACTCCAATCCCTTTGGAATTTTGGTTTTGGATCCTGCAGGTTAGTTTTGCTAGTTCTGCATAATCCACCATTCTCGTCTGCCACTCCTCCACCATTGGTAATTCCTGTACTGTACTTTCCATTTTTGGGCAAACAAAGTTCTAGCAGCAGTCGTTGCATACATAAATAACCTTTGATCCGCTTTTTCAGTTTCCTCTGTCAGCATTGCCCTTGAGCCAGTGCCACCAACTGGACTCATCCACTTCAGCCCCGACTGGGCTAGGCGAGCTGGGTAGCACTTCCAGAGACCACCTTCTGCACAGGAACAGGTCAAAGTGCTGTGGACTCACAGCTTGGAGTTGTGAGCACCGGATTCACTCCCACAAGAAGACAGTCGTCGCACAGCAGAGTACAGCAGAGTCTAGCAGAGTATATAAACAACTCGGAGAGCAGCTCTATAGAATATCTTCTTTATTCTATAACTGCAACTATTATACAACTATATACAGAGCTAAATGGGTCTAAGCATAAATGAATGCTGCACTGCACTGAGTGTCTGCAGCTGCTCTTAGCAGCAACCTTATCTCTACACATGATCTCTAACACTCAGTCTCTCTCTCTCTCTCTCTCTCTCTCTCTCCCCAACACTGACTGACTGACTTGGTGCTGGAGCAGAATAAGTAGAGAGCAGAACACGCCTCCTGCTCTCTGGAGAATCAGCGGACTTAATCATAGAATCATAGAATCATAGAGTTGGAAGAGACCACAAGGGCCATCGAGTCCAACCCCCTGCCAAGCAGGAAACACCATCAGAGCACTCCTGACATATGGTTGTCAAGCCTCTGCTTAAAGACCTCCAAAGTAGGAGACTCCACCACACTCCTTGGCAGCAAATTCCACTGTCGAACAGCTCTTACTGTCAGGAAGTTCTTCCTAATGTTTAGGTGGAATCTTCTTTCTTGTAGTTTGGATCCATTGCTCCGTGTCCGCTTCTCTGGAGCAGCAGAAAACAACCTTTCTCCCTCCTCTATGTGACATCCTTTTATATATTTGAACATGGCTATCATATCACCCCTTAACCTCCTCTTCTCCAGGCTAAACATGCCCAGCTCCCTTAGCCGTTCCTCATAAGGCATCGTTTCCAGGCCTTTGACCATTTTGGTTGCCCTCCTCTGGACACGTTCCAGTTTGTCAGTGTCCTTCTTGAATTGTGGTGCCCAGAACTGGACACAGTACTCCAGGTGAGGTCTGACCAGAGCAGAATACAGTGGCACTATTACTTCCCTTGATCTAGTTGCTATACTCCTATTGATGCAGCCCAGAATTGCATTCTCAGGAGATTCTTGGATATGGGAGGGGTGAAATCTCCTCATCCTCTCCCATCAAGCCCAGCAAAAAAGGCTTCTGACTTTTTTGGGAAGGTATATTTAAGCATCTTTTTCAATTCGTTGCAAATCAGTTCCCAAAATGATTTTGTTTTCTCACATGACCACCACATGTGATAAAAATCGCCATCCTTCTCTTTACATTCCCAACATAATTTACTACTCATCCTATACATCTTTGCCCATTTCGTAGGTGTCAAGTACCATCGGTACTTATATTCTCTTTCAAGGTGGCACATGCTGTAAATTTTAGACTCTCGTTCCACCATCTCACCTACACTTCGTACTTGATATTGTACCCAAAATCTATTATTTATTCTCAGAACAGTTAATGACCCCTGTACTTTGCACCAGTTTACTTCTCAACCCAGCCGACCCCACAGGGTTGTTGTGAAGATAAACGTAAAGTGAAGAGCTGCCCATCAGGAAGGGTGGAGTCAAAATGCAATTAATTGTTAATAAATAAATGTGCATGTATATATGGACTGCAAAATCTCATCATGCTTCTGTCACCTCCAGGTGTATGTGGGACTCCAACTCACATCAGTCCCAGACAGCAAGGTCAATGGTCATGGATTATGGGAACTGTAGTCCAGCAACATCTTGAGGACCACAGGTTCCATCACCCCTGCTCTAAGGAGTTCTGGGCAACGTTGCAGGAGTCCCTTACTCTGCAAATTCTATTCCCAATAACAATTCTATGAAAAAACTGAGGCCTATAGAAAGTGACTAGCCCAAGCCTAGTCAGGTAACTATGTTGTTGTTTAGTTGTTTAGTCGTGTCCGACTCTTCGTGACCACATGGACCAGAGCACGCCAGGCACTTCTGTCTTCCACTGCCTCCCACAGTTTCGTCAAACTCATGCTGGTAGCTTCAAGAACACTGTCCAACCATCTCATCCTCTCTCGTCCCCTTCTCCTTGTGCCCTCCATCTTTCCCAACATCAGGGTCTTTTTCAGGGAATCTTCTCTTCTCATAAGGTGGCCAAAGTATTGGAGCCTCAGCTTCAGGATCTGTCCTTCCAGTAAGCACTCAGGGCTGATTTCCTTCAGAATAAATAGGTGTGATCTTCTTGCACTCCATGGGACTCTCAAGAGTCTCCTCCAGCACCATAATTCAAAAGCGTCAATTCTTCGGCGAACAGCCTTCTTTATGGTCCAGCTCTCATTTCCATACATCACTACTGGGAAAACCATAGCTTTAACTATACGGACCTTTGTTGGCAAGGTGATGACTCTGCTTTTTAAGATGCTGTCTAGGTATGTCATATGAATGAGCAGAAAATTGAACTCAGTGTCATGTTGGGCAAAGTCTAGCACTAAGCCCTCATCAGTCTTAATAATAATAGTAGTAGTAGTAGTAATAATAATAATAATAATATAGGTTCCATTTTAGGGCAAAGCCCACCCAAGGGAGCTTGCAGGAAAACCAGCTGTAAAACACCAAAGCACATTTAGCATATTTAGCAAATTTATATGCCATTCCACAGCGTGAAGTCACAGAAGTGTTGTGTGATATAAAAGCGGAACTTAAAATAGCAGCCTAAAATAATATAAATGGCCCTAATATAAACAGCCTAAAAGAATAAAAATAATATGAAGATAAATAACAGAATATAAAATAGAAATAATATAAACAGTCTAAAATAAGACAAAGCAGTCTAAAAACAAATTTCAAATCAACAGCAGCACTACATGTTAATTTTTTTAAAAGAAAAAGCCGCCTTCAATATGTAGGTATTCAAAGTCCACTTAAAAGCTTTGGCTCACTTGGTGTTGTTGGACTACAACTCCCATCAGCCTTGAATACAGGCCATATTAGCTGGAGACGCAGTTCAGCAACACTTGGAGGGACAAAAAGTCTGGTCTATACTGATAGGATCATATGCGTATCACTTTGGAGGTTGTTTTGTAAGAGTGGAGCTACCAGCAAGAAGGCTCTGCTTGTTTCTCCCAGAACACTGATTGATCTTACAGGCAGGATTCTGATCAGGACTTTGGGAAGTTTAGTTCTGTGAGAGAAAACAGGAATCTCCTAACAACACTCAGCACCCTTAACAGACTACGGTTCCCAGGATCCTTTACAGGGAAGCCGTGGCTGTTTAAAGTGACATGTAAAAGGTAAAGGTAAAGGGACCCCTGACCGTTAGGTCCAGTCGTGACCGACTCTGGGGTTGCGGCGCTCATCTCGCTTTATTGGCCGAGGGAGCCGGCATACAGCTTCCAGGTCATGACTAAGCCACTTCTGGCAAACCAGAGCAGCTCACAGAAATGCCGTTTACCTTCCCGCCGGAGCGCTACCTATTTATCTACTTGCACTTTGACGTGCTTTCGAACTGCTAGGTTGGCAGGAGCAGGGACCGAGCAACGGGAGCTCACCCGTCGCAGGGATTCGAACCGCCGGCCTTCTGATCGGCAAGCCCTAGGCTCTGTGGTTTATCCCACAGCGCCACCCATGTCCCTTAAAGTGACATGATATGGCTCTAAATGTATAGTGCAGGTGGGGCTGAAGGCTGCCCTCCTACACAACAAAGGTGGAGAAACTGTTGGCAGAGAATGAAAACCTTAGTCTCAGGGTTGTGGGTTCAAGGCCCACGTTGGGCAAAATAGTTCTGCATTGCAGGGGGTTAGACTAGATGACCCTCGGGACCCCTTCAAAACTCAACAGTTCTATGATTCTGTAACCTCCGTCCCTCCCGATGTTGGTGGACTCCCATCATCCCTGGCCCATTGGCCATACAGGAAGTCCTGCAACCACTAGAGGAACGCCACAGCTTCCCCCTACATTTCTCTACCCCAGAGGTGCTGGTGGTGAAAACTTGTGGCCTTCCAGATTTTTGTTAGACTCCAACACCCATCAGTCCCAGCCAGCATGGCCAGAGGGCAAGGATGATGAGAGTTGTAGTCCAGTCCTATCAGGGAGCATCGCAGGTTCCCCAACCCTGCGAAGTTCATCCACTTACCTGGGAATCAGTCCCACTACACTCACTGGGACTTACATCTGAATAGACTTCTAATCATAGAATCGTAGAGCGAAAAGGGACCCTGCGGTCATCTAGCTCAACCCCCTTGCAGTGCAGGAATCTTTTGGCCAATGTGGGGCTTGAACCTGCAACCTTGGCATTATCAGCACCAGGCTCTGACCAAGAGAGCTATCCAGGCTGCACTTTGAGGTTTACTCACCCAAACTCCTCTAAGAATCCGATCTGGCCGAGAGACTGCTCCAAATCTCCCTGGAGGATTCAGCTGGGCTTCTCTCCTCCTTTCTTCCCTTCTTCCTCCATCTGGACCCCTCATTCTTCCCTCCTTCTCACCAGCCACCTCCTCCTGCTCCTCCTGGTTAAGGAAAGAAACGGGTGCAACAGCAGAGGCCATGAGCCCCCAGCTCCTTTGCGTGCATTTTAATACCCAAATTGCTATAAAACAACCCAAACAGGCAAGAGAAAGGAGAGGCACACAAGCACACTTTGGCTCTGGAATGGTTAAGGGGACAGAGCTCTGGTTCCTAGAGAGGCAGGAAATGGAGGGCCACAGGAGGGGGGGTGCTGTCCAAAGTGGAAGACCTTCCTCCTCTGCCCAGCTGAGCTCCTGAATCTTCTGCAGGCTGGCTGCAATATTTTTTTCTTGTGGGGAGCCTGTAAGTAGAAGGTGCATTTGGCTGGGGGGCAGAAAAGGGGCATTGGGGGGAGAAGAGCAGGAGATTGCAAGCTGAGGAGTTAGCAAAAGGCAGGGAAACACATGTTGGAATGGGGAGGGGGGAAGCAGTTTGTGCCAGAGTCAGACCACTAGTCCATCCAGCCCCAGGGCTGCTGCCTCCTTGCACGGGCAGAGGATCTCCAAAATTTCCCAAGCTCCTAGTAGCTGGGAGCTTCCCAGTTTGAGATGTTGCCTGGCATTTTCTGCCTGCAAAGTGAACACAGAAATCAGCCTCCTACGGAGTCGGTCAACTGGGTCTGTCTCGCTCAGCATTCCCTACACTGACCAGCAGCAGCACTTCAAGGTTTCAGACAGGAAGCCTTTACTAGCAGCACTTGGGAGATTCTAGGGGGTCAAACCTTCTGCATGCCAAGCAACTGTCCCGCCCACACTTCTGCAAACCTTGCAGCTCCCTGGAGCCTCCCGATAGCTCCCTCTTCCGTCTGGGTGGAACTGTTTTGGCCCCATAACAAACAGCGCAAGGGGAAGCAAGATTGTTTTCGTTCTGTGTCAGGATGGGGAGCCTTTTCTGGGCAGCCTTTCGAGGGCCACACATCAGCAGGAGGCAGCACTAGAGACAAAAGCAACAGAGGAACAAGTGTAAATGCTGCTGTCACACAGTAACTGTAAAGTAAAGGGACCCCTGACCATTAGGTCCAGTCGTGACCGACTCTGGGGTTGCGGCGCTCATCTCACTTTATTGGCCGAGGGAGCCGGCGTACAGCTTCTGGGTCATGTGGCCAGCATGACTACGCCGCTTCTGGAGAACCAGAGCAGCGCACCTTCCCGCCGGAGCGATACCTATTTATCTACTTGCACTCTGAGGTGCTTTCGAACTGCTAGGTTGGCAGGAGCAGGGACTGAGCAACGGGAGCTCACCCCGTCGCGGGGATTCAAACCGCCGACATTCTGATTGGAAAGTCCTAGGCTCTGTGGTTTAACCCACAGCGCCACCTGCGTCCCCACAGTAAGCCAGTTTCTATTCACACTCTCCTCTCTGTCCTCAATCTAAGGAAGCAAAGAGGTGCTGTCAGAGTTCAGGGGCATATTCCAGCCAGGCAAAAATGCCCAGGAATGGGGCCAAAGCAAGACTGTTGAGGGTGTGGCCTGGGCAGAGGGGGTGTGGCCTTGGGAAGATTCTGAGGGCCAGATACAGAGAGCCCCAGGGGCCATATTCAGCCTGAGGTCCATGATTCAACACACACTGCATTCTCCCACTGTACTGCATGTTTCATTCCTCCAGGC
Organism: Podarcis pityusensis; assembly: GCF_964106645.2. NCBI lineage: Eukaryota > Metazoa > Chordata > Lepidosauria > Squamata > Lacertidae > Podarcis > Podarcis pityusensis. The sequence continues at coordinate 119,237,757 of NC_138029.1, forward strand.
TTCTTAATTCCCAGGTCTAACTGGAAACCCAGATGGTGTAAAGTGTTTTGGGGGAGAGGGCTGCTGCCCACCACGACATCTCCTTGTGTGTCAGCAGAACAGAGCAACAGGCAGGCCCCTTCCCTGCTTCTCTAAGAAGCGATGGAGGGCCCAGACTAAGCTGGGTCCACAGGGAACCATCCTCTCTCCCGAGTCGCCAGCTCCGGAGACACAAAGCCAGAGAAGAGATGGATGCTGGAATCATAGAATCATAGAGTTGGAATAGACCACAAGGGCCATCGAGTCCAACCCCCTGCCAAGCAGGAAACACCATCAGAGCACTCCTGACATATGGTTGTCAAGCCTCTGCTTAAAGACCTCCAAAGTAGGAGACTCCACCACACTCCTTGGCAGCAAATTCCACTGTCGAACAGCTCTTACTGTCAGGAAGTTCTTCCTAATGTTTAGGTGGAATCTTCTTTCTTGTAGTTTGGATCCATTGCTCCGTGTCCGCTTCTCTGGAGCAGCAGAAAACAACCTTTCTCCCTCCTCTATGTGACATCCTTTTATATATTTGAACATGGCTATCATATCACCCCTTAACCTCCTCTTCTCCAGGCTAAACATGCCCAACTCCCTTAGCCATTTCCAAGCTTGAGGCCAGAGCAGAGAAAGGCATGGGAGATGCCCTCCCTATCATCCAAGTGGAGGCAGTTGGGCAGTTTCTAAAATGGCCGTTGCTGAAACGTGTTAAACGGGAGCAGGACGAGGGGCTGCTACAGCAGAGCTGGCAAGCCCAGTGGAAAGACTTCCTCAGAGTGGTTCAGCCCCACAACTCCAGCATAGAGAGCCCACAGCCGCCGTGGGGGGACACCAAATTATCTTTTATCCACACCGAGGGACCCACAACTGCTGGCCCGCAGGCTGGATGTGATGAGCGCATACTTCGTGAGCTGGTTGAGGATATGCGTGGCTCGCCGGATCCCAGAGACAGAGAAGATTATGGGGAAGTGGAGGGAGATGGCCAACATGCCCTCGGCGCAGACGGAGAACGCCGGCTGTTCCGGCAGTTCTCCTACAGGGAGGCGGAGGGGCCCAGGGAAGCATACAGACAGCTCCACAAACCTTGCCATCAGTGGCTCAAGCCAGAGAAGCAGACAAAGGAGCAGATCTTGGAGCTGTTGATCCTGGAGCAGTTTCTGGCTGTCCTGCCCCAGGAAATGCAGAAGTGGGTGGGTCGCCCTGAGACCTGCAGCCGGGCGGTGGCTCTTGCAGAGGATTTTCTGCTGAGGCGAGGAGAGGCCAAGACACAGGAAGAGCAGGTGAGGAGAGTTTTTCAGGCTGTCCTGTGAAAGGCAGGGCAAAGAATATCTGACTTTTAGAAGACATCTGAGCTTTTAATGGTTGACATTTTACTGTTTTTATATACACTGGCATCTTGGTACTCAAACGGCTTCGCCCCCAAACAAATCGGCTCCTGAATGCTGCAAACCTGGAAGTAAGTGTTCCAGTTTGCGAACGTTTTTTGGAAGCTGAACGTCCGATGTGTCTTCCGCGGCTTCCGCTTGAGTGCAGGAAGCTCCTGCAGCCAATCGGAAGCCATGTCTTGGTTTTCAAACTGTTTCGGTAGTCAAATGGATTCCCGGAACAGATTAAGTTCAAGAACCAAGGTACTACTCTATGTTGGAAGCTACGCAGAATGGCTGGGGAAACCCAGTCAGATGGGTGGGGTACAATATTATTATTATTATTATTATTATTAAGCTAGTATAGGTGTAGAAAACTGACTTTTGTGTGGATGTAAAGTAGGATTCTGTACAAAATGAAAAAGGTCACATCTGCTTCCCCAGCTGCTTTTGTCTCTGGCCCTGTCCATCCTAAGCATTTGGCCCCCAGAGAGTTGACCATGTGGGAATGTGCCCACTTCAAGACTGGAAAAGGTTTCCTCCTGCCCCTCCATTAGGAGAAACTGCCTCACCGTAGGAGCTTTCATTGCAGTTTGCAATTTGGGAATTGGCTGTCCTCTGGTGACGAAGAAGAAGGGGGGAAAGTGTTCACTGTTCTTTCAGGAGCTGGGCCTAATCCAGGAGGTGGCGGTGAGCTTTGCAGAGGCCGAGCGAACTGTGTCCGAAACTGCTCCGAGGCATCTCATTGGAGAGGCTGGGAAGGGGAAGGAGGCCAGTTCGCCAGGTAAGGATTCCCTGAGCTTGAGGTTTGTGGAGGTACATCTGCCCCTCCCTTAATAATATTCAGAAGGAATTTGAAAACAATTCTGTCTATGGAGGCAGCTGAGGGCTGAGGGATTTTTCCAGGCAACCCAGTGATTATTATTTTACTATTATTCATTTTGCTTCTATACTGCTTTATATTTTTAAGAGGAAAAAATCTCAAAGTTGTTTGCAAGTTGCATTAAAACTTAAAGCAACCCAGAAGGAAAACATTACAGAAGGAAGTCAAATATACATTCAAAGCTAGCTAATTAACAGGAAACTAAAATGTTATCTTAAAGATTTCAAAATGAAACGTTACAAAGGGTGTAGGTCAGCTACAGAATGCACATTTAACATAGCAAAGTTAGCAAAAATAAATAAATCTTAAGCATTCCAAAAGGAAACATTATTAAGGGAAGTCAAATATAAGATGCACATTTCATACAGCATAATTAGCAAGAGGGGGGGAAATATTAATTGTAAACACAGAAGGTAACCTGCCACCTTTGTTGGCGATCCTGTCAATGGTGGTTCACGGCAGGAGGTGGTTTGGGAAACTCAGGGCTCCATGACCTGGGTCTGCACCAAGAGCAGCCAAGATGGTCTCTGGCCTCTTCTGCAGCTTCTGCTTTTGTAGCTGGAGTCAGTCAGGCCCCGCCCTCCCAAGTAGGTGGGAAAAGGCCAGCAAGGCAGGGAGCAGGACCTCCAGGACTCACAGCCGATATAACTGTTTTTTGGACTGCTGCTAGACTGTTTCTAAATGCTTTTAAAAATGTTTTTGCAAAATGTTTTATTACTGACGTGTTTGCCGCCCTGCACTCCCTACAGGAGTAAAGATGGGATATAAACTGAATTATTATTAGTATTACAGTGGTACCTCAGGTTACATACGCTTCAGGTTACATACGCTTCAGGTTACAGACTCCGCTAACCCAGAAATAGTGCTTCAGGTTAAGAACTTTGCTTCAGGATGAGAACAGAAATCATGCTCCGGTGGCACGGCAGCAGCAGGAGGCCCCATTAGCTAAAGTGGTGCTTCAGGTTAAGAACCGTTTCAGGTTAAGAACGGACCTCTGGAACGAATTAAGTACTTAACCTGAGGTAACACTGTATTAGTATTATCAGGGATGCGGGAGGCGTCGTGGTCTAAACCACTGAGCCTCTTGGGCTTGCCAATCAGAAGGTCAACAGTTTGAATCCCCTCGACGGAGTGAGCTCCCGTTGCTCTGTCCCAGCTCCTGCCAACCTAGCAGTTCGAAAGCACACCAGTGCAAGTAGATAAATAGGTACCGCAGGATATTGCAAGCTGAGGAGTTATCAAAAGGCAGTGAGAAGGTAAACGGCGTTTCCATGCGCTCTGGTTTCCGTCACAGTGTCCCATTGTGCCAGAAGCGGTTTAGTCATGCTGGCCGCATGACCCGGAAAGTTGTCTGTGGACAAATGCCAGTTCCCTCGGCCTGAAAGCAAGATGAGCACCGCAACCCCATAGGCATAGCTGTCAACTTTTCCCTTTTCTTGCGAGGAATCCTATTTGGAATAAGGGGGAATTTCCCTTTAAAAAAGGGAAAAGTTGACAGCTATGCCCATAAGTCACCTTTGATTGGACTTAACCATACAGGGGTCCTATACCTTTTGCCTACTTATTATTAGTACTATTAATATTAGTATTTCCATTTCCCTGAATAAATAGGTCCATTCGTTTGGTCTGTTCACTCTTTTGAGCCTTCCTTTCTCCTCTCCTGTTCTTATCACTCTCTTTTTTTCTTTTTTTCAGGTGGTGATGGCTGGATGAGTGACAGCGATGGGGAGCCATAGGGGATGTCGTCCAAAAGAGCCCGTAGTCTAGAGCTGGAGCAGATTTTTTTTAGTTATGGTGGATCCAAGAGAGACGATGGAAGGGGAGACTGGAGGAGGGAAGCCGTTGCAGGCCCAGAAGGCTCAGCCTGCAAAATAGCCCCGCAACAACGGATACGCAAAGGAAAGGGAAGGAGTTTGTACACTTTGTGTGAGAAAAGCTTCAGCACTAAATCGAGTTTTAATAGGCACCAGAGGATCCACACAGGAGAGAAACCGTACAAGTGCTCGGACTGCCAAGAAAGCTTTCTCGCCAGATCCAACCTCATTAGGCATCAGAGGATCCACTCGGGAGAGAAGCCGTACAAATGCTCGGACTGCGGGAAGAGGTTCAGTCGGAGCGCGAACCTCATTACCCATCGGAGGAGCCACACTGGAGAGAAGCCATATAAATGCTCCGGCTGTGGGAAGACATTTAATCATGAGGCACCAGAGGACACACCTGAGGGGAAAGCTGTACGAGTGCGCCGACTGTGGGAAGGGGTTTGCTCACGGGATAGCTCTTAACAATCATCAGAGAAGCCACACCGGAGAGAAGCCGTACGAGTGTTTGGACTGCGGCATGAAATTCCGCAATAAATCAAGCCTTAATAGACACCAGGGACTTCATAGGGGCAGAAAATCGTACCGGTGCCCAGACTGTTGGAAAGGATTCAGTCGCTGTTCGGTACTAGCCAGGCATTGGAAAACGCATTTGAGTGAGAAGCCAGGCCCCTGCTCACACTGTGGCAAATCCTTCCTTAGCACATCGGACCTTACTGCACACCAGAGAACCCACACAGGAGAGGAAGTTGTGTAAATTCTCAAGGGTTGTGGGAGAGAGATTCTTTCAGAATCGTGCACCTTACTAGAAATCAGGGAATTCTCATGGGACAGGGGGCATAAGGCTAGCTCACACAATAGCCTGGGAAGGAGCAGGTACCCAGGGTTGACGCCATGGCATCAATACTTGCCATTGTCCTTGCCAGTAATTCCAGTGGCACCTGTAAAGGTAAAGGTAAAGGGACCCCTGACCGTTAGGTCCAGTTGTGGCCGACTCTGGGGTTGCGGCACTCGTCTCGCTTTATTGGCTGAGGGAGCCGGCATACAGCTTCCGGGTCATGTGGCCAGCATGACTAAGCCGCTTCTGGCAAACCAGAATAGCGCACGGAAACGCCATTTACCTTCCCGCCGGAGCGGTACCTATTTATCTACTTGCACTTTGACGTGCTTTTTAACTGCTAGGTTGGCAGGAGCAGGGACCAAGCAACAGGAGCTCACTCCGTCGTGGGGATTCGAACCGCCGACCTTCTGATTGGCAAGTCCTAGGCTCTGTGGTTTAATCCACAGCGCCACCCGCATCCCCTGTACAAGGTCTCAATAAATAAACCCTTAAAAATCCACAATACGCTCCTCCTGCTCAGTTCCTGTTCTCAGTGGCTTGAACACCTCCCCTTAAACATGTCTGCATTTCCATTGAATGCCAGGACCCTGACTTCCATTATGAACTGAGGAGAGGTGCCAAAAGCTTCTCACTGTGAGAAAGCGTGGCAGCGGCTAATGTGGGTTCCTTTCAACCCATAGATACTGGGGGCATGGACATTTTCTGTTTTTTCAGGTGTGGCAGCCATTTTGTCATCGTCCCCCGCCATGTAATGCTACCCACAGATACGTGGCAGCCATTTTGTGTCATGCCACACACTCTACGGCAGCCATTTTGTGACTGGCACTCATGGCGTTTTCTCAAAATTCCAAAGATGCCCACTAGTGAAAAAAGATGATCAGCAATGGCCAGAGGCCTGTGGCTGCTAACAGTTTTCAGTTCTGGCAGCTGCTAGCGGCAACTGTGGAAAAGCCCTGCTAGTTTCTTACCAGCCTTCAGGAAGGCGATGATCCAAAGATTTAGCAGAATACAGTGGTACCTCAGGTTGCATACGCTTCAGGTTACATACGCTTCAGGTTACAGACTCCGCTAACCCAGAAATAGTGCTTCAGGTTAAGAACTTTGCTTCAGGATGAGAACAGAAATCGTTCTCTGGCGGCGCGGCAGCAGCAGGAGGCCCCATTAGCTAAAATGGTGCTTCAGGTTAAGAACAGTTTCAGGTTAAGTACGGACCTCTGGAATGAATTAAGTACTTAACCTAAGGTACCACTGTAATTGGGAAGAGAATAGAAGAGGGCACCATTTGTGGAGCAGAAATGAAAAGTGGTTTGGGAGAGTCACTCTGTTCTTTTATCTCTATGACGCCCTGCCTTTTTTATTGGTATTGGTTATTCCACACATGGGTAGCTTGTGGCCAGCTTACAGCTTTGGGGCCCATTGTTTAGCGACTCTTATCTTTCCTGTCTCCATGGCTCAGAGTCCTCCTTTATACACCCTTCCTTGTAAAGTTTAAAAGCCAATCTGCGCATGCAGTAGAAGAGACGCTTTTATTGAATTCTACCATCTTTAGAAATGTGAGTGGAGCTGGATCTAAAATGCTCTCCCCGTGTAAAACACAAAACATCCTGCACACAGGGAGCTTTAAGGAGAAAGATTATGGTCTACTTCAGTTTTCTACGTGCAGCGAAGTAATCAAACACAAGTGCCTCCTAAGCTGCATTCTGATGTGGAACTGTTTTGACATGCGATTTTACTTGCGTGTATGGCATTTCAACAGTCAAATTCAATTATATTTTGTTTAAAAAAATATATAAAATGGGCTTTTACTGTACTGGGCTGTGATTCTGTTTCATGTTTTTTGCGGGGAGTCAGTCCTATTGAATTAGGCGGTACTTATTTACTTCTACAGGACGCGGGTGGCGCTGTGGGTTAAACCACAGAGCCTAGGACTTGCCGACCAGAAGGTCAGTGGTTTGAATCCCCGCGACAGGGTGAGCTCCCGTTGCTCAGTCCCTGCTCCTGCCAACCTAGCAGTTCGAAAGCACGTCAAAGTGCAAGTAGATAAATAGGTACCCCTCCGGCGGGAAGGTAAATGGCGTTTCCGTGCACTGCTCTGGTTCGCCAGAAGTGGCTTAGTCATGCTGGCCACATGACTCGGAAGCTGTACGCCGGCTCCCTCAGCCAATAAAGCGAGATGAGCGCCGCAACCCCAGTCAGCCTCAACTGGACCTAATGGTCAGGGGTCCCTTTACCTTTACCTATTTATTTCTACAAGGCAGGTACAGGGTCTCTCTGGCCTTCCAGTTGTTGTTTGGACTACAAATCCCATCATCCATTGGCAATCCTTGCTGAGGTTGATGGGAGTTGTAGTCCAGCAACATCTGGAGGGCCAAAGGTTTCTCCACACCTTCTATGAGATCACCAGGAGGAGCTCTGCCAAATCCAATCCAAGTTCCTTCTAGTCCAGTAACTTGTTTTCCCAAAGCGGCCAATCAGATGCCTCTTGAGATGATACCAGGCAGGCTAGAGAGGCGCTGCCCTTCCTGACTGCTGCTGTTCCGCATCTCATATTCAGAGGTACACTGCTGCCGAAGATGGAGGTTCCATATATCCTTCATGCCAACGGGCCATTGATAGCCTCATCCTTCATGGGATTGCCTGGTCCCCTTTTAAAAGTTAGCAGCCATCACCGCCTCCTGCAGTGCTGTGAAAGACCATGCATGAAGCAGGGACAAAATAAACTTCCATTTGTTTAGCTAGTTAGCTAAAACTTTTGCTTACCTGGAGGAGAGAATTATCAGGTGAATATGCAATTTAACATTTAAAGCACGTGCCATGCCACGTCAATCAGCCATGGCTTCTCGAAAGAATTATGCAAACTGTAGTTTGTTAAGGGTGCCTGGGAAGCAGTGGTTATGCGTTGCTGGCCTCTGCAGCCACAGCAGGCGCTGTGATCCCCCATCCGTTTGACTTCACCTTTGGAGGCACATGTGACATTAATATATGAGAGTGCTGGAGGTGAAATAGTTAAACAGCTTAGCCAATCAGAACCCAGGGGGTGGAGTCAGAGAGATTATAAAACCAGCTCTGGGAGGGGTGAAGGGGGAAGTTCATTGGGAGTTGGGTGGTTGGTTGGTGTGGGAATGAATTGGGATAGAGTCTGGGGGTAGGTTGAGTTACTGTAGTGAAATAAGCTGAGTCAGGAACAGTTAGGAGCTAGGAAGACAAGTAAATATCTGAGAGGTGGTTTAGTGAGTGAGCGCAGGTAGCAGAAGTTATAGGTCTGGATAGGCACCCCATTATTGTAATTGACCGATACCATTTATGAAACCACACGCTTGTTAAACTGCACTAAATAAACAGCAGTTTATGTTCCAATTTAACCCTGACTGGACTCAGTATTGTACCAGGTAGGGCCTGGGTGGTGGCAGCGAGAAATAAAGTGGTGGCACAGGGATCAATAGACGGTGAAACGTCTGGGGACCCTGTGTGATCGCCACAGCGCACTCCATTGTCTCTCAAGACAGGCAGATGCCAGCCATTTTAAATACCTATTGGGCAGCATGTGAACAGTTGCGATACCTGCATTTTGCACCAACTGATGGGCAAACAACATTTGGAGGGCCGAAGGTTTCCACCGTTGATCTGAGGAGCTCGTGGCTTTTCCTCCTTGCGGAAAACCAAACCCAAGCAGATTCTTACGGGTGCTCTTGTTTTGTGGAGTGGGTGGCAAACATTTCTGTGCCTTCCACGAGCTCAGCAACACTGATCTTCGCCGAAGACGCCAAGCCAAGAGGCTTGAAATAGCATCGGCCTTTGTTACAGGACAGATCCTGTTTATATTCCTCCATTGTGAAAGCTGACGGTTGGTCCCTCTGCCTCTGCTTCCTGTTTTTTAACCGTGGTTCATCAGTTCAGGTCAGAACACATACTCCCCCCCCCCCCATCAACTGAATGGGTTTCCTGATGGCTTTCGACACACAGCCAGTTTGTCGTCACGAACGGGTTGCTGTTTCCCAGCAGATGTCCCTAGCAAAGCACCCCCTGGACGTGGAGAAACTTATGTCTCTCCCGATATTGGTGGACTCCCATTACCCATGGGCCATTTTCCGTATGTTTAGTTGGAAACTTCAGGCTGCTCTGTGTCCTGCCTTTTCCCTTACAAGCAGTCCAGAAAGTGGCTCTGGCCGTCACCTTCCTCCTCCTCAGCTTTTGTGTTGCCCTTGCAGAACGCAGCAGGGAAGAGGATGGGGACTCTATGTCATTGGCTCTCTGGCGCCACCTACTGTTGGGCTCCTTGCCTTCTGCCCTACCAGCCCCGATGGGCACCAGCCACCACTGACCAGGGACTGGAGACCCAACACCCAGAGATGTCCAACTGGAGGAAGGCTGAGGAATGGGAGAGACCTGGCACACCACCTCTAGATGCACAAGCCCCCACCCCTGTGATGTCACGGACTGGCTGGATGCAGAAGAGTGGTGGGAGGCAGCAACCGGGGAACCCCCAGGGGAAGAAGGCTCAGAGCCTGGGGATGTGTGGTGGGACAACAATGAGTGGTTAGAGCAGGCATCCCCAAACTCGGCCCTCCAGATGTTTTGGGACTACAATTCCCATCATCCCTGACCACTGGTCCTGTTAGCTAGGGATGATGGGAGTTGTAGTCCCAAAACATCTGGCGGGCCGAGTTTGGGGATGCCTGGGTTAGAGGGAGAAGACTGGGAGGTGGAGGTGTCAGAAGCTGGAGAGCTAACAGGGTTTAGTGAGCAGGAAGAGGCTGTGGCAGAGAGAGCAGTTCAGAACTAGCGGCAGAAGAGGAGCCTGGAGAGGTGAGGGGCCCAGAGGCAGAGACTGAGTTAGCTGGTGAAGCATCATGTGTGTCTCCTCCTCCCCTCTCCACTGGTCTCCCAGGACCAGGAGAGGAATGAAGAAGGTGGAGCGGTGACAGACAAGGCCTTGGAGTCTCAGATTGCTCTGGAAGGATCTGAGGGAGAAGACTGTAGGAAGGCCTTCAGTCCTGCCTGATAGAGGCAAGGCCTAAAGGGAAGACTGGCTTTGCCTGGAAAACTGTTGCTATGGAAGTTGCTGCGCTCACTAGGCCTGAGACGCTTTGTTTCTTTGAATAAAGAGTTAACTTCACTGACGCCTTGTGAGTTACTGCTGACCTGTGCCTTACATCCACCCCGACACCTACTCTTGAGCCTCCATGATTATCCCCAAGACCCCAAGAGCAGAAACGGGATGGGTCTAAGCCAAAATCTGAACCAGAAAGCACAAAGCACGCTTGGCAGGAAGGGGACAGGCTCCAGAGTTGCCTCTCTAAATCCTTTCATTTGCCTGTTGTTGGGGCAACATCTCATTTTGAACAGCTACTAGATTTGCACTCTAGTTCTGGACGTCTGGGGAAATGGGGAATCTAAGCTGGACGGCAGTGGTGGAGACCGGAACAACAACAAGACACCTAGCCTCAACCACAGATCTTGCAAGAAATGCATTATTATTTTTTATACAGGACCAGGGAGAGGAGAAACGCAAAGGGAAACAAGTTTATCTCGCACAAGGTGCAAGCAGATTGGAACAGGTACAAAAATTTTAAAAAACTGACCATCTAGTATCTAACGCTCTGTCACAACAGAGGCCATGATCGGCTCCACAGTTGGAGGCAGTATACTAGGTGCTGGGAACTGCAGTTTGGAGAGGGTACCATTTGTGCTCAGGGTCTGCTTGGTGGCTTCACACTGGGGCATCTGGTTGGCCACTGTGAGATGATGATGATAATAATAATAATAATAATAATAATAATAATAATAATAATTTGGCTCCCAACAAAATATTAAAAAAATACAGCACTAAACATTAAAAACTTCCCTAAACAGGGCTGCCTTCAGATGTCTTTTAAAAGTAAGATAGTTGCTTATTTCCTTGACATCTGATGGGAGGGCATTCCACAGGGCAGGTGCCACTACTGAGAAGGCCCTCTGCCTGGTTCCCCGTAACTTTGCTTCTTGCAGGGAGGGAACTGCCAGAAGGCCCTTGGAGCTGTACCTCAGTGTCCGGGCAGAACGATGGGGGTGGAGACGCTCCTTCATGTATACTGGACCGAGGCCGTTTAGGGCTTTAAAGGTCAGCACCAACACTTTGAATTGTGCTCGGAAACGTACTGGGAGCCAATGCAGGTCTCTCAGGACTGGTATTATATGGTCTCGGCAGCCACTCCCAGTCACCAGTCTAGCTGAACCTGATCCAGAAGGGCTCTTTCTTATGTTCTTATCAGTTGTTTGAGCACTACATTTACTTTTTGTTTTGATTTATTAATGAAAACTTAGCACATTCACACTTCCAACTCTATAGCTCTACCTTGCTTATACTACTAGGATGGGACTGCAGTCTCTGCAGGGGAAAAAACCCCAGAGGGATCTAGGAAAACGTTACATGCACATGAAACTGTTCTGCTGCAGAAGTGGAGGGTACCCAAAGGGTCATCCAATCTACCACCTGCAATGCAGGAATCTTCCACCTCTCATTTGTGTGAGCAATTTCCTTCTCTCGTAAGACATCATCTAATGTGTCATTCTCTTGTGCGCTGATTGATGCTTTTATTTTTTTCATAAAAGTCAAAAAGCCGTCGTTACGTGTTCTGTCTGGCGTGAATTTTCCAGTGCCGAATGAGATTTGGACTCTGAGTGAAGCTCTTCCCACATTCCGAGCACTTGTAGGGTTTCTCTCCAGTGTGGAGCCTCTGGTGCCTGATAAGATGTGAGCTCTGGTTAAAGCTTTTCCCACACTCGATGCACTTATACGGTTTTTCTCCCGTGTGGATTCTCTGGTGTGTGAAAAGGTTTGTGCTCTGATTGAAGCTCTTCTCACAAATGAAGCATTTATAGAGCTTCTCTCCTGTGTGGATTCTCTGGTGCCTGATAAGACTTGATTTGTCGCAAAAGCTTTCGCTGCAGTCCGAGCATTTATAAGGTTTCTCCCCTCTGTGGTATCTCTGATGTGTAAGGAGGCTCCAGTTGCGACTGAAGCTCTTTTCACACACTGAGCATTTATATGTTTTTTCTCCCGAGTGGATGCCTTGATGTGTCATAAGACTGGTTTTGTCTGAAAAGCTATTGCTACAGAATTTGTATGGTTTCTCCTCTAAGTGAATTCTCTGATGCTTAAAAAGGTTGGAGCTCTTACTGAAGCTTTCCCCACAGTCAAAACATTTATAAGGATCTTCTTCTGCATATATTTCTGGATGTCCAAGAAGACTCATGTCATCAGAGATGCTCTTGCTAAAGATTACGGAACTACACAGATCCTTCTCTCCTTTGTGAATTTTCTCATGTGAATTGTACTTAGACTGAACAGAGAAGCCCTTGCTGCCTTTGGAGTGATTACGGGGTTTCTGTGTCGTGTGGATTTTCTGGTGAGCAATAAGGTTTGAGCTGCGGCTGAAGCTTTTCCCACAGTTCAAGCATTTATAGGGTCTCTCTCCTGTGTGGATTCTCTGATGGGCGTTAAGACTCGATTTTTCGCAAAAGCTCTTGCTGCAGTCTGAACAGCTATACAGCTTCTCCCCTGTGTGCAGCCTCTGATGTGAAGTGAGTCGCGTCCTTCGGTTGAAGCTCTTTCCACAAAGTGCACATTTATAGGGCCTCTCGCCTGTGTGGATTCTCTGATGAGTAACAAGGCTCGATTTGTGACTGAAGATCTGCCCACACACAGCACACTCGTTCCTCCTCCTTACTTTGCACGGTTCCTTTTGGAACGAGCTTTCGTGGAACTCCACATCCTGCAAATAAAGGAATCTGTCCTTCACTACCGGCTTTCCAACCGGAATCTCTGGTCCATCTTCACTCACAAATATCTCCTTCACATCTCGAGTCTCAGTTCCCTCCGCAGCAGCCTCATAAAGTTCATTCTCGTTCTCCCTCTTCCAGCCTGAAATAAACAGAGATGCTTGTTTATTTCCTACTTCTAAGTTGTGAACAAATAAACGGCCTCGGTCCTGTATACATGAAGGAGCATCTCCACCCCCATTGTTCAGCCCGGACACTGAGGTCCAGCGCCGAGGGTCTTCTGGCAGTTCCCTCATTGCGAGAAGTGAGGCTACAGGGAATCAGGCAGAGGGCCTTCTCGGTAGTGGCGCCCACCCTGTGGAACGCCCTCCCATCAGATGTCAAAGAGATAAACAACTACCTGACATTCAGAAGACATCTTAAGGCAGCCCTGTTCAGGGAAGTTTTTAATATTTAATGCTGTATTGTTTTTAACACTCGATTGTAAGCCGTCCAGAGTGGCTGGGGAAACTCAGCCAGATGGCGGGGTATAAATAATAAATGATGATGATGCTAAAAGAGAGAAACAAAAGATGAGTCTTTTGCCCACCTTTAAAACTCTCCCCTTCCTCAGTACACTGCTCAATGAGCTCTTCCTCTTCCAACCGGCAGATGAGGTCAGGCTTGGGAATCAGCAGAGCTTCTAGATATTCAAAACATAAAAATCAAACAGCTGGTTATGTAGGGGCCGCAAGAGAGCTTCCAAGATCTTTCCATCCACGCAGGAAGGACTGTTGCTCGGTGCTACAGCATTTACTTTTGTATGTAGAGAGTCCCAAATTCAATTCCTGGTACCTCCAGGTACGTCTGGGAGAGATTCACCGGCCTGAATCCCTGGACAGGGACTGCTAGTCAGGCCACATTCACACCTCACATTTAAAAGCACTATCATGCCACTTTAAAAGGCAATACTAGAGTTTTCACAGCCGAGTCCTCAATTCCTTATCACTACGGCTTGGCTTGCTTTAAATAGGGCTGTGTCTTAAACTTGCTATTGAGGTTTTCAAACCTTTTTTGTAAACTCAGGGGAGCGTTTCAGCCCTGTTCTTGAGTTTGTTTAAAATCATTTAAGGTTTATGATTTTTCTATTTCCTTCTGAGGAAACTGAATAGTTCAGTGAAATGAGGTTTGTAGCCAGCATCCCGTTAAGGTTTTATTCAATTCTAGGTTTTTCTAATTTTTCCCTTAAACTTTGTGATTTTTGTTATTTAGTTTAATATTTTTAGTCGATTACTTCTCGTTTCAGGGATTTTCATGGTATTTCATTTGTTTGGTGTTGTTTTTGGTTCCGTGACTGTCTTTTTTCTACTACTTTAAATGATCATGGCTTCCCCCAAGGAATTCTGGGAGATGGTGTTTGATAAGGCTGCTGGGAGTGGTTAGGAGCCCCCCTATTCCCATTATAGAGTGAGAATTATAGAGAGGTTTATCTGATTTGGCATGGGCTGGCCGGTGGTGGGGGCTGAGGGAAGTTGGAATCCAACAACACCCCCTGCCTCATCTGCGGCCAAAGGCATCCTTACCTAGAGAGGCCACCATCCCATAATTCTGCAACATGACCTCCCGGTACAATGCTCTCTGGCCTGGAACCAGCAGGGCCCACTCCTCCTCTGTGAAGCTCACAGCCACCTCCTCAAAAACCACAGGCTCCTGAAACACATACGAAACTATTTTCTTTTTCTTTATTTTCTTTATGCTTTTCGGGTTTATACATTTCAATCATTCTACAATCATTTTAACATTTCAAAACTCGTCTTCCTTCCCCCCTCTTTCTGCGGTCCCTCAAGTTTATTTTCAATATCTTCTGCATATCCAAATGAACTTTATCTGCTCATTTATTCATCTGCTTTAAATGTATACTCTTATAAAACTGCAGGTTATTACAATAATCCTGCGAATGTTCTTATCTGTTTACAATTTATCTGTAAATATTCAATAAACCACTTCCATTCTTTTACAAAAAGTTTGTTATCTTGATTTCTTATTCTTCCGGTTATTAATTCTGCGTATTCTGCAAGTTTTTGTATTCATTCTTCCTTTACTGGGACTTCTGCTTCTTTCCATTTGGGGGCGAATAACATTCTTGCCACTGTAGTAGGATACATGAATAAGTTTCTATACAGTTTGGGTAATTCTGTCCTTATAATACAAAACTATTTCCTAGCCAAACATCCCAGAAAATGGGGTGATGACTGCTCTCCTTCCATCACACGCCCAAAGAAGACAATAGGAACAGGTGGTTGTTTTCAGGGTGCAGAATCTGCAGGTGATATTGGACTTTCTGTTCCTCATCAGGCAATGGTGTTTCCTCCTGCCTTGCCCCACCTAGCCTTTCCCAGACTATGACTTTGAGAATAGCAGCCGCAGTAGCTGGCAACAGAGGAGTTCAGCGATATTTTTTAAAAATAGTTTTATAAGTTGTGCTTATAAAAGTGTGGTGTAGTGGTTAAGAGCGGTAGTCTCATAATCTGGGGAACTGGGTTCGTGTCCCCGCTCCTCCACCTGCAGCTGCTGGGTGACCTTGGGCCAGTCACACTTCTCTGAAGTCTCTCAGCCCCACTCACCTCACAGAGTGTTTGTTGTGGGGGAGGAAGGGAAAGGAGAATGTTAGCCGCTTTGAGACTCCTGAAGGGGAGTGAAAGGCGGGATATCAAATCCAAACTCTTCTTCTCTTCTTTGTTTCTCAGCTTGATCCTTTTACATGGTTTTGTATGTTTTGTGGTATTTTACGTGATTTGCTGTTACTTTTATTGATTGATAATTCTTTATTGTGGTTGAACTGTTTATTATTTGCTGATGTTTAATTTTACTGTTTATTAGATTCTGATGGATTGTTTTATATAAGTTGTTTATTTTAAAGTTACTGTGATTTTTATATTGGATCAGTCTGTTACTATTAATGTTTGATGTTTTATTGTGTTTTTATGTCTTGGAAGTCGCCCAGAGTGAAATATTACATTATTGTTGTTGTTGTTGTTGTTGTTGTCATCATCATCAGTCACCCAGCCAGCACAGCTGTCAGGCATGATGGGTGTTGCACTGCAGCGACACCTACAAGGCAACAGGTTCCGCATCCCTCTTCTGCAAGATTCAAAGGTTCATAGCGTCAAAATGGGCTGAACTCACAGCTTTCCCCGTAGGTGGCTTTGAGGGCTTTGAACAGGAATGAGGAACCCCCGGAAAGTTTTTTGGATTTGATATCCCGCCTTTCACTCCCTTTTAAGGAGTCTCAAAGCGGCTAACATTCTCCTTTCCCTTCCTCCCCCACAACAAACACTCTGTGAGGTGAGTGGGGCTGAGAGACTTCAGAGAAGTGTGACTGGCCCAAGGTCACCCAGCAGCTGCATGTGGAGGAGCGGAGACGCGAACCCGGTTCCCCAGATTAGGAGACTACCGCTCTTAACCACTACACCACTACACTACACACACACCCTCCCAGCCCCTCTGTGGGGATGCAATAGAAAAACAGCACCCTTGTGCAAGATTGTGCAAGAGGAAGCATCTGCTGACTTGTTCCCCCACACGCCTGGGTCACTGTCGCGCTGCCTAACCGCAAAGCTTATGCGGCTGTCTGGAGTATGGTAGAGAATAGTTATTCTAAGAAATGCAAACCCTAGCTGTTTTCCACCCGAGTGCTACACGTGTATATGCAACATGATGTAATGTGCGCAAGGCTAATAAACATGCAAGGCTGCTGGGAGAGAGAGCTCACTCCTTGCTTAAACCTTCACCCATGACTCCTCGTCATTTTTCCTCCGCACCTGGTGGGCTGGTTCCCCGACAAATGGTGCCTCGTGTGATTGCCTGAACGGCTTCCAGGACGCGTGCTGTCAAAGACGGTCCTTCCTGCTACTCACCCGCCCGGCTGTGGCTCAAGGCGCCTTCTCATCTTCGGATCCCCGGTGAGTAGCTATTTTTCTATTTTTATCATGGGTTCTGCGCTCTCCAACCCTCAGAAACAATTTTTAAAAGACATGCAGCACCTCCTTCGGGAAAATAAACAGCAAGTACCTGAAGGTGATCTAATTGCATTGATTCTGGCCATAGATGAACATTGTCCATGGCTCCCTGACAACGGGACATGGGAAATTCCAGACTGGGATAGGATTGGCGACCACTTTCATGGCCATGGCCGCATAAATGTTCACGTCCTTAGTGCCTGGGCTAAAGTCCGTGGCTGCATGGCAACTCTTACGCCCAAAAACATCCTCTTGGCTTCGTTGCAACCACAACAAGAAACAGTCCTGAATATGCCTTTCATATACCCGGCTGCACCGCTTCTACCACCACCTTTTACTCCGCCACGACCACCAGATTATCAGCCTCCGCCGACGCCACTGGGGACTGCAATTAAACAAGCAGCCCCCCTCTTAGGTCTTTCATCTGGCACGCCAGTGGCTAAAGTCATACTGCTCCCTGCGGATGCCACAACTCCTACAAATCCCCCCTTAATTGCTGCTGCAATGCCTCTCACAGCTCAGCGCCCTACCTTAAAAATGACACTGGGTGGACGTGAGGTAGAGGGGGTTCTGGATACAGGGGCAGATGTTACTGTGATTGCTAAACAAGACTGGCCTCCCGAATGGCCCACAAAGGCAGCTGCGCAGGTTTTGGGTGTCGGGGGAGAAGCGCCAGCCTGTCAAAGCCTCCACCCAATTGATATCCTTGTGGCTGCACAGGACATATCAGTGGAATTATTAAAAGACCTTACATCTGCCCTGAGAGATTTTGGACTGTGTATTGCCCCAGATAAGGTTCAGCAAACTTTGCCTATGTTATATCTTGGACATAAATTGACACAACAAGCTGCCATTCCGGTTGTTCCCCAATTGTCTTTTCCTGCCCGCCTACGGCTGGTTGACCTTCAACAACTTTTGGGACACCTGAATTGGATAAAGAATTACCTTAATCTGCCTACTAGCACCTTGTCATCATTGTTTTCTGCCTTACAAGGACACAACCTACCCGGAGAAGTCATCCCAGTTACAGAAGAAATGCTACAAGCCTTACAACAGGTTAATGCTTTATTAAGAGACCGAATGGTGGATCGCATAGACACTCTGCACAATGTGCAGTTATCCTTGGCAATTTTTTCCACACCTTTGCTGCCTACAGCCATTCTCTACTCACAGAAATCGGCTGCCCCCTCGGGTGTCAACATTGTGGAATAGATCCACCTTCCGCATACTCCACCGCGTAACATTTATTCCTCTCCAGCGGCTGTAATGGATTTGGTAATTAAAGGGCGCGCTCGAGCAAAAGCCCTCTCTGGACTGGACGTTGAAAAAATTTATTTGCCTTTTTCACTCACAGAAACACAACACCTGATTTCCACCTCCGTGGCTACTCAAGTAGCACTTGTGGATTTTTTGGGAACCATCACGCATAATCCCCCCTCTGATCCATGCTTGTCTTTCTTTCTCAAACTGTCTATACTTTAAAAACTGCTCTTTCTCCAACCCCCATCCCCTCTGCCCTTACCCTTTTCACTGATGGGTCAAAAACGCGGGGGGTGGTGGCATGGGAAGAGGGTGAAAAATGGAAAACTGAATTTACTGAGCAACAGAGGTCCGCCCAGCGGGCTGAACTTGCTGCTGTAATCCTTGCCTTTCAACTCTTTCCTGATAAACCTTTTAATTTGCTTGTTGATACACAATATGTGTATCGCCTTCTGTCTTCCCTGCCTGTTTCTTATATCACGCCTGTGTTAGATGCTGATTTGTTTGTTCTTTTTTCTACCTTGCAGTATCTTATTCAAGAACGCCGTCATCCTTTTTATGTTGCACACCTTCGTTCCCACACCAATCACCCAGGGTTTTTGGCTCAGGGAAATGCCGTGGCAGACGCTGCACTGCGATCTGAAGTGTTTTCCTTGTTTTCTGACCCTATTCTCTCTCATTCTACCTTTCACCAGCCTGCTAAAGTTTTGGCAAAAATGTTTAAAATCCCTATTGCACAGGCACGAGACATTGTCTCTCAATGTTCTATCTGTTCTAAGGCTCCAACCATGATTCCCTTTGATGCGGTGAACCCTAGGGGTACGTCCCCTCTTGCGGTTTGGCAGATGGATGTTACTCACACCCCTCTGCTCGCCCCATTTTCAAAAGTTCACTTGACAGTGGACACCTCATCTGGATTTATCTGGGCCACCCCATTGAAGGGTGAGACCGCTCGTCACGTCATTCAGCACACCCTGCGCTGTTTTGCGGTGATGGGTAAGCCACAAAGCATTAAAACGGATAATGGCCCAGCCTATATTTCCTCTCAGTTTTCATCCTTTTGTGATTTATGGAATGTGAAATTAATCCATGGTTTGCCTTTTAATTCAACAGGACAGGCGATTGTGGAGAGGGCGCACTTGACCTTCAAGACTCTGCTGTCCAAACAACTTGGAGGTCGAAATGCCCCCTCTGCCGAGATTCCTTCAATTGTGCATACTGTTTTATTCACTCTTAACCATATTTGTATCCCATAATAGGGAATATACACCGGCTGAGATTCATTTTCAAAAAGCAGAGCCTTTGGCTCGGCCTCTTGTATCTTACAGACAGCTGCCTGATCCAACATGGCATGGTCCTGTGCCACTCATCTCCTGGGGACGCGGCTACGCGGCAGTGGACCTGGATGGACGGCCTACCTGGTTACCAGCGCGCTGTGTGCGACCCTGGCGAGCTTCTGCCTCGGAATGAAATTTATGACTCTGATTAAATAATATAAAAAAGGAGGGCATGTGGGGATGCAATAGAAAAATAGCACCCTTGTGCAAGATTGTGCAAGAGGAAGCATCTGCTGACTTGTTCCCCCACACGCCTGGGTCACTGTCGCGCTGCCTAACCGCAAAGCTTATGCGGCTGTCTGGAGTATGGTAGAGAATAGTTATTCTAAGAAATGCAAACCCTAGCTGTTTTCCACCCGAGTGCTACACGTGTATATGCAACATGATGTAATGTGCGCAAGGCTAATAAACATGCAAGGCTGCTGGGAGAGAGAGCTCACTCCTTGCTTAAACCTTTACCCATGACTCCTCGTCATTTTTCCTCCGCACCTGGTGGGCTGGTTCCCCGACACCCCTCTACTGTACAAAGGTAAGAGTTGCATTTGCTGCTCTGCCTACTTTTGCCTCTGGCCCCGCCCACTGCTGGCCTGTGGCCCCTGATAGGCTGCCCAGAACACAATGTGGCCCTCAGGCTTAAAATTGCTCACACACACACACACACACACACACACTCCTTGATATTGAGGACTGAAAAGAGAAGGAGGGGAATTGAGAGAGGTTCTTTTGTGGAATTGTGATGATAGTATGTAATTATATTCTTTAGGGAATTGTGAGAATCCTTATTGGGGGTGCTAACGATGGTACTTTGTGAGCGACGACGAGTTATTGTGCTACCCTTCCTCCCAAAGAAGCCCAGGGATATATAAGAAAGTGGCACCCCAGTTGTCTGAAATAGGTCTCCCCAACAGGCTTTCTCCTACCTGAGTTGGCTGGATGGTGGCTTTCACCCCTCCAGCAGAAAAAGGAGAAGATTCAGAATGTGCCTCAGGTGCCATTTCACTGTCTGTTAATGAAACGGAGGTAGAATCAGAAGCAGAGGGCCAAACAAAGATTTAAAATCAGCCTCCTAGCCAATCAGGGTTTATTTTTTAATCAGCCTCCTAGCCAATCAATCAAGGTTTATTTTTTAATCAGCTTCCAAGCCTGAAGATGCAAAGCAAAACAAAAGAGCACATTATAAAGTGTCACACCCTGGTGGATCACATTAAGCTTGTGATCCACTAAGACACCCAAATCCTTATTGCGCGTAGTATTGCCAAACGAGATCTCACCACCTCCCACAACACTAAATGCAGGATTTTACCTTTATCTCTGTGGAATTTCATTGTGCTGGTTTTGGCCCCACGTCCCGGCCTGTCAAAGTCGTCCGACGGAACCTTCTTTCCACCAGATAAAGGGCCGGCCACCTCCATCAACGGCTCCTGGACCTAAAACAGGAGAGAGTATTAAGGGCATCAGAATATGTTCTTAATGGACGGCCATCTGTCATGGATGCTTTAGCTGAGACTCCTGCAGAGCATGGCGTTGGACTAGATAACCCTTGGGGTCCCTTTCAACTCTACAATTCTGTGATTCCCCCTTTTCTACTCCTTTCTCAACTCCATTCATTCATTTAAATTTTATTTAGTTTTTCAGATTTTGAAATTTACAAACGATTATCAAACAAGCAACATAAAAAGAGGATTCCAAAGAATCTCCTGGATTCCCCTCCTCCCCTCTGTGGGTCCTTGTCTTGCTCCTGCATATTGTCTATTAATCCATCATTTATTTATTTTAGGTGGGTGACCAGCAGAACAAAGCTTCTGAGAAAGGCTGTAAAACAACTTCCTTGTAAAACAACAATTTCTTCATGCCCACAGCATGAACCACCAAAATGTAACCCGCTCACCATTTGCCTTCTGTCCTCCTGCTGCTTCAGTAGAAAACCTTCCGCCAGGGCTACGGCCTGGACACAGCTCCCTGGGCGGCCTTCCCTGACCCAGCTCTGCATCTCCGCGGGCAGGACGGCCAGGAACTGCTCCAGGACCACCAGCTCCAACATCTCTTCCTTGGTGAGTCTCTTGGGCCTCAGCCACCGGCAGCAAAGGTCCAGGAGCCGGCTGCAAACCTCCTGGGGACCAATGGCCTCTTGGTACCTGAACTGTCTGAACTCGGAACTGGAATTTGGAGCATCCTGGTTCAAGATCTCCGGAGTTGTTTTTCTGCAGGTTTCCATGCCACACCCAGGCCGAGCGCTTTCGGTCCTCCTTCTCTCTGCTTTGAGGGCAGCTGAGTCTTGCAGAGCCTCCTCGGACTCCAGTCCCACAGCCAAAAGATCACCTCGCTTTACGGCAGCCATGTTCTCTCTCTCTCTCAGGACTGGCAATGGGGCTCAGTCCCACGGTTCAACAGCATTTGATCGAGCCAAGCAATATATCCAGTTACCAAGAGGAGATTCTTCTCCTTATGGAAACAGAAGCTGAATATAGTGGTACCTCAGGTTAAGAACTTAATTTGTTCCGGAGGTCCGTTCTTAACCTGACACTGTTCTTAACCTGCGGTATCACTTTAGCTAATGGGGCCTCCTGCTGCCGCCATGCTGCCACCGTGTGATTTCTGTTCTCATCCTGAAGCAAAGTTCTTAACCCGAGGTGCTATTTCTGTGTTAGCAGAGTCTGTAACCTGAAGCGTCTGTAACCTGAGGTACCACTGTAATAATAAAACAAAAGGTAAAGGAACCCTGGATGGTTAAGTCCAGTCAAATGCGACTTATGGGGTTGTGGCGCTCATCTCGCTTTCAGGCTGAGGGAGCCGGTGTTTGTCCACAGACAGCTTTCCGGGTCATGTGGCCAGGATGACTAAACCGCTTCTGGCACAATGGGACACCATGACGGAAACCAGAGTGCACGGAAATGCTGTTTACCTTCCCACTGCAGCAGTACCTATTTATCTACTTGGACTTGTGTGCTTTCAAACTGCTAGGTTCTGTGAGGGGAGAGACTCCATCAGGCAAGGCCTCCTTCCACCTGCCGTGCCCCACCCTCTGACCCTAGGAGTCCTCATAAGGGAGCTGGTCCTGGAGGAAGAACTGTGAGGGGGGAGACTTCATCAGGCAAGGCCTCTTTCCACCTGCCTTGCCAGACCCTCCAGTCTCTGCTTCTCATTTTGTATTGTATTATGTTGTGCACTGTGGCTTGCAGTTGTTTTATTGATTGGAGTTTAGAAATTACTTATTGTAACTGTTAAGAGTGGATTTCTGTTTAATCTTGAAATGCTGGTATTTAATATTCTATATTATTTTAATGAATGTTGAATGTTATTTTATTTGCATATTGTATATTGTATTATGCATATTGTCTGATTTATATGATGTTAGCCACTCTGAGCCCGGCTTTGGCCAGGGAGGGCGGGATACAAATAAAAATTATTATTATTATTAGGTTGGCAGAAGCTAGGACACAGAAATGGGAGCTCACACCATTGAGGGGATTCGAACAGTTGACCTTCTGATCGGCAAGCCCAAGAGGCCCTGTGGTTTAGACCACAGCACCACCCACATCCTGGAAGCTGTATATTGTACTGAGTCTCAGCTCACCCTAAGAAACTGGAAACATGCAATGGTGTGGGGAGAGAGCAGCTGAGCTCTGCTCTCCTAAAAATGATTAAGGACCCAAACCTTCACGTAGGTTGAGAGACGCAAGATACAGCACCCGTGTTTCTGCTCAGTCTTCTGAAAAATTGGGGAACGGCCATATCTTACTGGCAGAGTATGTGCTTTGCATCTGGAAGATTCCAGATTCAATCCCTGGCTTCTCCAGGTGGGGCTGAGAAGAACAGACTCCCATTTCAAACGCTGGAGAACAACTGCCAGCCAGTGTCAACAATTCCAAGCTACTTAGCTGTAATGCTTTAAGGGAATATGAAAAATGGGTTGTTAATAGGGAAAAATCTAATGTTACTATTTTAAGACCAAAGATTAGGATGGAGTCGGTGGAAGAAGATTGGAAAAAATTTAAAGTATATTTACAAAAATATTGCAAAATTAATGAATGTTAGAAGGATGCTGGAATGAAGCTATATGGTTTTAGCAGAAATGTAATAAAGAATTAAGTAAAAGCTGATTGATAATTGGCCAAAATGAAAAAATAAGGTTAGACCGTTAAGATAAATTATAGAACAAAAATTGTGAAAGATGGAAAGAATTTGCTGAAATAGTTAATTGAACTAGAATACAAAAAAGGGAGGTCGATGAAACAAGTAAATGAAAGGTAAAGATATGGTTCTTCTGGTTCTGGGAGACAAGGGGGGAGGGGAGCTTGTCACACCAGGAGGAGGAGAAAACCCATGATTCCTCACCAGCCTGACCCATCTCTGCCTCTTGGCCTTCCTCATCCCACTCTCCTGCTTCTGCTTCTGCCTCTGATTCTGGGCTTCACTCTGCCACAGATTCTCCCCGCTCACTAAGCCCTGTTACCTCTTCAGCTTCTGACACCTTCTCCTCCCAGTCTTCTTCCTCTGACCACCATTCCTTTGCATCCAACCAATCCGTGACACATACATATAGGGTAGTATCCAGACTTGAGTTTCAGTCAGTTCCCATTGAAACCAACTGGACTAAAGCCATTATTAACTTTTCCCAATGATTTTAAGCAGCCTAAGCACAACTGACTCAAGTCTAGATACAACTCAAAGTTCCTCCGCCTTTTTAAAATTATCACTATATCCTTGAAAAGAGATAGTGACTGGCTTACAGTCACACAGTAACACTTGAAGGTGAGGGGATTTGAAATAGGATCGTACCTGTCCCACTCCAACCACTACACCACGCTGCCTCTCAGTTTAATAGCTGGGTGGTTAACATAAAGAGTTCTGTGGAACTCAAAAGCTTGCTCGCTAATGGGTAACAACTGCAGGACAATCGCCCTAACTGCAAATCATAGCATACACCAAACAGCAATTACGTAAAACAAGGCATCATTGATTTGAAGAAAGGGAGCAGGAATTCATAAATATAATCTGCTAGCTCATTTCTAGCTTAACATCCGCCAGACCTCTGAATCTCCTACACAACTTATTTGCAATACTGTCTAGCTCTCTCTTTCTAATCTTTCTTGCAGCGCCACTCCACGCATCACAAATCTGCCAGCGTCGCACAAAAAGAATAAACCGTTTCTGCTTCCCGGAGTTAGCAAAGGTTTCAGGAATTGGTCTCTTGGATAACCCTACATTTAAAGTATGCTTCCCTCCCTGCCCCCACCGCCGGAACCCTGGGAACTGTAGTTTGCAAAGGGTGCTGAGGATTGTAGTTCCGTGGGGGTCGGACTACAGTTCCCATGATTCTTTTTTTGGGGGGTGCAGATTGGGATTTAAACATCCTTTAATTGCATGGTGTGTACACAGTCTTAAATCCCAATGAATAAATGGGATTTTATTCCCAGGTAAATGCAAGCAGGACTGTGGCCTTCTCTGCTCGCGGTAAAGGTGCCTTTATCACTACCATTACTTTTAGATATTTCCCCCACCCTCTCAATAGACCAACCTGCAATTTCTTTAAATAAACATATATTTGTGACAATCATTCCTACAAATATGAAATCTGGTCTGCAATATTTTTTTTTCTGCTACGCCAGCTCTTCAATTGCACCCTTTTCACCCCAAATGCATTTTGCACTCACCTCTTTCCAGGAGAAATTCCAAAGCCCATCCACCCCCCTTTTTTATTTTTTGCAAAGGTAGAGCGAAGGGGGATAGGCAAGGTTGGCCGGAAGTGCCTCCACCAACGAATCAACCTCGCCTCCTGAAGGGACCCTCTAGGAATGCAGCACTCGGTCAGATTAACCCTTAACCTGTAAGGCGGGGGGAACCCACTACCCTGGAAAAGTGGCATCTGGCTAAATAATGTTTTTTTCTTTTAAGTTTACAAAAAAAATATATATTATTATTTTAAATGGGAAAGGCTATTAAGAACTCAGAGAGCGGAAGTTTGGGATTTGCAGTCAGGTGTAGAAAAAAGGTTGTTGAAACCATATTCAATAACAGTGCAATCCTTCTGGGTGAGTCAATCGGGCCAGACAAAATGACTTGCTGTTTGGCAGAGAGCCCATCGCGAAATTATACTGTGGAAGATATAGAAGCTGCCCTACTAAGAGCAGCCGGTCCGTTAAGTTCAGTAATGTGAGATGCCCAGGATTTCATAGGAGAGGACTCTCCCAGCTGTGCTTGGGGATGTCAGGATTTGAACCTGGGACCTTCCGCAGGCAAGGCAAATGTTCAACCACTACTTACACAAGGGAGCATAGGAAGCTGGCTTCTTCTGAATCAGACCATAGGTCCATCTAGCTATGTATTGTCTGCACTGACTTGCAGCAGCTGTCCAAGATTTCAGGCATGTCTTTCTCCCAGCCCTGCCTGGAGAAGCTACAGGATTGAACCTTCGGCACCCCAAAGAGATGTTCTACCACGGAGGCAAACCCCTTTCTCTAGCCATCATTTAATTTCACTATTTAATCTCAGAAACAGACCCCATTTTCACGTAGGGAGCAGTCAGAGATGGCTATCCACAATATTAGCTGATTATTTTATTATGCCTACTTGTTTTTAAAGTCTTTATTGTATCTATGCATTCTTGCGTCTATGTTATACAATTTCATACAGTCCACTTAGAGGTGCTTTTTTTTAAAAAGGTAGTATATAAGTAAAATTAAAATCAAGCTAGCTGCTGATCAGTCAAATTAACAGGATGGCAGAGTTGGAAGGGGGCCAGAGGGTCATCTAGCCCAACCTCTGCAATGCAGGAATATTTTGCCCAACTGACATGCTGGAAATATTTTATTTTCCTCATCCAGGCCTGCCTGAACTTCAGGTAGCCAAGGGTGTGCAAACAGGTAGGTAGCTGTGTCTCCTACTTAAAAAAAGACTGAAATTTGGAATACAGAGTACCAGTTCTGGTCACCTCTCCTCAAAAAGGATATTACAGAGTTGGAAAAGGTTCAAAAAAGGGCAGCCCAACTGATTATTTCATTTCTATACCACTTAATATATTAAAAATATCTCTAAGCAGCGTACAGAAGACTGAAGCAACAACAGACAATGATCAAAGAGGTGGGCCAACTCCCCTATGAAGAAATGTTGAAGCATTTGAGAACGTTTAGAGAAAAGAAGGCTGATAAAGGCTGATGGTCAAAGGATTGATGCTTTTGAATTATGGTGCTGGAGGAGACTCTTGAGAGTCCCATGGACTGCAAGAAGATCAAACCTATCCATTCTTAAGGAAATCAGCCGAGTGCTCACTGGAAGGACAGATCCTGAAGCTGAGGCTCCAATACTTTGGCCACCTCATGAGAAGAGAAGACTCCCTGGAAAAGACCCTGATGTTGGGAAAGATGGAGGGCACAAGGAGAAGGGGACGGCAGAGGACAAGATGGTTGGACAGTGTTCTTGAAGCGGCCAACATGATTTTGACCAAACTGTGGGAGGCAGTGGAAGACAGGAGTGCCTGGTGTGCTCTGGTCCATGGGGTCACCTTATCATAGCCGATTTAACCGTTTCATCTTGTGTATTCCATTTTAACAGCAAGTTATACATCCTTGAAAGTACCTTAGTCTTTGGTTCTAACAATTCTGTTTCTAGTTTCGATTTCTCCACCTGGAACCCTAGTTTCTTGTCATTTTTAAAAACTTCTTTAATCTGAGCGTAATGTAACCAGTCTCGCACTTTGTCTTTCATTTTCTCCAAACTCTGCAATTTCCAGTTATCTCCATCCTTTTCTAGTATTTCCCAATATTTTGGCCATTTAGCCTCCATATTGGGTCTTTTTCGGGCCTTAGCTTCCAAAGGTGAAAGCCACCTTGGTGTTTTATTTTCCAGCAAGTCTTTATATTTTGTCCAGACATTAAACAGTGATTTTCTGACAATATGGTTCTTAAAGGCCTTATTTGCTTTAACCTTGTCATACCATAAATATGCATGCCATCCAAAAGCATTGTTAAACCCTTCCAAATCTAACACATCAGTGTCTTCAAGAAGTAGCCAGTCTTTTAGCCAGCAGAACGCTGCGGCTTCATAATACAACTTTAAGTCTGGCAGGGCAAAGCCCCCTCTTTGTTTTGCATCAGTTAATATCTTAAACTTAATTCTGGGCTTTTTGCCCTGCCAGACAAACTTAGAAATATCTCTCTGCCACTTCTGAAAGCATTCCGTTTTGTCCAAAACCTGAAGTGTTTGAAATAAAAACAACATCCTTGGCAATACATTCATCTTGATAGCAGCAATTCGGCCTAACAAAGAAAGTTTCAATTTTGACCAACTATCTAAGTCTCTCTTAATTTCTGTCCAACATTTTTCATAGTTATCCTTAAATAGACTTAGATTTTTTGCTGTTATGTTTACCCCTAGGTATTTTACTTTTTTAACCACATTAAGTTCCATCTCATTCTGAAACCGTTCTGACTCTGTATCAGTCAAATTTTTCCCCAAAACCTTAGTTTTCTGTTTATTTAATTTAAATCCAGCCACCCGACCAAAGTCATTAATCAGTTGTAATACTCTTTTCGTACTAGGCTCTGGCTTCTGCAAGGTCAAAACCAGGTCATCTGCAAAAGCTTTTAATTTGTATTGTTTCTGTCCGACCTGAATTCCTTCCACCAACCGATCCCCTCTAATCATATTCAATAGCACTTCCAGAACCGAAATAAATAACAAAGGGGAGATAGGGCAACCTTGTCGAGTTCCTTTTTCGATTTTAAACTCTTCTGTAACCACATTATTGACTATCAGTTTAGCTTTCTGCTCTGAATATATCGCCTCAATCCCATTCTCAAAACCCCGTCCCACTCCCATCTCTTTTAAATTTCCCATCATAAATTTCCAGGAGATGTTGTCAAAGGCCTTCTCCGCATCTATAAAGATTAAAACTGCTTTTGTGTTTATATCTGTTTGCAACAGTTCCAAGATATCAATAATGTTCCTTGTATTAGCAAACAAATATCTACCTGGGAGAAAGCCTGCCTGGTCCTTATGGATTACTTCATTTAAAACTTTTTTAAATCTACTTGCCAAAATGTCTGCAAATATTTTGTAATCCACATTTAAAAGGGAGATGGGACGGTAGTTCTTAAGTTGTGTCTTTTCAGCTTCCGTCTTTGGTATTAATGTGATAAACGCTTCCTTCCACGACTCCGGTGCCCTCTTCCCCTCCATAATTTCATTGCTGACCTCCATCAAAGGTTGTATCAAATAGTCTTTTAATGTCTTATAGTACTTGGAGGTCAGCCCATCTGGCCCTGGAGATTTGCCAAGTTGCATGTTCTGAATGGCTTGTTCAATCTCCTGTCGTGTTATTTTAGAATTCAGGATTGTCCTATTTTCTTGTGACAATTTGGATAGTCCATTTTTTGCCAAAAATTGTTTAATCTCAGCTTCGTCTTGCGGCCCTTGGGTGTATAGTTTTTTGAAGTATCTCTGGAAGCACTTTCTGATGTCCACTGGATTCTGAATGTTTTTTCCTTCAATCTCTAAGTTTGTAACCGTATTTAATCTTTGTCTTCTCTTCAACTGCCAAGCTAGCAGTTTTCCACATTTATTCGCCGACTCAAACGTTTTTTGTTTCATTAGTTTAACCTTCCATTCGATTTCCTGATTTATCAGTTTAGAATATTGTGTTTGATAAAGTTTAATTTCTCTCAGAGTTGGCTGTGACTTCGGATTCACTCTTAATTTCTTCTCTAATTCTTTTATTTTATCCAAGATCTTATCTTTTTTCTCATTTTGTGTTCTTTTCTTTACTGCATTCTGTTGTATCAAGAATCCCCTCATTACAGCTTTACTTGCGTCCCAGACGATTCTTTTTTCCACCGTAGTATTCATATTTATCTCAAAATAATCCTTCAAAACTTTTTGGGCCTTCTTAGTAATTTCCTGATCTCTGAACAAATTGTCATTCATCTTCCATCTAAAGGATCCAGTTGGTAGTAGTGTCATATCCATCTTTACTGCATTATGGTCGGAACAGGTCTTTGGGCAGATTTCCACTTTTCTGACCTTAGGTGCCAGGCCTCTAGAAATCCATATTTGGTCGATTCTTGTCCAGGTCAGTTGGGCTTCAGAAAAGAATGTTCCCTCTCTTCCTAGTGGGTTCTTTGTCCTCCAAATATCAATCAAATCCATATTGTCTGTCATTTCAAAAAAGGTTTTAGGTAGTCTGCCGTCTTTTGTAACATTTTGACTTTGTGACTTGTCCATGTTAGTTGATACGACCCCATTCATATCTCCCATCATTATGATGTTGTTGTAGTCCAGATAATCCAGCATTGTCTCCTGCAACTTCTTGTAAAATTCCGATTTCCCTTCATTCGGTGCATAGATTCCTAATATCAACAGTTTCTCTCCTTGATATTGTATCTCAATAGCCAAAATTCTTCCATGTTCATCTTTAAATAAGAATTTGGGTGACAGGCTCTCTTTTGCATATATCACCACGCCTCTCTTCTTAACTTTATCCGACGATACAAATTCCTGGCCCAATCTTTTATTTATTAACACTTTTCTATGGAGCCTCGTCACATGTGTTTCTTGTAAACAAATAATGTCCAATTGTTCTTTTTTTAGTATATGAAATATTTTCTTCCTTTTCTCCGGAATGTTACAACCATTAATATTCCAACT
The DNA here is from genome assembly GCF_964106645.2 of Podarcis pityusensis. NCBI lineage: Eukaryota > Metazoa > Chordata > Lepidosauria > Squamata > Lacertidae > Podarcis > Podarcis pityusensis. Next base: position 119,267,680 of record NC_138029.1, read on the forward strand.
CAACAATTGCAGAGACATCCTGAATTGATCTGGTTATTTCTCCAGGGGTGGTATCTTCTCTGGATCTTCAGGTTCCCCAGGTGCTGGTGTTGGTGCTGGCGTTGCCCCAGGCCCAGAAGGTAGTTCAATTCCTTTTTGAAGGTCCTCTCCGTGTGTAAACAAAAATTTATCTCTCTCTTCCAATGTTCTAATTTTGACCTTTCTCCCTCTAAAGGTAAAAGATATTCCTTGGGGAAATTCCCACCTAAATGGAATTGCGTTGCTCCTTAGTAGTTTGGCAAGTTCAGAGTAGGCGGCTCTAAGATCCAACAGTTGTCTTGGAATATCTTTGTAAATTTCAATTCTTCTGTCCAAAACCTCCAGTGACTTTCCGTAATGTAGGCCCAAAATCTTGTCCCTTTCCTCCTTTGATCTCAATGTTATCAAACAATCTCTGGGCCTCTCCTTCTTTGTAAATCTTCCAAGTCTGAAAGCTGACACAATTTTAAAGTCCTTTTCTTCCAAATTCCAGAACTTGGAGAATTCTTTGGTCAAAAACTCAGCTAGATTTCCTTCTTCTGCCTCTTGTAGTGATCTAATCCTCAAATTATTCTCACGATTTCGGAGTTCTATCATAGAAAGATAGATCTGATGTTCCCCAACTTGTTTAGTGAGTGGTCTTACCTCTTGTTCTAAATTTTCCAATTTTTGTCTGGTATCCTCAGCCAATTTCCGATTTTCTGCTGTGGCCTCCGTTAACTGTCCAATTGCTTGTGTATTCTGTACCACTTGTATAGTTAATTTATTTAAGCATTCTGTATTTTTGTCAATCTTTGCTGATTGCACATCTACTTTCTTGTCCAAAGCTTCCAATTTTTCAAAGATTTTGTCTAAAACAGAAACAGATGCTCCTGAGGCCATATCTTCCAATTGTAACTGCTCTACTTCACCCTCTCCCTCTTTTGCCTGTAACGAGGCAACTTCTTCTACTTCTACTTCTGAGGGCAAAGTAGGTACAGATGATCTGCGTGTCTGCGAGGCTGAGGTTAGAGTTGTTAAAGTTGTTTGTCTAACTTTTCCTCTTCTTCTTGTGCCACTCATTCCAACGTTATCTATCAGTCAAGGTCACACTGAGTTATTCCCATGGGAATAGAAAGGCCCAGAGCAAGCAAACAACAAGGGAATCGAAAGTAAATGTAAATGTAAAGTCACTGTTTTAATCCAATCCTCTAGAGGGAGCTTAAAATGTCTTTCAGAGTCTAGTTTAGTATCCAGGAACCTTCAGATACAAATATTTAGCAGAGTTAATAAATAATCACTTTGTTACAGACAGTGCTTATTTGTCTCCAAAAAGAATGTTTCAAATTAAAAGGTCTCAATACCCTCAGATTGTTGCAAGTTCCAATATACAATATCCAAATCTGCAGTACTGACAGCTCAGTCTCTCAAAGCTCAGGCAGCTCCGGACCCTGGGTTTCACCTTTTGATTGTAATCCAATAAAAGGAGGAAAGTCAAGTGCAAATAATAATTCCAAATCTTTAACTTAGGATCTTTACTTTAGGATGCAGATTCAGTGGGTGCTTAGATCTGTAAAATTTAAAATCTCTTTCTTTCAGCCTCCACTCCTCCAACTAGTTGCTTTTTTCAAGTTCAATGGCAGCGGAAGACGGACTTCCTGTTTCCACGTCTCTCCGCTTTCAGCCAAGTTCAAATAAATTCAGATTTTTTGATTTAAAGTCTCTAATTTCAAGTGATTCAGTCTTTACTCACGAGTAAGTTGCTTTTCGTCCGAATCCAAATTTTGACAGGAAAAGGGATCAGCGCTCACCGGCAGCAGCAGCGCGGCTTCGCTCCACAGACTGTGAAACAGCTCTCAGCGCCGCAACCCCCCTCCACGCTCCGGAGCCCCTTACGGGGTTCCTTTAGCGTTTGGAGGGTCACTTAAGGCGCCCACCGAGCCTCAAGACCACAGGCTCTTGCTGCCTGTGGTTTTCCGGAGTGGGTCTCCGCTTCGCCGTAGCGGACGACCCGTTGTCTGTGGAGCCTCCTCTCCCGTTCAGAAGAGGACCGCCATTGCCGTTCGCGCCGCCCCCGGAAGTGCTGCATTCTTAAGGAAATCAGCCGAGTGCTCACTGGAAGGACAGGTTGTGAAGCTGAGGCTCCAATACTTTGGCCACCTCATGAGAAGAGAAGACTCCCTGGAAAAGACCCTGATGTTGGGAAAGATGGAGGGCACAAGGAGAAGGGGACGGCAGAGGACAAGATGGTTGGACAGTGTTCTTGAAGCGGCCAACATGATTTTGACCAAACTGTGGGAGGCAGTGGAAGACAGGAGTGCCTGGTGTGCTCTGGTCCATGGGGTCACAAAGAGTCGGACACGACTAAATGACTAAACAACAACAACAACAAAGAGAAAAGACAAGGAAGAAGGTGGCATGACAGAAGTTTATAAAATTATGTGTGGCACGGACAGGGTAGAGAGAGAATTTTTTTTTCTTTTTTTCTGTTTTATTTTTACAAAGTAAGAATCATAAATATGTAGGAATAAAAATGTGCACCCCACCACCAAGACCATTCCATTGTAACCATCCAACCTCCCAAAATTTCAACACCTCTTGTGATGGTTTGACCCCTTTCCGTTTTAACAGTACAAATTCTACAAACACCTTCCGTATCTCCTCAAAATCAAAATTTTTCCTGCGTATTCCCCGTCTTACCTTAATGGCACATGCTAATTTATCATTAACAGCTATACCCCACACCTCTTTATACTATTCTTCCATTTTATATTCTGCTTGCCCCGTCCACTTCCTGCCTATCATAATTCATGCCGCTGTCAATAAATTTGTGAGCAAGTCCTTCATAGCCTGCAAAACTTCCACCCCATCGTAAATTGATAATGATGCTACCTCTGGACTTTTGGTCAGCTTTAACCCAGTGATTTCTGTTATCTCCTTAAACGCTCTGCCAAAAAATGTACGGATTTACACCTCTACCGCATGTGAACAGAATTCCCAGTTTCCTGGCACCCCCTCCAACATAACAGAGAATATTCCTTGTTTATTTGATTTAATCTGACGTGTTAAATACCATCTCCAAAGAAGAAAATAAAGTTATAAAAGGGGAAACCAGTGAAATTTATAAAATATTAGTAGAAATGGAGGATCAATTAAGAGAGGTGTGGGAAAAGGAGACCAACAGGGCAGATAGATAGTTGAAGCTGGGGGGAAATATGGGAGAATCGTACATTGAAAATGTTGTCTATAAGAATAAAAGAAAATTATTATACAGTGGTACCTCGGGTTAAGTACTTAATTTGTTCCGGAGGTCCGTACTTAACCTGCAACTGTTCTTAACCTGAAGCACCACTTTAGCTAATGGGGCCTCCTGCTGCTGCTGCGCCGCCAGAGCATGATTTCTGTTCTCATCCTGAAGCAAAGTTCTTAACCTGAAGCACTATTTATGGGTTAGCGGAGTCAGTAACCTGAAGCGTCTGTAACCTGAGGTACCACTGTATATATATAAAAGATTTATCCCTCTCTCACAACACTAGGGACATCCAAGGAAGCTAAATGTGGGAAGATTCGAGACAGTTAAAAGGAAGGATTAGCTAATGCAGCACCGCTAGGATGGCTTTAAAAGATGAGATAACTGCATGGCACATAAGGCTATCAATGGCTACTGTCTGCCTCCACAGTCACAGACAATAATGTTGCTGGAAACCACAGAGGAGGAGTGCGCTTTTGTGCTCGGGTCCTGTTTCTCACAGAGATCTGTTTGGCCATTGCGAGTCTCTCACTCTATGCTTCCTCAAAGCACTGCTGGCCAAAATACAGCTGCTTCTTGGGCCCTTTATAAAGCATCCTAGATTCAGCACACCTCACACCATAGCAGTTTAGAAAATGGGAACCCGGTTTAGAAAATGTCCCCTGTCCCATCCTGTTAACACTCACTAGGGGAGAGAGCGGAAGGTGGCGAGGGAAACACTGAAAAAATATAGAAGGAAGCAGGCAATTCCCCCCACCCCCAGAGGGGAAAAAATCAGCGATTGTACAGGTAACATAGCTTTATTTAGTCAGCGATTCAAAATAATCTCTTACCGATATACAAAAATAATTAGAAGCACTTGGAGCAGTGTCTACAGCATGACTACAAAGCAGGGTGTGTTTTTTATAAAAAAAAAATTACAAGAAGTCGAACAAGGGCTGGTAAATTTGCTAGTACAACTAGTTACATTCAAACTGGATATTATTATTATTATTATTTCCTTTCTATACCGATTTTTGTTTTTAAGAAATGACCGCGGGAGGAGGCAGAAGAACAAATAGTAGCTTGGTGTAAACTGATTCAGGGGCTTCCATTTAAACTAGCGCTTTGTTTGGGCTTTTAGAATAGAATCGGCTTAGGGAGAGGAGAAATGTTCTGGGTAGTCATGCCATGCCCCCACCCCTATCCCACGGCATCCTCGTCTTGAGCCATGTACCTCCCTCCCCAAATACATGGAGGAACGAATGTCTGCGACAGGAAGTCGTCCTGGTCCCAATCTAAACAATGTGAGGAGCCTCTAAAAGGAAGAGAGGGGCAGCGGGGATGGGACAGAGGCGGCAGCAGCAGTGACTAATACAACCCCACTCCTCCTGACTCCGTGCTGTGCAAGGAAGACCGCTTCTAAAAGATAATCATCTTGGTATAGCCAAGCAGCCAGGAAAAAGAGGCCATGCCATATGCGATGGGTAGGTTGCCACGGGACGGAGACCTCTCTCAGCGATAGGATCGTAATCCAGGGACCTTTAGTACAAAGTGGTTCATCAAGTTCATCCACCTGATGTCTTTCGGCAAGCATGCACAGATATGTGCGTACATGTATTTAATGGGTGTACGTTTGCATAGACACATTTCCAACTTGGCCGTTAAAAGATGAGGAGGACATGCCCTCACCCTCAATATTTTATCCTTGCAGTCACAACAAAGGGAAGTGGAGGCTGAGGGCCTAAGACCAACCAGCCGAAGACTTACTTCATTCCAGAGTGTGTGTATTTAAATTACATTATTAACGACATTTATCTATATACTGTTATATATTGCAATTTCATATATTCCGGTGCTTTTTCTTTTTTCTTTTTTTAAAAAACCTGCACTTAACTATAAACCACTCACAGAGGGCTTTGGGCCACAGAGCAGTATAACAAAAAAACGTAATACGTAAATTAATAAAAACTTCTTCTTTTTGTTCATTTTCAGGCTGGCAATCTTGATCGAGGAACCTGCAAAAGAAAGTGAAAATTTATTTGTTTCTAAGCTCAGGGAAATGCAGATGATTCTTCTCCCTGATACATATTTTATCTTCACAGCAAGGTTAGGATGGGGGTGGGAGAGAGAGAGAGAGAGAGAGAAAGAGAGAGAGAGGCTGGCCCAAAGTCATTTCTATGGCAAGGTTGGCATTTGAATGTAGGTCTTACCAGTCCTAATGAGGGGAGTTCTAGTAAGATCTGTAGCGCCAAACAGTCCCCACACCAGCCCTAAGGGGGCCTGGATTTAATTTAATGCAGACTTTGACAACCTGGTCCCCAATGCCAGATGTTCTGGACTACTGTCAGCCACAGTCAATGCCAGACTGAGAGAAAATGCTCTAATATACCGTATATTCCGGCGTATAAGGCGACTTTTTAATCCTGGAAAAGAGGTTTAAAAGTCGGGGGTCGTCTTATACGCTGGGTATGGGTGGCACGGAGCGGAGCCCGCCGGGCTGCTTTCTCCCGGTGCAGAGCTGCGCAGCGTATTAGGCGACTGGGCTTATAAGACAAATCCCCAAATTGCAGCTGCCAATTTGGGGGGGTCGTCTAATACACCCAGTCGCCTAATACAGTGGCACCTCGCAAGACGAATGCCTCGCAAGACGAAAAACACGCAAGACGAAAGAGTTTTTCGTTTTTTGAGTTGCTTCGCAAGACGAATTTCCCTATGGGCTTGCTTCGCAAGACGAAAAACGAAAACGTCTTGCAAGTTTGTTTCCTTTTTCTTAAAACCATTAATACCTTATGGGAAACCGTGCTTCGCAAGACGAAAAATTCGCAAGACGAAAAAACTCGCAGAACGAATTAATTTCGTCTTGCGAGGCACCACTGTACACCGGAATCTACGGTACACTGTCATAAAAATACATCAAGGTTGTATACGACATATAGAAATTGCTGGCCTCCATTTGTCTCGATGGACAATGGAGAACGCATCAGGGGGTCAAGTCGAACCACTGTGTTAGCAGCATGGAAGTGACCTACCCAGGGCATGAGCCTGGGCAGTGTGTCTGGAGGCTCTGGGATGCCAAGACGACAAGACCCCCCTCTCAGCCTCATTGATGTGGTCCAAAGGAGAGCAGAGCAAGACATTTGGCTTGGCTGCAGGAATTGCCAGAAGGAGGTGTACAAGGCCCTTTCCAACCATTTTAGGGACTCCAGTTTTGTGTAGGGTTTTACTCCTTAGCCTTTTCTCCTCCCGAAGATATCCCATAAGGCAGTAGAGGTTAAGGGTCAGTGTCTTCCTTCTCATAGATGGGCTACCTTCCCAGCTGGATGAGCCCCATGTAAAATGCATATAAAACCCCCCCCCAGCAAAAAACATGAAAAACAGAAACAAAACCTTAACAAGTATTGATTCGTTAAAAAGGCAGAATTTATACTGCAAAGACCTGTGTAAACAATATCGTTTTCAAAAGACCTCTGAAAAAAGGGAGGGACGGTTCTTGCTGAACCTCTTCCTGAAGGGAGTTCCACAGGGCGATGGAAGCTCAGTCCCCAGTGAAGGTCAAATGAATCTTGGCACTGTGGGGAAGCCCCATCAGAGGATCTCATAGATCAAGGGGGAGGCTAAGAGATCAGACAGTCAAGATAGCTAGCTGGGCATGATGGGAGTTGTAGTCTAAGAACATCTAGTGACCCGAGAATGAAGAACACTGGACTAATCTGACTAAACCCCCATGGATACCCCATCGGTAACAGACAAGCCAGGAATATATTTAGGGATTATCTACTCAACAACAACTAACTGTTCCAAATCTTTAAAAAGATAATTTCATCTCAGGTATTAGTTATACAAAAGGAAAGATCTGGAGTCACAGAATGACTTGGTGGCTTTTGATAGAATAGTGGTCTTACCTCACCTCCGGTCCCCCGTGTAGCCAGTCGGAATCTATGCGGTAGTTTGCACAAAAAATAAATCACCATCCACACTTATCTGGAATGAAAATGAGAATGAAGAAGGCTACCATCTCCCAGTCAGGCTCTTCCTGTTTTCAAAGAATGGAACTACATTCCATCCATCTTGGCACAAGCAGGCCCAGCCTATGTAACAGACTACCACCTCAAATGTGTGCATTTGCACTGCAAAAGCAGCTTTCCTCACACAGGGTGGGAGGGGCAAGTGGCAAGATGCCTGGAAAGAGATTTTTTATGTCCAAGAGAGCACAATGCAGGCATGAACTTCCCTGTGAACCAATATATGTCTACTCAGAAACAAGTCCCAATGATATCTATGGGATTTGCTCCAAAGATACATAGGACTGCAGCACTAAATGCCCCTTGTAGCATCATAATTACAATTAACTACCAGGTGGGACCCAAAATTTTCCTGGTAATAAAGTGCAACCTCTGAGAATTGCCGCTTGAGTTTGTGGTTTCTTCCTCCCACCCCATCGCTTTTTCCTTTTGTGTCATGTCTTCATACTGTAGGCCATTTTTTTGTGTTTTTCCTTTACCCTTTTCAGGGTGATGCACACTTTATGGTAAAATCAGTGGTGTGTTTACACTGCAGAGTAGCTGGTAGTGCAGGTTTTACTTCAAAATGAAAAGCAAATGTTAACTGTGCTCTAGTTCCTTGTAATAAACAACACCTGTAAAGTTTTTGTACATTGATTTCACTATATGTGTTTTTATATGCACAGTGGTAGAAGAAGAAGAAGAAGAAGAGTTTGGATTTGATATCCTGCCTTTCACTCCCCTTCAGGAGTCTCACAGCGGCTAACATTCTCCTTTCCCTTCCTCCCCCACAACAAACACTCTGTGAGGTGAGTGGGGCTGAGAGACTTCAGAGAAGTGTGACTGGCCCAAGGTCACCCAGCAGCTGCATGTGGAGGAGCGGAGACGCGAACCCAGTTCCCCAGATAACGAGACTACCGCTCTTAACCACTACACCACACTGGTACCTTGGTTGTCGAACTTAATCCATTCCGGGAGACTGTTTGACTCCTGAAACTGTTCAAAAACCAAGGAGCTTCCTGCAGCCAATCGGAAGCCACGTCGGATGTTCAGCTTCCAAAAAACATTTGCAAACCGGAACAGTCACTTCCAGGTTTGCAGTGTTCAGAAGCCAAACCGTCCGAGTACCAAGGTGTTCGACGACCAGGTATGCATGTATTGGAAACTGCCTAGAGTGGCTGGGGCAACCTAGCCAAGTGGGCGGGGTATAAATAATAAAAAGATTATTATTAAATAAAGAAATAATGGCAGTCAAGCTGAAGCTGGCAGAGGAACTGTATCCACAGACACATCCCTTCATGTCACGAAGCTTAGTGGGACTTCACCATAGAGAGAAAGAAGACAGCATATTTAAAGTTTCTCTAGCGACTGAAAAAACAACAACAATTCATTTCTTACCACAGCAGTGCTTATTGCTTCCACAGGAAATTCTGTAACTTCAACAGGTTCAGCAACCAACTCTGAAATGGACAAAGAGGTTTGGCTTGTGTCAAAACACGATCATCTAGGGCCAGCCTTTCTCAACCTGTGGGTCCCCAGATGTTAGAATCATAGAATCATAGAGTTGGCAGAGACCACAAGGGCCATCGAGTCCAACCCCCTGCCAAGCAGGAAACACCATCAGAGCACTCCTGACATATGGTTGTCAAGCCTCTGCTTAAAGACCTCCAAAGAAGGAGACTCCACCACACTCCTTGGCAGCAAATTCCACTGTCAAACAGCTCTTACTGTCAGGAAGTTCTTCCTAATGTTTAGGTGGAAGAAGAAAGTTGTAGTTGTTGGACTACAACTCCCATCATCCCTGAGCTCTGGCCTTGCTAGCTAGGGTTGATGGGAGTTGTAGTTCAACAACACAGGTAGAAAAAGGCTGATCAAGGCAGAAGTACAGGATGAAGTAAACAGAGACTGACAATCCCTGAATCGGGCTGAACAGTCCAGCCCCCACTTCCCACTGCGGGAATTTCAGGTGGTCCACGAGGCCATGACAAAAACAGTGAAGAGGGAAAGAGTTCTTCAGTCAGACATTTCACCTATCCAGTGTGTTCAGGTTGATTCATTTAATATTATTGTTATGGGTTTATTTCTTTAATATTATTATTTTTATTATTGGCATTACTGACAACAACAATAACCACCACTTTGAGATTCTTTGTTATCAAGCAATATATAAATGCTATGAAATGAAAATAATAAACAAACGTCCTCCCACCATTTTCTCCACAGTGAGCTTTGGGGCCAAAGCAGTATTTGAATTCTGGTCTCATAGCTCCTAGTCCAATACTCTACCTCCACTTTTATTGATTTCTGCATTGCAGGGCGTCCCTTGCAACTCTACAATTCTATGACAACTTGTTTGCAAAAACATTAACTCTTCAATTAGGCTTTTGGCTGATTGACATCTGATGCCCTTTTAAAAAATACATTGTGAAAGGGCGGTGGGGTTATTGGTTTGTTTTTGTTCTTATTTTTATTATGTGTTTTGTGTTTTTCATATAGTGGTACCTCGGGTTACAGACGCTTCAGGTTACAGACTCCGCTAACCCAGAAATAGTACCTCGGGTTAAGAACTTTGCTTCAGGATGAGAACAGAAATCGTGCTGTAGCGGCGCAGTGGCAGCGGGAGGCCCCATTAGCTAAAGTGGTACCTCAGGTTAAGAACAGTTTCAGGTTAAGAACGGACCTCCAGAATGACTTAAGTTCTTAACCCGAGGTACCACTGTATTGTAATTTTGTAAACTGCCCTGAGATCTACGGGTGAAGGGCAGTATGCAAATTTAATTAACGACGACAATCGCGGCAACCAGCTCCTGCTGCCCCTTCTCACCTGTCTGCATGATGTGTGTCCTTTCGTGCCTCCTCAGCTGTGAGCACCTGATATACCTTTTCCCGCACTGCAGGCACTCGTAGGGTTTCTCCCCGGTGTGCGTCCTCTGGTGCACGAGGAGGGAGACCTTCAGCTTGAACCTCTTCCCGCAGTCGGCGCACGAGAAGGGGCTCTCTTTGCTGTGGGTGGCCTTGTGGGCCTCCAGGGAGGCTTTCTGGTTGAAGGTTTTCCCACACTCGGGGCAGGCAAAGGGCTTCTCCCCCGTGTGGATCCGCTGGTGCCGCGCCAGGTTGCTCTTGTTGTGGAAGCGCTTCCCACACTCGGTGCAGAGTGACGGCTTCTCCCCCGTGTGGACTCTCTGGTGCGTGTTGAGGGACGACTGCTGGCTGAAGCGCTTCCCGCACTCGGTGCACTGGTACGGCTTCTCTCCCGTGTGCGTCCTCTGGTGCATAATAAGGTGGCATTCGGAGTGGAAGCTCTTCCCGCAGTCCAAACAAGGGTGGGACTTCTCTTTGGCGGGGGGCCTGGGGCTCGCGCTGACAGCTTCCCCGCCGTTGAGGCTTTTCTTGGGGCTTTCGCGGGGCACCTCCCCTCTGTGCATTCTCACATGCAACAAGTACCCCCTTTTCCGCTTGAACCTTTTCCCGCACTCCGTGCAGACGTAGGGCTTCTCTTTGCTGTGGGTCGGCTCGTGTTCAATCAGACACACCTTCTGAATGAAACTTTTCCCACATATGGGGCAGACGTACGGTTTCTCGCCGGTGTGGATTTTCATGTGCCGGATCAGGTTGCCTTTGTTAGAGAACCTCCGTCCGCATACGGTACACAAGTATCTCCTCTCCCCTGTGTGGACTGTCTTGTGTTTACTGAGGGCCTGTTTTTTAATGAACTTCTTCCCACACTCGGGGCACTGGTAAGGCCTCTCCCCCGTGTGGATCCTCTTGTGAACTATGAGGGACACTCTGCTCATGAAGCTCTTCCCGCATTCGGGGCACTTGTAGGGCTTCTCCCCCGTGTGGGCTCTCTCGTGCAAAATGAAACTCCGCCGCCATCGGAAGCTTTTGCCGCAGATCGAGCACTGGTAGGTCCTGTCCCCCGTGCGAATCGTCTCGTGCGTGTTCCTCTTGTGCTTTGTCAAGTTGTTTCTGTACCGGAAGCTCTTCCCGCACTCGGGGCACTGGTACGGCCTTTCTCCTGTGTGGATTCTCTCGTGTAAAATAAGGCGATGCTTCCAATAGAAGCTTTTGTCGCAGTGCGAGCATTTGTGGGGCTTCTCTCCTCTGTGGCGCTTCTCGTGTCCGGTCAAGGCACATTTGGTTTTGAAGCTCTTACCACAGTCTTGGCAAAGATAGGGTTTCTCTCCCGCGTGGGTATTCTGGTGTACGACGAGAGCCGCTTTCCCGTTGTAGCGCTTGCCGCAGTCTGAACATTTGAAGGGCCTCTCGTCTGTGTGCATTCTCTGATGTTCGATGAGGGAATATTTGAAGATGAAGGTTTTGTCGCAATGGGCGCAGGCGTGCGGCCTCTCTCGGGTGTGAGCCCTCACCCTGTGCGCATTCAGGTATTTCTCAAGGGTGAAGCTCTGGTCGCAATCGGAGCACTTGTACAGCTTCTCGGCTGTGTGGATTCTCTTGTGTATCCTAAGCAACGATTTCTGGTTGAAGCTTTTCTCACAGACGGGGCAGGTGTAGGTCTCTCCCGCATGGATTTTCTGATGTACGGCAAGGGATGTTTTCCACGGGTAACTTTTCCCACACTCGAGGCACTCGTACGGTTTCTCCCCAGTATGGGTCCTCTGGTGCGTAGCAAGGGATGCTTCCTGACCAAAGGACTTCCCACAGTCGGAGCACTGATAGGGTTTGTCTCCTGTATGAGATCTCTCATGTGCAATGAGGCGTGCTCGCTTGTTGAACCTTTTTTCACAAACGGAACATCCGTATCGCGTGTCTCCTGGGTGAGATCTTCGGTGTTCGAGAAGGAGCGATTTGCGGCTGAAGCTTTTCCCACACTTGGAGCAGCCAAAAGGCTTCTCCGCCATATGAGACCTCTCATGAACAGTGAGGTTCAGACCCTGCAAACCATCACATTCACAGTCTTCCAGTGACGTCGCACCACTGCCTGCTTGCCCAGGTCCTTCTGCCTGACAGCTTTCATCTTCGGTCTTCTGTGCTTGGTCGCTTCCTGCTGGATTAAATGAAAGATTACAAGATGGGATGAAATCTCACAAGCTAAATGAAAAACACTGAAATCCTGGGCCCAATGTTTTCTAAAACCTACATTAAGTAAGTGTTTGCAAACCATTTGCTACAATTACGAGAAATATGAATGACAAGCACATGTTCCCATCGATAACAACATGGCAATAAATACCGTATTTTTCGCTCTATAGGACGCACTTTTTCCCCTTCAAAAATGAAGGGGAAATGTGTGTGCATCCTATGGAGCAAAGACAGCATAGCCCCGCGACCCTTTCCCGGGTGGAGAGGTGACGCGCGGCTATGGCAGGAGCCTCTTATAGCCGCGCGTCACCTCTCCAGCCGAGAGAGCGCGTGTGGGGCTAAAGAAGCCCCCCGCGACCCTCTCCCAGCTGGAGAGGTGACGCGCGGCTATGGCAGGAGCCTCTCTGCTGCGCCTTTCCGCTGCTCCCTGACCTGCTCTTTGGGGCTGGTGGTGGGCTTCCCCCCGCCAGCCCCAAAGAGCAGGTCGAAAGGAACCTGAAGCCTGGAGAGCGAGAGGGGTCGGTGCGCACCGACCCCTCTCGCTCTCCAGGCTTCCAAGGTAGCCGCCTGAACGCACCTTGAACGGACCTTGTTTTAGAGTGGAAAAACAAGAGGGGGGAAATTCTCCCCCTCTCTGCGCAGCGCCTCCTGCCGCTTCGCTGAAGGGGCACTGGGCAGAGAGGGGGAGAAATTTTTTTTCTTGTTCTCCCCCCTCTAAAACAAGGTGCGTCCTATTGTCCGGTGCGTCCTATGGTGCGAAAAATACGGTAATAATAATTTTAACAATAATAATTTATTATTTATACCCCACCCATCTGGATGGGTTTCCTCAGCCGCTCTGGGCAGCTCCCAACAGAATATTAAAAAACACGATAAAACATCAAACATTAAAAACTTCCCTAAACAGGGCTGCCTTCTGATGTCTTCTAAAAGTCAAAGAGTTGTTCATTTCCTTGACATCTGATGGGAGGGCGTTCCACAGGGCGGGCGCCACTACCAAGAAGGCCCTCTGCCTGGTTCCATGTAACCTCACTTCTCGCAGTGAGAGAACCACCAGAAGGCCCTCGGAGCTGGACCTCAGTGTCCGGGCTGAGAGATAGGCAAACTGAGCCAAGGCCATTTAGGCCTTTTAAGATCAGCACCAACACTTTAAAGTGTGCTCGGAAACTTACTGGGATCCAATGTAGGTCTTCAAAGCAGGGGGCCCCTCAAAGAACAAGTCCCCTCTTCCATTTCCCAAAATGCACTGAAGTTTGACAAAATAAATAAGGTGTTCCATTGACCATGCAGGTGGGAACGGTGGTTCAGCAATATCTAGAATGCCAAAACGTTCTCCACACCTGCACTAAGCCATAGTTAAGCTTAACTATGACTTAAAAGGGGAATGCGCAGCACGGGGAAAGTAGGACACTTTGCTCCTCCTCCAGTCCTCCAGTTGCTGCGTTGCCAGGAGCTAAGTCATGGTTTGGCCTATCGTTTCCCCTCAAACCATGGGCAGCAAGCCCAAAAACCAACCTTGGCTACTGCCACTCATTTCTATTCAACTACCTGCCACTGTCTGAGTCTCTTTCTCCATCGCTCTGTTCTCTTCCCCGCCTTTGTCCTCGCCTCCGCCTGGCAATTCTTCGCAGGGCTTCGCCTCCTCGCCTTGGCTCCCCATCACGGTGCCTGCTAAAAAAAACCCCAAAGATACACGAGAGAAACGGAGCCTCGGTTTAGTTGCGGCTTGAATTTATACATCAACTTCCCCCTCTCCTCTCCCAAGGAACTTAAGGGGACACCAAGAAATAGTCACTGGCCCAAAGTTACTTGGCAAACTCTAGTCACCGCTGAGTTCGGATCTGAACCAGGGCCTGCTTTCAATCTCTAACCACATGCGCTGCTGTGGAGGCTGTCTGAACAGGGAAGCATGCTAATAAATTATTGCTTTCAAGAGAGCATGCATTCGTTCACTTTGCCCAGGGAAATCTGGGGAGCCGGCAGTGGTATTTTGAAGGGGTGGCATTTTGAAAGGGGGATTTTATTTTATTTTTAAATTTTTTTTTTGTTTTTAGAATTATAAAATTATAGCAATACAACCATACACACCCACATTTACAGATTCCTCCAAATCTCTGGACTTCCCACCTCCCCCTATGAGTCCTATTATTAAACCTTTTCTACTGCATCTTTTTGAATAATCTTATGTTTTGTATAATTCCATTGTCTCCATAATACTTGCTATGTTACAAGTGCTGTTGCAATCCTGCTAAGGGGGAATTTTCAATGAACTGTTGATCATGTGCTGTGCCCTTTGTTCTCTCCCTCCCTCCCCCCAAAAATATTTTTTATTGCTTTTTAAAATGTTTAATGAATTTAGCATCAAATTAATTCAAATTTAATACAAATTTAAAAGTGACATCCCATCCCACCATCTTGATGTTTCCTTTCCCATCCTTATGAGCTGCTCAATATTACGTACATTTCCAAATTACATTTCGAAAAAATATTTCATCATTTTAGCCTTGATTTTTTCCCCAATTTTCTTCCTTTTTATTTCCTATCGGCTGCTCGTTTTCGGTTCCTGCTAGACTTTTATATAACTATAACATGTTCCCTCGTGCCAAGAAGAGTTACGCTTCACTTTGTCGGCCCACAAGCTATGCTCCTCATTCATTACTCAAAGTTATTTATTTACTGTTTTATTTAAAAGCTTTTTGAAACCACTTTTTTAAAAAAAGCCCTAAGCAGTACACAAAACCAAACAAAAAATAGGTAAATAGCATTACAAATCAGGAACAAATAAAAACAGGAAATCTGAAATAATAGGGTCTGATCTTATGGGTCAGAGAAAATATACAAAAAGTATCCAAAACTAGTCCTACTCAAGAGCAGACCCAATGAAGTTAATGACTAAAATTAATTGCTATAAACGGATCTACTCAATGTAAAATTTAGTTGGCTACAACCCTATATTTTTAAACTATATTTTTAAATTTTCAAGGCTAGCTTGTTTTTCAACATCTGGTTTTACCGGCAATTTTAACACATATTTTATATTTCGTGTAAACCGCTTCGAGGTGCAGCTGCTTAAGCAATATATTAATTTTGTTAAATAAAGGGAGGAGGTAAAAGGAAGCCAAATTCCAACCCAAGGCTGGCTTGTTAATTTTATTTATTTATACAATCATTTCTACACCACTTTATCACTGTGTTCTGCAGCAATAAAACCATAATAACTTAAGAGCTTTTCGCCCGGCCCCTTTCTGAATCCTGACAGGCTTCGACCAAGCAGAAAAGTGTCTTATTTTTTAGGCCTAATGACATTGCGAATCCCATCCCCCAAATAATCCTGTGACAGGATTCTTTTTTTAAAATAAAAATATATATGAACACTGTATCCAAGCCTTCTATGCCTTGACGCAGGGAAGCGAGTTCGCTGGCTGCGGAAACCTATATGTCTCCTCAGAGGTAAGCCCCACTGAGTTTAATGAGGCTTACTCTCAGGTAAACGGCCACCTGTTTTTACATTACGGCGACATTTTTAGTTCAGCTTCCTTCCAGCAAGCTCAAATGAAACACATTTGTTTTTTCCCTGCAACCTGAGGGTTAGGCCAGGCAGATGGAAAACCATTGGCCCCCCCCAGAAAAAGCCACCCAGACTACAAATCCCATCAGCCCCTGCAGGTATGGCCAGCAACCGGGGATGATGGGAGTTGGAGTCCACAGGTTCCCCCCCCCCAGCCGTTCTCAACCTGTGGGTCCCCAGATGTTGTTGGACTACAACTCCCATCATCCCAGAGCTCCGGTCTTGCTAGCTAGGGGTGATGGGAGTTGTAGTTCAGCAACATCTGGGGACCCACAGGTTGAGAAAGGTTGCCCCCCTCCCCTCTGCTCTAACCACTATACGACACTGTCTCCAACAGAGGCGTGGCTGGCGATACGGGGACCCCCTGGAACTACCCCGAATATCCATAATGGGGACCCACTTTCAGCAGCCTCAACCACAGTGGAGACTTCCTCCTGCGATACGACTTCTTCGGGCACAAGGACCTCCTCCGAAATGCCCTCTGCCCGGCCATCGCTCACAGTCACGTCTTCTAGAGGAGAGAGAGAAAGGGAAATAAATGGAATTAATTCTAGAATGAACAAGCCTGTCCCTCTCCCAGAAAGGAAGGAAGCAGGCGATTTAACTTGCGACGTTTTATTATGCTTTTTATATACGTTGGGCGGGGTACAAATAATAAAAGAACGATAATGATAATAATGATTATTCTTCTGCACATATGGCATCCCTAACAGAACAACCGCTAAGGCGAATAGCTACTCGAGAAAATTATAAACAACTACATAGGCTATCGAGAGACACCTGAAAGTCAAAGGCAAGTATTCCAATTATATACTGTAGTTATTTTGATTGCTGTATTTCTGTAACTCATCTGAGACCATTTGATGAAAAGCAGGCTATAAATACAAATTAAAATTATATTTTCATTGTTCTAAAGAGATGGATAGGTTTATAGATAGATAGATAGATAGATAGATTTTTTTAAATAATCTGTGGTCCTCCATTATATTATTATTTTATTATTATTATTATTATTATGCCTTGGTGAAGACTTGACGTTTCCATCCCCAAAAAAGTTTTTGATTTGCGTTTCTACTGAAATGAGGCTGCATTTTAATGTTGTATTTTAATCTTGTTTTTTTAAGTTGTATTTCAATCAATTGTTTTTTATACCTGGTGTTAGCTGCCCTGAGCCAGGTCTTGGCTGGGGAGGGCGGGGTATAAATATTATTATTATTATTAGTAGTAGTAGTAGTAGTAGTAGTATTAGTATTAGTATTATTGAAAGGCAGGATCTCTTTGTGCCTGCCAACAGAGCATTTAATGCTGTATTGTTTTTAACACTCGATTGGGAGCCGCCCAGAGTGGCTGGGGAAACTCAGCCAGATTGGCGGGGTATAAATAATAATTAATAATAATAATTAAGACATCTCAAATGCCATCTGCATATGGGAGTGTTTCAATAAAGGGAGGCTAGAGACAAGTGCTTCCCTCACAGAGGACTAGCAGATTGAGAAAGCAAGTTCTCAAAAGTTTTGGCCTGGTGCGAGAAGAGCCAGGGGTTAATCTTGTCCCAGGACCTGTATACTCCCCCATGACAGAGACACAAGAAACTCTTACCCAGTGTGGCAGCATCCCCGTCCTCCTTCTTGACAATTCTTTTGGCTTGTGGCGTACGCCGAGCTTGCGAGGGAGTCTTCTTTGCTTTGGACAAATCAGTCACTCCCTCCTGAAACAGGGCAGAGAGAGAGAGAGAGAGAGCGCAAATGGATCATAGAGTCATAGAGGACCCCGAGGAATCTTTCGCCCAATGCGGGATTCAAACCCACAACCCTGAGATCAAGGAGGGAGGTATGAGAGGGCAGCTCCAACCAAGGTTGTCTCCAGTGCTAGCCCTACTCAGTGTAGACCCACTGAAGTTAATGAACGTGACTAAGTTAGGGCCATTGATTTCAACAGGGTCTGCTCTGAGTAGGACTTAGGCCACTCTGAGCTGGGTATATTACAATACGATATATTTATTGTCATTGTCCCATGCAGAACAATGAAATTGAAAAACTACATAAAACTACATAAAAACTACATAAAACATTCAAAACCCCCTAAAAACTCTGAAACCCCATTTTAAAATACACTATTCTATAGAGACCCCTTATGCTGCGTTTAGAACCAGAATTGCATTTGCGTAGAAACTGTTTCTCAGACGGCTAGTCCTGGCCTTTATAATCCTATACCTTCTTCCAGAAGGCAGAAGCAGAAAGAGATAATTTCTGGGGTGCGTACTATCCTGCACTATCTCTGCCGCTTTCTTAATGGCACCTGGCAGCATAGATTTGATCTAAGGTGGGAAGAGTGCACCCAATTATTCTCTCTGCAGTCTTTACAACCCTGGATAACATTGTTTTTTCCCTGGCCGTGCAGCATGGAAAAGAGGAGACTGAGCAGATCTCAAGGGCTGTCACATGGAAGAGGGAATTTATTAATTTTTTTGGTCCTGCTCTGGAGGGTAGGATTCGAACCAATGGCTTCCAGTTACAAGAAAAGAGATTCTGACTAAATATCAGGAAAAGCTTTCTGACCGTAAGAGCTGTTTGACAGGGGAAGAGTCTCCCTCAGGAGGTTGGGGACTCTCCTTCCTTGGGATTAACAACAACAAACAACAACAACAACAACTGGCCCTCAAATGCTTTACTGCCTCTTAACTGTGGAGGTACAGCACAGCCATCAAGGCCAGTTGCCGACATAAGTAGGGGTGATTCCTGCCGAGTCTCTAGTGGCGTGGAGTTCCTCAGGGCAGGAACTGCCACTCTGAAGAAATAGCAAAGGTAACTGCCAAATTAACAGCACAGAAGTGTTTAAGGAAGAATGGAGACCACTGATGGTAAAGGTAAAGGGACCCCTGACCATTAGGTCCAGTCATGACCGACTCTGGGGTTGCGGCGCTCATCTCGCTTTATTGGCTGAGGGAGCTGGCGTACAGCTTCTGGGTCATGTGGCCAGCATGACTAAGCCGCTTCTGGCAAACCAGAGCAGCGCACGGAAACGCTGTTTACCTTCCCGCTGGAGTGGTACCTATTTATCTACTTGCACTTTGAGGTGCTTTCGAACTGCTAGGTTGGCAGGAGCAGGGACGAAGCAATGGGAGCTCACCCCGTTGCAGGGATTCGAACCGGCGACCTTCTGATTGGCAAGTCCTAGGCTCTGTGGTTTAACCCACAGCGCCACCCGCGTCCCTGACCACTGATGGACAATCTATCGAATTATCACCCATATATGAAGTCGCTGGCAGGATTTGAAGCATAAGCAGTGGAAACATTTAACGGTAGCGGGGTTTAAACAATAAAAATACAGTGGTACCTCGGGTTAAGTACTTAATTCATTCCGGAGGTCCGTACTTAACCCGAAACTGTTCTTAACCTGAAGCACCACTTTAGCTAATGGGGCCTCCCGCTACGGCTGCGCCGCCGGAGCACGATTTCTGTTCTCATCCTGAAGCAAAGTTCTTAATCTGAAGCACTATTTCTGGGTTAGTGGAGTATGTATCCTGAAGCGTATGTCACCTGAAGCGTATGTAACCCAAGGTACCACTGTATGTGTGTTATAAACAGCTCATAAAAAGGACAACAAGAAAAAAAAATCAGAAAAGGAGAGGTGGGAAGTAAAGAAGAAACTTAGCATGTTTTTTTAAAAAAATGTTTACGTTGAGAAACGCGTTGAAATATTTTTGGAGACTTAATAAAAATGATATGGGGGCGAGGAGGAACTGCCACATTGAAGGCTCAACCGGGGACCAGAATTGGGACCAGAAGAGGATCTGAGCAAAGCCCACTGGAATCACCAGCTGGGATAAAAGGGGCTCACCTCTGCCTCTTGCTGACTCTGTAGGAAATCCTCCGCCAGCGTCACGGCGTGGTCACAATCCGTGGGTCCCTCTTCCTTGACGTAGTCCTGCATCTCCCGGGGCAGGATGGCCAGGAATTGCTCCAGGATGACCAGCTCCAGCATCTGCAGTTTGGTGTGCTTCCCGGGCTTCAGCCACTGGTGGCAGAGGTCCCAGAGCCGGTTGCAAAGCTCTCGGGGCCCTTTGACCTCCTCGTAGCGGAACTGGCGGAAGTGCTGGCGCTGGGCCTCCGAGTTGTCGATGGGCTCCTCTGGGACGTTTGGCCCCGACCTCTCCCGGCATTCTCTCCTGATCCTCGCCTGGAGGAGCCGAGGGCTTTTCCTCGCCTCCGAGTCTGCGGCGCTGCTTTTCTCCCGGATCGACGCCACCCGGAGATCCAAGGCGGAAGAGGCTGGAGAGGAAAGGGGGGGCATGCCAGATAAAAATTGATCGTGAGACGAGTCAAGAGGGCAGTTTCCCATACTAGAGCAAAAGCCACACATTATCCATCCATTCATTCCTCTATCGTGACCATCCACGACACAAAGGAAGCTGCCTTGCACAAGACTAGACCATTGGCCTATAAAGTTCTACAGTGGTACCTCGGGTTAAGTACTTAATTCGTTCCGGAGGTCCATACTTAACCTGAAACTGTTCTTAACCTGAAGCACCACTTTAGCTAATGGGGCCTCCTGCTGCCGCCACGCCGCCGGAGCACGATTTCTGTTCTCATCCTGAAGCAAAGTTCTTAACCCGAGGTAATATTTCTGGGTTAGCGGAGTCTGTAACCTGAAGCGTATGTAACCTGAAGCGAATGTAACCCGAGGTACCACTGTACTGTCTACACTGACTGGTAGCAGCTGTCAAATATTTCAGGCAGGGTGGGTAAAAATCAATGGTTTTGGTTTTTTAAAAAATTGATTTAATTTAAAAAATAATAATCAGATTTTTAAAATAAAATGCTTTTGGAGGAAAAAACTTTCTAAAAATAGTTTTCTGTTTAAGTTACATTATAGTCCAAAGGCTATTCATCAGGAAATAAGGATTTGTTTTAAGTTTTTCATTTGTGCTAAAACTCAGTCTAAGTTTTTTTTAAAATTGTTTGACCACACCAGTTTACAAACATGGATACATATGCTATAATGTTATTGTTCCAGTTAAATAAATTGTTTAAATTGTTATCAAGGAAATGATTACTTTTCTCCTTCCAATAAAATACAGCAGAAAAGCTGTCCAAATATAAACAGTTAACTTATTAAACCTCACAATAATTTCATATCTTTGTATAACCAAATCAGTGATTTTTGAAATAGCTGTAAAAACTTCTCTAAAAATTTATTATTTCAAAAATGAAACCTTCATCTGGTTGTAAATATTAAGGCTATACCAGCAAGAATGAGTCTTTCTGTAAAAACATGATTTAAATCAAGTCTTACTGACTAGTGATAGTGATTTAAATCGTGATTTAAATCGATTCGATTTAAATCAAATCCACCCTGATTTCAGGCAAGGAGGTTTCCTCAGGCCTACTCGGAGAACACAGGGAAATGAACCTGCATTGAACTACATCCCTTCCCTCTGAGTGGTTTACAAGAAATTATAAAAGGCACTAGAAATAAATAACAAAATGCTTATTAAAATGGTATTCAGAGAGCATAAAAGCAACACAAACCAACATAAAACCCATGCAGAACAGTGGCAGAGGACTGCACAGGGATGGGATCCAAATGTGGCCCCCTATGGCATTTTACCTGGCCCCCAGGACTCTCGCTAGGCCACTGTTGCGTCACCCTTCCTCAACCTGGTGCCCTTCAGCCATTGCGGACTACAACTCCCAGAAGCCCTAGCAAGAGGGCGCCATACTAGGCTGAGTTACACATACAGTGGTACCCCGGTTCTTGAACAAAATCTGTTCCAGATGCCTGTTTGGCTTCCGAAATGTTCAAAAACCAAGGCGCGGCTTCCCATTGGTAGCAAGAGCTCCTTGCACCCCAAGGAAGCTGCGTCGCACATTCAGGTTCCGAAAAATGTTCGAAAATGGAAGCATTTACTTCCGGGTTTTCGGCGTTTGAGAACCAAAACGTACGACAACGGAGGCGTTCGGGAACCGAGGTTCCGCTGTTTCCATAGGCTATGAGGACACAGGGGTCGTTCCAAGGTCTTTGCAGGAAGAAGTGGGCTTTGAACGCTTCTCTCCCCCCTCCAAATAATTAAAACATTCTTCTGCTTAGCAGCACCAAGCTGAGCATCTTTCACAGAGGCCTGTCACTTATTATGAACTTTTGTGGCATCGACTGCCTGGCTTCACCTGGGCTTGCCGGGGCCGAGTACGAATGCTCCAGGATCACAATGTCGCTCTTGGAGGCTGCTGCTGCTTCAACATCGCTTTCGCCGACTGCCAAAGTTTGGCTGCTTGGTTCGAGATCGGGCGGTTTACGCCGGACAAGGCTCTTTCTCGTTTTAGCCAGACCCTTTCCAGAGCCCTGCAAAAGGAAAGTTAAAACAAAGAGCAGTTAGGAAGCAGTCCTAAGATGCAACAACAGCAGCAACCGAAGCCGCTTTTGCTGTGGGAGAAGAGAGCTTGGATTTTGGCCTGTTGAGAGTCTCTGTCTCAGAAAGCCAGGCCCATTTGCAAGACTTCCTGGTTGCAAATCGTCTTCTGCCCTTCTGCCTTTGTCATTTGCAAACGTAAAACAAACCAAAGAGCATCAGACCGATAGGAACACATCTTTATTTCCCCTCCTCCTTATGATCGCTAATGAAGTATATCTTCAGATACCATCAGTCCCAGCCAGCAAGGTTAATGGTCAGGGATGCTGCAGGGACTACAGTTTCCTCAAACTTGAAACAGGCAAAAAGTAGTTCAGATGTGGTAGACTGCAACTCCCATCATTCCCGACAATTGGCCGTGCTTTCTGGGGCTCATGGGAGTTGTATTCCACAAAATCTGGAAGTGAACACAATGGCTACCTCTGGGTTAGGCAGCCTGGGGCAAGGTAGACCAATGGCCTGATTTAGCAGCAGGGCACTTATAGGAGCTCCGAGGCCATTATTAAAGGATTATTGAAGGTGACCTGGAAACTGCAATTAATCCAGAATGCGGCAGCTAGACTAGTGACTGGGAGTGGCCGTCGGGACCACATAACACCGGTCCTGAGAGATCTGCATTGGCTCCCAGTACGTTTCCAAGCACAATTCAAAGTGTTGGTGCTGACCTTTAAAGTCCTAAACAGCCTCGGTCCTGTATACCTGAAGGAGCGTCTCCACCCCCATCGTTCAGCCTGGACACTGAGGTCCAGCTCCGAGGGCCTTCTGGCGGTTCCCTCATTGCAAGAAGTGAGGTTACAGGGAACCAGGTAGAGGGCCTTCTCGGAAGTGGTGCCCTCCCTGTGGAACGCCCTCCCTTCAGATGTGAAGGAAATAAGCAGCTATCCTATCTTTAAAAGACATCTGAAGGCAGCCCTGTTTAGGGAAGTTTTTAATATTTAATGCTGTACTGTTTTTAACATTTGATTGGGAGCCGCCCAGAGTGGCTAGGGAAACTCAGCCAGATGGGTGGGGTATAAAAAATTTATTATTATTATTATTATTATTATTATTATTATTATTATTTCCACAATGATGTTTACGTTCCAAGACAGAGGCGTTAGGGTTACATTGGGAAGAAAAGGGGGAAAGAGGTGGAGGGGGGAAAGGTGAGTGGGGGTGGGGGTTGGGAGGCAATGTTTCTAATTTGCTTAATATATGTGGGGTTTTGTGTCAGCGTCGCTTGTGCAGGTTCTCTGCGATTCACTTGTGTTCCTTTGGTGGTGAGAAAGGTTGGGGTTGGCCTAGGGTGTGGTTGTTTGTTTGTGATTGGCTGTGGTGAACTTTGTTTTTGTGTGTGAGTGAGGTGGGTGGGTGTTTTTGAATCAGGTTAGCCATATTGATTTGTATGCTGTTGTTGGATTTTTGTCATTGTATTATTGGGCTGTGTATGTGATAAAGGGGATAAAGGCATCTTCTTCTATTTGTCCCCATGTCAGTTTCAGTTTATTGGTTCATTTTTCTAGTAGGACTGTTTCCCATACTATTTGGTACCACTGGTCCATGCTTACTCCTGACAGGTCTCTCCAGTGTCTAGTTATGATGCTTCTGGCTGCTGAAAGTAGGTGGGTTACGAGTTCTTTGTGGTGTAAGTGGGCGTTATTGTCTTGGAAGATGTTTAGCAGGGCCAGTTCTGGGGTGATTTCTAATACTTGCTTAGTTATTTTACATATTTCTCGTATGGCTGTTGTCCAGAATAGTTGGATTTTGGGGCACTCCCACCACATATGGAGGTATGTGCCTGTGGAGGTGCACCCTCTCCAGCATTTTGGTGAGGTTCCTGGGCGTATTAGCGCTAATTTCCTTGGTGTTAGGTACCACCTGTAGGTGAGTTTCAGAGTGAGTTAGTTGTTCCGGTTGTTATAAGAATTTTAAGGTCTCAAATATAGAAGAAATATTCATAAAGGGACACATATCTAAATATATGAACCATGAGTCTGAAACAGCACAGAAGAGTAATCCTGAAGCCATTTTGACTCTCCCAATGACCTCAAATATTCCTCTGCAGTAAAGGAGGCAAATGGGGAAAGCCTTTCCATTGTCTTCTTCCTTACAAATCCTGTCTTAAGGGCGTATTTGTGTATGAATAGGGTGAACCTGTGACCTGGATTCAGGAGCTAAAGTATTAACCATGACAAAAGAATGGCCAGGCTGCCCAGGTAAAGCAATCAGTGACCATTATCAGGTATCCTGGCAGGATAGGACTTCTGCTGTAGACTGGCTCCTTCTGTGATGTATGTATGATGGGGGGTTTTTTAGGGTGGGGGTGGGTCTTGGACTACAGGGTGGGCAATTTCAAAAGTTTATAAAAGGACTTGCACACCATTGCTCTGGGTTCTCCTCCCTCCTGCGTGTGGGGAGTAGGGACCCTGTTGCAAAAGTTCCTTGAATAAACTTCAAACTATGCTTCTCAATGTACTCTGGCTGGCCTCTGTTTTCTCCTCCGATAGGGTTGGGCTCAGGAATACCCCATAAGGGAAAGGGAGCAGTTTTTTCTTATAACAGGAAGGAATTTGCCTTACCCCATTCCTATATTTTTAAAGGGTACATTAAATCAAATAACAATGACTGTTTTTATTATTGTTATTTTTATTTATTAGATTTATATACCAGCCTTGTTTTTCTCTATTTTTATTTTTATTTATTAGATTTATATTCATCCAAAGACCTCAGGGCTGTTCACAAGATAAAAATACAAGATAAAAACACAGATAAGTAATTCCTGATCATCGATTGGACCATCAGGCTTTGCACACACAGTACATTTAAAGTACACGGCTTTCTCAAAAAATAATAATCCTGGAAACTGTAGTTTACCCTCACAGAGCTACAACCCCCCAACACCCTGAACAAACTATACTTCCCAGTAGTTTAAATGTACGGCACGTGCGCACCCTGTTTTCTCTTTAAAAAATTAAATAAATCCCCTCACCTTTTTCGGTCGATGAATGACAGTTGGGATTGCTCCGGGTTTGAGTTCCCGCCGCCCGGAAGCCACTTTGCCCCAGAAATCTGTCCTCCTAAAGTGCTCTGAGCACACGACGTCATTGTACGAGGGAGTGAAGTTCGGACGTCCGATGTTCACGAGCCACTTTTTCAACTGGTCTTCCTTTGTGAGAGGAAACCTGAAACAATTTTGTTTTGAATTTTAAAGAGTTGGGCATTCATGTAGTTGTGGAAATTGCCATAGACTATTACTGTAATAATAATAATAATAATAATAATAATAATAATAATAATAATTTATTATTTATACCAAGCCCATCTGGCTGGGTCCCCCCAGCCACTCTGGGTGGCTTCCAACAAAACACTAAAATACAATAACCTATTAAACATTATAAGCTTCCCTAAACAGGGCTGCCTTTAGATGTCTTCTACAAGTTTGGTAGTTATTTTTCTCTTTGATATCTGGTGGGAGGGCGATCCACAGGGCGGGCGCCACTACCGAGAAGGCCCTCTGCCTGGTTCCCTGTAACTTGGCTTCTTGCAGTGAGGGAACTGCCAGAAGGCCCTTGGTGCTGGACCTCAGTGTCTGGGCAGAACGATGGAGGTGGAGACGCTCTTTCAGGTATGCTGGACCGAGGCCATTTAGGGCTTTAAAGGTCAGCACCAACACTTTGAATTGTGCTCGGAAATGTACTGGGAGCCAATGCAGATCTCTCAGGACCGGTGTTATATGGTCTCGGAGGCCGCTCCCAGTCACCAGTCGCGCTGCCGTGTTCTGGATTAGTTGTAGTTTCCGGGTCACCTTCAAAGGTAGCCCCACGTAGAGCACATTGCAGTAGTCCAAGCGAGAGATAACTAGAGCATGCACCACTCTGGCGAGACAGTCCGTGGGCAGGGAGGGTCTCAGCCTGCGTACCAGATGGAGCTTGTAGACAGCTGCCCTGGACACAGAATTGACCTGCGCCTCCATGGACAGCTATGAGTCCAGAATGACTCCAAGGCTGCGCACCTGGTCCTTCAGGGGCACAGTTACCCCATTCAGGACCAGGGAGTCTTCCACACCTGCCCGCCTCCTGTCCCCCAAAAACAGTACTTCTGTCTTGTCAGGATTCAACCTCAATCTGTTAGCCGCCATCCATCCTCCAACCGCCTCCAGACACTCACACAGGACCTACATTAACCTGACAGCTATGTTCCATCTCTACTACATCTGAATACCAGTTGCTGGAAATCGCAGGAGGGGAGAGTGGTGTCGGGTTCAGATCCCGCTTGTGGGTTTCTCCATGAAACATCTGAGAGAACAGGATGCTGGACTCGATGAGCCACTGGCCTGATCCAGCAGCCAAACTCTTCTTATGTACAGTGTCATAGAATCATATAATTGTAGAGTCGGAAAGGGACCCCGAGGGTCATCTAGTCCAACCCACTGCAAGGCAGGATTCTCAGCGAAAGCATCCACAACAGAGGACCGTCCAACCTCTGCTTAAAAGCCCCCGAGGGAGACCATTCCACTGTTGAACAGCTCTTACTGTCAGAAGTTTTTTCCGAATGTTTAGTCAGAATCTCCTTTCTTGTAACTTGAAGCCAGGGGTTCGAGTCCCACCCTCCAGAGCAGGAGAAAACAAGCTTCCGTCATCTTCCATGTGGCAGCCCTTGAGATATTTGAAGATGGCTATCCTATCTCCCCTCAGTCTCCTCTTTTCCAGGCTAAACATACCCAGCTCCTTCAAGCACTCCTCGTAAGGCTTGGTTTCCAGACCCTTGATCGTCTTATTTTATTTTATTTTATGACTTTCAATTTTATACATTGCAATAATTTTACAATCATTTCAACATTTCAAACCTTGGCTTCCTCCCCCCCTCTTTCTGTGGTCTCTTCAATTTATTTTTAATATTTTCTGTATAACCAAATTAACTTATTTTGCTCATTTATTCATCTATATACTCTTATAAAACTGCAGGTTATTACAATAATCCTGCCAATGTTCTTATCTGTTTACAGTTTTTTTGTAAATATTCAATAAACCATTTCCATTCTTTTATAAAAAGTATGTTATCTTGATTTCTTATTTTTCCAGTAAGTTTCGCTAATTCTGCCAATTCTTTAAGTTTTTGTATCTGTTCTCCTCTTGCTGGGACTTCTTCTTCTTTCCAATTTTAGGCAAGTAACATTCTTGCTGCTATAGTTGCATACATTAAAAAAATTCTATACAGTTTAGATAGTTGTGTCTCTATAATTCCCAAAAGGAAAGCTTCCGGGTTTTTTTACAAACGTTATTTTAAACATCTTTTTCAATTCATTATATATCATTTTCCTGTAAGCATTACCCTTACTACATATGATAAAAATAACCTTCTTTTTCTTTACATTTCCAACACTTATTTTGATTTGGATTTATACATTTTTGCCAATTTACTCGGCGTAAATGACCCCATATCATCTTGGCTGCCCTCCTCTGCACACGTTCCAGCTTGTCGACATAATAATAATAATAATAATAATAATAATAATAATAATAATAAATACCTTTATTGTAATTGTACAACCTGTGTACAATGAAACATCCTTCTTAAATGGTGGTGCCCAGAACTGTGTCACAGAACTGCACTATATTTGAGCAAGGCAGGAGGAGATTTTGCAATCATTCATACCCCACCCACCACAATTCCTTCCAGGTGGCCCAGCTTACCTGTGAAACGTGACATGGGATCCACGCCAACGCCGGTTGTTGCACCTGGGCACTGAGCAACAGCTCGCCATGTCTGCGCGTGAACTCCTTCTGAGGTTGACCCAACGAGCAGATGGACGTTTACGTCTCTGTGTTAACTCCAGCCATTATGAGTGTACAGGTGAAAAGAGCTGGATCCAACCTAAAAAAAAAATGGCAAAGCAGAACGTTTGTTCCTCTTGCCCATATTTCCAGAAGCACACTGGGTCCAGGATGGTGCTCAAGACCCCTCAATTGCTGGGGTTCTTTCCACTGAGAATACTGCCACTATGGTAGTATGCAAGAGCCTAGTCAATGTCTTGCCTGTCTAGGACTTTGACCATTCACATCTGTGGTTCCTAGACAGGTATTCCTCTAGGAATCTGGACTTGGTGGATTTAACCCTCTAGAGAGAATCTCAAGGGCAAAGAATGAGAGGACATCTCCAGCTAACGCCTTGGAAAAGAGGAAACAAAAGAGGCATTAAATGCAAATATTCACCTCTCAGCGCTTTATTTGGGGTAGGGAATAAAACTGAGCAAACCGACCTCGGGGTGGTGTACATGGTTCCCTCCCTTCCTATTTCATTAGGGTTGTCATATTTCAAATCCGGAGAGGAGAAGTCATTGAGCTTTTTTTAGCAAAATCGCAAAGAAATGGGAAGTTTTTGAGCTATTTCTGAGGCAAGAACGACACTGCCAACACATGGGCTGCAATATGTCTGGATTTGACCAGACATTTTGCCGGCTTCCGCCCAGACACTGCTTGCGGCTGCAGTATTCTGGATAAGTCCAGGAGATTCCAGACTTATGGCAAGCCTACATTTATACCCCATAATAACCTTGTGAGGTAGGTCGGACTGAGCTGAAGTCACACCCTTCATGGATGAGCGGGGATTTGAACCCTGGTCTCCTAGCCTGACTCTCTCTAACCACTACCCCACACTGTTAGGCTGCAGGCTGACCAATTCCTTCTTTAGGGAAATTGCTTAGTCTAACATTCCACAACCTTTAGGGGAAGGGAGTTGATTCAACAGTAACCATTTTATTTGTTCTGCTGGAACAAAGCGGGGGAAAGGCACTCATGGGAGACTCTTGAGTCCCATGGACTGCAAGAAGATCAAACCTCTCCATTCTGAAGGAAATCAGCCCTGAGTGCTCACTGGAAGGACAGATCCTGAAGCTGAGGCTCCAATACATTGGCCACCTCATGAGAAGAGACGACCCCCTGGAAAAGACCCTGATGTTGGGAAAGATGGAGGGCACAAGGAGAAGGGGACGGCAGAGGACGAGATGGTTGGACAGTGTTCTCAAAGCTACCAGCATGAGTTTGACCAAACTGCGGGAGGCAGTGGAAGACAGGAGTGCCTGGCGTGCTCTGGTCCATGGGGTCACGAAGAGTCGGACACGACTAAACGACAACAGTTGAGCTGCAAATCTGGCTTTTAATTTCCCAGCAGCCAACACAAATACAAGGTAGCCTTATTTTCCTTGGCCAGCAGTAAAAACCACACAAACTCGGTTGACGTAATAACATTTCCCCCACAGCTGAACTCAAGACAGATGTTTTCCACGAGGATCTTTATAGAGGGGGCACTGGGTGATGTAATGAACAGTGTCTTGTCTTGCAGAACACACAGAAACACTGATCCAAAGAAAATTCCTTGCAGCTTTAAAAGTGATTGCCAAAGGCAATCAAGAAAGGCAGAAGGTGATAAGATCAAGTCTTAATTTTGTAAAAGCAATTTGGCGTTTATGGCTATGACATATCAGAGAATCTCTCTTTCTCTCTCTCTGTTTGAATGGGATCCCCCTCAGAGATGGTAAAGGAAGATGCAATCTTGGGCATGTTTATTCCAAGTTTAAGCCCTCTTTCGTTCAGTGGGTTTACTTCTGTCTGAGAGGTGAAGTGGGGAGTGTGATTTACCAGGGGAAAGAGCAAGGGAAAATAGTAACAAACAGAGATATAGTTGGAGCTATAGACATAAAAATCCAGAATGATGCATGTTGCTGTGGTTGCTGCATGTTGCTTGGCTGGGCAATATGCATGCTGCTTGCATATCAGCGGAGCACAAGGCTTTTGTAGGTAATTGAGAACTGGGTCTGTACAGAGAGTGGGACAAGGCAATTTTAGTGGATGTTTCTTGGGCCATTCACTGCCTCTCAGCCTAACCTGCCTCGCAGGGTTGTTGTGGGGATCAAATAAATAATAATAATAATAATAATAATAATAATAATAAAAATAAAATTTTATTTATATCTCGCCCTCTCCAGCCAAAGCCGGGCTCAGAGCGGCTAACAACAATAAAAGTAACACAGCATTCGAAAATCAATTCACTCTAAAATCAATTCAAAATCAAATTAATGGGGGAGAACCATAAATGCCCCCTTTGGAGTAAAAAGTAGGATATAAATGCAATAAACAGTAGTAGTAGTAGTAATATGGGATACATGACCCACCCCAAGGAACCCTCAACCTGCAGCAACAGTACCATGCTGATATATAAGCCTACTCAGAAGTAAGCCTCAGTACCTCACAGAGCTCAATGGAACTTACTCCCAGGTAAGCGGGTACAGGATTGCTGCCCGAGAGCGTAACCGCAGTGGACAGAATTGCAAGGCTGGCACAAAACCAACCTCGCAAACCACACTATGAGCAGTGGACTAACTCAAAGGGATGTAAGGTAGCCGGATGCCAATGAGGCCAAGGCCCTTACAGCTTTAACAGTTATGTAGAGGAAGGAAACTCCCTCTTTGATGTGACTAAACAGAGATCATAGAATCACAGAGTTGGACGGGACCCTGAGCATCATCTAGTCTGACCCCCTTGCAATGCTGGAGAATGCAGCTGCCCCATTCAGGGATCGAACCTGCAACCTTGCCGTCACCAGCCCCACGCTCTAACCAACCGAGCTATCCCAGCTGGACTAATAAAGGGTGCAGGAGTCTTGTGCACCAGGGCTTGTTGCAACCCATGTTTCCACAACACTATAACACTGAGGACAGTAACAAAAACACTTTCCTTTGCAACACAAAAAGCTGCCTTGCAACTTCAGTTTTGCCTAGAGCAGACCCACTGAAATTAAAGTCAAGCAATGTTCGTGGGTTTACTCTGAGCAGCAGGAACGTTGACTCCCTCCCACGGAGCCCACCTAGCTCAGGGCGCACAGCTCCATATAGTCCACACGGGCTGGCAGCAGCTCTCCAGGATTTGAGGCTGGGGGCTCCAGGCTCTACCCGCAGACTGAACCTGGGGCCTTCTGCACTCAAAGCCACTGAGCTACGGCTTGCTCCCCCCCCCTTGCGAAAACTGCCTTCCCACGTGCATCTTTTCAAAAGCAACAAATGCGTAATTTAAAAACAACAACCACACGTTTTCCCCTAGGAAATAAGAATGCGAGTTAGAAAACAAAAACAGAAACACCCCTCCCCTGCCACCAAAATCACAGCTCCCTGTTTCATTAATAAATAATAATAATGATAATAAAAATAATAAATAAAAATCCAGGATGTGTTTTCTCTGCTAGGCAAAGCTCTGCCTTCCTCGCAAACAAAATGGCTTCGCAAGCGACTGCGAAGTCTCCTCTGCGGACAACGAGGCTCTTCAGTCTATGCAGCCTTTTTTAATAAGTCTACGTTTTGGAGGGCGCGCGCGCTTCCAAAGCCACCCAGAAATGCAAAGAGGTAACCCCACTGCTCCGCACCTTTTGGGCCCCCCTCGCACATCTGGAGGAAGGGGCAGGAAAACAACAGCACTCGCTTGCTTCTCCTTCCGATGCACTCAGCTCCTTTTGCAAGGAAACCCGCCGAAGCCCAGATTCTCCCCCTCTCTTTCCCCCCGCTTTTTTGCAAACACTGCAGCCTACCAGGAGTCGCATTCACACGTTCGCGGGTTGGGTCAAGGAAACTCTCCCCTCTTCTTCTTTTCTGGGGAAGCCTCCCTCCCCCCTCCCACCTTGAACTGGCTTAAACTATTAAAAAGAAGTCAGGAATGATTTAGGCCTTGGTCTCTTCCTTCTTTTTCCTCTCTCTATCTCCAACTCCTCCCCCCCCCCGGAACAGGGTGGCGAAATGGTTTGTTCCGCTCCAGACAGGCAGCTAGCGGGACATACCAACTTTTAAATGACATGATATATGCAGGTCGTTTCAAAACCGCTGCCAGCAGA
Source organism: Podarcis pityusensis (assembly GCF_964106645.2). Taxonomy (NCBI): domain Eukaryota; kingdom Metazoa; phylum Chordata; class Lepidosauria; order Squamata; family Lacertidae; genus Podarcis; species Podarcis pityusensis. The sequence goes on from NC_138029.1 coordinate 119,299,785, forward strand.
AACGCAGCACGGCATGGGAGGGGGGGGGAATCTCCTACAGCGGCACCTTTCTCATTGCAAGGTGCAGTTGGGTTTTTTTAATTATTATTTTTTTAAAAAAAATAAACCTACCCACCCCTTAGCCTGAAATGGCGCAGTCCATTTCAGCGCCGCTTCCCGCTTGGTGTAACAAGAGCCACCCTAAGTGGAAGATGAAAAGGGGGGAGGCAGAGGCGCGTGTTGTGGGTTCCTTGCGATTGCGGATGCAAAATAAATGGCACTTTTTTAATTTCTTGCAGTTTAACCCTAGATTGCATCTGTGCGTGGCCTGCGCAGGAGAAACCTGTGCTCAACACTCGTAGGGAAATAGGAACTTGCCTCATCCAGCTCAGTGTTAAATAAAAATTTTATTTTTTAAATATTTTGTCTAGTAGCACCTTATAGACCAACTAAGTTTGTTCTAATACTGTATAAGCTTTCGTGTTGTTTGCACTGACTGGCAGCAGCTCTCCGCTGTTTCAGGCTGGAAGTTTTCCCCGCCAGCCGTTCCTGGGATTCCTGCATTGCAGCGGGTTAGACTAGATGACTACTGGGGGTGCCCACTTCCCACAAGCAGGATTTAAGCCCAAGAGCACTTTCCCCTCCTGTGGGGAGTGATGAGTGGAAATCATAGATGGGTAGCAATCAGAAGGTGATGGTGGAAATCACAGGATCTCGTCGACTGCAGTTTCAAAATTATTAGGTGTTTGGGGCAGGGGGTTGAGTTCCGGTTCCAACCCAGATATCACAACAGTGGCAAGCTTCCAAATATTGTGTTTATATTCTGAATATTTGTATGGTTGTGTTTATATTTGGAATATTGTTTCTGTAGCGTCAACCACCCTGTGATCTTCAGATAAGGGGTGGCACAGAAGTTAAAGAAATAATAATATTTATCTGTGTAGCTGAAGCTACATTGCAAGACTAATAAAGAAACCAGAATAAAAGACATAAAACAATAAAATGCATCGCAAAGTTAAACCCTTATCTGGCAGAATGCCTGGCAAGCCTCTGGGTTTCACAGAACCTTTCATCATCAGCTCTTTGTACCAAAATTTGGCTGGTCAGCTTGTGTACACGTTTATCAGAGGCAGTTTATGCCTTAGATTCCTGTGGGAGTGAGTTCCACAGTTTAACTTTGTGCTGCATGAAGGATTTTTTTAAAAAATCTGCTTCAAATCTTTCAACATTCAGTGCTTGTATACTTATCTGTGGCAAAACACACACCCACACCAGAGATTGCTTTTGAATGGGTTGGGACATGGAAGAAGATTGGAAAAAATTCAAAATATATCTTCAAAAGTATTGCAATATAAAAGAATGTTAGAAGGAGGTTGGAAAAAGAATATTAGGTCGTTTTGGTAGATATGATATAATGGAATAAGCAAAAATGAGTTGATGAAACTGACGAAATAGAGGAGGTTTAATTACATTATTTTAATTTTAAAATACGTAAATGAAAATAAGGTTAGAGGGATTTGCTGGAAACACAATTTGAACTAGAATACAAAATTGGGAGGTGAGAGGAGGTCATGGAAATAAGTAAAGGGAAAAGGTTATGTAAAGGTTTAATCTGCTTTTGTTTTATTTCAACTTAATGTATTTTTATATTTTTTGTTAAGTCTTCTTTTTTATTCTATCTTATTGTTCTTTTTACTCGTTTATCTTTTGCTTTGTTATGGCTAAAGTTTTTTTTTTGTATTTTGTATGGTTTTTCTTTTTCTTTTTTGTAACTTTAAATTTGGAATAAATATCATTAAAAAAAAAAAATGAATGGGTTGGGACAACCCAGCCAGATGGGCAAAGTATAACTCATAAAATTATTATTGCTATTAAAAGTAGTCAATTGAGGCCATTTCCTCATGGTCAGAAGGGAGTGCAAACCTCACAAAATGCAAAGCCTTATCTTCAGATAGTGGAAAATCCTCTGGTTGCAGATTCAGCCTTAAACAGCTGGACTCTCTATTCTTCAAGGCAGATCTCTCCAAACTTTTCATGTTGGTGACACACATTTTAGACATGCACCATTTCGCGACACAGTTTTAATTCAGTTTTACTAGCAAACCAGAGGCTAAACTAACCCCTTTCCAGCTTGACGCGCTAATGTGTCACGACACACAGTTTGGAAAGCTCTGCTTCAAGGCCAGACTTGGTGCCCCCTCATACAGTATATTTTTTTCGACTACAACCCCTGCTCACTGGGACTGATGGGAGTTGTAGTCCAGGAGGCCAGTCAATGTAGCTGTGAATTTCACCATCCCCTTATGGACCAGCAGCAGAGCTATATTTGCTTTTTCATGAGTTGTTGCTTCCCAAGCAAAGTGCCGTGCATATTAATGGCGCCACATAAAGAACAGCAAAACTAATCACTTTAAAAGGTCAGAGGTGGGCTGGTGGAGGGAAACTTGCTTTTTGCATTATACTCCTTGCAGAGGCCTTAAGACAGGAGCCGGAAGTGAAGGCTCTGTTGCAATACCTCTCTTTTTCTATCTCTGTGGTGGGGCAGTTACAAAGCTGGTGGAGTGGGGAGACCAGGAGGAGTGGAAAGGAGAAAATAATGAAAACATCCTGGGCAGGCCTGCCACAGTGTGTGCATCCATCAGGAATAAGATAGCGGGTTTGGAGAAGGGGAATATGATGAGCCCTGTGTGTTTTAACTCAGATGTAAGCCTCACAGAGCTCAATGGGCTTCTTCCTTGCAAGAAAATGTATTTTGTTTATTAAAGTATTTATTTATATGCTACGCTCTTGCAAAACTTCAGAGAGGTGGAGAGCAACATTAAAATGTTTTATTCATTTAGTATTATTATTATTATTATTATTGGCATCCATCCGTCTCAGGAGACAACGGAGGACTGCATTTTTAACAACACTTAAAATAAAGAACATAGAAAAAAAAAGTGAGAACGTGATTTTTTTTATATAAAAAAGAAAGGTATGCTATACTGTATCACTATAAGAATTACAATTCCATATATGCTTATCTAATATATAGATGTTATTATCATCCAAATACATATGTCTTTATTTTTAACCTATATGTTGTAATGAAATTGAGAACTCATTTATACACTTGTCCATTCAAAGTCTACATTTATAAGCAATCCCCTCACAAGTGGCAAGAGCAGTCATGTCTTCAATTATTCGATGCAGTCATACATTAAAACATTTTAAAGCAATACAGAACAATCAGGAAAGTGGCTGGCTACTTTTAAAGATAAATTTAAAGAGGTTTTTTTTAAAAGAGAAAATTTAGATGAATTTTAAACAATGGCATACGGCTGTTGGCATAAAAAAAAGTTCTCAAAAAGCACTTGAAAGTCAAATATGGGACGAAGTGAAGCCTTGGTGCAGTTTAGGGAGAGAAAAATGGACTTTGGGGCAGGCGGAAATTAATTTATTGCTTTGTAACACCTGCTTGATGCAAATGGGAATACTTGCTCCCAAAAGCATGTGCCTGATTTACTTAAGTTTATATCTCACCCTTCCTCCAAAAGAGCCCAGGGTAGCAAACAATGCCGATACAATACAATTAAAACTGCTAAAAACTGTTTAAAAGTCCTAAAACTCCACACCCGCTCTCAAAACCAGTAATTTCAGGGTTGCCAGGGCAGATGTTCCAGCCACCAAATCCTTGGGGTAAGCAGGGAATGCTTTGAAATTCCTTTAACAACGAGACCCGGGTTCAAATCCACACTCTGCCATGAAGCTCACTCTCAGCCTAGCCTACCTCAAAGGGCTGTTGGGGGGATTCATTGAGGAGGGGGAGAAGAACCATGAACACCAGCGCGAGCTCTTTGGGGAAGACGGCGGGATAGAAATGCAACAAAGATAGAGGGCAGCCAAAAATATTCGGTTTCCGAAGGCCGTCTTCATCAACCAACTGGAAGGTGTAAAAGAGATGACGCCAGAGACCCAGACCTCTCTGTGTGCGTTGGGGGGGGGTGTTTCTGTATTTTAGGGGGCCACCACCAAGAAGGCCACCTCTCTCAGAGGACACAGAAGATTTTGAGCAAGTCAATAAACTGTCAGGTTTTCTCCCCTTAATCCCGCCTTCCCCTCCCATTAACAACACCCTGGTTTGTTTTTTTAAAATGAACAAGCGAGGAAAGTGAAGCTTACAATCTGAAATGCCTTTCTTTCTTTCTATTTCTTTCTCTCTCTCTCTCCTCGTTCTCCCAACTTTCAAGATTCTTCGTCGGTTGCACTTTCTCGTGTGAGTGCGCTTTGTAAAATGCGTGTTCCATTCCAACTTCAAAAAAAAACACCAACCCTGCAAAAACCGTGCAATGCAATGCTTCTTCTTTTTCTTTTTGCTCTACCAATCTCCCTTTGTAAAATAAAAAATGTTTTATTATTATTGGGTAAGTAACCCAGAAGAAACAAAAACGCGGGGGGGGGGGAGTCCGCTGACACCTGACGGTTGGATCCCGCCACGAAGGGGTTAAGGCAACCAGCAGCCGAACTCTCGCCTTCCTAGAAAGGAAGCGGCCCTTCGGAGCCAAGGCCCGGTGTTGTTGGGGGGAAGGAATAGCGGGCGCACCTTCCGGTCCTGCTCCTCTCGGGCCACGAAGGAGGAGCCGCATTGCCTGGCCGAGCAGCTGGAGGCTGGTTGCAGGGAGGGAGCCGCCAGCGGAAGGTGCGGCGGGTTTGATTTTTGGGGGTGGAAAAGTGGGGACCCCGTTGCCGTGGGCGGCCGTGGAGGCAGAGGGCGCTTGCTCGGAGGGCGGCTCCAAAGGCTGGAGCCCCTGAGCCGCTGGTTCAAATGCCGCCTCTCTTAGGGACTAGGAACTTGGGGGAGCTGCTCTAGGCAGCTGTCCAGGCGTTTCAGAAGGGAGTCCTTCCTGGAGATGCCATTGCGGGTGGGTCCTGGGATCTCCTGCCTGCAGAGGTGGTGATCCGCCTCTGATTTTCGCTGCCCTTCGCCTCCCAAAAAAGAAAAATATTAACTGGGTTAGGAACCATAATGTGGTGGTTATGGTTTGCTAGGGAGAAGAGAGCAGAAGGGGAGAAACAGCAACTCCGAGGGGTTAAAGGGCGGGAAGGCGTCAGAAGGAACAGAAAAGCTGAAATTGTGGTTTGACGGCGTGTGTTAAAAATGTTGAAACTTAATAAAATAGAATTGGGGCGGGGGGAACTGGATTGGGAATTAGGGACATAGGAAAGTGCCTTGAACGTAAGTGCTGTGGCCCTTGTAGCTCAGTATTGTTCATACTGGGATGTCAAGAGTCGTTTATTGTTGTTGCCAGGATTGCTTTGTTGTTGTTGTTAATGATTTAGAACTGTGGTCCGTGGACCCCCAAGGTCTGCGTAACCCACCCAAGGGTCCATGAGCACCATTCACATAACAAAAACGACCATAGAGGTGTCAACATTTTCAAATGTAGGGGGTCTATGGCTGGGCTTTTGAAAAACGGGGTCCGCAGTACTTCACATAGGAATGGTCTTCAGTGGTTCCCAATTAGCTGAGTTACAACTCCATCGGACAGGCCTTTGGAATGTAATACATTCAAATCTTTCATAAATGTGGTGGAAGGGAGGTTAGCCATCTGTGATTTGGTTGAGATTCCTGCATTGCAACTTTGCAACTTTTTGCAGCTGTTGTTAAAGTTGCAAAATGACAGAGCGATGGAGAAATCTCTGAAACAACAATGGGATATCAGCTCAGGCATGACGGAGAACAGCAACAACCGGGAAAAGATAGACAAAGCATTTTACAAGTACAGGAAGAAATAACATGGACAGAATAATTGTCACAAACAGGAAGAACAAGGATATAGATTGAGTTCCTCATTTGTAGTTCTATAAATCATTTAATGTGTCAGCACGAATAGAAGTTATTAATATTGCAGTTGTTGTAGAAGGGATTATTATTTTGACTGGGATGTAATTGAAAGTAATAAGATTTTGGAACTCACAAATAAAGAAAATCATCAAACCGCCAATTCTACCTAAATTATATAATTTGGTATTTGGTAATTATATAAATTGGTATTAGTAATTGTATTATAATTTGGTGTTAGGGTATTATTGGATTGAAATGGAAAATTAATTAAAAAATATGATATAAAAAAGAGATTCCTGCATTGCAGGAGGTTAGACTAGATGATCCTGGGGGGGTTGTGTGTGTGTGTGTGAACGCACGCCAAAGTAAAGATGGGTGTCTTTTGCATGTACTGCAAGCTGTACAATGAAGGTACCCAGCGCACATCTGTGGGGAGGGAATTCCTTCTGGCACATCTATGGGGAGCAGCCCTCTGTAGGGGCTGCTACAGAGAAAGCCTCCCCCCCCCCCCCCAGGAATGAGGGTGGTGAAACTACCAAGACACACCCCCCCCGCGCTGATTTTAACCCCTGAGAAAGTATGGAAGGGAGCGTCTTTCAGATTCCTCTTGTAAACTGTGCTTCATGCTGTTAACCACTCTCTACCGTTATCCCTTACAGTTTTCGGCAAGCAGCTACATCTCTGCCATCATGGTGAAATCATGTTGTGCAATAAACTGCAACAACAAATTTTTGCTGGGCAACAATATCTCATTTCACAGGTAAGGTGCCTTTATGATGCCCTTAGGCTTGAACTGAATTTCCTCCATACTTGGTACATTCCCTGCATATAGAAAGCTAGCAAATAATGGAGGACATGCAGTGAGTGATGTGGCAGCTCCACTGGTCTGATCTGGCAGGGCCCTTCTAACAATTTTCATGTTACCATATCAAAGAGGATAGTTTATAATTATGGCTTCCTCCTGATGTACTAAGCAAGGAATCTTTAAATACATATATATATTATTAACTAAAGCGGGAAACGTTCTATCATGTGAGCATTGAAATTATGTGAGCACCCCACCTGCAGTCTGAAATGGTACTGTCTGCATATAGCTTTGACTGCAAGCTCATTTTCCCCCATTGCTAAGCTGTCATCTCCACTCTGTGGTACCCCTCCACCGGCCCTGGTGATGCTTTGCTGCTCATCAATTGCACCTCGGGAGAGAGCAAGGGCATAAGAAGAGTGCTGGGGACCACCTTCAGAGACTTGGCGGGCTGGATTAAGCCCACAAACTGGTAGTTCCCCATCCCCAAACTATATCTGTAATCAACATGCTGATGCTGGGGTTGCACGGAGAGGTATCCTTTCTTAGAAGCCAGCCAGTGTTCCTGCTTCCTTGCTCCTCTGTCCCCCCTCCATCAAAATCTGTGGCCCCATCTGCACTATAACTTTAAAGCAGTATCATACCTAGGACCCACGTACCTACGGGACCGCCTCTCCTGGTATGCCCCTCGGAGGACCTTGAGGTCCACAAATGACAGCACTTTGGAGATCCCAAGTCGCAAGGTGGTTAGATTGGTCTCAACTAGGGCCAGGGCCTTTTCAGTACTGGCCCTGACTTGGTGGAATGCTCTGCCACAAGAGACTAGGGCCCTGCGGGACTTGACATCTTTCTGCAGGGCCTGCAAGACAGAGCTGTTCCGCCTGGCCTTTGGTTTGGACTCAGTCTGTCCCTTATGTTTTGGTCCCCTTATGGTTTTGATCTATGGGCTACTTTTAAAATGAGGCTGCATTTTAAATTGTTTTTTTAACCTGTATTTTAAATTGGTTCCCCCCACCATTATGTTTTTATTGTAATTTTACTGGTGTTAGCGGCCCTGAGCCCGGCTCTGGCCAGGGAGGGCGGGGTATAAATAAATTATTTATTATTATTATTATTATTATACCACTCTAAATAGTCTGTTGGAGCACTTGGGCATGATCAGGAAACAGCTCCAAATGTGAGAGGCCTGAGCAAGTTCCCTTTGCACCAGCAAAAGGGAAAAATAGACGGCAAACTTAGTCAGCGGCTTCATTTACTGGTAGGCTTGATCATACACAGTTAACATGTTTGCAGAGTCTCCTGCTAGAGCACTAGCAGGGTTACTCCCTTAGGTGGAGAATTGCCACCTGGACTGCACAGCAAAACTCACAGCAAAGTACAGATCCCAGTTGCAGGTTCATATGTAGCTCCAAGCACAGCACATAGCCCAGCAGCAGCAAGCAGGTAGGTGTTATACAGCAGAGATATTGTGCAGCAGATAGAATTTGCTGGTCTAGTTCCTCTTATATAGGCAGGACAATCACATTCTGGCCAGTTGCCAGTTGCTGATTCAGCAGTTGCCATTCAGATTTGGCCAGGTATAAGCAATCAGCAATCTTGCACTTAAAACCAGCTGCAAGCAATCAGCCCTTACATTTTTCCTGGGCAAGAGTAAACCTCCTTCAACACAGTCATGCTTTTTCCAAAGAATTCTGGGAGCTGTAGTTTGTTAAGGGTGCAGAGAGTTCGTAGGAGAACCCCCTATGCTCCTCACAGAACTATAATTTCCAGAGTTCCCTGGGGAGAGGGATTGGCTGTCAAACCCCTCTGGAGATTGTAGCCCTGTGAGGGAGAATGTGCTAAACTAGATGGACGAAGGGTCTGACTAAAGGTCAGGCAGTACTTGCTGGGATAGCTCAGTTGGTTAGAGCGTGGTGCTAATAACACCAAGGTTGCAGGTTCAATCCCTGTGTGGGCCAGTTGCATATTCCTGCATGGCAGGGGGTTGGTCTAGAATATGATCCTGTGGTCCCTTCCATCTCTCTGATTCTATCTAGTTATAGCCGTGTGTGTTTGTTTCATAGTTATGAACACAGCTTCTGGGTATCAGTGAGGAGAGGAGTTTGGGACTTTTAATCCATTTGTGCTATATATATATATATATATATATATATACATACATATATGTGCATTTCCTCCATAACTCACACAGACATTTCCCCTTACTTTCTAGGAGGAAAAAAGTGAGTGTTATGGTGCAAAAAATACGGTGTGTGTGTGTGTGTGTGTATACACACACACACACACACACACACCGTATTTTTCGCTCTATAACACGCACCCGACCATAACACGCACATAGTTTTTAGAGGAGGAAAATCCATAGGCATGCCACCCGTAGGCACAGACATTTCCCCTAACTTTGTAGGAGGGAAAAAGTGAGTGTTATGGTGCAAAAAATACGGTGTGTGTGTGTGTGTGTGTGTGTGTATATATATGTGTGTGTGTGTGTGTGTGTGTGTGTGTACACACACACACACACAGTGGATGCTAGGGTTGCGAACGTGATCCTTGCGGGATGCACGTTCGCAACCCACAGTGTTCGCAACCCGCGTCTGCGCACGCACGGGTTGCGATTCAGCGCTTCTGCGCATGCGCAAAGCTCAATTTAGCGCTTCGTGCATGCGCGACCGCTGAAACCCGGAAGTAACCCGTTCCGGTACTTCCGGGTTTCGGCGGTCCGTAACCCGAAAAAGCACAACCTGAAGTGGCTGTAACCCGGGGTATGACTGTATATCACATACTTGTCATAGGTTTCCTCTGGGGAAAAAAGATCTGTTGAAAAAGTGGGTTTGGAACATCCGTCGCAAGAACTTCACTCCCACGCGGCACCATGTGATCTGCTCGGAACATTTTTGCGAGACGGACTACCTTGAAAACGTAGCTTCCGGGAGGCGGTACTTAAAGCCTGAAGCGATTCCGACAATGTTTAACATACCCGAGCGGCTGAAGAAGGTAAATCTCACCGTCCTCCCATCAATCTCGTGGATGGACACCTTTGCTATACAGTACAATTGTGCCCTACACGGGGGCCTGGCTCAGAGTGTTCTACGTATATGCAGAAATGTGTGTACTCGAACCCTTGGAGCCGTCCCTTCGCAAGTATACCGGTTTCCCTGTAGCTGGCTTGCTGAAAGGGCCTCGCTGCCCCAAGGAACTCAGAGCCTCTCAAAATAGTTTTTTTTTTTTTTTTTTTTTTTTTTTTTTGCTTTTTGATGTACCTGGGGCCGCTGGCAAGAGCAGCCTTACCACACAGGAACCCTTTCCTCCTTAGAGAGAATAATCTTTGCTTCTCTGCCTTCCTTGGGGAGCAAGGTGCTCTCTGTGCTCTGACTCCAGATGCCCTGGGATGTTCTTGTGAGATCTCATGGGAGCACCTTAGACCCAGCGTGTAGAGAGGGCCTTTATGACTTACATAGCTGCAGGTGGAATGCCTCTGAATACCACTTGCTGGGAATCACAAGTAGGGAGTGTGCTGGTGTGCTTGAATGCATGCTCTAGTTATCTCCCACTTGGTTATCTTCCACTTGGATTACTGCAATGCGCTCTACGTGGGGCTACCTTTGAAGGTGACCCGGAAACTACAACTAATCCAGAATGCGGCAGCTAGACTGGTGACTGGGGGCGGCCGCCGAGACCACATAACACCAGTCCTGAAAGACCTACATTGGCTACCAGTACGTATCCGAGCACAATTCAAAGTGTTGGTGCTGACCTTTAAAGCCCTAAACGGCCTTGGTCCAGTGTACCTGAAGGAGCGTCTCCGCCACCATCGTTAAGCCCAGACACTGAGGTCCAGCGCTGAGGGCCTTCTGGCGGTTCCCTCATTGCGAGACGTGAGGTTACAGGGAACCAGGCAGAGGGCTTTCATGGTAATGGCGCCCACCCTGTGGAACGCCCTCCCAGCAGATGTCAAGGAAATAAACAATTATTTGACTTTTAGAAGACACCTGAAGGCAGTCCTGTTTAGGGAAGTTTTTAATGTTTGATGTTTTATCTTGTTTTTAATATTCTGTTGGGAGCCGCCCAGTGTGGCTGGGAAAACCCAGCCAGATGGACAGGGTATAAATTATTATTATTAGTATTATTATTATTATTATTATCATCCCATAGGCCAATGGTAGGCCGCTGTTCAAAGTTTCATTTTCACACAGGGCGGTAAAAAGAGGCGGCCCCACGTCCGCCGTGATCCTCCACCAAGCCGTCAGTTGAAAACCAAGGAGAGCGAGGCAGAAGTGCCTTCCCCTGGGAGCGATGTTGTGGGGCTGGAGCACTCCTACTCTCTCCCAGCCAGTCCAGGTAGGTCAGCAACTAAACTTCACAAAAGGCGCTGCTGGAATACAGCTTTCTGTAAAAAGAGACCGAGCGTATGAGTCTGTGGAATGCTCTCCCCAGGGAGGTTCGGCTGGTGCCTTTATTATATATCTTTAGGCACCTGGCAAAAATGTTCCTCTTTAGCCAGGCCTTTGGCTGACGCCCTTTTAAAATGTGTTTGGGGTGTGTGTGTTATTGGATTATGTATTTTGTGGTTTTATCTTGTGGTTTTATTTTGTGAACCGCCCTGAGACCTGCAGATAAATTGTGGGAATGTTAAGGATAATAGGAGAGGATACAGTGATTAAATATTATCACTCACGCTAGTGAGTCATGTAGCAGAGCAGATTCCCTTCAATTCAGTAGGAAGCAAGTTTGCAGATTCATTTGAATCCCTTTAGTTAAGCAATCCAATCTGGCTTGCCCAGATCGATGATTCCTGGTGTCCCCTTTTATCCCTCTTAAAAGAATAATGACACAAGAGTCTTTCTTTAACAGTAACAAGAACTTTACTCGCATTCAGTTCACAGTATGATTCCTGAAGGCAGGCTTTAGCTAGTAGTTACATAACAAAGTGTGAGTTCATCCCATATGGGGATTGAGCCCATGTGCTGCTGGCCGAGAGCCAGCAGACAGCAAAATACATTAAGAGAACAGCATCAAGAGAAGAAAATGGCTGCAGGAGAACAGGATGGCAGCAAGAGGACGATGGCTGCGTGACTTGGCTCTTTTATGGGGTTAGCCAGGGTCACGCCCATCTCCCTGTTCACATGCAGGGGGAGAACACTGCAGATCAGTAGAACAGGAAGTTACTCTGGCTGGAGTAACCCCCCCCCCCGCCTGTGTTCACTCTAGGAAAACAATGAATGTTGTATTTGACTGCCCCAATTGATTGTTTAGCCGTTTAGTCGTGTCCGACTCTTCGTGACCCCATGGACCAGAGCACGCCAGGCACTCCTGTCTTCCACCGCCTCCCACAGTTTGGTCAAACTCATGCTGGTAGCTTCCAGAACACTGTCCAACCATCTCGTCCTCTGTCGTCCGCTTCTCCTTGTGCCCTCCATCTTTCCCAACATCAGGGTCTTTTCCAGGGAGTCTTCTCTTCTCATGAGGTGGCCAAAGTCTTGGAGCCTCAGCTTCACGATCTGTCCTTCCAGTGAGCACTCAGGGCTGATAAATAAAAATATTTTAGTATTGATCAACATAATTTATAGTTTGCTATTGAGCCAAGTGAATTGACCATCAAATGCCCCATCCTGGTATTCCCCTCTTGTCCTTAAAAACTATTAGCCCGGGATCTTCGCTTGACATCTGTGCGGGATCATGGCCTGACAGACCCCACAGCAGGAAACGGCCCTCGCTTCCTCCAGCCCAGGCCTTGGAGGGAATGCAGGGAGAGGACATGGCAGAACATCTCAGAGGAGCCCATCGACAACTCGGACGCCCATCGACAACGTTTCCGCCAGTTCCGCTACGAGGAGGTCAAAGGGCCCCGAGAGCTTTGCGACCGGCTCTGGGACCTTTGCCACCAATGGCTGAAGCCCGGGAAGCACACCAAACTGCAGATGCTGGAGCTGGTGATCCTGGAGCAGTTCCTGGCCAGACTTCCCTGGGAGATGCAGGACTACGTCAAGGAAGAGCAACCAGCAAACTGTGATAGTGCCGTGACCCTTGCCGAGGATTTCCTGAAGAGAGGGCAAGGGGAAGAGGTGAGTTCATTTCCCCTATGGCAGATCCAGGCCTCTGAGACTGGTTGCACAAGCTAAAAGCATAGAGTTCCAACAAGAGTAAAGGTAAAGGGACCCCTGACCATTAGGTCCAGTCGTGGCTGACTCTGGGGTTGCGGCGCTCATCTCACTTTACTGGCCGAGGGAGCCGGCGTACAGCTAAGCCGCTTCTGGCGAACCAGAGCAACACACGGAAACGCCGTTTACCTTCCCACTGGAGCGGTACCTATTTATCTACTTGCACTTTGATGTGCTTTCGAACTGCTAGGTGGGTAGGAGCAGGGACCAAACAACACCCCATCGTGGGGATTCGAACCGCTGACCTTCTGACTGGCAAGTCCTAGGCTCTGTGGTTTAACCCACAGCGCCACCTGCATCCCCTTCCAACAAGAGTAGCCATCTCAAAGGGAAAGAAGCTGAGTATTGAGCATAGACTCAGGCAGAGCTGCAACAGGGAACCTCTTGTGTGGGTGATATTCGTACTGGTGTACTGGGTTATTCCTTCAGAGACGCCGAGTACAGCTGGTTTAAACTGGTTCTGTTTTTTCTTTCAGTCAAGGTCATGCTATCTATAATAAGAGGCCAGAAGGAGCCTGGGTTTCTGCTTTCTTACCTATCTCTTTTCCGTCTGGTGTGGTGTTCTGTATGCTTAGTGTTAAGATTTAGTCTTATTATAAGTCATCGTAAGTTTTAAGTAAACTCTGCTGCAACTGGATTTCTTAGGGACAGTGCCATTCCTGGATTTCTGACCGTTATGCTCATTTGCCTTCAGTAGCAGTAAAGCTCTGCTAAAAGGTAAAGGTACCCCTGCCCGTACGTGCCAGCCGTGTCCGACTCTAGGGTTGTGCGCCCATCTCACTTAAGAGGCCGGGGGCCAGCGCTGTCCGGAGACACTTCCGGGTCACGGGGCCAGCGTGACGAAGCTGCTCTGGCGAGCCAGCACCAGCGCAGCACACGGAAACGCCGTTTACCTTCCCGCTATAAAGCGGTACCTATTTATCTACTTGCACTTAGGGGTGCTTTTGAACTGCTAGGTGGGTAGGAGCTGGGACTGAAAGACGGAAGCTCACCCCGCCGCGGGGATTCGAACCGCCGACCATACGATCGGCAAGTCCTAGGCACTGAGGTTTTACCCACAGCGCCACCCGCGTCCCTAAAGCTCTGCTACTGCTGGTCTATTTTGGGGAATCCTGCAACGTGTTTAACTGCTAACTATGCATTGGAATCCACTCTGGATCAATATTGAGTAGACTTTCAACGACAAATTCCTGTCCTAAAGCACAAGCCTCAGATGACTGCTTAGATCAGCCTTTCTCAACCTGTGGGTCCCCAGATGTTGTTGAACTACAACTCCCATCACCCCTAGCTAGCAAGGCCAGAGCTCAAGGTTGATGTGAGTTGTAGTCCAACAACGCCTGGGGACCCACAGGTTGAGAACCGCTGGCCTAGATTTTCACCCAGGCTTCTGCAGGCTTCTCGTTGCAGCAACTGGCTGGCCGTTGTGGGAACAGGATGTTGGGTTGGTGGGCCCCCGGCCTGATCCAGCAGTCAGGCTTTTATTGCGTTCTTAACACTGCCACATTGACGGCCGCTGCCTCGCCAGCAGACATAGTGCCACACAGACCTGAAGGGACAGAGCCTATCCCTTTCTGGGCTACGCTGCCTTCTCTCCCTCAACCATTTTCCTGTTTTTAGGTGCGGAGGCCGCTGGCCGAGATGGCGGCCAATCTCCCTGAGTCCGAGAAGGCTCCCTCGGAGGTGCGGCGTTCGCTGCGGGTCAGGAGGCCCACCAGGAAGGGAGATGGAAGTTGTGCTTTGCTGGGTAACAATTCTTTGTGCTTCCCTTATGGCAGGTGAAGGGGAAAATCCAGCCCCCCAGGTGTTGCTGGACTCCCATCATACATTGACATTGCTTGCAAAGGCTGATGGGAGTTGTAGTTCTGCAGGGCCAAAGGTTCCCCCCTCCTGTTCCTATGACATGTCTTTTCTCTCGCCTCCTCTTCCCCTCCTCCGTTGCCTGCCTGACATTTTGAGGGCTGCTGTCACAAGACTCTAGTCCTGTGTGAGGGGCAATTCTTATCCCCAGCCTGTCACAAAAAGGCTTCTCTGTTTGTTTAGAAGTAGGAGGACTGGGCTATTACTTTATCTATAAAGGGAGCGGCCATAGCGCAGTGGTAGAGCATGCAGTAAATCCCAGTTTCAACCTCCCCAACAGTGTCTCCAGGTACGGCTGGGAGAGACCCCAGTCTGTAATTCTGGGCAGCTGCTGCCAGTCAGTGTGGACACTTCTAAACTAGATGTGCCAGTGGACTCCTAACTAAAACAGTGCAGACAGAATCTAAAATGGAGGTATTTTTAGGACACCGTAGCCACCTATGGAAGCGAACCAGTGCTATTTTTCTAGAACACCATGAACACCTCCTTTGTTCTCTTGAACCTCAGTTTTTGCGCATCTCGGAAGCCCAAATGATTCGGAACCTGAACACCGAAAACCCAGAAGTAATTGCTTCTGTTTTCGAACGCGCCTCAGAAGTCAAATGGCTTCCGCTGCATGTTTTTCTATTTTTTTCATTTGATTTTGCCGACTGCCCATTGATCCTCAGTTTTTGAACATTTCAGAAGTCAAACGGTCATCCGGAACGGATTACGTTCGAAAACCAAGGTTCTGCTGTAACGGCAATGGCGGCCACCTGAGAGGTGCCAGAACTGAGTTCCGGAAAGTTCCGGCTGAAAAATAAAAAGCCCTGAAGCAAACCATATATGGCACCCTTTGCCCATTGGTTTCTTAGGTGATTTCTTGAGAGAGAAAGAGCGAGTTTTTTCCCCTTCTTCCTTAGAATTCATTTCCCCTGTCTCTGTCTGTCTTGATCCTCCAGAAGATGAGCCTGCGAGCGACAACAACCAGGCAGAGATCATTCAAGCCGAAGTCCCTGCATCTGAAGAAGTAGTGTCTCAGGAGGAAGTTTCCTCCGTGACTGAGGCTGCTGAAAGTGGGTACTCATTAAATATGGCGTTCGTTTAATAGAAGCAATCTCTCTCGAGAACGGATCTGGAGCCGCTGTTTGTCATACTGCCCTGAGTAAAGGGAGTGGTGCTTAGATCTGGGCCTTGTCTCTAGGCCTGAGCCTGCCAGGGTTTCGAAGGGATTAAGAATGTAAGGCCAGCACTCATATTTTACCTCATGGAAGGAAAGAAGGGAGTAACCAAGAGAGGAATTCTCAGAGGTGCGCTGAGCGCGATTTATTTGACCTTTGCTTATTTATATTCCCCCGCCCCAGTTATTTTATTTTATTTTGACAAAGTAATAATCTTAAATAAATAAGAATAAAAATGTGCACCGCACCCCCGAGACCATTCCATTGTAACTATCCAACCTCCCAAATTTTCAGCACCTCCTGTGATGGTTTGACCCCTTTCCGTTTTAACGGTACAAATTCTACAAACACCTTCCATATCTCCTCAAAATCATTTCTCCTGCATATTCCCCATCTTACCTTAATGGCACATGTTGATTTATCGTTAATAGCTATATCCCACACCTCTTTATACCATTCTTCCATTTTATATTCTGCTTGCCCCTTCCACTTCCTAGCGATCATAATTCATGCAGCTGTCAATAAATTTCTGAGCAAGCCCTTCCTAGCCTGCGAACCTTCCACCCCATCGTAAATTGATAATGATGCTACCTCTGGACTTTTGGTCGGCTTTAACCCAGTGATTTCTGTTATCTCCTTAAACACCCTTTGGCAGAAAAATTGTACTTATTTACACCCCCACCACATGTGAACAGAATTCCCTGTTTCCTGGCATTCCCTCCAACATAACACGGAATATTCCTTTTTTTATTTGATTTAATCTAACTATATCAGATTAAATCAGGTCGGACCATTGCTTATTTATTAGTTTTATTTTAAATATATTTAGGTTCATTTTCTTTCTTTTTAGTGTTTGATGTTTTATTGTGTTTTTAATATTCTGTTGGGAGCCACCCAAAGTGGCTGGGTTTAGGTTGATTTTCTGAGCAGATATCCATTCCTGAGCCTCTTACAATCACAAAGCAACTTCAACGTTAATCAGAAATGGCGTGTATTTGGCTGTATCCCTTGTACCCCCATTTCTCCACAGCAGTTTTCAGGCTCCATTTCTGCCCCCCTCTCTCATCCTTATAGTTGTGCCGGTGAGCGATGGGTGGCAGAGCGACGATGGAGAGCTGTGTGGGGCACCGTGCGAAGGAAGCGAGGGCACAGAGATGGAGGAGAACTCCAGGGGTCTGGGAGGAACAAAGAGACGACAGGGATCTGAGGCACCTGAGAAAGGGAAGAAGAAACTGGCAGGTAGTCTCTTATTTCTATTCACTTAGTTATTTTTGCTACCCCGCTCTTCATCCTGAGGTCCCAGGGTAAGTCACAGTGATGTAAAATGCTGTTCCTAGCATTAGTCTGATTGGTGTCCGAAAGACTGAGCGCTAAGCAAAAATAAGTATTTTACTTTTTTAATCATCTTTTTTTTTTAACCAAAGTAGTGAAATATTGCAAACATTTGCAGCAAACAGGTTCAGCAGATCTGAGGAAGCGAAGGCAAGGGAGGCGAATTAGAGTAAGGGTTCTCTTGTTTGACAGTGAAAGGGAGAGAGATAGCACTCCCAACAGCAGTGGCCAAAAGTCCCCCAAATTACCCCAAATTGGGTAAGACACAAGGTTTATTTACACATAGCTATGGTAACAGAGAGCTGCAGAGGAGGCGCATTCAGAGACTTGTCAAGACAGGCCCAGAAGTGGACTAAAAATAAAATATGGAAGAGATTTGCCCCGAGGCTGTGTCGGCATCAAAAGTGGCCTTTGCCCCTTGGCCACTTCCAGTGAATTCTCCTCAGAGTGCTTTGCTCTTGCAGAGGCAAACGGACAACACCATTCCCAACACCTCGGTGAGAGAGACGGCTGCGCAGACCCCGATGATGACTTCGTTGTTCTCTTGAAACCATTTACGGGCGGAGACCACGCAGCCCGTCTTCCTCACCGGCCAGCTGTCGAAGGCGCCGGAAGGAGCGGCCAGAGGGCAGAAGCCTATCGCTGCGTCCGAACTGGTGGCGTTGACGCCGCAAGAGCAAGGGTAGAGTGTGTAATTTCTCTGCTGGAGGAAGAGGTTCAGCTTCCAGTTTTCCGGCCCGATCCATCCGCAGCAAGACATCCTGGATTGGAAATAGTCCCAGGCAAGCATGGCGGACCTGTTGGTTTCGTGCCTCAGGTCGTAGTACCGAATGAGGTGGAGGACAAAGGTGGGCGTTTTTTCCTTCATGGCCTTCGCACGGTGGTAGATGAGCAAGAAGGTGGTGGCCTGGGCCGCCAGGAGCAACAGCAGGCCGAGGAAGTACAGTCCCAAGAAACAGCGGCTCCCGCTGAAGGCCCCCACGCAGCCCAGGAACCCCATCACCATGGTGACGGCCCCAACGCCAATCAGGGTGTAAGGCACGATGTACATGGTGGACGTCGAGATCTGCAGGATGGTGATGAAGTTTCTCTTGTCGAACAAGAGCCATAGTCCGGAGCCCATCAGCATGGCCCCCAGAACAAAGAAGAGGTGGTTAAAGAAGAAGAGGCTGTAAACAGTGGCTTTCTGACAGATGGGCCTCATCTTCTCACAGACGCAGCTTCCTTCTGTTTCGGAACTCAGAACCTCCAGGACAGACACACAAACACACAGTTCAACAGCTGTACGGGCTTGGATGAGCCACAGAACGAAGTGCCTGAGAGCACCTGGGCTCACAGCTTTTTTTATTATCATCTAGTCGCCTTTGAGTTCTGCACCCCAACCCCTCTTGTTTTTTAACATCTGCCACTTCATTTGTGTGGTCTTTTTCCCCTCCCCCTTTCTGGAAGTGGAGCTCTCAGAAGTGGCCTTCCTCCCCCTGTCAGCTGACGTGGTACATTCCATTTGATTTCCTCACTTCTAAACTGATGGCCACTGGTCAGGGATGATGCGAGCGGAAAGTTCAGCAACATCTGGAGGGCCTGATAGATAGACAGACAGACAGATAGATAGATAGATAGATCCATCTCTTTAGAACAATAAAAATACAATTTTAGTTTGTATTTATACCCTGCTTGTCATCAAATGGTCTGAGATGAGTTACAGAAATATAGCAATGAAAATAACTGCAATATATCAATAGAATACTTGCCTTTGACTTTCAGGTGTCTCAATAGGCCTATGTAGTTGTTCATAATTTCCTTGAGTAGCTATTCACTTTAGCAGTTGTTCTGTTAGGGTTGCAATACGTCAATAATAATAATAATAATAATAATAATAATATATTATTATTATTATTATTATTATTATTACAGTGGTACCTTGGAACTCAAATGGTTTGGCTCCTGAATAAATTGGCTCCCAAACGCCGCAAACCTGGAAGTGAGTGTTCCAGTTTGCGAACGTTATTTGGAAGCCAAACGTCCGATGCCTTGGTTTTTGAACCGTTTTGGGAGTCTAATGGACTCCCGGAACAGATTAAGTTTGACAACCAAGGTACCACTATATTATTATTATTATTATTATTATTATTATTATTATTATACTCCACTCATCTGGCTGGGTTTCCCCAGCCACTCTGGGCAGCTTACAGTGTATCTTAAAACATAATAAAAACATCAAACATTTGGGACAAAGCCTGTATTCAGCCCCCTTGAGCACCTTTTCCTCTAAGGCGTATGTAGTTCTCCCCCTCCTCATTTGATCCCCACAACAACCCTTTGAGGTGGGTTAGGCTGAGAAGCAGTGACTGTGCACTCCCCACATTTTAATTGTGTAAACTATCAGTTTAATTGTATAAGCTATCAGTGGGTTGGGTGAAACATCAAGGCTTTCAGAAATACAAAAAATCCCTAAGGTAGAATCCACTCTTCCAAAAAGCCCAATGAGGATGTCACATGCTGACAGTTGGGGGCCGGGGAACCCAGAAAATCAGATGGGAGAGACAATGGAATGGAGTCTCTTAGGAGGGGGTATGGCTGGCAGACCAGAGGAACACTCCACACTGTCATGTTTTATTGCAGGACCCATTTGGGACACTCTTTTCTCTCCCTCTCTCATTTTGTTCTAGCAGGCAGTGATCAAGTGCCAGGGAATGAAGAGGAAAGTCAGCTGGAAACAGCCGAGCGAGGAGGAGGAGAAACTTCGGGGACAGTCAGCGGGAAATCTCCCCAGGGTCTTAAGATTGAAGGGACACCTGGAATCCTGCAGGATACAGAGCACCTGAAGGAGATACCAGCGAAAGAGAATCCATATAAATGCCTCTCCTGCGAGGAAAGTTTCCATAAGCGGTCTCAGCTGGTTATACACCAGAGGGGTCATGCTGGAGAGAAGCCGTACAGTTGCTCCCAGTGTGGCCAGGGTTTCTCTTCCCGCCCCGAACTTCTCGGCCACGAGACAAGCCACACGGAAGAGAAACCATATCAGTGCTCGGACTGCGGGAAGAGCTTTCGGGAACAAGCGTACGTTGTCCAGCACAAGAGGATCCACACAGGGGAGAGGCCGTATACGTGCTCCGAGTGCGGGAAGAGCTTCTATCGCAGAGGGTCCCTTATTCTGCACGAGAGAATCCACACGGGAGAGAAGCTGTACAAGTGCCCGGACTGTGGGAAGAGCTTCAATCGGAAGCCGCACCTTGCCGTGCACAGGAGAATCCACACGGGGGAGAAACCCTACGAATGCTCTGACTGTGGGAAGAACTTCACTGTGAAATCTGCCCTCAACGTGCACATGAGGACCCATTCCGAAGAGAAGCCGTACCAGTGCTCTGACTGCGGGAAGAGCTTCCGCGAGAAAGGGACGCTCAACATACACAAGCAGAGCCACACGGCAGAGAAGCCGTTTCAGTGCTCCGAGTGCGGAAAGTGCTTCCGCTATGCAGCATCGTTTCGGAGACATAAGAAGTCCCATTCGGTGGGACCCGTCTTGAAATCCTACGAATGCCCCGAGTGCGGGAAGAGCTTTGGCCGCAAAGATTACCTTATCACACACCGGAGAATCCACACCGGAGAGAAGCCGTACATGTGCTCCGTGTGCGGGAAGAGCTTCAACCACGGCGCGACCCTCGTCACGCATAAGAGGACTCACACGGGAGAGAAGCCGTACGAGTGCTCCGAGTGTGACAAAAGCTTCAAGCAGATTTCGGGCCTTATTACACACCGGAGAACCCACACAGGAGAGAAGCCGTATGGATGTTCCGATTGCGGGAAATCCTTCATCCTGAAATCGTACCTTGATGTGCATAAGCGGACTCACACCGGAGAGAGACCGTATCAGTGTTCACACTGTGGGAAAGGGTTCTCGTGCTCCTCTTACCTTTTAAGACATGAGAAAACCCACACCGGGGAGCGATCGCACATATGCTCTGACTGTGGCCAAAGTTTCCATTGGAAACGGTCCCTGATCATGCACATGAGGAAACATACAGGGGAGCAGAACGTACACGATTGCACCATCTGTGGCAAAAGCTTCAGCTGGTCGTCTGCTCTTAACGTACACATGAGAACCCACACCGGGGAGAAGCCGTACATGTGCTCTGAGTGCGGGAAGAGTTTCAGCGGCAAGTGGATCCTCATTCAGCACAAGAGAATCCACACGGGCGAGAAGCCGTACGAATGCCCTGAGTGCGGGAAATGCTTCCACGTGAAATCCTCTCTCCTCGCGCACCAGAGGACCCACACGGGGGAGAAGCCCCATGAATGCTCCGAGTGCGGGAAGTGCTACAGCGTGAAAGCCAACTTCACCGCGCACATGCGGACGCACACAGGGGAGAAGCCGTACCAGTGCGCCGAGTGCGGGAAAAGCTTCTACAAGAAAGACCGCCTCATGACGCACAAGAGGACCCACACGGGAGAGAAGCCCTACCAGTGCTCAGAGTGCGGGAAGGGCTTCAACTGGAAAGTCGGCCTGATCAACCACATGAGGATCCACACGGGGGAGAAGCCGTACGCCTGCGCCGCGTGCGGGAAGTGCTTCCACAAGAAGGACCACCTGGCGCGCCACGAGATCATCCACACGGGAGAGAAGCCGTACACCTGCTTCGACTGCGGGAAGAGCTTCAACCAGAAAGTTGCCCTCCTCGTGCACAAGAGGACCCACACGGGAGAGAAGCCCTACAAGTGCTCCGAGTGCGGGAAAAGCTTCAGCTGGAAAAAGTCCCTGATCACACACAAGGCGGCTCACACGGGAAAGAAGCCCTATCAGTGCTCAGAATGCACGGAAAGCTTCAGCAGGAGATCCCAGCTTGCCGAACATGAACAGATGCACATAGGTGAGATGGAGTAGGATGATTTGCTTCTGTGAGGGCAGGTCGTTGCCCTGGGGGGAGCACCTCCTTTCCAGGTTCGACCCCAGGATCCCTGGATTAAAAGTAGTAGTAGTAGTAGTAATAATAATAATAATTTATTTATCATTTATACCCCACCCATCTGGCTGGGTTTCCCCAGCCGCTCTGGGCGGCTCCCAACAGAATATTAAAAACACCATCAAACATTAAAAGCTTCCCTAAACAGGGCTGCCTTCAGATGTCTTCTAAAAGTCAGATATTGTTCATTTCCTTGGCGTCTGCTGGGAGGGCGTGCCACAGGGCAGGCGCCACCACCGAGAAGGCCCTCTGCCTGGTTCCCTCTAACCTCACTTCTCGCAGTGAGGGAACCGCCAGAAGGCCCTTGGAACTGGACCTCAGAGCTGGACACTCAGGCTGAATGATGGGGGTGGAGATGCTCCTTCAGGTATACTGGACCGAGGCTGTTTAAGGCTTTAAAGGTCAGCACCAACACTTTGATTTGTGCTCAGAAACGTACTGGGAACAAATGTAGGTCTTTCAGGACCAGTGTTATATGGTCTCGGCGGCCACTCCCAGTCACCAGTCTAACTGCCCGCATTCTGGATTAGTTGCAGTTTCTGGGTGACCTTCAAAGGTAGCCCCACATAGAGTGCATTGTAGTAGTCCAAGGGGGAGATAACTAGAGCATGCACCACTCTGGTGAGACGGTCCATGGGTAGAGGGTCTCAGCCTGCGTACCAGATGGAGCTGGTAAACAGCTGCCCTGGACACAGAATTGACCTGTGCCTCCATGGACAGCTGTGAGTCCAAAATGACTCCCAGGCTGCGCACCTGGTCCTTCAGGGGAACAGTTACCCCATTCAAGACCAGGGAGTGCCCCCCACCTGCCCGCCCCCTTTCTCTCAAAAACAGTACTTCTGTCTTGTCAGGATCTCTGGCAGCATGCCAAGGAGCAGCCCATAGCTCAGCCTCCTTTTTAACCATCCGATATGCCCTTTTAAAATGTGGCTCTTTCTTTTTGGGAGGGGTGTTATTGGGTTGTTGTTTTTATTTTGATTATATTGTGGTTTTATGTCAATCTTTTCTGTGAACCGCCCTGAGACCTCTGGGTATAGGGCGGTATATAAATCCAATTAATAATAATAATAACCATTCAGAACGTGACAAACCTATATCCTCCTTGTTGTTCCCCCACCTGCCCCATTCATGGTTTCCCCACTCCCCGTGAATAAAAACCGTGTAGCAGTTTATTTTTTGTACATTTCAGGCTTCATTGCCGAATCTACGGAGCTCACCGTGGAGGAAATCAGCACCGCCGTGGTAAGGAAGAGCTTTCATTTTGCTTTGCCGAGAGAAGCTTTTAATTACAACGCATCATTATTTCCTCTATGACAGGAATCGGGGAATGACCTTTTTCGTTCCTTTCTGGGGAATCCCCTGGGGTCACAGGACAGTGGTGGGTGGGTCCAGAGGGGGGCAGCCAATTAAATGTTACCTTTGCTCAGCCAGCAAGTTTTATGCTCGCTCCCTCACCTCCCTGGAGCTGTTATCAGAGTTCAAGGAGGGGTACAAAGCAGGATCAGCAAGAGGGAGGTTTGGGGAGCAAGTGCGTGGCCTGGGGAGAATTCTGATAAAGAGTGACAATTCCCAGAATTCCCTGGGAAGAAGGACTGATTGTTTAGCCACCCTGGGAAATGGAGTTCTGGGAGAGGAACAGAGGGTCTCCTCAGCACCCATAACAGACTACAGTTCCCAGGATCCTTTGGGGGAAGCCATGACTGCTTAAAAGGGACGCGGGTGGCACTGTGGGTTAAACCACAGAGCCTAGGGCTTGCCGATCAGAAGGTCGGTGGTTCGAATCCCCGCGACAGGGGGAGCGCCCGTTGCTCGGTCCCAGCTCCTGCCCACCTAGCAGTTTGAAAGCACGTCAAAGTGCAAGTAGATAAATAGGTACCACTCTGGCAGGAAGGTAAACGGCGTTTCCATGCACTGCTCTGGTTCGCCAGAAGCAGCTTAGTCATGCTGGCCACATGATGACCACCCAAAGGGTGCTCATCAATGGTTCCTCTTCATCCTGGAGAAGAGTGACTAGTGGGGTGCCACAGGGTTCTGTCTTGGGCCCGGTCTTATTCAACATCTTTATCAATGACTTGGATGATGGACTCAAGGGCATCCTGATCAAATTTGCAGATGACACCAAACTGGGAGGGGTGGCTAACACCCCAGAGGACAGGATCACATTTCAAAACGACCTTGACAGATTAGAGAACTGGGCAAAAACAAACAAGATGAATTTTAACAGGGAGAAATGTAAAGTATTGCACTTGGGCAAAAAAAATGAGAGGCACAAATACAAGATGGGGGACACCTGGCTTGAGAGCAGTACATGTGAAAAGGATCTAGGAGTCTTGGTTGACCACAAACTTGACATGAGCCAACAGTGTGACGCGGCAGCTAAAAAAGCCAATACAGGCTATGGCTGCATCAATAGGAGTATAGCATCTAGATCAAGGGAAGTAATAGTGCCACTGTATTCTGCTCTGGTCAGACCTCACCTGGAGTACTGTGTCCAGTTCTGGGCACCACAGTTCAAGAAGGACACTGACAAACTGGAACGTGTCCAGAGGAGGGCAACCAAAATGGTCAAAGGCCTGGAAACGATGCCTTATGAGGAACGGCTAAGGGAGCTGGGCATGTTTAGCCTGGAGAAGAGGAGGTTAAGGGGTGATATGATAGCCATGTTCAAATATATAAAAGGATGTCACATAGAGGGGGGAGAAAGGTTGTTTTCTGCTGCTCCAGAGAAGCGGACACGGAGCAATGGATCCAAACTACAAGAAAGAAGATTCCACCTAAACATTAGGAAGAACTTCCTGACAGTAAGAGCTGTTTGACAGTGGAATTTGCTGCCAAGGAGTGTGGTGGAGTCTCCTTCTTTGGAGGTCTTTAAGCAGAGGCTTGACAACCATATGTCAGGAGTGCTCTGATGGTGTTTCCTGCTTGGCAGGGGGTTGGACTCGATGGCCCTTGTGGTCTCTTCCAACTCTATGATTCTATGATTCTATGACCCGGAAGCTGTACGCCGGCTCCCTCAGCCAATAAAGCGAGATGAGCGCCGCAACCCCAGAGTCCTCCGCAACTGGACCTAATGGTCAGGGGTCCCTTTACCTTTACCCTTTATGACTGCTTAAAGTGGTGGACGCGGGGGGCGCTGTGGTCTAAACCACTGAGCCTCTTGGGCTTGCCAATCGGATGGTTGGCGGTTCGAATCCCCATGACAGGGTGAGCTCACATTTCTCTGTCCCAGCTCCTGCCAACCTAGCAGTTCGAAAGCACGCCAGCACAAGTAGATAAATAGGTAAACGGCGTTTCTGTGCGCTCTGGCTTCCATCACGGTGTCCCATTGCACCAGAAGCGGTTTAGTCCTGCTGTCCACATGACCCGGAAAGCTGTCTGTGGACAAATGCTGGCTCCCTCGGCCTGAAAGTGAGATGAGAGCCACAACCACATAAGTCGCCTTTGACTGGACTTAACCGTCCAGGGGTCCTTTACCTTTACCTTTTAAAGTAGTAATGCAGATGAGAGCCTTAAATTTAAACCACGCCCAAGTCTGGATATGCCAAAGCTGCCTTTCCTTGGCTGGGCTGTGTAGATGACGTCTGTCTTATTCATAACACTCTTTGATTGTTCCAGATGAGCTTGGATTGCAATGCCATTATTTTGACCACCGCTGTATAGAGCAGGAAACAACAGGAAGCTGCACTTGGGTAAGACAAGCAACAGCCAGTGTGTTGTGGAGCCTGGAGTTTTGTGTGAGGACCAGGGAGACAAAGGATCAAATCCCTGGTCCAACCACGGAGCTTCCTGTATGACGATAGGCCAGTTCCTCCTCCTTAGTTTATCCTCCATGTTGCAAGGATAAAACGAGGGTGAGGGAGAGTGGAGAAGCTGCTATATCCCACCAGGAGAATAGGATATAAGCACAGTAAATAGTAATAATTCCCAGACCCCATTAAAAAATGCTGCTTTATTACCTTGAAATCCCTCAGATATCTTAAAAACCACCTTCTCCCTTAAGAACCTGCTGGTCACCTTTGTCTAACTGATTTTATTAATAAACTCTGGAGAGATGTTTATTAGCATACTGTTTAAGCAGAATAAATGTATAGAAGTAGGGTCTCCTTTTCTAATACACCTTTGCCTCCCAAACATTCTGATTGGTTTCGACATACAGTGGTACTTCGGTTTTCGAGTGTCTCAGAAACCGAACGTTTCGGTTTTCGAACACCGAAAACCCGAAAGTAAATGCTTCGGTTTTCGGACACGCCTCAAAAGTTGAACGGCTTCCACTGCATTTTTTCCAAATTTTTCCATTGAAACTGCAGACCGCCCTTCACGCCTCAGTTGTCGAACGTTTCAGCAGCCGAATGGTCTTCCGGTACTGTGAAATTTTGTTAAAGCATAGATATAGGTACAGGTACAGCTAGGTCCCGCTATCCACCCACTCACTCTTGGAAAATTCACTTATCTGAGCATAAATAATTATGCCCAAACCAGCAGATTCAGATATCTGAATATCCAGATTTTGCCCACTTCCTTTCTTCCTTGTTCTTTGCTGGTCAATGGTAGCCATTTTTGGGCAGAAAGCATGCAGAGAGAGACAGAGATTAGAAAAATCTGGGAGCAGGAGAGATTGGACAAATTTGTTTTTCCTTTGTCTCTTTTTTGCTGGTTGGCTGCAGCCATATCGGGAAGGAACCACAGAGATTGTACAAATCCCCAGTTAGAAATATTCCCATAGGAATCAGTGGAAATCATGGACTTGTTATGCGAACACTTGCTTAATGAATGATTTCCAGGGAATGCAGTGTGTTCAGTAAGTGGGACCTGCGGGTATATAGATAGTGCACTCAGGTCAACAATGCAGACCCTGCCTTGTGTCTCCAATGGCACAAATGATTATGGGAGTCGTAGTTTGCTAAGGGTTGTTAGATCCCTGTTCCCCTTACAGACCTACAGTTCCCAGATTTCTCTGTGAACAGGGATTGTCAAACCACTCTGAGAATAAGAGTTCTCTGAGGGGAATAGGAGTCTCCTAACAAACTTCTGCACCCTTAACAAACTACAATTCCCAGAATACTCTGGGGGAAGTCATGGCTATTTAAAATAATATCATGGTGCTTTATATGCATGGTATGGAGGTGGCCAAAGCAAAAATATATACCGTATATAAAATACAGAATAAGTTATGCAAGTTAAGACCATGTTACATGATAATTTATACAAGGCTCAAAAGCTTTGACTGGGGCAGAAATTAGATTTCCTAAATGCATAAATCTGTGTTTCATTTTGTTTTTTAAATAAACATGGCATTCATATGGCTGTAGACGTTAATCTACAACTGTTTTAGGAACAGGCATTTTATTACTTGTGGAAAGGATCCTTGCAAATATTTTCATGCTGATACTAGAAAGATGTGTTTATATATATATTCTCTCTCTCACTTTTAGCAAATCATTGTGATGCTCTTGTTTTATTTCCCATGCAGGATTCTGGAAGCTAGCCAGTTTGCTGAACCTGGTTTTTTTTTTTTAATAAGAAAAAGCTTTTTACATATGCTGCTGCAGCAGAGTATCTTTAACCTTCTCATGAGTTCTGTGCGGAAACTCAATCCCTTTTCAGGGCTTGGTTATCTTGCAACTGCTTCAGAATTATTGAATTATCTCTCAAGATCATCTCCTCCCTCTCTCTCAATCCTTCT
Organism: Podarcis pityusensis; assembly: GCF_964106645.2. Taxonomy (NCBI): domain Eukaryota; kingdom Metazoa; phylum Chordata; class Lepidosauria; order Squamata; family Lacertidae; genus Podarcis; species Podarcis pityusensis. Next base: position 119,327,544 of record NC_138029.1, read on the forward strand.
GGTCGTTGAAGCCCCCATCTGGCTTTTAATCCATGTCAGCACTATATAAAAACCCTTGCCTTCGCTTGCATTTTCCGAAGGATATAGCTCTGAATAAAACTCTTTAGAATCGAATGGGTGCATTGCATCTTCTGGCTTCCGTGTTTGGTTCTGCCTTGCCCAGCCTGTGCTTGAGCCAGAGATTTCTACAAGTTTATGCGTGCCTTTTAAACCTCTAGCCCTGAGAGTAAAAAGCGGCCCTCCAGACCCTTCTCTTCGGCCCTTTGAACTTTCCCCGACCACCCACCCCACACCCAGTGTCCCCAGGCTCTGTGACCTTGAGTGGTGTTTTGTTTTTTTGCCTGGATGTAATATGGCCTTGGAACGCAGGTGGCACAGCGGTCTAAACCACAGAGCCTCTTGGGCTTGCTGATCAGAAGGTCGGCGGTTCAAATCCCCACGACAGGGTGAGCTCCCATTGCTCGGTCCCAGCTCTTGCCAACCTAGCAATTCAAAAGCATGTCAAAGTGCAAGTAGATAAATAGGTACCGCTCCAGCGGGAAGGTAAACGGCGTTTCCGTGCGCTGCTCTGGTTTGCCAGAAGCGGCTTAGTTATGCTGGCTACGTGACCCAGAAGCTGTACGCCGGCTGCCTCAGCCAATAAAGCCAGATGAGCGCTGCAACCCCAGAGTCGGCCACGACGACCTAATGGTCAGGGGTCCTTTTACCTTTTAATATGGCCTTAAACTCTATGATTAATGTGTCTCTCTTGTTGAGATGGAGCACAGAGGGGTGTAGAAACTAAATCTGTATGTTGCTCTGCATACAAATTTGTATTTTTGCCTCTGGTGCCATGTGAGCCCTGTAAAATTTCCCTGTGGGAATGAAAAGGAGTCCAACTCTACCAGCCCCACCTTAGACAATGTTATCGAAGAAAAGAGTGGAAAAATAGCAATCAGCCCTGTAGGATTTCTGCAGGGTATTTTCCCACCTTACCTCAACCAGCTCTCTCCCTCTGTGTCAAGAGTATTTCTTTTCCGGTTTTCAGGTGTATATATGCACATATTTTAATATTTGTAGTTTAGGATTTTCCAAGAGGCTGGAGATAGTCGGGAGAAATGTATTGCTACCAATCCGTCTCCTTTTCATGTGGATTTCCCCACCTGCTTTCCAACAACTTTCAGCACCGTTAACAAAATGGCACTCCTTAGGATCCTCTGCGAGAAGCCATGTCTGTTTCAAGTAGCAAGATGCATCTTTAAAATGTATAGGGCAGATTGGGGCCTTAATGAGACCCCCCCCCCCCGCCTTTAACACAAACCCTTCAGTCAATAAGCATGCATGCATCTCATCTAACTTTTATTATTAAACATCCTTGTTTCTAGAACGGCCCATGCCGCCTTGTGTGGGGCAGGTAATATCGGTCGAGATCCAGACACAAAATGTGCAGAAGTGAAACTGGCAAATTATGCCGCCTCCACGACAAGCTGTCTGGAATAGCCCACAGCTGCTTATATTATCACTTGAGATTACGGAGGAATTATTATTGCAGAGTTCCGAGAGCTCAGATGACGAGCTGTAGATCTTTCAAGTTCTATTTCAAGTTCGTGAAAGAAAGACGACAGTTGTTTTCATGGCAGCAGACAAAATAGGGAGAAATTAAACCATTTTTAGGGGGTCCAATGTTTCTCAAACTTGGGTCCCCAGCTGTTATTGGACTACAACTCCCCTCATCCCCGACCACTGGTCTTGCTAGCTAGGGATGGTGGGAGTTGTAGTCCCCAAACAGCTGGAGACCCAAGTCTGAGAAACACTAGGTGACAAAAGATGTTTTAGAGCAGGGGGAGGAATCTGATAATTCCAGATGGGGTGTCTTTGTGTAAGGGGGAAGAAATAAGTCCAAGAAGGGGCATGAATACTGAGGTTTATAAAAATATGCATCGTGTCCCTCAACTGGATGCTCCCCAGATGCTGAACTCCGGCTCCCATCATTCCTGCCCACTGTCCATACTTGCTGTGGCTAATAAGAGTTTGGAGTTTCATTTTTTAGTTGCTATAACCTGCCCTTGGACCTTATGGTAAATGGTGGATACGGAATCAAATAAATAGCAACATCTTGTGGCTACCAAGATGGGAAAGGCTGTTGTGAATGTGGCAGATTTTTGCCCCCTTCCCAAAGGACACTCGAATTTGGGGTCGCCATGGAAATCTGCGGGTGGCAGATTGGCGATGGAGGAGGGGGAATTCTTTGCTCTCAGTGCATAGTTGACTTACGGGCAAGGGATGCGGCGGTGGCCACAGGCTGAAGGTGGCTTTGGAAAAGTGGGTTAGATCCAAACCCCAAGTAGGACAGGCCTGTCAACCGCTGTTCAGTATGGCAGAAGAACAAAACTCCCTTGGACAGAGGCAGTATACCTCAGGCTTCCAGATGCCAAGAAATACGACCAGCGGGAAGAGGGACTGTGGCCTGCTTCTTGAAGACATCGAGAAGCTGCTATCAGAAAACAGACTTAGATGGATGGACCTTCCATCTGCTCTAGTCAGGATCTTTATTTTCAGCCCCCATTATGATACCACGAATGGTCCCATTCTGTCTAGCTGTCCCAATGCCTCGCCTCACCTGTGGAGTTTGTCTTCCAGGCAATATGATCAACCAACCCCAAGTGCTTATTCAAGAGAAAATATCAGAAAGGTCGGCTCTGTTTCAGGTGGTTCAGAAATCAACTTCCTTTTCAGCGCCTCACAAAACTTTCCAGGCAGCCTCAACAAAAGCTTCCTCCCTTTGACCCTCCGGCTGTTGCTGGACTGCAACTCCCATCATCCCCTGACCACTGAGCATGACTGCTGGGCTTGATGGGAGTTGTAGTTTGGCAGCCCCTGGCGGGCCAAAGATTCTGCACCACTGATGTTCATAGGAGCTGATAGGAGGGGCAGCTGAATCTTAAACCAGTACAGTCACACCTTGGATCCTGAAAGCCCTGGAATGCAGATGTTTTGGCTCCCAAGTGCCGCAAACCCAGAAGTGATTGCTGCGGTTTGCAAACTATTTTTGGAAGTCGAACGTTCAATGGGGCTTCTGTGGCTTCCGACTGACTGCAGGAGCCAATAAGAAGCCGCACTTTGGTTTCTGAACGTTTTGGAAATTGAACGGACTTCTGGAACCGATTGCGTTCGACATCCAAGGTGCGACTGTATTCAGTGCTAGTCCTACTCAAGACTAAACCCATTGAAGTTGACAGGCATGACTAACTTAGCCAATGGTTCCCCACCTCTGCTCTAAACATTTACAGTGGTACCTCTGGATGTGAACGGGATCCGTTCCGGAGCCCCGTTCGCATCCAGAAGCGAACGCAACCCGCGTGCGCGGGTCGCGATTTGCCGCTTCTGCGCATGATGTCATTTTCACCGTCTGAGCATGCGCGAGCGGCGAAACCCGGAAGTAACGCGCTCCGTTACTTCCGGGTCGCCGCAGCGCGCAACCGTAAAATACTTATCCCGAAGCCACTTCAACCCGAGGTATGACTGTATACCACCATAGCTCCACAGTCGTTTTTTAAAATCTTCTGAGCACCTGGGCATTTCCCCACGGATTTTCTGATATTTTGCAAAGGTCAGAGGCACTGGAGGGTTGGGGTATGTGTTTGTTTGTCTTCTCTTTCCCCTCCCCACCTCCTGATCCGGCTACGGCCTCTCCCCCCCATGTGTCTTTTTATGCACGGTCAGGTGGGACGTGCGGCTGAAGCTCTTCCCGCAGTCCAAGCACTCGAAGGGCTTCTCTCCCGTGTGGGTTCTCCGGTGTGTGATAAGGTAACCCCGGTCGTTGAAGCTCTTCCCGCACTCGGAGCATTCGAAGGGCTTCTCCCCCGTGTGGGTCCTTTGGTGCGTGACGAGGGAGCCCTTCTGGTTGAAGCCCTTCCCGCAGTCGGCGCACTTGTGGGGCTTCTCGCCCGTGTGGATCTTCTCGTGCCTCAGGCGGTCGGAGCGGTGCGAGAACCACTTCCCGCACTGCGAGCACTCAAAGGGCTTCTCGCCCGTGTGCGTCCTCTCGTGCCCCACGAGGTACGACCTCTGGCTGAAGGTTTTCCCGCAGGCGGAGCACTCGTAGGGCTTCTCGCCCGTGTGGACCCGGCTGTGGCGCACGAGCTGCGAGCTTGTGCAGAAGCTCTTCCCGCAGTCCGAGCACTCGTAGGGCTTCTCTCCCGTGTGCACCCGCTTGTGGCTGATCAGCTGAGAGCTGATGCCAAAGGCTTTCCCGCAGTCGGAACATCCGTAGGGCTTCTCGCCCGTGTGGGTCCTCTGGTGCTTCAAGAGGTTGCCTCGCTCCGTGAAGCTTTTCCCGCAGCTCAAGCACTTGTAGGGCTTCTCCCCTGTGTGGACGCGCTTGTGGTTGATGAGGTGGGAGCTGGTAGAGAAGTGCTTCCCGCACTCGGAGCACTCAAACGGCTTCTCCGTGGCAAAGTTTGTCGTGGGCACGTTGCCCGGAGGCCCTTCTTCCACCGGGAAAAGCTTCCCGAGGATGACTTCTTCCAAAGATATCCGGGTGGGGTTTCTGCGCTCGGGTCTTTCTGCTGGGAGGACCGCCTCTTCGTTTTCTCCGTCAGACTCATCAACTTGTGGAACGAAAAGAGAGAATCGTGGGATGAGTCAAACTTCAAAGCAGAGAGAGAGAGGGGGGCAGCCAAGACCAAACAAAAGATGATAGTTCTTAACCTGAGGTACTATTTCTGGGTTAGCAGAGTCTGTAACCTGAAGCGTCTGTAACCCGAGGTACCACTGTATTACTTATACCCTGCACATCTGGCTGGGCCTCCCCAGCCATCCTGGGCAGCTCCCAACAGAATATTAAAAACAATAAAACATCAAACATTAAAAACTTCCCTAAACAGGGCTGCCTTCAGATGTCTTCTAAAAGTCAGATAGTTGTTTATTTCCTTGACGTCTGATGGGAGGGCGTTCCACAGGGCGGGCACCACTACCAAGAATTATTATTATTATTATTAATTATTATGAGCCGTTAAGCCAGCCATGTAGAGACTCATCTGGTATGCACGGCCGTTTTGGGCAAATCACACCCACCTGGTGCGGGGCACAGCTAAATGTGACCGGCCCTACCAAAACCCCATACAAAGTGCTTTACAAGCAACAAAAACAGCTGGTCGCTGGGGCTTGCCTAGCGCTGTGCAGAGAAGAAGAAAAACCGTGTGGTCCCATCTGCCCTATACGTTTGCAGCAGTAACATACCAATTTAAACAGTCATGGCTTCCCCCAGAGAATCCTGGGAACTGTAGTATGTTAAGGATGCCACGTGTTGCCGGGAGGTTTCTATTCCCCTCACAGAGTTGTAGTCACTGCAGTTCCCTAGCACAAGGGATTACATTGTTAACTGTGAACAGGAACAAAGGGGTCTCCTAACAACTCTCAGCTCCCTTATCAAACTACAATTCCCAGGATTCCTTGGGGGAAACTATGGCTGTTTAAAGTGGAATTATATGGCTTTCAATTTATGTGTGGGTGTGTAAGAGAGCCTTTAAAAAAAAAATCTCCTTACATGCAACTATTTGACCTTAGAAGTCTGTCTTCTTTTTTGCTTTAACTTCTCCCGTGCCATTTTCATTTGTTGATACAGGTATAACTTGCAACAGTAAGAACAGACTGCATCCTTGATAAGTTTAACAACCCCATTAATACATGATAATTTATTAACCCCTAAAATTAAAAATTTGAGCCTCCGAGAACTACCAATATAAAGACTGTTTTGCGTGAAACATTATACTTTCTCATAAAACTGTAAACGCATGTTAGTTAATTGTCCCATGTTTGCTATTCCATGGTCCTCTCAACTTTCACCAATTGTGTTCATACTTGTTTCACCTTCTTTCCTCCATATTTAACCTATAGAGTCCAGCACATTTTGCTTAAAGTGCTCACTTCCCGCAGCTTAATATGCCATTCTCTGGTGCGCAGGATTCCCGGCCCGCCCCCACCCATGGCAGTATTTTGCATATAGCATTGTCGCTAGTTGTTGTTTAGTCGTTTAGTCGTGTCCGACTCTTCATGACCCCATGGACCAGAGCACACCAGGCACTCCTGTCTTCCACTGCCTCCCGCAGTTTAGTCAAACTCATGCTGGTAGCTTCGAGAACACTATCCAACCATCTCGTCCTCTGTCGTCCCCTTCTCCTTGTGCCCTCCATCTTTCCCAACATCAGGGTCTTTTCCAGGGAGTCTTCTCTTCTCATGAGGTGGCCAAAGTATTAGAGCCTCAGCTTCACGATCTGTCCTTCCAGTGAGCACTCAGGGGTGATTTACTAGTCACTGCTAGTACCATATGAAATAACAGATTTTTTTTGTCCTTTAGGTATGTTTTTAAAATAAGCAAGTAACAAAAAAAATGATCATTTTGAAGCAGATACTGCAAAATACTCCTTACGTTTGCTATAATTTCCCCCCAACACTTGGGTGTCTTTACCTAATAAGGCAGTCTCCCCATCATATTCTTCCGCCTCCTCTGCCTGCTTTTCTTCCTGTGCCTTCTTGGAATCTGAAAGATTCTTCTCTGAGAGCTGAGGCGCCTGGAATGGAGGGAAAAGAAGGAGGAGGCCTGTTATTCTGAATGTTAAGCTGCTACTTTAAACAATGCTTTCTCTGCAGAAATCATTACTAGTCCATGTGCTTACAATACAGCTTTTTCTCACAATTCTCAACATGCCCATGCTTTTAAATATGCTGCAAGCCGCTCTGAGACCTCTGCTGTAACAAGACTGTATTCATAAAACGTCTCTCGGTATCGCCCAGAGTATCCTTACGTTTTGTGCCTCTCCGTCAGGCTCTTGCCGTCTCAGGAGGAAATCCTCAGCTAGGGCTACCACCTGGGCACAGAGGTCTGGGCCAGAGTCCTTCTCCCAAGTCTGCATTTCTTGGAATGGAATGGTGAAAAGATGCTTCTTTTGTTTATCTGAACTGGGGGGGGGGGGGGGAGACAAAAAACACAATCCACACTGATATGCACAAATGCACAGGACAAAGATTTCAGTAGCAATCGATATGAAACCTGCAGTTATCTTTCCATCTATAATAATAATAATAATAATAATAATAATAATTTATTTGTACCCCGCCCATCTGGCTGGGTTTCCCCAGCCACTCTGGGCGGCTTCCGACAGAGATTAAAAATACCTTAAAATACATTTAATACGGAGATTAAAAATACATTAAACCATGGCAAAGCTAACCTCGTTCCATTTGTTTATCTTTCTGAACATAATAATCAGCATGAAACAAGGTTTAGAGTGCCCATGGCCAGCCAAGTTACTTGGGCACCTGAGAGAGAAAGCCCTATGGTTTCTCTCCCCCTGCAAAAGTACAATAATAATTAAACAACAGTTTGATATATAATTTTATGGTATCACTCCAAAAAAAGGTGGTGCTATGATCCGTCAAACCTCGGAAATACATTTTCCCCAAAAGGTTTCCACCATTTTGGCCACTAGTGTATGTACCTCCCACCTTTCCTCCTGGGACCCCCAAGGCGTCCAACGAGACTCGCCCCCTCCTCCTTCCTCGCTACAACCCTGCAAGGTATGCTAAGGATGCGTGCATCTAGGACCTGATCCAGCAGAGCGTCTCTGGCACTCTCAAGCCCTGGGGGAGAGGAAGGTGATAAAGAAGGGAGGGGGCTCCCCAATCCTGCAGCCTTTTTTTGCCCCCCTCCCCAAAGGCTGCTCCTTCCACGCGCCCAGCAGCTCCCCTGGCAGAGATGCCACCAGACTCGCCGAGGCCACTTCCTACTTTCCCACGGGGGGGGGGGCAAGGCAAGGGGGAAAAAAGAGGAATCCCCTCCCACTTCCGCGTTGCACCTCCCCCATTTCCTGCCTCTCTAGGAACCGCTCTGCTCGCTGCTCTCGTTAACTCTTAAGACATTTCCGGTTTCAAGAGCAAGGCGCTGGTTCTCCGGGGTTTGCGAGATCAGGATGCTGTGCTGTTTTTCTTTCCTAGAATCGTGGAACCTCAGAGCTGGATGGAAGGGGACCCGAGGGTCATCTAGACCAACCCTCCTGCAATGCAGGAATCCTGTCCACAGCCATCCCTGGGTGGGCTCCAACCGCCAACCTTCTTGTTAACAGCCAGACGCACAGACCCACAGAGGAGCAAAAGGCGGGCATCATATCCTCCCCCCACCATGCACGGCTTACTCAGAAGTAAACCCCACTCAGTCCAGTGGGGCTTACTCACTATGCCGCAGCTGGACATTATGGCTGACTCTGTGTAATTTATCTGTGTTTTCATTGGAATTTTTAATTTAAACTTAGAATCGTGGAATTGCAGTGCTGGAAGGGACCCTGATGGTCATCAAGTCCAAACCCCTGCGATGCAGGAATCCCAGAACAGCTTGGGGAAAACTAATAATAATAATGATGATAATTTTTTATACCCTGCCCATGTGGCTGGGTTTCCCCAGCCACTCTGGGCGCTCCCCACAGTATATTAAAAACACGATAAAACATCAAACATTAAAAACTTCCCTTAACAGGGTTGCCTTCATATGTCTTCCAAAACTCCCTTCCTGAAACTCTGGAGAGCTGCTGCCAATCAGTGTAGACAATACTGAGCTAGTTAAGACAGGTTCCTTATCCCTGACAGATGTCCATCCAACCTCTGCTTAAAAACTTTCAAGGGAGCGCCTCCCACCTCTCCTGGGAGTCTCCTCCACAGTCAGAAGATTCTTCCTGACGTCTAGTGAAAATCTCCTTTCTTGTTTTTTCAACTGCCTCCTTTTTTGACTTTTGAGTTCCCATCTTCTGTTGTCCGATTTTTATGCATTTCATCTTCTCACCCGGGGGCTGCTTGTGTGTTTCCCATAGGCACCTGACTGTCCAAGGTGAGGACAGGATGCTGAATGGGGACCACTAACTATCATGGTTCTAAGTTCTGTCCTGGCTGTCGGAGCCAATACGCCTCTTGAGACCAGATGCTGAGCATCAGCAGGAGGAGAAAGTAGTGCTGTTGTGCTCGGATCCTGCTCAAGGGCCCCCCATGGGCATTTCTTGGCCACCATGAGAGCACGATGGAGAGACTAGATGGGCCTCCAAGGCTCAGTTCTCACCATGAATTTAAAACACTATGATACCAACTTAAATAGTCATAGTTTCCCCCAAATAATTATGGGAGCTGTACTTTATTAAGGGTGCTCATCGCTCTTAGGTGACCCCCATTGCCCTCCCTAAATTACATTTTGCAGATTAACAACTAGCACATCACTCTTCATAGGAAATTCTGGGAATGCGCCCTGCTTGATCAAGGACAAAGCTCTGGGCAAGGATACCTTTGCTCTCAGCTGATGTGAAATTTTCTCCATGCCCATGGAATTGGTTTATTAACTTCCTACAGGGGTTTCACTGGGGAAGTCCTAGGGGCCTATTTTCTGCAGGGATGGGAACATTTATTTTTATTTATTTGTAGAAGTATTTGGCTGCATGCACACCACAGCCCCAAAAAGAACCCTGGGAACTGTAGATTGCCCCTGACAGAGCTAGAATTCCTAGCACCCTTAACAAATTACAGTTCCCACGATTCTTTGGGGAAAGGGTGGGTGGGTCTATGGTGTGTATGGACTGCCAACTTGCCTAAGAATATCAAGGAAGTGGCCTCATAAAATCCCGTAAAACAGAGGAAGAAGGAGAGGCTCATGCCAAAAGAAAACTTCAGTTCTCTGGATTATTTGGAGGAAGCCAAGACAGTGCTTTAAATGTATGGTATGGATGTAACCTAGTTGCTCTCTGAGTCTCTTTGCTTACTCTGTGCAAAGTTACATGACAGGCAAGTTGACATCGTGATTGCAGGGGTCTCTGGCCTTATCGGGATGCTGTTAATTTGTAACGTACAAGGAAGGCAGCAGACCTCTTGGTTTCTCAAAAGGCAAAGTCCTGTTTATTTGAGATGTTACCTATCGATAGCTTTTGGCAGTTTCAGCAGAGCAAACATCTATCCAAACATTCACTCAGCATAGAATCGATGACTTTAAAAGGAACAATATTATAAAGATTATGGAAGCATAAGGCTGCATACACATCATAACTTTAAAGCACATTACTTCCAAATAATTTGTTGTTTAGTCGTTTAGTCGTGTCTGACTCTTTGTGACCCCCTGGACCAGAGCACGCCAGGCACTCCTGTCTTCCACTGCCTCCCGCAGTTTGGTCAAACTCATGCTGGTAGCTTCGAGAACACTGTCCAACCATCTCGTCCTCTGTCATCCCCTTCTCCATGTGCCCTCCATCTTTCCCAACATCAGGGTCTTTTCCAGGGAGTCTTCTCATGAGGTGGCCAAAGTATTGGAGCCTCAGCTTCAGGATCTGTCCTTCCAGTGAGCACTCAGGGCTGGTTTCCTTCAGAATGGATCTTCTTGCATTCCAAATAATAGTGTCCAGATAGTACTAGCCCCAGTCTGTTCTGCCTTGGTCAAACCACACGTGGAGTCCTGTGTCCAGTTCTGGGCGCCACAATTTAAGACAGATAATGACAAGCTGAAACATGTGCAGAGGGCAGATATCAAGATGGTCCAGGGTTTGGAAATCAAGCCTTATGAGGAACGGTTGAGGGAGATGGATATGTTTAGCCTGGGAAAAGGCAGACGGAGAGCAGATCTGATAGCCACCTTCAAATATCTAAAGGGCTGTCACATGGGAAATGGAGCAAGCTGGTTTTCTCCTTTTTCAGAGGGTAGTACCCGAACAAATGGCATAGAGTTATGAGAAAGGAGACCCCCTGTACTGCAAGATGATTTAATATAGACATGGCTGAGCTAATATTACTGCGGGGGAGAAGAAAAACTATTTTCTCTCCAGCACCAAACTAGATATTGGAATTCCATACATTTAAAGCACATTCCTATGTTTTCTTAAGGATGCTGCCAATTACAGTTATAGCTGTGAGAGGGTGAACAATAGTTCCCATGATTGTCAGGGTGTGTGTGCTTTAAACATATGGTATGTCAACAGCCTTCCTGAAAAGGATTAGCAGCAGCTTCAGAGCAGACAAAAAGTAGATAGTGCCATTCAGGAGATGATAATTCTTTCCTATGCAAATCACCCTGTGCAGTTTGCGTAGGAAAAACTTCCCAATTCAAATTTTGCAGGAAAGCCTGCAGCACTTGCACTTCTAAAACTATAGGAGCATCTATGCTGCTGTTGAAATTAAGGAAATTGATAAGGAGAAGTTAAATTATATATATATATCACACGCACACACACATAATTTAACCTCATTATTAGTTTCCTTAATTTCAGCAGTTACAGATATATAATTTAACTTCCCGTTATCAGTTTCCTTAATTTCAGCATATTATATATATATAAAATATATATATATAGATATTTAACTTCTCATTATCATTTTCCTTAATTTTGGCATATATTATATAAAAACACATATATACAGATACATAATTTAACTTCTCATCAGTTAAAATTCCTTAATTTCAGCAGATATATATATATATAAAACAGACACACACACATATATAGAACTTCTCATTATCAGCGTTTCCTTAATTTCAGCAGATATTGTGTGTGTGTGTGTGTGTGTGTGTGTGTGTGTGTGTATCACTTGCTATTGGTTTCTATTGACGTATTGGTTTGTTTGTTGCACGTCATAGCTGTCAACCTTTCCCTTTTCTTGCGAGGAATCCTATTCGGAATAAGGGAATTTCCCTTAAGAAAAGGGAAAAGTTGACAGCTATGTAATGCTCGTATAGGACATTCTGTTTCTTAATGTTTGATGTTTGGTCGTATTTTTATATATGCTGTAAGCCACTCAGAGTGGCTGGGGAAACCCAACCAGATGAGTGGGATGTATTATTTTTATTTTAAATCCTATTACTATTATCTACATATTTGCAATTTAACTTCTCATTATGACAGTTTCCTTAATTTCAGCAGCACCATTTAAGGAAGGCTGCCTCATATATATTTTTTTGTCCTTCCCATTTGTGGTGTGCTCAGAACTCCCCCCCCCCCAACCCAGCAGACCCAGATCTCCCTCCTGGCACCGCATCCCCCCAATCACTTGTGTCTCTGTGAATGTATCTGGAGTGGGGGGGGGGTCCGGAGCAGGGGGTTACATAACCAGCGAGGCGGGGTGGACTAGAAGGGCGGCGTGGCGCCGCGTCACCGAGGACTCCTTCCTGTCCCGCCCACCTGGGAAATGCAAGGGGGGCCCATGTGAACCTCTTTGTGCTTCCCAGAGATTTGCGTCTGCAGCGATGCCGGAGCGGGCTGTTCCTCTCGCCGGGGGAGCCCCGTCTTAAAGGTGCACCCTTGGGGAAGGGGGGAGGGGCTGGGGAAGGAAGTGCAACCCCCCAAACCCCCACCCTCTCCCAGGGGGGCCCAGCAAGGGTGCCCCCACCCCCCAAAATAATTGCAAGCAAAGCTCCCCTGAGCCGCCTCCCCGCCCCTCCCTTTCCATAGCAGCAAAAGAAAACTTTTATGCTAATAGCTTGCAAATTCTTTTCGAACAACACTCTGTTTCCCTCTCCTCCCTTCCTGGTGTTTGCAATCTTTTTAATATATATATATATATATATATATATGAAACTTCAGAGATCCGTTTGGAGGGGAGGTTGTTGATGGTTGGGATTCTGGCTGGAGGTTTATGGGGGAAGAGGGGGGGTCTCCTCCAGCTTTCCAGATTTTAATCCTTTAATCCCCCGTGGGTCGCTGTTGTCAAATAAATTCTTTGTATTCTTCCCCTGGCTGGTTCTGTTTGCTTTTCCTGGCATTAGAGGGGGGGAACCCCAATCTTGCCACTTTCCCCCCTTTATTAAAAATAAATAAAATTCTGTTGGGGTGTACCCTTTAACAGCTTTTTCCATGAGGAAGTTCTTCAGGTGGGGCAAAATGGAGAAGAAGGCTGTGTACACACCAGGCAGTTAAAGCACATCACATCACACCCCCCCCCAAAAAAAGAAATTGTACTTTATTATGAGTGCCAACAATTGAAGGTTTGGGAGGGGTGAGCTACCGTTCGCAGGATTCTTTGTCGGGGAGAAGTGATGATGTGCTTTAAACATATGTTTTGTATGCAGCCTAAGTCATGTGGAAAAAACTTATTTCCCCTTCCTCTCTCCCTTCCATTTTCTTCTTGCTCTATTTTTTTGTACATTCGTGAGGGTATCAGGGCGGTTTTACGCAATCCCGATTTCAGTACGGTTTGTGCCTGAAAACGTTTCAGGGCTTTGTTTACAATCGGTATGATTCTTGTAACATCCTGCTGAAATCCTGTAACTTTGCATACCACAGATGTTGGTGTGTGGGGTGTGTGTGTGTGTGTGTGTGTGTGTTGTTGGTCCTGTTTTTGTTGGGCTATATGCAGGAGCATCCCTCAAGACAACAGTGATGCAATGCCATTAGGGAATTGTCACAGAACCACTAATAAAATGGACTGATGTGCAGGCGGTCCAGTATGAAGCTGCTTGTCTGTTTTTCCCCATAAAATTTATACACCTCTTGATTGCAAGAAAATATCAAAGCGGTTTGCAAATTGGCCATTGATGTGCTGTTATTGCATCAGTGACCGCTGTGCTGGTTTGCCAGTTCGATTCCGGGTCCGATTCAAGGCCATAAGTGTCATCTAGTCCAACTCCCTGCAATGCAGGAATCTTTTGCCCAATGTGCTGCTCGAACCCACGACCTTGAGATTAAGAGTCTCATGTTCTACGTACAAAGCTATCCCAGCTTCCAGGTGTTTGCGTTAGTGTTTAAAACCCTGCGTGGCTAAGGCCCTGAACTCCCTGAAAGATTTCTGTAAAATAAATTCTCCTCCCAATGCAAATCTCTTTTCATGTGATGCGTGAGCACCCGATGAATGCAGAACTTTTTGAAAGCTGCCTTAATAGAAATGAAGGAGAATTTGAATCCTCAGATACGATCTTCCAAGGGCCCCTTTAGTAATTTCATTTGGATATCTTAGAGGCCTAACATATGAGAAAGACCTGGAAATGGTCGCTCAATTTACAATGGCAGCTAGAATGCTAATCTGTCAGAACTGGAGAAATCCCAAACAACAATCTGAAGATATTAATAATTTTAATCAAAGAAGGGAAGTAACATATCCATAATCTTTAATCGCTGTGTTATGTTTGCTTATGAAACTTAATAAATACAACGAGAAAAAGAAAAATATGGGAAAGATGAATAATGACATATTTGTGCAATATACCGTATTTTTTGCTCTATAAGACTCACTGTTCCCCTCCTAAAAAGTAAGGGGAAATGTGTGTGCGTCTTATGGAGCGAATACCGGCTGCGCAGCTATCCCAGAAGCCAGAACAGCAAGAGGGATTGCTGCTTTCACTGCGTAGCGATCCCTCTTGCTGTTCTGGCTTCTGAGATTCAGAATATTTTTTTTCTTGTTTTCCTCCTCCAAAAACTAGGTGCGTCTTGTGGTCTGGTGCGTCTTATAGAGTGAAAAATACGGTATTTAGTCATATTTAGACACTTTTTAAACATCAACATAAAAACCACAATATATATAATCAGAATAAAAACAACAACCCAATAACACCCCCCTCAAAAAGAGCCACATTTTAAAAGGGCACAGGATGTATCTATAAACCTTAATAAAATGTATTTTAAAAAAACTATAAACCTTAATAAAAGTTATTTTTAAAAATGAAATGTTTAGGAGGAATCTCAGAACCCAGATGGCGTGTTGGCTGAATTGAGATTTCCAATGACAGGAAGGTGATAGATATTTCACAGCTTTCACGTTTTCTTCACTCCCATCTCCCATGACTAAGGAAGCCCAAATTGTGCAAAGATGACAAAATATCAGAATAAAATGTGCAAAGTGAGAGAGATGATGATGCCATTTGGCACAGTTTATAGAGAGCTTACAGACCTCAGGACTTTCGTAGGTACAGCATTTGGATTGGCTTGATGCAGACTTGTATTTGAGGAAGGAGCGTAGCTCAGTGCTAGAGCACCTGCTTGGCGTTCAGAAGGTCTCAAGTTCAGTCCCCAGTATCTCCGGTTGTCCTGGGAATACCCCCTGCCTGCAACCAGGGAGAGCCTCTGCCAGTCAGTGTAGACAATACTGAGCTATATGGACCAAAGGTATAAGTTCCTATTTAAACAGAACATTGTTTAAACCAGGAGGACTAGAATTTTACTTTTTATTTAAGAGAAGGCGTCGCAGCTCAGTGGTAGAGCCTCTGCGTTGCACGCAGAAGGTCTGTGCAAGAAGGAGACGCTTAATTGCAAAGATGTGTGTGGATCTGGGCTTTAACCTCTGTTTATTTTGGATTGTTGCTAGTAAGCACAAGCATTTTCATTACATTTGTGTAATTGCCTTGTAGGTCACAGCGGTCCATCTCGTAACACTCAGTGCAGGCAGCAGTGAGCCACATGGACCAGTGGGCTGGCGCTGCGTAAGCAGGGCTGGATTGCACAATAGGCAGGATCAGCACATGTCGAGGGCCCTGCAGGGAAAGAAAGAGATTTTTTTGTAAAGAAGAAATCGACTTGAAAGAAAACACATCAAAGTTGTCTTAACGGAAAAACACCAGAACCTGTTAGATATCCTTACACTTCATTCCCCACCCCCACCCCGGTGTTCGAAATTCCCCAGGCGTGTTTTGCTCCTGGCGTGGGCCCAACTGGAGATTTCTGGGCCCCAAGTTGGTGAACACAGTTTAAAAGCTTCCGTAGTTAATTCCATTTCCATTTCCCCGTGTGTGTTTCTTGCATACTGGGACAAGTGAACTGTTGTAAGAGCGAGTTGTAGCTGAGAGAATTGTGGCGTTGGAAGGGATCCTGAGGGACGTTCCACTGGGGCAAATATAACCTAGATTTAAAGTGTGGTTTGGTGCCTAGCTTATATTTCTTTAGCTCCCAACACTACTTCCCTCGTTTTTCTCTTTTCAGTGCATAGCCCCACCTAAACCAGGAGACCTCCTACTAATGTAAACTGAAATAATGCGAGGAGATCAGATTCTGCCATGTGCTGCTATAAATCTACTTTGTTTTAAAATCATATTTTATGATTTAGTGTTGGTTTTATTTTGTATTGTATACGGGGCCCACCATAATCTTTCCCTTCCTCTCAGGGTTTTTAATGAAGCCCTTTGTACAAGGCAGGTTCTTGTGTTATATAAGTTTGTGGGGTCCTCTGAACTTATCTGAACCATAGCTGTCAACTTTTCCCTTTTTTAAAGGGAAATTCCCTTATTCCGAATAGGATTCCTCGCAAGAAAAGGGAAAAGTTGACAGCTATGATCTGAACATCAGTTTCAAACTCTGCATGTGAAACTGCTCGGCTTACCACACCTGCTTTCCATTTCTGAGGGAGAAGGAGATGGTTTTCAGTCCCTGCCCGCAGCGTGGAAGGAAACGGTTTTCTTCTTCTTTTTCTTCCAGGGGCTGGTGGAAGAAAAGGCAGCCGTGCACCTCACCAAGGAGAAGTGGGGCCTGCTGGATCTGAACCAGAGGTCATGCTGGAGATTCATGACTTGGTGACCTCTCTGGGTGAGGATCCCTTTCCCCCGTAGCCAGGATACTAAGGTCCTGCTGTGTCCGGCCTCACAGCCTTGCTAGTCCAACATCCTGTTCACAGAATCATAGAATTGTAGAGTTGGAAGGGACCCATAGCTGTCAACTTTTCTCTTTTCTTGTGAGGAATCCTATTCGAAATAAGGGAATTTCCCTTTAAAAAAGGGAAACATTGACAGCTATGAAGGGACCCCAAGGGTCATCTAGTCCAACCCCCTGCAATGCAGGAATCTCAGCTAACGCATCCATGACAGACGGCCACCCAACCTCTGCTTTAAAACCTGCAAGGAAGGAGAGTCCACAACCTCTGAAGGGAAGCCGTTCCACTGTTGAACAGCTCTCACTGTCAATAAGTTCTTCCTGAAGTTTAGTCGGAATCTCTTTCCTTGCAACTTGAAGCAGCTTGTTTGAATCTTACCCTTCGGAGCAGGAAAAAACAAGCTTGCTCCATCTTCCATGTGGCAACCCTTGAGATATTTAAAGATAGCTATCACATCTCCTCTCAGTCCCTTATCTTCCAGGCTAAACATACCCAGCTACCTTAACCTTCTCGGGCCTTCTCGGTAGTGGCGCCCACCCTGTGGAACGCCCTCCCATCAGATGTCAAGGAAATAACAACTACAGTGGTGCCTCGGGTTACAGATGCTTTAGGTTGTGCATTTTCGGGTTGCGCACCGCGCCGAACCTGGAAGTACTGGAATGGGTTACTTCCGGGTTTCGGTTGCACTGCGGGTTGCGAACGTGCCTCCTGCACGGATCACGTTCGCAATCCAAGATTCCACTGTATCTGACTTTTAGAAGACATCTGAAGGCAGGCCTGTTAAGGGAAGTTTTTAATGTTTGATGTTTTATCCTGTTTTTAATATGCTGTTGGGAGCCGCCCAGAGTGGCTGGGGAAACCTTGTACAGTCATAAAAAGGTAAAGGAACCCCTGACCATTAGGTCCAGTCACGGATGACTCTGGGTTGCGGCGCTCATTTCGCTTTATTGGCTGAGGGAGCGGGCGTATACAGCTTCCGGGTCATGTGGCCAGCATGACTAAGCCACTTCTGGCGAACCAGAGCAGCGCACGGAAACGCCGTTTACCTTCCCGCCGGAGTGGTACCTATTTATCTACTTGCACTTTGACGTGCTTTTGAACTGCTAGGTGGGCAGGAGCAGGGACTGAGCAACGGGAGCTCACCCCGTCACAGGGATTCAAACCACTGACCTTCTGATCAGCAAGCCCTAGGCTCTGTGATTTAACCGACAGCGCCACCCGCGTCCCTCTGTACAGTCATACCTCGGGTTAAATATGCTTCAGGTTGAGCGTTTTCAGGTTACGCTCCGCGGCAACCTGGAAGTAATGGAATGTGCTACTTCCGGGTTTCACCACTCAAAATGACGTCACGCGCATACGCAGACGTGGGTTGCGTTCACTTCAGGATGTGAACGGGGCTTCGGAATGGATCCCGTTCGCATCCAGAGGTACCACTGTATGTCACTCCTACACTGGGTAATCTGAGCTTGTTCCCACTGTGCTCTCTGCTCTATCACTCTCAAAGCCTGTCTAGTCTTAGGCGAAGGGGGGTCAGGAATGCTTTCCAAGGACACTGAATCTGCCAGCTGTCTCTCTCCTGGTGTTTCCTTTTCTAGCTGCTCCTCACCCAGTATTTCCCAGCTTTTCCCCTCTGGACTATGCCCTTCTGCAAACCACTGTTCTAAATCAATACTGTCCTCCTGCCCTTGGGAAGGTTCAGGAAAGGGGGGGGCTCCCACCACTCCTCCTCAGTCCAGACCCTGACATTACTGCGTCTCTATTTCAAGATGGACATGTGAGCTCCAGACCTGACCTCATCTCCTGGCTGGAAGAAGACAGAAAAGACCTCTTTGCCAAAGGCTCCATGGAAGAGATCAGATCCACAGGTGGGTGTGTCTCTGAGGCCACGCCAGCCCCTGGCACTTAAATCAGCATCGTGCCACTTTAAGCCAACAAGAAATAATAGCGATGGCAATAACATACTTGCTTCGTATCTCAACCTGAAATCTTTGGGCGCCTTAACGGATCCCAGCAAAAAGGACTCAATATAAGAAATACAGGGCAGGATTCAACTCACAAGTCCCGATAGTGGAAACTCATAACAGGGACTTTTGCTCGCAGAATGGGACGGTCCCCTCCCATGCCCCCCCCCCCCCGCGCCAATTGGCTCAATTGACACAATTAAATAATTATATGTAAAATGACTATTATTGCTAATTAATAGTCACAATTCCACGTTCTGTGTATGATAATTAAAGATTTCTAGTAATGATACTCATAATTCCACATTTTACCTAACGTAAATAAACACCGCTAAACTGTTTATATTTAGGTGAAAGAATCACAAAAACCAACTGGATGCAAAACACGAAAATATATCAAAATTCCTAAAATGCAACATCGTTACAATACAGCATTTTTTATTTTATTTTTTGCAAATACTAAATCTAAAAATAAGGTATTTAAAATATATTTGCTTACATATTGTGTGTGTGTTATTTATATTAATATTTTACATTAATGTAAAAGTTCACCTTTTCCCTGTAAGAGCTTTGATGGAAGCAGAAGACTCCTGTCAGTTTGCAGGGATTTGTGGATATTTGATGCTGCTTTTGTCAATCCAGCAAGTAGTTACCTTTTTTTTAACCTGTTTGTTAGTGTTTCTGCCTTTCTGGAAATAGAACTGAGTTTTCAGGTATTTCTCTCTCTCCTCTTTCTCTCCTTCCCTCCATATCTGGATCCCAAAGGTGCCAGATCTCTGAAGAAGATCAAGGTAGAGAGCTTCCCGGACGAAGCTCCCGTGATCAAGGAAGAGTATGAGGCTCTGCCAGAAAGATGCCAAGAGAATATTTCTTTCCCCAGTGAGGCCGGTGAGGAAGGTGAGTCCCAGTTGCCACCACAACACTGGGGTGGACCAGATAGTAATTATTATTATTATTATTATTTCTTATTATTTCTTATTTATACCCTGCCCATCTGGCTGAGTTTTCCCAGCCACTCTGGGCGGCTCCCAATCAAGTGTTAAAAACAATACAGCATTAAATAGTAAAAACTTCCCTAAACAGGATAGCAAGTACATTCAGCATAAGGATGGAATTATGGGGGCACACAGGAATTATGTCGAGCTCCTTCAGGATAAGGGTGGGAAAACGAGCGAGGTCCCAGCCAAAGAAAAGTGGCAACATAAGTTGATGGAATACGCACAGTTTGCAGACTTAACATATAGAATAGGAGAACAAGAAGAACATAGAGAAGATTTGGAAACGTTTATTAAATATAAACACTGAAAACACTGGCAACATTAAGATAAATTCAACAGTGTAAATAAGTTTTGATGGATGTAATAATGGAAAACCGATTGATACAGCTTTTGTAAAATATGCAGGGATATAATATAGGTAAAATGAACCATGGAAAGAGAAGAAGGGAAGTCACTAATATCTTAAAGATGCAAAAATGAGTACTTTAAATTTTAAAACAGAAAAATTAATTAAAAATTCACACACACACACACACACACACAGATACACATAAAGGAATTATGGCTAGCTTCTTCAGGATAAGGGTGGGATAGACAGACAGACAGACAGATAGGAACATTTTGCCATGGTTAAATAAAGAAAAAAAGTGGAAAAGTACTTAAAATTGTTATACAATACAAGATGGAGTAATGTTATTATTCCAATGAGTATTCAATTAATATCAAGTCACTAAAATTTTTCTGTTGTACGTCCACAAACTCTGGTGTTAACGATCGCACTGCAGATTTGCGTAACACAATTTCCCTTCCTTGGTTTTTTTTTGGGGGTGTGTGTGAATAATTTTTTTTAGATTTCAGTTACAATAATTGAGTAAAAGCCTCATTATAACAATGCCAAATTATAATACCATTAATAGTGCCAATCGTTCAAAAGCCAAATTATACAATTTAGGTGGGCCCCCGCGTGCTAGAATGATTTACTTTATTTCCGCGTTCCAAAATCTTACAATTTTTTTAAACACTCGTCAGAATAACACACCCTTGTACCTCAACTGCAATTTTAACGACTTCCACTCACATTAGCACATCAAATGATTTACAGTCCTACAGGTGAAGCATTCAAACTCTCTCTGTGTTCTTCTTGCGTGTGGTAATTATTCTGTCCGTGATGTTTCTTCCTGTTCTTTAATATATTATGTCTATGAGGTGAATTTTATTATTTCGGTCACAGACCAGTTCCAGCCCACATACAATATCGAGGAAGTCATAAAACACGATAGAGATACATTTGAATTTGCAAGTACCGTATTTTTCGCTCCATAAGATGCACTTTTTTCCTCTTAAAAAGTAAGGGGGAATGTCTGTGCGTCCTATGGAGCGAATGTGTGGTCCCTGGAGACAAATTGCTGGAGTACGGCACGCTCTTGGGCCGCTCTTTGGTGGTGGTGGGGGAGCCGCGCTCCTCTGCCGGCAGCCTCGGCTTCCCCCTGCAGCCCCAGGAAGCTTTGGAGCAGCGGGAAGGCTGTGCACCCAAGCCCCACACTCCTGGGCTGCTGAATGGGGGTGGGGGGTGCTGCTCTGCCAGCAGCCTGCCCTTTCCCCTCAAGGTTTGGAGCAGTGGGCAGGCTGTTCGCTGAGAGAGGGGAGGAAGAGGACGGAGAAGAGGGGGACCAAGAAGCTGGGTGAAGGGAGAGGAGGTACCATAGGTTGCCGTGAGTGGAGAGTCATGGTAGAGGGCAAAGGAGGGAGCAGCGAAGGGGAGAAATTGCAGACGTCACCTGAGGAGTTTGGGCGAAAGGGATGGAGAGGAGGAGGCTGGGAAAGGGGACTCTGCTGCTTGGGGAGGCGGAGAAAAAAGTGGGGAGAAGGAAAGGAAAGTATTTTACATGAAGATAGCGAAGAAAGTGATGTCAGTGATTGTGAGCAACTGAGCTTCATAAATTATGACTCTAGCAGGGATGAGTTCTTGGGGTTCACAGAAGACCTTAAAGTTTCTCTTCATTTGTTAATGACAGTGATGGTGGTTCTTAATGCCATTGTTGACTGCTGTTCACTTTACATGGCTGTAATATGATTCTGAGATACTGGTTGTTTATTAAATACAGTAGTTTATACAACATTTGATTCAGAATATTTTTTTTCTTGTTTTCCTCCTCTTAAAAACTAGGTGCGTCCTATGCTCGGGTGCGTCCTATAGAGCGAAAAATACGGTAATTGTAATATATTCTGTCTTTCTTCTCCCTTCCTTCCTTGTAACCCAAGCACACCTGCTGAGCCGCGCCTCCGACCCCGGTTTCCCCGAAGGCATGTCCCTCTCGAGCAGCGGCCGGAAAGGGCGAGGCGTCTCCTGGAGGCACCAGGAAATCTTGGACCTCTTGGACATTTGGGGGGAGCCGAAGATCCAGGAGCAGCTGCGTGCCAGTCACCGCAACATCGAGGCCTTTGAGATCATCGCCCGCAAGATGGCCTGCCGCGGCCACCGGCGCAACGCCGTGGAGTGCCGCTCCAAGACCAAGTGCATGAGGCTGGAGTACCAGCGGGTCGTGAACCACAACTCCCGGACGGGGAAGCACACGGCCACCTGCCCCTACTACGCAAAGCTGCACAGCATCCTCCACAACGGGGACGCGGCCGTCCGGCCCAAGCGCATCCCCAGGAACATTAAAAAAAAGACAAGAGCTTCGGCGCCGCTTGCCAAGGAGGCTGCTGCTCCCGAGCGCGCCGTGGAACTTTGTGCCCAGGATGCGCAAGCAGGAAGTGCAGAGGAGTACATGGTGAAGCAAGTTCTTGTACCTGGTGGGCAGAATTCGTCTTATTAGGGACAAAGGAATGTGGGGAGCTGCCTTAGACAGGGGTACCTTGGGTTAAGGACTTACCGTATTTTTCGCTCCATAAGACGCACCTTTTCCCTCCTAAAAAGTAAGGGGAAATGTGTGTGCGTCTTATGGAGTGAATGCAGGCGGGAGGCAGGCGAGAAAAGCCCCCAAAAGTCGCACACACACTCCAAGTGGCTCTTGGGGGCTTTTCCCTGAGGAGGGAGAAGGGACTGACTGGCTTTTAGAGGGGGAATGCAAGAAAAAAAATTTTTTTAAGGGAGCGCTGAGCAGAGTGTGGAATGCATACAATCTCTGCTCAGTGCTCCCTTTAAAAAAATTTTTTTTCTTGCATTCCCCCTCTAAAAACTAGGTGCGTCTTATGGAGCAAAAAATACGGTGATTCGTTCTGGAGGTCCGTTCTTAACCTGAAACGGTTCTTAACTTGAGGTACCACTTTAGCTAATGGAGCATCCCGCTGCCGCCGCACGATTTCTGTTCTCATCCTGAAGCAAAGTTCTTAACCTGAGGTACTATTTCTGGGTTAGCGGAGTCTGTAACCTGAAGCGTCTGTAACCCGAGGTACCACTGTACAGATCCAGCTGTCTGCAACTGCCTCACGGGAGCCAGACTTGCCAGAGATGACTTGCTGTCCTCATTAGGCCTGACACTCCTGTGCTGATCCTGTTTTTTTACTAATAAAGAGTTAACTGCACTTGCTAGGTGTGGTTTACTGCTGGCCCGCTCCTGTCAGTATGCTCTTCAGAATTAAACTTCTCGCATGGTCTGAGTGAATCATGCCTCACATTTAGAGAAGAGCGTTTATTTATTCAGATCCCAACAGCCCCAGCCAAGGGATAGCTCAGCTGGCAGAGCATCAGACTCTTCATCTCAGGGTCTTGGGTTTGAGCCCCACGTTGGGCAAAAAGATTCCTGCATTGCGGGGGTTGGACTAGATGACCCTCAGGGCCCCTTTCAGCTCTGTGATTCTGTGCAAAGCATGGCCAGCGGTTGCAGATAATGGGAGCTACAATATCTCGAGAGCTACAGCTCCCCAACCCTGTTTCTATATGCTTTAACTTAATTTTGCCCGATTTTCTTTTCTAAAAAATTATTATTTCTCCCTAGGAGATGGTCATAGCGAAGAAAAGGCCATAGAAGAAAGCATTGAGACGTGCATCGTTGGAGATCGCTCTGGTGAGTGCTGTTGGCATCAATAAATGTCAAGCGAGTAGCTGCTTGGGCTGCATCCACTCAGCTGTGGGTGAGAGAGTGTCCGTCAGTTAATTCATTCCCCACCCGTCCGCCCCCAAACAGACTGCCTTTCCCGTTTAATAGATGCAGCCTCCAGCGGAATAGGGGTGGAAATGGAACCCGACCAGGCAGACACAGAGGTGGAGAAGGAACAAGGTATGGGTTTCAAGATCATTGGTATTTTCTACACTCGATTATTGTGGGACTATACTTGATGCCTGTTGTCTTTGTCCATGGAGTTTTCTTGGCAGGGATACTGGAGTGGCTTGCTGGTTCCTGCTCCAGGTAGATCCCGCTTGGTCAAAACTCTCCAGTATGACCTGTCCATCTTGGGTGGCCCTGCAGGGCATAGCTCATAGCTTCTCTGAGTTATTCAAGCCCCTTCGCCACGGCAAGGCAGTGATCCATGAAGGGGATCTTCTTGGGAGAAAAGCAATGACAAACCTAGACAGCATCTTAAAAAGCAGAGACATCACCTTGCCAACAAAGGTCCGTATAGTTAAAGCTCTGGTTTTCCCAGTAGTGATGTACGGAAGTGAGAGCTGGACCACAAAGAAGGCTGATCGCCGAAGAATGGATGCTTTTGAATTATGGTGCTGGAGGAGACTCTTGGAGGCAGTGGAAGACCGGAGTGCCTGGCGTGCTCTGGTCCATGGGGTCACGAAGAGTCGGACACGACTAAACGACTAAACAACAATAATCCTTGGTGCAGAATGCTGCAGCTGGACTGTAGGTGGGAACAAGCTACAGTCAAACCTCGGTTGTTGAACATAATCCGTTCTGGAAGACCGGTCAATTTCCGAAACGTTCGACAACCGAAAACTGAAAACGGAAGCCTCAATACAATAGGGAAACTCAAAATGGAAGCTGTGCAGCACGTTCGGCTTCCGAAAATCGTTCGACAACTGGAGCATTTACTTTCAGGTTTTCGGCATTTGGGGGCCAAACAGTATGATAACGGAGGCGTTGGGGAACCGAGGTTTTGCAGTACAACCGGCACCTAACTTGGATGTTTCCAAAGCTTGTACTGGCTGCTTTGTTCTATCGGGCTCAAGGATCTTGTATTAGTTTGCAAGGCTCTTAACAACTTCGATCCAGGATACAACCAGGGCAGCCAAGATCGGTTCAGCTGACCGAGCCTTTGGTGTGGAAGGCATTTGCCTATGGAACTCCTTGCTAATGGAAGTTCAGCAGGAACCACACCTGCTTTCTTTTAGATGTCTTTTAGACAGCAATTTTGTTTGGAACTTTTTCGCACCCCAAACCAACCAATTTCTGTTGATGTTGTATTATTATTATTTTTTATGTTGTGAACCAATTTGTTTTAAATAGAGGCATGTGCATGGTTTTGAAAGTGCAGTTTATAAACAGTTTACGTGTGCCTTAGGGAGTGCCTGAGGTCTTATTTCTCTGCCTGATCACCGAGGTTTTTGGGGCTGTCTCTCTCACACACAGCTCATATCCCACTCGGAGCTGGGCCTTCCGTATTGTGAGTCTAAGGCCCCATCTGTGCATTTAAAGCAGTATTATGCCACTTCAAACAACCATGGCTACCCCCAAAGCAATCTGGGAACTGCTGCTAAGGGTGCTGAGAGTTCTTCGGAGAGGCCACTATCCCCTTCACAGAGCAACCATTCCCAGTGTTTCCTATGGAGAGGGACAGTTTTTGTGTTTTTTAAATTATTTATACTTTTCAGATATGTACATTTCACTGATTTTACAATCATTTTAACATTTTAAAACTTGACTTCTTCCCCCCTCTTTCTGTGGTTCCTTAAATTTATTTTTATTATCTTTTGCATATCCAAATTCACTTAACTTACCCATTTATTTGTATTCTTTAAATATATAATCTTATGTAACTGCAAGTTACATAATCCTGCCAGTTTTTTTATCTGTTTACAATTTATCTGTAAATATTCAATAAACCATCTTGATTTCTTATTTTTCCAGTAAGTTTCTCTATTTCTGCATATTCCATAAGTGTTTGTATCCATTCTTCCTTTGCTGGGACTTCTGCTTCTTTCCATTTTTTGACGAGTAGCATTCTTGCTGCTCTAGTCGCATACATGAATAAGTTTCTATACAATTTAGGTAGTTCTGTCCCTATAATTCCCAAAAGAAAAGCTTCTGGTTTTTTTTTTTTTACAAAGGTTATTTTGAACATCCTTTTTATTTTATTGTATATCACCCAGTAAGCCTTAACCTTGCTGCAAGACCACCACATATGATAAAAAGAACCTTCTTTATCTTTACATTTCCAACACTTACCGTATTCTTCCGTGTATAAGACGATGCTTTTCGCTATATAAAAAAGGCAAAAATTGGGTGTCATCTTATACACGGATCGTGAATGCAGAGGGGGGATGTGCGATTAATGGCAGCAGCAAGCAGATTGGCAGTGATGATTGGGCGGGTGATTGGTGGCTGCGGCAAGGCCTGCTGGCGATTAGCGGTGGCGGTGACAATTAGGCAGGCAATTGGCGGCTACGGCAAGGTGTGCGATCGGCAGTGGCTGTAGCAAGTGATCGGGCAGGCAGGTGAGCGATTGGCGGAAGTGACCTCCCCCACCCTACCCCAAAAAAGCTAAACAACTTAGTTTCTTAATTTGGGGTTTAAGAAAATAGGGGTTTTCTTATACACAGAAAAATACGGTATTTGATTTGGATTTATACATTAAAAGGTTGAGAGGGATTGATAGTTAAGCCACTTTGCGAACTGTAGGTCTGCAAGGGAAATAAGGGGTCCCTGAGCATCTCTCAGCAGCCTAGCAAACTACAAGGTTTCAGATCCGTTGGAATTAATGGACATGACTAACTTATGCCCAAGTTGCCTCTTGCAAGTACTTATGTCTGTCCTGAACCTTCAATGGATGCGCCTAAATTCTGGTATGGCGAGAGAAGCTTTCTTTCTCCATGCCTCGTATAATTTTTACACACCTGCACCGTGTCTCCTGGCCTTTAAAAGCCCCCGACTGTTACCACCTTTCATCATATAGGCGGGTCTCTGCGTCCCCTTAAGGCTCTCCTCTTTGTTCCCCTTCCAGACGCTGCCGCCCCGAACCGCCCGGCTCCTGCCCTGTCCCCTGACACTTGCATGGCGATCCTGAGGACCAAGAAGAAGCGAAAAGGCGAGAGCGACATGATCGAGCGGCTGATGAAGCACTCCTCCATGGAGAACGCCCGGCTCCTGTCTGCCATGGAGAAAGACAGCAAGGTTTTCTCGGAGTACGTCCAGCTCATGAAAGAGGAGGACGCGCAGATCAAGGAGGAGAGGAAAGCCTTCCTGAACTCCATTGACAATCTCGGCACCATCTTGCAGAGCCTTGTCTCTGGCCTGAATAAAATCGGAGAGGCCCTGCTCAGGCCTGACCAAAGCCCGGCCCCCGGGTTCGCAGACAGCTTCTCCTCTCTAAACTCGCCCTCGGGCTGCGTGTCGCCGGTGCTTTGCAACGGAGAAAGCGCCCCTTCTCAGAGCACCCATTTCCCCGGCTCGCTGGAGAGGGCGTCTCCGGAAACATCGAGCCCCGCCAAGGAATCGGTGTACATTCCAGACTGCCAAGGGTAGCTGTGGCTAAAAGGCCAGGTGTGGACGACCCTTTTCGAGCCTCCCTTGTGGCTTAACCTTCCCCAGCCCCCGGGGCCTGCATGCCAGAGGTGGGGGGAGCTGGTGCAAAAGGGGCAGAGCCGACGCAGAAAAATAATAACAGGCTGGTGTCACCTCTCACGCATCTGCCCCCCATTGATACAGAAACACAGGGAAATTAGATCTGTCCCCCTAAGCTGGACTGCTTGTGGGTGGCGATCTCTTGAGCCGCAGTTTTCAGGATGCAATCTTTACTCTACTGCAGAGCAATGAGGCTTGAACTCATGGCAGAAACGAAGAGTCTCCCCCCGTTCCTCCAGCCTGAGCGTTTTTGTCAGGGTGTGGGTTGCAGAGTAGGGGTGGGATGTTAAAAAAAACCCTTCCAAATCTCCCAGTTGCAACCGACCTGCAGCAATGGATTCGCCGTGCATGGAGCCACTGGGAGGCGGGTTAATGGGACCGAGGATCAGACTGCTGGCCCCTCACCTCTGGCTCAAACCAGCAAGCTGCACTGCTCCCCGCTTGCGGTTTACCCAAGGTATCCAGTCGCGTTAGACGTTTTGGGGAAGAGAGCTTTGGCAAAATGCCCTTGGCGTCTCACACGGAAGTTGGCTGAGCCGTTTGGCAGCCTGAGATTGCTTTTCGGCACCGAAACCAAAATGAATTCTACCGAAGTGCGGGGAGATATAACCTTCCTCCTCAGCCCGATTGGCACTGGTCGCCTGAGGGGCTTGTGTGGTGCGCGGTTGAGAGGCAGGTGGCGTTGGTCTGTGGCCCCCGGATGCCTAGCCAAGGCTGAATGCGACCCTGCGGACAGTAACTGTTTGCCGCCCCTGTTCCAAGTGCATGTTCTTTACTGGGGTTTTTAATAGCCTAATGAGCGCAGCTGCATTCAGATGAAATAAGCCAGAGTGAAGGATTTCTTTTTGAAAAAAAATAGATCTCTGCCTCTATATATATTATGCATTTTTCTAACAACTCTAATTTTAGCGCACACCTGAACCCATTTATATTCTGTGTTTTGTGCAACAAAAGCATAGGTTCCCTGATTTATAAATAATAAGCACCTTTCTGTCACCGCCCCCGGTTGTTTTAAAGAAGATTTTTTAATAAAAGAAATGGTTCAATAAAAGAAATTACTCTTTTCGTCCGAACCGTCCTGCTTCTTATATTCACAGTTGGTATATTTTTTTACCTCAGCATTTTCCCTTCATGGTACGATAGTTGCGCCTCCAAGTTCCTTAAATTATGATTGACGGAAGGGATACGGGTGTTAAGATTTCTTATCTGCCCTTTACCGTAAGGTCCCAGAATGGGTTGCAGTAACATATACAGTTACAAAAACGAATAAAAATGGCGTCAACAGTGAGACTGTTCCAGAATTATCCTCTGTACTAGAGTGAGGAACTTTTCTCAGCCACATAATCTCCTGGACATCTTTTTGGGAAGTGGGGAATATGCAAGTGGTGGGCAGGGAAAGAAGCAACAGCGTGAGGCACAATAAGTGTAAATTTCACCTTTGTACAGAAGTCTAGCTTCTCCACACACAAACAGTAACTTCCCACAAACAGCTCAGTGACCATGCAGTTTACGGATGCTCCCGCCGCCCCTGATGTTTTACTTTAATTATTACTTTAGTAATTTTTGATGGCTTTTGACAGTTTTTTGATTAATAATTCTATTTTTGTTT
Source organism: Podarcis pityusensis (assembly GCF_964106645.2). Lineage (NCBI taxonomy): Eukaryota > Metazoa > Chordata > Lepidosauria > Squamata > Lacertidae > Podarcis > Podarcis pityusensis. The sequence continues at coordinate 119,356,408 of NC_138029.1, forward strand.
TGTAAACCCGTTTGAGGTTTTCACGATAATCGAGCATTCTGTACGTTTCATTAAATAAAATAATAAATAAATCCAAAACAAAACGCAAGGCCCACAATCCCTGCACAAATAATCCCTAGCTTGCATACATAAATAGTCTGCACGGATGTTATCAGCCCAGAGATGGAAAGAAGACGAAGTCCCTACCAGAGAAGAATGGCAAGTCAAGTTGACGGATTATGCCGAAATGGCCAGAATGACCGGAAGAATCAGAAATCGGGAAGACCAAAATTGTTAATAAGGAACGGGGAAAATTTATGACTTACCTTAAAAACCATTGTAAACAGTTAAAATCGTTAGTAGGGTTGGAATATCACTTGTAGCTTAATGATGAATATTGGACACAATAGAGATGTAAAAGATTTGTATTACTATAAAAGATGCAGGAGGAAAGATTAACAATAGGACCCACAAAGGGGAGGTGGGAAGTCCCAAGAGATTCCTTGGAATCTTGTTTTTATGTTGTATGTTCAATATGTGACTGTAAAATTTTAACTTGAAAAAACCAAATAAATAATTTAATAATAATAATAAATTTCATTTATATCCCGCCCTCCCCGGCCAGCGCTGGGCTCAGGGCAGCTAACACCAATAAACTCAGAGTAAAAAACATAATGGGGGGGGGGAGCAATTTAAAATACAGGTTAAAATGCAATTTAAAATGCAGCCTCATTTTAATAGTAGGCCATAGATCAAAACCATAAGGGGAGAGAAACATAAGAGTCAGACTGAGTCCAAGCCAAAGGCCTGGTGGAACAGCTCTGTCTTGCAGGCCGTGCAGAAAGATGTCAAGTCCCGCAGGGCCCTAGTCTCTTCTGACAGAGCGTTCCACCACGTCGGGGCTAGTACTGAAAAGGCCCTGGCCCTAGTTGAGACCAGGGACCTCCAAAATTTTGTCATTTGTGGGCCTTAAGGTCCTCTGCGGGGCATACCAGGAGAGGCGGTCCCGTAGGTGAGTCCTAGGCCGCATTGGGCTTTAAAAGGATTAGGATTAGTCCTTCTGAATACCAATCGCTGGAAATCGCAGAAGGGGGTGGGCTCCTGTGGACAAATCCCACTTGTGGGTTTTGTTGGCCACTGTGGGAACAGGAAACTGGACCAGATGGGCCATTGGACTGATCCTGCGGGCTCATCCTACGATCTCAATATGGGAAAAAGCAGGTAAGAAATCAAGTCAACAACATTTAGGAGCATTTTATAGACTCTCCTGTTCTCCCAGGCACTTGATGGCTGAAAGAAACTGTTCCCTGAAATTATTAGCCGTGAGGATATCTGGCTCCTTATAAATGTTTTTAGCTCTACTTAGTGCTTATTATGGGACGCAGGTGGTGTTGTGGGTTAAACCACAGAGCCTAGAACTTGCCGATCAGACAGTGAGCTCCCATTGTTCGGTCCCTGCTCCTGCCAACCTAGCAATTCGAAAGCACATCAAAATGCAAGTAGATAAATAGGTACCACTCTGGCAGGATAGTAAACGGCATTTCCATGCGCTGCTCTGGTTCGCCAGAAGCGGCTTAGTCATGCTGGCCACATGACCCGGAAGCTGTACGCCGGCTCCCTCGGCCAGTAAAGCGAGATGAGCGCTGCAACCCCAGAGTTGGCCACGACTGGACCTAATGGTCAGGGGTCCCTTTACCTTTACCTTTAGTGCTTATTATATATTTTTATTTGTGGTGTTCTGCTGGCCTGGCCTTCCGGTGGTGGTGGTGGGGTTTTTACAGGGTGGGAGGGAGAGGCATAGAACTGCAAATAATATTTTAACAAGTTTACACACTGCGTCGCTTAAGATATCAACTTGTCTGAACTGCTTTCTTGGTGACTTTATTATGCCAACAGTCCTAAATCCATTAAAGCGAAACCAAATTGAGAAAAAAAGTTAAAAGCCTAACTAAAAATTAAAAACAGCTTTTTAAAAAAGCGGCAGAGAACTATCAGGAACCTTAAAAAAAAAAAAAACAATAATGAAGGAAAAACATGGGGGGGGGGTTGTCCCCGAAGCTGTATAGATTTCTTAATGGTCAGATGATGCGGTGGTACCACCGCAAACAAGGCCCTGCTCCTCACATCCAGGCCAGCTGAAGTTCATTTGAGGTTCTTGTTGGAAGAGACATGATGATACATATATAAAAGCAGGCGTTTCACAGGGCCAAAGCTCAGTGGTAGAGCTATATAGGGTGCGCAGAAGTAGGTCCAATCCTCAGCATCAAGACCCCTGCCTGAAACCCCAGAGAACAGCTGACAGACAGTGTAGGCAATACTGAGCTAGATAGGCCAAAGGTGTGGCTCAAAATAAAGCAGCTTCTTGTGTTCTTGTGTGGTTGAGCATCTATCAAGCTCAACCCTCAATGATCTCTTCAGGGATGGCCGAGATGGACCCTTCCTGAAGCCTGGAAAACCTCTGTCAGACAGCACTGATGAGCTAAACGGGCCAAAGATCTAATTCAGTATTATACAGCTTCTTATATTCCTCTTGCGTTTGTATGATTCTGCTCATGTCCTCTGGAGGCTTCTATCAGTAAGGAGAGGTGAGCTCCATCAATACTTTCCCCACAGCTCAGACATTCCTCAAGATTCCCCCAACTAGCAATCTATGGAGTTGTGTGGAGAAGCGAGCTCCAAAAGCAAACATTTTCCGCCCGCGTGAGCACATCTATTGCTCCTGCCTCGCGTGGATAATCTGATGTCTACGAAGGTGGTCGCTCCGGCCAAACTTCTTCCCACACTCCAGACATTTATACAATTTCTCCCTTGCGTGAACCATTTGATGGAAAGCAAGGTCTGAGCTCGCGCCGCAACTTCCCCCGCACTCGTACTGTTTCTCGCCAGCATTAATTATGTGACGGTTAACAAGATACGATTTGCAAGATAGACTCTCATCACACTCTGAGCAACTGTACAGTTCCTCTCCCGGGTGTAAGCCTTGATGCAAAATCTGGGAGTCGTTCTGACTCAAGCTCTTTCCGCACGTGAAGCACTTGCGCAGCTTTTCCAGCGAATGGATTCTTTGATAGGAAGAAAGATTTGCGTTCTGGCAGAAGCTTTCGTCGAAGTCTGCACACGGATATAGTTTCTCTCCAGCATGAATGCGTTGATGTGCAGTAAAAAGCCGGCTCCACCTAAATCTCTTTCCGCACTCCAAGCATTTGTACGGTTTCTCCCCCGTGTGAATTCTCTGATGTGCAATAAGGGACTTATCCCAGCTGAAGCTCTTTCCGCACTCCAGGCATTTGTACGGCTTCTCCCCGGTGTGGTTTCTCTGGTGACAAGTGAGGCTTGCGCTCTGACGGAAGCTCCTTCCGCAGACGGCGCATTTATACAGTTTCTCCTCCGCATGGATTCTCTGATGGGAAGTAAGGGAGTCGCACCGGCTGAAGCTCTTGCCACACTCCAAGCATTTATACGGTTTCTCCCCTGTGTGGATTCTCTGATGAGAAGTAAGGCTTGCACTGTGGCTGAACCTTTTCCCACAAACTGAGCAGGCGTACGGTTTCTCTCCGGTGTGAATTCTCTGATGCGAAGCAAGGTTGTCGTGCCTGTTGAAGCTCTTTCCGCATTGTGGGCACATGTAAGGCTTTTCTCCCGTGTGAGTTCTCTGGTGCAGATTAAATGCTGACTGGCAACTGAAGGCCTTTCCACACTCAGCACACTTGATCCTTTTCTTTCCTCGGCACGTCGTGTGTTGTTTTGGGGCATCACCATACCGACAAGCGGCAGATTTCTCCCCCTGCGTCTGAGTTTGTTTCTCCTCCTGCTTCTTTGCTCCATCTCGACCCTCCAGGTTCTCCCCACCATACTGACCCGTGGCTGTTTGCAACGACACGTCCAACTCTGCTCCCTCGTTCTCACTCTCCCAGACGTAACCTGCTGGAATATAAGGAGAAAACTGGATAAACCCTCTGATCAAGGGAAAAGCAGAACTGATTGTTGTAGGAGGACAAGTCTATCAGATTCCCAGGATGAAGGTTAGGCTCTGCCTCCGTGGACCGCGAAGGCAACCCTCTGCCTCCGCTGTTGGAAGGTGTGATGGCCTGGGACTCGGGCTCGGACTCGGAACCAGAGGAGTCTCAGTCCGCACTGGATCCTTTGCCTCAGGCGGCATCTGAACCCAGTCTGGGGCCTGATTCTGAAGAGCCCCAGTCTGCACAGGTTCCCCTGCAACAAGCACCAGCTGGGCTGAGTCAGGGACCTGAGCCTGCCCTGGCTCCAGATGCGGGGATTACCTCGTTGCCTTCAGCTGGGCAATCACCTACAGCTACTCCACTACCAGTTGGGTCAGGAGAGGCTGAGGCAGCCTCTGGGTCTGGTAACCCACCGACATCTCCCGAGCTGCAGAGACTAAGGTCTGAGAGAAGGAGAGACCTGAGTACTCGCAGGAGGAGTGCTCGCTTCAGGCTGTCACCATCCACCACAGAAGCCCTGTTGCACAAGCAGAAGTCCATGCACAGGGCTTCATCTTATGGGTCTTGTGAGATGAATCCTGCCCAACATTACAAAGCATACAGAAGAACAAGCCTTGCTCATGCAGAACTGGCATGGCTTCTGTAAGGGCGAGACATGTCACCCAGAGATGGATGTTTTTTGTTGGGCAAATAGCACTGCTGAGGGGAGTTCATACCTTCAGCATCTCTAAATAAAGGCCAAAGGGATACTTACCTAAGGTGGTCACCATCCCAAGAATCTCCAGCATCACCTCCCTGTACAGAGTCCTCTGGCTGGGCTGCATCAGGGCCCATTCCTCCTCAGTGAAATAGAGGGCCACCTCCTCAAAAGTCACTGGTCCCTGGAAAATAAAAAGAAATGTCCTTTCCGCATCAATATTCACAGGCAGGGTGTGAAAAGTGCTTCTCCCTCACTAATGATTTGAAGGGATTTTTGGACACTGGCTTGGAAACTTCAGCTGAAGGGCAGTTTAAATATAAAATATGATCAATAATATTTTTAAGACTGCAAACCTGAGGGGGAAAGCCTTATTGTTTTCATGGATCTATAAGCTACTCAGAGATCCTTCTATCACTGTGCCATTGAGAGCGTGCTCACTTATGGCTTATGTGTGTGGTACGGAAGCTGTACTACCCAGGACAGGATGGGGCTGTGCAGAGTTGTTAAGGCAGCAGAGAGCATTGTTGGCTGCCCACTCTCCACCTTAGAGCAGATTTATGCCACAAGGTGCCATAGGAAGGCACTGGACATAGTAAAAGATCCATCGCATCCTGGTCACTGTCTCTTTGAGCTCCTGCCGTCGGGACGGAGATACAGGACGATGAAGACAAGAACGAGCCGTCTTAAGAAGAGCTTCTTCTCCAGAGCGATCTCAGCCCTGAATGGGAAGCCTGGACTTTGAAAGTCATCGAACCTTCCTTGCTGTATTATACTGTATTCTTTTAATTAGTGTTTTTATAGTTGTTTTGATTTTGTGTGGAGTGCCCTACCTGGGTGGATGGAGCAGCCAAGTAATTTCGTTGTCCCCGAGAGGGGGCAATGACAATAAAGATATTATTATTATTATTATCCTTTTTCGGCTGAAGAGCAGGATAAATATATACAGTCGTACCTTGGAAGTCGAAGGGAATCCATTCCGGAAGTCCGTTTGACTTCCAAAATGTTCAGAAACCAAAGCACAGCTTCCTATTGGCTGGAGGAAGCTCCTGCAACCAATCGGAAGCCATGGAAGCCCCACTGGACATTTGGGTCCCAAAGAACGTTAAAAAACCAGAATACTCACTTCCAGGTTTTGATTGTTTGGGAGCCGATTTATTCAGGAGCCAAGCTGTTTGAGATCCAAGGTAAAACTGTACAGTGGTACCTCTGTTGTCAAACGTAAACCAAACCAGAAGACTGTTCAACTTCCGAAACGTTCGACAACCGAGGCACAATGGGCTGTCGGCAAAGTCAAAGGAGAAATTTGAGGGGGAGAAATGCAGCGGAAGCCGTTCGACTTCTGAGGCGCGTTTGAAAACGGAAGCATTCACTTCCAGGTTTTTGGCATTCGAAAACCGAAATGTTTGGCTTCTGAGATGCTTGAAAACCGAGGTACCACTGTATATATATCAATAAATATATATATGTATCAATAAAGAGTATCCCTCCTACCTGAGATGACTCCACAGCCTCCATCCCAATGCAAAGAGGAGAGGGTCTGGAAAACATTTCAGATGCCATTCCACTACCTATGAGGGAAGATGTAAAGGGTCAAACTATTTGCAACTTTCACCTCAATGGGGGTATAAGGAGAGTTGGGGGAAATGGTTCAGAAATGAGCGACGGAAATGATTGAGGGTGGAGAAACTCCCTTATGAGGAAAGGCTACAACATTTGTGACTTTTTACGTACGAAAAAAAAGGATAAGTACGTGTGGAAGGGAGGCAGAGACACACACACAACAGAGATATGTAAAATTATGCAGGGTGTCATATTTAAAGTAGGATTTTATTTTATTTTTATTTATTTACTTACTAAATTTGTATACTGCCCGTACGCCCACAGGTCTCAGGGATAAAATTACAATATAAAACCACAAAATACGCAATCAAAATAAAAACAACCCAATAGCCGCCGCCCAACACTTTTTAAAAGGGCATCGGATGACAGTCAACCAAAGGCCCGGTTAAAGAGGAACGTTTTTGCCTGAATTCAAGCTCATCCAGTTGAAGTGGAAGGTTGGAAGATTCAGGGCAAGACAAAAGGAAGGCCTTGTTCACACAGCACATTATTAAACGATGGAACTCTCTTCCACAAGAGGCAGTGATGGCCACAAACTTGGATGGCGTTAAAATAGAACTGGGCAGATTCATAGAGGAGATGGCTATCAATGGCTGCTTGCCACAATAGCTAGGGTACATCCCACCTCCACTGCTGGGAACTCCTCCTCTCAATTCTGCCTTCCATTGGCCGGCTTTCCTGAGCATGTAAAATTGATTAGGATTGCCAACATTGTTGTTTTTCCCCCTGGCCTTGCTCCTGTGCAGTTTAACATTCACCACCAGGTACCTGGCAATGTGGCATGAGAGCCTCCTGTTGCAGGAATTTATGTATAGATTTTGGGGGTGGGTTGCCCCTCCAGCAGATATCATGCACATGCAGCCCACTACCAAAATCAGCACAACCACTTTTGTGACTTTTGTGACTTGTCCCCACAAAACACTTCATCACAGTTTCTTCCTGTCTATTCAAAGGGCCTCTGCTGCACGATACCAAATGTAAGAATTCACTGATAAATGTATCTATGTACTGGCTCACTGGGAAAACTTCAGAAATTCATATAGACACGCGAGCTCAGCTACTCAGCAGCCCCTCTGCCTGAGTGATAATCCCTGGCATCCTGATACCTGAGTGCCAGACAGGTAAAAAGTAAAGGGGACCCCAGACCATTAGGTCCAGTCGTGGCCGACTCTGGGGTTGCGGCATTCATCTCGCTTTATTGGCCAAGCAGCCAGCGTACAGCTTCCGGGTCATGTGGCCAGTATGACTAAGCCGCTTCTGGCAAACCAGAGCAGCACACGGAAATGCCGTTTACCTTCCCGCTGGAGCGGTACCTATTTATCTACTTGCACTTTGATGTGCTTTCGAACTGCTAGGTTGGCAGGAGCAGGGACCAAGCAACGGGAGCTCACCCCGTTGTGGGGATTCGAACCACCGACCTTCTGATTGGCAAGTCCTAGACTCTGTGGCTTAACCCACAGCACCACCCATGTCCCTTGCCAGACAGGTAGCCATTCCAGAAAAAACAAAGCCAGATAATGATAAAAGGGTGTGATTAACTTGGCTGGGAAACAGGGAAATGTAAATGTCTTTTTTGTTACACTTGATGGGTGTTTGGTGGAGGGCAAGGAGAACCATGGGGCAGGGTCCAGGATGCTCAGATTACTGCCACCAGACCTCCCCTTTCATGATGTAACCATGATGTATGAGTGATGTAGTTTTGGGAGGGTGTAACATGGGGGTTAAAGGGTTAAAGGGACGTGGGTGGCACTGTGGGTTAAAGCCTCAGCGCCTAGGACTTGCCAATCAAAAGGTCGGCGGTTCGAATCCCCGCGGCGGGGTGCACTCCCGTCCCTCGGTTCCAGCGCCTGCCAACCTAGCAGTTCGAAAGCACCCCAGGGTGCAAGTAGATAAATAGGGACCGCTTTATAGCGGGAAGGTAAACGGCGTTCCGTGTGCTGCGCTGGCTCGCCAGATGCAGCTTGTCACGCTGGCCACGTGACCCGGAAGTGTCTGCGGACAGCGCTGGCTCCCGGCCTATAGAGTGAGATGAGCGCACAACCCTAGAGTCTGGCAAGACTGGCCCGTACGGGCAGGGGTACCTTTACCTTTTTAACATGGGGGTTAGCAGCTAATAAAAGTTTGGGTTCTCTTTTGTTCGGGGCTTCCATCTTGTTCCACCTTGTGGCAGGTGGGAATCCTGTCGCGACAGTCTTCAGTAAAGACCAAGCCTACTGGCTGCTGTTTTGCTCTGGTATTCCTGGCTGGTGTCCTTGTTTTTTTGTACAAGGGAGCCCTCAGATTTCTCCGGTAACACTCCCCACCCCGGCCCCCTTTCCATTTGTGGAAAAGCTTCGTTTATGCCTTTCAGGAGTCTTTTGAAGGCACAAGAGCAAAGAGAGAGATGTGGAAAGTGGCAACCTTAATTTACGCAGCACAAGGAAATGATTGCAGGCTACTAGTGAATAAGGTCCCCAACACAGGAAACGAGAAGCAGTTGTAGGTTGGGGGGAGATAATGGAGGGATGCTTACCTGCGGAGTGATTAACCTACCTGGATCTCTCAGTGCACGGAGCGCATCTCTTCAATGAGCCTAATAATTCGGTTAGGGGAAGAGAATGAGGGAGTCCTGCTTTCCCCAGCACGCGAAACCATTTGCCTTAATCTTGCATTTCCCTCCCTGCGGCCGCCTTCAGCATCTCTGCCAAAGCAAGAAGAAACTCACGTGGAACACTTTGCATTTTTTTCCCTTTCAGATCTGCGGAAGAGGAAAGGGGCACATTCCCCCTCTCTCTCCCCCCCTCCCCAAATCTCCTCCTCTTTGCAATCTTCTGCTCTAGGAATGTGGGCTCAGATGCTGTTGCTGCTGTTAACCATTGAAGACCAAACAGGGAGGGAGCTGCCTCTTTTTGGCATCCTTCAGAGAGAGAGAGAGAGGAGAGCAGGAAAGGCGGGTGATCTCAGGCGGGTGATCAACATAAACTTACAGTGGTACCTTGGGTTATAGATGCTTCAGGTTACAGACGCTTCGGGTTACAGACTCTGCTAACCAGAAATAGTACCTCGGGTTAAGAACTTTGCTTCAGGGTGAGAACAGAAACCGCGCGGTGGCAGCAGTGGGAGGCCCCATTCGCTAAAGTGGTACCTCAGGTTAAGAACAGTTTCAGGTTAAGAACGGACTTCTGGAACGAATTAAGTTCTTAACCCAAGGTACCACTCTATAAATATTTCAATGGGAAGTATGGGTCTGCTAATTTATGTTGGTCAGGAGAGAATCAGCTAAATAATCATGGGCGGGCGTTTTTCTCTCCCCCACCCCACCCCCCAAAAACTGCAAAACGTGGGAGCAGTGGGAATGGCAGTGAAAGGGCAAGCCTGGAAAGTGAGAGGAAGATAAGAGAGAGGGGCTTAGGAAGGGAGAAAGCAGAGTGGGGGGTTTGTGTGTCAAATTCAGGAGGTAGCTGCACTTTTCGAAATGCTTCTCTGCTTTGGAACTTGCAGGGGCTGGAAATAGACAGTTCCACCCCACCCCATCTTCTTCCACCACCCAAGAGATTAAAATGGTAGCGCTGGGTGGCACCCGCCCACTCTCGCTAACCTGCAGCCCTTCAGGGATCTCTCCCTGGAGAGAGCCAACCCCTTCCAGAAGAAGTTAAAACTTGCAAAGGCTACCAAGGCATGGAGCTGAATTCTCCTCACACACACCCCCGCCATAAAAAAAGGACAGTGGGAATTTGCAAAAAGGGCTGCCTCACATGAGTAGACTGGCGCCAGTGCGCAGAGAAAGAGACGCTGAGCTTTTCTTGACAGCATCCCAAACTCCTCCAACAGTGGCAGGTTGCAAAGGCGAGACGTGCATGCTGGGTGGGGTATGCGGGGCTTGCGAGATGGGAAGGAGAGTGGTGGGGAAGCGGGAGACCTGGAGGGGCGGCGACTGAGCCGCGATGGGCCCCAGCAGCGGTGCTGCCTTCCGCCTGAAGCGCCTGCGCACAACGCCTCCTGGCCGCCATTTCCTGCTCCGCCCTCTCCACGTCTGGCCTGGGACCCCCACAGCACCAGAAGCCAGACAGCCAGCAGCAGCAGCAGCAGCGAGAACTGAATTTAGGACCTTGGCGGGCCTGATCCGGCCTGTGGGCCGTAGTTTGAGGACCCCTGTCTTAACCTGACCCTCTCTCTTCTCAAATCCATCCCTATCTTCTCAAATCAAGCCCCATCTCTTCACCTGACCCGTAGCCCTATCTCTCTCTCCCTCCCTCCCTCTTTTTATCCTCCCTCTCAAAGTTCTGCTCCTCCCCTTTCTGTGACTTTGTAGCCAATCGGTGACAGGCTCCTTCACTCTGACAGAATTTCAGGGAGACTGCACCAGCAGACTCTGGTCTGGCTGTGCTGTCCGTCACACCTGTCCTTAAGTCGAGGGGTGTCTGGGTTCCTTGACAGTGTGTGGCCAGTTCCTTGTTGGAGCTCGGGGAGCTATCTAACCACCTAGGGTCTTTGTACTAATTTTAGCCAATGCATTCGAATGGAGAAGGCAGGGGAGCTTTGAGTTGAACAAATCCTTTAATTCCAGTATTTCTATTGTTCTTCCTAGAGAGTTTCCCAAAAAGGGACGTGGGTGGCGCTATGGTCTAAACCACAGAGCCTAGGACTTGCCGATTAGAAGGTCGGCGGTTCGAATCCCCGCAATGGGGTGAGCTCCCGTTGCTCGGTCCCTGCTCCTGCCAACCTAGCAGTTCAAAAGCACATCCAAGTGCAAGTAGATAAATAGGTACCACTCCAGCGGGAAGGTAAATGGCGTTTCCGTGCGCTGCTCTGTTTCGCCAGAAGCGGCTTAGTCATGCTGGCCACATGACCCGGAAGCTGTACGCCGGCTCCCTTGGCCAGTAAAGTGAGATGAGCACCGCAACACCAGAGTTGGTCACGACTGGACCTAATGGTCAGGGGTCCCTTTACCTTAGAGAGTTTCCTGCTTTTTTCCCTTTACCTTAGAGAGTTTCCCATTGTTGTTGAAGGCATGAAGGTGGCGCCTGCCGGTGGTTCAGATACTTCAGCTGCTGCAGAATTTGACAGTCAGGTTGCTCAGCGAAGCAAGACAGTGTGAGCATATTACACTGATCCTGGTCCAACCACACTGGAAACCAATTAGTTTCTGAGCCCAATTCAAAGTGCTGGTTTGGACCTATAAAGCCTTAACAGCTCAGGATCACAATACCTCAAATATTGCCCCAGGCTGGATATCACCCTCTAAGACACTTCTTCATGTGCCTCTTCCATGTGTGGAGGGTGACAAAACAAGACTGGGACTTTTCTACAGTGGCTCCGTTTGTGGAAAGCTCTCCACAGGGAGCTTTGGCTGGCACCTTCATTATGCGCCTTTAGGTCCCGAGCGAAAACATTCTTCTTCAACCAGGACTTTGGCTGAATAAAGGGCAGGTAATAAATGAAATATACAAATGTCTGTAGTAATAAAAAACACATCTTTGTGGGGAGAAGCTCTCCTGCACAAAACTGCTGCATTAAAAATAAAATTTGCTATTGCATGTACAGAAAGTGGGGAAGGAGAAGGAAGGGACCAGCGGCCTTTTATGCGAGTGATTCCAAATCCTTGCATGACTTGCAGGCCACACAAATATTTTTTTTTAAAGTTGACTGCCCTTTGGGGCAAATCTGGTACATCACAAAACATGTATTTCACAAATTAGTTTTCCAAAATGGTGTGTTTCCGGGCTTAGAGCAGCACACATGATGTGGAAATTCATGAAGGAGTTCCTGACCAGAGATCCAAATAAAACCAGGTAACGGAAGCAAAAAATATTTATTGTGCACACCGAGGATTTATTATCCGCTTCTCACAGGATTTTTTTCCCACGAACAAAAATATAGCTGGGACTGACTGCTGAGACCATATAACACCGGTCCTGAAAGACCTACATTGACTCCCACAATTCCAAGTGTTAGTGCTGACCTTTAAAGCCCTAAATGGCCTCAGCCCAGTAACCTGAAGGAGCGTCTCCACCCCCATCGGTCCTCCTCCAAAGCCTTCTGGTGGTTCCCTCACTGCAAAAAGTGAGGATACAGGGAACCCTGCAGAGTGGCGCCCGTCCTATGGAACATCCTCCCTTCAGATGTCAAGGAAATAATAAATTGATGTTTTATTGTGTTTTTAATATTCTGTTGGGAGCAGCCCAGAGTGGCTGGGGAGGCCCAGCCAGATGAGTGGGGTATAAGTAATATTATTATTATTATTATTATTATTATTATTATTATTATTTGTACTACTACTACTACTATAGGATTCTGCGGCAGTAACCAATCAGCTTCTAACATGTTAAGGCATGAGAAATACTACTTTCTTGTTACTCACTTTTGCCTATACAGTCCATCTATCTGTACATAACTGTATCTGCAAAGGCCTACAAACGGTATATGTTTATTGTTTGTACCATTATGGTCATATGACATATATACATAAATATGGCATTAAAATACAGTATCAGTCTATATTACACACACACAAATAAGTTTTTAGATGTCATTCCCAATTAAATCTTTACAGTCCACCATGTTCTCCTCAATGAACATTCTCAATTTTTGGGCAGCAACTTTGTCACAGATTTCTCAAACAAGACAACATATATGTGACTTTCAGTTGATCATCCGCATCAGGTATCTTACATAACAAATCAAGGATAACCTTGGTTCAGAATAGAGAGAGCATATTGGTAGAGGTCTACTGCTTAGTTAAGGCATACACAAAGATGCTGTTCTGCGATAATTTTTTATAGCGTCCCTCTAAATATTCTGAGCACATAGTCTGAAAACAAAAGTCAGAAATGCTTGCCTAAATGAACAGATTGGTAAATCAGAGGGGAAATTCTCAAGTTCGTGTCTTATTTTAATTAAATACCAATGTGGGGCAGTGTTCAAAATTCGCCAGGCGCCAGACACAGTTTGCACCTGGCTACTGGCGACTTATCACTAGACAGATGGATATACATACTCCCAAAACTGTTTTACTGAGCCTGAACTTTTGCGACAGTAAAGTATTTGGTCCTTAAGCTGCTTCCTTGCTGTACTGGAAAAGCCCTCGTGCATGGATGAAGGTGAAGAATTGCACATCGTTAAAGAGTGAGCTACTAACTCCCTACTAGGAAACACTGGTCTGCGAGTGCTCCAATTGGAGAACAGCTTTTACCACTGTAACAGAAGCTCTTTCCACACATCAGCTTTCATAGGGTTAGTCTCCTGAATGAGTTATCCGGTGTCGAGAAAGGTGATGACTGCGGCAGTAGCTCTTTCCACACTGCAAACATTTATATGGTTTGTCCCCTGTGTGAATTCTCCTATGTGCATGAAGGGTGCTAGAGTCACTGAAGCTCTTTCCACACTCCATGCATTTATAAGGTTTTTCACCTGTATGAAGTCGTCGATGCACATTAAGGGAGGCACTCTGATTGAAGCTCTTTCCACACTCCATGCATTTATATGGTTTTTCCCCTGTGTGAGTTCTTTGATGTTTAGTAAGGGTACTACTGTCAAAGAAACTCTTTCCACATTCCCAGCATTTATAAGGTTTCTCCCCTGTATGAGTTCTTTGATGCAAAGTAAGGTAGCTACTGGATCTGAAGCATTTTCCACACTCCATGCATTCATAAGGTTTCTCCCCTGTATGAGTTATCTGATGCACATTAAGTTGGCCACTGTTTCTGAAGCTCTTTCCACACTCCATGCATTCATAAGGTTTCTCCCCTATATGAGTTCTTTGATGCACATTAAGTTGGCCACTGTAACTGAATCTCTTTCCACACTCCATGCATTCATAAGGTTTCTCCCCTGTATGAGTTATTTGATGTCTAATAAGGTTGCTTCTGGCACTGAAGCTCTTTCCACACTCCATGCATTCATAAGGTTTCTCCCCTGTATGAGTTATCTGATGCATATTAAGTTGGCCACTGTTTCTGAATCTCTTTCCACACTCCATGCATTCATAAGGTTTTTCACCTGAGTGTACGCTTTGATGTCTAGCAAGGGCTGAGCGACTACAGAATCTCTTTCCGCACACAGTACATTCATGTTTTTTCTCCACCCTGTTAAGTTGATTTTCATCTTCTTGGGAAACACTGTGTTCATCCCTTGGCTTCACTGTTTCTCTCCTCTCTTGTTTGTTGGCTCCATCTTGAACCCCCAACTTCCTTTCGTTCTCTTGCGCCTCACCTCTTTCTGGCCAGGCTTCTGGTGGTTCCTCCTCATCCAGGACCCCCCAAACATCTCCTGATGGAATAAAAAAATTAAAATAAAGGTTGATACAGCTGTTTCCTTATCAAAACTCAAGGCCTGGCACTATGTTAACGGCGTTTTACATTAAAACAATGATGTGATACCTGGTTTTAATAAAATATCACCAGTTATTTGTATCAGAAAAGTTCTGGTGAGCAGCCCCTAAGATTAACCAAGCCATAAATAACACAATTTAAACCAGCAGGCAATAACATCAACAGAGCCTGCCTGCCTATGGGCCTGTGTGAGGTGGCTGTCTCAGGTGTCACCCCCAAAGGGGCGTCACTGCTCAGCTTTGCTGCTAGTCTCCCCGGCCTCCAGGGCTGAAGTGGGATGGGCAGCAAAGCTCTGTGAGTCCTCTCCCCTCCAGCCAAGTCCCGAAAAGGATCCTCCCCCAACAAGGGCATGTCCACAAGAGGGCAGACATTCCACCATTCAGCTTTGTCAGGATCTGAAAAGGCTCTTTGCCAGTGAATGGGGGGAGGCGTCTGCACCCCTTGGAGGTCTCGTGGGGACCACCCCACCCAACTTGCAGGGGTACGCTCCTTATGGATTTTGAGCCCCCATTGTGGGGGCAGAAGTGAGGCCACCCCTGAGCATTGATAATACAGCACTGCAACTCAGAGAAGCTTGAAAAGCCTAGATCTGCAGAGCTTGTTGAAAAACCAAAATGAATAATAACAATAGTAGCATTTATTTCATTTATATCCCAACCGTCTGGCTGGGTTTCCCAAGCCTCTCTGGGTGGCTTGCAGCATATATAAAAATGCAATCAAACCTCAAATATTAAGAAACAGAAGATTCTATATATGCAACAAACAAACCAATACATCAATAGAAACCAATAACAATAACAAGATACTCAAGTATTCTACAAATTAGGATCCCCCACACAGAAGATTTTTAGCATGCTTTTTCTACCATTCTCCATGCTAGATTGCCACAATGCATTATACTTCAGGCTGCTTTAGAAGACCATTCAGAAACTACAGAGTGATGACCGGTGCAAGATGCTCTGAGCACATAAAACCTTTTCTGGGTTCCTGTCTTCAAGTCAAGGTGCTGATTTTGACTTATGTAGCTCAATGGCTGCTTCTCATGAATCCACCTAGAGCCTGCACTCATCATCAGAGGTCCTTCTCACAGTGCCCTCTCCAACTGAGGTGCAAAGAGAGGCAATACGGAATGCGTCTTTCAGTGCTGGCTCCCCACCTAAAGAATGCTCTCCCCCAGGGAGGCAACCCAGAAGCCATCACTGGCTAATTGTAGCAGAGAAGCAATAATATTTATTCTCAGCCAGGCTTCTGGCTTTTAACTTGGGAGAAAAACAAACACTGTGACCTCCTTTAGCGGAGCTGAAGGGAGGCACTCCGAGGAACCTATACCTATTATAACTATTAATGAAGGCGCAAAGGATCCTTACCCTGAGAGGCCACCATCTCATGAACCTCCACCATGACGTCCTTGTACAGAGCTCTCCGTAGGGCCCAGTTGTCGTCAGTGAAATGCAAGGACACCTGTCAAAGCTCACTGATCCCTGGAAGGACAGAACAATTCCCTTCCTTATAGACACTCCAAGGCAAGGTGTGGAAACCATCTCCCCTCAGCTCCCCCTCCGATGATTGATGGGGCAACTGGAGATTTTACCTTCAGTGTTTATTTGTTTTTTTAATAAGATGTGAAAATCTGGATAACTAAATTTAAGACTGGGGGAAATGAGTGTTTTGTCCCACCCCATACTCCCTCCTTCCTCAAGTGTGTAAAGACCATACATGCTGCCCAAGAGGCAAAATGGGAAGTGGAGAGGGAAAATTTTTTCAATGATGGCTTTATGCATACTGGTTTCTAAATTGGTTTGTGGGTTTTAGTTGTGTTCTAGCTCCCATTGGATCACTGTGCCACTTGAGAGACCTTTTGAATTAGCTGTTTAGAAATCTTGAACATAAGATAAAATTACTACAGCTGCAGATGGCCAGTTATATCCCCAGGGGCCCACCTTTTTTAATGATACATGTTTAGTACGTACATACATTTTGCAGAGGAAAAGTTTTTTCTCATGGTTTAATTTGCAGTGGACCTATGGCCTTCGATACAATAAAATGCTAAAGAGTCTTAACTGAGGAGGATCCTCTCCTGCCATAGAGTCTGCAGCTCCTTCTGCACTCTATGGGGCGCTACCTTTGAAGGTGACCCGGAAACTAGATCAAATCCAGAATGCAGCAGCTAGACTGGTAACTGGGAGCAGCAGCCAACTAAGACCTGAAAGACCTACATTAGCTCCCAGTATGTTTCCGAGCAAAATTCAAAGTGTTGGTGCTGACCTTTAAAGCCCTAAATGGCCTCAGCCTGTATACCTGAAGGAGCATCTCCACCCCATCGCTCAGTCCTGACACTGAGGCCCAGCTCCAAGGGCCTTCTGGCGGTTCCCTCCCTGCGAGGTTACAGGGAACCAGGCAGAGGGCCTTCTCGGTAGTAGCACCCGCCCTGTGGAAAGCCCTCCCATCAGATGTCAAGGAAATAAACAACTATCTGACTTTAAGAAGACATCTGAGGGCAGCCCGGTTGAGGAAAGCTTTGAATGTTTCATCTTTTATAGTGCTTTTAATTTTCTGTTGGGAGCCGCCCAGAGTGGCTGGGGAAGCCCAGCTAAATGGGCGGGGTATGAAGGAATAAAATAATAATTATTCCTCCTGCTCCTCCCTGGCTGGCAGGAGACTCTCCTGACTCCCTGTTTACTCCCTGCCATTCCTCCCCATTCCCTGCCCTGCGGCCTTTGCTGGGCGCTCCTTCTGCGTTCTCTGGACAGAGGAGCGGGAGAAAAGGCCGCAGGATGAGGCCAGAGGCCGGTCAAGGCCAGCGAGGAGCGTCGCTTCGGCCTCCCGCTTCCCCTCCCAGGAGAAGACGACCTTTCCCCGTCGCCCCTGAGTTCCCCCCAGGAGGGACGCGGCTCCCTCCCTCTCGCCCCCCGATTCCGCCCCTGGCTCGGCCCCCCCGACCCCCCAGTTACCCGCCTCCAGGGAGGACAGCATCAACCCGGGGAAGCGGAACAGGAAGCGGAAGCGCCTCCTCTCTCCCCCAGTCTTCCCTTCCGCTCTAGGAATCGAAGCTCTGTCGCCGCTGTTAACCCTTGCGCAGCCGCGGGGTAGGAGCCTCTTGGCTGCTCCGGGCAGAGAGGGAGCCCGGCTGGTCTCCGGCTCTGAAGCAGGAGGGGGAAACCCGGCTGCAGGATCAGGCCAGCGGCGCCCCCAGGACTGAATCCCTCCTCCGCAGGCGCTCCAAGCAGGATCTGAGTTCAAGAGCAGCTTTATCCTCACCTTTAGTATTCTACTTATTTATACGTATCCCCCTTTTTTCCCAGACCGAGAGCCAAGGCGGCTTACAAAGGGGTTGCCATGGTTATAAATTCTATTTTGTGAAATCAGCTGAGAAGTCCAGCGGCTGTAAAAAGATGAGTGCTTTAAATATTTTCAAATGACAGAATACCTGACAGAATCTTGAGTTTGGATTGGCTATTTTGGATCCAACTGAGTCCTTTCCAAGTGTGCCTCTAAAATGGTGCATGCACACAGGCAAACAAACCCCCACAAGGGACCTTGGTTTCCTGGCTTAGAATAGCACACACGATGTGGAAATTCATGAAGGAGGTCCTGACCGGGGATCAAAATAAAACTAGGTAATGGAATAAAAAAAATATTTATTGTGCACACAGGTAGGGCTCGTGTCACATGATTTTTTCCCCACGCACCAAAATATAGTTGGGACTGGCCACTGAGACTACATAACACCTGTCCTGAAAGACCTACATTGGCATCGGATGACAATCAACCAAAGACCCGGTTAAAGAGGAACGTTTTTGCCTGAATTCAAGCTCGTCCAGTTGAAGTTGAAGGTCAGAAGATTCAGGGCAAGACAAAAAGAAGGCCTTGTTCACACAGCACATTATTAAACGATGGAACTCTCTTCCACAAGAGGCAGTGACGGCCACAAACTTGGATGGTGTTAAAATACAATTGGAAAAGATTCATATAGAGGAGACGGCTATCAATGGCTGCCTGCCACAACAGCTACCATGCATTCCATCTCCACTGCAGTGATGCTTCTTGGTCCAACTTGCTGGGAACTCCTCTCAATTCCGCCTTCCATTGGCCGGCTTTCTTGAGCACGCAAAATTGATTAGGATTGCCAACGTTGTTGTTTTTTCCCCCTGGCCTTGCTCCTGTGCAGTTTAACATTCACCACCAGGTACCTGGCAATGTGGCATGAGAGCCTCCTGTTGCAGGAATTTATGTATAGATTTTGGGGGTGGGTTGCCCCTCCAGCAGATATCATGCGCATGCAACCCACTACCAAAATCAGCACAACCACTTTTGTGACTTTTGTGACTTGTCCCCACAAAACACTTCATCACAGTTTCTTCCTGTCTATTCAAAGGGCCTCTGCTGCACGATACCAAATGTAAGAATTCACTGATAAATGTATCTATGTACTGGCTCACTGGGAAAACTTCAGAAATTCAAATTCATATTCAAATTCAGCTTCCGGGTCATGTGGCCAGTATGACTAAGCCGCTTCTGGCAAACCAGAGCAGTGCACGGAAACGTCGTTTACCTTCCCGCAGGAGTGGTACCTATTTATCTACTTGCACTTTGATGTGCTTTCGAACTGCTAGGTTGGCAGGAGCAGGGACCAAGCAACGGGAGCTCACCCCGTTGTGGGGATTCGAACCACCGACCTTGCAAGTCATAGACTCTGTGGCTTAACCCACAGCACCATCCACGTCCCTTGCCAGACAGGTAGCCATTCCAGAAAAAAGAAAGCCAGATAAAGATAAAAGGGTGCGATTAACTTGGCTGGGAAACGGAAATGTAAATATCTTTTTGTTACACTTGATGGGTGTTTGGTGGAGGGCAAGGAGAACCATGGGGCAGGGTCCAGGATACTCAGATTACTGCCACCAGACTTCCCCTTTCATGATGTAACCATGATGTATGAGTGATGTAGTTCGGGGAGGGGTAAAATGGGGGTTTTTTCTGGGGACGCGGGTGGCGCTGTGGGTTAAAGCCTCAGCGCCTAGGGCTTGCCGATCGAAAAGGTCGGCGGTTCGAATCCCCGCGGCGGGGTGCGCTCCCGTTGCTCGGTCCCAGCGCCTGCCAACCTAGCAGTTCGAAAGCACCCCCGGGTGCAAGTAGATAAATAGGGACCACTTACTAGCGGGAAGGTAAACGGCGTTTCCGTGTGCGGCTCTGGCTTGCCAGAGCAGCGATGTCACGCTGGCCACGTGACCCGGAAGTGTCTCCGGACAGCGCTGGCCCCCGGCCTATAGAGTGAGATGGGCGCACCAACCCCAGAGTCTGTCAAGACTGGCCCGTACGGGCAGGGGTACCTTTACCTTTACCTTAAAATGGGGATTAGCAGCTAATAAAAGTTTGGGTTCTCTTTTGTCCGGGGCTTTCATCTTGTTCCACCTTGTGGCAGGTGGGAGTCCTGTCGAGACAGTCTTCAGTAAAGACCAAGCCTACTGGCTGCTGTTTTGCTCTGGTATTCTTGGCTGCTGTCCTTGTTTTTTGTCCAAGGGAGCCCTCAGATTTCTCCGTTAACACTCCCAACCCCGTCCCCCTTCCCATTTGTGGAAAAGCTTCGTTTATGCCTTTCTGGAGTCTTTTGAAGGCACAGGAGCAAAGAGAGAGATGTGGAAAGTGGCAACCTTAATTTATGCAGCATAAGGAAATGATTGCAGATTACTAGTGAATAATAATAATAATAATAATAATAATAATAATAATAATAATAATTTATTAATTATTTATACCCTGCCCATCTGGCTGGGCTTCCACAGCCACCCTGGGCGGCTTCCAAAAAAATATTAAAATACTGTAATACATCAAACATTAAAAGCTTCCCTAAATAAGGTCCCCAACACAGGAAACAAGAAGCTGTTGTAGGTTGGGGGGAGATCATGGAGGGATGCTTACCTGCGGAGTGATTAACCTACCTGGATCTCTCAGTGCACGGAGCGCATCTCTCCAATGAGCCTAATAATTTGGTTAGGGGAAGAGCTCTTGCGGGAGTCCTGCTTTCCCCAGCACGCGGAATTATTTGCCTTAATCTTGCATTTCCCTCCCTGCGGCCGCCTTCAGCATCTCTATGAAAGCAAGAAGAAACTCACGTGGAACACTTTGCATTTTTTCCCCTTTCAGATCTGCGGAAGAGGAAAGGGGCACATTCCCCCTCTCTCTCCCCCCCTCCCCAAATCTCCTCCTCTTTGCAATCTTCTGCTCTAGGAATGTGGGCTCAGATGCTGTTGCTGCTGTTAACCATTGAAGAGGAAACAGGGAGGGAGCTGCCTCTTTTTGGCCTCCTTCAGAGATAGAGCAGGAAAGGCGGGTGATCTCAGGTGTGTGTAAATAGCTGAATGCCTCTCCTTGCTTATAGAAAGCTAGCTTGCCAGGGAACAGGGGAAAACAAAACCTTTCTCCCCTGGTCCCTGGAATTTAAATTTGTGGCAACTGGGGAAAGGGCAAATTCCATGCTAGGGGTTATTAGGAACCTAAGAATAACTCTACAGTCCATGAGGCAGACGGAGGCAGCCACTTCAGGCCATAGCTGTCAACTCTTCCCTTTTCTTGCGAGAAATCCTATTCGGAATAAGGGAATTTCCCTTAAAAAAAGGGAAAAGTTGACAGCTATGCTTCAGGCAGTGGATGCAAATACTAATACAGTGGTACCTCGGGTTAAATACTTAATTCGTTCTGGAAGTCCATTCCTAACCTGAAACTGTTCTTAACCTGAAGCACCACTTTAGCTAATGGGGCCTTCTGCTGCCGCTGTGCCGCTGCTGCACGATTTCTGTTCTCATCCTGAAGCAAAGATCTTAACCCGAGGTAATCTTTCTGGGTTAGCGGAGTCTGTAACCTGAAGCGTATGTAACCCGAGGTACCACTGTACTAACACTAATCATTTATTTATTGTACCCCATCCATCTGACTGGGTTGTCCCAGCCATTCTGCACCTGGGTCATTCTTAGGTTCTTAATAACCCCTAGCATAGGATTTGCCCTCTTGGCAGTTGCCACAAATTCCAGGGGAAAAGGTTCTGTCCTCATCTGTTCCCTGACATGCTGGCTTTCTATAAGCCAGGATTTGCTGCTCCTTTCATGGAGAAGCATTCAGCTATCTCCCACAGGCTCCCTAAGTCTGCTCCTCTCCCAAGCAACCTGAGATTTCTTCGCCTTATCTGCCTGTGCTCCGCCCTCTTCATCCCTTTGCAGATTCTGAGAGATCAAGGGGGAGGGGAGCTGGTCAGAGCAGGAGGGCGAGACCCCCTAACTTAGTCACCAGCCTGACTCATCTCTGCCTCCTCTCTGCCACAAAATACTTTTAACACCATACAGCTTCCTTCACCCATTAATACCTTGGTTCATGGGGGGCACTTTTCCTCAGTTACCCACTCTCTATGCCAGGGGTCCTTAAACTTTTTCAACAGGGGGCCGGTGCGCTGTCCCTCAGACACTGTTGTGGGCCGGACTATATTTTTTTGGCAAGTCCAAAAAAACGAATTCCTATGCACATTGCGTGTTATAGCTAATGAATTGCAGTTCAAACAATGTGGATTAAAGGCAAAGGAGGTATTGGCTAAATGGTAGGGAAAGATGGAGTTTTCCCACTGGAGCTATAGAAAGTGGAAACTGTGCCTTTTAAACTTGCTCATAAAGGATCTAGAGTTAGGGGCAGAGGAAGCCAAGTTCGCCTGTGACACAGGAACTTGCCAAACTGAGTGAATGCGCTGCAAAATAAGTAAGACAGCAAATGCAATTCAGTTTCCATGAGTGTCAAGTGATGTCTGTCTCTGCTGAAAAGGCTCGATTTCCCTCGGTGTCCCAGTGGGTCAAGGAGCCTTCCCTCCCCAGCTGCCGGGCCCCCCAGGAGCCCCAATACTTCGCCTATGAGAGCCTGGATGACTCTCTCCACAGACCTCTGCAGCTGCCCCTCGTCTGCCCGGCTCAGTTTGGCCTGCACTGTTGCTGCAGGAAGCCCTTCTCCACCCCACCCGGACCCCAGCCCGGCTCTTCCCGCACAGGCGGCTGCGCCCAGGGATGCCCTCGCTGCCTTGCTCGGTCTGCACTCTGCACGCACTCAGAGGCTCCTGAGCAGCGACGACACCCACATAGGTGCCCCGGAGGCAGCAGCGGCTCCTCCTCCTGCCCCGCGAAGGGGCAGCTCGGGGCCGGGCGAAACGGGAGGAAGCCATTGTGGTTGTTGTTTAGTCGTTTAGTCGTGTCCGACTCTTTGTGACCCCCTGGACCAGAGCACGCCAGGCACCTCTGTCCTCCACTGCCTCCTGCAGTTTGGTCAAACCCATGCTGGTAACCTCAAAAACACTATCCAACCATCTTGTCCTCTGTCTCCCCCTTCTCCTTGTGCCCTCCATCTTTCCCAACATCAGGGTCTTTTCCAGGGAGTCTTCTCTTCTCAGGAGGTGGCCAAAGTATTGGAGCTTCAGCGTCAGGATCTGTCCTTCCAGTGAGCACTCAGGGCTGATTTCCTTAAGAATGGAGAGGTTTGATCTTCTTGCAGTCCATGGGACTCTCAAGAGTCTCCTCCAGCACCATAATTCAAAAGCATCAATTCTTCGGCGATCAGCCTTCTTTAAAATGAAGAATGATTTTAATCAACATAAACTTACAGTGGTACCTTGGGTTACAGACGCTTCGGGTTACAGACGCTTCGGGTTACAGACTCTGCTAACTAGAAATAGTACCTCAGGTTAAGAACTTTGCTTCAGGGTGAGAACAGAAACCGCGCGGTGGCAGCAGTGGGAGGCCCCATTCGCTAAAGTGGTGCTTCAGGCTAAGAACAGTTTCAGGTTAAGAACGGACTTCTGGAACGAATTAAGTTCTTAACCCAAGGTACCACTCTATAAATATTTCAATGGGAAGTATGGGCCTGCTAATTTATGTTGGTCAGGAGAGAATCAGCTAAATAATCATGGGCGGGCGTTTTTCTCTCCCCCACCCCACCCCCCAAAAACTGCAAAACGTGGGAGCAGTGGGAATGGCAGTGAAAGGGCAAGCCTGGAAAGTGAGAGGAAGAGAGAGGGGCTTAGGAAGGGAGAAAGCAGAGTGGGGGGTTTGTGTGTCAAATTCAGGAGGTAGCTGCACTTTTCGAAATGCTTCTCTGCTTTGGAACTTGCAGGGGCTGGAAATAGACAGTTCCACCCCACCCCATCTTCTTCCGCCACCCCAGAGATTAAAATGGTAGCGCTGGGTGGCACCCGCCCACTCTCGCTAACCTGCAGCCCTTCGGGGATCTCTCCCTAGAGAGAGCCAACCCCTTCCAGAAGAAGTTAAAACTTGCAAAGGCTACCAAGGCATGGAGCTGAATTCTCCTCACACACACCCCCGCCATAAAAAAAGGACAGTGGGAATTTGCAAAAAGGGCTGCCTCACATGAGTAGACTGGCGCCAGTGCGCAGAGAAAGAGACGCTGAGCTTTTCTTGACAGCATCCCAAACTCCTCCAACAGTGGCAGGTTGCAAAGGCGAGACGTGCATGCTGGGTGGGGTATGCGGGGCTTGCGAGATGGGAAGGAGAGTGGTGGGGAAGCGGGAGACCTGGAGGGGCGGCGACTGAGCCGCGATGGGCCCCAGCAGCGGTGCTGCCTTCCGCCTGAAGCGCCTGCGCACAACGCCTCCTGGCCGCCATTTCCTGCTCCGCCCTCTCCACGTCTGGCCTGGGACCCCCACAGCACCAGAAGCCAGACAGCCAGCAGCAGCAGCAGCAGCGAGAACTGAATTTAGGACCTTGGCGGGCCTGATCCGGCCTGTGGGCCGTAGTTTGAGGACCCCTGTCTTAACCTGACCCTCTCTCTTCTCAAATCCATCCCTATCTTCTCAAATCAAGCCCCATCTCTTCACCTGACCCGTAGCCCTATCTCTCTCTCCCTCCCTCCCTCTTTTTATCCTCCCTCTCAAAGTTCTGCTCCTCCCCTTTCTGTGACTTTGTAGCCAATCGGTGACAGGCTCCTTCACTCTGACAGAATTTCAGGGAGACTGCACCAGCAGACTCTGGTCTGGCTGTGCTGTCCGTCACACCTGTCCTTAAGTCGAGGGGTGTCTGGGTTCCTTGACAGTGTGTGGCCAGTTCCTTGTTGGAGCTCGGGGAGCTATCTAACCACCTAGGGTCTTTGTACTAATTTTAGCCAATGCATTCGAATGGAGAAGGCAGGGGAGCTTTGAGTTGAACAAATCCTTTAATTCCAGTATTTCTATTGTTCTTCCTAGAGAGTTTCCCAAAAAGGGACGTGGGTGGCGCTATGGTCTAAACCACAGAGCCTAGGACTTGCCGATTAGAAGGTCGGCAGTTCGAATCCCCGCAATGGGGTGAGCTCCCGTTGCTCGGTCCCTGCTCCTGCCAACCTAGCAGTTCGAAAGCACATCCAAGTGCAAGTAGATAAATAGGTACCACTCCAGCGGGAAGGTAAATGGCGTTTCCGTGCGCTGCTCTGTTTCGCCAGAAGCGGCTTAGTCATGCTGGCCACATGACCCGGAAGCTGTACGCCGGCTCCCTTGGCCAGTAAAGTGAGATGAGCACCGCAACACCAGAGTTGGTCACGACTGGACCTAATGGTCAGGGGTCCCTTTACCTTAGAGAGTTTCCTGCTTTTTTCCCTTTACCTTAGAGAGTTTCCCATTGTTGTTGAAGGCATGAAGGTGGCGCCTGCCGGTGGTTCAGATACTTCAGCTGCTGCAGAATTTGACAGTCAGGTTGCTCAGCGAAGCAAGACAGTGTGAGCATATTACACTGATCCTGGTCCAACCACACTGGAAACCAATTAGTTTCTGAGCCCAATTCAAAGTGCTGGTTTGGACCTATAAAGCCTTAACAGCTCAGGATCACAATACCTCAAATATTGCCCCAGGCTGGATATCACCCTCTAAGACACTTCTTCATGTGCCTCTTCCATGTGTGGAGGGTGACAAAACAAGACTGGGACTTTTCTACAGTGGCTCCGTTTGTGGAAAGCTCTCCACAGGGAGCTTTGGCTGGCACCTTCATTATGCGCCTTTAGGTCCCGAGCGAAAACATTCTTCTTCAACCAGGACTTTGGCTGAATAAAGGGCAGGTAATAAATGAAATATACAAATGTCTGTAGTAATAAAAAACACATCTTTGTGGGGAGAAGCTCTCCTGCACAAAACTGCTGCATTAAAAATAAAATTTGCTATTGCATGTACAGAAAGTGGGGAAGGAGAAGGAAGGGACCAGCGGCCTTTTATGCGAGTGATTCCAAATCCTTGCATGACTTGCAGGCCACACAAATATTTTTTTTTAAAGTTGACTGCCCTTTGGGGCAAATCTGGTACATCACAAAACATGTATTTCACAAATTAGTTTTCCAAAATGGTGTGTTTCCGGGCTTAGAGCAGCACACATGATGTGGAAATTCATGAAGGAGTTCCTGACCAGAGATCCAAATAAAACCAGGTAACGGAAGCAAAAAATATTTATTGTGCACACCGAGGATTTATTATCCGCTTCTCACAGGATTTTTTTCCCACGAACAAAAATATAGCTGGGACTGACTGCTGAGACCATATAACACCGGTCCTGAAAGACCTACATTGACTCCCACAATTCCAAGTGTTAGTGCTGACCTTTAAAGCCCTAAATGGCCTCAGCCCAGTAACCTGAAGGAGCGTCTCCACCCCCATCGGTCCTCCTCCAAAGCCTTCTGGTGGTTCCCTCACTGCAAAAAGTGAGGATACAGGGAACCCTGCAGAGTGGCGCCCGTCCTATGGAACATCCTCCCTTCAGGTGTCAAGGAAATAATAAATTGATGTTTTATTGTGTTTTTAATATTCTGTTGGGAGCCGCCCAGAGTGGCTGGGGAGGCCCAGCCAGATGAGTGGGGTATAAGTAATAAATTTATTATTATTATTATTATTATTATTATTATTATTATTTGTACTACTACTACTACTATAGGATTCTGCGGCAGTAACCAATCAGCTTCTAACATGTTAAGGCATGAGAAATACTACTTTCTTGTTACTCACTTTTGCCTATACAGTCCATCTATCTGTACGTAACTGTATCTGCAAAGGCCTACAAACGGTATATGTTTATTGTTTGTACCATTATGGTCATATGACATATATACATAAATATGGCATTAAAATACAGTATCAGTCTATATTACACACACACAAATAAGTTTTTAGATGTCATTCCCAATTAAATCTTTACAGTCCACCATGTTCTCCTCAATGAACATTCTCAATTTTTGGGCAGCAACTTTGTCACAGATTTCTCAAACAAGACAACATATATGTGACTTTCAGTTGATCATCCGCATCAGGTATCTTACATAACAAATCAAGGATAACCTTGGTTCAGAATAGAGAGAGCATATTGGTAGAGGTCTACTGCTTAGTTAAGGCATACACAAAGATGCTGTTCTGCGATAATTTTTTATAGCGTCCCTCTAAATATTCTGAGCACATAGTCTGAAAACAAAAGTCAGAAATGCTTGCCTAAATGAACAGATTGGTAAATCAGAGGGGAAATTCTCAAGTTCGTGTCTTATTTTAATTAAATACCAATGTGGGGCAGTGTTCAAAATTCGCCAGGCGCCAGACACAGTTTGCACCTGGCTACTGGCGACTTATCACTAGACAGATGGATATACATACTCCCAAAACTGTTTTACTGAGCCTGAACTTTTGCGACAGTAAAGTATTTGGTCCTTAAGCTGCTTCCTTGCTGTACTGGAAAAGCCCTCGTGCATGGATGAAGGTGAAGAATTGCACATCGTTAAAGAGTGAGCTACTAACTCCCTACTAGGAAACACTGGTCTGCGAGTGCTCCAATTGGAGAACAGCTTTTACCACTGTAACAGAAGCTCTTTCCACACATCAGCTTTCATAGGGTTAGTCTCCTGAATGAGTTATCCGGTGTCGAGAAAGGTGATGACTGCGGCAGTAGCTCTTTCCACACTGCAAACATTTATATGGTTTGTCCCCTGTGTGAATTCTCCTATGTGCATGAAGGGTGCTAGAGTCACTGAAGCTCTTTCCACACTCCATGCATTTATAAGGTTTTTCACCTGTATGAAGTCGTCGATGCACATTAAGGGAGGCACTCTGATTGAAGCTCTTTCCACACTCCATGCATTTATATGGTTTTTCCCCTGTGTGAGTTCTTTGATGTTTAGTAAGGGTACTACTGTCAAAGAAACTCTTTCCACATTCCCAGCATTTATAAGGTTTCTCCCCTGTATGAGTTCTTTGATGCAAAGTAAGGTAGCTACTGGATCTGAAGCATTTTCCACACTCCATGCATTCATAAGGTTTCTCCCCTGTATGAGTTATCTGATGCACATTAAGTTGGCCACTGTTTCTGAAGCTCTTTCCACACTCCATGCATTCATAAGGTTTCTCCCCTATATGAGTTCTTTGATGCACATTAAGTTGGCCACTGTAACTGAATCTCTTTCCACACTCCATGCATTCATAAGGTTTCTCCACTGTATGAGTTATTTGATGTCTAATAAGGTTGCTTCTGGCACTGAAGCTCTTTCCACACTCCATGCATTCATAAGGCTTCTCCCCTGTATGAGTTATCTGATGCATATTAAGTTGGCCACTGTTTCTGAATCTCTTTCCACACTCCATGCATTCATAAGGTTTTTCACCTGAGTGTACGCTTTGATGTGTAGCAAGGGCTGAGCGACTACAGAATCTCTTTCCGCACACAGTACATTCATGTTTTTTCTCCACCCTGTTAAGTTGATTTTCATCTTCTTGGGAAACACTGTGTTCATCCCTTGGCTTCACTGTTTCTCTCCTCTCTTGTTTGTTGGCTCCATCTTGAACCCCCAACTTCCTTTCGTTCTCTTGCGCCTCACCTCTTTCTGGCCAGGCTTCTGGTGGTTCCTCCTCATCCAGGACCCCCCAAACATCTCCTGATGGAATAAAAAAATTAAAATAAAGGTTGATACAGCTGTTTCCTTATCAAAACTCAAGGCCTGGCACTATGTTAACGGCGTTTTACATTAAAACAATGATGTGATACCTGGTTTTAATAAAATATCACCAGTTATTTGTATCAGAAAAGTTCTGGTGAGCAGCCCCTAAGATTAACCAAGCCATAAATAACACAATTTAAACCAGCAGGCAATAACATCAACAGAGCCTGCCTGCCTATGGGCCTGTGTGAGGTGGCTGTCTCAGGTGTCACCCCCAAAGGGGCGTCACTGCTCAGCTTTGCTGCTAGTCTCCCCGGCCTCCAGGGCTGAAGTGGGATGGGCAGCAAAGCTCTGTGAGTCCTCTCCCCTCCAGCCAAGTCCCGAAAAGGATCCTCCCCCAACAAGGGCATGTCCACAAGAGGGCAGACATTCCACCATTCAGCTTTGTCAGGATCTGAAAAGGCTCTTTGCCAGTGAATGGGGGGAGGCGTCTGCACCCCTTGGAGGTCTCGTGGGGACCACCCCACCCAACTTGCAGGGGTACGCTCCTTATGGATTTTGAGCCCCCATTGTGGGGGCAGAAGTGAGGCCACCCCTGAGCATTGATAATACAGCACTGCAACTCAGAGAAGCTTGAAAAGCCTAGATCTGCAGAGCTTGTTGAAAAACCAAAATGAATAATAACAATAGTAGCATTTATTTCATTTATATCCCAAACCGTCTGGCTGGGTTTCCCAAGCCTCTCTGGGTGGCTTGCAGCATATATAAAAATGCAATCAAACCTCAAATATTAAGAAACAGAAGATTCTATATATGCAACAAACAAACCAATACATCAATAGAAACCAATAACAATAACAAGATACTCAAGTATTCTACAAATTAGAATCCCCCACACAGAAGATTTTTAGTATGCTTTTTCTACCATTCTCCATGCTAGATTGCCACAATGCATTATACTTCAGGCTGCTTTAGAAGACCGTTCAGAAACTACAGAGTGCTGACCGGTGCAAGAGGCTCTGAGCATATCTGGTTTGCTGTCTTCAAGTCAAGGTGCTGATTTTGACTTATGTAGCTCAAGGACTGCTTCTCATGAATCCACCTAGAGCCTGCACTCATCATCAGAGGTCCTTCTCACAGTGCCCTCTCCAATTGAGGTGCAAAGAGAGGCAATACGGAATGCGTCTTTCAGTGCTGGCTCCCCACCTAAAGAATGCTCTCCCCCAGGGAGGCAACCCAGAAGCCATCAATGGCTAATTGTAGCAGAGAAGCAATAATATTTATTCTCAGCCAGGCTTCTGGCCTTTAACTTAAGAGAAAAACAAACACTGTGACCTCCTTTAGCGGAGCTGAAGGGAGGCACTCCGAGGAACCCATACCTATTATAACTATTAATGAAGGCGCAAAGGATCCTTACCCTGAGAGGCCACCATCTCATGAACCTCCACCATGACGTCCTTGTACAGAGCTCTCCGTAGGGCCCAGTTGTCGTCAGCGAAATGCAAGGACACCTGTCAAAGCTCACTGATCCCTGGAAGGACAGAACAATTTCCTTCCTTATAGACACTCCAAGGCAAGGTGTGGAAACCATCTCCCCTCAGCTCCCCCTCCGATGATAGATGGGGCAACTGGAGATTTTACCTTCAGTGTTTATTTGTTTTTTTAATAAGATGTTAAAATCTGGATAACTAAATTTAAGACTGGGGGAAATGAGTGTTTTGTCCCACCCCATACTCCCTCCTTCCTCAAGTGTGTAAAGACCATACATGCTGCCCAAGAGGCAAAATGGGAAGTGGAGAGGGAAAATTTTTTCAATGATGGCTTTATGCATACTGGTTTCTAAATTGGTTTGTGGGTTTTAGTTGTGTTCTAGCTCCCATTGGATCACTGTGCCACTTGAGAGACCTTTTGAATTAGCTGTTTAGAAATCTTGAACATAAGATAAAATTACTACAGCTGCAGATGGCCAGTTATATCCCCAGGGGCCCACCTTTTTTAATGATACATGTTTAGTACGTACATACATTTTGCAGAGGAAAAGTTTTTTCTCATGGTTTAATTTGCAGTGGACCTATGGCCTTCGATACAATAAAATGCTAAAGAGTCTTAACTGAGGAGGATCCTCTCCTGCCATAGAGTCTGCAGCTCCTTCTGCACTCTATGGGGCGCTACCTTTGAAGGTGACCCGGAAACTAGATCAAATCCAGAATGCAGCAGCTAGACTGGTAACTGGGAGCAGCAGCCAACTAAGACCTGAAAGACCTACATTAGCTCCCAGTATGTTTCCGAGCAAAATTCAAAGTGTTGGTGCTGACCTTTAAAGCCCTAAATGGCCTCAGCCTGTATACCTGAAGGAGCATCTCCACCCCATCGCTCAGTCCTGACACTGAGGCCCAGCTCCAAGGGCCTTCTGGCGGTTCCCTCCCTGCGAGGTTACAGGGAACCAGGCAGAGGGCCTTCTCGGTAGTAGCACCCGCCCTGTGGAAAGCCCTCCCATCAGATGTCAAGGAAATAAACAACTATCTGACTTTAAGAAGACATCTGAGGGCAGCCCGGTTGAGGAAAGCTTTTAATGTTTCATCTTTTATAGTGCTTTTAATTTTCTGTTGGGAGCTGCCCAGAGTGGCTGGGGAAGCCCAGCTAAATGGGCGGGGTATGAAGGAATAAAATAATAATTATTCCTCCTGCTCCTCTCTGGCTGGCAGGAGACTCTCCTGACTCCCTGTTTACTCCCTGCCATTCCTCCCCATTCCCTGCCCTGCGGCCTTTGCTGGGCGCTCCTTCTGCGTTCTCTGGACAGAGGAGCGGGAGAAAAGGCCGCAGGATGAGGCCAGAGGCCGGTCAAGGCCAGCGAGGAGCGTCGCTTCGGCCTCCCGCTTCCCCTCCCAGGAGAAGACGACCTTTCCCCGTCGCCCCTGAGTTCCCCCCAGGAGGGACGCGGCTCCCTCCCTCTCGCCCCCCGATTCCGCCCCTGGCTCGGCCCCCCCGACCCCCCAGTTACCCGCCTCCAGGGAGGACAGCATCAACCCGGGGAAGCGGAACAGGAAGCGGAAGCGCCTCCTCTCTCCCCCAGTCTTCCCTTCCGCTCTAGGAATCGAAGCTCTGTCGCCGCTGTTAACCCTTGCGCAGCCGCGGGGTAGGAGCCTCTTGGCTGCTCCGGGCAGAGAGGGAGCCCGGCTGGTCTCCGGCTCTGAAGCAGGAGGGGGAAACCCGGCTGCAGGATCAGGCCAGCGGCGCCCCCAGGACTGAATCCCTCCTCCGCAGGCGCTCCAAGCAGGATCTGAGTTCAAGAGCAGCTTTATCCTCACCTTTAGTATTCTACTTATTTATATCCCGCCTTTCTCCCAGACCGAGAGCCAAGGCGGCTTACAAAGGGGTTGCCATGGTTATAAATTCTAAAAGGCAGGCGGCATTAAGAGGCAAGGAACTGCAATTGTTTCAAAGATCCTGGTTGAAATCAGAATTAGGAAAACAAAATTAAAGATGCACATATTTTGTGAAATCAGCTGAGAAGAGAGGTCCAGCGGCTGTAAAAAGATGAGGGCTTTAAATATTTTCAAATGACAGAATACCTGACAGAATCTTGAGTTTGGATTGGCTATTTTGGATCCAACTGAGTCCTTTCCAAGTGTGCCTCTAAAATGGTGCATGCACACAGGCAAACAAACCCCCACAAGGGACCTTGGTTTCGTGGCTTAGAATAGCACACACGATGTGGAAATTCATGAAGGAGGTCCTGACCGGGGATCAAAATAAAACTAGGTAATGGAATAAAAAAAATATTTATTGTGCACACAGGTAGGGCTCGTGCCACATGATTTTTTCCCCACGCACCAAAATATAGTTGGGACTGGCCACTGAGACCACATAACACCTGTCCTGAAAGACCTACATTGGCATCGGATGACAATCAACCAAAGACCCGGTTAAAGAGGAACGTTTTTGCCTGAATTCAAGCTCGTCCAGTTGAAGTTGAAGGTCAGAAGATTCAGGACAAGACAAAAAGAAGGCCTTGTGCACACAGCACATTATTAAACGATGGAACCCAACACTCTCTTCCACAAGAGGCAGTGACGGCCACAAACTTGGATGGTGTTAAAATACAATTGGAAAAGATTCATATAGAGGAGACGGCTATCAATGGCTGCCTGCCACAACAGCTACCATGCATTCCATCTCCACTGCAGTGATGCTTCTTGGTCCAACTTGCTGGGAACTCCTTCTCTCAATTCCACCTTCCATTGGCCGGCTTTCTTGAGCACGCAAAATTGATTAGGATTGCCAACGTTGTTGTTTTTTCCCCCTGGCCTTGCTCCTGTGCAGTTTAACATTCACCACCAGGTACCTGGCAATGTGGCATGAGAGCCTCCTGTTGCAGGAATTTATGTATAGATTATGTATAGATTTTGGGGGTGGGATGCCCCTCCAGCAGATATCATGCACATGCAGCCCACTACCAAAATCAGCACAATCACTTTTGTGACTTTTGTAATCTGTCCCCACAAAACACTTCATCACAGTTTCTTCCTGTCTATTCAAAGGGCCTCTGCTGCACGATACCAAATGTAAGAATTCACTGATAAATGTATCTATGTACTGGCTCACTGGGAAAACTTCAGAAATTCATATAGACACGTGAGCTCAGCTACTCAGCAGCCCCTCTGCCTGAGTGATAATCCCTGGCATCCTGATACCTGAGTGCCAGACAGGTAAAAAGTAAAGGGGACCCCAGACCATTAGGTCCAGTCGTGATCGACTGGGGTTGCGGCGCTCATCTCGCTTTATTGGCCAAGGGAGCCAGCGTACAGCTTCCAGGTCATGTGGCCAGCATGACTAAGCCGCTTCTGGCAAACCAGAGCAGCGCACGGAAACGCCGTTTACCTTCCCGCTGGAGTGGTACCTATTTATCTACTTGCACTTTGATGTGCTTTCAAACTGCTAGGTTGGCAGGAGCAGGGACCAAGCAACGGGAGCTCACCCCGTTGTCGGGATTCGAACCACCGACCTTGCAAGTCATAGACTCTGTGGCTTAACCCACAGCACCATCCACGTCCCTTGCCAGACAGGTAGCCATTCCAGAAAAAAGAAAGCCAGATAAAGATAAAAGGGTGCGATTAACTTGGCTGGGAAACAGGGAAATGTAAATATCTTTTTGTTACACTTGATGGGTGTTTGGTGGAGGGCAAGGAGAACCATGGGGCAGGGTCCAGGATGCTCAGATTACTGCCACCAGACCTCCCCTTTCATGATGTAACCATGATGTATGAGTGATGTAGTTTGGGGAGGGGTAAAATGGGGACTAGCAGCTAATAAAAGTTTGGGTTCTCTTTTGTCCGGGGCTTTCATCTTGTTCCACCTTGTGGCAGGTGGGAGTCCTGTCGCGACAGTCTTCAGTAAAGACCAAGCCTACTGGCTGCTGTTTTACTCTGGTATTCTTGGCTGCTGTCCTTGTTTTTTGTCCAAGGGAGCCCTCAGATTTCTCCGTTAACACTCCCAACCCCGTCCCCCTTCCCATTTGTGGAAAAGCTTCGTTTATGCCTTTCTGGAGTCTTTTGAAGGCACAGGAGCAAAGAGAGAGATGTGGAAAGTGGCAACCTTAATTTATGCAGCATAAGGAAATGATTGCATTACTAGTGAATAATAATAATAATAATAATAATAATAATAATATATTAATTATTTATACCCTGCCCATCTGGCTGGGCTTCCCCAGCCACCCTGGGCAGCATCCAAAAAAATATTAAAATACTGTAATACATCAAACATTAAAAGCTTCCCTAAATAAGGTCCCCAACACAGGAAACAAGAAGCTGTTGTAGGTTGGGGGGAGATCATGGAGGGATGCTTACCTGCGGAGTGATTAACCTACCTGGATCTCTCAGTGCACGGAGCGCATCTCTCCAATGAGCCTAATAATTTGGTTAGGGGAAGAGCTCTTGCGGGAGTCCTGCTTTCCCCAGCACGCGGAATTATTTGCCTTAATCTTGCATTTCCCTCCCTGCGGCCGCCTTCAGCATCTCTATGAAAGCAAGAAGAAACTCACGTGGAACACTTTGCATTTTTTCCCCTTTCAGATCTGCGGAAGAGGAAAGGGGCACATTCCCCCTCTCTCTCCCCCCCTCCCCAAATCTCCTCCTCTTTGCAATCTTCTGCTCTAGGAATGTGGGCTCAGATGCTGTTGCTGCTGTTAACCATTGAAGAGGAAACAGGGAGGGAGCTGCCTCTTTTTGGCCTCCTTCAGAGATAGAGCAGGAAAGGCGGGTGATCTCAGGTGTGTGTAAAATAGCTGAATGCCTCTCCTTGCTTATAGAAAGCTAGCTTGCCAGGGAACAGGGGAAAACAAAACCTTTCTCCCCTGGTCCCTGGAATTTAAATTTGTGGCAACTGGGGAAAGGGCAAATTCCATGCTAGGGGTTATTAGGAACCTAAGAATAACTCTACAGTCCATGAGGCAGACGGAGGCAGCCACTTCAGGCCATAGCTGTCCACTTTTCCCTTTTCTTGCGAGGAATCCTATTCGGAATAAGGGAATTTCCCTTAAAAAAAGGGAAAAGTTGACAGCTATGCTTCAGGCAGTGGATGCAAATACTAATACAGTGGTACCTCGGGTTAAATACTTAATTCGTTCTGGAAGTCCATTCCTAACCTGAAACTGTTCTTAACCTGAAGCACCACTTTAGCTAATGGGGCCTTCTGCTGCCGCTGTGCCGCTGCTGCACGATTTCTGTTCTCATCCTGAAGCAAAGATCTTAACCCGAGGTAATCTTTCTGGGTTAGCGGAGTCTGTAACCTGAAGCGTATGTAACCCGAGGTACCACTGTACTAACACTAATCATTTATTTATTGTACCCCATCCATCTGACTGGGTTGTCCCAGCCATTCTGCACCTGGGTCATTCTTAGGTTCTTAATAACCCCTAGCATAGGATTTGCCCTCTTGGCAGTTGCCACAAATTCCAGGGGAAAAGGTTCTGTCCTCATCTGTTCCCTGACATGCTGGCTTTCTATAAGCCAGGATTTGCTGCTCCTTTCATGGAGAAGCATTCAGCTATCTCCCACAGGCTCCCTAAGTCTGCTCCTCTCCCAAGCAACCTGAGATTTCTTCGCCTTATCTGCCTGTGCTCCGCCCTCTTCATCCCTTTGCAGATTCTGAGAGATCAAGGGGGAGGGGAGCTGGTCAGAGCAGGAGGGCGAGACCCCCTAACTTAGTCACCAGCCTGACTCATCTCTGCCTCCTCTCTGCCACAAAATACTTTTAACACCATACAGCTTCCTTCACCCATTAATACCTTGGTTCATGGGGGGCACTTTTCCTCAGTTACCCACTCTCTATGCCAGGGGTCCTTAAACTTTTTCAACAGGGGGCCGGTGCGCTGTCCCTCAGACACTGTTGTGGGCCGGACTATATTTTTTTGGCAAGTCCAAAAAAATGAATTCCCCCCTGTCTTAACCTGACCATACGCCCTCTCTCTTCTCAAATCCATCCCTATCTTCTCAAATCAAGCCCCATCTCTTCACCTGACCCGTAGCCCTATCTCTCTCTCCCTCCCTCCCTCTTTTTATCCTCCCTCTCAAAGTTCTGCTCCTCCCCCTTCTGTGACTTTGTAGCCAATCGGTTAGAGGCTCCTTCACTCTGCCAGAATTTCAGGGAGACTGCGCCAGCAGACTCTGGCCTGGCTCTGCTGTCCGTCACACCTGTCCTTAAGTCGAGGGGTGTCTGGGTTCCTTGACAGTGTGTGGCCAGTTCCTTGTTGGAGCTCGGAGAGCTATCTAACCACCTAGGGTCTTTGTACTAATTTTAGCCAATGCATTCAAATGGAGAAGGGAGGGGAGCTTTGAGTTGAACAAATCCTTTAATTCCAGTATTTCTATTGTTCTACTGTCTCTTCCTAGAGGGTTTCCCAAAAAGGGACGCGGGTGGCGCTGTGGTCTAAACCACAGAGCCTAAGACTTGCCGATTAGAAGGTCGGCGGTTCGAATCCCCGCAATGGGGTGAGCTCCCGTTGCTCGGTCCCTGCTCCTGCCAACCTAGCAGTTCGAAAGCACGTCAAAGTGCAAGTAGATAAATAGGTACCACTCCAGCGGGAAGGTAAATGGCGTTTCCGTGCGCTGCTCTGGTTCGCCAGAAGCGGCTTAGTCATGCTGGCCACATGACCCGGAAGCTGTACGCCGGCTCCCTTGGCCAGTAAAGTGAGATGAGCACCGCAACACCAGAGTTGGTCACGACTGGACCTAATGGTCAGGGGTCCCTTTACCTTAGAGAGTTTCCTGCTTTTTTCCCTTTACCTTAGAGAGTTTCCCATTGTTGCTGAAGGCATGAAGGTGGCGCCTGCCGGTGCTTCAGAAACTTCAGCTGCTGCAGAATCTGGCAGTCAGGTTGCTCACCGGAGCAAGACTGTGTGAGCATATTACACTGATCCTGGTCCAACCACACTGGAAACCAATTAGTTTCTGAGCCCAATTCAAAGTGCTGGTTTGGACCTATAAAGCCTTAACAGCTCAGGATCACAATACCTCAAATATTGCCCCAGGCTGGATATCACCCTCTAAGATACTTCTTCATGTGCCTCTTCCATGTGTGGAGGGTGACAAAACAAGACTGGGACTTTTCTACAGTGGCTCCGTTTGTGGAAAGCTCTCCACAGCGAGCTTTGGCTGGCAACTTCATTATGCGCCTTTAGGTCCCGAGCGAAAACATTCTTCTTCAACCAGGACTTTGGCTGAATAAAGGGCGGTGATAAATGAAATATACAAATGTCTGTAGTAAGAAAAAACACATCTTTGTGGGGAGAAGCTCTCCTGCACAAAACTGCTGCATTAAAAATAAAATTTGCTATTGCATGTACAGAAAGTGGGGAAGGAGAAGGAAGGGACCAGCGGCCTTTTATGCGAGTGATTCCAAATCCTTGCATGACTTGCAGGCCACACAAATATATTTTTTTAAAGTTGACTGCCCTTTGGGGCAAATCTGGTACATCACAAAACATGTATTTCACAAATTAGTTTTCCAAAATGGTGTGTTTCCGGGCTTAGAGCAGCACACATGATGTGGAAATTCATGAAGGAGTTCCTGACCAGAGATCCAAATAAAACCAGGTAACGGAATCAAAAGATATTTATTGTGCACACCGAGGATTTATTATCCGCTTCTCACAGGATTTTTTTTCCACAAACAAAAATATAGCTGGGACTGACTGCTGAGACCATATAACACCGGTCCTGAAAGACCTACATTGACTCCCACAATTCCAAGTGTTAGTGCTGACCTTTAAAGCCCTAAATGGCCTCAGCCCAGTATACCTGAAGGAGCGTCTCCACCCCCATCGGTCCTCCTCCAAAGCCTTCTGGTGGTTCCCTCACTGCAAAAAGTGAGGATACAGGGAACCCTGCAGAGTGGCGCCCGTCCTAT
This sequence comes from Podarcis pityusensis, assembly GCF_964106645.2. Lineage (NCBI taxonomy): Eukaryota > Metazoa > Chordata > Lepidosauria > Squamata > Lacertidae > Podarcis > Podarcis pityusensis. Next base: position 119,394,291 of record NC_138029.1, read on the forward strand.
GGAACATCCTCCCTTCAGATGTCAAGGAAATAATAAATTGATGTTTTATTGTGTTTTTAATATTCTGTTGGGAGCAGCCCAGAGTGGCTGGGGAGGCCCAGCCAGATCAGTGGGGTATAAGTAATATTATTATTATTATTATTATTATTATTATTATTTGTACTACTACTACTACTATAGGATTCTGCGGCAGTAACCAATCAGCTTCTAACATGTTAAGGCATGAGAAATACTACTTTCTTGTTACTCACTTTTGCCTATACAGTCCATCTATCTGTACGTAACTGTATCTGCAAAGGCCTACAAACGGTATATGTTTATTGTTTGTTGTTTGAACCATTATGGTCATATGACATATATACATAAATATGGCATTAAAATACAGTATCAGTCTATATTACACACACACAAGTAAGTTTTTAGATGTCATTCCCAATTAAATCTTTACAGTCCACCATGTTCTCCTCAATGAACATTCTCAATTTTTGGGCAGCAACTTTGTCACAGATTTCTCAAACAAGACAACATATATGTGACTTTCAGTTGATCATCCGCATCAGGTATCTTACATAACAAATCAAGGATAACCTTGGTTCAGAATAGAGAGAGCATATTGGTAGAGGTCTACTGCTTAGTTAAGGCATACACAAAGATGCTGTTCTGCGATAATTTTTTATAGCGTCCCTCTAAATATTCTGAGCACATAGTCTGAAAACAAAAGTCAGAAATGCTTGCCTAAATGAACAGATTGGTAAATCAGAGGGGAAATTCTCAAGTTCGTGTCTTATTTTAATTAAATACCAATGTGGGGCAGTGTTCAAAATTAGCCAGGCGCCAGACACAGTTTGCACCTGGCTACTGGCGACTTATCACTAGACAGATGGATATACATACTCCCAAAACTGTTTTACTGAGCCTGAACTTTTGCGACAGTAAAGTATTTGGTCCTTAAGCTGCTTCCTTGCTGTACTGGAAAAGCCCTCGTGCATGGATGAAGGTGAAGAATTGCACATCGTTAAAGAGTGAGCTACTAACTCCCTACTAGGAAACACTGGTCTGCGAGTGCTCCAATTGGAGAACAGCTTTTACCACTGTAACAGAAGCTCTTTCCACACATCAGCTTTCATAGGGTTAGTCTCCTGAATGAGTTATCCGGTGTCGAGAAAGGTGATGACTGCGGCAGTAGCTCTTTCCACACTGCAAACATTTATATGGTTTGTCCCCTGTGTGAATTCTCCTATGTGCATGAAGGGTGCTAGAGTCACTGAAGCTTTTTCTACATTCCAAGCATTTATACGGTTTGCCCCCTGTATGAGTTCTTTGATGCAAAGTAAGGAGGCTACCGTGACCAAACCTCTTTCCACAGTCCAGGCGTTCATGCGGTTTGTTCCCTGTACGAGGTGTCTAATGTCATTTAAGGTGAGAATTGCACTTGAAGCTTTCACCACACTCAATGCACTTATATGGCTTCTCCCCTGTGTGAATTCTATGGTGCATGTTAAGGGACCTGCTGTGACTGAAGCTCTTTCCACACTCCATGCATTTATAAAGTTTCTCCCCTGTGAGTTCTTTGATGTTTAGTAAAGGTACTATAGTCACTGAAGCTCTTTCCACACTCCATGCATTTATAAGGTTTTTCACCTGTATGAAGTCGTCGATGCACATTAAGGGAGGCACTCTGATTGAAGCTCTTTCCACACTCCATGCATTTATATGGTTTTTCCCCTGTGTGAGTTCTTTGATGTTTAGTAAGGGTACTACTGTCAAAGAAACTCTTTCCACATTCCCAGCATTTATAAGGTTTCTCCCCTGTATGAGTTCTTTGATGCAAAGTAAGGTGGCCATTGTTTCTGAAGCTCTTTCCACACTCCATGCATTCATAAGGTTTCTCCCCTGTATGAGTTCTTTGATGCTCATTAAGGTGGCCACCGTTTCTGAAGCTCTTTCCACACTCCATGCATTCATAAGGTTTCTCCCCTATATGAGTTCTTTGATGCACATTAAGTTGGCCACTGTATCTGAATCTATTTCCACACTCCATGCATTCATAAGGTTTCTCCCCTGTATGAGTTATTTGATGTCTAATAAGGTTGCTTCTGGCACTGAAGCTCTTTCCACACTCCATGCATTTATAAGGTTTCTCCCCTGTATGAGTTCTTTGATGCAAAGTAAGGTGGCTACCCTTTCTGAAGCTCTTTCCACACTCCATGCATTTATAAGGTTTTTCACCTGAGTGTACTCTTTGATGTCTAGCAAGGGCTGAGCGACTACAGAATCTCTTTCCGCACACAGTACATTCATGTTTTTTCTCCACCCTGTTAAGTTGATTTTCATCTTCTTGGGAAACACTGTGTTCATCCCTTGGCTTCACTGTTTCTCTCCTCTCTTGTTTGTTGGCTCCATCTTGAACCCCCAACTTCCTTTCCTTCTCTTGCGCCTCACCTCTTTCTGGCCAGGCTTCTGGTGGTTCCTCCTCATCCAGGACCCCCCAAACATCTCCTGATGGAATAAAAAAATTAAAATAAAGGTTGATACAGCTGTTTCCTTATCAAAACTCAAGGCCTGGCACTATGTTAACGGCATTTTACATTAAAACAATGATGTGATACCTGGTTTTAATAAAATATCACCAGTTATTTGTATCAGAAAAGTTCTGGTGAGCAGCCCCTAAGATTAACCAAGCCATAAATAACACAATTTAAACCAGCAGGCAATAACATCAACAGAGCCTGCCTGCCTATGGGCCTGTGTGGGGCGGCTGCCTCAGGTGTCACCCCCAAAGGGGCGTCACTGCTCAGCTTTGCTGCTAGTCTCCCCGGCCTCCAGGGCTGAAGTGGGATGGGCAGCAAAGCTCTGTGAGTCCTCTCCCCTCCAGCCAAGTCCCGAAAAGGATCCTCCCCCAACAAGGGCATGTCCACAAGAGGGCAGACATTCCACCATTCAGCTTTGTCAGGATCTGAAAAGGCTCTTTGCCAGTGAATGGGGGGAGGCGTCTGCACCCCTTGGAGGTCTCGTGGGGACCACCCCACCCAACTTGCAGGGGTACGCTCCTTATGGATTTTGAGCCCCCATTGTGGGGGCAGAAGTGAGGCCACCCCTGAGCATTGATAATACAGCACTGCAACTCAGAGAAGCTTGAAAAGCCTAGATCTGCAGAGCTTGTTGAAAAACCAAAATGAATAATAACAATAGTAGCATTTATTTCATTTATATCCCAACCGTCTGGCTGGGTTTCCCAAGCCTCTCTGGGTGGCTTGCAGCATATATAAAAATGCAATCAAACCTCAAATATTAAGAAACAGAAGATTCTATATATGCAACAAACAAACCAATACATCAATAGAAACCAATAACAATAACAAGATACTCAAGTATTCTACAAATTAGGATCCCCCACACAGAAGATTTTTAGTATGCTTTTTCCACCATTCTCCACGCTAGATTGCCACAATGCATTATACTTCAGGCTGCTTTAGAAGACCGTTCAGAAACTACAGAGTGCTGACCGGTGCAAGAGGCTCTGAGCATATCTGGTTTGCTGTCTTCAAGTCAAGGTGCTGATTTTGACTTATGTAGCTCAAGGACTGCTTCTCATGAATCCACCTAGAGCCTGCACTCATCATCAGAGGTCCTTCTCACAGTGCCCTCTCCAATTGAGGTGCAAAGAGAGGCAATACGGAATGCGTCTTTCAGTGCTGGCTCCCCACCTAAAGAATGCTCTCCCCCAGGGAGGCAACCCAGAAGCCATCAATGGCTAATTGTAGCAGAGAAGCAATAATATTTATTCTCAGCCAGGCTTCTGGCCTTTAACTTAAGAGAAAAACAAACACTGTGACCTCCTTTAGCGGAGCTGAAGGGAGGCACTCTGAGCCACTGAGGAACCCATACCTATTATAACTATTAATGAAGGCGCAAAGGATCCTTACCCTGAGAGGCCACCATCTCATGAACCTCCACCATGACGTCCTTGTACAGAGCTCTCCGTAGGGCCCAGTTGTCGTCAGCGAAATGCAAGGACACCTGTCAAAGCTCACTGATCCCTGGAAGGACAGAACAATTTCCTTCCTTATAGACACTCCAAGGCAAGGTGTGGAAACCATCTCCCCTCAGCTCCCCCTCCGATGATAGATGGGGCAACTGGAGATTTTACCTTCAGTGTTTATTTGTTTTTTTAATAAGATGTTAAAATCTGGATAACTAAATTTAAGACTGGGGGAAATGAGTGTTTTGTCCCACCCCATACTCCCTCCTTCCTCAAGTGTGTAAAGACCATACATGCTGCCCAAGAGGCAAAATGGGAAGTGGAGAGGGAAAATTTTTTCAATGATGGCTTTATGCATACTGGTTTCTAAATTGGTTTGTGGGTTTTAGTTGTGTTCTAGCTCCCATTGGATCACTGTGCCACTTGAGAGACCTTTTGAATTAGCTGTTTAGAAATCTTGAACATAAGATAAAATTACTACAGCTGCAGATGGCCAGTTATATCCCCAGGGGCCCACCTTTTTTAATGATACATGTTTAGTACGTACATACATTTTGCAGAGGAAAAGTTTTTTCTCATGGTTTAATTTGCAGTGGACCTATGGCCTTCGATACAATAAAATGCTAAAGAGTCTTAACTGAGGAGGATCCTCTCCTGCCATAGAGTCTGCAGCTCCTTCTGCACTCTATGGGGCGCTACCTTTGAAGGTGACCCGGAAACTAGATCAAATCCAGAATGCAGCAGCTAGACTGGTAACTGGGAGCAGCAGCCAACTAAGACCTGAAAGACCTACATTAGCTCCCAGTATGTTTCCGAGCAAAATTCAAAGTGTTGGTGCTGACCTTTAAAGCCCTAAATGGCCTCAGCCTGTATACCTGAAGGAGCATCTCCACCCCATCGCTCAGTCCTGACACTGAGGCCCAGCTCCAAGGGCCTTCTGGCGGTTCCCTCCCTGCGAGGTTACAGGGAACCAGGCAGAGGGCCTTCTCGGTAGTAGCACCCGCCCTGTGGAAAGCCCTCCCATCAGATGTCAAGGAAATAAACAACTATCTGACTTTAAGAAGACATCTGAGGGCAGCCCGGTTGAGGAAAGCTTTGAATGTTTCATCTTTTATAGTGCTTTTAATTTTCTGTTGGGAGCCGCCCAGAGTGGCTGGGGAAGCCCAGCTAAATGGGCGGGGTATGAAGGAATAAAATAATAATTATTCCTCCTGCTCCTCCCTGGCTGGCAGGAGACTCTCCTGACTCCCTGTTTACTCCCTGCCATTCCTCCCCATTCCCTGCCCTGCGGCCTTTGCTGGGCGCTCCTTCTGCGTTCTCTGGACAGAGGAGCGGGAGAAAAGGCCGCAGGATGAGGCCAGAGGCCGGTCAAGGCCAGCGAGGAGCGTCGCTTCGGCCTCCCGCTTCCCCTCCCAGGAGAAGACGACCTTTCCCCGTCGCCCCTGAGTTCCCCCCAGGAGGGACGCGGCTCCCTCCCTCTCGCCCCCCGATTCCGCCCCTGGCTCGGCCCCCCCGACCCCCCAGTTACCCGCCTCCAGGGAGGACAGCATCAACCCGGGGAAGCGGAACAGGAAGCGGAAGCGCCTCCTCTCTCCCCCAGTCTTCCCTTCCGCTCTAGGAATCGAAGCTCTGTCGCCGCTGTTAACCCTTGCGCAGCCGCGGGGTAGGAGCCTCTTGGCTGCTCCGGGCAGAGAGGGAGCCCGGCTGGTCTCCGGCTCTGAAGCAGGAGGGGGAAACCCGGCTGCAGGATCAGGCCAGCGGCGCCCCCAGGACTGAATCCCTCCTCCGCAGGCGCTCCAAGCAGGATCTGAGTTCAAGAGCAGCTTTATCCTCACCTTTAGTATTCTACTTATTTATACGTATCCCCCTTTTTTCCCAGACCGAGAGCCAAGGCGGCTTACAAAGGGGTTGCCATGGTTATAAATTCTATTTTGTGAAATCAGCTGAGAAGTCCAGCGGCTGTAAAAAGATGAGGGCTTTAAATATTTTCAAATGACAGAATACCTGACAGAATCTTGAGTTTGGATTGGCTATTTTGGATCCAACTGAGTCCTTTCCAAGTGTGCCTCTAAAATGGTGCATGCACACAGGCAAACAAACCCCCACAAGGGACCTTGGTTTCCTGGCTTAGAATAGCACACACGATGTGGAAATTCATGAAGGAGGTCCTGACCGGGGATCAAAATAAAACTAGGTAATGGAATAAAAAAAATATTTATTGTGCACACAGGTAGGGCTCGTGTCACATGATTTTTTCCCCACGCACCAAAATATAGTTGGGACTGGCCACTGAGACTACATAACACCTGTCCTGAAAGACCTACATTGGCATCGGATGACAATCAACCAAAGACCCGGTTAAAGAGGAACGTTTTTGCCTGAATTCAAGCTCGTCCAGTTGAAGTTGAAGGTCAGAAGATTCAGGGCAAGACAAAAAGAAGGCCTTGTTCACACAGCACATTATTAAACGATGGAACTTTCTTCCACAAGAGGCAGTGACGGCCACAAACTTGGATGGTGTTAAAATACAATTGGAAAAGATTCATATAGAGGAGACGGCTATCAATGGCTGCCTGCCACAACAGCTACCATGCATTCCATCTCCACTGCAGTGATGCTTCTTGGTCCAACTTGCTGGGAACTCCTCTCAATTCCGCCTTCCATTGGCCGGCTTTCTTGAGCACGCAAAATTGATTAGGATTGCCAACGTTGTTGTTTTTTCCCCCTGGCCTTGCTCCTGTGCAGTTTAACATTCACCACCAGGTACCTGGCAATGTGGCATGAGAGCCTCCTGTTGCAGGAATTTATGTATAGATTTTGGGGGTGGGTTGCCCCTCCAGCAGATATCATGCGCATGCAACCCACTACCAAAATCAGCACAACCACTTTTGTGACTTTTGTGACTTGTCCCCACAAAACACTTCATCACAGTTTCTTCCTGTCTATTCAAAGGGCCTCTGCTGCACGATACCAAATGTAAGAATTCACTGATAAATGTATCTATGTACTGGCTCACTGGGAAAACTTCAGAAATTCAAATTCATATTCAAATTCAGCTTCCGGGTCATGTGGCCAGTATGACTAAGCCGCTTCTGGCAAACCAGAGCAGTGCACGGAAACGTCGTTTACCTTCCCGCCGGAGTGGTACCTATTTATCTACTTGCACTTTGATGTGCTTTCGAACTGCTAGGTTGGCAGGAGCAGGGACCAAGCAACGGGAGCTCACCCCGTTGTGGGGATTCGAACCACCGACCTTGCAAGTCATAGACTCTGTGGCTTAACCCACAGCACCATCCACGTCCCTTGCCAGACAGGTAGCCATTCCAGAAAAAAGAAAGCCAGATAAAGATAAAAGGGTGCGATTAACTTGGCTGGGAAACGGAAATGTAAATATCTTTTTGTTACACTTGATGGGTGTTTGGTGGAGGGCAAGGAGAACCATGGGGCAGGGTCCAGGATACTCAGATTACTGCCACCAGACTTCCCCTTTCATGATGTAACCATGATGTATGAGTGATGTAGTTCGGGGAGGGGTAAAATGGGGATTTTTTCTGGGGACGCGGGTGGCGCTGTGGGTTAAAGCCTCAGCGCCTAGGGCTTGCCGATCGAAAAGGTCGGCGGTTCGAATCCCCGCGGCGGGGTGCGCTCCCGTTGCTCGGTCCCAGCGCCTGCCAACCTAGCAGTTCGAAAGCACCCCCGGGTGCAAGTAGATAAATAGGGACCACTTACTAGCGGGAAGGTAAACGGCGTTTCCGTGTGCGGCTCTGGCTTGCCAGAGCAGCGATGTCACGCTGGCCACGTGACCCGGAAGTGTCTCCGGACAGCGCTGGCCCCCGGCCTATAGAGTGAGATGGGCGCACCAACCCCAGAGTCTGTCAAGACTGGCCCGTACGGGCAGGGGTACCTTTACCTTTACCTTAAAATGGGGATTAGCAGCTAATAAAAGTTTGGGTTCTCTTTTGTCCGGGGCTTTCATCTTGTTCCACCTTGTGGCAGGTGGGAGTCCTGTCGAGACAGTCTTCAGTAAAGACCAAGCCTACTGGCTGCTGTTTTGCTCTGGTATTCTTGGCTGCTGTCCTTGTTTTTTGTCCAAGGGAGCCCTCAGATTTCTCCGTTAACACTCCCAACCCCGTCCCCCTTCCCATTTGTGGAAAAGCTTCGTTTATGCCTTTCTGGAGTCTTTTGAAGGCACAGGAGCAAAGAGAGAGATGTGGAAAGTGGCAACCTTAATTTATGCAGCATAAGGAAATGATTGCAGATTACTAGTGAATAATAATAATAATAATAATAATAATAATAATAATAATAATAATAATTTATTAATTATTTATACCCTGCCCATCTGGCTGGGCTTCCACAGCCACCCTGGGCGGCTTCCAAAAAAATATTAAAATACTGTAATACATCAAACATTAAAAGCTTCCCTAAATAAGGTCCCCAACACAGGAAACAAGAAGCTGTTGTAGGTTGGGGGGAGATCATGGAGGGATGCTTACCTGCGGAGTGATTAACCTACCTGGATCTCTCAGTGCACGGAGCGCATCTCTCCAATGAGCCTAATAATTTGGTTAGGGGAAGAGCTCTTGCGGGAGTCCTGCTTTCCCCAGCACGCGGAATTATTTGCCTTAATCTTGCATTTCCCTCCCTGCGGCCGCCTTCAGCATCTCTATGAAAGCAAGAAGAAACTCACGTGGAACACTTTGCATTTTTTTCCCTTTCAGATCTGCGGAAGAGGAAAGGGGCACATTCCCCCTCTCTCTCCCCCCCTCCCCAAATCTCCTCCTCTTTGCAATCTTCTGCTCTAGGAATGTGGGCTCAGATGCTGTTGCTGCTGTTAACCATTGAAGAGGAAACAGGGAGGGAGCTGCCTCTTTTTGGCCTCCTTCAGAGATAGAGCAGGAAAGGCGGGTGATCTCAGGTGTGTGTAAAATAGCTGAATGCCTCTCCTTGCTTATAGAAAGCTAGCTTGCCAGGGAACAGGGGAAAACAAAACCTTTCTCCCCTGGTCCCTGGAATTTAAATTTGTGGCAACTGGGGAAAGGGCAAATTCCATGCTAGGGGTTATTAGGAACCTAAGAATAACTCTACAGTCCATGAGGCAGACGGAGGCAGCCACTTCAGGCCATAGCTGTCCACTTTTCCCTTTTCTTGCGAGGAATCCTATTCGGAATAAGGGAATTTCCCTTAAAAAAAGGGAAAAGTTGACAGCTATGCTTCAGGCAGTGGATGCAAATACTAATACAGTGGTACCTCGGGTTAAATACTTAATTCGTTCTGGAAGTCCATTCCTAACCTGAAACTGTTCTTAACCTGAAGCACCACTTTAGCTAATGGGGCCTTCTGCTGCCGCTGTGCCGCTGCTGCACGATTTCTGTTCTCATCCTGAAGCAAAGATCTTAACCCGAGGTAATCTTTCTGGGTTAGCGGAGTCTGTAACCTGAAGCGTATGTAACCCGAGGTACCACTGTACTAACACTAATCATTTATTTATTGTACCCCATCCATCTGACTGGGTTGTCCCAGCCATTCTGCACCTGGGTCATTCTTAGGTTCTTAATAACCCCTAGCATAGGATTTGCCCTCTTGGCAGTTGCCACAAATTCCAGGGGAAAAGGTTCTGTCCTCATCTGTTCCCTGACATGCTGGCTTTCTATAAGCCAGGATTTGCTGCTCCTTTCATGGAGAAGCATTCAGCTATCTCCCACAGGCTCCCTAAGTCTGCTCCTCTCCCAAGCAACCTGAGATTTCTTCGCCTTATCTGCCTGTGCTCCGCCCTCTTCATCCCTTTGCAGATTCTGAGAGATCAAGGGGGAGGGGAGCTGGTCAGAGCAGGAGGGCGAGACCCCCTAACTTAGTCACCAGCCTGACTCATCTCTGCCTCCTCTCTGCCACAAAATACTTTTAACACCATACAGCTTCCTTCACCCATTAATACCTTGGTTCATGGGGGGCACTTTTCCTCAGTTACCCACTCTCTATGCCAGGGGTCCTTAAACTTTTTCAACAGGGGGCCGGTGCGCTGTCCCTCAGACACTGTTGTGGGCCGGACTATATTTTTTTGGCAAGTCCAAAAAAATGAATTCCCCCCTGTCTTAACCTGACCATACGCCCTCTCTCTTCTCAAATCCATCCCTATCTTCTCAAATCAAGCCCCATCTCTTCACCTGACCCGTAGCCCTATCTCTCTCTCCCTCCCTCCCTCTTTTTATCCTCCCTCTCAAAGTTCTGCTCCTCCCCCTTCTGTGACTTTGTAGCCAATCGGTTAGAGGCTCCTTCACTCTGCCAGAATTTCAGGGAGACTGCGCCAGCAGACTCTGGCCTGGCTCTGCTGTCCGTCACACCTGTCCTTAAGTTGAGGGGTGTCTGGGTTCCTTGACAGTGTGTGGCCAGTTCCTTGTTGGAGCTCGGAGAGCTATCTAACCACCTAGGGTCTTTGTACTAATTTTAGCCAATGCATTCAAATGGAGAAGGGAGGGGAGCTTTGAGTTGAACAAATCCTTTAATTCCAGTATTTCTATTGTTCTACTGTCTCTTCCTAGAGGGTTTCCCAAAAAGGGACGCGGGTGGCGCTGTGGTCTAAACCACAGAGCCTAAGACTTGCCGATTAGAAGGTCGGCGGTTCGAATCCCCGCAATGGGGTGAGCTCCCGTTGCTCGGTCCCTGCTCCTGCCAACCTAGCAGTTCGAAAGCACGTCAAAGTGCAAGTAGATAAATAGGTACCACTCCAGCGGGAAGGTAAATGGCGTTTCCGTTCGCTGCTCTGGTTCGCCAGAAGCGGCTTAGTCATGCTGGCCACATGACCCGGAAGCTGTACGCCGGCTCCCTTGGCCAGTAAAGTGAGATGAGCACCGCAACACCAGAGTTGGTCACGACTGGACCTAATGGTCAGGGGTCCCTTTACCTTAGAGAGTTTCCTGCTTTTTTCCCTTTACCTTAGAGAGTTTCCCATTGTTGCTGAAGGCATGAAGGTGGCGCCTGCCGGTGCTTCAGAAACTTCAGCTGCTGCAGAATCTGGCAGTCAGGTTGCTCACCGGAGCAAGACTGTGTGAGCATATTACACTGATCCTGGTCCAACCACACTGGAAACCAATTAGTTTCTGAGCCCAATTCAAAGTGCTGGTTTGGACCTATAAAGCCTTAACAGCTCAGGATCACAATACCTCAAATATTGCCCCAGGCTGGATATCACCCTCTAAGATACTTCTTCATGTGCCTCTTCCATGTGTGGAGGGTGACAAAACAAGACTGGGACTTTTCTACAGTGGCTCCGTTTGTGGAAAGCTCTCCACAGCGAGCTTTGGCTGGCAACTTCATTATGCGCCTTTAGGTCCCGAGCGAAAACATTCTTCTTCAACCAGGACTTTGGCTGAATAAAGGGCGGTGATAAATGAAATATACAAATGTCTGTAGTAAGAAAAAACACATCTTTGTGGGGAGAAGCTCTCCTGCACAAAACTGCTGCATTAAAAATAAAATTTGCTATTGCATGTACAGAAAGTGGGGAAGGAGAAGGAAGGGACCAGCGGCCTTTTATGCGAGTGATTCCAAATCCTTGCATGACTTGCAGGCCACACAAATATATTTTTTTAAAGTTGACTGCCCTTTGGGGCAAATCTGGTACATCACAAAACATGTATTTCACAAATTAGTTTTCCAAAATGGTGTGTTTCCGGGCTTAGAGCAGCACACATGATGTGGAAATTCATGAAGGAGTTCCTGACCAGAGATCCAAATAAAACCAGGTAACGGAATCAAAAGATATTTATTGTGCACACCGAGGATTTATTATCCGCTTCTCACAGGATTTTTTTTCCACAAACAAAAATATAGCTGGGACTGACTGCTGAGACCATATAACACCGGTCCTGAAAGACCTACATTGACTCCCACAATTCCAAGTGTTAGTGCTGACCTTTAAAGCCCTAAATGGCCTCAGCCCAGTAACCTGAAGGAGCGTCTCCACCCCCATCGGTCCTCCTCCAAAGCCTTCTGGTGGTTCCCTGACTGCAAAAAGTGAGGATACAGGGAACCCTGCAGAGTGGCGCCCGTCCTATGGAACATCCTCCCTTCAGATGTCAAGGAAATAATAAATTGATGTTTTATTGTGTTTTTAATATTCTGTTGGGAGCCGCCCAGAGTGGCTGGGGAGGCCCAGCCAGATGAGTGGGGTATAAGTAATAAATTTATTATTATTATTATTATTATTATTATTATTATTATTATTTGTACTACTACTACTACTATAGGATTCTGCGGCAGTAACCAATCAGCTTCTAACATGTTAAGGCATGAGAAATACTACTTTCTTGTTACTCACTTTTGCCTATACAGTCCATCTATCTGTACATAACTGTATCTGCAAAGGCCTACAAACGGTATATGTTTATTGTTTGTTGTTTGAACCATTATGGTCATATGACATATATACATAAATATGGCATTAAAATACAGTATCAGTCTATATTACACACACACAAGTAAGTTTTTAGATGTCATTCCCAATTAAATCTTTACAGTCCACCATGTTCTCCTCAATGAACATTCTCAATTTTTGGGCAGCAACTTTGTCACAGATTTCTCAAACAAGACAACATATATGTGACTTTCAGTTGATCATCCGCATCAGGTATCTTACATAACAAATCAAGGATAACCTTGGTTCAGAATAGAGAGAGCATATTGGTAGAGGTCTACTGCTTAGTTAAGGCATACACAAAGATGCTGTTCTGCGATAATTTTTTATAGCGTCCCTCTAAATATTCTGAGCACATAGTCTGAAAACAAAAGTCAGAAATGCTTGCCTAAATGAACAGATTGGTAAATCAGAGGGGAAATTCTCAAGTTCGTGTCTTATTTTAATTAAATACCAATGTGGGGCAGTGTTCAAAATTAGCCAGGCGCCAGACACAGTTTGCACCTGGCTACTGGCGACTTATCACTAGACAGATGGATATACATACTCCCAAAACTGTTTTACTGAGCCTGAACTTTTGCGACAGTAAAGTATTTGGTCCTTAAGCTGCTTCCTTGCTGTACTGGAAAAGCCCTCGTGCATGGATGAAGGTGAAGAATTGCACATCGTCAAAGAGTGAGCTACTAACTCCCTACTAGGAAACACTGGTCTGCGAGTGCTCCAGTTGGAGAACAGCTTTTACCACTGTAACGGAAGCTCTTTCCACACATCAGCTTTCATAGGGTTAGTCTCCTGAATGAGTTATCCGGTGTCGAGAAAGGTGATGACTGCGGCGGTAGCTCTTTCCACACTGCAAACATTTATATGGTTTGTCCCCTGTGTGAATTCTCCTATGTGCATGAAGGGTGCTAGAGGCACTGAAGCTTTTTCTACATTCCAAGCATTTATACGGTTTGCCCCCTGTGTGAGTTCTTTGATGCAAAGTAAGGAGGCTACCGTGACCAAACCTCTTTCCACACTCCAGGCGTTCATGCGGTTTGTTCCCTGTACGAGGTGTCCGATGTCATTTAAGGTGAGAATTGCACTTGAAGCTTTCACCACACTCAATGCACTTATAAGGCTTCTCCCCTGTGTGAATTCTATGGTGCATGTTAAGGGACCTGCTGTGACGGAAGCTCTTTCCACACTCCATGCAATTATAAAGTTTCTCCCCTGTGAGTTCTTTGATGTTTAGTAAAGGTACTATAGTCACTGAAGCTCTTTCCACACTCCATGCATTTATAAGGTTTTTCACCTGTATGAAGTCGTCGATGCACATTAAGGGAGGCACTCTGATTGAAGCTCTTTCCACACTCCATGCATTTATATGGTTTTTCCCCTGTGTGAGTTCTTTGATGTTTAGTAAGGGTACTACTGTCAAAGAAACTCTTTCCACATTCCCAGCATTTATAAGGTTTCTCCCCTGTATGAGTTCTTTGATGCAAAGTAAGGTAGCCACTGTAACTGAATCTCTTTCCACACTCCATGCATTCATAAGGTTTCTCCCCTATATGAGTTATCTGATGCACATTAAGGTGGCCACTCTTTCTGAAGCTCTTTCCACACTCCATGCATTCATAAGGTTTCTCCCCTGTATGAGTTCTCTGATGCACATTAAGGTAGTCACTCTTTCTGAAGCTCTTTCCACACTCCATGCATTCATAAGGTTTCTCCCCTGTATGAGTTCTCTGATGCACATTAAGGTGGCCACTGTATCTGAAGCTCTTTCCACACTCCAGGCATTTATATGGTTTTTCCCCTGTATGAGTTTGTCGATGCACATTAAGGTTGACACTGTTTCTGAATCTCTTTCCACACTCCATGCATTCATAAGGTTTCTCCCCTGTATGAGTTCTTTGATGTTTAGTAAGGTAGCCACTGCAGCTGAAGCTCTTTCCACACTCCAGGCATTTATATGGATTTATATGGTTTTCCTGTGTGTGAATTATATGATGCCTTTTAACAGACTTGCTGCAACTGAAGCTCTTTCCACACTCCATGCATTTATAAGGTTTCTCCCCTGTATGAGTTCTTTGATGCACATTAAGGTGGCCACTGTATCTGAATCTATTTCCACACTCCAGGCATTTATATGGTTTTTCCCCTGTATGAGTTCGTCGATGCACATTAAGGGAGGCAGTCTGACTGAAGCTCTTTCCACACTCCAGGCATTTATATGGTTTTTGCCCTGTATGAGTTATTTGATGTCTAATAAGGATGCTTCTGGCACTGAAGCTCTTTCCACACTCCATGCATTCATAAGGTTTCTCCCCTGTATGAGTTATTTGATGCTCATTAAGGGAGGAACTCCGACTGAAAGTCTTTCCACACTCCATGCATTTATAAGGTTTCTCCCCTGTATGAGTTCTTTGATGCACATTAAGGGAGGAACTCCGACTGAAAGTCTTTCCACACTCCATGCATTTATAAGGCTTCTCCCCTGTATGAGTTCTTTGATGCTCATTAAGGTGGCTACTGTTTCTGAAGCTCTTTCCACACTCCATGTATTCATAAGGTTTCTCCCCTATATGAGTTCTTTGATGCTCATTAAGGGAGGAACTCCGACTGAAAGTCTTTCCACACTCCATGCATTCATAAGGTTTCTCCCCTGTATGAGTTCTTTGATGCTCATTAAGAGAGGAACTCCGACTGAAAGTCTTTCCACACTCCATGCATTTATAAGGCTTCTCCCCTGTATGAGTTCTTTGATGCTCATTAAGGTGGCTACTGTTTCTGAAGCTCTTTCCACACTCCAGGCATTTATATGGTTTTTCCCCTGTGTGAGTTTTTTGATGTCTAATAAGGATGCTTCTGGCACTGAAGCTCTTTCCACACACCATGCATTCATAAGGTTTTTCACCTGAGTGTACGCTTTGATGTCTAGCAAGGGCTGTGCGACTACAGAATCTCTTTCTGCACACAGTACATTCATGTTTTTTCTCCACCCTGTTAAGTTGATTTTCATCTTCTTGGGAAACACTGTGTTCATCCCTTGGCTTCACTGTTTCTCTCCTCTCTTGTTTGTTGGCTCCATCTTGAACCCCCAACTTCCTTTCCTTCTCTTGCACCTCACCTCTTTCTGGCCAGACTTCTGATGGCTCCTCCTCATCCAGGACCCCCCAAACATCTCCTGATGGAATAAAAATTTTAAAATAAAGGTTGATACAGCTGTTTCCTTATCAAAACTCAAGGCCTGGCACTATGTAAAGGCGTTTTACATGAAAACAATGATGTGATACCTGGTTTTAATAAAATATCACCATTTAATCAAGGGTTATTTGTATCAGAAAAGTCCTGGTGAGCAGTCCCTAAGATTAACCAAGCCATAAATAAAACAATTTAAACCAGCAGGCAATAACATCAACAGAGCCTGCCTGCCTATGGGCCTGTGTGGGGCGACTGCCTCAGGTGTCACCCCCAAAGGGGCGTCAATGCTCAGCTTTGCTGCTAGTCTCCCCGGCCTCCAGGGGCGAAGTGGAATGGGCAGCAAAGCTTTGTGAGTCCTCTCCCCTCCAGCCAAGTCCCGAAAAGGATCCTCCCCCAACAAGGGCATGTCCACAAGAGGGCAGACATTCCACCATTCAGCTTTGTCAGGATCTGAAAAGGCTCTTTGCCAGTGAATGGGGGGAGGCGTCTGCACCCCTTGGAGGTCTCGTGGGCACCACCCCACCCAACTTGCAGGGGTACGCTCCTTATGGATTTTGAGCCCCCATTGTGGGGGCAGAAGTGAGGCCACCCCTGAGCATTGATAATACAGCACTGCAACTCAGAGAAGCTTGAAAAGTCTAGATCTGCAGAGCTTGTTGAAAAACCAACATGAATAATAACAATAGTAGCATTTATTTTATTTATATCCCAACCGTCTGGCTGGGTTTTCGAAGCCTCTCTGGGTGGCTTGCAGCATATATAAAAATGCAATCAAACCTCAAATATTAAGAAACAGAAGATTCTATATATGCAACAAACAAACCAATACATCAATAGAAACCAATAACAATAACAAGATACTCAAGTATTCTACAAATTAGGATCCCCCACACAGAAGATTTTTAGCATGCTTTTTCTACCATTCTCCATGCTAGATTGCCACAATGCATTATACTTCAGGCTGCTTTAGAAGACCATTCAGAAACTACAGAGTGATGACCGGTGCAAGATGCTCTGAGCACATAAAACCTTTTCTGGGTTCCTGTCTTCAAGTCAAGGTGCTGATTTTGACTTATGTAGCTCAATGGCTGCTTCTCATGAATCCACCTAGAGCCTGCACTCATCATCAGAGGTCCTTCTCACAGTGCCCTCTCCAACTGAGGTGCAAAGAGAGGCAATACGGAATGCGTCTTTCAGTGCTGGCTCGCCACCTAAAGAATGCTCTCCCCCAGGGAGGCAACCCAGAAGCCATCACTGGCTAATTGTAGCAGAGAAGCAATAATATTTATTCTCAGCCAGGCTTCTGGCTTTTAACTTGGGAGAAAAACAAACACTGTGACCTCCTTTAGCGGAGCTGAAGGGAGGCACTCCGAGGAACCCATACCTATTATAACTATTAATGAAGGCGAAAAGGATCCTTACCCTGAGAGGCCACCATCTCATGAACCTCCACCATGACGTCCTTGTACAGAGCTCTCCGTAGGGCCCAGTTGTCGTCAGTGAAATGCAAGGACACCTGTCAAAGCTCACTGATCCCTGGAAGGACAGAACAATTCCCTTCCTTATAGACACTCCAAGGCAAGGTGTGGAAACCATCTCCCCTCAGCTCCCCCTCCGATGATTGATGGGGCAACTGGAGATTTTACCTTCAGTGTTTATTTGTTTTTTTAATAAGATGTGAAAATCTGGATAACTAAATTTAAGACTGGGGGAAATGAGTGATTTGTCCCACCCCATACTCCCTCCTTCCTCAAGTGTGTAAAGACCATACATGCTGCCCAAGAGGCAAAATGGGAAGTGGAGAGGGATAATTTTTTCAATGATGGCTTTATGCATACTGGTTTCTAAATTGGTTTGTGGGTTTTAGTTGTGTTCTAGCTCCCATTGGATCACTGTGCCACTTGAGAGACCTTTTGAATTAGCTGTTTAGAAATCTTGAACATAAGATAAAATTACTACAGCTGCAGATGGCCAGTTATATCCCCAGGGGCCTACCTTTTTTAATGATATATGTTTAGTACGTACATTTTGCAGAGGAAAAGTTTTTTCTCATGGTTTAATTTGCAGTGGACCTATGGCCTTCGATACAATAAAATGCTAAAGAGTCTTAACTGAGGAGGATCCTCTCCTGCTATAGAGTCTGCAGCTCCTTCTGCACTCTATGGGGCGCTACCTTTGAAGGTGACCCGGAAACTAGATCAAATCCAGAATGCAGCAGCTAGACTGGTAACTGGGAGCAGCAGCCAACTAAGACCTGAAAGACCTACATTAGCTCCCAGTATGTTTCCGAGCAAAATTCAAAGTGTTGGTGCTGACCTTTAAAGCCCTAAATGGCCTCAGCCTGTATACCTGAAGGAGCATCTCCACCCCATCGCTCAGTCCTGACACTGAGGCCCAGCTCCAAGGGCCTTCTGGCGGTTCCCTCCCTGCGAGGTTACAGGGAACCAGGCAGAGGGCCTTCTCGGTAGTAGCACCCGCCCTGTGGAAAGCCCTCCCATCAGATGTCAAGGAAATAAACAACTACCTGACTTTAAGAAGACATCTGAGGGCAGCCCCGTTCAGGAAAGCTTTTAATGTTTCATCTTTTATAGTGCTTTTAATTTTCTGTTGAGAGCCGCCCAGAGTGGCTGGGGAAACGCAGCTAAATGGGCGGGGTATGAAGGAATAAAATAATAATTATTCCTCCTGCTCCTCTCTGGCTGGCAGGAGACTCTCCTGACTCCCTGTTTACTCCCTGCCATTCCTCCCCATTCCCTGCCCTGCGGCCTTTGCTGGGCGCTCCTTCTGCGTTCTCTGGACAGAGGAGCGGGAGAAAAGGCCGCAGGATGAGGCCAGAGGCCGGTCAAGGCCAGCGAGGAGCGTCGCTTCGGCCTCCCGCTTCCCCTCCCAGGAGAAGACGACCTTTCCCCGTCGCCCCTGAGTTCCCCCCAGGAGGGACGCGGCTCCCTCCCTCTCGCCCCCCGATTCCGCCCCTGGCTCGGCCCCCCCGACCCCCCAGTTACCCGCCTCCAGGGAGGACAGCATCAACCCGGGGAAGCGGAACAGGAAGCGGAAGCGCCTCCTCTCTCCCCCAGTCTTCCCTTCCGCTCTAGGAATCGAAGCTCTATCGCCGCAGTTAACCCTTGCGGAGCCGCGGGGTTGGAGCCTCTTGGCTGCTCCGGGCAGAGAGGGAGGAGGAGCGCCCGGCTGGTCTCCGGCTCTGAAGCAGGAAGGGGAGGCCCTGCAGGATCAGGCCAGCGACGCCCCCAGGACAGAATCCCTCCTCCGCAGGTGCTCCAAGCAAGATCCGAGTTCAAGAGCAGCTTTATCCTCACCTTTAGTATTCTACTTATTTATATCCCGCCTTTTTCCCAGACCAAGAGCCAAGGCGGCTTACAAAGGGGTTGCCATGGTTATAAATTCTAAAAGGCAGGTGGCATTAAGAGGCAAGGAACTGCAATTGTTTCAAAGATCCTGGTTGAAATCAGAATTAGGAAAAAAAATTAAAGATGCGCATATTTTGTGAAATCAGCTGAGAAGAGAGGTCCAGAGGCTGTAAAAAGATGAGTGCTTTAAATATTTTCAAATGACAGAATACCTGACAGAATCTTGAGTTTGGATTGGCTATTTTGGATCAAACTCAGTCCTTTCCAAGTGTGCCTCTAAAATGGTGCATGCACACAGGGAAACAAACCCCCACGAGGGACCTTGGTTTCCTGGCTTACAATAGCACACACGATGTGAAAATTCATGAAGGAGGTCCTGACCGGAGATCAAAATAAAACTAGGTAACGGAATAAAAAAAATATTTATTGTGCACACAGGTAGGGCTCGTGTCACATGATTTTTTCCCCACGCACCAAAATATAGTTGGGACTGGCCACTGAGACCACATAACACCTGTCCTGAAAGACCTACATTGGCATCGGATGACAATCAACCAAAGACCCGGTTAAAGAGGAACGTTTTTGCCTGAATTCAAGCTCGTCCAGTTGAAGTTGAAGGTCAGAAGATTCAGGGCAAGACAAAAAGAAGGTCTTGTTCACACAGCACATTATTAAACGATGGAACTCTCTTCCACAAGAGGCAGTGACGGCCACAAACTTGGATGGTGTTAAAATACAATTGGAAAAGATTCATATAGAGGAGACGGCTATCAATGGCTGCCTGCCACAACAGCTACCATGCATTCCATCTCCACTGCAGTGATGCTTCTTGGTCCAACTTGCTGGGAACTCCTTCTCTCAATTCCACCTTCCATTGGCCGGCTTTCTTGAGCACGCAAAATTGATTAGGATTGCCAAGGTTGTTGTTTTTTCCCCCTGGCCTTGCTCCTGTGCAGTTTAACATTCACCACCAGGTACCTGGCAATGTGGCATGAGAGCCTCCTGTTGCAGGAATTTATGTATAGATTATGTATAGATTTTGGGGGTGGGATGCCCCTCCAGCAGATATCATGCGCATGCAACCCACTACCCAAAATCAGCACAATCACTTTTGTGACTTTTGTAATTTGTCCCCACAAAACACTTCATCACAGTTTCTTCCTGTCTATTCAAAGGGCCTCTGCTGCACGATACCAAATGTAAGAATTCACTGATAAATGTATCTATGTACTGGCTCACTGGGAAAACTTCAGAAATTCATATAGACATGTGAGCTCAGCTACTGAGCAGCCCCTCTGCCTGAGTGATAATCCCTGGCATCCTGATACCTGAGTGCCAGACAGGTAAAAAGTAAAGGGGACCCCAGACCATTAAGTCCAGTCGTGATCGACTCTGGGGTTGCGGCGCTCATCTCGCTTTATTGGCCAAGGGAGCCAGCGTACAGCTTCCGTGTCATGTGGCCAGTATGACTAAGCCGCTTCTGGCAAACCAGAGCAGCGCACGGAAACGCCGTTTACCTTCCCGTCGGTGGTACCTATTTATCTACTTGCACTTTGATGTGCTTTCGAACTGCTAGGTTGGCAGGAGCAGGGACCAAGCAACGGGAGCTCACCCCGTTGTGGGGATTCGAACCACCGACCTTCTGATTGGCAAGTCCTAGACTCTGTGGCTTAACCCACAGCACCACCCACGTCCCTTGCCAGACAGGTAGCCATTCCAGAAAAAACAAAGCCAGACAATGATAAAAGGGTGTGATTAACTTGGCTGGGAAACAGGGAAATGTAAATATCTTTTTTGTTACACTTGATGGGTGTTTGGTGGAGGGCAAGGAGAACCATGGGGCAGGGACCAGAATGCTCAGATTACTGCCACCAGACCTCCCCTTTCATGATGTAACCATGATGTATGAGTGATGTAGTTTTGGGAGGGTGTAACATGGGGATTAGCAGCTAATAAAAGTTTGGGTTCTCTTTTGTTCGGGGTTTCCATCTTGTTCCACCTTGTGGCAGGTGGGAATCCTGTTGCGACAGTCTTCAGTAAAGACCAAGCCTACTGGCTGCTGTTTTGCTCTGGTATTCCTGGCTGGTGTCCTTGTTTTTTGTCCAAGGGAGCCCTCAGATTTCTCCGTTAACACTCCCAACCCCGGCCCCCTTCCCATTTGTGGAAGAGCTTCGTTTATGCCTTTCTTGGAGTCTTTTGAAGGCACAGGAGCAAAGAGAGAGATGTGGAAAGTGGCAACCTTAATTTATGCAGCATAAGGAAATGATTGCAGATTACTAGTGAATAATAATAATAATAATAATAATAATAATAATAATAATAATTTATTAATTATTTATACCCCGCCCATCTGGCTGGGCTTCCCCAGCCACTCTGGGCGGCTTCCAAAAAATATTAAAATACTGTAATACATCAAACATTAAAAGCTTCCCTAAGTAAGGTCCCCAACACAGGAAACAAGAAGCTGTTGTAGGTTGGGGGGAGATCATGGAGGGATGCTTACCTGCGGAGTGATTAACCTACCTGGATCTCTCAGTGCACGGAGCACATCTCTCCAATGAGCCTAATAATTCGGTTAGGGGAAGAGAATGAGGGAGTCCTGCTTTCCCCAGCACACGAAATTATTTGCCTTAATCTTGCATTTCCCTCCCTGCGGCCGCCTTCAGCATCTCTGCCAAAGCAAGAAGAAACTCACGTGGAACACTTTGCATTTTCCCCCCTTTCAGATCTGCCGAAGAGGAAAGGGGCACACTCTCTCTCCCCCCCTCCCCAAATCTCCTCCTCTTTGCAATCTTCTGCTCTAGGAATGTGGGCTCAGATGCTGTTGCTGCTGTTAACCATTGAAGAGCAAACAGGGAGGGAGCTGCCTCTTTTTGGCATCCTTCAGAGATAGAGCAGGAAAGGCGGGTGATCTCAGGTGCGTGTAAAATAGCTGAATGCCTCTCCGTGAAAGAAGCAGTAGCTCCTTGCTTATAGAAAGCTAGCTTGCCAGGGAACAGGGGGAATGAAAACCTTTCTCCCCTGGCCCCTGGAATTTTAATTTGTGGCAACTGGGAAAAGGGCAAATCCCATGTTAGGGGTTATTAGGAACCTAAGAATAACTCTACAGGCCATGAGGCAGATGGAGGCAGCCACTTCAGGCCATAGCTGTCAACTTTTCCCTTTTCTTGCGAGGAATCCTATGCGGAATAAGGGAATTTCCTTTAAAAAAGGGAAAAGTTGACAGCTATTGTTATGTACTGATGTTCTCACCCTGGGCCAGCAGGGGGATACTGTAGATAGTTATGCAACTGAAGGATTGAAAGTGACGTTCTGTGATTGGATAGTTTGTATGCAAATGAAGGATCGAAAAGTGATCTTCTGTGATTGGATAGTTTTAGAAAGTTGCAACAGTTACAATTGTTCTGGAGCTCTATATAAGCAGGCTGACTGAGCTCCTCAGTTAGTTCTGTTCTGGCATCTGAATAAAGAAGAGCTGTTTGAAGAATCGCTGTGTTGTCTGATATGTTCACCCGCAACTTAACAGCTATGCTTCAGGCAGTGGAAGCAAATACTAATACTAATCATTTATTTATTGTACCCCATCCATCTGACTGGGTTGCCCCAGCCATTCTGCACCTGGCTGATCCAACAGGGTCATTCTTAGGTTCTTAATAACCCCTAGCATAGGATTTGCCCTCTTGGCAGTTGCCACAAATTCCAGGGGAAAAGGTTCTGTCCTCATCTGTTCCCTGACATGCTGGCTTTCTATAAGCCAGGATTTGCTGCTTCTTTCATGGAGAAGCATTCAGCTATCTCCCACAGGTTCCCTAAGTCTGCTCCTCTCCCAAGCAACCTGAGATTTCTTCGCTTTATCTCCCTGTGCTCCACCCTCTTCATCCCTTTGCAGATTCTGAGTGATCAAGGGGGAGGGGAGCCGGTCAGAGCAGGAGGGGGAGACCCCCTAACTTAGTCACCAGCCTGACTCATCTCTGCCTCCTCTCTGCCACAAAATACTTTTAACACCATACAGCTTCCTTCACCCATTAATACCTTGGTTCATGAGGGTCACTTTTCCTCAGTTACCCACTCTCTAAGCCAGGGGTCCTTAAACTTTTTAAACATTGGGCCGGTGCGCTGTCTCTCAGACACTGTTGTGGGCCGGACTATATTTTTTTTGGGGGGGGGAATAATGAACGAATTCCTATGCACATTGCGTGTTATAGCTAATGACTTGCAGTTCAAACAATGTGCATTAAAGGCAAAGGAGGAATTGGCTAAATGGTAGGGAAAGATGGAGTTTTCCCACTGGAGCTATAGAAAGTGGAAACTGTGCCTTTTAAACTTGCTCATAAAGGATCTAGAGTTAGGGGGAGAGGAAGCCAAGTTTGCCTGTGACACAGGAACTTGCCAAACTGAGTGAATGCGCTGCAAAATAAGTAAGACAGCAAATCCAATTCAGTTTCCATGAGCGTCAAGTGATGTCTGTCTCTGCTGAAAAGTCTCGATTTCCCTCGGTGTCCCAGTGGGTCAAGGAGCCTCCCCTCCCCAGCTGCCGGCCCCCCCAGGAGCCCCAATACTTCGCCTATGAGAGCCTGGATGACCCTGTCCACAGACATCTGCAGCTGCCCCTTGTCTGCCCGGCTCAGCTTGGCCTGTAGTCCTCCAGAAGGCGCAGCGCTCGCTGGGTGCCTGCAAAAGGGGCACTGTTGCTGCAGGAAGCCCTTCTCCACCCCACCCGGACCCCAGCCCGGCTCTTCCCGCACAGGCGGCTGCGCCCAGGGATGCCCTTGCTGCCTTGCTCGGTCTGCACTCTGCACGCACTCAGAGGCTCCTGAGCAGCGGCGACACCCACATAGGCGCCCCGGAGGCAGCAGCGGCTCCTCCTCCTGCCCCGCGAAGGGGCAGCTCGGGGCCGGGCGAGACAGGAGGAAGCCATTGTGGTTGTTGTTTAGTCGTTTAGTCGTGTCCGACTCTTGGTGACCCCATGGACCAGAGCATGCCAGGCACCTCTGTCCTGCACTGCCTCCTGCAGTTTGGTCAAACCCATGCTGGTAACCTCAAAAACACTATCCAACCATCTTGTCCTCTGTCGCCCCCTTCTCCTTGTGCCCTCCATCTTTCCCAACATCAGGGTCTTTTCCAGGGAGTCTTCTCTTCTCATGAGGTGGCCAAAGTATTGGAGCCTCAGCTTCAGGATCTGTCCTTCCAGTGAGCACTCAGGGCTGATTTCCTTAAGAATGGAGAGGTTTGATCTTCTTGCAGTCCATGGGACTCTCAAGAGTCTCCTCCAGCACCATAATTCAAAAGCATCAATTCTTCGGCGATCAGCCTTCTTTAAAATGAAGAATGATTTTAATCAACATAAACTTACAGTGGTACCTTGGGTTACAGACGCTTCAGGTTACAGACGCTTCGGGTTACAGACTCTGCTAACCAGAAATAGTACCACGGGTTAAGAACTTTGCTTCAGGGTGAGAACAGAAACCGCGCGGTGGCAGCAGTGGGAGGCCCCATTAGCTAAAGTGGTGCTTCAGGCTAAGAATAGTTTCAGGTTAAGAACGGACTTCTGGAACGAATTAAGTTCTTAACCCAAGGTACCACTCTATAAATATTTCAATGGGAAGTATGGGCCTGCTAATTTATGTTGGTCAGGAGAGAATCAGCTAAATAATCATGGGCGGGCGTTTTTCTCTCCCCCACCCCACCCCCCAAAAGCTGCAAAACGTGGGAGCAGTGGGAATGGCAAGCCTGGAAAGTGAGAGGAAGATAAGAGAGAGGGGCTTAGGAAGGGAGAAAGCAGAGTGGGGGGTTTGTGTGTCAAATTCAGGAGGTAGCTGCACTTTTCGAAATGCTTCTCTGCTTTGGAACTTGCAGAGTTCCACCCTACCCCATCTTCTTCCGCCACCCCAGAGATTAAAATGGTAGCGCTGGG
This sequence comes from Podarcis pityusensis, assembly GCF_964106645.2. Lineage (NCBI taxonomy): Eukaryota > Metazoa > Chordata > Lepidosauria > Squamata > Lacertidae > Podarcis > Podarcis pityusensis. Next base: position 119,419,151 of record NC_138029.1, read on the forward strand.
TGGCACCCGCCCACTCTCGCTAACCTGCAGCCCTTCAGGGATCTCTCCCTAGAGAGAGCCAACCCCTTCCAGAAGAAGTTAAAACTTGCAAAGGCTACCAAAGCATGAAATTGAATTCTCCTCACACACACCCCCGCCATAAAAAAAGGACAGGGGGAACTTGCAAAAAGGGCTGGCTCACATGAGTAGACTGGCGCCGGTGCGCAGAGAAAGAGACGCTGAGCTTTTCTTGAAAACATCCCAAACTCCTCCAACAGTGGCAGGTTGCAAAGGCGAGACGTGCATGCTGGGTGGGGTATGCGGGGCTTGCGAGATGGGAAGGAGAGTGGTGGGGAAGCGGGAGACCTGGAGGGGCGGCGACTGAGCCGCGAGGGGCCCCAGCAGCGGTGCTGCCTTCCGCCTGAAGCGCCTGCGCACAACGCCTCCTGGCCGCCGCCATTTCCTGCTCCGCCCTCTCCACGTCTGGCCTGGGACCCCCACAGCACCAGAAGCCAGACAGCCAGCAGCAGCAGCAGCAGCAGCAGCAGCGAGAACTGAATTTAGGACCTTGGCGGGCCTGATCCGGCCTGTGGGCCGTAGTTTGAGGACCCCTGTCTTAACCTGACCCTCTCTCTTCTCAAATCCATCCCTATCTTCTCAAATCAAGCCCCATCTCTTCACCTGACCCGTAGCCCTATCTCTCTCTCCCTCCCTCCCTCTTTTTATCCTCCCTCTCAAAGTTCTGCTCCTCCCCCTTCTGTGACTTTGTAGCCAATCAGTGACAGGCTCCTTCACTCTGCCAGAATTTCAGGGAGACTGCGCCAGCAGACTCTGGCCTGGCTGTGCTGTCCGTCACACCTGTAGGTAGGGCTTGTGTCACATGATTTTTTCCCCACGCACCAAAATATAGTTGGGACTGGCCACTGAGACCACATAACACCATTCCTGAAAGACCTACATTGGCTCCCAGTACATTTCCGAGCACAATTCCAAGTGTTGGTGCTGACCTTTAAAGCCCTAAACGGCCTCAGCCCAGTATACCTGAAGGAGCGTCTCCACCCCCATCGTTCAGCCTGGACACTCAGGTCCAGTTCCGAGGGCCTTCTGGTGGGTCCCTCACTGCAAAAAGTGAGGTTACAGGGAACCAGGCAGAGGGCCTTCTCGGTTGTAGCACCCGCCCTGTGGAACACCCTCCCATCAGATGTCAAGGAAATAAACAACTATCTGACTTTCATAAGACATCTGAAGGCAGCCCTGTTTAGGGAAGCTTTTAACATTGGATGTTTTATCGTGCTTTTAATATTCTGTTGGGAGCCACCCAGAGTGGCTGGGGAGGCCCAGCCAGATGGGCGGTGTATAAATTATTATTATTATTATTATTATTGCTACACAAATGCCATAGCTCCTCTGGTGTTTGGGGGTACACAGCCAAATGCAGCATTTTGCGGCAGTAAACAATCAGCTTCTAACATGTTAAGGCATGAGAAATACTATTTTGTTGTTACTGACTTTTGCCTATACACTGAATCTATCTGAACGTAACTGTATCTGCAAAAGCCTACAAGCTGTACATGTTTATTGTTGACTGAACCATTATGGCCATATGCAATATATACATAAATACAGTGGTACCTCGAGTTACAGATGCTACAGGTTACAGACTCCGCTAACCCAGAAATAGTACCTCGGGTTAAGAACTTTGCTTCAGGATGAGAACAGAAATTGCGGCCCGGCGGCAGCGGGAGGCCCCATTAGCTAAACTGGTGCTTCAGGTTAAGAACAGTTTCAGGTTAAGAACAGACCCCAAGAACGAATTAAGTTTTTAACCTGAGGTACCACTGTACAGCTTTAAAATACAGTATCAGCCTATATTACACACACACACACACACACACACACACACAAATAAGTTTTTAGATTTCATTCCCAATTAAATATTTACAGTCCACCATGTTTTCCTCAATGAACTTTCTCAGTCTGGGGGCAGCAACTGCAGATCTCACAACTTTGTCACAGATTTCTCAAACCAGACAACAAATATGTGACTTTCAGTAATAATCACAATAATTTATTATTTATACCCCACCCATCTGTGTGGGTTTCCCCAGCCACTCAGGGCGGCTTCCAACAAAATATTAAAATACACTCGTCCATCAAACATTAAAAGCTTCCCTAAACAGGGCTGCCTTCAGATGTCTTCTATAAGTCTGGTAGTTTCTATAAGTCTGTTGTCTTCTATAAGTCTGTTTTCTGCAGATGCAATAGAGGCGGTGGTCTTCTTCACCGTCACTATCGCCACTTGGTAGGCTCCACATTGAGCTCTAACCCATGTGCGGTCAGATGCAGAATGAGTCATCCACCACCGGCACTCTAGCCATCTCAGTGATTGTTTCATTGCCCTTAGACCGGTGGAAAACCACAGAGCTGCCCAGGCTCCATGCAATCAGAGAGGGCGCTTCAGAGCCAAACAGTCAATAGCCCTGGTTAACTCCGCATTACAGTGGGCCACCAGGGAATCAGCTGAAAGGCCATCAACATGGGATAAAGCATCCCCTACCACTCTCTGGAAACCATTTAGATCCATTAAGTGGCGGGGGCGGACCATCCAAATCGCTCCCACCCCCCTGCAGAGGGGAAGGGTCACAGAGAAGTCCAGTTGCACCAGGAAGTGCTCTGACCATGGCACTTCTTTCGCTTCGCTTTTATTAGTGTCAGATCGCCAACATCTATAGAGGTCAAGGGCTATGAGCTGGGCCAGGCTAATTCAGGGGCGGTCCTATGGAGGCCATAGTTTCCATGAAGTCCCAAGAGGTCCCTTGCAAGGTCGTGTTGGCGTGGATGTTAAAATCCCCCAGGACAACCAAACTAGGTGTCTCCAAGAGAACATTCACCACAAACTGAAGCAGCTCGGGCAGGGAATCCTTGGTGCAGCGGGGAGGTCAGTACACCAAAAGGAATCCTGTACTGCCCCATTGCCCAACTTCCAGAACATGCACTCAGAGAACTGGGTCTTCCCAATAGGACGCCTGGTGCAGACTAATGACTTCCTAAAAATCACTGCGACCCCCTCCCTCCCCGCCCACATGACCTGGGTTGCTGTGCGTAAGAGAAGCCAGGTGGGCAAGCAGCGGCAAGGACAGGCCCATCAGCTTCATCCAACCAAGTCTCTGTTACACATGCCAGGTCAAGTCCTCCATCCACGATCAAGTCATGGATGGCAGTGGTCTTATGAATCATTGATCTGGCATTGCACAGCAGAACCTTCAGGTCATGTGGGTATCCATTGCTGATTCCAGTATCCGTCCGGTCAAGACCAGACCCGGAGGCAGGGATAGTCCTCAAACAACGACTAAACCTGCCTCCTCGGTAATGACATGGTCTGGTCTTAGTGTAACTCCTCCTCCTACCCGTGATCACTAAGATCGGTTGTCCCAGTGCATCCCTCCCTGTGGAACTTGCCCCAGCCATTTTGTTGGCTGGGACCCACACCCAGGCAGCTCTGACCTCCTCCCCTTAAGAACAAAATAAAACCTATTTAAAAAAAAACAGTAAAACAATAAAAACCAAAAACAGTAAAAGTTACAAACATACCAAAATTAGACCAATTTCCAAACACGACTAAACATCCATCCCCCACGCCAGAAATAATTTTAAAGGTAAAAAATAAAAATTTAGAATATTTTAAAAATAACTGTGTGCTGTTCTGAGTTCTCCTGGGGAGAGACAGCAGCCGCCTCAGCTGTCCTTATGAGGCCTGCCAGGCCCTGCCCTGGCCAGGTGGTGAGTGGTAGGAACGGGGCACTCAGGCAGGGGAGTCCTCCTGGGCAGTTGATTACACGCATTGGGTATCTTACATAATCAAACAAGGATAAACTTGGTTCAGAATAGAGCATATTGGTAGCGATCTACTGCTTAGTTACAGCATATACAAAGAAGCTCTTCTGCAAGAATTTTTTATAGTGTCCCTCTAAATATTCTGAGCACATAGTCTGAAAACAAAACTGAGAAATGCTTGCCTAAAGGAACAGATCGGTAAATCAGAGGGGAAATTCTCAAGTTCATGTCTTATTTTAATTAAATACCAATGTGGGGCAGTGTTCAAAATTAGCCAGGCACCAGACACATTTTGCACCTGGCTATTGGCAACTTATCACTAGACAGCTATTGCAACTAAAGCTCTTTCCACACCCCAAAAATGTATGTTGTTTGTCCCCTGTACGAGTTATTTCATGCACAGTAAAGAAACTACTATAACTGAAGCTCTTTACACACATCAACTTTCATAGGGTTAGTCCCCTGAAGGAGTTCTCCAGTGTCGAGAAAGGTGGTTACTGTGGCGGTAGCTCTTTCCACACTCCAAACATTTGTAGGGTTTGTCCCGTGTGAATTCTCTTATGTGCATGAAGGATGTTAGAGTCACTGAAGCTTTTTCTACATTTCAAACATTTATACGGTTTCTCCCCCGTATGAGTTCGTCAATGCACATTAAGGGAGGCAGTCTGACTGAAGCTCCTTCCACACTCCAGGCATTTATATGGTTTTTCCCGTGTGAGTTCTTTGATGTTTAGTAAGGTAGGCACTGCTGCTGAAGCTCTTTCCACACTCCAGGCATTTATATGGTTTTTCCCCTGTATGAGTTTTTTGATGTCTAATAAGGATGCTTCTGGCACTGAAGCTCTTTCCACACTCCATGCATTTATATGGATTTATATGGTTTTCCTGTGTGTGAATTATATGATGCGTTTTAACAGACTTGCTGCAACTGAAGCTCTTTCCACACTCCATGCATTTATAAGGTTTTTCACCTGTATGAGATCTTCGATGCACATTAAGGGAGGCACTCTGATTGAAGCTCTTTCCACACTCCATGCATGTATATGGTTTTTCCCCTGTGTGAGTTCTTTGATGTTTAGTAAGGGTACTACTGTCAAAGAAACTCTTTCCACATTCCCAGCATTTATAAGGTTTCTCCCCTGTATGAGTTCTTTGATGCAAAGTAAGGTAGCTACTGGATCTGAAGCATTTTCCACACTCCATGCATTCATAAGGTTTCTCCCCTGTATGAGTTATCTGATGCACATTAAGTTGGCCACTGTTTCTGAATCTCTTTCCACACTCCATGCATTCATAAGGTTTTTCACCTGAGTGTACGCTTTGATGTGTAGCAAGGGCTGAGCGACTACAGAATCTCTTTCCGCACACAGTACATTCATGTTTTTTCTCCACCCTGTTAAGTTGATTTTCATCTTCTTGGGAAACACTGTGTTCATCCCTTGGCTTCACTGTTTCTCTCCTCTCTTGTTTGTTGGCTCCATCTTGAACCCCCAACTTCCTTTCGTTCTCTTGCGCCTCACCTCTTTCTGGCCAGACTTCTGATGGCTCCTCCTCATCCAGGACCCCCCAAACATCTCCTGATGGAATAAAAATTTTAAAATAAAGGTTGATACAGCTGTTTCCTTATCAAAACTCAAGGCCTGGCACTATGTTAAAGGTGTTTTACATAAAAATCAATGGTGTGATACCTGGTTTTAATGAAATATCACCATTTAATGAAGGGTTATTTGTATCAGAAAAGTCCTGGTGAGCAGTCCCTAAGATTAACCAAGCCATAAATAAAACAATTTAAACCAGCAGGCAATAACATCAACAGAGCCTGCCTGCCTATGGGCCTGTGTGGGGCGGCTGCCTCAGGTGTCTCCCCCAAAGGGGCGTCACTGCTCAGCTTTGCTGCTAGTCTCCCCGGCCTCCAGGGGCGAAGTGGGATGGGCAGCAAAGCTTTGTGAGTCCTCTCCCCTCCAGCCAAGTCCCGAAAAGGATCATCCCCCAACAAGGGCATGTCCACAAGAGGGCAGACATTCCACTACTCAGGTTTGTCAGGATCTGAAAAGGCTCTTTGCCAGTGGATGGGGGGTGGCGGCTCTGCACTCCTTGGAGGTCTCGTGGGGTGAGGGGGGGGGGACATGCAACAAACAAACCAATACATCAATAGAAACCAATATCACTAACAAGATACTCAAGTAGTCTACAAATTAGGATCCCCCACACAGAAGATTTTTAGTATGCTTTTTCCACCATTCTCCACGCTAGATTGCCACAATGCATTATACTTCAGGCTGCTTTAGAAGACCGTTCAGAAACTACAGAGTGATGACCGGTGCAAGATGCTCTGAGCACATAAAACCTTTTCTGGGTTGCTGTCTTCAATTCAAGGTGCTGATTTTGACCTATGTAACTCAAGGACTGAAGGGATGCAGGTGGCGCTGTGGGTTAAACCACAGAGCCTAGGACTTGCCGATCAGAAGGTTGGCGGTTCGAATCCCTGCGATGGGGTAAGCTCCCGTTGCTCGGTCCCAGCTCCTGCCAACCTAGCAGTTCGAAAGCACGTCAAAAGTGCAAGTAGATAAATAGGTACCGCTCCGGCGGGAAGGTAAACGGAATTTCCGTGCACTGCTCTGGTTCGCCAGAAGCGGCTTAGTCATGCTGGCCACATGACCCGGAAGCTGTACACCGGCTCCCTCAGCCAATAAAGTGAGATGAGCGCCGCAACCCAGAGTCGGTCACGACTGGACCTAATGGTCAGGGGTCCCTTTACCTTTACCTTTAACTCAAGGACTGCTTCTCATGAATCCACCTAGAGCCTGCACTCATCATCAGAGGTCCTTCTCACAGTGCCCTCTCCAATTGAGGTGCAAAGAGAGGCAATACGGAATGCGTCTTTTAGTGCTGGCTCCCCACCTAAAGAATGCTCTTCCACAGAGAGGCAACCCAGAAGCCTTCACTGGCTAATTGTAGCAGAGAAGCAAGAATATTTATTCTCAGCCAGGCTTCTGGCCTCTAACTTGGGAGAAATACGAACACTGTGACCTCCTTTAGCGGAGCTGAAGGAAGGCACTCTGAGCCACTGAGGAACCCATACCTATTATAACTATTAATGAAGGCGAAAAGGATCCTTACCCTGAGAGGTCACCATCTCATGAACCTCCACCATGACGTCCTTGTACAGAGCTCTCTGCAGGGCCCAGTTGTCGTCAGCAAAATGCAAGGACACTTGTCAAAGCTCACTGATCCCTGGAAAGACAGAACAATTCCCTTCCTTATAGACACTCCAAGGCAAGGTGTGGAAACCATCTCCCCTCAGCTCCCCCTCCGATGATTGATGGGGCAACTGGAGATTTTACCTTCAGCGTGTGTTTGTTTTTTAATAAGATGTGAAAATCTGGATAACTAAATTTAAGTCTGGGGAAAATGAGTGTTTTGTCCCACCCCATACTCCCTCCTTCCTCCCCTTCCTCAGGTGTGTAAAGACCAAACATGCTGCCCAGCAGGCAAAATGGGAAGTGGAGAGGGATGATTTTTTTCAATGATGGCTTTATGCATAAAGTAAAGGTAAAGGGACCACTGACCATTAGGTCCAGTCGTGGCCAACTCTGGGGTTGCGGCGCTCATCTCGCTTTACTGGCCGAGGGAGCCTGTGTACAGCATCTGGGTCATATGGCCAGCATGACTAAGCCACTTCTGGCGAACCAGAGCAGCACATGGAAACGCCATTTACCTTCCCCGCCAGAGCGGTACCTATTTATCTACTTGCACTTTGAGGTGCTTTCGAACTGCTAGGTTGGCAGGAGCAGGGACCGAGCAATGGGAGCTCACCCCGTCGCGGGGATTCAAACTGCCGACCTTCCGATTGGCAAGCCCAAGACTCTGTAGTTTAACCCACAGCGCCACCCGCGTCCCGGGCTTTATGCATACTGGTCTCTAAACTGTTTTGTGAATTTTAATTGTGTTCTAGCTACCATTGGATCACTACGCCACTTGAAGGACCTTTTGGATCAGGTGTTTAGAAATTTTGAAAATAAGATAAAATTTCTACAGCTGCAGATGGCCAGTTATATCCCCAGGGGCCCACCTTTTTAAAGCCCTAAACAATCTTGGCCCAGTATACCTGAAGAAGCATCTCCACCCCCCATCGTTCAGCGTGGACACTGAGATCCAGTTCCGAGGGCCTTCTGGTGGGTCCCTCACTGCAAAAAGTGAGGTTACAGGGAACCAGTCAGAGGGCCTTCTCGATAGTAGCACCCGCCCTGTGGAAAGCCCTCCCATCAGATGTCAAGGAAATAAACAACTATCTGACTTTAAGAAGACATCTGAGGGCAGCCCCGTTCAGGAAAGCTTTTAATGTTTCATCTTTTGTAGTGCTTTTAATTTTCTGTTGAGAGCCGCCCAGAGTGGCTGGGGAAGCCCAGCTAAATGGGCGGGGTATGAAGGAATAAAATAATAATTATTCCTCCTGCTCCTCCCTGGCTGGCAGGAGACTCTCCTGACTCCCTGTTTACTCCCTGCCATTCCTCCCCATTCCCTGCCCTGCGGCCTTTGCTGGGCGCTCCTTCTGCGTTCTCTGGACAGAGGAGCGGGAGAAAAGGCCGCAGGATGAGGCCAGAGGCCGGTCAAGGCCAGCGAGGAGCGTCGCTTCGGCCTCCCGCTTCCCCTCCCAGGAGAAGACGACCTTTCCCCGTCGCCCCTGAGTTCCCCCCAGGAGGGACGCGGCTCCCTCCCTCTCGCCCCCCGATTCCGCCCCTGGCTCGGCCCCCCCGACCCCCCAGTTACCCGCCTCCAGGGAGGACAGCATCAACCCGTGGAAGCGGAACAGGAAGCGGAAGCGCCTCCTCTCTCCCCCAGTCTTCCCTTCCGCTCTAGGAATCGAAGCTCTGTCGCCGCTGTTAACCCTTGCGCAGCCGCGGGGTAGGAGCCTCTTGGCTGCTCCGGGCAGAGAGGGAGCCCGGCTGGTCTCCGGCTCTGAAGCAGGAGGGGGAAACCCGGCTGCAGGATCAGGCCAGCGGCGCCCCCAGGACTGAATCCCTCCTCCGCAGGCGCTCCAAGCAGGATCTGAGTTCAAGAGCAGCTTTATCCTCACCTTTAGTATTCTACTTATTTATATCCCGCCTTTCTCCCAGACCGAGAGCCAAGGCGGCTTACAAAGGGGTTGCCATGGTTATAAATTCTAAAAGGCAGGCGGCATTAAGAGGCAAGGAACTGCAATTGTTTCAAAGATCCTGGTTGAAATCAGAATTAGGAAAACAAAATTAAAGATGCACATATTTTGTGAAATCAGCTGAGAAGTCCAGCGGCTGTAAAAAGATGAGGGCTTTAAATATTTTCAAATGACAGAATACCTGACAGAATCTTGAGTTTGGATTGGCTATTTTGGATCCAACTGAGTCCTTTCCAAGTGTGCCTCTAAAATGGTGCATGCACACAGGCAAACAAACCCCCACAAGGGACCTTGGTTTCCTGGCTTAGAATAGCACACACGATGTGGAAATTCATGAAGCAGGTCCTGACCGGAGATCAAAATAAAACTAGGTAATGGAATAAAAAAAAATATTTATTGTGCACACAGGTAGGGCTCGTGTCACATGATTTTTTCCCCACGCACCAAAATATAGTTGGGACTGGCCACTGAGACCACATAACACCTGTCCTGAAAGACCTACATTGGCATCGGATGACAATCAACCAAAGACCCGGTTAAAGAGGAACGTTTTTGCCTGAATTCAAGCTCGTCCAGTTGAAGTTGAAGGTCAGAAGATTCAGGGCAAGACAAAAAGAAGGCCTTGTTCACACAGCACATTATTAAACGATGGAACTCTCTTCCACAAGAGGCAGTGACGGCCACAAACTTGGATGGTGTTAAAATACAATTGGAAAAGATTCATATAGAGGAGACGGCTATCAATGGCTGCCTGCCACAACAGCTACCATGCATTCCATCTCCACTGCAGTGATGCTTCTTGGTCCAACTTGCTGGGAACTCCTCTCAATTCCGCCTTCCATTGGCCGGCTTTCTTGAGCACGCAAAATTGATTAGGATTGCCAACGTTGTTGTTTTTTCCCCCTGGCCTTGCTCCTGTGCAGTTTAACATTCACCACCAGGTACCTGGCAATGTGGCATGAGAGCCTCCTGTTGCAGGAATTTATGTATAGATTTTGGGGGTGGGTTGCCCCTCCAGCAGATATCATGCGCATGCAACCCACTACCAAAATCAGCACAACCACTTTTGTGACTTTTGTGACTTGTCCCCACAAAACACTTCATCACAGTTTCTTCCTGTCTATTCAAAGGGCCTCTGCTGCACGATACCAAATGTAAGAATTCACTGATAAATGTATCTATGTACTGGCTCACTGGGAAAACTTCAGAAATTCAAATTCATATTCAAATTCAGCTTCCGGGTCATGTGGCCAGTATGACTAAGCCGCTTCTGGCAAACCAGAGCAGTGCACGGAAACGTCGTTTACCTTCCCGCAGGAGTGGTACCTATTTATCTACTTGCACTTTGATGTGCTTTCGAACTGCTAGGTTGGCAGGAGCAGGGACCAAGCAACGGGAGCTCACCCCGTTGTGGGGATTCGAACCACCGACCTTGCAAGTCATAGACTCTGTGGCTTAACCCACAGCACCATCCACGTCCCTTGCCAGACAGGTAGCCATTCCAGAAAAAAGAAAGCCAGATAAAGATAAAAGGGTGCGATTAACTTGGCTGGGAAACGGAAATGTAAATATCTTTTTGTTACACTTGATGGGTGTTTGGTGGAGGGCAAGGAGAACCATGGGGCAGGGTCCAGGATACTCAGATTACTGCCACCAGACTTCCCCTTTCATGATGTAACCATGATGTATGAGTGATGTAGTTCGGGGAGGGGTAAAATGGGGATTTTTTCTGGGGACGCGGGTGGCGCTGTGGGTTAAAGCCTCAGCGCCTAGGGCTTGCCGATCGAAAAGGTCGGCGGTTCGAATCCCCGCGGCGGGGTGCGCTCCCGTTGCTCGGTCCCAGCGCCTGCCAACCTAGCAGTTCGAAAGCACCCCCGGGTGCAAGTAGATAAATAGGGACCACTTACTAGCGGGAAGGTAAACGGCGTTTCCGTGTGCGGCTCTGGCTTGCCAGAGCAGCGATGTCACGCTGGCCACGTGACCCGGAAGTGTCTCCGGACAGCGCTGGCCCCCGGCCTATAGAGTGAGATGGGCGCACCAACCCCAGAGTCTGTCAAGACTGGCCCGTACGGGCAGGGGTACCTTTACCTTTACCTTAAAATGGGGACTAGCAGCTAATAAAAGTTTGGGTTCTCTTTTGTCCGGGGCTTTCATCTTGTTCCACCTTGTGGCAGGTGGGAGTCCTGTCGCGACAGTCTTCAGTAAAGACCAAGCCTACTGGCTGCTGTTTTACTCTGGTATTCTTGGCTGCTGTCCTTGTTTTTTGTCCAAGGGAGCCCTCAGATTTCTCCGTTAACACTCCCAACCCCGTCCCCCTTCCCATTTGTGGAAAAGCTTCGTTTATGCCTTTCTGGAGTCTTTTGAAGGCACAGGAGCAAAGAGAGAGATGTGGAAAGTGGCAACCTTAATTTATGCAGCATAAGGAAATGATTGCAGATTACTAGTGAATAATAATAATAATAATAATAATAATAATAATAATAATAATTTATTAATTATTTATACCCTGCCCATCTGGCTGGGCTTCCACAGCCACCCTGGGCGGCTTCCAAAAAAATATTAAAATACTGTAATACATCAAACATTAAAAGCTTCCCTAAATAAGGTCCCCAACACAGGAAACAAGAAGCTGTTGTAGGTTGGGGGGAGATCATGGAGGGATGCTTACCTGCGGAGTGATTAACCTACCTGGATCTCTCAGTGCACGGAGCGCATCTCTCCAATGAGCCTAATAATTTGGTTAGGGGAAGAGCTCTTGCGGGAGTCCTGCTTTCCCCAGCACGCGGAATTATTTGCCTTAATCTTGCATTTCCCTCCCTGCGGCCGCCTTCAGCATCTCTGCCAAAGCAAGAAGAAACTCACGTGGAACACTTTGCATTTTTTCCCCTTTCAGATCTGCGGAAGAGGAAAGGGGCACATTCCCCCTCTCTCTCCCCCCCTCCCCAAATCTCCTCCTCTTTGCAATCTTCTGCTCTAGGAATGTGGGCTCAGATGCTGTTGCTGCTGTTAACCATTGAAGAGCAAACAGGGAGGGAGCTGCCTCTTTTTGGCATCCTTCAGAGAGAGAGCAGGAAAGGCGGGTGATCTCAGGTGTGTGTAAATAGCTGAATGCCTCTCCTTGCTTATAGAAAGCTAGCTTGCCAGGGAACAGGGGCAAACAAAACCTTTCTCCCCTGGTCCCTGGAATTTAAATTTGTGGCAACTGTGGAAAGGGCAAATTCCATGCTAGGGGTTATTAGGAACCTAAGAATAACTCTACAGTCCATGAGGCAGACGGAGGCAGCCACTTCAGGCCATAGCTGTCAACTCTTCCCTTTTCTTGCGAGAAATCCTATTCGGAATAAGGGAATTTCCCTTAAAAAAAGGGAAAAGTTGACAGCTATGCTTCAGGCAGTGGATGCAAATACTAATACAGTGGTACCTCGGGTTAAATACTTAATTCGTTCTGGAAGTCCATTCCTAACCTGAAACTGTTCTTAACCTGAAGCACCACTTTAGCTAATGGGGCCTTCTGCTGCCGCTGTGCCGCTGCTGCACGATTTCTGTTCTCATCCTGAAGCAAAGATCTTAACCCGAGGTAATCTTTCTGGGTTAGCGGAGTCTGTAACCTGAAGCGTATGTAACCCGAGGTACCACTGTACTAACACTAATCATTTATTTATTGTACCCCATCCATCTGACTGGGTTGTCCCAGCCATTCTGCACCTGGGTCATTCTTAGGTTCTTAATAACCCCTAGCATAGGATTTGCCCTCTTGGCAGTTGCCACAAATTCCAGGGGAAAAGGTTCTGTCCTCATCTGTTCCCTGACATGCTGGCTTTCTATAAGCCAGGATTTGCTGCTCCTTTCATGGAGAAGCATTCAGCTATCTCCCACAGGCTCCCTAAGTCTGCTCCTCTCCCAAGCAACCTGAGATTTCTTCGCCTTATCTGCCTGTGCTCCGCCCTCTTCATCCCTTTGCAGATTCTGAGAGATCAAGGGGGAGGGGAGCTGGTCAGAGCAGGAGGGCGAGACCCCCTAACTTAGTCACCAGCCTGACTCATCTCTGCCTCCTCTCTGCCACAAAATACTTTTAACACCATACAGCTTCCTTCACCCATTAATACCTTGGTTCATGGGGGGCACTTTTCCTCAGTTACCCACTCTCTATGCCAGGGGTCCTTAAACTTTTTCAACAGGGGGCCGGTGCGCTGTCCCTCAGACACTGTTGTGGGCCGGACTATATTTTTTTGGCAAGTCCAAAAAAACGAATTCCTATGCACATTGCGTGTTATAGCTAATGAATTGCAGTTCAAACAATGTGGATTAAAGGCAAAGGAGAAATTGGCTAAATGGTAGGGAAAGATGGAGTTTTCCCACTGGAGCTATAGAAAGTGGAAACTGTGCCTTTTAAACTTGCTCATAAAGGATCTAGAGTTAGGGGCAGAGGAAGCCAAGTTCGCCTGTGACACAGGAACTTGCCAAACTGAGTGAATGCGCTGCAAAATAAGTAAGACAGCAAATGCAATTCAGTTTCCATGAGTGTCAAGTGATGTCTGTCTCTGCTGAAAAGGCTCGATTTCCCTCGGTGTCCCAGTGGGTCAAGGAGCCTTCCCTCCCCAGCTGCCGGGCCCCCCAGGAGCCCCAATACTTCGCCTATGAGAGCCTGGATGACTCTCTCCACAGACCTCTGCAGCTGCCCCTCGTCTGCCCGGCTCAGTTTGGCCTGCACTGTTGCTGCAGGAAGCCCTTCTCCACCCCACCCGGACCCCAGCCCGGCTCTTCCCGCACAGGCGGCTGCGCCCAGGGATGCCCTCGCTGCCTTGCTCGGTCTGCACTCTGCACGCACTCAGAGGCTCCTGAGCAGCGACGACACCCACATAGGTGCCCCGGAGGCAGCAGCGGCTCCTCCTCCTGCCCCGCGAAGGGGCAGCTCGGGGCCGGGCGAAACGGGAGGAAGCCATTGTGGTTGTTGTTTAGTTGTTTAGTCGTGTCCGACTCTTTGTGACCCCCTGGACCAGAGCACGCCAGGCACCTCTGTCCTCCACTGCCTCCTGCAGTTTGGTCAAACCCATGCTGGTAACCTCAAAAACACTATCCAACCATCTTGTCCTCTGTCTCCCCCTTCTCCTTGTGCCCTCCATCTTTCCCAACATCAGGGTCTTTTCCAGGGAGTCTTCTCTTCTCAGGAGGTGGCCAAAGTATTGGAGCTTCAGCGTCAGGATCTGTCCTTCCAGTGAGCACTCAGGGCTGATTTCCTTAAGAATGGAGAGGTTTGATCTTCTTGCAGTCCATGGGACTCTCAAGAGTCTCCTCCAGCACCATAATTCAAAAGCATCAATTCTTCGGCGATCAGCCTTCTTTAAAATGAAGAATGATTTTAATCAACATAAACTTACAGTGGTACCTTGGGTTACAGACGCTTCGGGTTACAGACGCTTCGGGTTACAGACTCTGCTAACTAGAAATAGTACCTCAGGTTAAGAACTTTGCTTCAGGGTGAGAACAGAAACCGCGCGGTGGCAGCAGTGGGAGGCCCCATTCGCTAAAGTGGTACCTCAGGTTAAGAACAGTTTCAGGTTAAGAACGGACTTCTGGAACGAATTAAGTTCTTAACCCAAGGTACCACTCTATAAATATTTCAATGGGAAGTATGGGCCTGCTAATTTATGTTGGTCAGGAGAGAATCAGCTAAATAATCATGGGCGGGCGTTTTTCTCTCCCCCACCCCACCCCCCAAAAACTGCAAAACGTGGGAGCAGTGGGAATGGCAGTGAAAGGGCAAGCCTGGAAAGTGAGAGGAAGAGAGAGGGGCTTAGGAAGGGAGAAAGCAGAGTGGGGGGTTTGTGTGTCAAATTCAGGAGGTAGCTGCACTTTTCGAAATGCTTCTCTGCTTTGGAACTTGCAGGGGCTGGAAATAGACAGTTCCACCCCACCCCATCTTCTTCCACCACCCAAGAGATTAAAATGGTAGCGCTGGGTGGCACCCGCCCACTCTCGCTAACCTGCAGCCCTTCAGGGATCTCTCCCTGGAGAGAGCCAACCCCTTCCAGAAGAAGTTAAAACTTGCAAAGGCTACCAAGGCATGGAGCTGAATTCTCCTCACACACACCCCCGCCATAAAAAAAGGACAGTGGGAATTTGCAAAAAGGGCTGCCTCACATGAGTAGACTGGCGCCAGTGCGCAGAGAAAGAGACGCTGAGCTTTTCTTGACAGCATCCCAAACTCCTCCAACAGTGGCAGGTTGCAAAGGCGAGACGTGCATGCTGGGTGGGGTATGCGGGGCTTGCGAGATGGGAAGGAGAGTGGTGGGGAAGCGGGAGACCTGGAGGGGCGGCGACTGAGCCGCGAGGGACCCCAGCAGCGGTGCTGCCTTCCACCTGAAGCGCCTGCGCACAACGCCTCCTGGCCGCCATTTCCTGCTCCGCCCTCTCCACGTCTGGCCTGGGACCCCCACAGCACCAGAAGCCAGACAGCCAGCAGCAGCAGCAGCAGCGAGAACTGAATTTAGGACCTTGGCGGGCCTGATCCGGCCTGTGGGCCGTAGTTTGAGGACCCCTGTCTTAACCTGACCCTCTCTCTTCTCAAATCCATCCCTATCTTCTCAAATCAAGCCCCATCTCTTCACCTGACCCGTAGCCCTATCTCTCTCTCCCTCCCTCCCTCTTTTTATCCTCCCTCTCAAAGTTCTGCTCCTCCCCCTTCTGTGACTTTGTAGCCAATCGGTTAGAGGCTCCTTCACTCTGACAGAATTTCAGGGAGACTGCGCCAGCAGACTCTGGCCTGGCTCTGCTGTCCGTCACACCTGTCCTTAAGTCGAGGGGTGTCTGGGTTCCTTGACAGTGTGTGGCCAGTTCCTTGTTGGAGCTCGGAGAGCTATCTAACCACCTAGGGTCTTTGTACTAATTTTAGCCAATGCATTCAAATGGAGAAGGGAGGGGAGCTTTGAGTTGAACAAATCCTTTAATTCCAGTATTTCTATTGTTCTACTGTCTCTTCCTAGAGGGTTTCCCAAAAAGGGACGTGGGTGGCGCTGTGGTCTAAACCACAGAGCCTAAGACTTGCCGATTAGAAGGTCGGCGGTTCGAATCCCCGCAATGGGGTGAGCTCCCGTTGCTCGGTCCCTGCTCCTGCCAACCTAGCAGTTCGAAAGCACGTCAAAGTGCAAGTAGATAAATAGGTACCACTCCAGCGGGAAGGTAAATGGCGTTTCCGTGCGCTGCTCTGGTTCGCCAGAAGCGGCTTAGTCATGCTGGCCACATGACCCGGAAGGTGTACGCCGGCTCCCTTGGCCAGTAAAGTGAGATGAGCACCGCAACACCAGAGTTGGTCACGACTGGACCTAATGGTCAGGGGTCCCTTTACCTTAGAGAGTTTCCTGCTTTTTTCCCTTTACCTTAGAGAGTTTCCCATTGTTGCTGAAGGCATGAAGGTGGCGCCTGCCGGTGCTTCAGAAACTTCAGCTGCTGCAGAATCTGGCAGTCAGGTTGCTCACCGGAGCAAGACTGTGTGAGCATATTACACTGATCCTGGTCCAACCACACTGGAAACCAATTAGTTTCTGAGCCCAATTCAAAGTGCTGGTTTGGACCTATAAAGCCTTAACAGCTCAGGATCACAATACCTCAAATATTGCCCCAGGCTGGATATCACCCTCTAAGATACTTCTTCATGTGCCTCTTCCATGTGTGGAGGGTGACAAAACAAGACTGGGACTTTTCTACAGTGGCTCCGTTTGTGGAAAGCTCTCCACAGGGAGCTTTGGCTGGCAACTTCATTATGCGCCTTTAGGTCCCGAGCGAAAACATTCTTCTTCAACCAGGACTTTGGCTGAATAAAGGGCGGTGATAAATGAAATATACAAATGTCTGTAGTAAGAAAAAACACATCTTTGTGGGGAGAAGCTCTCCTGCACAAAACTGCTGCATTAAAAATAAAATTTGCTATTGCATGTACAGAAAGTGGGGAAGGAGAAGGAAGGGACCAGCGGCCTTTTATGCGAGTGATTCCAAATCCTTGCATGACTTGCAGGCCACACAAATATATTTTTTTAAAGTTGACTGCCCTTTGGGGCAAATCTGGTACATCACAAAACATGTATTTCACAAATTAGTTTTCCAAAATGGTGTGTTTCCGGGCTTAGAGCAGCACACATGATGTGGAAATTCATGAAGGAGTTCCTGACCAGAGATCCAAATAAAACCAGGTAACGGAATCAAAAGATATTTATTGTGCACACCGAGGATTTATTATCCGCTTCTCACAGGATTTTTTTTCCACAAACAAAAATATAGCTGGGACTGACTGCTGAGACCATATAACACCGGTCCTGAAAGACCTACATTGACTCCCACAATTCCAAGTGTTAGTGCTGACCTTTAAAGCCCTAAATGGCCTCAGCCCAGTAACCTGAAGGAGCGTCTCCACCCCCATCGGTCCTCCTCCAAAGCCTTCTGGTGGTTCCCTGACTGCAAAAAGTGAGGATACAGGGAACCCTGCAGAGTGGCGCCCGTCCTATGGAACATCCTCCCTTCAGATGTCAAGGAAATAATAAATTGATGTTTTATTGTGTTTTTAATATTCTGTTGGGAGCCGCCCAGAGTGGCTGGGGAGGCCCAGCCAGATGAGTGGGGTATAAGTAATAAATTTATTATTATTATTATTATTATTATTATTATTATTATTTGTACTACTACTACTACTATAGGATTCTGCGGCAGTAACCAATCAGCTTCTAACATGTTAAGGCATGAGAAATACTACTTTCTTGTTACTCACTTTTGCCTATACAGTCCATCTATCTGTACGTAACTGTATCTGCAAAGGCCTACAAACGGTATATGTTTATTGTTTGTTGTTTGAACCATTATGGTCATATGACATATATACATAAATATGGCATTAAAATACAGTATCAGTCTATATTACACACACACAAGTAAGTTTTTAGATGTCATTCCCAATTAAATCTTTACAGTCCACCATGTTCTCCTCAATGAACATTCTCAATTTTTGGGCAGCAACTTTGTCACAGATTTCTCAAACAAGACAACATATATGTGACTTTCAGTTGATCATCCGCATCAGGTATCTTACATAACAAATCAAGGATAACCTTGGTTCAGAATAGAGAGAGCATATTGGTAGAGGTCTACTGCTTAGTTAAGGCATACACAAAGATGCTGTTCTGCGATAATTTTTTATAGCGTCCCTCTAAATATTCTGAGCACATAGTCTGAAAACAAAAGTCAGAAATGCTTGCCTAAATGAACAGATTGGTAAATCAGAGGGGAAATTCTCAAGTTCGTGTCTTATTTTAATTAAATACCAATGTGGGGCAGTGTTCAAAATTAGCCAGGCGCCAGACACAGTTTGCACCTGGCTACTGGCGACTTATCACTAGACAGATGGATATACATACTCCCAAAACTGTTTTACTGAGCCTGAACTTTTGCGACAGTAAAGTATTTGGTCCTTAAGCTGCTTCCTTGCTGTACTGGAAAAGCCCTCGTGCATGGATGAAGGTGAAGAATTGCACATCGTCAAAGAGTGAGCTACTAACTCCCTACTAGGAAACACTGGTCTGCGAGTGCTCCAGTTGGAGAACAGCTTTTACCACTGTAACGGAAGCTCTTTCCACACATCAGCTTTCATAGGGTTAGTCTCCTGAATGAGTTATCCGGTGTCGAGAAAGGTGATGACTGCGGCGGTAGCTCTTTCCACACTGCAAACATTTATATGGTTTGTCCCCTGTGTGAATTCTCCTATGTGCATGAAGGGTGCTAGAGTCACTGAAGCTTTTTCTACATTCCAAGCATTTATACGGTTTGCCCCCTGTGTGAGTTCTTTGATGCAAAGTAAGGAGGCTACCGTGACCAAACCTCTTTCCACACTCCAGGCGTTCATGCGGTTTGTTCCCTGTACGAGGTGTCCGATGTCATTTAAGGTGAGAATTGCACTTGAAGCTTTCACCACACTCAATGCACTTATAAGGCTTCTCCCCTGTGTGAATTCTATGGTGCATGTTAAGGGACCTGCTGTGACGGAAGCTCTTTCCACACTCCATGCAATTATAAAGTTTCTCCCCTGTGAGTTCTTTGATGTTTAGTAAAGGTACTATAGTCACTGAAGCTCTTTCCACACTCCATGCATTTATAAGGTTTTTCACCTGTATGAAGTCGTCGATGCACATTAAGGGAGGCACTCTGATTGAAGCTCTTTCCACACTCCATGCATTTATATGGTTTTTCCCCTGTGTGAGTTCTTTGATGTTTAGTAAGGGTACTACTGTCAAAGAAACTCTTTCCACATTCCCAGCATTTATAAGGTTTCTCCC
This sequence comes from Podarcis pityusensis, assembly GCF_964106645.2. NCBI lineage: Eukaryota > Metazoa > Chordata > Lepidosauria > Squamata > Lacertidae > Podarcis > Podarcis pityusensis. The sequence continues at coordinate 119,438,435 of NC_138029.1, forward strand.
CTGTATGAGTTCTTTGATGCAAAGTAAGGTAGCCACTGTAACTGAATCTCTTTCCACACTCCATGCATTCATAAGGTTTCTCCCCTATATGAGTTATCTGATGCACATTAAGGTGGCCACTCTTTCTGAAGCTCTTTCCACACTCCATGCATTCATAAGGTTTCTCCCCTGTATGAGTTCTCTGATGCACATTAAGGTAGTCACTCTTTCTGAAGCTCTTTCCACACTCCATGCATTCATAAGGTTTCTCCCCTGTATGAGTTCTCTGATGCACATTAAGGTGGCCACTGTATCTGAAGCTCTTTCCACACTCCAGGCATTTATATGGTTTTTCCCCTGTATGAGTTTGTCGATGCACATTAAGGTTGACACTGTTTCTGAATCTCTTTCCACACTCCATGCATTCATAAGGTTTCTCCCCTGTATGAGTTCTTTGATGTTTAGTAAGGTAGCCACTGCAGCTGAAGCTCTTTCCACACTCCAGGCATTTATATGGATTTATATGGTTTTCCTGTGTGTGAATTATATGATGCCTTTTAACAGACTTGCTGCAACTGAAGCTCTTTCCACACTCCATGCATTTATAAGGTTTCTCCCCTGTATGAGTTCTTTGATGCACATTAAGGTGGCCACTGTATCTGAATCTATTTCCACACTCCAGGCATTTATATGGTTTTTCCCCTGTATGAGTTCGTCGATGCACATTAAGGGAGGCAGTCTGACTGAAGCTCTTTCCACACTCCAGGCATTTATATGGTTTTTGCCCTGTATGAGTTATTTGATGTCTAATAAGGATGCTTCTGGCACTGAAGCTCTTTCCACACTCCATGCATTCATAAGGTTTCTCCCCTGTATGAGTTATTTGATGCTCATTAAGGGAGGAACTCCGACTGAAAGTCTTTCCACACTCCATGCATTTATAAGGTTTCTCCCCTGTATGAGTTCTTTGATGCACATTAAGGGAGGAACTCCGACTGAAAGTCTTTCCACACTCCATGCATTTATAAGGCTTCTCCCCTGTATGAGTTCTTTGATGCTCATTAAGGTGGCTACTGTTTCTGAAGCTCTTTCCACACTCCATGTATTCATAAGGTTTCTCCCCTATATGAGTTCTTTGATGCTCATTAAGGGAGGAACTCCGACTGAAAGTCTTTCCACACTCCATGCATTCATAAGGTTTCTCCCCTGTATGAGTTCTTTGATGCTCATTAAGGGAGGAACTCCGACTGAAAGTCTTTCCACACTCCATGCATTTATAAGGCTTCTCCCCTGTATGAGTTCTTTGATGCTCATTAAGGTGGCTACTGTTTCTGAAGCTCTTTCCACACTCCAGGCATTTATATGGTTTTTCCCCTGTGTGAGTTTTTTGATGTCTAATAAGGATGCTTCTGGCACTGAAGCTCTTTCCACACACCATGCATTCATAAGGTTTTTCACCTGAGTGTACGCTTTGATGTCTAGCAAGGGCTGTGCGACTACAGAATCTCTTTCTGCACACAGTACATTCATGTTTTTTCTCCACCCTGTTAAGTTGATTTTCATCTTCTTGGGAAACACTGTGTTCATCCCTTGGCTTCACTGTTTCTCTCCTCTCTTGTTTGTTGGCTCCATCTTGAACCCCCAACTTCCTTTCCTTCTCTTGCACCTCACCTCTTTCTGGCCAGACTTCTGATGGCTCCTCCTCATCCAGGACCCCCCAAACATCTCCTGATGGAATAAAATTTTTAAAATAAAGGTTGATACAGCTGTTTCCTTATCAAAACTCAAGGCCTGGCACTATGTAAAGGCGTTTTACATGAAAACAATGATGTGATACCTGGTTTTAATAAAATATCACCATTTAATCAAGGGTTATTTGTATCAGAAAAGTCCTGGTGAGCAGTCCCTAAGATTAACCAAGCCATAAATAAAACAATTTAAACCAGCAGGCAATAACATCAACAGAGCCTGCCTGCCTATGGGCCTGTGTGGGGCGGCTGCCTCAGGTGTCACCCCCAAAGGGGCGTCAATGCTCAGCTTTGCTGCTAGTCTCCCCGGCCTCCAGGGGCGAAGTGGAATGGGCAGCAAAGCTTTGTGAGTCCTCTCCCCTCCAGCCAAGTCCCGAAAAGGATCCTCCCCTAAAAAGGGCAAGTCCACAAGAGGGCAGACATTCCACCATTCAGCTTTGTCAGGATCTGAAAAGGCTCTTTGCCAGTGAATGGGGGGAGGCGTCTGCACCCCTTGGAGGTCTCGTGGGCACCACCCCACCCAACTTGCAGGGGTACGCTCCTTATGGATTTTGAGCCCCCATTTTGGGGCAGAACTGAGGCCACCCCTGAGCATTGATAATACAGCACTGCAACTCAGAGAAGCTTGAAAAGTCTAGATCTGCAGAGCTTGTTGAAAAACCAACATGAATAATAACAATAGTAGCATTTATTTTATTTATATCCCAACCGTCTGGCTGGGTTTTCGAAGCCTCTCTGGGTGGCTTGCAGCATATATAAAAATGCAATCAAACCTCAAATATTAAGAAACAGAAGATTCTATATATGCAACAAACAAACCAATACATCAATAGAAACCAATAACAATAACAAGATACTCAAGTATTCTACAAATTAGGATCCCCCACACAGAAGATTTTTAGCATGCTTTTTCTACCATTCTCCATGCTAGATTGCCACAATGCATTATACTTCAGGCTGCTTTAGAAGACCATTCAGAAACTACAGAGTGATGACCGGTGCAAGATGCTCTGAGCACATAAAACCTTTTCTGGGTTCCTGTCTTCAAGTCAAGGTGCTGATTTTGACTTATGTAGCTCAATGGCTGCTTCTCATGAATCCACCTAGAGCCTGCACTCATCATCAGAGGTCCTTCTCACAGTGCCCTCTCCAACTGAGGTGCAAAGAGAGGCAATACGGAATGCGTCTTTCAGTGCTGGCTCGCCACCTAAAGAATGCTCTCCCCCAGGGAGGCAACCCAGAAGCCATCACTGGCTAATTGTAGCAGAGAAGCAATAATATTTATTCTCAGCCAGGCTTCTGGCTTTTAACTTGGGAGAAAAACAAACACTGTGACCTCCTTTAGCGGAGCTGAAGGGAGGCACTCCGAGGAACCCATACCTATTATAACTATTAATGAAGGCGAAAAGGATCCTTACCCTGAGAGGCCACCATCTCATGAACCTCCACCATGACGTCCTTGTACAGAGCTCTCCGTAGGGCCCAGTTGTCGTCAGTGAAATGCAAGGACACCTGTCAAAGCTCACTGATCCCTGGAAGGACAGAACAATTCCCTTCCTTATAGACACTCCAAGGCAAGGTGTGGAAACCATCTCCCCTCAGCTCCCCCTCCGATGATTGATGGGGCAACTGGAGATTTTACTTTCAGTGTTTATTTGTTTTTTTAATAAGATGTGAAAATCTGGATAACTAAATTTAAGACTGGGGGAAATGAGTGATTTGTCCCACCCCATACTCCCTCCTTCCTCAAGTGTGTAAAGACCATACATGCTGCCCAAGAGGCAAAATGGGAAGTGGAGAGGGATAATTTTTTCAATGATGGCTTTATGCATACTGGTTTCTAAATTGGTTTGTGGGTTTTAGTTGTGTTCTAGCTCCCATTGGATCACTGTGCCACTTGAGAGACCTTTTGAATTAGCTGTTTAGAAATCTTGAACATAAGATAAAATTACTACAGCTGCAGATGGCCAGTTATATCCCCAGGGGCCTACCTTTTTTAATGATATATGTTTAGTACGTACATTTTGCAGAGGAAAAGTTTTTTCTCATGGTTTAATTTGCAGTGGACCTATGGCCTTCGATACAATAAAATGCTAAAGAGTCTTAACTGAGGAGGATCCTCTCCTGCTATAGAGTCTGCAGCTCCTTCTGCACTCTATGGGGTGCTACCTTTGAAGGTGACCCGGAAACTAGATCAAATCCAGAATGCAGCAGCTAGACTGGTAACTGGGAGCAGCAGCCAACTAAGACCTGAAAGACCTACATTAGCTCCCAGTATGTTTCCGAGCAAAATTCAAAGTGTTGGTGCTGACCTTTAAAGCCCTAAATGGCCTCAGCCTGTATACCTGAAGGAGCATCTCCACCCCATCGCTCAGTCCTGACACTGAGGCCCAGCTCCAAGGGCCTTCTGGCGGTTCCCTCCCTGCGAGGTTACAGGGAACCAGGCAGAGGGCCTTCTCGGTAGTAGCACCCGCCCTGTGGAAAGCCCTCCCATCAGATGTCAAGGAAATAAACAACTATCTGACTTTAAGAAGACATCTGAGGGCAGCCCGGTTGAGGAAAGCTTTGAATGTTTCATCTTTTATAGTGCTTTTAATTTTCTGTTGGGAGCCGCCCAGAGTGGCTGGGGAAGCCCAGCTAAATGGGCGGGGTATGAAGGAATAAAATAATAATTATTCCTCCTGCTCCTCTCTGGCTGGCAGGAGACTCTCCTGACTCCCTGTTTACTCCCTGCCCTGCGGCCTTTGCTGGGCGCTCCTTCTGCGTTCTCTGGACAGAGGAGCGGGAGAAAAGGCCGCAGGATGAGGCCAGAGGCCGGTCAAGGCCAGCGAGGAGCGTCGCTTCGGCCTCCCGCTTCCCCTCCCAGGAGAAGACGACCTTTCCCCGTCGCCCCTGAGTTCCCCCCAGGAGGGACGCGGCTCCCTCCCTCTCGCCCCCCGATTCCGCCCCTGGCTCGGCCCCCCCGACCCCCCAGTTACCCGCCTCCAGGGAGGACAGCATCAACCCGGGGAAGCGGAACAGGAAGCGGAAGCGCCTCCTCTCTCCCCCAGTCTTCCCTTCCGCTCTAGGAATCGAAGCTCTGTCGCCGCTGTTAACCCTTGCGCAGCCGCGGGGTAGGAGCCTCTTGGCTGCTCCGGGCAGAGAGGGAGCCCGGCTGGTCTCCGGCTCTGAAGCAGGAGGGGGAAACCCGGCTGCAGGATCAGGCCAGCGGCGCCCCCAGGACTGAATCCCTCCTCCGCAGGCGCTCCAAGCAGGATCTGAGTTCAAGAGCAGCTTTATCCTCACCTTTAGTATTCTACTTATTTATATCCCGCCTTTTTCCCAGACCAAGAGCCAAGGCGGCTTACAAAGGGGTTGCCATGGTTATAAATTCTAAAAGGCAGGCGGCATTAAGAGGCAAGGAACTGCAATTGTTTCAAAGATCCTGGTTGAAATCAGAATTAGGAAAACAAAATTAAAGATGCACATATTTTGTGAAATCAGCTGAGAAGAGAGGTCCAGCGGCTGTAAAAAGATGAGGGCTTTAAATATTTTCAAATGACAGAATACCTGACAGAATCTTGAGTTTGGATTGGCTATTTTGGATCCAACTGAGTCCTTTCCAAGTGTGCCTCTAAAATGGTGCATGCACACAGGCAAACAAACCCCCACAAGGGACCTTGGTTTCCTGGCTTAGAATAGCACACACGATGTGGAAATTCATGAAGGAGGTCCTGACCGGGGATCAAAATAAAACTAGGTAATGGAATAAAAAAAATATTTATTGTGCACACAGGTAGGGCTCGTGTCACATGATTTTTTCCCCACGCACCAAAATATAGTTGGGACTGGCCACTGAGACCACATAACACCTGTCCTGAAAGACCTACATTGGCATCGGATGACAATCAACCAAAGACCCGGTTAAAGAGGAACGTTTTTGCCTGAATTCAAGCTCGTCCAGTTGAAGTTGAAGGTCAGAAGATTCAGGACAAGACAAAAAGAAGGCCTTGTGCACACAGCACATTATTAAACGATGGAACTCTCTTCCACAAGAGGCAGTGACGGCCACAAACTTGGATGGTGTTAAAATACAATTGGAAAAGATTCATATAGAGGAGACGGCTATCAATGGCTGCCTGCCACAACAGCTACCATGCATTCCATCTCCACTGCAGTGATGCTTCTTGGTCCAACTTGCTGGGAACTCCTTCTCTCAATTCCACCTTCCATTGGCCGGCTTTCTTGAGCACGCAAAATTGATTAGGATTGCCAACGTTGTTGTTTTTTCCCCCTGGCCTTGCTCCTGTGCAGTTTAACATTCACCACCAGGTACCTGGCAATGTGGCATGAGAGCCTCCTGTTGCAGGAATTTATGTATAGATTATGTATAGATTTTGGGGGTGGGATGCCCCTCCAGCAGATATCATGCACATGCAGCCCACTACCAAAATCAGCACAATCACTTTTGTGACTTTTGTAATCTGTCCCCACAAAACACTTCATCACAGTTTCTTCCTGTCTATTCAAAGGGCCTCTGCTGCACGATACCAAATGTAAGAATTCACTGATAAATGTATCTATGTACTGGCTCACTGGGAAAACTTCAGAAATTCATATAGACACGTGAGCTCAGCTACTCAGCAGCCCCTCTGCCTGAGTGATAATCCCTGGCATCCTGATACCTGAGTGCCAGACAGGTAAAAAGTAAAGGGGACCCCAGACCATTAGGTCCAGTCGTGATCGACTGGGGTTGCGGCGCTCATCTCGCTTTATTGGCCAAGGGAGCCAGCGTACAGCTTCCAGGTCATGTGGCCAGCATGACTAAGCCGCTTCTGGCAAACCAGAGCAGCGCACGGAAACGCCGTTTACCTTCCCGCTGGAGTGGTACCTATTTATCTACTTGCACTTTGATGTGCTTTCAAACTGCTAGGTTGGCAGGAGCAGGGACCAAGCAACGGGAGCTCACCCCGTTGTGGGGATTCGAACCACCGACCTTGCAAGTCATAGACTCTGTGGCTTAACCCACAGCACCATCCACGTCCCTTGCCAGACAGGTAGCCATTCCAGAAAAAAGAAAGCCAGATAAAGATAAAAGGGTGCGATTAACTTGGCTGGGAAACAGGGAAATGTAAATATCTTTTTGTTACACTTGATGGGTGTTTGGTGGAGGGCAAGGAGAACCATGGGGCAGGGTCCAGGATGCTCAGATTACTGCCACCAGACCTCCCCTTTCATGATGTAACCATGATGTATGAGTGATGTAGTTTGGGGAGGGGTAAAATGGGGACTAGCAGCTAATAAAAGTTTGGGTTCTCTTTTGTCCGGGGCTTTCATCTTGTTCCACCTTGTGGCAGGTGGGAGTCCTGTCGCGACAGTCTTCAGTAAAGACCAAGCCTACTGGCTGCTGTTTTACTCTGGTATTCTTGGCTGCTGTCCTTGTTTTTTGTCCAAGGGAGCCCTCAGATTTCTCCGTTAACACTCCCAACCCCGTCCCCCTTCCCATTTGTGGAAAAGCTTCGTTTATGCCTTTCTGGAGTCTTTTGAAGGCACAGGAGCAAAGAGAGAGATGTGGAAAGTGGCAACCTTAATTTATGCAGCATAAGGAAATGATTGCATTACTAGTGAATAATAATAATAATAATAATAATAATAATAATAATATATTAATTATTTATACCCTGCCCATCTGGCTGGGCTTCCCCAGCCACCCTGGGCAGCATCCAAAAAAATATTAAAATACTGTAATACATCAAACATTAAAAGCTTCCCTAAATAAGGTCCCCAACACAGGAAACAAGAAGCTGTTGTAGGTTGGGGGGAGATCATGGAGGGATGCTTACCTGCGGAGTGATTAACCTACCTGGATCTCTCAGTGCACGGAGCGCATCTCTCCAATGAGCCTAATAATTTGGTTAGGGGAAGAGCTCTTGCGGGAGTCCTGCTTTCCCCAGCACGCGGAATTATTTGCCTTAATCTTGCATTTCCCTCCCTGCGGCCGCCTTCAGCATCTCTGCCAAAGCAAGAAGAAACTCACGTGGAACACTTTGCATTTTTTTCCCTTTCAGATCTGCGGAAGAGGAAAGGGGCACATTCCCCCTCTCTCTCCCCCCCTCCCCAAATCTCCTCCTCTTTGCAATCTTCTGCTCTAGGAATGTGGGCTCAGATGCTGTTGCTGCTGTTAACCATTGAAGAGGAAACAGGGAGGGAGCTGCCTCTTTTTGGCCTCCTTCAGAGATAGAGCAGGAAAGGCGGGTGATCTCAGGTGTGTGTAAAATAGCTGAATGCCTCTCCTTGCTTATAGAAAGCTAGCTTGCCAGGGAACAGGGGAAAACAAAACCTTTCTCCCCTGGTCCCTGGAATTTAAATTTGTGGCAACTGTGGAACGGGCAAATTCCATGCTAGGGGTTATTAGGAACCTAAGAATAACTCTACAGTCCATGAGGCAGACGGAGGCAGCCACTTCAGGCCATAGCTGTCCACTTTTCCCTTTTCTTGCGAGGAATCCTATTCGGAATAAGGGAATTTCCCTTAAAAAAAGGGAAAAGTTGACAGCTATGCTTCAGGCAGTGGATGCAAATACTAATACAGTGGTACCTCGGGTTAAATACTTAATTCGTTCTGGAAGTCCATTCCTAACCTGAAACTGTTCTTAACCTGAAGCACCACTTTAGCTAATGGGGCCTTCTGCTGCCGCTGTGCCGCTGCTGCACGATTTCTGTTCTCATCCTGAAGCAAAGATCTTAACCCGAGGTAATCTTTCTGGGTTAGCGGAGTCTGTAACCTGAAGCGTATGTAACCCGAGGTACCACTGTACTAACACTAATCATTTATTTATTGTACCCCATCCATCTGACTGGGTTGTCCCAGCCATTCTGCACCTGGGTCATTCTTAGGTTCTTAATAACCCCTAGCATAGGATTTGCCCTCTTGGCAGTTGCCACAAATTCCAGGGGAAAAGGTTCTGTCCTCATCTGTTCCCTGACATGCTGGCTTTCTATAAGCCAGGATTTGCTGCTCCTTTCATGGAGAAGCATTCAGCTATCTCCCACAGGCTCCCTAAGTCTGCTCCTCTCCCAAGCAACCTGAGATTTCTTCGCCTTATCTGCCTGTGCTCCGCCCTCTTCATCCCTTTGCAGATTCTGAGAGATCAAGGGGGAGGGGAGCTGGTCAGAGCAGGAGGGCGAGACCCCCTAACTTAGTCACCAGCCTGACTCATCTCTGCCTCCTCTCTGCCACAAAATACTTTTAACACCATACAGCTTCCTTCACCCATTAATACCTTGGTTCATGGGGGGCACTTTTCCTCAGTTACCCACTCTCTATGCCAGGGGTCCTTAAACTTTTTCAACAGGGGGCCGGTGCGCTGTCCCTCAGACACTGTTGTGGGCCGGACTATATTTTTTTGGCAAGTCCAAAAAAATGAATTCCCCCCTGTCTTAACCTGACCATACGCCCTCTCTCTTCTCAAATCCATCCCTATCTTCTCAAATCAAGCCCCATCTCTTCACCTGACCCGTAGCCCTATCTCTCTCTCCCTCCCTCCCTCTTTTTATCCTCCCTCTCAAAGTTCTGCTCCTCCCCCTTCTGTGACTTTGTAGCCAATCGGTTAGAGGCTCCTTCACTCTGCCAGAATTTCAGGGAGACTGCGCCAGCAGACTCTGGCCTGGCTCTGCTGTCCGTCACACCTGTCCTTAAGTCGAGGGGTGTCTGGGTTCCTTGACAGTGTGTGGCCAGTTCCTTGTTGGAGCTCGGAGAGCTATCTAACCACCTAGGGTCTTTGTACTAATTTTAGCCAATGCATTCAAATGGAGAAGGGAGGGGAGCTTTGAGTTGAACAAATCCTTTAATTCCAGTATTTCTATTGTTCTACTGTCTCTTCCTAGAGGGTTTCCCAAAAAGGGACGCGGGTGGCGCTGTGGTCTAAACCACAGAGCCTAAGACTTGCCGATTAGAAGGTCGGCGGTTCGAATCCCCGCAATGGGGTGAGCTCCCGTTGCTCGGTCCCTGCTCCTGCCAACCTAGCAGTTCGAAAGCACGTCAGAGTGCAAGTAGATAAATAGGTACCACTCCAGCGGGAAGGTAAATGGCGTTTCCGTGCGCTGCTCTGGTTCGCCAGAAGCGGCTTAGTCATGCTGGCCACATGACCCGGAAGCTGTACGCCGGCTCCCTTGGCCAGTAAAGTGAGATGAGCACCGCAACACCAGAGTTGGTCACGACTGGACCTAATGGTCAGGGGTCCCTTTACCTTAGAGAGTTTCCTGCTTTTTTCCCTTTACCTTAGAGAGTTTCCCATTGTTGCTGAAGGCATGAAGGTGGCGCCTGCCGGTGCTTCAGAAACTTCAGCTGCTGCAGAATCTGGCAGTCAGGTTGCTCACCGGAGCAAGACTGTGTGAGCATATTACACTGATCCTGGTCCAACCACACTGGAAACCAATTAGTTTCTGAGCCCAATTCAAAGTGCTGGTTTGGACCTATAAAGCCTTAACAGCTCAGGATCACAATACCTCAAATATTGCCCCAGGCTGGATATCACCCTCTAAGATACTTCTTCATGTGCCTCTTCCATGTGTGGAGGGTGACAAAACAAGACTGGGACTTTTCTACAGTGGCTCCGTTTGTGGAAAGCTCTCCACAGCGAGCTTTGGCTGGCAACTTCATTATGCGCCTTTAGGTCCCGAGCGAAAACATTCTTCTTCAACCAGGACTTTGGCTGAATAAAGGGCGGTGATAAATGAAATATACAAATGTCTGTAGTAAGAAAAAACACATCTTTGTGGGGAGAAGCTCTCCTGCACAAAACTGCTGCATTAAAAATAAAATTTGCTATTGCATGTACAGAAAGTGGGGAAGGAGAAGGAAGGGACCAGCGGCCTTTTATGCGAGTGATTCCAAATCCTTGCATGACTTGCAGGCCACACAAATATATTTTTTTAAAGTTGACTGCCCTTTGGGGCAAATCTGGTACATCACAAAACATGTATTTCACAAATTAGTTTTCCAAAATGGTGTGTTTCCGGGCTTAGAGCAGCACACATGATGTGGAAATTCATGAAGGAGTTCCTGACCAGAGATCCAAATAAAACCAGGTAACGGAATCAAAAGATATTTATTGTGCACACCGAGGATTTATTATCCGCTTCTCACAGGATTTTTTTTCCACAAACAAAAATATAGCTGGGACTGACTGCTGAGACCATATAACACCGGTCCTGAAAGACCTACATTGACTCCCACAATTCCAAGTGTTAGTGCTGACCTTTAAAGCCCTAAATGGCCTCAGCCCAGTAACCTGAAGGAGCGTCTCCACCCCCATCGGTCCTCCTCCAAAGCCTTCTGGTGGTTCCCTCACTGCAAAAAGTGAGGATACAGGGAACCCTGCAGAGTGGCGCCCGTCCTATGGAACATCCTCCCTTCAGGTGTCAAGGAAATAATAAATTGATGTTTTATTGTGTTTTTAATATTCTGTTGGGAGCCGCCCAGAGTGGCTGGGGAGGCCCAGCCAGATGAGTGGGGTATAAGTAATAAATTTATTATTATTATTATTATTATTATTATTATTATTATTTGTACTACTACTACTACTATAGGATTCTGCGGCAGTAACCAATCAGCTTCTAACATGTTAAGGCATGAGAAATACTACTTTCTTGTTACTCACTTTTGCCTATACAGTCCATCTATCTGTACGTAACTGTATCTGCAAAGGCCTACAAACGGTATATGTTTATTGTTTGTTGTTTGAACCATTATGGTCATATGACATATATACATAAATATGGCATTAAAATACAGTATCAGTCTATATTACACACACACAAGTAAGTTTTTAGATGTCATTCCCAATTAAATCTTTACAGTCCACCATGTTCTCCTCAATGAACATTCTCAATTTTTGGGCAGCAACTTTGTCACAGATTTCTCAAACAAGACAACATATATGTGACTTTCAGTTGATCATCCGCATCAGGTATCTTACATAACAAATCAAGGATAACCTTGGTTCAGAATAGAGAGAGCATATTGGTAGAGGTCTACTGCTTAGTTAAGGCATACACAAAGATGCTGTTCTGCGATAATTTTTTATAGCGTCCCTCTAAATATTCTGAGCACATAGTCTGAAAACAAAAGTCAGAAATGCTTGCCTAAATGAACAGATTGGTAAATCAGAGGGGAAATTCTCAAGTTCGTGTCTTATTTTAATTAAATACCAATGTGGGGCAGTGTTCAAAATTAGCCAGGCGCCAGACACAGTTTGCACCTGGCTACTGGCGACTTATCACTAGACAGATGGATATACATACTCCCAAAACTGTTTTACTGAGCCTGAACTTTTGCGACAGTAAAGTATTTGGTCCTTAAGCTGCTTCCTTGCTGTACTGGAAAAGCCCTCGTGCATGGATGAAGGTGAAGAATTGCACATCGTCAAAGAGTGAGCTACTAACTCCCTACTAGGAAACACTGGTCTGCGAGTGCTCCAGTTGGAGAACAGCTTTTACCACTGTAACGGAAGCTCTTTCCACACATCAGCTTTCATAGGGTTAGTCTCCTGAATGAGTTATCCGGTGTCGAGAAAGGTGATGACTGCGGCGGTAGCTCTTTCCACACTGCAAACATTTATATGGTTTGTCCCCTGTGTGAATTCTCCTATGTGCATGAAGGGTGCTAGAGTCACTGAAGCTTTTTCTACATTCCAAGCATTTATACGGTTTGCCCCCTGTGTGAGTTCTTTGATGCAAAGTAAGGAGGCTACCGTGACCAAACCTCTTTCCACACTCCAGGCGTTCATGCGGTTTGTTCCCTGTACGAGGTGTCCGATGTCATTTAAGGTGAGAATTGCACTTGAAGCTTTCACCACACTCAATGCACTTATAAGGCTTCTCCCCTGTGTGAATTCTATGGTGCATGTTAAGGGACCTGCTGTGACGGAAGCTCTTTCCACACTCCATGCAATTATAAAGTTTCTCCCCTGTGAGTTCTTTGATGTTTAGTAAAGGTACTATAGTCACTGAAGCTCTTTCCACACTCCATGCATTTATAAGGTTTTTCACCTGTATGAAGTCGTCGATGCACATTAAGGGAGGCACTCTGATTGAAGCTCTTTCCACACTCCATGCATTTATATGGTTTTTCCCCTGTGTGAGTTCTTTGATGTTTAGTAAGGGTACTACTGTCAAAGAAACTCTTTCCACATTCCCAGCATTTATAAGGTTTCTCCCCTGTATGAGTTCTTTGATGCAAAGTAAGGTAGCCACTGTAACTGAATCTCTTTCCACACTCCATGCATTCATAAGGTTTCTCCCCTATATGAGTTATCTGATGCACATTAAGGTGGCCACTCTTTCTGAAGCTCTTTCCACACTCCATGCATTCATAAGGTTTCTCCCCTGTATGAGTTCTCTGATGCACATTAAGGTAGTCACTCTTTCTGAAGCTCTTTCCACACTCCATGCATTCATAAGGTTTCTCCCCTGTATGAGTTCTCTGATGCACATTAAGGTGGCCACTGTATCTGAAGCTCTTTCCACACTCCAGGCATTTATATGGTTTTTCCCCTGTATGAGTTTGTCGATGCACATTAAGGTTGACACTGTTTCTGAATCTCTTTCCACACTCCATGCATTCATAAGGTTTCTCCCCTGTATGAGTTCTTTGATGTTTAGTAAGGTAGCCACTGCAGCTGAAGCTCTTTCCACACTCCAGGCATTTATATGGATTTATATGGTTTTCCTGTGTGTGAATTATATGATGCCTTTTAACAGACTTGCTGCAACTGAAGCTCTTTCCACACTCCATGCATTTATAAGGTTTCTCCCCTGTATGAGTTCTTTGATGCACATTAAGGTGGCCACTGTATCTGAATCTATTTCCACACTCCAGGCATTTATATGGTTTTTCCCCTGTATGAGTTCGTCGATGCACATTAAGGGAGGCAGTCTGACTGAAGCTCTTTCCACACTCCAGGCATTTATATGGTTTTTGCCCTGTATGAGTTATTTGATGTCTAATAAGGATGCTTCTGGCACTGAAGCTCTTTCCACACTCCATGCATTCATAAGGTTTCTCCCCTGTATGAGTTATTTGATGCTCATTAAGGGAGGAACTCCGACTGAAAGTCTTTCCACACTCCATGCATTTATAAGGTTTCTCCCCTGTATGAGTTCTTTGATGCACATTAAGGGAGGAACTCCGACTGAAAGTCTTTCCACACTCCATGCATTTATAAGGCTTCTCCCCTGTATGAGTTCTTTGATGCTCATTAAGGTGGCTACTGTTTCTGAAGCTCTTTCCACACTCCATGTATTCATAAGGTTTCTCCCCTATATGAGTTCTTTGATGCTCATTAAGGGAGGAACTCCGACTGAAAGTCTTTCCACACTCCATGCATTCATAAGGTTTCTCCCCTGTATGAGTTCTTTGATGCTCATTAAGGGAGGAACTCCGACTGAAAGTCTTTCCACACTCCATGCATTTATAAGGCTTCTCCCCTGTATGAGTTCTTTGATGCTCATTAAGGTGGCTACTGTTTCTGAAGCTCTTTCCACACTCCAGGCATTTATATGGTTTTTCCCCTGTGTGAGTTTTTTGATGTCTAATAAGGATGCTTCTGGCACTGAAGCTCTTTCCACACACCATGCATTCATAAGGTTTTTCACCTGAGTGTACGCTTTGATGTCTAGCAAGGGCTGTGCGACTACAGAATCTCTTTCTGCACACAGTACATTCATGTTTTTTCTCCACCCTGTTAAGTTGATTTTCATCTTCTTGGGAAACACTGTGTTCATCCCTTGGCTTCACTGTTTCTCTCCTCTCTTGTTTGTTGGCTCCATCTTGAACCCCCAACTTCCTTTCCTTCTCTTGCACCTCACCTCTTTCTGGCCAGACTTCTGATGGCTCCTCCTCATCCAGGACCCCCCAAACATCTCCTGATGGAATAAAAATTTTAAAATAAAGGTTGATACAGCTGTTTCCTTATCAAAACTCAAGGCCTGGCACTATGTAAAGGCGTTTTACATGAAAACAATGATGTGATACCTGGTTTTAATAAAATATCACCATTTAATCAAGGGTTATTTGTATCAGAAAAGTCCTGGTGAGCAGTCCCTAAGATTAACCAAGCCATAAATAAAACAATTTAAACCAGCAGGCAATAACATCAACAGAGCCTGCCTGCCTATGGGCCTGTGTGGGGCGACTGCCTCAGGTGTCACCCCCAAAGGGGCGTCAATGCTCAGCTTTGCTGCTAGTCTCCCCGGCCTCCAGGGGCGAAGTGGAATGGGCAGCAAAGCTTTGTGAGTCCTCTCCCCTCCAGCCAAGTCCCGAAAAGGATCCTCCCCTAAAAAGGGCAAGTCCACAAGAGGGCAGACATTCCACCATTCAGCTTTGTCAGGATCTGAAAAGGCTCTTTGCCAGTGAATGGGGGGAGGCGTCTGCACCCCTTGGAGGTCTCGTGGGCACCACCCCACCCAACTTGCAGGGGTACGCTCCTTATGGATTTTGAGCCCCCATTTTGGGGCAGAACTGAGGCCACCCCTGAGCATTGATAATACAGCACTGCAACTCAGAGAAGCTTGAAAAGTCTAGATCTGCAGAGCTTGTTGAAAAACCAACATGAATAATAACAATAGTAGCATTTATTTTATTTATATCCCAACCGTCTGGCTGGGTTTTCGAAGCCTCTCTGGGTGGCTTGCAGCATATATAAAAATGCAATCAAACCTCAAATATTAAGAAACAGAAGATTCTATATATGCAACAAACAAACCAATACATCAATAGAAACCAATAACAATAACAAGATACTCAAGTATTCTACAAATTAGGATCCCCCACACAGAAGATTTTTAGCATGCTTTTTCTACCATTCTCCATGCTAGATTGCCACAATGCATTATACTTCAGGCTGCTTTAGAAGACCATTCAGAAACTACAGAGTGATGACCGGTGCAAGATGCTCTGAGCACATAAAACCTTTTCTGGGTTCCTGTCTTCAAGTCAAGGTGCTGATTTTGACTTATGTAGCTCAATGGCTGCTTCTCATGAATCCACCTAGAGCCTGCACTCATCATCAGAGGTCCTTCTCACAGTGCCCTCTCCAACTGAGGTGCAAAGAGAGGCAATACGGAATGCGTCTTTCAGTGCTGGCTCGCCACCTAAAGAATGCTCTCCCCCAGGGAGGCAACCCAGAAGCCATCACTGGCTAATTGTAGCAGAGAAGCAATAATATTTATTCTCAGCCAGGCTTCTGGCTTTTAACTTGGGAGAAAAACAAACACTGTGACCTCCTTTAGCGGAGCTGAAGGGAGGCACTCCGAGGAACCCATACCTATTATAACTATTAATGAAGGCGAAAAGGATCCTTACCCTGAGAGGCCACCATCTCATGAACCTCCACCATGACGTCCTTGTACAGAGCTCTCCGTAGGGCCCAGTTGTCGTCAGTGAAATGCAAGGACACCTGTCAAAGCTCACTGATCCCTGGAAGGACAGAACAATTCCCTTCCTTATAGACACTCCAAGGCAAGGTGTGGAAACCATCTCCCCTCAGCTCCCCCTCCGATGATTGATGGGGCAACTGGAGATTTTACCTTCAGTGTTTATTTGTTTTTTTAATAAGATGTGAAAATCTGGATAACTAAATTTAAGACTGGGGGAAATGAGTGATTTGTCCCACCCCATACTCCCTCCTTCCTCAAGTGTGTAAAGACCATACATGCTGCCCAAGAGGCAAAATGGGAAGTGGAGAGGGATAATTTTTTCAATGATGGCTTTATGCATACTGGTTTCTAAATTGGTTTGTGGGTTTTAGTTGTGTTCTAGCTCCCATTGGATCACTGTGCCACTTGAGAGACCTTTTGAATTAGCTGTTTAGAAATCTTGAACATAAGATAAAATTACTACAGCTGCAGATGGCCAGTTATATCCCCAGGGGCCTACCTTTTTTAATGATATATGTTTAGTACGTACATTTTGCAGAGGAAAAGTTTTTTCTCATGGTTTAATTTGCAGTGGACCTATGGCCTTCGATACAATAAAATGCTAAAGAGTCTTAACTGAGGAGGATCCTCTCCTGCTATAGAGTCTGCAGCTCCTTCTGCACTCTATGGGGCGCTACCTTTGAAGGTGACCCGGAAACTAGATCAAATCCAGAATGCAGCAGCTAGACTGGTAACTGGGAGCAGCAGCCAACTAAGACCTGAAAGACCTACATTAGCTCCCAGTATGTTTCCGAGCAAAATTCAAAGTGTTGGTGCTGACCTTTAAAGCCCTAAATGGCCTCAGCCTGTATACCTGAAGGAGCATCTCCACCCCATCGCTCAGTCCTGACACTGAGGCCCAGCTCCAAGGGCCTTCTGGCGGTTCCCTCCCTGCGAGGTTACAGGGAACCAGGCAGAGGGCCTTCTCGGTAGTAGCACCCGCCCTGTGGAAAGCCCTCCCATCAGATGTCAAGGAAATAAACAACTATCTGACTTTAAGAAGACATCTGAGGGCAGCCCGGTTGAGGAAAGCTTTGAATGTTTCATCTTTTATAGTGCTTTTAATTTTCTGTTGAGAGCCGCCCAGAGTGGCTGGGGAAACGCAGCTAAATGGGCGGGGTATGAAGGAATAAAATAATAATTATTCCTCCTGCTCCTCTCTGGCTGGCAGGAGACTCTCCTGACTCCCTGTTTACTCCCTGCCATTCCTCCCCATTCCCTGCCCTGCGGCCTTTGCTGGGCGCTCCTTCTGCGTTCTCTGGACAGAGGAGCGGGAGAAAAGGCCGCAGGATGAGGCCAGAGGCCGGTCAAGGCCAGCGAGCGGCGTCGCTTCGGCCTCCCGCTTCCCCTCCCAGGAGAAGACGACCTTTCCCCGTCGCCCCTGAGTTCCCCCCAGGAGGGACGCGGCTCCCTCCCTCTCGCCCCCCGATTCCGCCCCTGGCTCGGCCCCCCCGACCCCCCAGTTACCCGCCTCCAGGGAGGACAGCATCAACCCGGGGAAGCGGAACAGGAAGCGGAAGCGCCTCCTCTCTCCCCAGTCTTCCCTTCCGCTCTAGGAATCGAAGCTCTGTCGCCGCAGTTAACCCTTGCGGAGCCGCGGGGTTGGAGCCTCTTGGCTGCTCCGGGCAGAGAGGGAGGAGGAGCGCCCGGCTGGTCTCCGGCTCTGAAGCAGGAAGGGGAGGCCCTGCAGGATCAGGCCAGCGACGCCCCCAGGACTGAATCCCTCCTCCGCAGGCGCTCCAAGCAAGATCCGAGTTCAAGAGCAGCTTTATCCTCACCTTTAGTATTCTACTTATTTATATCCCGCCTTTTTCCCAGACCAAGAGCCAAGGCGGCTTACAAAGGGGTTGCCATGGTTATAAATTCTAAAAGGCAGGCGGCATTAAGAGGCAAGGAACTGCAATTGTTTCAAAGATCCTGGTTGAAATCAGAATTAGGAAAAAAAATTAAAGATGCGCATATTTTGTGAAATCAGCTGAGAAGAGAGGTCCAGAGGCTGTAAAAAGATGAGTGCTTTAAATATTTTCAAATGACAGAATACCTGACAGAATCTTGAGTTTGGATTGGCTATTTTGGATCAAACTCAGTCCTTTCCAAGTGTGCCTCTAAAATGGTGCATGCACACAGGGAAACAAACCCCCACGAGGGACCTTGGTTTCCTGGCTTAGAATAGCACACACGATGTGAAAATTCATGAAGGAGGTCCTGACCGGAGATCAAAATAAAACTAGGTAACGGAATAAAAAAAATATTTATTGTGCACACAGGTAGGGCTCGTGTCACATGATTTTTTCCCCACGCACCAAAATATAGTTGGGACTGGCCACTGAGACCACATAACACCTGTCCTGAAAGACCTACATTGGCATCGGATGACAATCAACCAAAGACCCGGTTAAAGAGGAACGTTTTTGCCTGAATTCAAGCTCGTCCAGTTGAAGTTGAAGGTCAGAAGATTCAGGGCAAGACAAAAAGAAGGTCTTGTTCACACAGCACATTATTAAACGATGGAACTCTCTTCCACAAGAGGCAGTGACGGCCACAAACTTGGATGGTGTTAAAATACAATTGGAAAAGATTCATATAGAGGAGACGGCTATCAATGGCTGCCTGCCACAACAGCTACCATGCATTCCATCTCCACTGCAGTGATGCTTCTTGGTCCAACTTGCTGGGAACTCCTTCTCTCAATTCCACCTTCCATTGGCCGGCTTTCTTGAGCACGCAAAATTGATTAGGATTGCCAACGTTGTTGTTTTTTCCCCCTGGCCTTGCTCCTGTGCAGTTTAACATTCACCACCAGGTACCTGGCAATGTGGCATGAGAGCCTCCTGTTGCAGGAATTTATGTATAGATTTGGGGGTGGGATGCCCCTCCAGCAGATATCATGCGCATGCAACCCACTACCAAAATCAGCACAATCACTTTTGTGACTTTTGTAATTTGTACCCACAAAACACTTCATCACAGTTTCTTCCTGTCTATTCAAAGGGCCTCTGCTGCACGATACCAAATGTAAGAATTCACTGATAAATGTATCTATGTACTGGCTCACTGGGAAAACTTCAGAAATTCATATAGACATGTGAGCTCAGCTACTGAGCAGCCCCTCTGCCTGAGTGATAATCCCTGGCATCCTGATACCTGAGTGCCAGACAGGTAAAAAGTAAAGGGGACCCCAGACCATTAAGTCCAGTCGTGATCGACTCTGGGGTTGCGGCGCTCATCTCGCTTTATTGGCCAAGGGAGCCAGCGTACAGCTTCCGTGTCATGTGGCCAGTATGACTAAGCCGCTTCTGGCAAACCAGAGCAGCGCACGGAAACGCCGTTTACCTTCCCGTCGGTGGTACCTATTTATCTACTTGCACTTTGATGTGCTTTCGAACTGCTAGGTTGGCAGGAGCAGGGACCAAGCAACGGGAGCTCACCCCGTTGTGGGGATTCGAACCACCGACCTTCTGATTGGCAAGTCCTAGACTCTGTGGCTTAACCCACAGCACCACCCACGTCCCTTGCCAGACAGGTAGCCATTCCAGAAAAAACAAAGCCAGACAATGATAAAAGGGTGTGATTAACTTGGCTGGGAAACAGGGAAATGTAAATATCTTTTTTGTTACACTTGATGGGTGTTTGGTGGAGGGCAAGGAGAACCATGGGGCAGGGACCAGAATGCTCAGATTACTGCCACCAGACCTCCCCTTTCATGATGTAACCATGATGTATGAGTGATGTAGTTTTGGGAGGGTGTAACATGGGGATTAGCAGCTAATAAAAGTTTGGGTTCTCTTTTGTTCGGGGTTTCCATCTTGTTCCACCTTGTGGCAGGTGGGAATCCTGTTGCGACAGTCTTCAGTAAAGACCAAGCCTACTGGCTGCTGTTTTGCTCTGGTATTCCTGGCTGGTGTCCTTGTTTTTTGTCCAAGGGAGCCCTCAGATTTCTCCGTTAACACTCCCAACCCCGGCCCCCTTCCCATTTGTGGAAGAGCTTCGTTTATGCCTTTCTTGGAGTCTTTTGAAGGCACAGGAGCAAAGAGAGAGATGTGGAAAGTGGCAACCTTAATTTATGCAGCATAAGGAAATGATTGCAGATTACTAGTGAATAATAATAATAATAATAATAATAATAATAATAATAATAATTTATTAATTATTTATACCCCGCCCATCTGGCTGGGCTTCCCCAGCCACTCTGGGCGGCTTCCAAAAAATATTAAAATACTGTAATACATCAAACATTAAAAGCTTCCCTAAGTAAGGTCCCCAACACAGGAAACAAGAAGCTGTTGTAGGTTGGGGGGAGATCATGGAGGGATGCTTACCTGCGGAGTGATTAACCTACCTGGATCTCTCAGTGCACGGAGCACATCTCTCCAATGAGCCTAATAATTCGGTTAGGGGAAGAGAATGAGGGAGTCCTGCTTTCCCCAGCACACGAAATTATTTGCCTTAATCTTGCATTTCCCTCCCTGCGGCCGCCTTCAGCATCTCTGCCAAAGCAAGAAGAAACTCACGTGGAACACTTTGCATTTTCCCCCCTTTCAGATCTGCCGAAGAGGAAAGGGGCACACTCTCTCTCCCCCCCTCCCCAAATCTCCTCCTCTTTGCAATCTTCTGCTCTAGGAATGTGGGCTCAGATGCTGTTGCTGCTGTTAACCATTGAAGAGCAAACAGGGAGGGAGCTGCCTCTTTTTGGCATCCTTCAGAGATAGAGCAGGAAAGGCGGGTGATCTCAGGTGCGTGTAAAATAGCTGAATGCCTCTCCGTGAAAGAAGCAGTAGCTCCTTGCTTATAGAAAGCTAGCTTGCCAGGGAACAGGGGGAATGAAAACCTTTCTCCCCTGGCCCCTGGAATTTTAATTTGTGGCAACTGGGAAAAGGGCAAATCCCATGTTAGGGGTTATTAGGAACCTAAGAATAACTCTACAGGCCATGAGGCAGATGGAGGCAGCCACTTCAGGCCATAGCTGTCAACTTTTCCCTTTTCTTGCGAGGAATCCTATGCGGAATAAGGGAATTTCCTTTAAAAAAGGGAAAAGTTGACAGCTATTGTTATGTACTGATGTTCTCACCCTGGGCCAGCAGGGGGATACTGTAGATAGTTATGCAACTGAAGGATTGAAAGTGACGTTCTGTGATTGGATAGTTTGTATGCAAATGAAGGATCGAAAAGTGATCTTCTGTGATTGGATAGTTTTAGAAAGTTGCAACAGTTACAATTGTTCTGGAGCTCTATATAAGCAGGCTGACTGAGCTCCTCAGTTAGTTCTGTTCTGGCATCTGAATAAAGAAGAGCTGTTTGAAGAATCGCTGTGTCGTCTGATATGTTCACCCGCAACTTAACAGCTATGCTTCAGGCAGTGGAAGCAAATACTAATACTAATCATTTATTTATTGTACCCCATCCATCTGACTGGGTTGCCCCAGCCATTCTGCACCTGGCTGATCCAACAGGGTCATTCTTAGGTTCTTAATAACCCCTAGCATAGGATTTGCCCTCTTGGCAGTTGCCACAAATTCCAGGGGAAAAGGTTCTGTCCTCATCTGTTCCCTGACATGCTGGCTTTCTATAAGCCAGGATTTGCTGCTTCTTTCATGGAGAAGCATTCAGCTATCTCCCACAGGTTCCCTAAGTCTGCTCCTCTCCCAAGCAACCTGAGATTTCTTCGCCTTATCTGCCTGTGCTCCGCCCTCTTCATCCCTTTGCAGATTCTGAGTGATCAAGGGGGAGGGGAGCCGGTCAGAGCAGGAGGGGGAGACCCCCTAACTTAGTCACCAGCCTGACTCATCTCTGCCTCCTCTCTGCCACAAAATACTTTTAACACCATACAGCTTCCTTCACCCATTAATACCTTGGTTCATGAGGGTCACTTTTCCTCAGTTACCCACTCTCTAAGCCAGGGGTCCTTAAACTTTTTAAACATTGGGCTGGTGCGCTGTCTCTCAGACACTGTTGTGGGCCGGACTATATTTTTTTTGGGGGGGGGAATAATGAACGAATTCCTATGCACATTGCGTGTTATAGCTAATGACTTGCAGTTCAAACAATGTGGATTAAAGGCAAAGGAGGAATTGGCTAAATGGTAGGGAAAGATGGAGTTTTCCCACTGGAGCTATAGAAAGTGGAAACTGTGCCTTTTAAACTTGCTCATAAAGGATCTAGAGTTAGGGGGAGAGGAAGCCAAGTTCGCCTGTGACACAGGAACTTGCCAAACTGAGTGAATGCGCTGCAAAATAAGTAAGACAGCAAATCCAATTCAGTTTCCATGAGCGTCAAGTGATGTCTGTCTCTGCTGAAAAGTCTCGATTTCCCTCGGTGTCCCAGTGGGTCAAGGAGCCTCCCCTCCCCAGCTGCCGGCCCCCCCAGGAGCCCCAATACTTCGCCTATGAGAGCCTGGATGACTCTGTCCACAGACATCTGCAGCTGCCCCTTGTCTGCCCGGCTCAGCTTGGCCTGTAGTCCTCCAGAAGGCGCAGCGCTCGCTGGGTGCCTGCAAAAGGGGCACTGTTGCTGCAGGAAGCCCTTCTCCACCCCACCCGGACCCCAGCCCGGCTCTTCCCGCACAGGCGGCTGCGCCCAGGGATGCCCTTGCTGCCTTGCTCGGTCTGCACTCTGCACGCACTCAGAGGCTCCTGAGCAGCGGCGACACCCACATAGGCGCCCCGGAGGCAGCAGCGGCTCCTCCTCCTGCCCCGCGAAGGGGCAGCTCGGGGCCGGGCGAGACAGGAGGAAGCCATTGTGGTTGTTGTTTAGTCGTTTAGTCGTGTCCGACTCTTGGTGACCCCATGGACCAGAGCATGCCAGGCACCTCTGTCCTGCACTGCCTCCTGCAGTTTGGTCAAACCCATGCTGGTAACCTCAAAAACACTATCCAACCATCTTGTCCTCTGTCGCCCCCTTCTCCTTGTGCCCTCCATCTTTCCCAACATCAGGGTCTTTTCCAGGGAGTCTTCTCTTCTCATGAGGTGGCCAAAGTATTGGAGCCTCAGCGTCAGGATCTGTCCTTCCAGTGAGCACTCAGGGCTGATTTCCTTAAGAATGGAGAGGTTTGATCTTCTTGCAGTCCATGGGACTCTCAAGAGTCTCCTCCAGCACCATAATTCAAAAGCATCAATTCTTCGGCGATCAGCCTTCTTTAAAATGAAGAATGATTTTAATCAACATAAACTTACAGTGGTACCTTGGGTTACAGACGCTTCAGGTTACAGACGCTTCGGGTTACAGACTCTGCTAACCAGAAATAGTACCACGGGTTAAGAACTTTGCTTCAGGGTGAGAACAGAAACCGCGCGGTGGCAGCAGTGGGAGGCCCCATTAGCTAAAGTGGTGCTTCAGGCTAAGAATAGTTTCAGGTTAAGAACGGACTTCTGGAACGAATTAAGTTCTTAACCCAAGGTACCACTCTATAAATATTTCAATGGGAAGTATGGGCCTGCTAATTTATGTTGGTCAGGAGAGAATCAGCTAAATAATCATGGGCGGGCGTTTTTCTCTCCCCCACCCCACCCCCCAAAAGCTGCAAAACGTGGGAGCAGTGGGAATGGCAAGCCTGGAAAGTGAGAGGAAGATAAGAGAGAGGGGCTTAGGAAGGGAGAAAGCAGAGTGGGGGGTTTGTGTGTCAAATTCAGGAGGTAGCTGCACTTTTCGAAATGCTTCTCTGCTTTGGAACTTGCAGAGTTCCACCCTACCCCATCTTCTTCCGCCACCCCAGAGATTAAAATGGTAGCGCTGGGTGGCACCCGCCCACTCTCGCTAACCTGCAGCCCTTCAGGGATCTCTCCCTAGAGAGAGCCAACCCCTTCCAGAAGAAGTTAAAACTTGCAAAGGCTACCAAAGCATGAAATTGAATTCTCCTCACACACACCCCCGCCATAAAAAAAGGACAGGGGGAACTTGCAAAAAGGGCTGGCTCACATGAGTAGACTGGCGCCGGTGCGCAGAGAAAGAGACGCTGAGCTTTTCTTGAAAACATCCCAAAGTCCTCCAACAGTGGCAGGTTGCAAAGGCGAGACGTGCATGCTGGGTGGGGTATGCGGGGCTTGCGAGATGGGAAGGAGAGTGGTGGGGAAGCGGGAGACCTGGAGGGGCGGCGACTGAGCCGCGAGGGGCCCCAGCAGCGGTGCTGCCTTCCGCCTGAAGCGCCTGCGCACAACGCCTCCTGGCCGCCGCCATTTCCTGCTCCGCCCTCTCCACGTCTGGCCTGGGACCCCCACAGCACCAGAAGCCAGACAGCCAGCAGCAGCAGCAGCAGCAGCAGCGAGAACTGAATTTAGGACCTTGGCGGGCCTGATCCGGCCTGTGGGCCGTAGTTTGAGGACCCCTGTCTTAACCTGACCCTCTCTCTTCTCAAATCCATCCCTATCTTCTCAAATCAAGCCCCATCTCTTCACCTGACCCGTAGCCCTATCTCTCTCTCCCTCCCTCCCTCTTTTTATCCTCCCTCTCAAAGTTCTGCTCCTCCCCCTTCTGTGACTTTGTAGCCAATCGGTGACAGGCTCCTTCACTCTGCCAGAATTTCAGGGAGACTGCGCCAGCAGACTCTGGCCTGGCTGTGCTGTCCGTCACACCTGTAGGTAGGGCTTGTGTCACATGATTTTTTCCCTACGCACCAAAATATAGTTGGGACTGGCCACTGAGACCACATAACACCATTCCTGAAAGACCTACATTGGCTCCCAGTACATTTCCGAGCACAATTCCAAGTGTTGGTGCTGACCTTTAAAGCCCTAAACGGCCTCAGCCCAGTATACCTGAAGGAGCATCTCCACCCCCATCGTTCAGCCTGGACACTCAGGTCCAGTTCCGAGGGCCTTCTGGTGGGTCCCTCACTGCAAAAAGTGAGGTTACAGGGAACCAGGCAGAGGGCCTTCTCGGTTGTAGCACCCGCCCTGTGGAACACCCTCCCATCAGATGTCAAGGAAATAAACAACTATCTGACTTTCATAAGACATCTGAAGGCAGCCCTGTTTAGGGAAGCTTTTAACATTGGATGTTTTATCGTGCTTTTAATATTCTGTTGGGAGCCACCCAGAGTGGCTGGGGAGGCCCAGCCAGATGGGCGGTGTATAAATTATTATTATTATTATTATTGCTACACAAATGCCATAGCTCCTCTGGTGTTTGGGGGTACACAGCCAAATGCAGCATTTTGCGGCAGTAAACAATCAGCTTCTAACATGTTAAGGCATGAGAAATACTATTTTGTTGTTACTGACTTTTGCCTATACACTGAATCTATCTGAACGTAACTGTATCTGCAAAAGCCTACAAGCTGTACATGTTTATTGTTGACTGAACCATTATGGCCATATGCAATATATACATAAATACAGTGGTACCTCGAGTTACAGATGCTACAGGTTACAGACTCCGCTAACCCAGAAATAGTACCTCGGGTTAAGAACTTTGCTTCAGGATGAGAACAGAAATTGCGGCCCGGCGGCAGCGGGAGGCCCCATTAGCTAAACTGGTGCTTCAGGTTAAGAACAGTTTCAGGTTAAGAACAGACCCCAAGAACGAATTAAGTTTTTAACCTGAGGTACCACTGTACAGCTTTAAAATACAGTATCAGCCTATATTACACACACACACACACACACACACACACACACACAAATAAGTTTTTAGATTTCATTCCCAATTAAATATTTACAGTCCACCATGTTTTCCTCAATGAACTTTCTCAGTCTGGGGGCAGCAACTGCAGATCTCACAACTTTGTCACAGATTTCTCAAACCAGACAACAAATATGTGACTTTCAGTAATAATCACAATAATTTATTATTTATACCCCACCCATCTGTGTGGGTTTCCCCAGCCACTCAGGGCGGCTTCCAACAAAATATTAAAATACACTCGTCCATCAAACATTAAAAGCTTCCCTAAACAGGGCTGCCTTCAGATGTCTTCTATAAGTCTGGTAGTTTCTATAAGTCTGTTGTCTTCTATAAGTCTGTTTTCTGCAGATGCAATAGAGGCGGTGGTCTTCTTCACCGTCACTATCGCCACTTGGTAGGCTCCACATTGAGCTCTAACCCATGTGCGGTCAGATGCAGAATGAGTCATCCACCACCGGCACTCTAGCCATCTCAGTGATTGTTTCATTGCCCTTAGACCGGTGGAAAACCACAGAGCTGCCCAGGCTCCATGCAATCAGAGAGGGCGCTTCAGAGCCAAACAGTCAATAGCCCTGGTTAACTCCGCATTACAGTGGGCCACCAGGGAATCAGCTGAAAGGCCATCAACATGGGATAAAGCATCCCCTACCACTCTCTGGAAACCATTTAGATCCATTAAGTGGCGGGGGCGGACCATCCAAATCGCTCCCACCCCCCTGCAGAGGGGAAGGGTCACAGAGAAGTCCAGTTGCACCAGGAAGTGCTCTGACTATGGCACTTCTTTCGCTTCACTTTTATTAGTGTCAGATCGCCAACATCTATAGAGGTCAAGGGCTATGAGCTGGGCCAGGCTAATTCAGGGGCGGTCCTATGGAGGCCATAGTTTCCATGAAGTCCCAAGAGGTCCCTTGCAAGGTCGTGTTGGCGTGGATGTTAAAATCCCCCAGGACAACCAAACTAGGTGTCTCCAAGAGAACATTCACCACAAACTGAAGCAGCTCGGGCAGGGAATCCTTGGTGCAGCGGGGAGGTCAGTACACCAAAAGGAATCCTGTACTGCCCCATTGCCCAACTTCCAGAACATGCACTCAGAGAACTGGGTCTTCCCAATAGGACGCCTGGTGCAGACTAATGACTTCCTAAAAATCACTGCGACCCCCTCCCTCCCCGCCCACATGACCTGGGTTGCTGTGCGTAAGAGAAGCCAGGTGGGCAAGCAGCGGCAAGGACAGGCCCATCAGCTTCATCCAACCAAGTCTCTGTTACACATGCCAGGTCAAGTCCTCCATCCACGATCAAGTCATGGATGGCAGTGGTCTTATGAATCATTGATCTGGCATTGCACAGCAGAACCTTCAGGTCATGTGGGTATCCATTGCTGATTCCAGTATCCGTCCGGTCAAGACCAGACCCGGAGGCAGGGATAGTCCTCAAACAACGACTAAACCTGCCTCCTCGGTAATGACATGGTCTGGTCTTAGCGTAACTCCTCCTCCTACCCGTGATCACTAAGATCGGTTGTCCCAGTGCATCCCTCCCTGTGGAACTTGCCCCAGCCATTTTGTTGGCTGGGACCCACACCCAGGCAGCTCTGACCTCCTCCCCTTAAGAACAAAATAAAACCTATTTAAAAAAAAACAGTAAAACAATAAAAACCAAAAACAGTAAAAGTTACAAACATACCAAAATTAGACCAATTTCCAAACACGACTAAACATCCATCCCCCACGCCAGAAATAATTTTAAAGGTAAAAAATAAAAATTTAGAATATTTTAAAAATAACTGTGTGCTGTTCTGAGTTCTCCTGGGGAGAGACAGCAGCCGCCTCAGCTGTCCTTATGAGGCCTGCCAGGCCCTGCCCTGGCCAGGTGGTGAGTGGCAGGAACGGGGCACTCAGGCAGGGGAGTCCTCCTGGGCAGTTGATTACACGCATTGGGTATCTTACATAATCAAACAAGGATAAACTTGGTTCAGAATAGAGCATATTGGTAGCGATCTACTGCTTAGTTACAGCATATACAAAGAAGCTCTTCTGCAAGAATTTTTTATAGTGTCCCTCTAAATATTCTGAGCACATAGTCTGAAAACAAAACTGAGAAATGCTTGCCTAAAGGAACAGATCGGTAAATCAGAGGGGAAATTCTCAAGTTCATGTCTTATTTTAATTAAATACCAATGTGGGGCAGTGTTCAAAATTAGCCAGGCACCAGACACATTTTGCACCTGGCTATTGGCAACTTATCACTAGACAGCTATTGCAACTAAAGCTCTTTCCACACCCCAAAAATGTATGTTGTTTGTCCCCTGTACGAGTTATTTCATGCACAGTAAAGAAACTACTATAACTGAAGCTCTTTACACACATCAACTTTCATAGGGTTAGTCCCCTGAAGGAGTTCTCCAGTGTCGAGAAAGGTGGTTACTGTGGCGGTAGCTCTTTCCACACTCCAAACATTTGTAGGGTTTGTCCCGTGTGAATTCTCTTATGTGCATGAAGGATGTTAGAGTCACTGAAGCTTTTTCTACATTTCAAACATTTATACGGTTTCTCCCCCGTATGAGTTCGTCAATGCACATTAAGGGAGGCAGTCTGACTGAAGCTCCTTCCACACTCCAGGCATTTATATGGTTTTTCCCGTGTGAGTTCTTTGATGTTTAGTAAGGTAGGCACTGCTGCTGAAGCTCTTTCCACACTCCAGGCATTTATATGGTTTTTCCCCTGTATGAGTTTTTTGATGTCTAATAAGGATGCTTCTGGCACTGAAGCTCTTTCCACACTCCATGCATTTATATGGATTTATATGGTTTTCCTGTGTGTGAATTATATGATGCGTTTTAACAGACTTGCTGCAACTGAAGCTCTTTCCACACTCCATGCATTTATAAGGTTTTTCACCTGTATGAGATCTTCGATGCACATTAAGGGAGGCACTCTGATTGAAGCTCTTTCCACACTCCATGCATGTATATGGTTTTTCCCCTGTGTGAGTTCTTTGATGTTTAGTAAGGGTACTACTGTCAAAGAAACTCTTTCCACATTCCCAGCATTTATAAGGTTTCTCCCCTGTATGAGTTCTTTGATGCAAAGTAAGGTAGCTACTGGATCTGAAGCATTTTCCACACTCCATGCATTCATAAGGTTTCTCCCCTGTATGAGTTATCTGATGCACATTAAGTTGGCCACTGTTTCTGAATCTCTTTCCACACTCCATGCATTCATAAGGTTTTTCACCTGAGTGTACGCTTTGATGTGTAGCAAGGGCTGAGCGACTACAGAATCTCTTTCCGCACACAGTACATTCATGTTTTTTCTCCACCCTGTTAAGTTGATTTTCATCTTCTTGGGAAACACTGTGTTCATCCCTTGGCTTCACTGTTTCTCTCCTCTCTTGTTTGTTGGCTCCATCTTGAACCCCCAACTTCCTTTCGTTCTCTTGCGCCTCACCTCTTTCTGGCCAGACTTCTGATGGCTCCTCCTCATCCAGGACCCCCCAAACATCTCCTGATGGAATAAAAAATTTAAAATAAAGGTTGATACAGCTGTTTCCTTATCAAAACTCAAGGCCTGGCACTATGTTAAAGGTGTTTTACATAAAAATCAATGGTGTGATACCTGGTTTTAATGAAATATCACCATTTAATGAAGGGTTATTTGTATCAGAAAAGTCCTGGTGAGCAGTCCCTAAGATTAACCAAGCCATAAATAAAACAATTTAAACCAGCAGGCAATAACATCAACAGAGCCTGCCTGCCTATGGGCCTGTGTGGGGCGGCTGCCTCAGGTGTCTCCCCCAAAGGGGCGTCACTGCTCAGCTTTGCTGCTAGTCTCCCCGGCCTCCAGGGGCGAAGTGGGATGGGCAGCAAAGCTTTGTGAGTCCTCTCCCCTCCAGCCAAGTCCCGAAAAGGATCATCCCCCAACAAGGGCATGTCCACAAGAGGGCAGACATTCCACCACTCAGGTTTGTCAGGATCTGAAAAGGCTCTTTGCCAGTGGATGGGGGGTGGCGGCTCTGCACTCCTTGGAGGTCTCGTGGGGTGAGGGGGGGGGGGACATGCAACAAACAAACCAATACATCAATAGAAACCAATATCACTAACAAGATACTCAAGTAGTCTACAAATTAGGATCCCCCACACAGAAGATTTTTAGTATGCTTTTTCCACCATTCTCCACGCTAGATTGCCACAATGCATTATACTTCAGGCTGCTTTAGAAGACCGTTCAGAAACTACAGAGTGATGACCGGTGCAAGATGCTCTGAGCACATAAAACCTTTTCTGGGTTGCTGTCTTCAATTCAAGGTGCTGATTTTGACCTATGTAACTCAAGGACTGAAGGGATGCAGGTGGCGCTGTGGGTTAAACCACAGAGCCTAGGACTTGCCGATCAGAAGGTTGGCGGTTCGAATCCCTGCGATGGGGTAAGCTCCCGTTGCTGGGTCCCAGCTCCTGCCAACCTAGCAGTTCGAAAGCACGTCAAAAGTGCAAGTAGATAAATAGGTACCGCTCCGGCGGGAAGGTAAACGGAATTTCCGTGCACTGCTCTGGTTCGCCAGAAGCGGCTTAGTCATGCTGGCCACATGACCCGGAAGCTGTACACCGGCTCCCTCAGCCAATAAAGTGAGATGAGCGCCGCAACCCAGAGTCGGTCACGACTGGACCTAATGGTCAGGGGTCCCTTTACCTTTACCTTTAACTCAAGGACTGCTTCTCATGAATCCACCTAGAGCCTGCACTCATCATCAGAGGTCCTTCTCACAGTGCCCTCTCCAATTGAGGTGCAAAGAGAGGCAATACGGAATGCGTCTTTTAGTGCTGGCTCCCCACCTAAAGAATGCTCTTCCACAGAGAGGCAACCCAGAAGCCTTCACTGGCTAATTGTAGCAGAGAAGCAAGAATATTTATTCTCAGCCAGGCTTCTGGCCTCTAACTTGGGAGAAATACGAACACTGTGACCTCCTTTAGCGGAGCTGAAGGAAGGCACTCTGAGCCACTGAGGAACCCATACCTATTATAACTATTAATGAAGGCGAAAAGGATCCTTACCCTGAGAGGTCACCATCTCATGAACCTCCACCATGACGTCCTTGTACAGAGCTCTCTGCAGGGCCCAGTTGTCGTCAGCAAAATGCAAGGACACTTGTCAAAGCTCACTGATCCCTGGAAAGACAGAACAATTCCCTTCCTTATAGACACTCCAAGGCAAGGTGTGGAAACCATCTCCCCTCAGCTCCCCCTCCGATGATTGATGGGGCAACTGGAGATTTTACCTTCAGCGTGTGTTTGTTTTTTAATAAGATGTGAAAATCTGGATAACTAAATTTAAGTCTGGGGAAAATGAGTGTTTTGTCCCACCCCATACTCCCTCCTTCCTCCCCTTCCTCAGGTGTGTAAAGACCAAACATGCTGCCCAGCAGGCAAAATGGGAAGTGGAGAGGGATGATTTTTTTCAATGATGGCTTTATGCATAAAGTAAAGGTAAAGGGACCACTGACCATTAGGTCCAGTCGTGGCCAACTCTGGGGTTGCGGCGCTCATCTCGCTTTACTGGCCGAGGGAGCCTGTGTACAGCATCTGGGTCATGTGGCCAGCATGACTAAGCCACTTCTGGCGAACCAGAGCAGCACATGGAAACGCCATTTACCTTCCCCGCCAGAGCGGTACCTATTTATCTACTTGCACTTTGAGGTGCTTTCGAACTGCTAGGTTGGCAGGAGCAGGGACTGAGCAATGGGAGCTCACCCCGTCGCGGGGATTCAAACTGCCGACCTTCCGATTGGCAAGCCCAAGACTCTGTAGTTTAACCCACAGCGCCACCCGCGTCCCGGGCTTTATGCATACTGGTCTCTGAACTGTTTTGTGAATTTTAGTTGTGTTCTAGCTACCATTGGATCACTACGCCACTTGAAGGACCTTTTGGATCAGGTGTTTAGAAATTTTGAAAATAAGATAAAATTTCTACAGCTGCAGATGGCCAGTTATATCCCCAGGGGCCCACCTTTTTAAAGCCCTAAACAATCTTGGCCCAGTATACCTGAAGAAGCATCTCCACCCCACATCGTTCAGCGTGGACACTGAGATCCAGTTCCGAGGGCCTTCTGGTGGGTCCCTCACTGCAAAAAGTGAGGTTACAGGGAACCAGTCAGAGGGCCTTCTCGATAGTAGCACCCGCCCTGTGGAAAGCCCTCCCATCAGATGTCAAGGAAATAAACAACTATCTGACTTTAAGAAGACATCTGAGGGCAGCCCCGTTCAGGAAAGCTTTTAATGTTTCATCTTTTGTAGTGCTTTTAATTTTCTGTTGAGAGCCGCCCAGAGTGGCTGGGGAAGCCCAGCTAAATGGGCGGGGTATGAAGGAATAAAATAATAATTATTCCTCCTGCTCCTCCCTGGCTGGCAGGAGACTCTCCTGACTCCCTGTTTACTCCCTGCCATTCCTCCCCATTCCCTGCCCTGCGGCCTTTGCTGGGCGCTCCTTCTGCGTTCTCTGGACAGAGGAGCGGGAGAAAAGGCCGCAGGATGAGGCCAGAGGCCGGTCAAGGCCAGCGAGGAGCGTCGCTTCGGCCTCCCGCTTCCCCTCCCAGGAGAAGACGACCTTTCCCCGTCGCCCCTTAGTTCCCCCCAGGCGGGACGCGGCTCCCTCCCTCTCGCCCCCCGATTCCGCCCCTTGGTCGGCCGACTCCCCCCAGTTACCCGCCTCCAGGAAGGACAGCATCAACCCGGGGAAGCGGAACAGGAAGCGGAAGCGCCTCCTCTCTCCCCCAGTCTTCCCTTCCGCTCTAGGAATAGAAGCTCTGTCGCCGCTGTTAACCGCTTCGGAGCCGCGGGGCAGAGAGGGAGCAGGGGCGCCCGGCTGGTCTCTGGCTCTGAAGCAGGAAGGGGAAACCCGGCTGCAGGATCAGGCCAGCGATGCCCCCAGTTGTTCCAAGCAGGTACCGGTACTCCAAGCAGGATCTGAGTACAAGAGCAGCTTTGTCCTCACCTTTAGTATTATATTATTGTATTATATGCCCCTGTAATCTCACTGTATACAAGTTGTACAAGTGACAATAATGTATTTCAAATTGTAATATTTATTTATATCCCGCCTTTCTCCCAGACCGAGAGCCAAGGCGGCTTACAAAGGGGTTGCCATAGTTATAAGTTCTGAAAGGCAGGCGGCATTAAGAGGGAAGGAACTGCAAATGTTTCAAAGATCCTGGTTGAAATCAGAATTAGAAAAAAAATAAAGAAGCACTTATTTTGTGAAATCAGCTGAGAAGAGAGGTCCAGTGGCTGTAAAAAGATTTGTGCTTTAAATATTTTCAAATGACATAATACCTGACAGAATCTCGAGTTTGGATTGGCTATTTCGGATCAAACCGAGTCCTTCCCAAGTGTGCATCGCCTCTCTGCATGTTTGACCTCTCAAGAGGCATGAGGAACATGTGACTCTCTCATCAGCTGCAGCCAGTATAGTCAAGACATAGATAATTTTTTATTGATTTTACTCGATAGACAGATGTTTATATTTGAAATCACAAGATAACAAAGGAATACACATATTTGAATCATCCAAATTAATCAGATAAGGAAGAAGAAGGGGATACACTGATATCGGAGTCCATTCTAACTGTTGTTATTTTTCACAGAGTTCATGCAAAGCGGCTAGTAGTTCCAAAAGTATTGCAGCCGCTTTCAGTTACATATTGCTCCATGTACTTGGACACGGACCTTGCAACAGTCATCTAAGGCCCAAAGCGGGGCCCCGAACTCGAAGCATGGGAAGCCCCAACAACAAATTTATAATTTGGCAGAATATTTAGATTATTTCATGTGTATATGTATAATTTGGAATATTTAATGTGATTTGATTGGATTGTTAAAATGGAAAATTTAATAAAGAATTATTTAAAAAATCAAATCAAGTGGTGCTTGTGGAATCCTCTCCCCAGGGACGCTTGCCTGGGACCACCTTGACCTATTTTAGGCGCCCATTTTACCTAGGGTTATGACCCTCAATCTGAAGGGCTTTTAAGTACTTGTGGCCTCTTCTAGCGAGGCAGGTTCCTTGTATTCGTACAGATGTCTTTCGTACGTTCAGCATCGGTTTGATTGTTGTAACTGGTATTGATTTTTATGCAGTGTTCTAAGTCGCCTTGGATCGCTTTTGTGAGCGAAGTGACTAATTAATATGAATGATGCTGATGCTGATAATCCCTTGCTGGGGTTGCTGACGGAAGATTACGGGAGCAACAACCGGAGGGCCGTTGTTTCCCCATCCCTGAATTAGGAGAAGAGGGGAAAGGCCTCTGGACCAGGGATGACAAACCTGTGGCTGTCCAGATATTCTTGGACTGCAGCTTCCAGTGTGGTGTAGTGGTTAAGAGTGGTGGACTCGTAATCTGGGGAACCGGGTTCGCTTCCCCGCTCCTCCGCATGCAGCTGCTGGGTGACCTTGGGCAAGTCACACTTCTCTGAAGTCTCTCAGCCTCACTCACCTCACAGAGTGTTTGTTGTGGGGGAGGAAGGGAACGGAGAATGTTAGCTGCTTTGAGACTCCTTAGGGTAGTGATAAAGGGGGATATCAAATCCAAACTTTTCTTCTTTTTCTTCTTCTTCCACCATCCCTGACCCATTCCCCACACTGGCTGAGGCTGATGTGGGTTGAAGTCCAAGAACCCTGGTGGGCCATGGGCTACCCAGACCTGCTGCAGCCCACAGACAACCCCCCTTTCCTAGGCCCCCATGTTTTCCTTGCCCAGCTGCTGCCTGTTTCCCCCTAGTTCTCCACCTCCTCTTTCTCCCTTGATGTTTCTTCCTTCATCTCTCTCTTCCACCCCTCAGCAGAGTGACTTAATCGCATTTATACCACACCTCCCCGCCCTATCACGCAATAAGCACCCATCTGTAACACATGCACCAATCAAGTGAAATCTAACAAGGAGCATCTTCAGAACAGAGGCTTTCCCATGGTTGCTGCCAACGTTACAACTTTTCCCTTTTCCCTTCCGGGGGTTGAGCCCTTCTACGTTTCCTCAGAGCCTGAAGGGGGGCCGTTCTCCCGATAGGAACCCTTATAGGGTCTCTCGCTTTTACGGGCTCCTTCGTGAGCAGCGACACAGGAGCTGCCACCCAGGTTTGTCGCGTGGGCTGCCCGGTTGTGCGCCGTCTTCTCCCCTGTGTGAGTTCTCTCGTGCTCCGTCCGGTTGTAGCTCTGGCTGAAGCTCCGCCAGCAGTACGAACACTGGTACGGCCTCTCCCTGGTATGCAGCCGCCGGTGCCTGATGAGCTTTGACTTGCTGAGGAATTTCTTCCCGCAGTCGGGGCACTCGTAGAGCTTCTCTCCGGTGTGGAGCCTCTGGTGGGTGTTGAGGTTTCGCTGGTGTACGAAGCTCTTCCCGCACTCGGCGCAGTGGAAGGGCATCTCCGCCGTGTGTAGCCGCTCATGCCTGCAGCGGCTTGGCGCACCGAGCTTGAAAGCTCTCTCGGGAAGCGCGGCAAACGTCTTTCGTTTGGGCCGTGGCAGAGTTTTGCCGGGTGCCTTTTCCTCCGCCCCAGAGGTAGTGGATTGGCCTGTCCTTCTCTTCAGGGCATTTCCTTCCTGCCACTTCCTGCGCTGACCCTCAGAGGCCTCCCTGCTTTTTTCAGCCTGAGCCACGGTGTTCTCCGTCGCCATCCTTGAAACGACTGCTATCGCTTCAGGTTGCTCCAAAACGCCTCGGTGATTCTTTTCGTTCTCACTCTCGGGCCAGTAACCTGTTAAGGTTGAAAGAAAGGGGTGGAGTCAGATGGCGCTGCTAAACACATGGAAAGGGAGATGAGGAGAGCCCCGCAGGGCCAGACCAAAGTGCTATCTAACCCAGCTTCCTGTTTCCCATGATGCTCAGCTCACAAGGAGGGCATAAGGAAAACAGCCCTTCCTCCTGCTGTATGTCCCCAAGAGCTGGTTGTTAAGTTGTGGGTGAACATTATCAGACGACACAGCGATTCTTCAAACAGCTCTTGTTTATTCAGAGGCCAGAACAGAACTGAACTGAAGGGCTCAGTCAGCCTGCTTATATAGAGCTCCAGTACAACGTTACTGTAGCAACTTTCTAAAACTATCCAATAACTGAACGTCACTTTTGATCCTTCATTTGCATAACTATCTACAGTATTCCCCTGCTGGCCCAGGTTGAGAACTTGAGTACATAACACTGGTATTTAGAGGTATACTGACTCTGAGACTGGAGGTTCTACTGCACTGTTGCGGCTAATAGATACTGAGAGACCTCTCACTGGTAATTTTATCTCACCCTCTGGACCAGGAGGTGAGGAACCCTTGTCAACCCAAGGTCTACAATCTCCTCCCGGCAACCTTCCATGTCCCACATGCCATTGGTGGGTGGGGCCAAAGGCAGAAGTGGGTGGAGCAATGGATGCAAAATTTATTTTTTATGGGAGGCGAAGTTTCTACGTGCGCTCTCACACACCCCTCTGTCCTCTGTCCAGACCAGCAAGAGGGCATCTTATCAGGGTTCAAGGGCCCATCCACGCAAAAATATCTGAGTGTATAAAACAAGGCTGGAAAGGGGTGAGGCCTGTGGAAGATCCCAAGGGCGAGATAGAGATGCTTGCAGGGCTGCATTTGCCCTCCAACCCTGAGTCACAGGGGTGTGTGTGTGTATGTGGCCTGTCTAGTTCAGCATTCTGATCAACAGAAGTATAGTGTCCAGGTAAAGGGTGTCAGCTTTGCCTTTGAGCCAGTGCCACCGACTGGGCTCAACCTCTTCAGCCCCGACTGAGCCAGGCGAGCTGGAAAGCACTTCCAGAGACCTTCCACGCAGGAAGCAGGTCTAAGTGCTGTGGACTCACAACTCAGAGCTGTGAGCACCAAACTCACTTCCAGTAGTCAGCAGAGCACAGCAGAGCATGAACCACACGAACGACAGCTTCTGTAGAATAACTTCTTTTATTCTCTACAGCTACTATACAAACTAACTACAGACTAAATGGAGACGCTGGACTGCAATGAGTGTTACAGCTGCATGAGCAGCGACCTTATCTATACACAGATAACACTCAGACACCCCTTTGAAGTCAGGCTGGAGCGGAAGAAGCAATGAGCAAAATCCGCCCCCTCCTTCCTGAAACATCAGCATATTCTTGCAATGGGAGGGGTGAAATATCCTCAAAGGGACATAATAGTACCACTCTATTCTGTCTTGGTCAGACCACACCTGGAGTCCTGTGTCCAATTTTGGGCACCACAATTTACGAAGGACGTTGACAAGCTGGAACGTGTGCAGAGGAGGGCAACCAAGATGATCAAGGGTCTGAAAACCAAGCCTTACGAGGAGCACTTGAAGGAATTGGGTATGTTTAGCCTGGGAAAGAGGAGACTGAGAGGAGATGTGATAGCCATCTTCAAATACCTTAAGGGCTGTCACATGGAAGATGGTGCAAGATTGTTTTCTCCTGCTCCAGAAGGCAGGACTTGAACCAATGGCTTCAAGTTACAAGAAAGGAGATTCCGACTAAACATATGGAAAAACTTTCTGATGGTAAGAGCTGTTCAACAGTGGAATCGTCTCCCTCAGGAGACTCTCCTTCTATGTGGATTCTCTGATGACAGTTGAGATTCGACCTGCGGCTGAAGCTCTGCCTGTAATGCAAGCAGCTGTAAGGCTTTTCTCCTGTCTGTATTCTCTAATGTTCAGTGAAGTTTGACCCGTGACTGAAGCTTCTCCAGCAAACTCTGCATGCGTTTTGCCTCTTACCGGTCTGCGCCGCCTGGTGGCCTGGGGCTTGGCAGAGCTCCTTGTAGCCTCCTGCACATGGAATGGATCCGACTGCTCCTGCTCCAGGGAGACTGTTCTGCTGCCACGAGGCCTACGCTGACTCTCTGAGGCCTTTTCACAAAGCGGAGGAATGTTTTCTCCTCTCCCGGCAGACTCTCTCTCGCGTGGCCTTATTTGGGTGGAATTTTCCGGTCCACATTTCTCCACCTCCTTGATAGACACCTTTCTTTCATCTGTGGAGAAATGAAAAAAATGTAATAGAGAAACTCATTCCCTGGGCACACAGGGGATGCTTTTCCCCAACAAATTTTCCACCATGAACCTAAGTTTTATTTCCGGGATGGGTCCAGGAGTTTGGAAAGAAAACTACAAGAAGCAGCCTTACACCTTTCAGCCCAACTAGGCTAGTATTACTTAGGCAACTAGCAGCTGCCCAGGGGCCAAATTCAGCCTTCCAGGCCTCTCTGTCTGTAACTCTCCCAAGGCCACAACCTCTCACTAGCCTGGCATGGCCCCCTGGATAAGGTTCATGAAGTGCTTTGAACCCTAGAAGTGGCTGTAAAAATGTTGAGAACATGAGGAGAGCCTACAGCCAGATGAAGTCAATGCCATTTAGTCTAGCATCCTGTCATCACCATGGCCAACCAGGTAGATGTCCCTACAGATATCCCAGAAGTCTGTTTACATATCCTATACAGTGGTACCTCAGGTTAAGTACTTAATTCGTTCCGGAGGTCTGTTCTTAACCTGAAACTGTTCTTAACCTGAAGCACCACTTTAGCTAATGGGGCCTCCTGCTGCTGCTGTGCCGCCACCGCCCAATTGCTGTTCTTATCCTGAAGCAAAGTTCTTAACCTGAGGTAATATTTCTGGGTTAGCGGAGTCTGTAACCTGAAGAGTATGTAACCTGAAGCGTATGTAGCCTGAGGTACCACTGAATTTCCTTTCATTTGCAAAGACAACCAAGAAGTCAGTTGTTATTGGATCAACCAAAAGACACAGGGGAGAGAAGGAGATAGAGAGAGAAACAGCGGAAATAATATTTGCCGTTCATTTTTTTTGTTATACTGCCATTTGTTACAGCTAAATCTGGGTGTGGGGCTACCCTGCCACCCAGCTCGTCGGACTAAGTAAGTCCGCGGGTCCCTGCGGAAGAAAATGAGCACAGCCAGACAGGAGCAAACTGCAGAAGATCCAAGTTTATTGCGCAACAGGTTCAAGACCAGATTAAACAGCGAGAAAGGGGTGACATGAACTTTTGAAACTCCCTCCATGTCCCAGAATACAGTGCAAAATACATCCCAGTTACATCATGAATACATTAAGGAAAGGTTGGGTTACACAGATTAACATATGGAGGAGGGAGGGGGGAATATGCAGAGCTGGAGATATGCGCAGATAAGCACATCCTGATGAGAAGACAATGGTCCATGTACTGGCATTTCCTGGAGGAAAGGCTTGGCAGAGTGATTTGACAGGATTAAGGTCTGGACACCTTGCTTGAGGGATTATGGAGGACAGGGGAGGGGTGATGGAGTCCTAGAGAAATTGAGCAAATTGGCACGTTGATTTTCTATGGATTTTATAGATTTTAGTCCCTTTGACAATTGGGAATAAATGGATATATTATAGTGAAGAAGAAGGTGAAGAAGACATGCCCCCCCTTCTGTAACACATTTAAGCTCAATCTGTCTCTAAACGTGCAATAGTCTTGATGCTAATAACTTGTAGTTATTGATATTCAGGAGCTTTTCCCATTTTGAATACTGTGTTGATTTGGATTATATGTGACTTGTTCCGTCCTGCTTTTAATGGCTTGTACCCCAAGCA
Source organism: Podarcis pityusensis (assembly GCF_964106645.2). Lineage (NCBI taxonomy): Eukaryota > Metazoa > Chordata > Lepidosauria > Squamata > Lacertidae > Podarcis > Podarcis pityusensis. Next base: position 119,477,826 of record NC_138029.1, read on the forward strand.
GAGCAGAAAAGCAAAATGACACTGCTGAAAACAACCTTGGCCAATTGCAAAAGCCCTCTGAGAAGCCAGCTTTTATCCGGCACCAGAAAGTACACAGTGATGGGCCTAGGTGGTCCTCTCCAGGGTTGGAATTCCTTGGAGCTGGGGCCAACACAGAGAAGGTTATCCTCCTGGGTGATGCCTGCCCACTTCAGTCAGCAAGGGCCTCATCCACTGAATGGTGCATACAATATATAGCCACCTGAGGGAATTTCACCAAGGCATACGGCATCTCAACTCACCCAGTGAGCAGACGTCTCCTCCATCCACCTCCAGCTTAGCCTCCACCTCCTCAGATGGGATCTGCTTCTGGAAAGGTGCAGAGAACATCCCTTTCAGCAGGGAGATGCAAGTGCTGGAAAGGGAAGACATCTTGGGAAGAGAAAGACAACTCTCCACAAATCCACTCCCAAGGAGTGAATGAACAGCTTCCTCTTGACCTCTCTCAGGCCAGGGAAGGACTTGAATTACTGAGATGATTTATAGACCACCTTTTGCACAGGCCACAGAATGCTCTGCAATGAAAACAAGGAGATAAGAATACAAAAAGATAACACAGAAAGTTAGAAATGGACAAAAAAAAATTGAAAACACTATTACAGCATGGCTTCCATCCCCAAAGAATCTTGGGAATGGTCGTTTGTTAAGGGGGCTGAGTTTTGCATGGAGAGCCCTATTCCGCTCACAGAGCTAAAATTTTCAGATTGTTAAACCACTCTGAGCTCTGTGAGAGGAGCTCGTGCAGCTCCGTGAGAGGAAAGGGGTTCCCACACAAATCTCGGCTCCCTTAAACCATGCACCTCTTTGTGGGTATTTTGGAGGAATGTCACGGGCTATTTGCACAATGCAGCAGGGTCACTCTGACATCACAGAGCCGCCACATCGATAACAGATCATCTCAGGCTAAAAATTGCCTCACCTCCTTTCCCTGTTTTCGCGTTTCCTCTTGCAGCTGCAGGAACCCCTCGGCCAGGACCACCGCCTGGGAGCAGGTCTCCGGCCCGCACTCCCTCACCCAGCTCTGGATCTCTGGCGGAAGGACGGTCAGGAACTGCTCCAGGATCAGCTGCTCCAGGATCTGCTCCTTGGTGTGCCTCTCCGGCTTCAGCCCCCGGGAGCAAAGCTCCTGGAGTTGGCTGTAGGCTCCTCTGGGCCCCTCGGCCTCCCGGTAGCAGAAGCCCCTGAAGTGCTGACGCACCTTCTCCCTCCTCGTGGCCTCCTCTCGCAAGATGGCCACTTTCACTTTCCCATAATCCTCCTTGTCTCCAGCCTTCAGGCTGCTGAAGGCCTGTTCGGCCTCTCCGCTGAGGGCCGGCAGGAGTCGGGCTGCCCACGCTTCTTTGGGCCACCGGCAAGCTTCGGCCACTTTCTCGAAGGAGGCCAGGAAAGATTTTGTGTCATCCCATGGGGACGGCTCCTCCGGCAATGGTGCCTTTCCCCATTGAGATTGTTGGGACTCCACCATCTTCAAGAAGTCCTGCCACTGAGATTCCCACTGCTGGTGCAGCACATCTCCTGGTTCCTGTTTAACCTGTTGCGCTGGTGCCCTTTGAACAAGTCCCCTGATTCTCCCTTCAGAGAGCACTGTCGAGGACTTTCCTGCTTCTCCCTCCTTGTCCCCTGCTTTGGGGATTGCTGGGCCACGCTCCTGAATTTCAAACCCCAGCTGCATCCACTTCTCCAGGGCTGCCTGGAACTGGAGGCTGAAACCCACTGTGGGTGTCTGTGTGGCAGCCATTTTGTTTCCAGCAAAGGGCCCTCGTGTCCCAGTGCAGAGATGGGCTCCTGTTTGCAGCAAATGGCGCTTCTTGGATTGCGAAGTGGCTTTCTGCTCTTTTGTCGGTCTCCAGAAGAGGGCTAGAGTGCTCGAGACCGGCGTTACGGGGACCCCCTTGAAAAGAGAAAACAGGGTTTCAGGAACCGAGAAAGAAAATGCACTGTGGTTGGGAACCTGTGGTCATCCTGATATCACTAGGCCACAAGCGCCATCATCATGCTCATAGCTGTCAACTTTCAGATTTGAAAATAAGGGATCAACAGCCTCACCTGTCCCGGGGACAGTCTACGGGATATCTAACAATCCGGGATAGCAGCGGGAAGCAGCGGGAAACGGTGCTGGACTAAGGGAATTTCCCGCAAAAAAAGGGAAGGTTGACAGCTATGGCCACGCTGGCTGGAGCTGATGGGAGTTCGACTCTCCCAAAACACATGGACACACACACAGCAGGCTCCCCATTCCTGAAATACACAAACCCAAAGGCCCTACCATTGGGCTTCTTAATTCATTTGTGATCATATTGTTTGGACGGCAACAAATCCTGTAAGCGGCTTGAATATTCCAAAAATAAAAGCAAACATGCGGGATTTGAACTCGTTTCTCTGACACCAGATACCCAGAGCAGGGAAAGCACAGAGCCGTGCATGGGGAGTGGCCATCCTGAGATTTAAATCCTTTCCCTGGAGAGCCAGTGTGGTGTGTGGTGTGGTTAAATGTCTGGACTAGAATCATAGAATCATAGAGTTGGAAGAGACCACAAGGGCCATCGAGTCCAACCCCCTGCCAAGCAGGAAACACCATCAGAGCACTCCTGACATATGGTTGTCAAGCCTCTGCTTAAAGACCTCCAAAGAAGGAGACTCCACCACACTCCTTGGCAGCAAATTCCACTATCGAACAGCTCTTACTGTCAGGAAGTTCTTCCTAATGTTTAGGTGGAATCTTCTTTCTTGTAGTTTGGATCCATTGCTCCGTGTCCGCTTCTCTGGAGCAGCAGAAAACAACCTTTCTCCCTCCTCTATGTGACATCCTTTTATATATTTGAACATGGCTATCATATCACCCCTTAACCTCCTCTTCTCCAGGCTAAACATGCCCAGCTCCCTTAGCCGTTCCTCATAAGGCACCTTTTCCAGGCCTTTGACCATTTTGGTTGCCCTCCTCTGGACACGTTCCAGTTTGTCAATGTCCCTCTTGAACTGTGGTGCCCAGAACTGGACACAGTACTCCAGGTGAGGTCTGACCAGAGCAGAATAGGACCTCATTAACCCGGGTTCGAATCCCCACTCTGCCATGAAGCTCACTATGGTGATCTTGGGTCAGTCACTGCCTCACAGGGTTGTTGTGAGGATAAAATGGGGAGGAGGATAAAATTAGGTGTGCCACCTTCAGCTCCTTGGGGAAATATAACTAATCAACAACAACAATATAGTAAGTCAAACATGAAACCTGGTAAACATTTCTCTCTCTGCACTTTTTCCAAATCAGTAAAACGACAGCAACCCAAGCTCTTATGATGCCCCATTCCCGACACTCATACACGCATTTACTGGGGAAAAGACGCTGTGATTGCAGTCAATGGGCTTACTCCCATCCCATGCAAGCATACAAGGAAATTGAAAGCTATGGGGTCTCCCCCCCCACCCAAAAAACCTGATCTCCCTCCCAGCAACCTGACATTCACCTCACACTGCCCAGGAGGACTCTGCAGCTGCAAAACGACCACTTTTTGTCCAGGAGAGAGGATGCATGCACACATATATATTTATACTGTATACATTGAAAGCTGTTTCCGTGGGCGGGATCAGAGCAGGAAGGGGTTTGCCTACGTAGACATTTCTTAAAAAACAAAAACCCAAGCAACCCCTCATCTCTATGATTACTTGTGCTCGTTTTGTTTGTTTTACCTTTCTGACGTTCAGATTCACCTGTACAAAAAGGGCTTTTCTTTTTCTCCGCCCGCCCCCCATTCCTATTTTCTACATACCGGTAAATTTGCATGCGCAGGTGGTGCTTAGATCCGTTATCAACTTCTTTTTTAGTCTCGCAAAGGCTCCTGGGAAATGTAGTCCTCTGCTAAGAAGAAACTTCCAGGCAGTGATGGGATGGGGGTGGGGAAATAGTTTTTAAGGGGGTGGGGGGATACACACACGCGCACAGTTGTGGTCTGGCTTCCCTTCCCGAGAAATGGCGGGAGCTATTCGACTCTTGCCTTACTCAGAATAGACCCATTGAAGTGAATGGGCACACCACTAACTTAGGTCCGTTGATTTCAATGGGTCTGCCCTGCACTGGACTTTTTGTTGAATGCAACCCAGTGTGCTTCAGGGAGCATATTTTTATTTGTTTCTTGGAATACAGTGTACAGTACTGTTCTGGTGGCCTCAACTCCAAAAGGATATTACACAGCTGAGAAAAAAACAGGCAGCGCCCATGTGAGGAAAAGGCTGCAACGTTTGGGGCTTTTTAATTTAGAGAAAAGGCAAGTAAAGGAGGACACAATAAGAGGCAAATAAAATTGCGCAAGTGAATAAGGTTTTTCTCCTCTCTTAATACTAGAACTCGAGGACATCCAGTGATACTGAACATTGGGAGAATCAGGACAGACCAAAGAAAGGGCTTCTTCCCACAGCGCATAGTTAAAACAGTTGAGCTTGCAGGATGCGTGTAAGAATGCTGTTGTAGCATTAATGGCAAAGTAGGATGAACTGCAAACATGAAAGTTCTGTGTTCAAATCTTGCCATGAACTCGCCAGGCAGCCTTAGGCAAGACACTCTCCTTCAAGCCTCAGATCTCTTAACACGGGGATAGCCACACTGCCCTACCTTTCAGGGTTATTGTTAAGGGCTGCAACAAACATTATGTGCCTGGAAGCCCATACAGAGTAAGGTTGACAGGCAAAGGGCCTTCTTGGTAGTGGCACCCACCCTGTGCAACGCCCTCCCATCAGATGTCAAGATGAGTAACTACATAACCTTTAGAAGACATCTGAAGGCAGCCCTGTATAGGGAAGACTTTTAATGTGTAATGTTTCATCATGTTTTTATGGATGTTGGAAGCTGGCCAGAGTGGCTGGGGTAACCAGCGGGGTACAAATAATAAAATCATTATTGTTATTGTTGTTATTATTAGTAAAGCAACAACGCCTGTAACTGCTTGGGGGGGGGGAGAGAGTGATAAGCAAACTTTTCTTCTTTCCTGAGTCCTTTCTGAGAACTTACCTATAAATCATATTTTTCTCCCCACAGGTGTTCCTTCCTTCCTGCTTCTTGTTTAGTGTACATGCTGTTAAACCACATTACTCTTTGTCATGGCCAAATGTATTCCTGTTCTCAGAATGGTTTTGTATGCGAAGTTCCTTTATTCTTTCAAGCAGCAGTCTTGCCAGGCTATTTGCTTCTGCACTCCGCTGATATATATATATATATATATATATATATATATATATATATGCAAGCACCCATGTGCCATCCATTTTGAAGTAGACAAAATCATGTGAGGACAGCATGGAGTAAATCTGCTTTAGGGCTTTATAGATAAACACCGGTAGCTGTGCTGCCCAGGGTTCCCCTGGAAGCAGGGACATAATTTCAATAAAAATAACATTTGCATGTTGGATTTTTCAATTTATCCACTGCATTTATATTCTACATCACCTCCATTGGAGGCAATCTTGCATGCCTAGTTTTCCTCTTCCTCATTTTATCCTCAGAACAACCCTGTGAGGTAGGCTAGGCTGAGAGGCAGCGACTGGCCCAAGGTCGCCACTGTGAGCTTCGTGGATTTGAACCCTGGTCTCCCAGGTCCCAGCCCAATGCTCTCAACCACTAACCCAGATTGCCTTGAGATGCATAGAGAACCATAAAACCATAGAATTGTAGAGCTGGAAGTGATTCACAAATTGGTGCTGGTCAAATTGATTTGGTTCACAGATTATTAAATCACCAGCCCTTTTGGAATTGTACCAAGTACACCACATGTCAAAGAGCACCTACACATTGGCACCTATAATAATAAAATTGCGGTGCAGTGTGGGGATGGTTTGCCAGCCAGCCAGCCACCCCCTTTCCCAGGAGACTCCATTCCGTCCCTCACTGAATCCTGGTTTCCATTTACCCCTGCCCACTTGTCAAACAGCGTTTCATGTTCTCTGCCCTTGCTGACTCGTTGATGGACTATGTTTGAGGTTTCCCCTCAGACTTTAACCTTTTCACCCTACAGATTTCTTTTTCTATTTTTGAAACTTCAGTAAATAATTTTCCACATCTACCTTCTTGAACACACATCTTTGCGGCCATCTCCTGAACCAACTTCAGGTTTTTGAGACTGTTCAAAGGTAGAGCGCTTTACATGTGATGAATGAAGCAAAGACCAGTGCCAGGACCTCATCATCCATGAATCTGGCTACCTTCCTTTCAAAGCTGCTGAGGTTGGTGTTTTATCAAGGCTTTTAGCTCCCCCCCCCCCCTTTTTTTTTTTTGCAAACAAAGAGTGTGTGGATTTTATGCCATAACTGAGAAGGGATCTACTGTGATTGTAGGCAAAGGCAGGTTTTTGAAATCCACAGTGGCTTTCCTCCCATCGAAGTATAAAAAAGGAGTACAGTGGTACATATGCTTCAGGTTACATACGCTTCAGGTTACAGACTCCGCTGACCCAGAAATATTACCTCGGGTTAAGAACTTTGCTTCAGGGTAAGAACAGAAATCCTGCAGAGGCAGCAGGAGGCCCCATTAGCTAAAGTGGTGCTTCAGGTTAAGAACAGTTTCAGGTTAAGAACAGACCTCCAGAACAAATTAAGTTCTTAACCCGAGGTACCATTGTACCTGTGGCCTACCATAAGAGGCTAGCTGGACAGTTTTATAATACTTTCAATTTTATTAATTTATTCTTTAAAAAAAGAAAGATGCTCAGTTCTGCAGCTGATGTATGATCCCACGTTCCCTTGCTTGTATGGAACTGTGGCCTGTATGCATGCACAACCCAGTCTGTAGCTTGAGCAAACTCTCCATGTTGCTTGCGCACCTACAGCGGCTGGTTCAGGCAGGCTGCTAACGACAGTTTAGCATGATGGGAACAGCAGCTCCCTGCCCACCCTCCATCGAGGAAGAGCTTGGAAGCTTTGCTTCCGGTTTTCATTAGCCATAGTTTGTCCAAACGCAAGACAGGTTGTGCTGCAACGGAACTCTGGTTCGTAGGAACAGGTCAGCTCTGAGACAGAGTTTGAGAATCTGACTTGCTTTCCCCATCAAACCACATTTTTAGGGTTCAGATGACACACTTAAGCGGCAGTTAATCTGAAATATAAATGGAAGTTTCTGATCAGAAGTTGGCTTGTTTCCCGAGTTAAGATTTAACCAGAGTTTAGGGCTCAGGTGACACACTAAACTGTGGTTAGGTTGAAATGGAAGCACACCAGAGGAGGAGAGTCAAGGGGGTTACTGTTGGGATATGAGTGCAACGCAGCTGCAAACAAGCAGCTCGATGTTTACATCACATGATGTGGCTAGCCCTGGGAAGGAATGTTCAAGGCAGTTCACAGGGTTCACAGGGATTTGTTCTGTGTGTAATATGAGACCTTCCTGTTGCGCATGTGAAGGAAGTCTTACGCAGTTGCTTGGAGGAGACTGAAATGATCGGACATGTTTTTTGTACCGCTGTAAAGTCAGAAATAAACCGTAGAAATGTAATGGACTTTCTGGCTATCTTCTTTCTCCTGCTGGTATGCAAGGGGAGAAGGGGGTATGCATCTTCCACGCTGGGAGATGTCGCCTATCAAGACCTCTCTGGACTTGCGGGGATGCCAACCAGAGTAGATCACCGGTAAACAAGCCCCGGGAACCAAAGAGGGGGGCCAGCCTCTCCTGAGGGGGCATGTTTTCCAACTGTTACTCCATGAGCCTAGGGGGATGAAAGATTCATTCACATGACACTATAGTTTAGACTTGTGTCAAATGAAGTCACTATGGCTCTCTTCTGTGTTCTTCTGCAAAGCTAGCAAGGAGAACGGCTACTATTTAGCTCCAGAGTGGCTGCTCTGTAGCCCAAGTTGGAATGTGTCCTGACTGAAGCTTTCACCACAGTCTGCATATTTGTCTCGTCTCTCTAGTAAGTGACCATTGTGGGGCTCTTTAATGTTTGATTTATCATGGAAACTCCCCGTATCTCTCCCGTATGTATTGTCCGATGTCTAGTAAGACTCGAGCTCTGACTAAAGCTTTCCCCGCAGTCTAGACATTTGTACGGCTTCTCCCCCGTGTGGATCCTCTGATGCCGAATGCGGCTGGACTTGTCGCGAAAGCTGATGCCACAGTCCGAGCATTTGTACGGTTTCTCCCCGGTGTGGATCCGCTGGTGCCGGATGTGGCTCGACTTATCGCGGAAGCTCTCGCCACAGCCCAAGCACTGATACGGTTTCTCCCCCGTGTGGATCCGCTGGTGCGAAATCAGGATCGTGCGCTGACTGAAGCTCTCTCCGCAGTCAAAGCACCGGTACGGCTTCTCTCCCGTGTGGATCCTCTGGTGCCTGATTAGGGTGGAGTTCACGCTGAAGCTCTTCCCGCATGTGAAACATTTGTAGGGTTTCTCCCCTGTGTGGATTCTCTGATGAACAATGAGGCTCGCTCTCCGAGTGAACTTCTCCCCACAGTGCGAGCATTTATGTGGGTTCTCCCCTGTGTGGGTTATCTGATGTTGAGTAAGGCTAGATTTGCAAGGAAAACTTTTGACACACACACTGCATGGATACCCGCCCTTTCCTTCATGTAGCCTCTGCTTGGCTGTAAATTCAGGGCCTTTCCCCCTGGGACATACAGCAGACCGCTCCTTCCACTTCTCGGTGCCGTTTCCACGTTTCTTCCTCAGTCCTTCTTTGCCCCCGACATTTTCTTCCATATCCCTGATTCTTTCCAGCAACACCACACACGGCTCCCCACCATTTTCTCTCTCCCAGCCATCATCTAACAGAACAAAAGATGAACAATCCTGATTAGAGCATCACGGACAAAGAACAATAAACGAAAAACAGTAAGCCAAAATGATCAAGGGGATGGAGCAAGTGTCCTGTGGGGAAATGTTACATTTATAGATTTTTTTCTACTTTGGAGAAAAGGCAAGTAAGAGGGAAGAAGAAGAAGAAGAAGAAGAAGAAGAAGAAGAAGAAGAAGAAGAAGAAGAGGAGTTTGGATTTGATATTCTGCTTTATCACTACCCAAAGAAGTCTCAAAGCGGCTAACAATCTCCTTTCCCTTCCTCCCCCACAACAAACAAAAAGTATTCAAAAGTTAACATGTAAACTCTGAGTGCTATAAGGTGTTTCTAGGTCTGGTGAATTCAGTGTAACCCTTTGTAATGAGGATAGATAAACTGTGGCTCTCCAGCTGCTAAAAACTAAAGCTTCCATCATTCCCAGAACACCAGGAGGGCCACAGGTTTCCCGTCCCTGGGATCGGCAAAAGGAAACCTTTGGCACCCAATACAGAGGCATCCCCATCGCTCTCCAATACAGAGGCATCTCCACCAGCGCTCCTCTCCCCAGCATCTGGCGAAGTCTGGTCCGCTTCAGAGAAACTTGCAGCGGCCTCTGCAAGAGATCCCGGCACCTGGAACAACAATGAAAGTCCCATTCAGCACAGGAGGAAGTAAGCAGATCCAGCTCCGAGGGCCTTCTGGCAGTTCCCTCACTGCGAAATGGAAGGTACAGGGAACTAGGCAGAGGGCCTTCTTGGTAGGGACACCCACCCTGTGGAAAACCCTCCCTGCAGATATCTAGGAGATGAGTAAACTTTATAAGACATCTGAAGGCAGCCTGCTATAGTTGTACCTTGGTTGACAAACAGAATGTGTTCTCAGAGTCCGTTGACTCCCGGAACCGTTAAAAACCCAAGATGTAGCTTCTGATTGGCTGCAGGAGCTTCTGATTGGCTGCAGGAAGCTCCTGCAGCCAATCAGAAGACGTGGAAAATGCACCAGACATTCGGCTTCCAAAAATAGTTTGAAAACCGGAACATTCACTTCCGGGTTTCGATTGTTTGGGAACCAAAGCGTACGGCAGCTAAGCCGTTTGTCAACCAAGGTACGACTGTATAGGGGAGCCTTTAAATGTGTAATGTTTTATTATGTTTTTATATATGTTGGAAGCCACCCAGAGTAGCTGGGGCAACCCAATTAGATGGTGGGGTATAAAAATAAAATAAAATAATAATAATAATATCCGGAAGGACGGCAGTGCACACTATGCAAGGCTGCTGCAGCACAGCAACTAACAGGGGTGAGATCCTGCCCAGACGCAGGAAAGCCAAACGGGAGCTCACACCCTGCGTCTTTAACAGCACGTATCCAGCTGATAATATGGGTGACAAGGAAAGAAGACACTTCCCTACCTCCCACGTGGCTTCCCCAGCCTCTTGCTGCCTCCGCAGGAAATCCTCGGCCAGGGCCACTGCCTGGGTGCAGGTCTCGGCCCTTCGGCCCCTGACCCAGTCCTGGATCTCCGAGGGCAGGACAGCCACGAACTGCTCCAGAGTCACCAGCTCCAGGATCTGCTCCTTGGTGTGCCTCTCCGGCTTCAGCCACCGGTGGCAAAGGAACCACAGCTGGCTGCAAACCTCCCGGGGCCCCTTGGCTTCCAAGTAGGGGAACTGCCGGAAGTGCCGCCGTTGTGCCTCTGACCCGGAAGCTTCCTCGCTGGGATTCTCCCGCTTTGCCCCTCCGCAAGTTCTGGTCTCGGGGGATCCCAGGGCTTGGAGCCCTCTGGACCCAGGGGGCAGGCTGGTTCCTGGCTGCCCTTCTGGCTGCTCACAGACCTCCGCTGCCCCCTCAGGGTTGGTCCTGCCCTCTTGGTTATCCTCCATCACCACCGACCATGCCCAGGCGGCCTGAGGCATCTGCAAGGCCTTCAAGAACGCCTGCCACTGGCCTTCCCAAGCTGCCTCATCCGGCTCCTCCTTCACACCCTCCAGCCTCTCTTGCCTTGGAAAAGCTCCGACCCGGGACAGCATCGCCCCAAACCAGGAGCCCCGACTGTGAACAACGGAGAGCCCCTTTCTGGGTCTTTCCATCCCCTCGCTCCCAAGGACTGTGGGCTCCTGCTCCTCCATTTTGATTACAGGACACATAGGGTTATTGGCAGCAGCCTCAAGATGGAGACCCTTGGTTGCCTCAGCATCCTGGGCATCAGCCATGTCGGGGGAGACCGACGGCAGCAACCCGGTTGTGTACAATTGCTCCTCTTTCCGGAGTTGGGAAAAATCTCTGCCACCCTTCCACTGATCAGAGTTAGGAGCGGGATCTTCAGTCGACGGAGTAAACCTCAGGAGATTCAGAAATGGAGCAGGAATCTCTTCAGTGATGAAAGGGCTTCTCCTGGAAGGAAGGAAGGAAGGAAGGAAGGAAGGAAGGAAGGAAGGAAAGGAGGAAGGGAGGGAGGGAGGGAGAGAAAGGAACACAAGAGGCAGGTGATCTTTGAGGATACATTCAAAGAAGCCCCAAGGGTGATTTTTCCTACATTTCAGAATTCAGCAGCTTGTGAATTAACCACAGAAGAAAATACAGTGGTACCTCGGGTTACATACGCTTCAGGTTACAGACTCTGCTAACCTAGAAATAGTACCTCGGGTTAAATAAGGATGAGGAGAACCACGTTGAGCTCCTTGGAGAAAAAAGGTGGGATACAAAATAAAATAAACCATAAAAGCGAAACACAAATATAGTCAGTTTCAAAAGAGTATATTATTAATATAACAGAGAGAGCGTGAACCTATTATTTGGTCCTGGTCTCCTGGAAATCAAAGGTTCACTGCCTCTGCCCCTATGTTTTGCAACTCTCATTATGCTTTTCCTGTTTTTGTTTATTTGTTTGTTTGCCTGTACTTTTGATTTCACACTAACTATAAAAAGGGGGGGGGGTGCAATGCAAAAATTCCCCTTTCTTAATCGTCTTCCCTGATTTAAGCCTCTCCGGCATACACCATGCTGAACTCTTTCTTTCGAATGTGTGCCTTGGTTATTTTTGTTGTATCGATTCGTTTGATTTGCTTCAAGTAATTTTTTTAAAAATTATTTTAAAATAAAAATTAAAAAGGAGGGGATGGTAGACTGCCTTGGGAAGGGGAGTCTCTATTTTCACTTAGCATGCCTAGAAGCCACTGATGCCTGAAATGAGGCTGCATTTTAATGTTGTATTTTAATCTTGTTTTTAAGTTGTATTTCAATCAATTGTTTTTATACCTGGTGTTAGCTGCCCTGAGACCAGTCTTGGCTGGGGAGGGCGGGGTATAAATAAAAATTATTTATTATTATTATTATTATTATTATTATTATTATTATTATTCCAGCTTCTCCCTCCTTTAGGAGTGAGCTTCTTGGATCAGACCCGCCCAAAGCCAGCGTCCTTGCAGCCGGGCATCACTCCCTAACCACTCCCTTCCCCTCAAGGATGCTCAGAAGTGGGGCACAAAGGGGGAGGGGCTCGCCACCCCCATTTCCCTCTTTTTGACCCACCCACCCCAGTAATTCCCCCCTCCCATTTTCCATATTACCCTGCTGCCCACTACTTGGGCAATTGTTTTTTAAAGGAACTTACTGGTACTTCCACGTGCTGCCTCCACCAGCAGAACTTAAGTCTGCAAAAAACCAAGTTAAGGAATTCAAAAGGAACCCCTCCTCTCCCCCTTTCCCCCTCCTCTTCCTCCTCCAGACCTTCACTCATTCATTCCCAGGCCTTTCCAGGCATCGCGGCTCGCTCGGCTTAACCCCTTAAGCGGCCAGTTTCCTAACTCCCAGGAACAAGTACGCCCGGGCTTTGCGTTTTGCAAAGGCGGGTCTGGCTAAGCCCCGTAGTGCCGACACGGGCTGGCAGCGGTTGTCCTGAGTTTCAAGCGGAGGGTGGGCATTCCCAGGACTTCTGAAACTTTTATTTTAAATTTTATTCGTGCTTTTCAAATATATACATTTCACTGATTTTACAATCATTTTGACATTTTAAAGCTTTATTTCCTTCCCCCTCTTTCTGAGGTTCCTTAAATTTATTTTTAATATCCTCTGCATATCCAAATTAACTAAAATTACTAATTTATTTTATCTTCTTTAAATATATACTCTTATGCAGCCGCAGGTTGTTACAATAATCCTGCCAGAGTTTTTATCTGTTTACAATTTATCTGTAAATATTCAATAAACCATTTCCATTCTTTTATAAAAAGTTTGTTATCTTGATTTCTTATTCTTCTGGTAACTTTTGCAATTCCAGCATATTCCATAAGTTTTTGTATCCACTCTTCCTTTGTTGGGACTTCTGCTTCTTTCCACTTTGGCGGAAAGTAACATTCTTGCCGCTGTAGTCACATACATACATGAATAAATTTCTATAAAATTTAGGTAGTTCTGTCCCTAAGGTCTGTATAGTTAAAGGTATGGTTTTCCCAGTAGTGATGTATGGAAGTGAGAGCTGGACCACAAAGAAAGCTGATCTCCGAAGAATTGATGCTTTTGAATTATGGTGCTGGAGGAGACTCTTGAGAGTCCCATGGACTGCAAGAAGAACAAACCTCTCCATTCTGAAGGAAATCAGCCCTGAGTGCTCACTGGAAGGAGAGATCCTGAAGCTGAGGCTCCAAGACTTTGGCCACCTCATGAGAAGAGACGACTCCCTGGAAAAGACCCTGATGTTGGGAAAGATTGAGGGCACAAGGAGAAGGGGACGACAGAGGACGAGATGGCTGGATAGTGTTCTCGAAGCTACCAGCACGAGCTTGACCAAACTGCGGGAGGCAGTGGAAGACAGGAGTGCCTGGCGTGCTCTGGTCCAGGGGGTCATGAAGAGTTGGACACAACTAAACGACTAAACAACAACAACAATTCCTATAATTCCCAAGAGAAAGGCTTCTAGGTTGTTGTTTTACAAACGTTATTTTAAACATCTTTTTCAATTTGTTGTACAGTGGTACCTCGGGTTACATACGCTTCAGGTTACAGACTCCGCTAACCCAGAAATAGTGCTTCAGGTTAAGAACTTTGCTTCAGGATGAGAACAGAAATCGTGCTCCAGTGGCGTGGCAGCAGCAGGAGGCCCCATTAGCTAAAGTGGTGCTTCAGGTTAAAAACAGTTTCAGGTTAAGAACAGACCTCCGGAACGAATTAATTTTTTATTGGTTTTCCAAACATAAAAGAAAAATATTACAATATAAAAAACAAACAAACATACAAACAATTATCCTAACTATTACAATCCCACTTTTGTACCATTATTGAGTGACTTCCTCAAAACCCCCTAGCTGAGTTTCCATGTAAATCATTGTAGCAGTTTTCCAATAAGACTTCTGAAACTTTTAGGGGGGTGTCTCTCCCAAGTCTGTTCATACCCTATAAATATTTCTATACTGCCCCATGTCAAAACTGGGTGGGTGACCTTGGCCCAGTCGCTGCCTTTCAGCCTGGCCTCCTTGCAGGGTTGCTGTTAGTTGAGGGCCGTGGATGCCACTCTGAGCACCTCGGAGAAAAGGGCAGGATATGGATGCAACAGACACATAAATCATGCAGGGAGCGGACAGCAGCACAATGTTTGCGCCGCTTGCTGCCTCTCGTGGCTGCACTGTATAGCCCAGCAAAAGGCAAATAAAGATATATGCTCCCTGGGAGTGTGGGGAAGCAGTCGCAATCTCTCAAACTAAGCTACCTCGCAAGGTTGTTGTGAGGAGAAATTGGGGAGGGGAAGAGCCATGGGACCACCTTAAGCTCCTTGGAGGAAAGGCGGGATATTTTATTTTTCTCTCATATATTGGACCGCCAAGCTTCATAATTGCCACCTTGGAGAAAGCATCGTTTTTATCAGAGCAACTGGTTGAGTCATGGAATTGTTGAGTTGGAAGGGACCATAAGGGTCTTCTGCTCCAACCCAATGAGGAGAAAATAGAGACTCCCCTTCCCAAGGCAGTCTACCATCCCCTCCTTTTTATTTTGTTTTATTTTTTAATTAATTGAAGCAAATCAAATGAATCAATACAACAAAAATAACCATGGCACCCAACATGGGCCTCAAACCCACCACCCTGAGAGTAAGAACCTCATGCTGTACTGACTGAGCTATGCCAGGAAAGGCAGAAGCCAAAATGTTTTGCGGTAAGAATTAGAAATTTATGTTTTGTTAGTCCCTGTGATGCTATAGGTAGGTAGATGATAGATAGATAGACGATAGATGATAGATAGATAGATAGATGATAGATAGATAGATAGATAGACAGACAGTCTGAGCTGGATGGTCTGTGTACCTGGGTTTTTTTGTTTTGTTTTGTGACCTTTGTGTGTGTGTACATCTATCTATCTATCTATCTATCTATCATCATCATCATCATCATTATCATATAATAATAATGTTATTATTTATACCCCACCCACTGTGGGCGGCTTACAGCACATTAAAAAATTGTAAAACATTAGACATTGAAAATTTCCTGATACAGGGTTCGCCTTCAGATTTCATCTGAAGATCTGCGGGTGGTTCACAGAATAAAGTCCCAAAGCTCAGCTTATGCCTTGCGGAGAGCCACATTCCCTTCTGTGCAACCTTTTGGGGGCCGCATGCCAGCAGTGGGCGGTGCCAAATTGGGGGGGGGGCCGAATGCACGTAATGTTTGCTCTTGCCCAGTAGGCTAGCTTCAACGCAGATTCACAGACTCCACTCTCCATCCAGGCCAGCGGCAAACAAAAAGGGTGGTCAGTGTTCAGGGGTGCATTTGAGACAGGCGGAAACCACATGAAGAGGGTTTGAAGCCAGGCCACCGACAGAGAGTGTTTTGGGGGCCAGATTAAAAAAAAAAAGGATTAAATATAAGGTATCGGTTGTGTTTAGAATAGATTTGTGAAAGATTTAGAAAACATTGATTAGAATATTTGTGTGAGATTGTATGGGAAAAATACGGAATGACAGATACAATCTGGCTTAAAATGTATATAGGAAGTGCAGTACAAGCGATGGAAGCCAATCAATGAAGTTTTATTATTGAGATATTTGTAGAATAAACTTGGAAGAAATTCTTCCAACTTTTCTTCTTTTCTCTTTATTTTTTCTTCTTTCTTCTTTTTTCCTCTTTTGTTCCTTTTTCATATACATGTGCTTATTTGAAATATATATGTATGTATTTGCAATATTTTGCTTATATTTTGTAACAATTATGTTAAATAAATTAAAAATTATTGTTTTTTTAAAAAGGGCTGGAAGGCTGCCTTCAAATCGCAGCCCTTAGGGACCCCCCTACCCTGACCTAGGTTTTCTCAGCTTGGCTGGTACAAACCTGGTTTGAAGCTGCCAACCTGGACAGCTTCGAGAGAGGACCGGGCAAGTTCATGGAGGGGTGTGTGTGCTTCAGTAGCTACTAGCCAGGACAGCTCTGCGCTGCCTTCATGGCTGGAGGCAGCAACACTTCTAAACACCAGTTGCTGGAAACCAAAGGAGGGGAAAGGGCTACTGTGCTTGAATCCTGTTTGCTGGTTTTCCACAGGCCGGCCCCCTGTGAGAACAGGATGCCAGACCAAATGAGCCTTTGGTCTGATCCAGAAGACTTCTCTTATGTTCTAAAGTGATGACATAATAATAAAAAAATAAAACAAAATAAAATAAAATAATAATAATTTATTACTTATACCCCACCCATCTGGCAAGGCCTTCCGAACCACAGGGAACCAGGCAGAGGGCCTTCTCGGTAGTGGCACCCACCCTGTGGAACGCCCTCCCACCAGATGTCAAAGAGAAAAATAACTACTAAACTTTTAGAAGGCTGTCCTCTTTAGGGAAGCTTTTAATGTTTAATAGGTTATTGTATGACGAAGCCAGCCGTCACAATGGCGCTTGTTTAGCATAAAATAAAGACACAGAGAGCCAGCAATATTTCCATGGACGGAGGGCAGCTCATTCAGACTTCTTCTCCTCTCCGGTCACTTTTTATTATCCTTTGTTCTCTCCTCCAGCATGGCGTTTGCCAATGTCTCACATTACCTACATCCGGTCAAGGTTGTATTGCACCCATGCCATATAAGGTCATTACATTCCAATACCTTGTAAAGCTCAGAGTGCTGGTCACGAGGTCCGGAGGTACCCTGCAGTATTTACAAACCTCTGCCATGGCTTTATGACTCCCACAATTGTATTTTAGTGTTCTGTTGGAAGCCGCCCAGAGTGGCTGGGGAAACCCAGCCAGATGGGTGAGGTATAAATAATAAAGTATTATTATTATTAACCATTCTGAGCAGCTACCTCAAACATTAAAAACTTCCCTAAACAGGGATGTCTTCTAAAAGTCAGGTAGTTATTTCCTTGACATCTGATGGGAGGGCTTTCTACAGGGTGGGTGCCACTACCGAGAAGGCCCTCTGCCTGGTTCCCTGTAACCTCACTTCTCGCAGGGAGGGAACCGCCAGAAGGCCCTCGGCCCTTATACGTGGGCTCAGCAAATGAGCTATACGGTATTTGCCCAGTATACCCAAAGGAGCGTCTCCATCCCCATCATTCAGCCTGGACACTGAGCTGTGGCTCCGAGGGCTTTCTGGTGGTTCCCTCAACACCAGGAGTGAGGTTGTAGGAAACCAGCCAGAAGGCCTTCTCGATAGTCCCATCCGCCCTGTGGGATGTCCTTCAGTCCACCTAGCTGCCAATTTTGCCGATGGTGTGGTGGCTCATGGCGGGCGGCAGCTGTGGAAGCTCAGGCTCCATGACCTGAATCTGCACAAAGAGACAGTCAAGATGGCCTCTGGCCTCTTCACCCTCAGCTTTTGTAGCTGGAGTCAGTCAGGGCCCTGCCCTCCTAGGCCAGGTGGGGAAAGTCTTGCAAGGCAGGGAGCAGGTCTTCCAAGACTCATAGCAGAGTCCTTTCCAAATCTACTATTCTGTGATTCTCTGAAAATGTTTTGAACAAAAATGCTTTGTCTGTCTTCACATGCCTCCACGAGAACCCTGGAGGGCGGTGACACAAAAACAGTGGCTCCCCATTTGTGGACTGCTCTCCCTAGGGAGGCTCTCCTGGCGTTTTCGTTAGCTATCTTTAGGTGCCAGGCAAAAAGAGTCCTCTTCTCCATGGTGGTGGGGATTACTGGTTTGTCTGTTACTATGTTTTGTATTTTTGTGTTCCAATATGTAAAACGCCCTGTGCTCTTGAGATGAAGGGTGTTATTGAAATTTGATGAAGTAATAGATATACAATAATGCCTGCTACAAAAACAAACAATTTTCCTTACAAAAGAGCAATTTATTTAAATCTATCACTATATGTTGCAGAAACATGCTGGTCATTGAGGCAGTCCCTAAGGAGGTTACATTCTCCATTTGTGGGATTTGTGACAACCATTGCAGGTTTGCTTTTATTTTATTTATATAAATAAATATATATATATATTATTTATATATATTTAATAAATATATATATATTTATTAAAATGCCCTCTAAAAATGCCCTGATATTCAAGTGTGTACGTGCCAGTGCTTTCATAGCCCAAATGGAACGGCAGACCCTCAAGATGAAAGAAGTTTCAGCAGGTCTGGAAGGAAATTCAAAAGTACAGAGAAAAAGTTTGGAGAAAAATGGCAGAGCCCAATGAGGACTACTGGGGAATGGGAAGGGGGGGGGGATACTTGGTTGGAGGGCCTTGAATCTTGAACAGCTACTCTTCACTCTGTAACAATTTGTTACACACAAAACACAGCACCTTCCAGATGCTATTGGACTCCAATTCCCATCAGCACCCGAGGGCCAGCATGCCCAATAGTCACAGGGGATGATGGGAATTGGAGTCCCGCAACTTCCAGAAGACCCCCCCCCCAAGTGTTTCCCCTATCCCTGCTCTAAAGGGGGGTGTGTGTGACATCCTTGCTTAACATTTTCCATGCTGACATTTCAGCTTACACACAAACCCTGTAAATATGGCCACACATGTTACTAGTCAGCAAACAGCCCGATTCTGTGCACACTGGCTTCCCATTTCTCATTGAAATACCGGGTTTATATCCCTTCAATTTCCCACTCAGTCAGAAGAGAGAGAGAGAAATTACTAAACTGGTGTCTCTCGTGAAGGAATACTTCAAATTCACGATTGCAACGGCAATCAAGGGCAGGCAAAACAATCCCCATTCCAGCTCATAGCATTTCATTATCGTATCCTAACTGAAACTGATTAGAGATGCTTAATGCGGCTTTCACCTTGCCAACAAAGGTCCGTATAGTTTAAAGCTATGGTTTTCCCAGTAGTAATGTATGGAAGTGAGAGCTGGACCGTAAAGAAGGCTGATCGCCGAAGAATGGATGCTTTTGAATTCTGGTGCTGGAGGAGACTCTTGAGAGTCCCATAGACGGCAAGAAGATCAAACCGATCCATTCTGAAGGAAATCAGCCCTGAGTGCTCACTGGAAGGACAGAACCTGAAGATGAGACTCCAATACTTTGGCCACCTCATGAGAAAACTCCCTGGAAAAGACCCTGATGTTGGGAAAGATGGAGGGCACAAGGAGAAGGGGACGACAGAGGACGAGATGGTGGGACAGTGTTCTCGAAGCTACCAGCATGAGTCTGACCAAACTGCGGGAGGCAGTGGAAGACAGGAGTGCCTGGCGTGCTCTGGTCCAGGGGGTCACGAAGAATCGGACATGACTAAACGACTAAACAACAACAATGCAGCTTTGAACTGGGCTGAAAATACTTTGTTTGCTTGCTTTCAAAATACTGATAGTCTCTGGAAACTGAAAAACAGGGCGCGGAGAGTGTGTGTGCTATCTGTTGCTGTTGTTTATCGCTCTCTTACCCGAGTACCTGAAAAATGGTCTCCCTCACCACAGGTGATCAGTCCTAGCTGGCACATTCAGCTTCAGGGATGGGGAACAGATATTGCTAGACTACAACCCTCATCACCCTTGACTTTGGGTCACATTGGTTGATGGCAGCTGGAGTCCAGCAATAATATAGGAAGAACCAAGCGTTTGGCACGCCTGCTTCATGGAGCCACATGGCTTTGAAAATACAAGGCTGTCTTCAAACGCCCCAGACTGTTGATTCATTTAGCTCGCCAGCGTTGTCTTTTCCCAGAGAATCCTGGGAAGTGTAGTTTGTTAAAGGTGCTGAGCATTGTTAGGTGACCCCATATTCTCCCACACGGAGCGACAGTTCTGTGTGGTTTAGCAATCAATCCATCCATCTTCACAGGGGAACTCTGGGAACTGCAGCTCTGAGAGGGGAACAGGGGCCTCCTAACAGCCCTCAGCACACTTAACAAACTACATTTCCCAGGATTCTTTGTAAGGGAAACCATGAGTGTTCCAAGCAGTATGATAATGCTTTAAAGGCACAGCCCGGATGAGTCCAGAACTCTCATTACAGTCGTACCTTGGAAGTCAAACGGAATCCGTTCTGGAAGTCTGTTCAACTTCCAAAATGTTCAAGAACCAAATCATGGCTTCTGATAGGCTGCAGGAAGCTCCTGCAGCCAATCAGAAGCCGCGGAAGCCCCATTGGATGTTTGGCTTCCAAAAGCATTTCACAAAGCAGAACAGTCGCTTCCAGGTTTGTGGCATTTGGGAGCCAAAACGTTCGATTTGCAAGGCGTTTGGTATGACTGTACTACTTATGATCAAGGTACGACTGTACTACTTATGATCCAGACCACGACACTCCATGTGCTGATGTGAGCCACGTTTGCCATTTTATCCATCGCACAGAGCAACTGATGGATGCGCAGCTTGTCATCTAAAACACCTGGAATTTCCTCATGTGGATCTGAACCCCATTTTTAGCTGGGGACCTTTACCGTGGAGCACACACAAGCGGCCTGGCTTCAAGCTTTGGGATCTTCTGTTTTATCAACACACAGCACACACAACCTCGCTTGTGTCTCCTGCCATCTAGACACGCACAGTTCTGAAGATCCTCCCTGCCCTCAGAAATGTGGCTTCTTCTTTCCATGCGTCTTCTCGTGCCTGACGAGATGCGCGGACTGGCGGAACTTCCTCCCGCAGATGGGGCACAGATACGGTTTCTCTCCCGTGTGGATTCTCTGGTGTCTAAGAAGGAGCGACAGAGAGATGGATTTGTGGCCGCACTCCAAACACCTGAACCGTTTTGTCCTCTCGCAGATGCTCTTGCAGCCATTAAGGCTCAGCTTGGGACGGCTGCCCCCCTCACACTTCACACACTCATACGTTTTCCTCCCTGTGTCTGCCATCTTTGCCTTGGGCCTCCAACGTTCCAACACCGCCGGGCTGAACTTCTTCCCACAGTCCAAGCACTTGTGAAGCCTCTCTCCTGTGTGGGCTTTCATGTGTCTGGTAAGCGTGGATTTGCGAGTGAAGCTTTTCCCACAGACGGCGCACACCACCCTTCCCGCCGCTCCTTGCTGTCCCGCTTGTGGGATTGAGACTTTGAAGTCAAGCTCTTCTGCCACGGGCTTTCCCCTCTGAGTCCCTGTTGTTCTTCCTTCTCTCCTCTTCCCACCGTTTCGTTTCTCCTCTCCACACACTCCGTTTCCTTCCGACGGGACCCAAAGCAGCTCATCCTGAATCGTCCACACAGGACCTTCTGGAATGAAAGACAGAGAACCTGATGTTAATCCTTAATTATTTTCAGGAAATTATTTTCATATTTTGAAATGCAGTAGAAATATGAGATGATTAGGATTCCCTCCGATCTCAAAGCATGGGAAGTCAGCTAAAAAATAATAATAATTTATAATTAGACATAACATTGGGATTTGTTTGATTATGGGATAATTTGTATAATTTGGAATATATGATTTGGTTTGATTGGAAATTTTTAATAAATATTATTTAAAAACAGAAAGAGAAAAGACAGACAGAGGATCATAGAACTACCATATTTTTTGCCCTATAGGGTGCACCGGCCCATAGGGCGCACCTAGTTTTTTTTGGGGGGGGGGAATAAAGAAAAAAAAATTATTTCCCCCCGCCAGGCGTGGGGCTGGGGCAAGGAAAGCCCAAGCTTCCCCCGACCCCAGCCCCCAGAACAGGCTGCTATCCGCAAGCCTAGGGAGCCCGGCTGTCAACTCCCGGCGGGCTCCCCAGGCTTGCGGATAGCTTCCTGAAGCCTGGAGAGCGAGAGGGGTCGGTGCGCACCGAACCCTCTCGCTCTCCAGGCTTCAGCGAAAGCCTGCATTCGCCCCATAGGATGCACACACATTTCCCCTTCATTTTTGGAGGGGAAAAAGTGTGTTCCATAGGGCGAAAAAAAGGTACCTCCTGCAATGCAGGAATTTTTAACCCAACACGGGGCTCAAACCCATGACCCTGGGATTAAGAGCCTCACGATCTGAGATGAGGAATTACGCAGACAATCCCCATGCATAGCTGTCAACATTTCCCTTTTCTTGTGAGGAATCCTATTTGGAATAAGGGAATTTCCCTTTAAAAAGTGGAAAAGTTGACAGCTATGTCCCCATGCTTAGACCAAATTAATGGCCTTTTAGGCTTCCTCCATGTGAAGAGGAGTTCACTTTTTGAATAAGAAGAGTTATATGTCATGGGGGGGGGGGGGCACCAGGATTTTAGAGATGCTTAGGTGGGGCATGGCCAAAAAAACGCTGGGAACCACTGACTTAAAAAAAGAAAAGTCACTTGAGCCGGGGACAGTCCACATATATATTGGCCTATTCTGACCTGTTTTTTTAAAACAGACTGCACAGAAAAAGCAATTTGGTTCCACAAAATTCATTCCGATTGCGCAGATAAAAGATAACAGATAGAATTCTACAGAATGGGGTACTGGCGTGTGAAAACGCTCCAGATCCAAGGATCTCCAGATGGCGGCATCCTGGCTTCCAGGCCTATTCACTTGGCCACAAGTGGTTGAAAGCAAAAGGCGCCTGGCAAATTTTGAACACTGGTGCAATCCGACCAGTTGCAGGGCAGAAAGCGTTAAGAACTACCAGGCTCACATTTGGGATCCAGTTCTCCACACCTGCTTCAAATTTACACACCTGCTGTTGTGATTCCGGGAGACTTTGCAGCTATTTCCCCTGCTTGGCCTCTTCGTCCAGCCGTCACCCTCTCTTTGTGAACTTTCTGGTGACTCACGAGCTTCTCCTTCCGAGCGAACCTCTGCCCACAAACCGCACACCAGTGGGACTTCTGTCCCGTGTGGAGTTTCTGATGCCGAAAGAGATTTGATCTCCGCGTGAAGCTACGTCCGCAGACCGTGCATATGTGGAGCGTGGGCTCCTTGGGTCTTCTCTGGTTTTCAAGGCCTTGCCTCCAGGTCACGCTCCTCCTGGAGAATGCGCTCCTCCTCTCCTGTGTCCCCAGAGGTGGGACTGAGAGTTCAGGGAGCTGTTCACAAGCAGCCGCCGCCACGGATCTCTCCTGCCAGCTTTCGTCACGCTGCTCCGCTATACCTACAACCCCGACGTTGACCTCCAGCTCCTCTCTTCCCACATCGTTCTCGCTCGTCAGTTCATTGGTTCCTGGAACGGAGGGGGATTGGGGCAAGCAGGGGAAATGGGTGGGGGAAACTCCGCCCCAAATGTCGTCATCACCTGTCTGTCTCGAGACAATGGAGTGCGCCTCCGGGGGTGAAGTAAAATGTTTCCGAGCACAATTCAAAGTGTTGGTGCTGACCTTTAAAGCCCTAAACGGCCTCGGCCCAGTAGAACTGAAGGAGCGTCTCCACCCCCATCGTTCTGCCCAGACGCTGAGATCCAGCGCCGAGGGCCTTCTGGCAGTTCCCTCGCTGCGAGAAGCCAAGTTACAGGGAACCAGGCAGAGGGCCTTCTCGCTAGTGGCGCCCACCCTGTGGAACCCTTCAGATGTGAAGGAAATAAGCAGCTATCCTATCTTCAAAAGACATCTGAAGGCAGCCCTGTTCAGTGAAGTTTTTAATATTTAACGCTGTATTGTTTTTAAAACTTGACTGGGAGCCGCCCAGAGTACCTGGGGAAACTCAGCCAGATGGGTGGGGTATAAATTATTATTATTATTATTATTATTATTATTATTACAGTGGTGCCTCGCAAGACAAAATTAATTCGTTCTGTGAGTTTTTTCGTCTTGCGAAGCACGGATTCCCATAGGAATGCATTGAAAATCAATTAATGCGTTCCTATGGTCAAAAAAAGTCCAAACAAAGCCAAATTTGGTACAAAAAGAGTTTATTAAGTGCTCTTTAAAGTCACACATACTGTAAAGAGCATTTCAAAAATTGAAGGAACAATAATTTAAGTTTCTAAACATGACAGAAAAGCATTTAAAAATCACCAAAGTGTACAGTACTGTGCATACATTTTCTAAGACTCTGGGGGACAACTCGAAGAGGGTTCCTCTTCCATTCTTTGCTTCTTGCTGAAGAACCTGTCTATGGTCTGCTGCTTCATCCGCCTTTTCAGCACCTCCCTGAAAGACGACATGACCCTCGTATCAAAAGTGTTCACAAGGTCACGTGTCAGGTCCTTGTCAGGGTGGTGCCGCTGTGCAAAAGCCTGCACATCTTTCCACTTCTGGCAAATGTCCCTCAGTTCTTTGGAGGACAGCCGTTCCTCAGTTGCTTCCTCCTCTTCCAGCGAGGCCTGCTCCTGCACAGCCTCTGCCTGCAGTTCGACCAGCTCCTGGGTGGTCAGCTCGTGGTCGTGCTCCTCCACCAGCTCGCTGACGTCCTCCTCTGTGACCTCCAGGCCCATGGTCCTCCCCAAGGAAACCATGCCTGACCACGCTGTGGATTCCAGATCTCGTCTTGAACCGGTAAAACCAGCCTCTGCTTGCCTTGAAGACTTCTGGCTCGCCTGAGGTTCCTGGCTGTTGCCGGACGAGGTCTGCGTGCAAGGCCTTGGCCTTCTCACAAATGACGGCCTCAGTCACTGTGTCCCCTGCACGCTGCTTCTCTTCTAACCAGATGAGCAGCAACTTCTCCACCTCCTCCAGAACAGCTGGGCGGTTCTTCACGATCCTGGTGACTCCCTTGGCTACATCAGTCGCAAGGATCTTCTCCCTCATCTTCAGGATGGTCCCGATGGTCGATGGATTCCTCCCATACTCCCTGGCGAGGTCTGTCACACGCATTCCACCGTCGTGCTTCCGGATGATCTCCTTCTTCATTTCCAGCGTAACCTTCTCCTTCTTCCTCTCACCGGCCTCTGCAGCAGCAGTCTTCTTGGGCCCCATGGCAGCACAGCTCCTGCCTTCGCAACCCCCCCCCCCAAAAAAAATCAGTGCTTCACATCCAAAAAATTCAAAAGCACCAAACCTCCTAGAAAACACACAAACTTCCAGATTCTTGCAAACCCCTTCTCAACTATTCTCCCAGCCACCCACCACACAGAAATCGAAACCCAGAAATCTTTTTTTTAAACAACAGCAGAGTGCCCCAATGGTCACAAAAATTCATAAAAATGCAGGAAAAAACCACACAAGCTTCCAGATTCTTGCAAACCCCTCCCCAACACCAAGTCCTTGAATTCCAAACACCCCAACCCAAAATCCAAAAACCCCCAAAAAAGTTTTAAAAGTTTAACTTACCAAATGGCTGCAAAAGTAGTTTTGGAAAAGCTTCAAAAATCACCAAAGTCTTCAAAAACCTCAAAAAAGGCTACCACACCGTGTGCTATGAGTTGCTCCTTGAAGTCAAGTCGCAACTGCACCTCTTCAAGCAATGCATCCTGGGTATTAACGGTTTTAATAAAAAGGAAACAAACTCGCAAGACGTTTTCGTCTTGCGAAGCAAGCCCATAGGGAAATTCATCTTGCGAAGCAACTCAAAAAAACGAAAAACTCTTTCGTCTTGCGAGTTTTTTGTCTTACGAGGCACCACTGTATTATCATCTGACTTTTAGAAGACACCCATTTTAGAAGGCAGCCATGTTTAGGGAAGCTTTTAATGTTTGACGGACTATTGTATTTTAATATTTTGTTGGAAGCCGCCCAGAGTGGCTGGGGAAACCCAGCCAGATGGGCGGGGTATAAATAATAAATTATTATGATTATTACTGAAAGTCACAAATTTTTGTCTGGTTTGAGAAATTTGTGACAGATAAAGTTGTGAAATCTGCAGTTGCAGATTTTTAATGTTTGATGTTTTATCACATTATTATTATTAATAATATTCATATTCTGTTGGGAGCAGCCCAGAGTGGCTGGGGAAACGCAGCCAGATGGGTGGTGTATAAATAATAAATTATTATTATTATTATTATTATTACTTTGCACTAGCAGCACTGAAGTGACCTGTCCGGGGTGCCTGCCAGGGCAGTGTGTCTGGGGGTCCTGGGCTGCCCAGACGACAAGACCCCCATCTCAGCCTCGCTGAGGATAGCAGAGCAATAGGTTTGGCACCAGCTTGGCTGCAGAAGTGGCTGGAAGGAGGCATAGAAGGCGCCACCCAACCATCTTAGGGAATCCACTCTGGATTTGTATAGGATTTACTCCATAGCCTTTTATTCTCCTGAAGATGTCCCACAAGGCAGCAGAGGTTGAGGATCAGAGTTTTCCTTCCGGGTTCCCTTCCCAGGCTGCCCTCATTTCCCTCTACAGCGCATGAAGAAACCACTTTCTTAATCATTGGACCCACTTCTGGTCTCATCTGCTCAAATCGCTGGAGCCTGTCTCTTGGTCACAAGTGGTTGAAAGCAAAAGGCGCCTGGCGCCTGGCTAATTTTGAACACTGGTGCAAACCGACCAGTGGCAGGGCAGAAAGGGTTAAGGACTACCAGGCTCACATTTGTGATCCAGTTCTCCACACCTGCTTCAAATTTACACACCTGCTGTTGCGATTCTGGAAGACTTTGCGGCTATTTCCCCCGCTTGGCCTCTTCGTCCAGCCGTCACCCTCTTTTTGTGAACTTTCTGGTGACTCACGAGCTTCTCCTTCCGAGCGAACCTCTGCCCGCAAACTGCACACCAGTGGGACTTCTGTCCCGTGTGGAGTTTCTGATGCCGAAAGAGATTCGATCCCCGCGTGAAGCTACGTCCGCAGACCGTGCATATGTGGAGCGTGGGCTCCTTGGGTCTTCTCTGGTTCTCAAGGCCTTGCCTACGGGTCACGCTCCTCCTGGAGAATGCGCTCCTCCTCTCCTGTGTCCCCAGAGGTGGGACTGAGAGTTCAGGGAGCTGTTCACAAGCAGCCGCCGCCACGGATCTCTCCTGCCAGCTTTCGTCACGCTGCTCCGCTATACCTACAACCCCGACGTTGACCTCCAGCTCCTCTCTTGCCGCATTGTTCTCGCTCGTCAGCTCATTGGTTCCTGGAACGGAGGGGGATTGGGGTAAGCAGGGGAAATGGTTGGGGGAAACCCCGCCCCAAACGACGTTGTCACCTGTCTGTCTTGAGACAATGGAGTGCGCCTCCGGGGGTGAAGTAAAACGTTTCCGAGGACAATTCAAAGTGTTGCTGCTGACCTTTAAAGCCCTAAACAGCCTCGGCCCAGTATACCTGAAGGAGCGTCTCCACCCCCATCGTTCAGCCTGGACACTGAGGTCCAGCACCAAGGGGCATCTGGTAGTTCCCTCACTGTGAGTGTCAAAGTTACAGGGAACCAGGCAGAGAGCCTTCTCGGCAGTGGTGCCTGCCCTGTGGAACACCCATCAGATATGAGGGAAATGCTTATCTGACTTTTAGAAGACATCTGAAGGCAGCCATGTTTAGGGAAGCTTTTAATGTTTGATGGACTATTGTATTTTAATATTTTGTTGGAAGCCACCCAGTGGCTGAGGAAACCCAGCCAGATGGGCGACGTATAAATAATAAATTATTATTATTATTACTGAAAGTCACATATTTGTTGTCTGGTTTGAGAAATTTGTGACAAAGTTGTGAAATCTGCAGTTGCATATTTTTAATGTTTGATGTTTTATCACATTATTATTAATATCAATATTCTGTTTGGAGCCAGATGGGCGGGGTATAAATAATAAATTATTATTATTATTATTATTACTTTGCACTAGCAACACTGAAGTGACCCCCTCAGGGTGCAAGCCTGGGCAGTGTGTACGGGGGCCCTGAGCTGCCCAGAGAACAAGCCTCGCTGAGGATAGCAGAGCAATAGGTTTGGCACCATCTTGGCTGCAGAAGTGGCTGGAAGGAGGCATAGAAAGCGCTACCCAACCATCTTAGAGAATCCACTCTGGATTTGTGTAGGATTCACTCCATAGCCTTTTATTACTCCATAGCCTTTTATTATCCTTGGTCTCATCTGCTCAAATCACTGGAGCCTGTCTTCGTATTCAGGAGAAGTCCCTAATTCACTGAGGGTTTGAGACCCATCGGCTCCCCTCACCTGGTTTAGCCAGCCAGTCGAATCCGTTTCCTGGGATTGTGGCCACTGTCACATGGTGACAGCTTCTAGGAGCAACAGGTGAGATTGAGCCGAGTGCAGGTAGGGAACAAAGGGGGGCAAACTACCTCAGATGGAGCCGGATATCTAATGGATCTCAACGCTGCTCATTTCAAGAGCTCTTGCTACAGGATTGCTCCCTTGATCTCTGCTGCTCTAATTGGCAGACTAGTAGGAATGGTGGAAATTGCAAGGAGGCAGCTTTAGGCTAAATGTTTTCTGCTTGAAGGTGGAGCAGAAAGCTATGGTGGTGTGCAGGTGGGGCCCTCCTTCTCTGGAGGTCTAGAGGCTGGGCTAGGATTTGTCAGGGATGCTGTGGCCGCATCCTGCATTACACAGGCAGGGGGTTAGACTGGATGGGCTCTGTGAGCTCCCACTCCCTGCTCTAATTCTGCCACTTGACAAAACCTTCCTACTGAAGCAAGCATTTTAAGGCAGCTTTTGCTTTTTGGATGAAGTTCCGTTGCTTCTATCAAACTACTTTCTAACCATTGCATAAATATATACAGTGGTACCTCGGGTTAAGTACTTAATTCGTTCCGGAGGTCCGTTCTTAACCTGAAACTGTTCTTAAGCTGAAGAACCACTTTAGCTAATGGGGCCTCCTGCTGCTGCCATGCCGCCGAAGCACGATTTCTGTTCTTATCCTGAAGCAAAGTTCTTAACCTGAAGCACTATTTCTGGGTTAACGGAGTCTGTAACCTGAAGCATATGTAACCTGAGGTACCACTGTATACAGATTTTTAAAAACAGCTGGCACAATTGCATACACTACAGTCATACCTCGGGTTGAAGTAGCTTCAAGTTAAGTATTTTCGGGTTGCGCTCTGCGGCGACCCTGAAGTAATGGAGCGTGTTACTTCCGGGTTTTGCCGCTCGCGCATGCGCAGACGCTCAAAATGACATCACGCGCATGCACAGAAGTGACAAAACACAACCCGTGCATGTGCAGAAGCGACGAAACGCAACCCGCGCATATGCAGAAGCGACGAAACGTAACCTGTGCATGCGCGTCTTACATTTACTTCAGGATGTGAATGGGACTCCAAAATGGATCCCGTTCGTATCCAGAGGTACCACTGTATATGAAAACCAGTCGTAAGGTAAGGAACGGCACTCACTGCCTCAGCATTGGAAATAGAGGGAGCTATTACATACCTAGAAAGCCAGCATTCTGGCTGCTCTCCTTCTTCATCTCCTTGCAGAATTCTGTAGCAGCCTCATCCCCTTCAGAGAGGCTCACAACCACTTCTGCCAAAGTTCCTAGAGCCTAGAACAGAGTGGAAAGAGAGAAGAGGCTAGGAGCTCAAAGGATTTGTTCAAGGATCTCGTTCCTCCATCCATGTACTATTGCTAATTCTGCATCCTGCCAAACCTTTTAGGAGAGAGGTGGGGAGCCTTCCATGCCTGGTGGGCCTGATCTTTAACTGCCCATGCCGGGCAGGCGAAACCTGAAGGGTCAATCCCCTGCCATCACTGTGCACAGCCCCACACCGCTCTCTTAACCTCAAAAATCCAGAAGCCCAACAGCCCCGTGTGGCTCTTTGCAAAAGGGCTTTTAAACAGCCCTGTGTGAATTTTTGAACCTCCCGTTTTCAACGGCTCAAAAAGTAGCACAGGGACGGAGGAGCGTTTTCCACGGAAATGAGGATAACCCCCTCCATTCTAACACACGTCCCACCACCCATCATGAGAGCACTTCTTGCTCCAGCAAATGAACAATTGGGTGTTTGCCTTAAAGTTTCCAATTGTTCCTCTGAACCCCTTCCATTATACATGGCATCAAGTAGAGGGTGGGTGGGTTTGGCTCACCCAAAATGGCCTTGCAGGCCAAATGGGGATAACCAGTGGACCAGTGGTTCCCCAGCTCCTTTGCCTTACCTGTCCTCCCCATCCTTCAGCCTTCTGCTGTCTCATCAGGAAATCCTCAGCCAGGACCACAGCCTGGGAGCAGGTTGCCGGACTCCCATCTCGGACCCAGCTCTGCATTGCCGGTGGCAAGACCGCCAAGAACTGCTCCAGGATCACCAGCTCCAGCATCTGCTCCTTGGTGCGCCTCTCTGGCTTCAGCCACTCACGGCACAGCGCATGCAGTTGGTCGCAGGCCTCTCGGGGCCCCTCAGCCTCCTGGTAGCAGAAAAGCCGGAAGCGCTGGCGCTGTGTCTCTGTCACAGCGGCACCCTTGCTTGAGATCTCTTTGCCCACTTTGACGCTGTCTCCCCTTTCGCCAGAGTACAGATCCTCTGAGGTTTGGGGAGCTCCTCCTTTGAGGCCTGGCGAAAGACCGATTGCCACCTCTCCACAAGGTCCCAAATCAGCTACCGTTTCGGAAGGGACCAGGGAGGATTTGGTAACTTCCCAGCGCATGGTCTTTGGAGACTCTGGGCTCCCCCAGTGAGGGGTGTGCACCACCTTCAGGAACTCCTGCCACTGGACTTCCCAGCTGTGGGCCAATCCCTCCTCAGCTTCCAGCCGCCCTGGTCTTGGCACGCCCCAACTCGCAAACTCTCCAATTGTCCCAACCTGGGCAATGCTGAGAGTCCTTGCTCCGTTCTTCATTGCTTCCAGATCCCCAGGATTGACCACATCCACCTCAGCTGCTGACCACTCTCCTGACATCTTTTCCGCAGACAAATCTTGAAAACAGTTCCTAAGCGAATAATAATTTTTTGAAAAATGAAAAAACTGAGCCGCTTTCTGAAGGCAAGAAGTAAGCAAGGGATGCCTAGCCTTTGTGCTGGACTTCGTCCATTTCAGCTGGCTGATCTAGAAAGGAACAGGTGTGCAGAAAAACTAGGGGTTTGCACAGGAGCTACTAACAGCTTGCTCCTCTTGCAAACTCTACTTCTCCCTAAAGGAAAACAACAACAACAACAACAAATTTTATTTATACCCCGCCCTCCCCAGCCAAGACTGGGCTCAGGGCGGCTAACAACCAGTAATAAAAACAAGTTGATTAAAATACAATTTAAAAAACAAGATTAAAATACAACATTAAAACATTAGGATGCAGCCCCTTCAGAGGAGGAGAAAGAAAAAAGAAAGAGGGGGAGGGAATCAAACTGATTCTAAGCCAAAGGCCAGGTGGAACAGCTCTGTCTTACAGGCCCCGTGGAAAGAAATCAGATTCCGCAGGCCTCTGGTCTCATGAGACAGAGCGTTCCACCAGGCCAGAGCCAGTGTTGAGAAGGCCCTGGCTCTGGTTGAGGCTAATCTAACTTCCTTAGGAAGTTGAACTGTGAATCTGATCACATGCTTTCTGAACTTTCCCCCTGAAGAATCCTGAAAACTATAGTGTTAAGGGTGCTGGGAACTTTAGTTCTATGGGGTGGGGTATACTAAGTTGCCACAATTCTTTGACGGGGTGTGTGTGTTATTTTAAAGGTATGGTGTGTATGCAGCCCCTGAATCACAGCTGGTAAGGCAATCTTCCTGCTCCTCTTGTAAAGAACTGGAGGAGGCTGGAGTTAATAGATACTTAGATCCATAAAAGCCCACCTAGTAAATTCAGAGCAGAGGTAGCATTCGAACTCGGGACCTTCCGGGATTCCACCCCCATCCCCACGCGCCCTCCTAGTTCATCACCTCCGATTCACAGGCTGTTAAACCTGTTTAAAATAAAATTTAAAAAATACAAACACCCCCGAGAAAAGCTGGGATTAAGCAGCTTCTTGCAAACGAACGGCGTGTGTCTAAACGCTGAATTAAATAAATAAGTCCTACAAATTCCACCCGCTTTTTCGCTCCAAGAACATAATTTGGGGATGGAGAGAGAGAGAGAGGAGGAAATCGGCTGCAAAGCTGTTTTGCCATCCCACAAAACACACACACACACACACCCAAGATATTTCTCCTCCGGCTTCTCAATACCTGCTCACCTTCTCCTTCCACAAAATCTGATTTCCCTGCAAAGGAGCCTCTTCTTTGCACTTACTCGCTTCCCACGTGGCTGATGCCGACCAAAACAATGATGAAGAAACAGCCCATGCGGCAGGGAAAGGGGCGGAGCCTGCGGGGAGCGTGTCACGTCTGCGCGCGCGCGCCCGGATCCTGGGATGACCAGGTGACGTACTTGCAGAAATCAGCAGCCCCGCGTGGCCTCTCTAGGAATCCAAGGCTCTCGCAGCTTAACCCCTGGGTGCCCGGAACGTGAGCTACGCTTTGCGGAAACGAGGGGGGTGGGTGGATTTTCCGCCCCCTTTCCTGCAAGGCGAGGGGGGGGGATCTAAAACAGGGGTGGAATTTTTTGGGGGGGGGTTTCTGCAGCCCTCCAGATGTTGGCCAATGGGGCTGGGGTGGTGGGACCTGGAGATCTGCAACGTCTGGAATCAAAGCCCCACCCCCATCAAGAGTTGCTAAATGGTCAGAAGACTTAAATCTAGGAAAAGCTGCTTTCGGCAGGTGGCGCCAAGAGGAGAAATATTTGGAATTGTTTGCATGAAGTGCATGTGCAGCGGGCTCTGTCGGAACCCATTCCCTTCCCCCTCCAGCTCCCCCCCTCTTTAAAGTTTTGAATGTACAGTATTTATGTTCACTGCAGAAAGTGAATGTAAAACAAACAAAAAACCCACACCGTATCTGGAGAGCTATAAGTTCCCCCATCCCTGTGATCAAGGGGCTTGAACTATTCCCCTATGAGGAGGATTATTATTATTATTATTATTATTATTATTATTATTTGACCTGTAGGGTTGGAAGGGACCGCTACAGTCAGCTAGTCCAGCCCCATGCAATGCAGGAATTGCAGCAAAATGATCCCTAGCAGATGCCCTGTTTAGGGAACTTTTGAGTGTTTGATGTTTTATTGTGTTTTTAATATCCTATTGGAAGCCGCCCAGAGTGGCTGGGGAGGCCAGGCCAGATGGACGGGGTATAAGTAATAAATTTAATGATGATGATGATGCTGCTGCTGTTGTTGTTTATTAAGTTTATAAACCACCCTTCATGAAAAGATCTCAGGGCGGTTCACAGAATAAAATGCAATGTAAAAACACAGGTAAATAATTAAAACGAAAACAGCAAAACAATAAACCCTCCCCCTTCCCCCAGACACATTTGAAAGGCTGTAGAATATTAATATTCTTACCCTGTTGTTGCTTTTACAAAATGTCTTTTTCCCACTGAGGTCTGTTACCGGAAAAATCCGAGGGCTCCCTTGGACAAAAAGTAAAGACACCAACCAGAGTAAATTGAAGCAAATCAGCAGCCTGTAGGTTTGGTCTTTATTGAAGAAAGACTGTCGCGACAGGGTGCTCCGCTCACTTGCAGGTGAGAGGAAAGACAAAGAAAAATAGTGTGCAAGGTCTTATAAAAACTTTTGAAATTCCCCTCCTCTAGGTCAAGCCCACCCCCAGAAACATCATGCATACATTACAGAAAGGAGGGGTTGAGGGAGGAGTTGGTGGTAACCTGAGTGTCCTGTCACCTGGCTGGTTCTTCCTTTCCCCCTCCCCATGAGTCACTTCCAGGAGACAAAGGGGAGTTTGCAGTTTCCTGCCCCCAGAGAGAAGATCTGATCATTGTCCTTTGTTTCAGTCCATGCTGAATCCACTCCCATATGCAAGTTCTTTGTGATCTTGATTGTCTTCTGTCTGGGATCATCAGGGTTGGCATAGCAACTGGGCAGGGCTCCTGTGGATGTGCTGGGATGGTGAAGGGATTATGGCTGACCAGAACCAAGCCACCCCCTTTTGATAGTCCTTGTCATATGGAGTAAAATAAAAATGGAACAGTGCAAATCCAATGTATGGTTGATTTTTCTATGAATTTATAACAGAAGAGTGGCGTATGTAGTGTGTGAGTGTGTGTGAAGTTTGTACAAACAGAATGATTGGGGTGGGGGGGTTCCTGCTACAGGTCACAATCATCAATGCCATGATTTAAAGCATACTTTAATAATCATGGAGAATCCTGGGAACTGCAGTTTGCTGAAGGTGCTAGGAATTGTTTCTTTGTGAAGCCAGCAGACCATTTAATGATATTCTCATTATGACTTTAATTTCTTACATAGTATTTTATTGCAATTTTGAATTCAAAAATTCTAATACAAGACAAGAAATAAAGGGATAAAAGTACAATTAAAAACCTGTAGGAATTTTTGATGCAATGCTGGAGACCGCCTAAAGGAAGCTTATGGCTTGCACTATGGGACGTGGGTGGCACTGTGGGTTAAACCACAGAGCCTAGGACTTCTGATCAGAAGGTCGGCAGTTCGAATCCCCGTGACGGGGTGAGCTCCCGCTGTCCAGTCCCTGCTCCTGCCAACCTAGCAGTTCGAAAGCACGTCACAGTGCAAGTAGATAAATAGGTACCGCTCTGGCGGGAAGGTAAACGCCGTTTCTGTGCGCTGCTCTGGTTCGCCAGAAGCGGCTTAGTCATGCTGGCCACATGACCCAGAAGCTGTACGCCGGCTCCCAATAAAGCGAGATGAGCGCGCAATCCCAGAGTTGGCCGCGACTGGACCTGGTCAGGGGTCCCTTTACCTTTTACTTCTGAGTAGACATGGTTAGGCTTGCACACTGCAAGCATGCTCAGTGGGCTAGGAACTGAACCCCTGTGGACAATGGAAACCCAGAGGCGGGGAATGGAATGGGATATCTTGGAACAACGGGTGCGGTATAAATAATAAAATTATTATTAATATTCTTAGATGCATGACACCCTAAGCAGGAGCTGTCCACGCATGGCCACATTTTGTCTCCATTATAATCACATCTCTGGGTGTGTTTTAATAATAAGCCCTCTTGGGAGCTAAAGAGGGTATAATACTCTTCATGGATAAAATCAAACCTGTGGAGATCTGGAACCCAATTAGGAGGCTGGTGTTAGTTTCATTGTTTATTTCATGAGTAGTTCACAGGCTGTCTCTCCCACACAGAAATCCCTCAAGGTGTTTCTCACCTTCCCATGCAGAGAGAGAGAGAGAGAAAACACTGGCAAACATTGTGACAGAAAACTTCTGATAAGATCCAAGTGAAGCAATTTGTGAACACTTTCCAGAAAGTCATTTTCATGTGCCTCCTGCCGCAGTCTTTTTTTTAAACAAGCACTCCATAAATTAAGCAATTTTGCTTCAGGCTGCAATCTGATACACATTCGCCTTGGAGTAAGCCCCATTGAACTGAGTAAGACTTACATCTCTGTAAACCTGCCCTGTAAATTGTAGATCTGTGCGCCATAACTGTTTGAAAGCACAACACCAACAATATATGGATGGCTATTTATCCATCTGCTTTCACCATGGACAAAGACATGAAATTTACTGCAGGGCGGCACTGTGAAGATCTACACCGTCCATTTAAAGCACATGGCTTTCCCAACAGAATCATGGGAAATGTAGTTCCCCACCACCACGGAGCTACAATTCCCTGCACCTTTAACAAGCTACAAGGGATGCGGGTGGCGCTGTGGGTTAAACCACAGGGCCTCGGACTTGCCGATCAGAAGGTCGGCGGTTCGAATCCCCACGACGGGGTGAGCTCCCGTTGCTCGGTCCCTGCTCCTGCCAACCTAGCAGTTCGAAAGCACGTCAAAGTGCAAGTCGATAAATAGGTACCACTCCAGCGGGAAGGTGAACAGCATTTCCGTGCGCTGCTCTGGTTCGCCAGAAGCGGCTTAGTCATGCTGGCCACATGACCTGGAAGCTGTCTGCGGACAAACGCCGACTCCCTTGGCCTATCGAGTGAGATGAGTGCGCAACCCCAGAGTCGGTCACGACTGGACCTAATGGTCAGAGGTCCCTTTACCTTTACCTTAACAAGCTACAGTTTGAGGGATTATTTGGGGGAAGTGATGTGCTCAAAATGTGCGTCGGTTGTGCTTTAAATGGGTGGCGTGGCTCTGCCCAGTATGTAACGCGGCCTTCCCCAACCAGGTGCCTCCCCCGATGTTTGAACTACGACTCCCACCGGCGCCAGCCGGCAGAATTAAAACATCTGGAAGTCCACCAAGAACAGGAAAGACTAATCCAGAGGGGATTTTTGGAAAGCTGCCCTAAATTGTCCTCAAAGGGAACACACAAAGCTTGCTTCACACCAAGTCAGCTGGCCAATCTAGTGATATCTTTAAAGGGACAGTTCTTTAACTGCTTGAAAGGTGTACAATTTTGCAAGGTATGGTTAAAAATTATTTCCCAGCCTATTTTATTTTTTACATAAATTGTAACCCGCTTTAATTATTGTAGTAGAAAAGCGGGATGCAGATAATAAACTAACTAAACTATTACTTTGATACAAAATACTATTTTATTCTTTAAAAAAAAAATGCTCCAAGGCTTATTGTTCCACCCGAGACACTTCTTTAAGGGGTGACGCCGGGGGTGGGGGACTCAACCCGGGGCTGCCTGCGTACATTTCATACACGAGTTAAACTTTAATAAAAAATACTACACGGCACCCTCGCTACCCAAAAGACTAGGGTTGCAATCCTAGAACTACTTAAGGGGAGTAATGGTCAGTGGCTGTGGTGGGGCGGGAGGAAAGGAGCCCAACAGCAGGTGGCGCCAGAGCCAACGAGAGAATCATAGAGTTGGAATAGGTGGAGCCAACTAATTCTGCTTTTGTCCCCACCCTCCCGCTGAGTTCTACAAGGGCAGAAATGGACTGAGGGCAGCGTGGGACACTCCTCTGAGCAATCTGTAAGACGGCAGGCAGCAGGCAACACAGGCTGGCCCACTAGGGGAAATGGGGGTGGGGTCAATGCTCCACCAAACTCAGTCGGTCCTCAGCGACACCCACCTGCACACACAGTGTTCTCCTTGCAGAGCAGGAAGAATAGGGGGAAACTAGAACTAGACTGGCTCTCCCAGCCTTCTGCCCTGCCAGACCCAATAAGCAGCTGCCCTAATGAATCAGCCGCCCACTGCTACGTACACCCACAGAGGTGAGCCCCACCTGCGAGGCTCAAAGCCCAAGTTACCAAAACTTTGCAGCAGAGACATAATCCGACGTCAAGTTACTAAAACACACAGAAACTATATAGGACTAGTTGCATGTTGCAAGTTGTCCATGACCAGTTAACACAGAGAAAACTGTCACTGTATTCCTCGTGCCCCATCCATTCCGAATATAGAGAAATCATTGATGGGGGTGGAGGATGGAATTGCAACAAGTTCTTCATAGCCCAAAGAGGTATATTCCCTCTGCGCATCCACAGATGTCCACCAACCAACATTTACTGGCACAGCAGCAACCTAACCATATACAGAGGTGGATGTCTGGCAACCGAAAAGCTCTGGTGTTAATTATCGCTGCAGTTCCCATACTGGGCATCAGGGTACACTAGTGAGCAGGGGCAGGACTCGCAAGCGATTCACTGCAGAGGTTTTCCCTCTTTCCGGTTGGCCTCCACGAGACGGCAACAAATGCTGCCCATCCGGAGACTAAGTGCGATTTAGCAAATCTAATATAGCGGCACAGTCAAATTCCCTCAGAGGAGTGTGCCTGTTGTGACTCTGCTGGAGTACACTGGCCTGGGATTTTTCTCTTTCCAAGAAAGAGGCATGTCCAGTCCCAAAAAGTCAGGAACGGATCCTGAACGGGCGGGGATTCTTACACCTAAACAAACTACGCTAAGACTGCAGTCTGCTCTTGTATCTTAGTCCGGGAGGCCGGAGGGGACACACGCCTCAGCTCTCAGACGGCTGAGAGACGTAGGACGAGGGTTTCTCCCCCTTGTGCTTCCTCACGATGTGCTTGATCACGTGCGCCCGCTGGCTGAAGCTCTTGCGGCAGACCAGGCAGGTGTACGGCTTCTCTCCCGTGTGCATCCTCTGGTGCACTTGAAGGCCCGACGAGTGCCGGAAGCTCTTCCCGCAGTCGGAGCACTGGTACGGCTTCTCCTCGGTGTGGATGACTTCGTGGGTGAGCAGGCTGGTCTTCTGGTTGAAGCTCTTCCCGCAGTAGGAACACTTGTAGGGCTTCTCCCCCGTGTGGATCCTCTGGTGCCGGTTGACGCTCGACTGCGTGGCAAAGACCTTGCCGCACACGGGGCAGGGGCTCATCCGCTTCCCCTTGTACAGCTTCGCCGGGGTCTTGATGAAGCAAAGGTCGCCACCCGGAACGATCACCGACTCGATCGTTCCCACGGACACGTCCTTCCCCAGATCGATCTCAGGTTCGTTCTGGTGCTCGGGGACGTTCTCCTCCTTCTCGGGGCCCGGCGCGTCCGAGGGCTGTGGCTGGATCTCCTTCCCTTGCTCGTTCAGCAGCCGCCAGCTCATCACGCTGCCCGTCTGCCGGACGTTCTTCTTGCACGACAGGCACTTGTAGACCTTCTCCCCCGTGGGATCCACCTGGTACGGGGCAATGCCCCATTTCGGCTTGAAGCTCTCCCCGCACTCTGAGCACTGGTAGGACTTCTCTTCGGTGTGGACGGCCTCGTGAGCCATCAGGTTGGTCCTGCGGTTGAAGCCCTTCCCGCAGTCAAGACACCTGTAGGGCTTCTCTCCCGAGTGGATTATCAGGTGTCGGTTGAGGCTCGATTTGCGAGTGAACGCTCTCTCGCAAACGGGGCACACGTGTCTGCCCACGCCCTCCTGCAAGCTCTGGGGCCCCGTGATCTTCCAGACTTGGATTTCGTTTGCCATGTGTCCCTCTGCTCCGCCCGGATCGCCAAAGCTCCCTTCTTCCATCTCACATTCTTCCTCTTCCATATCGGACTCCGATTCTTCGGCGGACACATGCCGCGCTTCCTTTCCGCTTTCATCCAACAATATTTCATGTCCTGGAGCAGAAGAGAACAGCGTTTTATTGCGGCAGTCCACCTCAGAACGGAACACCGTGCAAGCCGGTACAGACTTCTACAAGGGTGCAGAAACTGCAATAGAATTTAGTACATGGAAATGAATTGCGTATAGAGCGGGATTCAACGTGGAATTAAATTGCTTGCGCAGCACCATGTCCCCCCGTCTCCTACCCTGCAAACCCCCTACGCCTGTTCTAGGCAAAGGGCCTTCTCGGTAGTGGTGCCCACTCTCCCATCAAATGTCAGAGAAATAAACAACTGACTTTTAGAAAACGTCTGAAGGCAGCCCTGTTTAGGGAAGTTTTTAGTGTCTGATGTTGTATCGCTTAAAAAAAATAAAATATCATTAATTCTGTTGGGAGCTGCCCAGAGTGGCTGGGGAAACTCGGCCAAATGGGCGGGGTAGAAATAATAAATTATTATTGTTATTATAGGGGTTCGCCCAGCCCTCCAGAGCAGATTTGGGGGGGGGGGCAGAAGGAGGGAAAGTCCCATTGCTTCCACTCGTGCAACATCCCAAGCCCGATCTGTAAGGCCTTCCAAGTTAACGAAGCTTTGATTATTGAACACCACTAAAACAAGAAGATGGTCTGTAGCGAAGGAGGGGGCCTAGGGACCTCGTATTTACAAGACCGCCTCTCCTGGTCTGCCCCGTAGAAAAAGGAGGTGTAAGAGGCAACATTACAGAAGTGTATAGAATTATGCATGGAAGAATTATGCTATGGAGGAAGTAGAAAGCAGAGAGACCACATGCTGGACATGAGCCAACGGTGTAATGCAGCAGCAAAAACCACTAATGCTATCCTAGCCTAGGGCCCTCGTATCTACAGGACCGCCTCTCCTGGTATGCCCCATGGAGGACCTTAAGGTCCATGAATAACCATAGTTTAGAGGTCCCGGGCCCTAAGGAAGTCAGATTATCCTCCACCAGGGCCAGGGCCTTCTCAGTGATGGCTCCGACCTGGTGGAATGCTCTGTCCCATGAGACCAGGGCCCTGCAGGATTTAACTTCTTTCCGCAGGGCCTGTAAGACAGAGCTATTCCGCCTGGCTTTCAATCTGAACTTAGCAGGATCTTTTATTCCCCTTCCTTCCCTCCCCTTTTTATGAAGATTACCCGCTCTGGGATCCCACAGCTAATTCTCCCCTGGTCTCCTCGCTGGCCCAAATAGGCCTAACTTAGCCAGCTAGCCCTGGTGATCATCTAATGTTTATTGGATGGATTTCCCCCCTAAATAGATTTTTGAATTCTGAATTTATTGTTATACACGTTTTATACTGTATTTTATGATGTTTTTTGTTGCATCAATTAAATGGTTTGAATTTGTTGTCGGCCACGCTGAGCCCGGTTTTCTGAACCGGGAAGGGCGGGGTATAAATAAAAAAATAATTATATGATTTATTTATTATTTCAGATCATTTAGGACTTCAAACACTAACATTTCCATTGTGTGTTATGTCCTTCCAACAGCTGTGAGCAAAAATAATGCAGAGAGGACTGCCCATGCTCAGGGGATTTCTGCAGGGATACCATGAACCCAAGTCACAATGGTTACGTTCTCCTGCCATAGTCAGAGATGGCAAATGCCTTTGGATATCAACTTTGCTGTTCCTTGAGGCTCAGGTGGTCTCAGTGGCCCAGAGTGCCTTCCATCAGCTTCGGCTGCTGGCCCAGCTACAGCCCTATCTGGACAAGAATAGCCTAACTACTATTGTCTATGTGCTGGTAACCTCAAGGTTAGATTACTGCAATGCGTTATACGTAGGGCTGCCTCTGAAGACATTTCGGAAACTTCAGGTAGTGCAGAATTCAGCGGCCAGGTTGCTCACCGGAGCAAGGCGGTTTGAGCCTATTATACTGATCCGATTGCACTGGCTACCAATTAGTTTCTGGGCCCAATTATTATTTTTTCTTTTTTCTTTTGATAACATTTTATTAATTTTCCAAAAGTAACAACAAAAACAAAAATAAAAATAGCAACTATAATGCAGAAAGAGAAAGAAAACATCATAAACAAATTTTTAAACCATACTTTTTGCTTGACTTCCCTCCACTCCCCCTCTTGGTTCCATTGTTTAGTACTCGTTCACACACATCCTTTAAACCTTAGATTCCTAATAACCCAATTTTAAACCTAAAACAATTTTAAACTTGTTACAAGTGACTTTTAGAAGTTAGACTAATGTAAAAATCTATACACAATGCTTAAAAGATATGCATTAAACATTTGCCCCTTTTTATAAAATTCAAAGTCCTCTTTCTTTTCTTGGGTTTCAAGTTAACTGATTTGTCCTGCATAGTTCAAGAGTTTATTTTGCCAGTCTTCTTCATCTTCTCTGGCAGAGGAGTCTTCCTTTTGTGGGAGCTGGCTGGTCTTGGCCTGGCGTCCACTCTTAAGTACAGGAACAAAGTATTTCGTTCAATAAGTCCATCAAGACCCGTACATCTCAATATCGTAACTTCATTTTTTTTAAACAACAATCATTTTTCACATTCCTTTCCAATCTTTATATGCCTTTTCTCAGGCCTTTTTAATGATTTTACATTGCCACCTTTATCCTTTTTACCCTCCCTTCCTGTTTCCTCCCTATCACAGTCAAAGCCTCCCAGATCATTTCAGACAGGGGTCCCATTTCCGGGCCCAGTTAAAAGTGCTGGCTTTGGCTTATAAAGCCTTAGATGGCTCAGGACCGCAATGCCTCTTTCCATATGAACCTTCCCAGACCCTGAGATCATCCTCTGAGGACCTTCTTTCTGTGCCTCCTCCATGAGAGGTCCAGAGGGTGGCAAGGCGAGAACAGGGCCTTCTCTGCAGTGGCTCCCTGTCTATGGAATGCTCTCCCCAGGGAAGTTCGCCTGGCTCCTTCATTATACACCTTTAGGCGCTGTCAAAAATGTTCCTTTTTAACCAGGCCTTTGGTTGACCTGATGACATCCTATACTCTTTTAAAATGTGCCTCTTTTTTGGGGGGGTATTATTGGGTTGTTGTTTTTATTTTGAATATATATATTGTGGTTTTTATTCAATAAAACAACAACAACGACAACAGATGTAAACCACAGAGGAGGAGTGCTGTTGCCTTTGGGTGCTGCTTGTGGGCTCCCCTGGTTGCCAATGGGAGATCAGGATCCTGAACAGGGTGGGGCTGTCAAAGGACCTGTTGATGGCATTTTACCATTGTACTGTTGAGAGTGTATTAACTTATGGTGTGTGTGTGTGGTTTGGGAACTGCACGGTCAGGGGAAAAACAAAGCTGTCCAGGGTTGTAAAGACTGCGGAGAGAATAATTGGGTGCATTCTTCCCACCTTGGATCAAATCTACGCTTCCAGGTGCCATAAGAAAGTTTCAGAGATAGTGAGCACCCCGGAAATGATCTCTTTCAGCTTCTGCCTTCTGGTACAGGGGTTAGAAAGACTAGGACTAGCTGCCTGAGAAACAGCTTCTACCCAAATGCGATGTTGGTTTTAAATGCATTGTAAGGAGTCTGTACGGGACGCGGGTGGCACTGTGGGTTAAACCACAGAGCCTAAGGCTTGCCGATCAGAAGGTTGGCGGTTTGAATCCCCGTGACGGGGTGAGCTCCCATTGTTCGGTCCCTGCTCCTGCCAACCTAGCAGTTCGAAAGCACCTCAAAGTGCAAGTAGATAAATAGGTACCGCTCCGGTGGGAAGGTAAACGGCGTTTCCGTGCACTGCTCTGGTTCACCAGAAGCGGCTTAGTCATGCTGGCCACATGACCCAGAAGCTGTACGCCGGCTCCCTCGGCCAATAAAGCGAGATGAGCGCTGCAACCCCAGAGTCTGTCACGACTGGACCTAATGGTCAGGGGTCCCTTTACCTTTACCTTTAAGGAGTCTGTAGGGGAGTATCTTGTATTTAAAGATGGGGTATCAAAGTTTTTAGGGGGCTAACCAGGCTGGGATAGCAGGCTTGTTGGGTTTTGAATGTCTTATGCAGATTTTTCAATTTCATTGTTCTGTATGGCACAATGACAATAAAGATTATTGTATTGTATCATATCTGGCCTGACGCAGCAGCCAGGCTCTTTTCAACCAAAGCTGCCTTCGGAAAGCACAGAATTTAAGAGGCAAGAAAGCCTTACCTGGCGAGCTGGGGCTGTCGTCGACCTCTTCCTTCACCTCGGTCTCCATCAAAGCCTGGTCTCCATCCGACAGGCCCACAACCACTTCGTCGTACGTGTCCAGATCCTAAAACAGCCAAATGTGACCCCCGTTATTAAGACACAACAGCAGGCTGTCCAATTCAGACTCCGGCCTATGCCCCCCGCAGACCACAACTGTCGTACTGAGAGCCAGGTGCCACCAGAACAGGACCTGGCAGACCAGGGTTCAAATCTCCACTTCGCCATGGAAGATCGCTGGGTGACCTCAGGCCAGTCGCTGCCTCTAGGCCTAACCTACCTCACAGTGTTGTTGTGGGGATGAAAAAAGGAGGGGAAGATGCCATGTGCAGCACCTTGAGCTCCTTGGAGAAGGTGGTGGGATATAAATGGAGAAAAAAACAAATCACAGTCCAAGGCAGGGGTGAGCAACTCCCCTCGTAGCCTCTGCTCCTCTCTCCCTCCATGATGTGTTCTTGAGCTCTGATCATGTCTGGATTAGAGAGGGGTATGTGAGTTTGCGCAGAAACTAGCCCACCGTCCTATATAAAAATAAATTTTGAATCCATTGTTCCTCTCACTTCTGCCTCTGGAGCGTGGCCCTCAGAAGGGAATGCGCCCCTCAAGAAGGAAAAGACAGCCCACCCCCTAGGTTCACGTAGAAGTACAGCTGTCAACTTTTCCCTTTTCTTGCGAGGAATCCTATTCGGAATAAGGGAATTTCCCTTAAAAAAAGGGAAACGTTGACAGCTATGGGTAGTAGTCTTGACCAACCGTTTCAGTCAAGAATGAGATGTGGTTTTGTGGATCCGGCCTCAGAATTGGGAGCCTGAACGAATCAAAAGAGAGACTGGCCATGCTCACTTTTTGTCTAAACTAAAAAAGGTCCAAATGCTGCGGCTCTCTTCAGATACAGTAGTGCCTCGCAAGACAAAAATAATCCGTTCCGCGAGTCTCTTCGTCTAGCGGTTTTTTCGTCTTGCGAAGCAACCCTATTAGCGGCTTAGCGCTATTAGCGGCTATTAAAGGCTTAGCGGCTAAAAAGCTATTAGCGGCTTAGAAAAAGGGGGGGGAGCGAAAAAAATCGCAAGACTCGCAAGATGTTTTCGTCTTGCGAAGCAAGCCCATAGGGAAATTCGTCTTGCGAAGCGCATCGAAAAACGGAAAACCCTTTCGTCTAGCGGGTTTTTCGTCT
Organism: Podarcis pityusensis; assembly: GCF_964106645.2. NCBI lineage: Eukaryota > Metazoa > Chordata > Lepidosauria > Squamata > Lacertidae > Podarcis > Podarcis pityusensis. The sequence continues at coordinate 119,522,003 of NC_138029.1, forward strand.
TGCGAGGCATTCGCCTTGCGGGGCACCACTGTATTGCTGTTCCCTCAACCCTGCCTGCCAACATCTAGCAGGCCAGGATTATGACAAGAGAAAAAACTTCTCTCTATCCACTTTCCTCTCACAACACACCATTGTTTTTTTCCCTCCCAGTAAGAATGAATGGGTCTTTTGTGAGCAATGGAGAGCAGCTCTACACAAAGACTTCCCTAAAAGTATCATGGGAAGTGTAGTTCCCCCGCCCCCGACACAGCTACAATTCCCAGCACCCTCAACAACCAACAATTCCCAGGATTATTTGGGGAGAAGTCGGGTGCTTTTAAATGTGAGCTGGATGTGTTTTGATTTTATTGTGTGGAAGGGAGAGAGACTGAGCAACTGATGAATGGGTTCTCAAACCTTCACCTTAAGGTCCTAGGGAGGATCACAACAATTTAAAACCCAGTATAGCGTAACTGTTAAGAGAGTTTTGAAAGACACTGGTCTTGAAAGACCTACATTGGCTCCCAGTACGTTTCTGAGAACAATTCAAAGTGTTGGTGCTGACCTTGAAAGCCCTAAATGGCCTCGGTCCAGTATACCTGAAGGAGCATCTCCACCCCCATCGTTCAGCCCAGACACCAAGATCCAGTGCAGAGGGCCTTTGGTGGTTCCCTCACTGCGAGAAGCCAAGTTACAGGGAACCAGGAAGGCCTTCTCGGTAGTGGCACCCGCCCTGTGGAATGCCCTCCCACCAGATGTCAAAGAGAACAACAACTACCAGACTTTTAGAAGACATCTGAAGGCAGCCCTGTTTAAAGGTAAAGGTAAAGGGACCCCTGACCATTAGGTCAAGTCATGACCAACTCTGGGGTTGCGGCGCTCATCTCGCTTTATTGGCCGAGGGAACCGGCGTACAGCTTCCGGGTCATGTGCAGCGCACGGAAACGCCGTTTACCTTCCCGCCAGAGTGGTACCTATTTATCTACTTGCACTCTGACGTGCTTTCGAACTGCTAGGTTGCCAGGAACAGGGACTGAGCAATGGGAGCTCACACCGTTGCAGGGATTCGCAATGCCAACCTTCTGATCGGCATGTCCTAGGCTCTGTGGTTTAACTCACAGCGCCACCCGCGTCCCTAGCCCTGTTTAGGGAAGCTTTTAATGTTTAATAGATTATTGTATTTTAAAATTCTGTTGGAAGCCGCCCAGAGTGGCTGGGAAAACCCAGTCAGATGGGTGGGGTATAAATAATATGTTGTTGTTGTTATTGAGACCCGGATTCGAATCCCCACTCACTGGGTGAGCTTGTGTCCTTGCCCATGTGGGTCCAGGCTCCCTGCTCCTTGTACCCACGCCACCACCCTGTCATATTCCCCCGAGGAAGTTTTCCCACCCCCCCCAAACCCCTCAGCTGCCCTTCCCACCCGCTCCCTACCTCTTGAGGCCTCAGCAAGAAGGCTTCTGCCAGGTCCACTGCCTGGTCGCAGGTCTCGGGGCGACCATCCCTCACCCAGGTCTGGATCTCTGGCGGCAGGACGGCCAGGAACTGCTCCAAGACCACCAGCTCCAAGATCTGCTCCTTGGTGTGCCTCTTCGGCTTCAGCCAGCCGTAGCACAGCTCCTGGAGCCGGTCGCAGGCCGTGCGAGGCCCCTCGGCCTCCCAGTAGCGGAAACCCCGGAAACGCTGGCGCTTGGCCTCCGTGTCGATGTTGCCTCCACTCGGGACATCGCCCTTCCCGTTTGGGTCTCCTGGTTTCAGGGTCCTGGAGATCTTCCAGTCTCCGTCTCGGAAGGCCGGGACGTGCTTCGCCCTCCCCTTCCCGGCAGGCTCCCGGCGGACGTCCGGGATAACCGGAGGGGTCTCGTCCCCCGACGGCCGAGCAGCGTCCCACGTGGAATGCGAGGGCTCGTCTCCCGGAGGGCAGCCCTGCCACTGAGCATCCCAGGAGTGGAGAGGCCTTTCCTCTGGCTCCACCTTGATCTCCTGGGGCTCCAGGTGAGGTGGGCTGTGGTGAGGAACAGCCTCTTCAAACACCCCCGTCTTGAAATCTTCCGAGCCTGCGGCAAGCGCCTCTTTCATTGTCGTCCCTGGGTAGCTTAGTGGCCTCGCGTACCAAGCTTGATGAGGCCTGGGTGAGAAAGGGCGAGACGGGATTCAAGGCTAAGTGTGATGTAATAAAACATAAAATAAAATTTATAGGGGGGTTATTATTTTGATTTTGATTACAGCGGCACCTTGGTACTCAAATGCCTTGGGACCCAAACACAGCAAACCTGGAAGTAAGTGTTCCGGTTTGCAAACTTTTTTCGGAAGCTGAACGTGCTCCGTTTTGAGTGTTATGCTTCTGAACTGAGTGTTACGCTTCCGTTTTGAGTGTTATGCTAACGTCTGCCTGTTTTTGCTGTGCTGTCATACTTCGGGTTGAAGCATTTTCGGGTTGCGCTCCGTGGCGACCCGGAAGTAACGGAGCATGTTACTTCCGTGTTTCGCCGCTCGCGCAGATGCTCAAAATGATGTCACGCGCAGGGGTTGCGTTCACTTCAGGATGCGAACGGGGCTCCGGAACGGATCCCGTTCGCATCCAGAGGTACCACTGTATATTTTTCAGTTTTTCAGTTTTTATTTTTGTGATTGTGTGGAACCCAGTTCAGCTACTGATTGAATGACTGTGTAACTGCAGTACATTGTTTATTGCTTTCATTTTTATGGAGCAATGGTCTCATTAGATAGTAATATTCATGTTAAATTGCTGTTTTATGGGTTGTTTTTAAAAGATTAATCCATTTTGCATTACTTTCTACGGGAAAGCGCACCTTGGTTTTGGAACCAACTTCTGGAACAGATTGAGAACCAAAGCACCACTGTATATATTTTGTGGTTTTATACTTTGATTTTGTTCTGTGAACCACCCTGAGACCTCTGGGTATAGGGCGATATAGAAGTTCAATTAATAATAATAATAATAATAATAATAATAATTTTCAAAATTATTTTTTTATTATTTTTAAGGGTGTGACACATGGCTTAGACAGGACACAGTAAGCTGCATTATCCAGAGCCAGACCATTACCCCACCTAGCTCTGTGCCGCCTGCTCTGGCTGGCAGCAGCTCAGACAGGTGCTTCTTCATTACATCCATTATTCAATAAATTATCTTTCCACGGATATATAATTTTATGTTATTACTCCAAAAAAAGTGGTGTCATGAGCCATCATTGCCAAAACAAGATGACACCTGATTGGCTCTCTAAACACTCCTTTTTCTGGTTATTTGGCTATAACCTTTGATAGAATACAGATAACTGAACAAACTTTGTTGCATTACACTCTTCATTAAATTATATTTCCATTGGTATATAATTTTATGCAGTGCTTTTTTTCCTGAAAAAACGTTTAGGGGTACTCTCATTTTGTCTGAAGAAAATTATAGTTCAAATTGGGAAAAATAAATACAGTAAATGGAGAAAAGTACAAAGATTCACAAAATATTTAGGAGTATGCATACCCCTGTGTCCCCCCTCCCTGAAAAAAGCACTGATTTTATGGTATTACTCCCCCCAAAAAGTGGTGTTATGAGCCACCAAACCTTTGAAATACACTTTCCCCAAAAGGTTTCCACAATTTTGGCCACTAGTGTAAAAACAGTACTGTAGATGATAAAAACGGAAATGTCATTTTTTTTTTCTTACCTGCAAAGATGATGATAGTCCCCTTCAATAATCACAAAAGGTGACTGCTGTTCAAGTGTCCTGTAGCCCTCTTCCAGAATCCCTCTAGCTGACTCCCGTCCTGCCATGCCTTCCCTTTTTACACCGCTGACACCTGGTTCAGACTCAGCGGATCTTTTCCGTTGTTTTAAAATTTGTCTAAAGTGAGACATAGCGCTATCATTGAACGTGTTGGTGGCATGACTGACAGCAGCGGCATCAGGGTGATATTTTTCAACAAAGCTTTGCAGTTCAGCCCATTTCGCACACATTTCTTCGATCAGTGCAGTAGGAACGTTTTCTCTTCTCTTCTCTTCCTCCTCCTCCTCAGACAATTCCTCAGTGGCCGCCTGTTGCTGCTCCATCAGAATGTTCTGGAGTTCTTCTGTGGTGAGCTCCGTCTTGTGGTCCTCCACTAACTCCTCGACATCCTCTCTGCTCACTTCCAAGCCCAGGGACTTCCCCAGAGACACAATATCCTCAACAACAGGAGCATCTTCTCCAACATCCTCAAATACACCTTCAGGAACAGCTGCCGGCCACAATTCCTTCCATGCCGACTTCAATGTTCTCTGAGACACATCGCCCCATGCTTTGTCTATGAGATGTAAACAATGTAGGATATTGAAACGGTTCTTCCAGAACTCTCTGAGGGTTAGCTCAGGGTCCGAGGTCACCTCAGAGCACATTTGGAACACTGCTTTGGTGTAAAGCTTCTTAAAATTGGACATGACCTGCTGGTCCATGGGCTGGATGAGGGGAGTCGTGTTGGGGGGCAAAAACTTGACACTGATAAAACCAAACTCTTCCATCAACTCGTCCGCCAATCCTGGAGGGTGGGCTGGAGCGTTATCCATAACAAGCAGGCACTTCAGTGGAAGATTTTGGTCCTGGAGGTATTTTTTCACGCTTGGCCCAAACACTTCGTGAACCCACTCAACGAAAAATCGCCTAGTCAGCCAAGCTCTGCTGTTTGCCCTCCACATCACAGGCAATTCGCTTTTGATGACATTGTTTTTCTTAAATACCCTGGGGTTCTCCGAAAGGTAGACCAGCAAAGGCTTCAGCTTGAAATCTCCACTTGCGTTCGCACATAATAAAAGGGTCAGCCTGTCTTTCATGGGCTTGTGTCCTGGCAATGATTTCTCCTCCTCTGTTATGTAGGTCCTCTTGGGCATTTTCTTCCAAAAGAGGCCTGTCTCGTCACAGTTGAACACTTGTTGGGGAAGGAAACCCTCAGCCTCTACGTAATCTTGAAATTCCAAAACAAATTGGTCGGCGTCTTCTCTGTTGGCAATGGCAGCTTCACCGTGTCTCGCCGAAATGTGTATCCCACTTCTCCTCTTAAAATTATCAAACCAGCCTCTGCTTGCCTTGAAAATCTCACCCTCACTTGCTCCAGGGATGTTTCTGACGAGGTCAGCATGCAAACGTAAAGCTTTTTCACAGATCAGGCTCTCAGAAATGCTGTCACCGGCCAGCTGTTTTTCGGTTATCCATATGAAAAGCAATTTTTCCACTTCCTCAATGGTCTGCGTTCTTTGTTTTGTAAGTGTTTTAACGCCTCTTGCAACGTTGGCTCCTTTAATGGCTTTTTTATTTTTTAAGATGGTACAAATTGTCGATTTGGCTATACCAAACTGCCTTGCCAGGTCACGTACACGGGCACCACTTTCATGTTTGGAAATAATTTCCTTCTTCACCTCTATTGTTGTTCTGTTAATGGTTCTCTTGGCTTTGCAGCTGTTATCCATTTCTCACAGCAAAGGGGTGATTGGCAGAGGGATCCTGAGATGAGATGAGCAGAGATTTGATTGCACACAGTCACAAAAACAAATCGGTTGCAAGAGAGTCACCAAATAAGCCCAAATATCACCTCCGTGCTCAGGACTCAACAGCCGGCAGCTAGGCCTCAGGATCTTGCACTCAGCAGAAGCCGCGCGGCATGTTCGACTTCTGAGGCGTGTTCGAAAACCGAAGCATTTACTTCCGGGTTTACGGCGTTTGTAAAAGGAGACGTTCGAAAACCGAGGTATCACTGTATACCGCTCAATTGTGAAACAAACAAACAAACAAACCCTCACAAACCCTTTGTCCTAAGGTCCCAGGGAGGATCACAACAATTAAAAACCCTGTGCAGTGTAATGGTTAAGAGTGTTGGACTAAGACCTGGGAGATCCAGATTCAAATCCCCACTCAGCCATGAGGTTCACTGGGTGACCTTGGGCCAGTCCCCATCTCTTAGCCTAACCCACCTCACAGCGTTGTTGAGAGGATGGAATGGGCAAGAGGAGAACCAGGCAAACCAACTGGAGACCCTTTGAAAATAAAGGTGGCCATCAATGTAATAATAATAATAATAATTTAAAAACCCAACTTTAAAAACAAAATGAGCTAGTGGAAGTTCCACAAACGTGCCTAAGGCCAAAATAGACCCTTTAGTCTTCAAAGGGCTCCACACAAAACTCACTGCTGTTGTGCGGCAGTGCCAGTCTTACAGACCCTCCGAGCGTCCATATTTTCCAGGGACAGTCCTGGATTTGCAGAAGCTGCCCCCATGTCTGATTTGATCCCACTTTTCATTGGGATGCCTCTATTTTCAATGTTGGAGAGTAACGGAGTTTTGCGACCTCCCCCCCCCCCCCAGGAGATCAGTAACTATATACAACCTTTAGAAGACATTTGAAGGCAGCCCAGCACAGGGAAGTTTTAAAATGTTTTTTTATGTATGTGGGAAGCCGCCCAGTGTGGCTGGGGAAACCCATAAATCATAAAATGATGATGATGATGCCATTGGAGAAATGTTGGGAGGGTATGAGCGTTGGGGGATTGTTCCTGCGCCAGATTAACCCTGCATTAACCGCATCGTTTCAAGTTGTGTTCCCGGCCATCTCCGACCGCCCTTTCCGCCTCTGAGCCGAGCTGGGGAGGCGAGGGCGCACCATTGCACCGCCCCGACCCGGGGACCCCATTTCCAGCCTCGCCCCCCTTCCCAGCCCCGCCAGACCCCTCCTCCGCCTCCCGGCCCTCCTTCCGGAGACCCTCACCTGGGATACCACCGGCGATCGGGCTTGGGAAAGCGCTGCTTCTCCGGCGGAGGCAGCCCCCTGCGTTGGGAAATTCAAAATCCAGCTTCTCGAGGAAGAGGTGGAGCCTCGCCGGCCGTGCGAGCAGAAAGGAAATGGCTCTCCAGCCGCCGCCGCCACCCCGCCCACCCTCGCCGGCTGGAAGCGCACCCAAAGAACCCTGGGAACTGTAGTTTGCAGAGGGTGCCGGGAACTGTAGCTCCGCCAGAGGGAGAACTACAGTTCCCGGGATTCCAGCTGCCGGGGGTGGGGAGAGCCATGCGCTCTGGACGCCTGCGCTGCTGCGCGCAGCTGCGCTCTCTGAACTTAACTCGTGCCTGGCCAAGAGTTGAATGGAGAGGCGGAGGAAGATGCCGTGGGCCGGGTCAGATCGCTAGTCGGAGAACGATCGAGTTTGAAGGGATCCCACGGGGTCATCTAGTCCGACCCCCTGCAATGCAGGAATCTGTCACCCAACGTGCGGCTCGAACGCACAGCCCTTGGCATCAGAGCCGACTTCTTCTTTTTTAAATTAATTTATTTGTTTTTTCGGATTAAAGTTTTACAGTCGCATAACCAACATGCAGCATAAAAACAAGATTCCTATGAATCTCTTGAAATTCCCTCCTCCTCTTTTTGGGTCCTACTGTTTATCATTTCCTCCTGCATCTTTTATGATAATCCAAATCTTTTCACCTCTCCATTGCATCCAAAATTCACCATTGAACTACAAGCGATATTCCAATCCTACTAACGATTTTAACTGTTTACAATGGTCTTTTAAGGTAAGTTATAAATTCCCCCCATTCCTTATTAAAATTTTTGGTCAAATCTTTTTTATTAAGTTTTGCATTGCAAATTTACATTCAAACAGTAAACATCAACATCATCATTTAGGATTCCCTGAATCCTTCGACTCCCCTCCGTCCTCCCAAAGTTACCACTATCAATCTTTTTAAACTGCTTCTGTTATTTTCTCTACTTTTCTTAAGTAATCCATAATTTTTTGTACATTCCAAGCGTTACTCAAATCCTGCCAAAGTTTTTAGTTGTTTACAATGTTCTCTTAAATACATTTTAAAATTTTCCCACTCCTTAAAGTTGTTCTCTTCCTGGTTTCTGATTTTCCGGGTCAATTTCAACATTTCAGCATAGTACATCATCTGGTCTCCCACACCCCAATAAAATATTTGAGGGCCCTAGGCCCTCCAAAAATATACTCTCCAACATTTCTCTGAGGAAAATAGGGACATCATAGTCTATTATTATTATTATTATTATTATTAACCCCCTTCCCATCTAACTGGGTTGCCCCATTCACCCTGGGCAGCTTCCAGCATATATAAAAACATAATAAAACATCAAACATGAAAAAGCTTCCCCATTCAGGGCTCCCTTTAGATGGCTTCCAAAGCTTGTCTAGTAACTTATCTCCTTGGCTCAGGGGTTTGCATAACTCCATACTCTCCAACATTTCTCTGACATCTGAATAATAATAATAATAATAATAATAATTATTATTATTATTATTATTATTATTTATTTATTATTTATACCCCGTGCATCTCTGGGTTTCCCCAGCCACTCTGGGCTGCTTCCAACAAAGTATTAAAATACAGTACTCTGTTAAACATTAAAAGCTTCCCCAAAGAGGGCTGCCTTCAGATGTCTTCTAAAAGTCTGGTAGTTGTTGTTCTCTTTGACATCTGGTGGGAGGGCATTCCACAGGGCGGGTGCCACTACCGAGAAGGCCCTCGGCCTGGTTCCCTGTAACTTGGCTTCTCGCAGTGAGGGAGCCGCCAGAAGGCCCTTGGTGCTGGACCTCAGTGTCCGGGCTGGACGATGGGGATGGAGACGCTCCTTCAGGTCTACTGGGCTGAGGCCGTTTAGGGCTTTAAAGGTCAGCACCAACACTTTGAATTGTGTTTGGAAACGTATTGGGAGCCAATGTAGGTCTTTCAAGACCGGTGTTATGTGGTCTCAGCGGCCACTTCCAGTCCCCAGTCTTGCTGCCACATTCTGGATTAGTTGCAGTTTCCGGGTCACTTTCAAAGGTCGCCCCACATAGAGCGCATTGCAGTAGTCCAAGCGGGAGATAACCAGAGCATGCACCACTCTGGTGAGACAGTCCACGGGCAGGTAGGGTCTCAGCCTGCGTACCAGGTGGAGCTGGTAGACAGCCGCCCTGGACACAGAATTGACCTGCGCCTCCATGGACAGCTGTGAGTCCAAAATGACTCCCAGGCTGCGCACCTGGTCCTTCAGGGGAACAGTTACCCCATTCAGCATCAGGGAGTCCTCCACACCAGCCCGCCCCCTGTCCCCTAAGAACAGTACTTCTGTCTTGTCAGGATTCAACCTCAATCTGTTAGCTGCCATCCCTGAAGGTGCAACGTTTCATGTGGAAGCACCCGATGTTTTTTGTGTCAGTAGTCCAAGCGGGAGATAACTAGAGCATGCACCACTCTGGCGAGACAGTCCGCGGGCAGAATAGGGATGTCCAAAGGAAAAGCGGGACTTCATCTTCCGTGGAGTACAAAAACCATGCTTCCCCCCCCCCATATTTTACAGCATCCTTTGCTGGAGTGCTGATTCTGGTGAAACTGTAGTTTTACAGCATTCGACTACTCCTGAATATGGAGACTCTACATAACCAACATGTCTTAAGAGCGTAGGGGAGAGCACTGCTGTTCTGGGGTTTTTTGTTTTGTTTTTTTAATGTTATGGAAATATTTTTACATAAAATACTATCGGAATCAAACTAGCCTACAAAACAAGAATTTAAAAAAGAACCAAAAGATATAAAAGCAAGAGGGGAAAAAGGGAGGAGAGAAAGGGGGGTAACCCCCTACAAGGCCCTTCACCATATTTATATGCTATACTGTATTTCCTTAAATAAGCTGGAGTTCTTGTTATTAAATATACCAAGAAAAAAGCACACCAAGAACTCAGGCCAATGTAAGTTTCAATACAGTGGTGCCCCGCAAGACGAATGCCTCGCAAGACGGAAAACCCGCTAGACGAAAGGGTTTTCCGTTTTGGAGGTGCTTCGCAAAACGAATTTCCTATGTGCTTGCTTCGCAAGACGAAAATGTCTTGCGAGTTCCTGCGGGGTTTTTTTCCTTCCCCCCCCCCCTTTTTCCCAAGCTTATCAGCTGATGGCTAAGCCGCTTATAGCTGATCTTTAAGCCGCTTAACAGCTGATGCTAAGCCGCTTATCAGCTGATCGTTAAGCCGCTTATCAGCTGATCTTTAAGCCGCTTATCAGCTGATCGTTAAGCCGCTTATCAGCTGATCTTTAAGCCGGCTAAGCCGCTAATACTGTAGCGCTAAGCCTCTAAACCGCTAATGGGCTTACTTCGCAAGACGAAAAAACCCGCAAGACGAAGAGACTCGCGGAACAGATTCTTTTCGTCTTGCGAGGCACCACTGTAGTGGGAGTGGTCCCTACTCGCAAATCAATAGTCAGTTGAAACAAAAACTAATCCATTCAAAAGTATGTATTCTGACAAGGATTACAAACTCAAATAGAGATTACAAACTCTAACAGAGATTACAAACTCAAACTCATAAAGATATGTCTAACACAACAATTCGTTACAGTATTAAAGGTAAGAGTTTATGAGTAGAGATAAATTCATGTTAGTCCATACTCAGATTCAATGTGGAGGTCTTGGTTTCAATCATTGAGCAGAAATCAGAAGTCAGTTGTGGATCAGGAACCAGGACAGGGCCCCGTTTCGATGTATTCACCTTCATCAGCTAATTTTTAAAGGGTCATGTAAGTTTGAAGAGGGCCTTCTGGCGGTTCCCTCACTGCGAGAAGCCAAGTTACAGGGAACCAGGCAGAGGGCCTTCTTGGTAGTGGCGCCCTCCCTGTGGAACGCCCTCCCACCGGATGTCAAAGAGAACAACAACTACCAGACTTTTAGAAGACATCTGAAGGCAGCCCTGTTTAGGGAAGCTTTTAATGTTTGATGTATTACAGTATTTTAATATTTTTTTGGAAGCCGCCCAGAGTGGCTGGGGAAGCCCAGCCAGATGGGCGGGGTACAAATAAATTATTATTATTATTATTATTATTATTATTATTATTATTATTATTTCGGATAGATATATCCTGTTATTTTCTATGTTTCTCAGGGATAACAACGGAAAATAATCAATATTAATAATAATTACATATGTAGAATCAAATTAAAAACTCTACGGCAGCATATAAATCATACTGTATTTCCTGCCATTTATCCACATACAGAGATGTTCATGCGGGGGGGGGGGTAAAGAGCTACCATATTTTTTGTGATTGCATTTTTTAAAATGCTGTTTACAGTGTAATAAATTAAAATAACAATAGCAGCAGAAATCAATATTGGAACTCTCTGCCTATTGACATCAGGCAGATGCCTTCACTGTAGAACCTTTATTTTTACAAGCCTATCCAGATATGAAGGATGTTGACATGTATTTGAATCTTTTTTTTTTAACTTTTCACTGTTTTTAATTATTTCTGAACTTTTTAAATAGTTGTTTTCCCTGATGTTTCTTTCTTTCTTTCTTTCTTTTTTTAAAATGTATTCTTTCTGTAAAACCACTTTGAGGGTGTCTTTTAAATTGTACTTAAGCAGCACACAGATTTTGGTGACCTGAAACAAGTGAGGCCACTGTAACAAAATGTTGCAGTGCTCCTGTTGAGGGATGCAAGCCATTCCGTTCCCATCACCCCGTCTCTCTTTCTCACACACCCTTAGCATCTTTGGGATGTGGATCCGGCTTTTTTGATCGTTGTCTGGAAAAGGGGGAAGTATTATTAATTTTCAGTGCGGCTGGGCAAGGGTTAAAGGCAGCGAGCCGTGGCTCCTAGAGAGGCGTGGGAACTGGGGTGGGCTGCTGGGGGTGGGGAAGGAAGGGAGGAACTTCCTTTTCCTCCTCCTCTTCTTTTTTTGCACCCAGAGGCAGCACTTTGAGGGTGAGGAGGGGTGAGAGCAAAGCTGGGGGGGGGGGCATTTGGGTTGCAGGGGTAGGGGGATGAGGTGGTCCTAAGGCAGGCAGGAAGGCAGGGGGAGAAGAGGCAGGCAGGCTGGTGTTGCCTGCACGGGCTGGCAGCAGCTCTCCAAGGTTTCAGGCGGGGGGGGGGGCATCCATTCCCAGGCTGGCCTGGAGATGCCATTGGAGATTTACATTCTGCATGCCAGGCAGATGCTCTGACACTGAGCCACACTGGTTGGGCAGAAAAAGGGACCTGGGCAGAACTGGGACGCCCTTGGCCACAGCTTAAGCTGGGTGGTTTGTTCTCTCAGCTGGTGAAATTCCCCCCCTTTAAGAGGAAGCCTCTGTCCTCCTGCTTGCTTGCCTTAAAAAAAAAATTAACTCAAACAATGCCTGAGCATGTTCCTGGTTCCCACCTCTAGAATTTATAACTCTATGGTAAGATTCATAGAACCGTACATTTGGAAGGAACCCTGAGGGTCATCTAGTCCAGCCCCCTGCAATGCAGGAAGGTGTAGATATCCCCGTACAGGGATTGAATCTGCAACCTTGACATTATCAGCACCACACTCTAACCAACTGACCCCGCGTTAGATTTGAGCATCTGATTTGAACATCTGGGGTCAGGTCCGAGCAAGAGCGTGCCTTGTTTTTTGCTGTGTGGTGAGAGTCTGTTTTTTAAAAAATGTCTGAAGTTTTATTTTATTTTTAATACAGTGGTACCTCGGGTTAAGTACTCAATTCGTTCCAGAGGTCCATACTTAACCTGAAACTGTTCTTAACCTGAAGCACCACTTTAGCTAATGGGGCCTCCCGCTGCCACCATAGCACGATTTCTGTTCTCATCCTGAAAAAAAGTTCTTAACCCGAGGTACTATTTCTGGGTTAGCGGAGTCTGTAACCTGAAGCGTATGTAACCCGACATACCACTGTATTCTGTTGGAAGTGGCCCAGAGTGGCTGGGGAAACCCAGCCAGATGAGTGGGGTATAAATAAAAAAATAGTAATTATTAATAATATTATTATTGTATGTTCTCATTGTACCAAAGGATCTAAGCAAACGTTTCCATGTTCAGAAGTAGTGTACATCCGAATACCAATTGCTGGGGGCAGGGCACTGCTGCCTTCTGGGTCCTGCATGTGGGCTTTCAAGATTGGTCCCTGTTGGGCAAGGTGTGATGGATATTTGGCCGGATCTTTTGTTGATAATAACAACAACAATAATATTTTTTTATTTATACCCCGCCCTTCCCGGTTCAGAAAACCGGGCTCAGGACGGCTAACAACAAATTTAAAACACTTAATTGTAGAAGCAGCATAAAATACAGCATAAAAACATGAATAACAATAAAATTCAAAGTTCAGAAATCAGTTTGGGGAAAATTCATCCAATAAGCATTAGATAGTCACCAGGGCTAGCTGGCTGAATTAGTCCTACTTGGGCCAGTGAGGAGGCCAGAGGAGAATTAGCTGTGGGGTCTCAGAGTGGGTAATCTTCATAAAAGGGGGAGGGAAGAGAAGGGAAAAAAAAGATCAGGCTGAATTCAAATTAAAGGCCAGGCGGAATAGCTCTGTCTTACAAGCCCCGCGGAAGGAGGTTAAATCCTGCAGGGCCCTAGTCTCATGGGACAGAGCATTCCACCAGGTTGGAGCCATCACTGAAAAGGCCCTGGCCCTGGTGGAGGATAGTCTGACTTCCTTAGGGCCCGGGACCTCTAAACTATGATTATTCATGGACCTTAAGGTCCTCTGCGGGGAATACCAGGAGAGGCGGTCCCGTAAATACGAGGGCCCTAGGCTAGGATAGCATTAGTGGTTTTTGCTGCTGCATTACACCGTTGGCTCATGTCCAGCATGTGGTCTCTCTGCTTTCTACTTCCTCCATAGCATAATTCTTCCATTCATAATTCTATACACTTCTGTAATGTTGCCTCTTACACCTCCTTTTTCTATACAGTCGTACCTTGGTTGTCAAACGCCTTGCTACTTGAACGTTTTGGATCCTGAACGCTGCAAACCTGGAAGTGAGTGTTCCGGTTTGCGAACGTTCATTGGAAACTGAACGTCTGACGTGGTGGAAGCTACTGCAGCCAGTCAGAAGCCATGCCTTGGTTGTCGAACGTTTTTGGAAGTCAAACAGACTTCCGGAATGGATCCCGTTCAAAAACCAAGGTACAACAGTACTGAAAAGCCTCAAGCGCGGTAACCTTTCCCTTCTGTCCTTCAGGAAAAAACAAATCTTCCAGTGTGGGGAGAGAGCCCTACGGCCGGCTGTGTAGCTGAGGGGTTTTGAAATGTCGCCACCTCCGTCTGGTCGTCTTCTCGAAATTGCCCAAGGCTTGATGGTTGGCATGTAGGCTGAGGGTGATGCAAAAGCGGAACTGGTTGAACCAAGCCCCAAGACAAAATGGCCGCTGAGCAAAGGGCGGTGTCCTGTTTGGCTCCCCCCTCCGTATGAGGCTGTGGCGGAGAAGGAAGTGAAAATGGAAGAGCTGGACCCGGCCGGGTCCACCCCACTAGAGGGGCCAAAACGTTTCAGAAAGACCCCCCAAGGTGGGACCATTGGGGAATGCCTCAGCCGGGCCATTGCGAAGCAAGCCGAGTGTGAACTGGACGATGGGTTGTTGTCCCATTGCTGGGAGGCCCAGTGGCAGGAGTTCCTGAAGAACGTACAGTCTCCATTTTCCGGGTGGACCAGCTCTCCTCAGCTCCCCGTTCCATTGGCGCTCTCGGAAACGTCGGCCGGGGTTTGCCAGCAAGAAGCGGCGAACGGTCTTCCTTCAAGCATCAGAGAGGGGTCTCCCAGGACCGATGTGCAGCCCGGAGAGAAAGCGGGTTGCGGGGCTGTGAAGGGGGAGACCCCACACGAGGGAGAGACTGCCAACGCCGAAACACGGCGCCAACGTTTCCGCTGGTTCTGCTACCAGGAGGTCGAGGGGCCCCGGGAAGTCTGGGCCCGGCTGCGGGAGCTCTGCTGTGAGTGGCTGAGGCCCGAGCTCAACTCGAAGGAGCGGATCGTGGATTTGGTGATCCTGGAGCAGTTTCTGGCCATCTTGCCGGAGGAGATCCAGAGCTGGGTGGGCGAAGGCGGCCCGGAGACCTGTGCCCAGGCGGTGGCCCTGGCCGAAGACTTCCTGCTGAGGCAGCAGGAGGCAGAGAGGTGGAAACAGGAGGTGAGGATAGTTCCCACCGTCCCACACTCTGAAGGGGTCTCAATTGGGGTTGGCAGCAAGCGCTTTGGTCCTGTCGCATCCCAAGTCGGGTAGAAAAAAAAAGCCCCAGTAGATCAGCAGATACTACAGATAAGAGGGTACAGACTTGGATGATGATTACTTCATTGTTGTTTATTTCCTTTGCACCTCCAAGGAGCTCAAGGTGGCAGGCATGGTATCCTCACAAAACCTTGTGAGGTACGGTAGGTTGAGAAGCAGCGACTGACAGGTCACCCAGAAAATTTCATGGCTGAGTGGGGACTTTAAGCCGGGTCTCCTGGGATCTAGTCCAACTCTCTCACAGCTGTAGCAAATGGTTTAGTTGAGATGTTCCTGCCAGAAGGTGATAATGATGGTTATCATCATCATCATCATCATATTTAAGATTGTTACTCGTGGAATCCATAATAATTGGCCATAATAAAGCAATAGGCAAGTACAGTGGTACCTCTGGTTGCGAACGGGATCCGTTCCAGAGGCCCATTCGCAACATGAATAGAACACAACCCGCAGCGGCGCGTCTGCGCATGCGCAGGTTGCGATTTACGATGTGACGTCATTTTGCGCATCTGCGCATGCGTGAGTGGCGAAACCTGGAAGTAACCCTTTCCGGTACTTCCGGATCGCCGTGGGACGCAACCTGAAAAAACGTATCATAAAGCAAATGTAACATGAGGTATGACTGTATTGCTATAAAAATTAATGATAAGACAATAGTAGTAATTAAAGATAATAACTAACTTATTATTTCATTATTGTGTCATGTTAATAGTACAATTGTGACGAACAATAATGATGCTAAATAAATTTTGAATTTGTTATTTAGTAATAAATATACATTAATAATAAAAAGCAGACACTAGTAGTACAGTGTAATTGTTGATTTGTTGTTTTAAAAATAGATTAATGACATGCGAAGTTATTACGGAAGTGGGACCTGCAACAAAGTGTGAATTGCTTCTGTTCACAGTGCCAAACTGCCATGCTATCTGTCATGGATGCTTTCGTTGAGATTCCTGCAATGTAGGTGGTTGTACTAGATGACCTCAGGACCCCTTCAAACTCTTGATTCTATGCCCCCCCCCCTTTTCCAGGATACTCCTTCATTATTTGCTTCTCCTCCTGCTCCCTCCAGTTTCCAAGTAGAATTATTATTGTTGTTGTTGTTGTTGTTGTTATTGTTGTTGTTGCTATCCCACCCATCTGTCTGGGTTTCCCCAGCCACTCTGAGTGGCTTACAGCGTATCTAAAAACATAATACAGTGGTACCTCAGGTTAAGAACTTAATTCGTTCTGGAGGTCCATTCTTAAGCCGCACGATTTCTGTTCTCATCCTGAAGCAAAGTTCTTAACCTGAAGCACTATTTCTGGGTTAGCGGAGTCTGTAACCTGAAGCGTCTGTAACCCGAAGCATATGTAACCCGAGGTACCACTGTAAAAACATCAAATTCCAAGATCCCTGCCTCCTCAGCCTGTTTATAAATACTTAGTTATTTAAACCAATAAATACGAGTTAATTCTTTAGAAAGGAAAAGTACCCTATGTGAACTGACCACTCGAGTCACACTGCGAGACTTTGCCTCCAAACCTCTGGCTTACTGCGTTTCAGGTGCTGGGAGAATTTGAGGAGGTGGCGATGAGTTTCTCTCGAGAAGAGGATGCTGGAGAGAGGCCCCACCCCAGGGAGATCAAGCAAGAAGGCCAGGAGGGGACCACGTTGCTGGGTAAGCATCTTTCACTGTAGCAGTGGTTTTCCCGCTCCCCTCCCCATATTACCTTGCTATTGTTTGCCGCCCTGGACTTCTTTGGGAGGATTTTTTCAAAATTTCAGAAACAATTTTCCTGCATTGCAGGGGGTTGGACTAGATGACCCTTGGGTCCTTTTGTAGGGATCGGATGGGATTACCATAAGGAATTATAAAATATACATCAAGCCATCGTGTCCACGATGAACGCATTGTGTTGACTGGGTTTGATATATTGACGATAATTTCTGATTAAATCCCGTAAGATTCTACATTCATGCCCTTTTGCCTCTACTGCCCATTTTTCTTCCTTCACAAATCACGTACACACTTCAACAGACAGGCAGGCATCCTGGGTCATCTAAAGACTATGGGCAGTTTCTTTGATGTCGCTTTTCTAATAGGTAATCTTAGGATATTAATCTTAGGGCCAGGAAACAGGTTTCACATTAAGGTGATAATGGTCACTGTCCTCCTGGCCATCCTTCTTATCATGTGTACTGATTGTTTATGATCTCCGGGGTTGCGGTATTCGCTCCTTTGTAGTTTTTATTCATTTACTCCAGAGTATGTATGCCTAACTAGTGTTTATAGTTTAACTTTGTCCCCACCTGAGGTTTGTTTGAATGCTCAGAGGAAATCGGATTGGTTCTTACGAGCACTGTGTAAAGGATTCTTTTGCTAATAAAATGGCCTGGTGAGGGGTGTGGTGTACGCACTCCCTCCGAGAGCCTTGCAGATCAAAGCCTCGTGTCTTATTTTAATCAGGGTCCATTCCTTCCTTTGGCCTCAGAACGCAACACCTTTCTAGCCTTACAATTCTGTGATTCGATGATGATGATACAGTAAGATTTCC
Source organism: Podarcis pityusensis (assembly GCF_964106645.2). Classification (NCBI taxonomy): domain Eukaryota; kingdom Metazoa; phylum Chordata; class Lepidosauria; order Squamata; family Lacertidae; genus Podarcis; species Podarcis pityusensis. The sequence continues at coordinate 119,539,556 of NC_138029.1, forward strand.
CAAGAAAATGCTGCCCTTAACCGAACAGAGAAAAGTCTAGAGATGCAAAAATGAGGGGAAGCTGGGAATTCCCCCTCTCCAGTTCTTTCTCAGTCCTTCACATCTTCTTGTCACCTTGGCTGAACAACTCCTGGCTCTCCACAACAAGAAACGTGAGGTTTTGTTCTGTTGTTTGTTTCTCCAGCAACTGGTATTCAGAGATAGACTAATTTTGAACATGAAGGTTCCATTTAGGCTTTCTAAGAAAAGCCCTGCTGGGTCAGGCCAGCATACTGTCTTTTCCAGGTTCCATTTTTAACAAGCTTCTGTTTTTTATTCCAGCAGGCCATGGCTGGGAGAGCGAGGAAGAAAGGCCCTCATTTGAGGTGCCGTTGGAAAGAATAAAGCCTCGAGACCCAGAAGAGGGCTTTGGGAATCAAGACGGGACGAGGCAGGAAGAGAGAATACAAACAGACAAGAGTCAGAGTGATAAATCCATCCTTTGCCGGAGTGCTGAATCTGGTAAAACTGTAGCACAACGAAGAATTTCCACGGGAAAGCGACAGTTTGTGTGCAATATTTGTGGGAAAACTTTTACTCAGAAATCAAACCTCAACAGGCATCAGAGAATCCACACGGGAGGGAAAAAGTATCAGTGCTTTAAGTGTGGGAAAACCTTTAATTGGGAGACTAGCTTTACCAGACACCAGAGATTCCATACGGGTGAAAAGCCTTACCCGTGTTTAGAATGCGGGAAGAGCTTCAGTCGGAGTGCAAACCTTATCATCCATCAGAGAATTCACACAGGAGAGAAACCGCACCAGTGCATAGACTGTGGTCAGAGCTTTAGTCATATCTCCAACCTCGTCAGGCACCACAGAGTTCATACTGGAGAGAAGCCTTATAAATGCCTAGAGTGTGGGAAGGGTTTCACTCAAAAATCAAACCTTATCAAACATCAGAGCGTGCACTCGGATGACAAACCACACAGGTACTCTTCTTATGGGAAGAGATTCAGTCAGAGGCCAAACCACAACAGACTCGAAAGGATTCCGTTTGGAGAAAACGCATGCAAATGCTTCAAGTGTGGGAAGGTCTTTTCCCGGAGAGGGAACCTCCTCAGGCATCAGAGCATCCACACAAAAGATAAGCCGCATAAGTGTCCAGAATGCGGGAAACGTTTCAACCAGAGGACAAACCTTAACGCTCACCAGAGAATTCACACCGGAGAGAAGCCTTACAAATGTCCGGACTGTGAAAAATGCTTTCGGTGGAGAGCACACCTCCTCATACACAAGAGACTGCACACAGGGGAGAAACCACACAAGTGTGGTGATTGTGGGCAGAGCTTTAGCCAGAGATCCAACCTTGTGAGACATCACCGAATCCACACAGGAGAGAAGCCCTACCGATGCTCAGACTGTGGGAAGAGCTTTGGTCAGAAATCGAACCTGATCAAACATCAAAAGATTCACACTGAAGACGATGCTCTCAATCCGAAACCAAACCGTATTCGGCGCGAAAGAATTATCACAGGAGAAAACCTGTATAAGTGTTTCAGATGTGGGAAAACATTTTCCCGGAGAGGGAACCTTCTTCGACATCAGAGCATCCACAGCAGGGAGAAACCACACAAATGCTCTGACTGTGGGAAGAGGTTCAATCAGAGAACGAACCTCATCAGCCACCAGAGGATTCACACAGGTGAGAAGCCTTTCAAATGTTCGGATTGTGGGAAGAGTTTTCGTCAGAGCCCGCACCTTATCAAACATCAGAAAGTCCATACAGAAGAGGAGGCATCATACAGAAGTTCAGGTTGTCCGGAAAGTGTAGATCCAGGGTTGAACCCTAGCAGACATGAGAGAATTGAGGTGGGAGAAACCCCGTATGAATGCCTTAAGTGTGGGAAAATCTTTAATTGGCAATCGAACTTTATCAGGCATCAGAAAATCCATGCTGGTGAGGAGCCTCACAAATGCTCTGACTGTGGGGGGAAATTCAACCGAAGGAAAAACCTCATTGCCCACCAGAGAATCCACATGAGAGACAAGCCCTACAAATGTCCAGATTGTGAACAGAGCTTCACGTGGGAAGCTCACCTTATCATCCATCAAAGAATCCACACGGGAGAGAAACCCCATCAATGCACAGAGTGCGGGCAGAGCTTCAGCCAGCGGTCCAACCTTATCCGGCATCAGAGAATCCACACGGGTGAGAAGCCCTACAAATGTACAGACTGTGGCCAGAATTTCAGTCAGAGAACGCATCTTGTTGTACATCAGAGAACGCACACGGGAGAGAAACCACACAAATGCCTGGACTGTGGGCAAGGCTTCAGTCAAAGGGCGCACCTTACAGTGCACCGGAGAATCCACACAGGGGAGAAGCCCCACAGGTGCGTGGACTGTGGGCAAGGCTTCTGTCAAAGATCTAATCTTATCAGGCATCAGAAGACCCATGCCTGTGAGAAGAACAAATAAGAGATGCTTCCATTGAAGCCTGTGCTGAGGACAGGGCCAAAACCATTATATAGCACAGGCTGAGAGAGTGACACTTTTACAAAAACTCTAGTCTTGCTAGGCATCTTGGCAGGAACAGAGACTAGGAGGCACTGCCTGTGCCCAGAAAGTTGGGTGGGGACACGAGACCTCTCCTCCAGCTCCCCTTTCTTCTTCTAAGCCTTGCAAAATAGCGACAGCAGCCAGTGGCTTGCGATGGACCAGCTACACTTGAAGACAAAAGCATCTGGAACCCATTCCGACTTGGGGGAAACACCCGAGGCAAGGACTGGGGAACCCGTGGCCCTCCCAGATCCTACCAGCCTCCAACTCCCATCAGCCCCAGTCAGCATGACCAAAGTTCTTGGGGAATGATGGGAGTTGTAGTATTGATGGCATCTGAAGGGCCAAAGGTTCCTTATTCCTGGCCTAGGCAAGGTGGGGGGTTCTCTGAGTTGGATTCTTCATTCTGTTCTACCCGCCGCCTCCGTCTGTCTTCTCATCTTTCAGTTCAGCTTTCTGGTTCTATTAAACCCCTTGTGAAGCCGCAGATCTCAGTCTCCTGTTCTCTTTTTTGCTTCTTCTTCCTGGAATTCTAGGGACGCAGGTGGCGCTGTGGGTTAAACCACTGAGCCTCTTGGGCTTGCCGATCAGAAGGTCGGCAGTTCGAATCCCCGCGACGGGGTGAGCTCCCGTTGCTCAGTCCCTGCTCCTGCCAACCTAGCAGTTCGAAAGCATGTCAAAGTGCAAGTAGATAAATAGGTACCGCTCCGGCGGGAAGGTAAACGGCGTTTCCGTGCTCTGCTCTGGTTTGCCAGAAGCGGCTTAGTCATGCTGGCCACATGACCCGGAAGCTGTACGCCGGCTCCCTTGGCCATTAAAGTGAGATGAGTGCCGCAACCCCAGAGTCGGCCACGACTGGACCTAATGGTCAGGGGTCCCTTTACCTTTACCTGGAATTCTGCGTCTCCTCCCAATCCAGCCTTCTCAGATGCCCAGTGTTAGCTTTCCCAGACAGGACCCGTCTTTGCCTCCTGTCTGTTCCTCCCCAACATGCCCTTCTTTCTCTTAGAAGGTAAGGCTGCGGGCAGGAGATCGGCTTCTCTCTTTTGCACCATTGTACAGCACCTGGCACATAGAGGCCCCTTTACAAAACAGCAGCCCTAAGAATAAATGCATCGTGCTTAGAAGGCTGGCAATTGTTCAGTTACTCAAGCGAAAGGAATTGAGAGACATTGGACTGTGCAGGTGAGCTCGCTGCTAAAAGCGACAAAGGTTTAGGGATGATACTGAAATTGAAATACTTTATTGTCACTTGTACAACTTGCATACAGTGAGATTACACAAGCACCCCCCACTCAGCTCTCTTAGTCTTAATTCCCCTCGTTTACTGACGCACACACACCAAACCCGAAAGTCAGTTGCCTCATTGTTATCTTTTCATTCAGCAGCCTAACAGCCCACGGATAGAAGCTGTTCTTTACCCTGTTGGTGTGACTAATCATGCTTCTGTATCTTCTGCCTGAGGGCAGGAGATCAAGAAAGTGCCGGCCAGGGTGTGAATTATCCCTGAGAATTTTCCTCAGTCTCCTGAAGCAAGTTCTTCCACTGTTTCATCCAGCGGATTCACGGGACAGCCCATAATATCTTGTGCTGTATTCACCACCCTCTGTAGGCACTTCCTATCAGATGATGTCAAACCAGCGTACCACACCGTGATGCAGTATGAAAGGACACTTTCTATTGTTGACCGGTAGAAAGAGATCATCAAATGTTGATTGACATCATTCTTCTGCAATACTCTGAGGAGATGGAGTCTCTGTTGGGCTTTCCTAACCACTTGGGTTGTATTTATTTTCCAAGTAAGGTCATGACATCATCGCGAAACCTGCGTCTTCATCCAGTGGCAGCCTAGAGCGTGGAGATAGAGGCGGAGGGAACTGTATGATGTCTCACCTGCTTTGCATGCAGAAGGCCCTGTGTTCAATGCCCGGCATCTTCGCTTAGGGTTAGGAGAGACTGAAACCATGGAGAGCTGCTGCCAGTCAGTGCAGGCCATACTGTGCTAGATAGGCCAATGGTCTTAGCCTGCATTTGGCTGATTCCTGTATTATCACCCCATGCCAGTTATTTTTTTGCCCCATTCATATGACAGGGTTTAACCAAAGGATCTCAAGTGTGCAGGGCAGGTTTCAACGAGAAATAATACAGTGGTACCTCAGGATGCGAACGGGATCCATTCCAGAGCCCCGTTTGCATCCCGAACAGAACGTAAGACGCAACTGCACGTGTCGTGTTTCGCCGCTTCCGCGCATGCACGTGACGTCATTTTTACCGTCTGCGCATGCGCGAGCGGCGAAACCTGGAAGTAACGCGCTCCGTTACTTCCGGGTCGCCACGGAGTGCAACCCGAAAGCGCTCAACCTGAAGCGTATTTATCCTGAGGTATGACTACAGTGGTACCTCGGGTTACATACGCTTCAGGTTACAGACTCCGCTAACCCAGAAGTAGTACTTCAGGTTAAGAACTTTGCTTCAGGATGAGAACAGAAATCGTGTGACAGCGGCACGGCAGCAGCAGGAGGCCCCATTAGCGAAAGTGGTGCTTCAGGTTAAGAACAGTTTCAGGTTAAGTACAGACCTCCAGAATGAATTAAGTACTTAACCCGAGGTACCACTGTAATAGTAATAGTAATAGTAATAATAAAAATAAATATTATTTATAGCCCACCCATCTAGTTGGGTTTCACCAGCCACTCTGGGCGGCTCCAAACAGAATATTAAAAACACAACAAAACACCAAACATTAAAAAATTCCCTAAACACGGCTGCCTTCAAAATGTCTTCTAAAAGTCAGATAGTTGTTTATCTGTTTGACATCTGCCAGGAGGGTGTTCTACAGGTTGGGCACCACTACCGAGAAGGCCCTCTGCCTGGTTCCCTGTAACTTCACTTCTCGCAGGGGGGGGGACTGCCAGAAAGCCCTCGGAGGTGGACCTCAGTGAACGATGGGGGTGGAGATAAATAAAATATATTTTATTTCTGCTATATATTTTGGAAAGTTGTTTATCCTCTACTGATCTGGACACATTTGGATATCACAGCCAAATTTTGCACAAAATTCCTGAAAGGACAGAGCAGGGTGTTGTGTATGGATACCATTGGACGCCATTTTGAATCAAGATGGCGGGCTGAACCTTTCGAAAATGAAGACGCTCCTTCAGGTATACTGGGCTGAGGCCGTTTAGGGCTTTAAAGATGAGCACCAACACTTTGAATTGTGCTCAGAAATGTACTGGGAGCCAATGAAGATCCTTTAGGACCGGTGTTATATGGTCCCAGTGGTTGCTACCAGTCACCAGTCTGGCTGCCGCATTCGGGATTAGTTGTAGTTTCTGGGTCACCTTCAAAGGTAGCCCCACGTAGAGCGCACTGTAGTAGTCCAAGGGGGAGATAACCAGAGCATGCACCACTCTGGCGAGACAGTCTGCAGGCAGGTAGGGTCTCAGTCTCAAACCAGAAAACAAATAATAATAATTTATCATTTATACCCTGCCCATCTGGTTGGGTTTCCCCAGCCACTCTGAGCGGCTTCCAAATTTTTTAAAAATACAATAGTCCGTCAAACATTAAAAGCTTCCCTAAACATGGCTGCCTTCAGATGTCTTCTAAAAGTCTGGTAGTTGTTTTTCTCTTTGACATCAGGTGGGAGGGTGCTCCACAGGGCAGGTGCCACTACTGAGAAGGCCCTCTACCTGGTTCCCTGTAATTTGGCTTCTTGCAGCAAGGGAACTGCCAAAGGTCCTCAACGCTGGACCTCATTGTCTGGGCAGAACGATGGAGGTGGAGACGCTCCTTCAGGTATACTGGACCGAGGCCGTTTAGGGCTTTAAAGGTCAGCACCAACACTTTGAATTGTGCTCGGAAACGTACTGGGAGCCAATGTAGGTCTTTCAAGACCGGTGTTATATGGTCTCAGCACCCGCTCCCAGTCACCAGTCTGGCTGCCGCGTTCTGGATTAGCACCACTTTGACAAGACAGTCCGCGGGCAGGTAGGGTCTCAGCCTGCGTACCAGATGGAGCTGGTAAACAGCTGTGAGTCCAGAATAACTCCCAGGCTGCACACTTGGTCCTTCAGGGGCACAATTACCCTATTCAGGACCAGGGAGTTCCCCACACTATATATGACACACTATAACAAAAGACTCTCGAGTGCGCAGGGCAGGTTACAAGAAGTTACCCCCAAAATAGCATTTACACCAAAGATGCCAATCTGCCTTGCTCCTTAACATTACACCTCTCCAAAAAAGATGCTCTTTAGGGTTTGTAGAATTGTTGAACTGGAAGGGACCCTAAGGGTCATCCAGTCCAACCCCCTGAGACAGGGTAATCCCAGCTCAGCCTGGAGATGCCAAGGATTGAACCTGGAACCATCTCAAATTGGGGAGAAGGGTCTGCTTCATCCTCAGGTAACATGTTGGCAAAAAAGTGCAGGCAGGTTTGAACGATCCCCGGCTGATGGGCAGAGACTTCAATCGTGCTCTTGGGGGGTTAGGTCTGGGTAGCATTTCACCACCACCCTGATCGTTGTTGTTGTTTAGTCGTTTAGTCGTGTCAGACTCTTCGTGACCCCCTGGACCAGAGCACGCCAGGCACTCCTCTCTTCCACTCTCTCCTGCAGTTTGGTCAAACTCATGCTGGTAGCTTTGAGAACACTGTCCAACCATCTCGTCCTCTGTCATCCCCTTCTCCTTGTGCCCTCCATCTTTCCCAACATCAGGGTCTTTCCCAGGGAGTTAAATCCTGCTGCTCTGGCAGGTGGCCATGGCATTTGGGCCATGGAATTGCAGGTCAAATCCAACCCACTGGTGGTTCAAATTTTCCCCCACTTGTGTCGTAGGGAGACTTGGGAGCCCTGAGAGATCACTAGGGAAAAAACCACTCGGGTGGAGAAAGGGGGAGGTAGAGTGGGCTTAGTTTTATTATATTTACATCGCGCTTCTAGCTACAAATAACCCCAAACTATTTACAACCAAAGTAAAAATGCAATTATAAAAATCACATAAACATTGATATTCTAGGAGACAATATGGTGAGTCCTTGACGTAATTTGCCCCACCCAGCCGAAGGCCCTATTGCCACCGTAGATCTAAAGCATCGTACAGCTTTAAACAGTTGTGGCTACCCCCAAAGAATCCTGGGAAATGTAGTTTGTTAAGAGTGCTGAGAATTGTTAAGAGACCCCCTACCTCTCACAGGGTTACAATGGCCAGAGCTGTTTAACAATCAATCCTTCTTCCCAGGTTTTAACACCTACCCTGAGTGTTAAAATGATTGGACTTAGTTGAGATGGCAAAGACGACGTGTTTAATCAGAGAAAAATTGTCAACAATATTTATGAAAGATTGGAAACTTGTTACAGACATTTTATGTGGAAAAGAAAATGAACTTATGAAATCTAGGTTTGAGCACTGAAGGAAATACTGATTTATAGAAAATGGAATTGATGTGTGTTGGGCTTGGAGTGGATGTTTTGAGTAATTTTCTGTACGTATATAGTTGGCAGACGAAGAATAGGAAGGTCTCCTTTTTCTCTCCCCCCTTTTCTCTTCTTTTTTCTCTTCCTCTTTTCTGTTTGTTTTTTAGTTTTTTAAAATTTTTGATAAAATATATGTGATAGTAACCTTTGTATATTTTCTTTCAAACTTTAAATAACATTTATTGGGGAAATAAATCCCTCTCCCTGGGGAACTCTGGGAACTGTAGCACTGAGGGAAACAACTTTCAGCACCCTTAACAAACTACAGTTCCCAGGATTCTTTGGGGGAACCATGACTGTTTCAAGTGGTGCGATACGGCTTTACGTGTGTCGTGCAGATGAGGCCTACGTTGAACACTAAAAAACAAGCCAAACATATCACTAGTGCTGCCCAGGAAAACAAAAATGCCTTGCTGAAACAGTGACACTGTTGGTTGGCCTCCCTAGGGAAAGCATTCCAGAAGGGGCCAATACAGAAAAGGCCCCGTTCTCTTGCCCCCACCTTCTGGGGCCTGGTGAGCAAAGAAGAAACCTCAGACGACAAACTGACCGTCCTGGCAGATCTGCAGACCTACCCACAAGTGGAGAACATTGGAAAGTGGGGGGAACTGGATCATTATTGCAAGAAAATGATTGGAACGGAAAGGAGCTAGGCAACAAGGAGACCCTTGTGGTTGGGAGCGGAAGACACGTTTTGCATGGCCAAAGAAATTATCGGCCTATTAGTTGAGAAGAATGTATGGAGTTCTACTTCTTGGGCAAGGGAGGAGCCCAAGGGCCACATTCCTTTCCGGGCAACCTGCCAGGGGCCACATACAAGTGCTGGGTGGGGCCAGAGGCAAAAGTGGGCAAAGCAACAAATGTCCATTTTTCTTCTATACAACAGGCCACCTCCTACAGCCACCCACCCCTCGATCCTGCCTCCAGGCAAGCAAGAAGCGCAGTCAGGAGTTCGAGGATGTGCCCTGGCCAGACCGGCACACTTGAGGATGCTGCAAATAGCCAATGAGGGGACCTGGCCCGAGAAAGAGTCTTCAAGAGTCAAATACAGGGGCTTAGAGGCCCCCAGTCCCAAGGTTCTCCATCTCTGTTCTAGGGGGTAGTTTTCTCATAGGAATAGCCTGCTGGATCAGACCCGTCTAATGCGGCATCCTGTTCTCATATGAGCCTGCAAGCAGAAACTTAGCCCCACAGCAACTTCCCCCCCGTCCTGCTGTTTCTAGCAACCGATATTCAGAGACGTTACTGAATGGAAACAAGCAGAATTGAAGAATTTAGGACAGTGTTTCCCCAACATGGGGTTCCAGCTGATTCTTGGACTACAACTCCCATCATCCCTAGCTAGCAGGACCAGTGGTCAGGGACGATGGGAATTGTAGTCCACAAACAGCTGGAGACCCAAGTTTGGGAAACACTGGTTTAGGAGAACGTTCCAACAAAATATTTATCTAACCACGGTGTTGGGGGGAGCAGCTAAGGCATAGAGGCCAAACTCTCCTTGAGGGTTTTTGCCTGGCTGGAATATGTCCTCGAGCTCTGATCATCCCAGAGGATGCTGCTCTATTTGGGCGGATGGGGCCCCTGCTCCACCAACTTTACTCTGCCCGCAGCCTGCCCTGCCTTCTTACCTGCAACCCGTCCAGAGGGTGGCACTGCCCGCCCACTTCCTCCGCCCAAGTCTCAGGGTCGCCCCTTGGGCAAAACCAGAATCAGTTGGCTCTGCCTGTCGTTGGCTCTCTGGCGCCACCTACTGTCAGGCTCCCTTCAGTCCATCCCACCAGTCCCAAGGGGCATAACCCCTCCGTCAAGGGCACTTCCCAGCCAAGGAATGCATACGGCCGATAGTTAAGTATTTATTGTCAACGATAACACAGTCGCTTCTACAGTTCTCGACACCTGTGCACCCCAATCTAATGGTTAGGCAGCTATTTCAAGGAGCAGTTGGCAAAACCAGTTCCCCTCCACCAGTTTATGTATCTTCCCCCAATTGCTTACATGCACGAAGTCGGAGACTGTGCCTGCAATTTCCTCTGCTCCTCCCTTTTCAATCCCCTCCTGGTTCTGGGGAACAGTGACGCAGGAAAGGGTGTGGAAGTATCCGCCCCCCCCCCCCCCGCTTCTTTCTCCTCCCGAACCATCCCGTGCTCCAACTCCTGACACTTCCCCTTCCTCCAACTCTTGCCTCCTGGCTGGTGCAGATCCCCACAAACCACTGTCCTCCCTCTCCCGAGTCAGACTCCAGCCCCCACATTCCCCAGTGCACAGTCGTCATTGTCCTGCGGGTCCCTGACATCCTCTCACTTTTCTGGAAGGAGCACAGAGGGGGCTGTGCGAGACCCTATCGAAACCACCCCACTGTACAATGGAGAATTTCCACATTCATCCCTCCAGTCGCTGTTGCAAAAACAAGGGCGGAAGTATTTTGCCACCTTAAAGGCTCAATCAAGTTATTGTGGGGTTTTTTTGTGGTGGATTCCAGTCTCACAAAAGCTTACGCTGCAGTAAATGCATTACTCCTCATGGTGGCGCCATAAGGCGTACTAGGCTTCAGTGCCTCTCTAGTCCAACATCTTGTTTTCCACAGTGGCCAACCAATGGGAAGCCCACAAACGGGATACGGGCCGCCTCCCTAGCAGGGTATAGCGTCATCATCACTAGTAACCAAATATATTCTCTGATTTCCAGGGATGCTGGCTTCTTTCCTGAAGCCTTCCCCACCGTCGGAGCCTTGGGACGATCTCCGCTCCGTGTGGATTTTCTCGTGGTTCGTTAGGATTACTCTCTGGTTAAAGGTTTTCCCGCAATAGGAGCATTTATATGGCCTCTCCCCTGTGTGGATTCTCAGGTGTCTCTTGACGCTGGATTGTGTCGTGAAAACTTTCCCGCACAGAGGGCACTGTCTGCTTCCCGCTCCTTTGTGCAGTCTTTGTGGAGCTGGCGTTTGGCAAAGGTCGCCGGCTGGAATAGCCGTGGGGTTCATCTTCCACCCCTGTGCTAGGTCTTTGGCCCACCTCTCCGCTCCCTCTTGTGGGCTGCAGATTCCTTCTTCGTTCCAACGGCCCAATTTCGTTGGGAGCGCCCCCAAAACTTCCCTGCCCTGTTCGTGCACCAGCCTAGCACCTCCTGGAACAGAGAGGAAATCTTTGTCAAATGGGAATCTTGGAAATAGGGAAAAGATAAACGGCTGCCAGCCTGGAAAGGGGAGTCCTGCTAGTAGAGGTGTCAAAAAAGGTTATTTATGTATGCCGCTACTGCGGCCCGTGTTTCATTAGCCCCAAAATGGAAAACGAGCAAAGAAGAAGAGTGGCAACTTAGACTGATGGAATATGCGCAGCTTGTGGACCTAACTTGTAGAATAAGAGAACAAGAAGAACATGCGTTTGAAAAAGATGTTTATTGAATATATGGGAGGAAATTGTGTGCACTTGAAAACGTTGGCAGCATTAAGATAAATTCAACAGTGTAAATGAGTTTTGATGGATGTAATAATGGAATACTGAATGGTTTAGTTGATATAAAATATGCAGGGATTTGTATTATGCAAAATGAACCATGGAAAAGGAAGAAAGGAAGTCATTGATATTTTAAGGTTGTTTAAATTAATATTCTAAATTGTAAAAAAGATAGATATATATAGATATATATATAGAGAGAGAGGGGGGGGGGGTCATCAGTATTGGCATTCCACGGGCTCTTGAGGACATACCTGTGTAGACAAATGTTTCCTCAATCTCCTGATTCGAGTTTCCTTCTTTAGCAGCTGCTTCTAGTTTTGATAGGGGTGTTTATTTTAATATTTTGATGGAATTGCTTTAGCACTACTGGGTCTCCCTGCTTTCTACCCTACTAGGCCTAATGAAACTCACCAGCCACTGCTCTGTGTGTCACCGGACTACAACTCCCATCATCCCTGGCCATCAGGCCATGCTGGCAGGGGCTGAGGGGAACGGGAGTCCGCCAGCATGTTCCCCATCCCTGCTGTGGCCCTTTCGACATTACAATGTCCCCCTTGCGCCAAACGCATTCTCCTGTGAGGTTCCCCCAGCTCTATGGCAAATCAGTCTCAAGGTTCCCCCTTCTCACCAATCTCTGCTGGGAAGGAGAGGCTCTCCCGGGATCCTCCTGGCGAAATCTCAAGCACGTCTTCTGAGCGAGGACCTCCTAGCTGAAAACCCTCCATGGTGTTGTTCTCTTCTGGAGACAAAGGGAGGCGATATTGAACGTAAGAAAAGCCCGCTGGATCAGGCCAATGGCCCATCTAGCTCAGCATCCTGCTCCCACAGTGGCCAACCAGAATCCTGTGGAAAACCCACAAGCAGGATTCGACCACAAGAGTCATCTCCCCTCCTGTGGTTTCCAGGAACTGGTGCTCAGAAGTGCCTCCAGCCGTGGAGGCAGACCAGTCGTTGTGGTTAGTAGCAACTGATAGCCCTGAATTTGTCTCATCCTCTTTCACAGCCATCCAGGTTCGCCATCACTGACTCCGGTGGGAGAGAGTTCCGTAGTCTAACTAGGCACTTCAAAAAAATGTTTGCTGGGAGGTCAACCACTGGGCTTCACCAGCAGAAGTCTCACTTGGGGAGGAGGAGAAACAGGTGGAGGTTTGGGGAATGCACTCTATAATGATTTACCCCCCCCCCCGAAAAACATTTATCCCCCGAAAGACACTTATAAGAAATTTGCTGAGAACTGGTGTCTGCTTTTGCCATCGCTTTCCCCTCCTCCTGCCCCATCTCTTTTCCTTTTGTGTCATGACTTTTGGATTCCTAAGCCTGAGAGGCAGGGACCATGTTAATATCGGTCACCATAAGCCCCTCTAGGAACTTGCTTCCGGTAATAATACAGTGGTACCTCGGGTTAAGAACTTAATTCGTTCTGGAAGTTTGTTCTTAACCTGAATCTGTTCTTAACCTGAGGTACCACTTTAGCTAATGGGGCCTCCTGCTGCCACCGCGTGATATCTGTTCTCATCCTGAAGCAAAGTTCTTAACCCGAGGTACTATTTCTTGGTTAGCGGAGTCTGTAACCTGAAGCGTCTGTAACCTGAAGCATCTGTAACCCGAGGTACCACTGTACATTGAATAAATCATACTGGACCAACTGCGTTTTCCTGTCCAAGATGCCAGGCTTTCTGTGAGTGGCAAAACCAAGGACTGTGGAAGTCTTACCCAGTTGGCTGGCGCCTCGGTCCATGAGGGAGTCAACTGCTCCACCATCAACTTCCTGCTTGGGCCTCCTCAACTCCTTGGCACCAGACAGAGCCTGTTCTTCTGCTGGAAGTGGGGCGACCACTTCTGCCACAGCCTGGAAACATAGCAAGGATGGAGCCTTTTAGAAAATAAGGAGAAAAGGCATGCTGTGGTTTTTTAGGGGTGGCGGACAGTTTTTCCTATTCACATCTCACCAATTTCAAATTTCTTCCTGAAGAGTGGCATGTGGTTGAGGACCTGTGGCAGGAACCTGGGAAATGTCCTTTGGTTTTACATTAAGAGGCTGTCTCTGGCACACAGCCCAGTCTCAGAAGCTGACCCGTATTATAAGGTTGTGCAAGGGCCACAGCAAGCCTGATATGTTTTGCCCCGGTACAGTGCCTCTTCCTTCCCGTCGTCCGTGACTCAGAGGAAGTTGCGAAACTTAACGTCTACTCTGACAAACTTTTGGAGGGCCTCGTTTCACTTAAGGATGCAAGAAGAGGCCAACCAGATCAGGCCAGCTGCCCATCGAGTCCAGCATCCTGTTCTCACAGTGGCCAACCAGACGCCCATGAGACATTTGTGGGCAGGATCCGAGTGCAATGGCACCTTCCCCTCCTGCGGTAGCTGTTCATAGCCTTGTTCTCCACGAAGCTGTCCGCTTTCGAACCTAGACAACAACACCCCCCTCCAGAAACCCTTTCTCCTCCCTCTTCCTTTTCCCAATTCATTTACACTGGTACCTCAGGTTAAGAACTTAATTCGTTCCAGAGGTCCGTTCTTAACCTGAAACTGTTTTTAACCTGAGGTACCACTTTAGCTAATGGGGCCTCCCACCTCCACCATGAGATTTCTGTTCTCACCCTGAGGTAAAGTTCTTAACCCGAGGTACTATTTCTGGGTTAATGGAGTCTGTAACTTGAAGTATATGTAACCCGAATTGTTTGTAACCCAAGGTACCACTGTATTTTATATGGTTCATTTAAATTTTGCCCCATAAAAAACTCACATCAACAGACAGCATGCGTGCTTTTGCTTGTGACGCAAATCACTTTTGCCGTTTCTCTGATTTTTATTTTTTTTAAATGACGAAAATGGTGGCAGAATTTAACATTCTGTCCTTTTTCTCAGTCTAACTTGTCTCTCCAGAGTGTTCCCCGGGCAGCAGGAGTTTTGGATATGCTGGGTCCCAGCTCCATTTGTGTCTACCTAGCAAACCAAATGAGACCCACTCAGCTTTATTTGACTGTGTTACAATTAATTTGGCTTGCATTTCTGTGTTTCTGGTTCATCACTTGCATTATGTTATGCAAAAAATTAATAGAAACAAAACTTGTTTGTTTTTTTAAAAAAGAAGGGCATCCAATGGTGAAAAGGAGTGAGTGTGTGCTCAAATAGCCCTAATATTTAATAATAATAATAGTAATAATAATAATAATAATAATAATTTTTATTATTCATGCCCTGCCCATCTGGCTGGGTTTCCCCAACCACTCTGGGTGGCTTACGGAATAGGGCTCAAGACAGTTCAGATGGTAGAGCACAACTCTTAATCTCAGGGTCGCGGGTTCGAGAAAGATTCCTGCCTTGCAGGGGGTTGGATTAGATGATGCTCGTGGTCCCTTCCAACTCTACAATTCTAACAGCAAACTCAGTTTCTGTGGGCTGATCCTCACGTAGGCAAAGTGGTACCACTCAAGCACAAGAGGAAGACATGAGCAGATTCAAGGGTTTTAGGATTTTGCCTGCCCTGTGTACAAACCCTCCCCTTTTAGCATCTTCTGAGATTCACACAATGGTGTGAAGGTTGTAAGAAGCAGCGTGCCTCCTCCATCATCCTGTTCTCGCAGTGGCCAACCAGATGCCCCATGCGAAGGCCACAAGCGGGAACCTGAGCATAATAGCACATACCCCCACTGGCTCCAACATGCGCTCGGTTCCTCTCCTACCCCAAGACTGCCAGGGGCCACATGCCACGCCTCACCTGCTGCTCCTGGCTCCGAGAGGCCGCTTGCTGCACCTGCAGGAACTCCTCGGCCAGGGCCACCGCCTGCGAGCAGCTTTCCGGGTCCTGTCCCCTGACCCAGCTCTGCATCTCCGGCGGCAGGATGGTCAGGAACTGCTCCAGGATCAGCAGCTCCAGGATCTGCTCCTTCGAGCGCCTCTTGACCTTCAGCCACCCCTGGCAAAGTTTTTGGAGTTGGCCGTAGGCCCCTCGCGGCCCCTCTGCCTCCTGGTAGCAGAAGCGCCGGAAGCGCTGGCGCTGCTCCTCCCTGCTCATAGTGTCCCCGCGCAAGATGGCCGCCTTCACTTTCCCATAAACCTCTCTGTCTCCGGCCTCCAGGCTTCGAAAGGCCCACTCGGCTTCTCCGCTGAGGGCCGGCTGGAGGCGGGCCACCCACTCGTCCCGGGGCCACCGGCAGGCTTCGGCCACTTGCTCAAAGGAGGCCAAAAACCCCTCCGTGTCCTCCCAGGGCGTGGGCTCCTCTGGTAACTGTGGGAGCCCCCAGGCAGAGGAAGGATGAGACTCGATTTTCCTCAGGAACTCCTGCCACTGGGTTTCCCAGCGCTGGAGGGTGGCCTCTCCTGGTTCCGGTTTCACCTGGTCCGCTGGGATTTTGTGGAGGAAGCCCCAAATGCTTCCAGCCTGAAGCACACGTGGTGGCTTCCCAATTCCTGCTCCGGGGCAGGCCGGATCCTGACCCCCCGCTTTGGTCCTGGGGAGTTCCAGAGCGGGTGCGAGCCGGAGGCCAAATCCCGACTTGGGTCCCTGGTCGGCAGCCATGTTGTTTTCTCTCTTGAAAGGAACTAACTTCGCCTAGCTCCGAGATTCAGTCTCCCAAGTGCCAGTCGCGAATGATGCTGGGCCAATGGACCGCTCAGCATCTAACATCTGACTTTCTTTGCTCACAGTTGGGCCAGAGATTTCTCCCTGCGGGGAAATAAAAAGGGGGTGATTTCAGGATTGGAAGAGACTATGCAGTTCCGACGAAAGAAGAATGGCAGACGAAATTAATGGACTATGCAGAATTGGACAGAACAACAGGAAGGATTTGAAACCTGCGGGACCAGAGATTTACAGAAGATTGGAAGAAGTATATGAATTATTTGAAGAGCAACTGTAATCAACAAATTACGCTAGTAGGACTACAAGAAGTTTTGTAAGGAGAAATATACGAAGTGTTACAAAGTAGGAAAAGAGATATTGGTTATGAGTTTGAAATGTAATAGGGAAGATAAGAAATGCATACTGAGAGATTAGATTGGAAAATTTTCAGACAGGATTGATGGAAATCAAAAATTTGAATAAGATGTAAAAGTATGTTTAATTACTGTTGAAAATGATATGTTATATATATATATAGAGAGAGAGAGAGAGAGAGAGACTATGCACAATATGAGGCAAGTCGCCCCTGTGCCCGTACAACACTGATACGGCGCTAGAGGATTGGGGGAGGCCCGTAGCTCTATGGTCCTGCTTCAATGGGTCCCAGGTTCAAATCCTGGCAACTCCAGGCAGATCTGGAAGAGGCTCCCTTCCTGAAACAATGCAGAACTTATGCCAGTCCGTGTTGCCAATATTGAGCTAGATGTGCTCACTATAAGACAGCTTCCTAGGTTTTTACTAGAGAGAAGAATCCATTGAACACGGTGGGGCTTCGCTCCCAGCAAATACAGAATCACAGAATTGCGAAGGTCATCTAGTTCAACCCCCTGCTATTCAGGAATCTTTTGCTCAACAAGGGACTTGAACACAGGACCCTGAGATCAAGAGTCCCGTGCTCTACCTGCTACAGTTTGGTTGTTTGTTTACACAGCTCCTAGCTGACTTTTCCTCTGGGGTTTGCAACCTTTTTGGGTCCACGGCTCCCTTGACCAACTACATTCTTTTTCTGCGGCACCCCTGTGGGGCTCAGGAGCCCAGTTATATCTCCCCTTGCTTGCAGCCCCTCATCCCTTTTCAAACTCCCTCCATTGTGGAGTGTTCCCTTAGCCTCCTCTCCTCTCCCCTCTCCTTGGGAGTCCTCTGGGCAGCCGCTGCTGCCCCCCTCGGTCTCTGAGTTGCCCCCACTGCCCCAAAGAGAGGTGCCTCCTCACACTGCCCCACAGGAGCCTGGGAAGCACCCCCTGGCCAGCCCCATTTGCCTGCAGAGCTTGTAGCCAGGGCTGCTGCAGCAAAAAACTGTGCAAGCCTTTGGGAGGCAGAGAAGCGAGAGGGCATCAGACGAGGGAAAGGAAGGAAGGAAGGAAGGAAGGAAGGAAGGAAGGAAGGAAGGAGGCCAGTGTTGCCCACAGCACCATGACCATCATTCAAGGCACCCCAGCGACTGGCCCAAGGTAACCTAGGTAGCTTCGCGGCTGAGTAGGGATTCAAACTCTGGTCCTCTCCTCCAGTTCTGCCACCCTGGGATTTCAGCTTCGAGACACAGCGAAGCCCGTGTGGTGTAATGGTTAGAGTGCTGGACTAGGACCTGGGGGAGCAGGGTTCGAATCCCCCCTCAGCCATGCGGCTCACTGGGTGACCTTGGGCCAGTCGCTGCCTCTCAGCCTAACCTACCTCACAGGGTTGTGGTGAGGATGAAATGGGGAAGAGGAGAACCACGGAGCTGTTTGGAAGATAAAAGGTGGTTTATAAATGCAATAAATAAATATAAATATATAAATCCCATATTGCCCTTCAGCCAATCGCACCCCCGCCTGTTCCTGGTTCTCCTAGGCGTGCAAGATCGACCTCTTCTGGACTCACCCAGATCCAAAGCCACGTGCTCCTTCCTCCCCGCAAGGAGGGATCCCCAGACCCCAAAGCAACAACGTGTCTTGGGGGAGGAAAGTGACTTTAAATTCCTTATTTCTCCCGGCACAGACCCCGCAGATGCGTCTCGCTGCCCTTCCAGAGCAAAGCCAGCAGTCGATCTCCCGGCGGCCCGATCCTTTGTGGCTTTACGCGGAAGAAAACGCCCTGCAAAAACTGCTGCTCGGAGTGCGTGACTTTCTGCCTGCTCAACTCCTCTCTTCCAAATCCCTGCTCTGCACCCTCCTCTCTCTTTCCCTTGCCTTGTGCATTGGCTTAAAAAAATAAATGAATAACAATTATCATTATTAAAATAGCCGCGGCCGCTTTAAAAGGGGACGTCCGAAGCAGGCACTTTGCAACAGCTTCCTTGGGAATGGTAGTTCACAGCAACAAGGAACTGTACTACAAGTCCCAGGATGCATTGCGGGCCTGGCAGGAAATGACATCACATCTCCCGCCCTGCTGCAAAGCTTGGAGCAAATCGAATAGGTAGGGCAGAGGGGGGTTGGAAATAGGGGTTAGGAGGGGGGAAGAGAGTGCAAAAATAGAAATTCCCTTTGTTGGAAGGAGATCAGGCAGCAGGAGCTCTGTGCTGAGACAGGTTGGAGGGAGACTGGGGCCTCATCTCCAGTATATTATGAGAAAATTTAAAATATACAGTGCTTTTTTTTCTTAAAAAAAATAAGTTTAGGGGTACTCTCATTCCGTCTGAGACTCAGGAAGCACCGTGACTGGAAATGAGGCCCCCATCGGGGGTCGCAATGAAACTGACGATTCACCTTGCTAGAGAAGAAATTAATTTTTTGAAAATTTTTAGCTTCTTCTCTCATTAGATTCACAAAATGTTTAGGGGTACCCCTGTGTCCCCCCAGAAAAAAGCACTGAATATAAGATAAGATATATGATATAATATAAGTGGAAAATATATATACAGTCATTGTTGTTATTTAGTCGTTTAGTCATGTCCGACTCTTCGTGACCCCACGGACCAGAGCACGCCAGGCACTCCTGTCTTCCACTGCCTCCCGCAGTTTGGTCAAATTCATGTCTGTAGCTTCGAGAACACTGTCCAACCATCTCGTCCTCTGTCGTCCCCTTCTCCTTGTGCCCTCCATCTTTCCCAACATCAGGGTCTTTTCCAGGGAGTCTTCTCTTCTCATGAGGTGGCCAAAGTATTGGAGCCTCAGCTTCAGGCTCTGTCCTTCCAGTGAGAACTCAGGCCTGATCTCCTTCAGAATTGAGAGGTTTGATCTTCTTGCAGTCCATGGGACTCTCAAGAGTCTCCTCCAGCACCAGAATTCAAAAGCATCAATTCTTCGGTGATCAGCCTTCTTTATGGTCCAGCTCTCACTTCCATTAGATTCACAAAATGTTTAGGGGTGTGCGTACCCCTGTGTCCCCCAGAAAAAAGCACTGAAATTAATATAATATATATTCTCCAAATATTTCTATTAGTTTTCAGTATGGCAAAATACAGATTCGACCAACATAACTTCTTAGAAACAATGGATAAGTATGCACGTTTTGCAATAAATATAACCTGCACTACATATTTAAAGCAGCATCATACTGGAGATAATAGTTTTCCCCTCACCCTATAAAGGGGGATTTATTGTTTAAACCACTCTGTAAATTGTAGCTGTAGGAGGGGAACAGAGGTCTGCTAAGAGCTCCCTTAACAAACCACAGCTCCCATACTTTTGGGGGAAGAAGCTACGATATGGAATCATAGTATTGTGGAGTTGGAAGGGAACCCTGAGGGTCATCTATTCCAACCCCCTGCAATGCAGGACAGTTTAAACCAGTATCATGTAACCAAGATGATGGACTATGCCGAAATGGCAAAGATGATCACCAGGATCAGGCACCAAGACGACAAGAAATTCAGTCAAGAGTGGAAAAAGTTTATAGAATATCTTAAAGACCACTGTGTATACTTAAAAATGTTAGTGGGATTGTTGCAACACTGATAACTGAGTTAAGGTAAAAAACGAGATAAAATGGATTAGAAAAATAGGGGGAAATTGGAAACCGGGGGGGGGGGGGGAGGGAGTCCGATGTGAAAGTATAATAATACTGTTTTAAAAATTGAAATAAAGTATTTCTTTTAAAAAATCCTTATCATGGTGTTTTAAAGGCCAATTTTTAGGCCAATGCCTAAAATGTCAATGGCACTGGGGCAGTCTCCAGCCTGGGTGGCAGCCAACTAACTTCTACTTAAGAGTAGACCCATTGGAATTAGTGTGCCTAAGTTAGTCCTACAACCTTCCAAACTGATTTTCCTGCCCTTTCTGCCTCCTTTATTTTTGCTTATAGGGTTGCTAATCGTTTTTAACTCCTCCTGAGTTAAAGTGGCACGCTGATGAATAGAATTTAAATGGATGGTGCATATGGCGTGTTACATCTGCCGCTGCCTTACACAGAGCCAGGCCATTGCTCCATCTAGCCTAGTGATGGCAACTCTGACTGGCAGCTGCTCTCCAGGGTCTCATCAGAGGTATTCCACATCACATCCTATGCCACACTTTTAAGTCAGGGACAGGGAATGGTTGCCTACCAGATGTTACCAGACAACACCAAGACAGAAACAGGATCCTGGGTGGGGGGTGGGGGAAATGAAAATGTAGGAATGAAGGTAAGAGAAATAATTTCTGTTTGGGAGAAAACTCCAAAATCCACAGCTGAGCGAAACTTTTTTATTAGGACCAACCAAAAATGTCACGAAACATAACGAAGCTTTCGAGTTCTCCAGACTCATCAAGGACAATGTTATGAGAGATTGTGGCTCTCGAGAAATTCTCTCCAGGAGTCTTTTCCTACCTCGATATTCCAAGGATTCGTAAAGGTAAAGGACCCCAGGATGGTTAAGTCCAGTCAAAGGCGACTATGGGGTTGTGGTGATCATCTCGCTTTCAGGCTGAGGGAGCCGGCGTTTGTCCACAGACAGCTTTCTGGGTCATGTGGCCAGCAGGACTAAACTGCTTCTGGCTTAATGGAACACCAAGACAGAAACCAGAGTACATGAAAATGCCGTTTACTTCCCGCCGCAGTGGTACCTATTTATCTGTTTGCACTGGTGTGCTTTCAAACTGCTAGCTTGGCAGGAGCTGGGACAGAGCAATGGGAGCTCACCTTTATGAGCCTCCCAAACCTGTAGACTCTTCAGACCACCACACTAACAGCTATCAACAAGAACAAGGCTAATCGTACTTTGTTAAAACCTGTTTAATGTGCCGTACTTGCGAAGCTCTTTCACAAAGGTACCTGAACTTTGTAATATTGGTCCCTGCCCACCCTACCCTCAGTAACTGTAGATATGCCTCCTTGTTCCATGACAGTGTTCTCAGTTTCCAGGACAGAAGGCCCAAATCTAGTTTGGACAGTCAACTGAAGGCTTGCCCCCCAACTAAGGATTTCAGATGACCCAATTCAAATCACTTTAGGCCGCAATATAGTGTCTCTTTGGCTTCCAAGAGACCTTGGGAAAGGCAAAAACTAGTCCTGTCTCTCTCTGTACCAGAGCTTTCCAAACTGTGTGTTGCGATATTTCAGTGAGTCAGCTGTGGTGTGTAGTTGTGTTGCACAAACGTTCCCCACACACCTCCCGGGGCTGGAAAGGGGTTAGTTTAACCTCCGGTTTGCTAGCAAAACTGAATTACTGTGTCACGAAAGGATGCATGTCTAAAAAGTGTGTCACCAACGTGAAAAGTCTGGAAAGCTCTGCTCAACACTATAATAAAGGTTATATCCGTTGATAAACCTTTTCTAATTTTATTCACTATGTATGTTTCAGTGGAGCAAATGAGAACAAGCAGATGGTTTTCAGAGTTGTGTATTCTTTGTGGTGTAGCAAGAGTTGTCTTTTTGCCAAAGCCGTTTCCCAGTTCCAAGCGTTGACGGCACAGCATTTTTCCTGCGGTTCCTCCCTCGTCTGTGAATTTTCTTGTGTGAAATAAGGTGCGTGCTTTTGGCAAAAAGCTCTTTCCACACTCTGGGCACTTATATGGTTTCTGCCACGTGGGTTTTTTGATGGGAAATAAGAGAGTCACCCCGGCCAAAGCTCTTGTCACACACTGAGCATTTATAAGGCTTCTCCCCTGTGTGGATTCTCTGGTGGGAAGTAAGGTTGCTGCTCTGACTGAAGCTCTTTCCGCACTCCAAGCAGCTGTATGGCTTCTCCCCCGTGTGGGTTCTCTGATGTAAGGTGAGGTGGGCACTCCGACTGAAAGTCTTCCCGCACTCGGAGCATTCAAATGGTTTCTCTCCTGTATGCATTCTCAGGTGTGAAGTAAGGTTCCCGCTGAAATTAAAGCTCTTCCCACACGCTGGGCATTTATGCGGCTTCTCTCCAGTGTGGATTCTTTGGTGTGAAATAAGATGCTTGCTACAACTGAAGCTCCTGTCACACTCTAAGCATTTGTATAGTACCTTGCCTGTGTGGATTCTTTGATGTCTAGTAAGGTGTGCTTTCCGAATGAAGCTCTTTCCGCACTCTGAACATTTATACGGCCTCTCGCTTGAGTGCTGCGTCCTCTTATGTTGCATAAGTCTGGACTGGTCACAGAAGCTCTTGCTGCAGCCGGAGCATTTATACAGCTTCTCTGCTAGGTGGATTCTCTTATGTGAAATAAGGCGTGTGCTTCGATAGAAGCCCTTCCCGCACTCTGAGCACTTATAGGGTTTCTCCCCTCTGTGAAGCCTTTGGTGCAAAATAAGGTAGTCGCCCCGACTGAAGCTCTTTCCGCACTCAAAGCATCGAAATGGTTTCTCTCCTGTGTGAGTTCTCTGATGTCTGTTAAGGTCCGATTTGCAGCTGAAGTTTTTCCCACACACGGGGCACGTATTCGCGGCATCCTCAAATCTTTCCACAGACGCTTCGCTTGGTTCCTCCTCATTTTCAGTCTTGCACATATCTACTGGTGGGAGAAAGAGAGAAATCTTACCCAGTGGAAGTACTGGTTACCTGGAACAGTTATTAGACCCATTATTTCCCTTTTGGCTATACTGGGTTGATGGGAGGCCAAACCCAACCATTTCTCGAAGGCCACAAATTTCCCACCCGTACCAACTTTTATTGGCTGGTACCAGAGGTGGGTAATGCTCAGCACAGGGGCCTGCCCTGCCCCCTGAACCCACCAGTTTGGCTTGCAGTCGTGAAAATATCAAATGGGACTGGGATGGGTGAAGAGGTTTAAATCTCTTTTCTCAGCCTGGGAGGAAGTGGGAAAGAGGGTGGCGAGGTGAGCGGCGGCTCGAAGGTGCCGTGTGCCCAGTAAACACAACAATGGAGATCCCTACATAACCTGCTTAGAGATTTTTATTCTGCTAAGCGGTATCATTGCTTTTAGAAAGATATAAACAAATAAACAACTCTCAGCCAGCTCTTGAAATCCTCCTGGAGAGCACCTCAGACTGCCTTCCACCTCGAGGCCTTCCTCCACCACGATTCCTTTCACAGCCCAGTCTTCTTTGGAGGAAGAGAAATGCCTTCATTTTATTAATTTAAAACTTTTGTATCTCATCTTTTCTTCTGCCAAGAGAGCTCAAGGCAGAAAGCAGTGGCAAAACATGAAATACAATGAAGCACACAGGAACTGTAGTTTGCGAAGGGTGCTGTGAATTGTAGCTCTGCGAGAGATACAAACTACAGTTCCCAGGGTGATTTGGAGAGGGGGAAATGAGTTTTAAATGTATGGTGTGCGCACAGCCCGAGAAACAACAACAAACAACAATGGAATAAAAAGCTGAGAGTATTCAAGTAGTGCCTAAAACCAAATTAAGGGTGCAGTCTTGTACATGTCTACTCAGACCTGTTGCGTTCAGTAGGACTTACTCCCAGATAAGTGGGCAGAGAAGTGGAGACGAGGAAAAGATGCCGCTGCCCCAACTCCATGTAACACAGCCTGACTGGATTGGCAGTTGAATCTTATTTTATTTTTATTTACCAGAAGCCTATGTACCCGGCATTGCTCAGAAATGCCGAAGGTGCCATTTTGAAAGGTTCAGCCCGCCATCTTGATTCAAGATGGTGTCCATGCACAACACCCTGCTCTGTCCTTGCAGGAATTTTGCGCAAAATTTGGCTGTGATATCCAAATGTGTCCAGATCGGTAGAGGATAAACAACTTTCCAAAATATATAGTAGAAATAAATAAAAAAGTAGAAATAAAATCATTCAGCCCGGACACTGAGATCCAGCACTGAGGGCCTTCTGGTGGTTCCCTCACTGTGAGAAGTGAAGCCCAAGGAACCAGGCAGAGGGCCTTCTTGGTGGTGGCGCCTGCCCTGTGGAACGCCCTCCTGTCAGATGTCAAGGAAATAAACAACTATCTTGACTTTTAGAAGACATCTGAAGGCAGCCCTGTTTAGGGAAGTTTTTAATGTTTGAAGTTTTATCGTGTTTTTAATATTCTGTTGGGAGTGGATGGGGAAACCCAGCCAGATGGGTGGAGTATAAATAATAAATTGTTGTTGTTGTTGTATACTTTCCCACTATTCTTGAAAGAATAACATTGACTAGACTACCTCTTTCCCTACAGACCCTCTTGTGTGCTGCGAGCAGAAAATGGAGCCCTGTTGGTAGTGCTAACACCCTCAGATAATAATAATAATAATAATAATAATAATAATAATAATAGGATATTCTATATGGGCAGTTGAATCTTAGCCATTCAGAACTGGCAACGGGAAAAGGATGTTAGAAAAGGGCTGCTGGATCAGACTAGAGGCCCATCAGGGACCTGGGAATATGGAGGAGCCTCAGCTGAGCTCCTCGAGGCAAGGACTCGAGCTCAAAGAAAGGCATATGTCTCCTCACCACACGGACTGGCCTCTCCATCCTCAACTTCCTGCTTGATTACCACACACAGGTGGCCCTCTTCGGAGTCCCACGGAGATTGCCCTGCATCCGAGAAATTTGCATCTTCTTCCTCCTCCTCCTCCAATGCCACCTGCAACAGCAGAGAGCAATCCCTCTTTTTTTTTTTACATTATGGAGCCTGTTTTTAATTTTTAATTTTATTTTAATAAAGAAATAATCTTAAATAAATAAGAATAAAAATGTGCACCCCACCACCGAGACCATTCCATTGGAACTATCCAACCTCCCAAAATTTCAACACCTCTTGCGATGGTTTGACCCCTTTCTGTTTTAACAGTACAAATTCTACAAACACCTTCCATATCTCCTCAAAATCATTTCTCCTGTGTATTCCCCGTCTTACCTTAATGGCACATGTTCATTTATCATTAATAGCTATATCCCACACCTCTTCATACCATTCTTCCATTTTATATTCACCTTGCCCCTTCCACTTCCTAGCTATAATAGTGCATGCAGCTGTCAATAAATTTGTGAGCAAGTCCTTCATAGCCTGCGAACCTTCCACTCCATTGTAAATTGATGATAATGCTACCTCTGGACTTTCAGTCAGCTTTAACCCAGTGATTTCTGTTAAACACCCTTTGGCAAAAAAAATGTACATATTTACACCCCCACCGCATGTGAACGTAATTCCCGGTTTCCTGGCATCCCCTCCAACATAAAACCGAATATTCCTTGTTTATTTGATTTAATTTGACTGGCATTAAATATCATCTCCAAAATAATTTATAATAATTTTCTTTTATTCTTATTTATGCTTAAGAGTAAGAATAAGAGCAATCCTTTCAGACTTGGGTGCTTCCGCAAAAAACGTCGGGTGCTTCCACAAGAAACATTGCACCTAACTTGGCCTTCAAGGATGGCGACTAACAGATTGAGATTGAATCCTGACAAGACAGAAGTACTGTTTTGGGGGGACAGGAGGCAGGTGGGTGTGGAGGACTCCCTGGTCCTGAATGGGGTAACTGTGCCCCTGAAGGACCAGGTGCGTAGCCTGGGAGTCATTTTGGACTCACAGCTGTCCATGGAGGTGCAGGTCAATTCTGTGTCTAGGGCAGCTGTTTACCAGCTCCATCTGGTTTGCAGGCTGAGACCCTACCTGCCCATAGACTGTCTCACCAGAGTGGTGCATGCTCTAGTTATCTCCCGCTTGGACTACTTGCAATGCGCTCTATGTGGGGCTACCTTTGAAGGTGACCCGGAAACTACAACTAATCCAGAATGTGTCAGCTAGACTGGTGAGTGGGAGCAGCCGCCGAGGCCACATAACGCCGAGGCCACATAACACCGGTCTTGAAAGACCTACATTGGCTCCCAGTACGTTTCCGAGCACAATTCAAAGTGTTGGTGCTGACCTTTAAAGCCCTAAACGGCCTCAGCCCAGTATACCTGAAGGAGCGTCTCCACCCCCATCGTTTTACCCGGACACTGAGGTCCAGCTCTAAGGGCCTTCTGGTGGTTTCCTCACTGCGAGAAGAGAAGTTACAGGGAACCAGGCAGAGGGCCTTCTCAGTAGTGGCACCCGCCCTGTGGAACGCCCTCCCACCAGATGTCAAAGACACCAACTACCAGACTTTTAGAAGACATCTGAAGGCAGCCCTGTTTAAGGAAGCTTTTAATGTTTGATGTATTATGGTATTTTAATATTTTGTTGGAAGCCGCCCAGAGTGGCTGGGGAAGCCCAGCCAGATGGGCAAGGTATAAATATTATTATTATTATTATTATTATTATTATTACTATTATTATTATTACAGCCAAGGAAAATGAGGCACAAGGCGCAGTCCATCAGCAACCTCAAGCTATACTTCTCTCTCATCCCTGGCCCTGTGTCGCACATAGGGAAATAGTTTCACCTGTTTCTCCTCTCTCTCGGCCTCTTGCCGCCTCAGCAGGAACTCCTCGGCCAGGGCCACCGCCTGGGAGCAGGTCTCCGGGTCCTGTCCCCTGACCCAGCTCTGCATCTCCGGCTGCAGGACAGCCAGGAACTGCTCCAGGACCAGCAGATCCAGGATCTGCTCCTTGGTGTGTCCTTCGACCGCCAGCCACCCTCTACAAAGTTTCTGGAGTCTACAGTAAGCCCCTCTCGGCCCCTCGGCCTCCTGGTAGCAGAAGTGCCTGAAGTGTTGGCGGTTCTTCTCCCTCCTGATGGTGTCCTGTCGCAAAATGGCTGCCTTCACCTTCCCATAATCCCCTTTGTCTCCGGCCTCCAGGCTGCTAAAGGTCCTCTCGGCTTCTCCTCTGAAGACAGGCAGGAGCCGGGCTGCCCATTCTTCCGGGGGCCACCGGCAGGCTTGGGCCACTTGCTCAAAGGAGGCCAGGAAGGCCTTCATGTCATCCCATGGCGCGGGCTCCTCTGACCACTGTGGCATTTTCCAGCCTGAGTGAGGAGACTCGACCATCTTCAGGGACTCCTGTCAATCAAAACAGATATTTCAAGCCATGGGGCTCCATATTGATGAAAAAGGAAATTCACCTAAGGGTCAAAGCCACCGTTGCTTGGCAGTGTTTTCCAAACTTGAGTCGCCAACTATTTTTGGACTACAACTCCCATCGTCCCTAGCTAGCAAGACCAGTGGCAAGGAATGATGGGAATTGTAGTCCAAAAACAGCTGGAGACTCAAGTTTGGAAAACACTGGGTTAGAGTGTTGGACTAGGACCAGACTTCAAATCGTCACTCAGTGATGAAGCTCACTGGCTGACCTTGGGGGAATGCAATTAAACGTAACTAAGAAACCCTTCTGAATAAGTTCAGGATGTCAGTAACCCCTCTAGTCCGTCATCCTTAAATAGCTCAGTCAGTAGAGCATGAGACTCTTAATCTCAGGGTTGTGGGTTCAAGTCCTGACGTAGGGCATACGATTCCTGTATTTCAGGAGGCTGGACTAGATGACCCACGTAGTCACTTCCAGCTCTAAAATTCTGTGATGTATGCGACAACGGCCGCAAGAGTTCTGGTAGCACAAGGATGGAAGACTGAAGAAACCCCAACTAAAGAATCATGGCAAGAAAAATTGATGGACTATGCAGAACTGGCAAAATTGACATATAAGCTACGGGACAAGGATAACTGTGACTTTAAGGTTGAATGGGAACCTTTCACAAAGTATTTGAAGACGCAACAAAGCGAACTGGACTCCTTGGCAGGTTTTGAATAAACATTCACAATTTTTTTACTGATAATAATCAGCTAAATAGTTTGAGGAGCTATACAACTTTGTAACATGCAGAAAACAGCATTATTAAAGAAACCAAAGACTTGGAACTGAGGGAAGTCGGGGGGTGGGAGTTCTGTGTGGGAGGGGGGAGGGAGGAAAAATGGGGGGGGAATAAGGATATGTTTTTGGATAATATGTCTTGTTATAATTTTGAATAAAAAAAATAAAATAAAAATAAAATTCTGTGATTCTTTGATTCTATCCTGTTATCACAATGGCTAGCCAGACACCCCCAAGGAAAGCCCCCAAGCATGACTTGTGGCTTCAAGCAACTGGTATTCAGAAACATACTGCCTTTGACCATGGCAGTAGTAATGTCGTAGTAAGAAATATTTAAAAAATAGCTCTATGCCGCACACAAAGATTGCAACCCATGGGTGTCACCTGTTTCTCCTGCCCCTTGGCCTCTCCTGGCCTCAGCAGGAAATCCTCTGCGAGCGACACCGCCTGGGGACAAGCCTGTGGGCCTTGTTCTTTGACCCAGTTCTGCATCTCGGGCGGCAGAATGACCAGGAACTGCTCCAAGATCAGCAGCTCCAGGATCTGCTCCTTTGAGAGCCTCTCCACCTTCAGCCACCCGTAGCAAAGTCCCCGGAGCCGTAGGTACGTCCCTCTGGGCCCCTCGGCCTCCTGGTAGCAGAAGCATCTGAAACGTTGACGTTGCTCTTCCCTCTTCTTGGCCTCCGCTCTCAAGATGGCCGCCTTCACTTTCCCATAATCCTCTTTGTCTTTGCCTTCCAGCCCACTGAAGTCCTGCTCAGCATCTCCCGTGAGGGCTGGCAGGATTTGGGCCGCCCATTCTTCCCTGGGCCACCGGCAGGTTTTGGCCACTCGTTCGAAAGAGGCCAGGAAAGACTTTGCGTCGTCCAACGGCTCCTCGGGCAACTGTGGCTTCTCCCACTCGGACCGAGGCAACTCCATTTTCTTCAGGAGCTCCTGCCATGGGGCTTCTGTCGGCTCCTCGCCTGGCTCCTGCTTCACTTGCCCTCCTGGAAACCTATGCAAGAATTCCTTGATGCTCCCATCCTGGAGGAAACCTGCGCTTTTCCCTTTTCTCCCTGGCGCCTCCTGCAACGTGTCGCCTGTGGTGTCTTGATTCCCCATTTTCATTCTCGAGTGGCTTCACAAACGTAAGGGCACGTTACGGACAACCCTAGAACAAATCGATAGGCATCCTGAGCTTCTGCCTAGAGAATGAAAAGGGTAGAAACAAAAGAGAAAATGAATTCACAAGAGAAAGCTCTAATATTGCAGCCACTTGCGTATGCTAAAAAATGGTAACTGCATGCGAGTTATACTGAAAAAATCTGCATTTTTTTACTCTTTTGTAGTTTTAATACTATCACCTATTAATAAGGGAGAGACTAAGTCCACACCATACATTTAAAGCACATGTCTTCCCCTCAAGAATCTTGGGAACTGTAGTTTCTTAGGAGTGCTGGGAACTGTAGCTATGCAACTACATTCCCAGGATTTTTTTGGGGGGGGGGGATAAACAGTGTCCACGAAGCCTTTGCAACCATACGCCAGTGAAAATGTCGTGGTCCCTGGCCCTTTTTCTTCTTTGTATGTAGTAAATTTCCGCCTTTCCTCTCAAAGGAGCCCGGGGCCACAAACAGGAGCAAACAATCCAAGATAACAATCAAAACGTTTTGAGCATCTAAAGAAACCAACCTAAGCACACCTAAAATACTTTTAAAGAGTCACATGTGAGCCACCCTCACGGAATATATATATATATATATATATACACACACATATACATATATATATATATATGATAATAATTTCAAGGCTGTGAGGAGCAGCATCTTTTCAGCCATCAAATGCCTGGGTGAACAGGAACGTTTCGGGTACACACACACACACACACAGAGTGCTTTTTTCTGGGGGGATGCAGGCATACCCCTAAACATTTTGTGAATCTATGTACTCTTGTCCGTTTACTGTATTTTTCCTGATTTGAACTATAAAATGGTGATTTTCTGGAGTCAAAATGAGTGTACCCCTTAACATTTTTAAAGAAAAAAAGCACTGTATACCATATTCAAGAGGATCTATCTATCTATCTATCTATCTATCTATCTCCTGAATGTTGATAATGAATGGGAATTCCCCCTACCGGAAACCCTGGAGAGCTGCTGCCAGCCAGTGTTGACAATACAATGCTAGAACCCACTTTACCTAGGTATGCATAGATCTGCATCTGTACCTATATATTTCCTTCCTTCCATAGAGGGGTCCTGCCTCCTTTTCCAGATCTAGACGGAGCTGAGTGGGAAGAATCCTGCTGTGCCAGGATCCAAAGGGTGGGGAGGGGGGAGCTATGGGGGTGCCCCTTTCCTCCTGAACCCCTTCCCCACTTCCTCCTCCGCCCCCTCTCCCTGCAGCCCCTCCATGCTCACCCCTCCATGGTGCACACACTTTCTTCTTCTTGCAGGGAAAAAGGATCTTCCCAGGCGCCCCCTCCTCCCACGACAGGAAAAGACCCTTTGCCTGCTCCCCCCCCTCATCTCACCCCCCCCCTCTCTCTGCTGTCTTTTCTAGGAAGCAAAGCTCGGTTGGTTTAACCCCTTTTGAGCTCTTGCTCCGGGAAACGTCATTTCCCCCCTATGGCTGGCAGGGACGTCGCGAAGGGGCCTCTTGCGCAGAATCAGAGAATCGTAAGACTTTTGGGAGGGGTCCCCAGGGGCCATCTAGTCCAGCCCCCCGCAGTATAGAGGTGGGAGCAATAGGGTCAGACTAGATGACCCTCGGGTCCCTTTCTACAGTTCTTAAATTCTGAGAACAGGCTGGCTTCCTGCGGCTCAGCTGCAGCAAGGCTGGAGCCAAATGGGTGGGAATCGCGGGGAAAGGGCAGATTGCCGGGGAAGAAAATCTGGGAGGAGCTGTCCTCCCTTGGAAGTGTTTCACTGGGAGCCGGAGCAACAGAGGAACCTGCCTTCTTCCGAGTCAGATCAGGACGTCTGCACTGACTGGCAGTGCTGTCCTGGGTTTCAGGCGGGGTGGCGCTTTCAGCCCTATGGAGATGCTGAGTATTGAAACGTCTGCATTCAAAGATTATGCTCTTCCACTAAGTTGTTCTGCGTTTCCATCCTAGGTTTTACATCTATCTGTCTGGGATCCTGCACTGAGCAGGGATTGGGCTTTGTTGTTGTTGTTTAGTCGTTTAGTCGTGTCCGACTCTTCGTGACCCCATGGACCAGAGCACGCCAGGCACTCCTGTCTTCCACTGCCTCCCGCAGTTGGGTCAAACTCATGCTGGTAGCTTCGAGAACACTGTCCCACCATCTTGTCCTCTGTCGTCCCCTTCTCCTTGTGCCCTCCATCTTTCC
This sequence comes from Podarcis pityusensis, assembly GCF_964106645.2. NCBI lineage: Eukaryota > Metazoa > Chordata > Lepidosauria > Squamata > Lacertidae > Podarcis > Podarcis pityusensis. The sequence goes on from NC_138029.1 coordinate 119,570,995, forward strand.
CAACATCAGGGTCTTTTCCAGGGAGTCTTCTCTTCTCATGAGGTGGCCAAAGTACTGGAGCCTCAGCTTCAGGATCTGTCCTTCCAGTGAGCACTCACGGCTGATTTCCTTAAGAATGGATAGGTTTGATCTTCTTGCAGTCTCCTCCAGCACTATAATTCAAAAGCATCAATTCTTCGGCGATCAGCCTTCTTTATGGTCCAGCTCTCACTTCCATACATCACTACTGGGAAAACCATAGCTTTTACTATACGGACCTTAGTTGGCAAGGTGATGTCTCTGCTTTTTAAGATGCTGTCTAGGTTTGTCATCGCTTTTCTCCCAAGAAGCCGGCATCTTTTAATTTTGTGACTGCTGTCAAAGACCACCAAAGCCTAGAATTAATGCTGTACAGTATAGGGAAGTTTTTAATGTGTAATGCTTTACTGTGGTTTTATAAATTGCTGGAAGCCACCCAGAATCGCTGGGGCAACTCAGTCAGATAGGCAGCATAGAAATATGACTACTACTACTACTTGGGGCACTTTACAACAACTTTTTTTGCCCAGATTTTGTTTTTAGGTGTGTAGGTTTTGCCTGTTTTTTTTCAGGCAGGGGGCACTGAGATTGCCAGTTTTTTTTTTTTTTTGATGATGCAGGCAGGTTTTCCATCATGTGCAAGAGAGGGAAGTGCCTCTTTGGGGATTAAGCTTGCTGCTGCAGTTTTTGTATTTTAAAAAAATGCATTTTAAAATTGATCAAGAGGATGGAGCAGCTCTGCTATGAGGAAACATTAGAAAATTGGGGACATTTTAATTCAGGGAAAAGGCAAGTAAGAGGGGACATGAAAGAGGTGTAAGCATAGCATGGAGAAAACAAATGGAGACATTTTTATCTCCCATCATGCTAAAACTTGCAGACACTGAGTTTTCCACTTTGGCATGGTGGGGGTAAACTGGGAAGGAGAATTTGTCACTGCAGCACAACTGAAATATGACTACAGCTCCTGATCCATTCTCAAGTTGGTGTTCAGGATTTTTAGTTTGCCACAGAACTCTTTCCAGCTTAAATGTGTTTGGCTATCGGCTGTGGAAGATACCTGGTCCATCTTTTTTGCAGACTCCACCACATTCTTGGGTTAATCTGGGTTCACTATGCACCTCAGCTGAACCAGTGACAAAGACAACAGACTCCAAACTAGCTGAAGCAAATTAAATATTTTATTGATATACAGTGCTCAACGGAGGATTAGTAATGGGTGGGTGGAGAATCATTGGTCTACAGTACACCATGAGCAGTAAAACACAATGGAAATAATCTCAGTGATCATATACATAAAAAAGGTAAAGGTAAAGGACTCCTGGATGGTTAAGTCCAGTCGCAGGCGACCCTGGGGCTGCGGTGCTCATCTCGCTTTACAGGCCAAGGGAGCCAGCGTTTGTCCACAGTTTTTCTGGGTCATGTGGCCAGCATGACTAAGCCGCTTCTGGCACAACAGAACACCGAAACCAGAGCAGTGCATGGAAACGCCATTTACCTTCCTGCCGGAGTGGTACCTATTTATCTACTTGCACTGGCGTGCTTTTGAACTGCTAGGTTGGCAGGAGCAGGGACCAAGCAACGGGAGCTCACCCCGTTGCGGGGATTCGAACCGCCGACCTTCTGATTGGCAAGCCCTAGGCTCTGTGGTTTAGACCACAGCGCCACCCGCGTCCCTTATATATATAAATAACTCATTAAAAATAGTGGCATAATAATGAACAGACTCACCCAAAGTGAAGTGACTCATCAAAGCAATTTGAATGCCTGCCTCTCCCTTCCAAAAATCCCCTCCAGCCCATCTAGGTTTTTTAAATATTTTTTTTTCCCCATGATAAAATCAACCTGAGATTCAGGAGTCACAAGAAAGACATCTCAATATTTTTTGTTTGTATGCTAACATATCATACAAGCACTTGTTTCAATCTCATAAAATCAGGTGTTGAACACCAGAGAGAGCGGGAAACTGATCTATTTGCTGCCCTGTTTAAATCTACAGTGATAATTTATTCAGTCCTCAGTTACACGGAATTGGACCATTTCTTTATTTTACTTCTTATCCTTTTGAAAATATTTAATGATATTTTAATGTTGTAGATTAGAAACTCCATTCCATTTTGCACTGTTACTGCACAACTAATGGTTCCATCTGTGCTTGAAAAAATCACCATCGGGAGATGTGATACCTGCACTGGAATGCCATTTTTTTACATTAAAGCATTTGTATGTTGCTGTTTAGCTTAAAGGGACACCGGAGTAGCTTACAAAAATCACTGGTAAAAGTGACATAAACACCATGGAGATCAGGAAGTGGTACTAAGTCAGCGGTGCAAACTCCTTCACAGGAACAGCGATAAATATGATGGTACATACTCAATGGAAAGAGAAGGCACTCTGCACACGCTTAAGAGCAAATGACATTTACAGGAAAGGTGCGTTGCCCGGTCCAGCGCCAGCTTTCTAAGGCAATAGCAGGATGTGAAAACAGGCAGCAGAGTCTCAAAAACTCCCCTCAAGCGCTGTCGCGGTATTGGTGTACTAACAGCACTGCGAACCTGTGGGATAGGGTAAAAGTCCAAGTCCTTTTAGCAGGAATTTCACCGATAATCACCCAGAATAAACAATTTATTTGAGGGGCGATTGTATGGGGGGCGGGGCGGGGGGAGATCCCAGTAACCCGAAATCCGAAATGAATGCGATGAGAATTAAACGATCTCGTAAGGTGACTCCCACCCAAGTCAACCCCTCCTTCGCCCCCCTTCTCAGCTGCTTCGACTCTGGGCGACTCCTCGCTCAGCTTCCGTAGGAAACGGAAACGAAATGAGCCTCCAGCCCATCTGGTTGAAAGTGCCCTAACCCCCCATGATTTCCCCAGCCGTTCTATGCTGCTCAACGTTCTGGAATAACGTTCAGAGCTACTACCTACCCAGTGCAATGGGTCTGTGGCTCTCCCAGCAGAGGTAGAACAGGGAGGGAGGGAGGAACAAAACAAAGAAAAGGAAGAATAGAAAAAGGAAGTTGGTCCTTGGACAATACATTCAATATTGATCCGAGATGGGGAACGGTTTCATCGTTTGCATTATGGGCTCAGAGCTGGACACTTCAACCCTCACCAAGTTCCCAAACTTTCCTAGGGCAGAGGGAATTTGTGACCCTCCAGATGGACTCCAACTCCCATCAGCTCTGGCAGCCAGCGTGTCATGTGGTCAGGGATGATGGGAGTTGGGGGTCCAGCAAGAACTGAAAGGCGAGAGATTCCCCTTGCTCTGTTCCAGCAGACAGTAGCATTGCCAGAGATGTGTTGCCTGTGTTTGCTGAGCCACAACCGCCAGCAGTGTTGGGGCTCCAACGATCAGGCAATTGGCAGGGGCCTGCAAACCTCCTGCTGGCCTATCTACAACGCCTCCCGTCTGGGCCGAAGGTTCCCCATTGCTGGTTTGCTGGTTCTCGCCTGAGAAACACACATTTCAAAATCAGTTGAAGTAAATTCCCGTGAAGAGAGAAAGCTGGATCCTGTATCTATTTATATATAAAAATATCGGAAGCTGAAAGCCATAGAAAAAAAGGGGTGTCTCCGTCGAGCGGCAAAAGCTATGTAATCGTGTCCTCAGACACAACCCCCCCAGTGGGGGAACTCTGCAGCTTAGGGATGTCAGAGAGAAAACCCTCTTCGGAGCCACCGCCCTCCACTCAAAAACCTCTGAGGGTGTGGAGCTACCAAGGTCAGCACCCAAAGGTGCACAGGGAAGGAGGAAGCCCCTTCAGATATCATTTCCTCGCCCTGTGGAGGTTTCTATGCCATGTGGGTTTTCTCATGTTTCATCAGGAGCCACTGCTGGCTGAATCGCCTCCAGCAGTGGGAGCATCTGTAGGGCTTCTCTCCCGTGTGAGTCCTCTCGTGCCGCACGAGGTCCGAGCGCTCGAAGAAGGTTTTCCCGCACGCCGAGCACTTGTGGGGCTTCTCGCCCGTGTGCTTCTTCTTGTGCTTAATGAGGTTCCAGCTGTACACGAAGCTCTTCCCGCACGTGGAGCAGGGGTACGGCTTCTCCCCGTCGTGCGTCCTCTCGTGCTTGAGGAGCAGCGAGTTGCGGCTGAAGCACTTTGCGCACGCCGAGCACTGGAAGGGCTTCTTCTCAAAGTGTGTGGCCCTCATGTGGGCGATCTCGCAGAAGGCTTTCCCGCAGAAAGAGCACATGCGCGACTTCTCAGGTCTCAGAAGAGGGCTCTCCCCGGCGTCCTGAACCTGTCCCCCGCCATTTTGGGTTCTTTCAAGTTGGCCAAGCCTGGAGTCTTTGCCGAAACCTCCCTCTGGAATTGCGCAGGGCTGTTCTTTAGGCCTTGAGGGGCGTTTGCCAAGGGCCTCGTCTGCTACCCCAGGAACGGATCCTCCGGCCCGATTCCTCTGGCGGTTTCTTTGCTGCCTCTTTGGGGTATGTTGGCTCCTGCCTGTTTTGCCCACCTCCTCAGCCAGGGAAACGGTCACAGTTGCTCTCCCATGGAGCGCCTCAGGCTCAGAAGACTCCAGAATTTTCTCTCCACCTTTGCTCAGCTGCACATAGCCTTTCAGAATATAAAAAAAGGTGGTGGTGGGGAACCAAATTAACAGAACTGACCGCAGAATATATATTTTTTATTCCACTTTTTTTTAGCATCTTGATTTATTAGGAATATCGGCCTATGATCCTGGGTCCTTCAAATCTTTTCCTGGTTTTGGAATTAAGATAATTATTGATTGTTCCCACGATGGAAGGATCCTTTCACCCTCTATTACTGAATTATATAATACTTTTATTTTAGGAATCAATATATTTTTTAATACTTTATTCTGTTCCCAATCCATCTGCTCCTGGGGTTTCCCCCCCTTTTAGCTTCCCTATAAATTTCTCTATTTCTTTTTCTGAAATTGGTTGTTCCATAATCTCTCTATCTCTACTTTCTAGCTTTATCTCTCAGTGTGTCTCGATATATTCTTTCATCTTCCCCATAGAATTGTTACCTGCTGAATATAACTCTAGGCAGAACTCCTGAAATGCTCTCAACTTATCTTTCATCAAATTAGTTATTCCACCTCTAACCTCGCTCCCAAAGGAGCCCATGGCCACAAACACATCAGTGATCAAACAACACAATTAAAAAAAGAAAATCTTCCACTATATACTTCAGTTAAGTTTTGTCCGGACACTTCTTAAAATATTAAAGCTAAATTTCACACAGTGGTTCCCGGAATCCAGGAGCAGGAGAAATTAGGCTTACCCAGCACCCCAGCACCCAGATCTTGCTTGGTTTTCTTCACCTCCACAGGGCTGGAGGGAGATGGTTCAGTCTTTACAGAGCACACCACCATCTCCTCAAACTTTGCCAGCTCCTGAAAAAGAAACAAGGATCCTTTTTTAAGAGCAGGGAAACAGGAATATATGCTGAGGTACAAGTACCAGAAAGTACAAGTACCAGAAAGGGATGCGGGTAGTGCTGTGGTCTAAACCACAGAGCCTTAAGAACTTAATTCGTTCTGGATTAAGAACTTAATTCGTTCTGGAGGTCTTTTCTTAACCTGAAACTGTTCTTAACCTGAAGCATCACTTTAGCTAATGGGGCCTCCTGCTGGCGTTGTGCCATCGCTGCACGGTTTCTGTTCTCATCCTGAAGCAAAGTTCTTAACCCACAGGTACTATTTCTGGGTTAGCGGAGTCTGTAACCTGAAGCGTCTGTAACCTGAAGTGTCTGTAACCCGAAGTACCACTATATATGTTTTATCTGTTATGTAACCTAAGCCTGCCTTCAGGAACAACTCTGTAAACCTGAATGAATCTGATATTAAGTAAAGGGACCCCTGACCATTAAGTCCAGTCACAGACGACTCTGGGGTTGCGGTGCTCATCTCGCTTTATTGGCCAAGGGAGCGGGCGTACAGCTTCTGGGTCATGTGGCCAGCATGACTAAGCCGCTTCTGGCGAACCAGAGCAGTGCACGGAAACGCCGTTTACCTTCTTGCCGGAGTGGTACCTATTTATCTACTTGCACTTTGATGTGCTTTCGAACTGGTAGGTTGGCAGGAGCAGGGACCGAGCAACGGGAGCTCACCCCGTCGCAGGGATTCAAACTGCCGACCTTCTGATCGGCAAGCCCTAGGCTCTGTGGTTTAACCCACAGCGCCACCCGCATCCCTGGATAGTACAATAGTTTATGTTAATATGATTCAGATTCATGTGTGTTTCCTTTAAGAGGGACTGAAAGGGATTATCAACCAGGAAAGTATAATTACTGATAGGACTCAAACGAGTTAGCAACCCACTTGTCGCTGCATAAACTCAAACAGGAGATCGTTTAAACTCTGCTAAATTATATAAACGTTCCCACAAGCCTGTGGCCCTCCAGGTCTCTCACCTTCGCCCTCAGGACTCTTCTCAGACCATACCCCCTCCTCCGTTTCCTCCCTCCTGGATGAAATGCGTCTTTGAACTGCAACGCTCTCTCTTGCTTGTCTGGTTGTATGTGTAGGAACCTTCAATTCTCTCATAGCTGACTTGCAGCTTCTTATACAAACAAACATGTGGCCCCCCAGAAGGGAATGTGGCCCTTAGGCCATCAATGGTCCCCACCGCTTGCTGTTTGTATAAGGATGAAACACTCTCACCTGCACTTCCCATCTCTTGGTCTGCTGCTGCCCCTGGAGGAAGTCCTCGGCCAGGGCCACCGCCTGGGAGCAGGTCTCCGGGCCGCACTCCCTCACCCTGCTCTGGATCTCCGGTGGAAGGATGGTCAGGAACTGCTCCAGGATCAGCAGCTCCAGGATCTGCTCCTTGGTGTGCCTCTCCACCTTCAGCCACCGGGAGCAAAGCTCCTGCAGCCGGGTGTAGGCTCCTCTGGGCCCTTCAGCCTCCTGGTAGCAGAAGCCCCGGAAGTGTTGGCGCAGTTTCTCTCTACCGATGGCGTCCCTTTGCAAGATGGCCGCCTTCACTTTCCCATAATCCTCTCTGTCTCTGGCCTCCAGCCCACTAAAGGCCTGCTCGGCTTCTCCCCTGAGGGCCGGCAGGAGTCGGGCCACCCACTCTTCCTTGGGCCACCGGCAGGCTTGGGCCACTTGCTCGAAGGAGGCGAAGAAGGCTTTGGCGTCGTCCCAGGGGATCGGCTCCTCCAGCTGAGGTGCCCAGCCTAACTGAGAAGCCTCCACTTTCTTCAGGAAGTCCTGCCACTGGGTTTCCCAGCGCTGCAGCTGCCCATCGCTTGGTTCCTCCTTGATCCGAATTTCTGGTATTTTCTGCAGATCTTCTCCGATAATCACAGCCTGGAGGACGTCAGGAGCTTCTCTGACACTTTGCAAGATGGCCTTTTGGCTACGACTCGCTTGCTCCTCCATCTCATCCCAGAGTTAAACTCTTGTATAGAAGCTTCTCTAGATTAAAACCAAAATATATACAATATTGGCTGTTGTGGCTGCTTTGGCAGAAGGCAAGGAGCTCCATAGTAGGTGCAGCCTTTGCAAGATGGCTGCCTTCACTTTCCCATAATCCTCTCATATTCCCAGAGCCAATGGGAGAAGGAGAAAAGTAAGGCCTGGGGGCCAGATCCGGCCCAATCACCTTCTAAATCTGGCCCATGGACAGTCCGGGAATCAGCGTGTTTTTACATGAGTAGAATGTGTGCTTTTATTTAAAATGCATCTCTGGGTTATTTGTGGGACATAGGAATTCATTCATTCCCCCCCCAAAAAAAATATAGTGTGGCCCCCCACAAGGTCTGAGGGACAGTGGACCAGCCCCCTGCTGAAAAAGTTTGCTAACCCCTGGCTTAGAGTTACAGTTGTGGACCACAGGTATGAAGTTTACGGCATGCAATGCCTTAAGAGAGAATATTATGAAAATGATATACAGGTGGTACATAACCCCAGTCAAGCTTGCAAAAATCTACCATTTGCCCGATAATAAATGTTGGAAATGTAAAGAAACTGAAGGTACATTCTTTCACCTTTGGTGGACGTGCCCAAGGATTAAGGTTTTCTGGGAGATGATTTATAATGAATTAAAACAGGTATTTAAATATACCTTCTTGAAGAAACCAGAGGCCTTCCTCCTGGGCATAGTCGGCCAATCGGTGTTAAAGAAGGACAGAACTTTCTTTATGTATGCTACAACAGCAGCAAGAATACTTATTGCAAAGCATTGGAAGACACAAGACCTACCCACACTGGAGGAATGGCAGATGAAAATGATGGACTACATGGAATTGGCGGAAATGACTGGCAGAATCCGAGACCAGGGAGAGGAGTCGGTGGAAGAAGATTGGAAGAAATTTAAAGACTACCTACAGAAATATTGTAAAATTAATGAATGTTAGAATGATGTTGGATTGAAGTTAAGTGGTTTCTAGCTGTAATGGTATAAAAGAATATGGAAAATTGGATTTTTAATACGTAAAAACCTAATGCTATAATATATTAAGATTAAAGATCAGGATTAAAAAGGAGGGAAAGGAATTGCTGGACTAATAAATTGAACTGGAATACAAAAAAGGGAGGTATGAGGAGGTCCGGGAAACAAGTAAATGAAAGAGAAGTGATGAAAAGATGGAATTGTTTTTAATTGTTTTTTTTTTTTGTATTTTCTATTTTTCTTTTTTCTAATTTTCTCTTTCTTGTTTATGTATCCTTCTTTTGAAACCTTAATAAATATCATTTTAAAAAAAAATAGAGTTTGACCCACCCTGCAGCCTCTGGTCCCACGGAAATGGAATCAGCCACAGTATCTCTGGAGACTGCAGAGCCAGGATCCTTTCCCTACAAAGGCTGGATCAACAAACCCTTTGTTATCAGGGCATAAGTGTCCAAGGCATATGAAAGACTCGGGGCTAGTTGTTCACACAGAATGTGCCTGACCTAGAGAGGCAAAAGTTGGCCCACCTACCCAAAGACATGAGCCATCAGCAGGCTTGGGGGAAACTCAGAGGTTCCCAAAAGTAGGGGGCGGGGAAGATCTTCCGAAAACATCTCAATAGAGACTGAGCATTCGGAGTGGCCATGAAAGGCGGGGGGGGGGGGGGGAGAGTGAAACCACAAGCGGAAGGCGGAACGGAATAGAGTATCCTGGAATGGGTGAGCTGAGGGTGTGTGTGCACCAAAGAAATTTATCCTAACTTTCTACCCTCGGAAAGTATCGAAGCAACTTAAGGAAGTTAGAAAGTTGACACCAGTCTTAAATCTCTTTTTTATCTACTGCCATTTTAACTTTTTGAACATGTTACGTTATCACTATGCATTTTCCTTGGTGTTAATTTTATCATTTCATCTTTAATGCAAATGCTTTGAGGCTGTTGCTTTTTACAATCATGCATTAAAAAAGTAAAAATAAAAAATCAATTAAAAGCTAAAAAAAGAGGGTAGGAACCCTGACATGCAATACAGCATGCTTAAAATGCTGGCGCCACCCACTCACAAGAGCGGAGTATCCTCAGGGAAACCCCCAAGTAGGGGGGGACTTTAAGGGGGGAACCCCCCCCAAAAAAACAGCCCAGGAGAACTGAGCATGCTCAGTAGCCATGGAATGCTGGCAGAGTGTTGCGGAGGGTGGGAGGAAGGATGGAATGGAGTGCGGAAGGCGCTGCCTTGCTGTGAAGGGGGTCGCAGTTTAGAAGCAGAGAAGGTCCCGGGTTCTAATCCCAGGAGAGACACCTTCCTTCCTACCTAAAACCCTGGAATGCTGCTGCTGGTCAGTGCAGGCGGCCTTGAGCTTGACAGACCAATGGTCTGACTCAATGATAAAACAGCTTCCAATGTGTGTGTGTGTGTGTGTGTGTGTGTTTTGGGGATGTGTCTCGCCATGGAACCAGATCCAGTGTTTTTTTCATGAGGCTACGCAGGGGTACGCATACCCCCTAAACATTTGGTGAATCTAAGTTTGGCCTCATTGAGGGGCAGTATTTCACTATGAGTAGGAAAATGAGAGTACCCCTAAACATTTTTAAAGGAAAAATCACTGACCAGATCTATTCCCCCCGCCCCCGATACTCCATTTCCCGGCATTGCAAAAACAAAAACACCTCCACCTTCCCGAAAAGAAAAGCGTTACTGCGTGGAGGATCCATTTTCTGATGTGGAAGGAAATGAGCGCGAGAGATTTCGCTGGGGTCAGAGTTAGACCTCCCGTGATCAAAGCACAGGGGCTGAAGATGCGTTGCCTTCCCCCACCCCCCAAAAAGTCACTTCATCTTCTTCTGTCCCCCCACCTTTGGAGATCCGCCTCTGCCCTCCTGCAACTCACCTCTCCACGCACTGAGATCTTTTCCCCTTCCTTCCTCCTCCTGTTTTTTGTTGGTTTTTGGGGTTTTTTGCAGCAGGCGAATTCAAAACCAAACCCCACCCCCAACAGGGAAAAAACCTCGAGTGTTTTCCATCCAGCCAAAAAAAACACAGCACTTTATTTGGCCCCTCTAGCAAACCAAGCACTCGGTCACTTTAACCCTTTGATGCATTTGCAGACGGTCTGATAAGCATGTTTCCCTTTTACAGGGTGGGGAGCCCAAGGGCCGTATTCCCTTCTGGGCAGCCTTCCGGGGGCCACATGCCAATGGTGGGCGGGGCCTGGGGCAAAAGCGGACTGAATGAAAGCTTCACCTCTCGACTGTTGGCTAGTTTCAACGGTGGCTGGTGCCCACTGCAGCTGATAGGGCAGAAGCCCAGGAGCCCAACAGTAGGTGGCGCCAGTGAGGCAGCGGCAGGCAGAGCAAACCAATTCTAGGGTTGCCCCCATCCTCCTACCTGCTGAGTTATGCAAGGGGCAACACTGAGAGGAGGAAACCGACAGACAGCAGTTCTCTTTGGCTTGGTTGCAAGAAAAAAGGCAGGCAGGTGGGGGCCACCTGGCACTGGTGGGGCAGTGCCCCATTTGCCCTCATGGACCAGCATCTCCACAGAGGGGTGCAGTCTGGGAAGAGTCCTGAGGGTCAGAGAGGACTGGAGGGCCAAATTTGCCTCCAGGGCCTGAAGACACACACACACACACACACACACACACACACACACCACTCTCCCCATCCCAGCATGACATAAAAGTGCTTATTTCAGATAATCTAGATAAAAGCACAAACGGTGACATAAAAAAAGGAAAAAGGAAAGGAAAATAGAGAAAACAAGGGGAAAGAGAAAGAAGAAATGGGAGGAAAAAGAAAGAAATGAAATAAAGAGCTTCCAATTCCACAGCTACTTGTAAACTCATCCATACCTAACAAAACCACTTTCTATAAACCAACATGATATTCACTGCTTCCTTCCTTTTTAAAAGCTCAAGGAAAAGGGAGGGCAGAGACCAAGCCTCCCTTTCATGCTCCACAGTCTGGCCAGGAAGTTAAGGCCTGGCTGCGGTTACTCAGTGTAGCCTGTTCACCCCAGGCATTTGGTGGCAGAAGAATATTCCTCTTGGCAATCCCATGATCAGTAGTAATCTAACCTTGAGGTTATGAGAGCGTCGACAACAGTAGTTAGGCTATCCCTCTGGACCATCTGTTCAGCTTTCATTCCAGTGCCCATAGAAACACCAATTTGTCCCAAAAGCTTTTTTTACAATCTGAGCATGTATACCAGGGTGGGCGAACTTTTTCAAGCCCAGGGGCCAAGTTCCTTGGCAACCTTCCAAAGGCCACATTCTACCTGTTGGTGGGGACAGAGGCAAAAGAGCAGAGCAGCAAATGCCCATTCTACCTACGGATGGGGGGGGGGTAATTTTGGCACAAACAGCCTCTCCATCTTTCCTCCAGACCAGCAAGAGACACTGACAGATTTTAAGGACACTTCCTGTCCAAGGGGGGGGGGGGGGAGAAATCAGTTTGTGAAACTCGCCCAGGGAGGAGTAGCAGGAGTGTGGCATGGGGAAAACGTCAAGGACCAGGTAGAGAGACCTGGAGAGCTGTATTTTGTTTCCAGGCCTTGGGTGCCTCACCTCTGAGGTAGAAAAATAATAATTTATTTCTTTGCCCCAGTGACTCTGGGCGGCTCCCAACAGAATACTAAAAACACAATAAAACATCAAACATTAAGAACTTCCCTAAACAGGGCTGCCTTCAGATGTCTTCTAAAAGTCAGGTAGTTGTTTATTTCCTTGACATCTGATGGGAGGGCGTTCCACAGGGCGGGTGCCGCTACCGAGAAGGCCCTCTGCCTGGTTCCCTGTAGCTTAACTTCTCGCAGTGAGGGAACCATCAAAAGGCCCTCAAACTGGACCTGTGTCCAGGCTGAACGATGGGGGTGGAGATGCTCCTTTAAGTATACAGAGCAGAAGCCTGTATGCCTTTCCTTTTGTAAAAGTGTCTATGATTGCCCCATGTCTATGATTGCTCCACAGGACTCTACGACATATGTAGGCAAACGAAGGCCTGGGGGCCGGATCCGGCCCAATCGCCTTCTAAATCCAGCCCACAGATGGTCCAGGAATCAGCGTGTTTTTACATGAGTAGAATGTGTCCTTTTATTTAAAGTGCATCTCTGGGTTATTTGTGGGGCATAGGAATTCATTCCTATTTTATTTTATTTTTCAAAATATAGTCCGGCCCGCCACTAGGTCTGAGGGAAAAGTTTGCTGACCCCTGATCTACGATGTGAAACGGGGTGGTGATCTCACTATAAAGCTTTTCTTCCCAAACTCAAAGCATTCGTACCATTTGCTCCCTGTGCGAATTCTCACACACTGAATAAGGCCTGATTGATCACCAAAGTTCTTGCTGCCGCCGGGAAGCTGGCCTGATCTTTCCCCATGTGGATTTTCTGGTGCGAAGCCAGACAGTCCCCCCGGCTGAAGCTCTTCCCGCACTCGGAGCATTGGTATGGTTTGTCCCCTGTGTGGAGTCTCTGGTGCCTCATAAGGTCCGAGTTTTGGCTGAAGCTCTTTTCGCACTCCAAGCACTTGTAGGGCTTATCCCTCGTGTGGATCCTCTGGTGCCGAGTGAGGCTGGACTGAGCGCTCAAACTGATGCCGCAGTCGGCGCAGCTGAACGGCTTCTGCCCTGTGTGCATCCTCAAATGCCAGCTAAGGATCGATTTGCGGAGGAAAGTCTTGCCGCAGTTTGAGCAGTTGTAGAGTTTTCCCCGCCTGTGGATTCTCTGATGTGAAATCAGGTTCGCTTTGTGGTTGAAGCTCTTTCCACAGTCCAGGCATTTATATGGCACTTCCCCGTCACGGTGTCTTTGATGCTGAGCGAAGCTTTTTCCAACCCTCAAGTTTTTATTTGGTTTCTCCTGGGTGGGAGCACAGAGGCACTTGGCGCTTCTCGTTTCTCTGTGTTTTTCCTGCCGGGTCGGGATTTCTTTCAGGTCCATGTCCTGACAAGCAGCAGGTTTAGCCTTATCCTCTGCCTGAGCCTCACCCTCCTGCAACTCTGAATCACTTTGATCCTGGAGTTTCTCTTTACATCCTAATGATGTCCCACATATTTCGGTCTCATCCTCAATCTCCCGCAAGCTGCCTTCTGGAATAAACAGGTAAGCCAGAATTAAATGCTATGAATTGGTGCGTGTGTAAGAAAAACAAAAGGTTTAAGAAAAGAAAAAAATTAATTTAAATAGGGTTGAAATGTAAGGTTCTGCACTTAGGCAGGAATAACCAGCTGCACAAATATAAGATGGGAGGCACTTGGCTTACTAGTAGTACATGTCAAAAAGACCCAGGGGTCTTGGTGGACCACAAGCTTAACATGAGTGAACAGTGTGATGCAGCAGCAAAAAACTAATGCTATTCTAGGCTGCATCAACAGCTTGTGCATGTTACTTTCCTCAATATATACATTTTAATGCATAGTTTACATTAGTTATATGCATTTCTGTGAACATAACAGACCCTCAAAATGTCCCTGTTTTCCAGGGATGTCGGAGCCAGCCGTACAAATGGCGAAGTTTAGCATAAAATTATGACACAGAGAGCCAGCAATATTTTCATGATGGTAGGAGCAGCTCCTTTTTCCTCCCTCTCCTCCTGCAATTTCTTTTATCCTTTTGTCTCTCACCAGCCGCATGGCTGTTTGCCAGTGTCTCACGTTACCTCATCCGGTCAAGGCTTTTATTGCCCCCTTCACCATATAAGGTCAATCACTGCCCAGAGGAAACACAGCTCCAATACATTCCAATACATTGTAAAGCTCAGAGTGCTGGTCAGCCGAGGTCAGGGGGCACCCTGCAATATTACAAGCCTTTACCGTGGCTTTATGACTCCCACATGCCCTCTTTCTTTACTTTATATCAGAGTCAATACGTGATATTGAGCGCGATAAGCGACTCTTGTGACACCGGAAGCGGGCTGCGGACTGGAGAACCATGCAGTACATATAGAGATTATAGAAAGAATACATTGGATACAGCAACACAAAATAATGCAAATAACTACTATAATAATCACTAAAATCAATAACTACTATAATTATCACTAAAATCCGGAAGCCAAGAATATAAGAATTCTGATTCCAAGCTGCATGGTAGGCTTCCTTTTAGTTTATTAGCCATGCACTGGTGTCACTCCTATAGCACTGAGATTGGTTCCTGTAAGAGAACAAGAGCTATTAAAAGTGAAATTCAATGTATATTTGCAGTTTTGATATATGCCCCATGATTCTTTCCCCTCCTTAATTTGAAAATAAATGGGGGCAGGCTCATGGAGGGTCAATTATACTGGAGGCCAAAAGGTTTGCTCAGGGGATATAATATCAGTAAATTGAAAAGATCCATTGACAGGCACACCATGAAGCATTTTGCCAGAATGACTGGCATACACACCCAACATTTAGAAGCATGCAATAAACTGGCAAACATAATCATATTTTGTACAAAAATATTATCCCTCCATATCTTATGATAATTTTCTCCCCTAAAAGTCTTATTCAACAACGCTGTTCTTCTAGTTCAAAGTGGCTGAGCCGTGGATACTGCCAGCCAGAGTAGGAAGCTGACACTGCTGCTTGCCCGCCGATGAGGTGAAATATGGTGGTTTCAACTGGACTGGGTCGTCGGCTTCTCTTCCTTGTATAACGGTGCAGCAAAGGTTGGCAAGGCAAATGGTTAGGAAGGCAAACACTGCCAGATGCAGCTCGTGTGCAGCACCTCTAGGTGGCGCATGCGGAAAGGTTTCAATGCTTCACCCACAAAATGTTGACAAAGTGTAGGGGAGTTCCGCATGCCTTGAGGCAGGACAACCCACTGATATCGCTGGGTGGGCTGCGAATTGTTATATGCTGGCAATGTAAAAGCAAACCGTTCCCTGTCTGCTGGAGCCAGTGGGATGAAGATGGTTCAATGTGGCCGAAAGTCAATTGTTCAGAAATAAGCTGTTCAGAAATAGCTGGTGCTGCTGCTGCGGATTTTTCTTTTGGTAGAGGCCACTGTTCTACCCCCCCTGGGGTATCAGTGATCCTGGTTTGCCACCCTGGAAATAAGTTGTATCGGTGGCTACAGGCTGGTTTTCATTTAGCGCTGCTGCCAGCAGATAAGCCTTGTGGGTGGCTGCACCGACAGACTGACAAATGCGAAGCATGGCTGCTGTGTCTGTGGCAGGATTGTGTATTATCGGTCGCAATGCAAGTTTACAATCCTCATTGGCATTTTCAAAAGCCAATTGTTTGATGATTATTTGTTTGGCTTCAGGATTTTCAATTTGGCGACTCACTGCTGTAAGCAGCCTATCCATAAAGGAAGAATATGATTCTCTTGCCTCTTGCCTGATTGAACCCCACCTTGATTGAATACTGGTGGGTTCTGGGATTTTTCTCATTGCTTGTTTAGCAGCAAGAGCAGTGTCCCTCAATAAGATTTGCAGCAGTGTGGCTTGCACTGAAGCTTGAGCGAAGGGACCACGCCCCAACATGGCATCTGTGACGTCTGCGTGGGTAACATTTGGATTATTTCCTCTGACTTGTTGTAACAAGGCTGGAGCATAAGCACGGCAGGCAGTTTCCCATTCGTGGGCAAACAAAACACCAGCTGATGGGGGCAACACTGTATGGGCCAAAAGCTTGATGTCCTCTGGAGCCAAGAGCTGGGCTAATGTGGCTTCTAAAAGTGCCTGCGTATATGGGGCTTGGAGTCCATTGGCTTTTACTGACTGTTGCAGCTCTTTCAAGATCTTAAAGTCAAAAGGTTGGTGTTGGGCTTGGGTGCCTGCCGGGGCACCAGCAGGGGGCACAATAACAGGGAATGCCATAGTATCCTGAATTAAGGAACAGGCAAGGACTGCACGTTGAAAAGGTTCTGGTTCTGCCGCTGAAAGAGCAGAATCATTGCCAGCCAGACCACGGTATTTTTGCAGGATTGGGTCCTCTGATGAGGAACTGTAGTCTGGAGGTTTGGGGTCTGGAGCTGCTGGCAAAACAAGTATTGCAACAGATTCTAACACAACAGGCTGAATTAAAGAAGCTGAAGGTTGTGTTGGCAATGCAGCCATGGATATATTTTTTGGTGATAAAGAGCCCATGGCGTAACGAACCTTGCACCATGCATTTAGAATCCGAACACTTATGCTGGGGTGCCCATGAAAATGTTCCCCGATCTTGTCCCAATGTTTCAATTCCCAAGTCCCATCTGCAGGAAACCAGGGGGAATGCTCTTTGATAGCCAGAATGAGCTGTATTAAATCACCCTCCGGAACTTCCAATTCGATGGAGGAGAGGAGAAATTTTAAGTCTTTTAAAAATTTCTGTTGGGGAGGGAGCAGACAAAGAGCTGCCCATTTTTCTAAAATCAATATATAAAATAAGGGATCGGAACTCACCGGGATCTTTTTAAGATGAATAGCGCTTGAAACCCTGGCCGGGCGTAGTGAGCCGATGATATCCTTTGCTAGGATCGATAAACCTCACACGGTTTCCTTTTAAAAGCCTCAGTCTGCCTCAGACTGTTTTCTTTAAGTTGCCTCACACGGTTTTCTTTTAAACTCCTCTTAGTCCTCAGACGTATTCTTTTATTCAGCCTCACACGGGGCACCACTTGTCGGAGCCAGCCGTACAAATGGCGAAGTTTAGCATAAAATTATGACACAGAGAGCCAGCAATATTTTCATGATGGTAGGAGCAGCTCCTTTTTCCTCCCTCTCCTCCTGCAATTTCTTTTATCCTTTTGTCTCTCACCAGCCGCATGGCTGTTTGCCAGTGTCTCACGTTACCTCATCCGGTCAAGGCTTTTATTGCCCCCTTCACCATATAAGGTCAATCACTGCCCAGAGGAAACACAGCTCCAATACATTCCAATACATTGTAAAGCTCAGAGTGCTGGTCAGCCGAGGTCAGGGGGCACCCTGCAATATTACAAGCCTTTACCGTGGCTTTATGACTCCCACACAGGGACAGTCCCAAATTTACAAAAGCCGTCTCGGTTTCTAATTTGATCCTGGAATGTCCTGCTTTTCCTTAAGACATCCTTATTTTCATCAAAGAAATGTTGGAAGATATGTAGTTACGCAACTCCTGAGCCAAGGACATAAGTAACTATATGGTGGTACTTCGGGTTAAGAACTTAATTCGTTCTAGAGGTCTGTTCTTAACCTGAAGCAACACTTTAGTTAATGGGGCCTCCCGCTGCTGCCGCCACGTGATTTCTGTTCTCATCCTGAAGCAAAGTTCTTAACCCGAGGTAATATTTCTGGGTTAGCAGAGTCTGTAACCTGAAGCGTATATAACCTGAAGCATATGTAACCCGAGGTACCACTGTACAACCTTTAGAAGACATCTGAAGGCAGCCCTGTATAGAGAAGTTTTTAAAAAATGTTTAATGTTCTATTATGTTTTTATGTATGTTGGAAGCCACCCAGAGTGGCTGGGGCAACCCAGTCAGATGGGCGGGGTATTAATAATAATAATAATAATAATGGAATAGGACGTCCCTATTTTCATTGGAGAGATGTTGGAGGGTATGACATTACCTGGCTGGAGTCAGAGGCTTATTCTGCCCCCAGACAGTGGAAATAGGTGCTAGCCATCGTGGCTAGTAGCGTAGAACCTCTGATCATGGTGCAGCAACTTGGGGTGAAAGGGGCACCAACTTGAATAAAATATTGTGGGGGCCCCGCTAAGCCTCGCCTTGCATAATCAATCACATGATGCAGTGCACACACACTGTTTGAATGGGAATGCCCATCAACTATGTGGAGGTCTGGCCCCCTCAAATATTTTATTGTGTGGGCCGAAGCAGCCCTGGCGCACAGGAGTTTGCTCCTATGTGGGGTGGGGTTCCATCAGCACATCGCCCCCACAAGGGTACCCCACAATTCTCCATCAGCAAAATAGACCTGAAGCACCTACCTGCTAATCCCTCTCCTCCCTCACTGCTCTGAGCAAAGGGATCTTCGCTTTCTTCCAGCCAGGAAACGAAGTTTGGTTTGGGAATCAGAGATCCTCCTGCGGGGGGAAAGAAGAGACACCACCATCAATACATTTTTATTTTTGTCCTGCCCTTCCTCCAAGAAGCTGGGGCTACAATATACGGCCCTCCCGTTTTTATCTTCACAACAACTCTTTGAGGTAAGTTAGGCAGGCTGGACCGGCAACTTCATGGCTAGGTAAGGATTCAAACTGGGGTCAACCTGGTATTGGGCTCCATCTGCATTTCCTACAACCTTACGTTCCTGTTTCTGGTAGGGCCCCGGCTCAGGGGTAGAGCATTTGCTTTGCATGCAGAAGCTCCTAGGTTCAACCCCTGGCTTTTCCAGGGAGGGCTGGGAACACCCCCTGCCTGAAATTCTGGAGAGCTGCTGCCAATCAGTGTACAGAATACTGGTCTAGGTTGACCGATAGTCTCTGGCTATCACAGAGCGAGTTGGTAGTAAATCACACAGTTCCAAGTTGGAGTTAACTACAGTGGTACCTTGGGTTACATATGCTTCAGGTTACAGACTCCGCTAACCCAGAAATAGTACCTTGGGTTAAGAACTTTGCTTCAGGATGAGAACAGAAATCGTGCAGCGGTGGCGGCGGCGCAGCAGCAGCAGGAGGCCCCATTAGCTAAAGTGGTGCTTCAGGTTAAGAACAGTTTCAGGTTAAGAACGGACCTCCAGAACGAATTAAGTACTTAACCCAAGGTACCACTGTATTAGCAAAAACACTATCTTTGCAGACTTGGCTGCGTGTCAGGCTTAATGAGCACAGCAGCTTATTTCTTGTAGGTCTTATTCCATGAAATCAGTTGCTGAGATTATAGGTCCCTGCCTCCCCACAGCCATCTAAGTCCCCTCCTCTCCTGTGCTTTTTCCTAGCAACCTGAGACTATGCCTGAGTGAAGCCTGTGAAGCCCATTTCAGCCCTCTTCTGGTTCTGGGAGATGGGGAGAACTGAGTTTTTCACAGCAGGAGGGGGAAACCCCCATGACTCTTCACCAACCTGACTCATCTCTGCCTCTTGGGCTTCCTCCTCCCCTACTTCAGCTTCTACCTTGACTTGACGTTTTCATCCCCCAAAAAGTTTTTGAGTTTCGGCTGAAATGAGGCTGCATTTTAACGTTGTATTTTAATCTTGTTTTTAAGTTGTATTTCAATCAATTGTTTTATACCTGGTGTTAGCCACCCTGAGCACAGTCTTGGCTGGAGAGGGCGGGGTATAAATAAAATATATTATTATTATTATTATTATTATTATTATTATTATTATTACCTTTGTTTCTGGACTTCTCTCTGCTACAGACTTTCCCAGCTCACCCTGCCCTGTTACTTCTTCAGCTTCCGACACAGCCTCTTCCCCGTCTTCTCCCTCTGACCACTCATTGTTGTCCCACCACACATCCCTGGCCTCTGAGCCTTCTTCCCTTGGGGGTTCCCCAGCCGGTTCCTCCCACTATTCCTCTGCGCCCAACCATCCCCTGACATTGGCTCTGTATAAGGGCAGCTTTCAATGTCCCCGTGTTCATTTCTTACCTGCCTGGACTGTGGTTTTCCTGGGGGCCTCATGACCTTCCCTACAAGGAGCGGCTCCAACAGCTCCTTCCACGGGTTGAGTTTCCTGCTGACACCTTCCTCCTCCATCCTGACTTGCCAAGACATTTTCAGGCTCCCAACACAGAGGAAGTTCCTCTCCCACTTTCCAGGTCAATGTCCCCTGCAGTCCCACCAGTTCTGAACCGCCTGGTACATATTTCTCCTCCTCCTCATCTGTGGTCATCCGCTCTTTTCCTACTGGAAAAATAACGAGATAATTCCAAACAGTTCTGATTTATTGAGCATCACCCCCCTCAGAAAAAGAAGACTCCTCCCTACTCAAAAGGCTGGCATCTCCATCTTCTTGCTTGGTTTCTACATACAGATGTTTCTCCTTCATGGGAGGTGGAGCCCAGCGTCCCTCAGAAAAGCTCACAGCTGCCTCTTCTGAGGTGACCTGTAAGGACAGAAAGGGATGCTTTCAGGGTACAGTGACAGTCCTGAGAGGTGCCAAAGGAATGCTGTGCTGTCAGTGGCTTCTACTAGCCACGAAGGCCATGGTCTACCTCGGCTGTCAGAGGCAGCTTGTGCCTCTGAATGCCGGTTACTAGGAAGCACACAGGGGGAGAGTTGCTATTGCTCTCATATCCTGCTTGGAAGCTGGCTGATGCCACTGTGACAACCTGTCAGCCAGGGCCGGATTTAGGTCTGATGTGGCCCTAAGCTACTGAAGGTAATGAGGCCGTTTATATGTCCAGCTGCTCTTTGACAACAACAAATTTTCACTGTTTTTTTGGGTTGAATATATGCTATATGGTAATTTATGGACCTAATAGGTCCATACGCAACACAAAACATTGTTGCTGTGTGTAGGTTTTATTTTATTTGTTTTTTATCTTATATTTTGGAAATGCACATCCAGTGTTTTTTTCCTTTAAATCTTTTTGGGGGCGCCCAAGAGAGTGGGGCCCTAAGCTATAGCTTGATTAGCTTATATGTAAATCCGGCACTGCTCTCAGGGCTGGTGTTGGCATTGTCAGGAGTTCAGCCTACACTCGAGTAGGACTCTGGCAGAGACACATGTCCGACTGGCATGTTCCCTCCCTCCTGGTCGATCATTCGGGAGCTTCATAAGCTTTCTTCAGCCCGAACATCACAGCGACCGATGCCAACCGACACTGGCACACTTAGAGATCCGCAGAGTTTGAGCAATTTGCGCATGACAGACCTCAGCAACTCAGCATTTTGGCTAATCTACTTTATTTACATATAAACACGCACGGAGCACTGCAACATGGCTCCCACTCTCTCCAGCATCAGACAGCAAAGAGAGAAAGAACAAAGGACAATAGTCCCACTTCAGGAAACACAGTAACACAAACATCCTGTCTTCGTCACTTCCCACTCTGTGGAGTCAAAACATACACTGTCATGTGATAGACAAAAATCCCCTGACTACAATCATAGATCAGGAATTCTAACAGGCACGGGCCTGCAATAAAACAATAAATCACCCGTGGCTAAGGAAGTTAGATCTTTATTCAAGAAAACACACCACAGGCCTAGTGGTCTCAGCAACTCTTTCTAGGTTTTGCCCCACGAAGCAGTTGCGAGGGTCCCTGCCTTCCCTCTCTCAGGCTCCTTCCCCTGGCTGTATGTGCAGAAACCTTTGACTTTGGCATGGCTCACTTGTAGCTTCTGGTACAAAGGTGCCTCTTTTGCCCTCCCCCCCACAAGCATGTGGCCCCCCCAGAAGAGAATGTGGCCCTCAAACCAAAAATGCCCCCTCATACTCCCTGTTGTACAAGGTTGAAACACTCTCACCTGCTCTTCCTTGGCCTCCTGCTGCCTCTGGAGGAACCCCTCGGCCAGGGCCACTGCCTGGGAGCAGGTCTCTGGGCCGCAATTCCTCACCCTGCTCTGGATTTCCGGCGGAAGGATGGTCAGGAACTGCTCCAGGATCAGCAGCTCCAGGATCTGCTCCTTGGTGTGCCTCTCCGGCTTCAGCCCCCGGGAGCAAAGCTCCTGCAGCCGGGTGTAGGCCCCTCTGGGCCCCTCGGCCTCCTGGTAGCGGAAGCCCCAGAAGCGTTGGCGCAGCTTCTCCCTTCCGATGGCATCCCCTCTCAAGATGGCCGCCTTCACTTTCCCATAATCCTCTCTGTCTCCAGCCTCCAGGCTTCGAAAGGCCCGCTCGGCTTCTACGCTGAGGGCCGGCTGGAGGCGGGCCGCCCACTCGTCCCGGGGCCACCGGCAGGCTTTGGCCACTTGCTCAAAGGAGGCCAGGAAGGCCTTGGCATCGTCCCAGGGGGTGGGCTCCTCTGGCACCTGTGGGACCCCCCAGCCCAAGTGAGGGGCCTCCACTGTTCCCAGGAACGTCTGCCATTGGGCTTCCCAATGCTGGGTCAAGGCTTCTTCTGGCTCCTCCTGCACCTGATGCAAAATTGACCTCCTGAGAATCTCCCTGGCACTCCCAGAATGCACTGCTCCCTCCATGTCCATCTTGCAACCTACGATGCCCAAGTATGGAGCTTTTCCTGTTCCTTCTGACGCCTCGCCTTGTGTGCAGCCTGCAGGGTCCTGCTCTTCGATTTTCATCCTTGTGTGAAGCCACAAATGTGGGGCTGGATTGAAAAAAACACTAGAATAAGCAACCGGTACCTGAAGACATAGGCACAAAGCTTTTACCTGCATAAAAAAAGAAGAAAAACCAGAATCAGGGAGAATCAGGACCAGCATTCTGGGAGGTCAGCCACCCTCGACTCTCTTTGGCAGCGGTGCCAAGCGACAGCAGTGATATATAACTGAGGGGGGCTGCATAGCTGTCAACTTTTTCCTTTTTTTAAGGGAAATTCCTTTATTCCGAATAGGATTCCTCGCAAGAAAAGGGAAAAGTTGACAGCTATGGGGGGCTGCCACTGTTATGTCAGGGGCATTGTGGGAAATTAAAATACAGGGATCAGCAGCAGGGATCAGCACTAGGCCCTGACTGGTACCCAAGGATGTCAAAATGTGGGGGGGACGACTCCAAAATATGACAATGTGGATCCCTGAGAGTGACGGTTAAAACGAACTTATAGTAGCCTGTAGCTTTGAGAAATTGCTGAGAATTTTCCTTTGCAAGCAGCCGCCCCCCTCCCATGGGGCAGAGAGAAGCTAAATCTCTTATTGCGAGAACACAAGCAGCTATACAACGCAGGTTCACAGCACTCAATACAAAGCACAATACAGTGGTACCTCGGGTTAAGTACTTAATTCGTTCTGGAGGTCCGTTCTTAACCTGAAATTGTTCTTAACCTGAAGCACCACTTTAGCTAATGGGGCCTCCTGCTGCTGCCACGCCGCCAGAGCCCGATTTCTGTCCTCAACCTGAAGCAAAGTTCTTAACCTGAAGCACTATTTCTAGGTTAGAGTGTGTAACCTGAAGCTTATGTAACCTGAAGCGTATGTTACCCGAGGTACCACTGTAGCTCTTGCAGCAAAATGTATCCATGAGAAGGCCACGCATGTTGACTGTAATCGTACTTAAAGCTATGTCAGCAATACAACTGATTTGTATGCATGGATGCTTATGCCAGAAGCGCAGGCACAAAAATGAAATACATCTAAAAGAGAACAAACACAAAATAGGCCAAATACTGTAGGTTGGCAGCATTACTATTATCAACATTATTATTTTTAAAAAAATAAACATTCTGGCCAAATGGTAAAATTGCAGCACGCGCGTTACAAAAGAACGTTCATTTTTCTGACAAGCTTCAAATTGGTGTAAATGGTTCCCCCCCTTCCCGTTTTATCCTTACAACAGCCCTGTGAGGTAGGCTAGGCTAAGAGACAGTAACCAGCCAAAGGTCACCCCAGGGAGCGGCATAGCTGAGTCCACAGTCTGTTGCGGGTTTTAAATGTGGAAGGGGAGAACCGCCTTGTACACCACCTTGGGGGGGGGGGAGCAGTGGGCTAAAAATAATGCAATAAGCAAAACAAACTGATAAAATAGTGTTGCATTATTGTTCTCCAGAAAGGGCACTTTTTCGCTAGCTAGAGCACAAATAAAGTGGGACGAAAAAGTAGACTGGGGTCTTTGGAAATCGACAGGACATGGACCGAGTATCATCATAATCATTTATTTTATTTCCATCCCACAAGCAGCATCCTCTTTTTGTGTGTGTTTTGTTTCTCCCCCCTCCCCTATTAGGTTTTATTGTAATTTTACTGGTGTTAGCCACCCTGAGCCCGGCTCTGGCCGGGGAGGGCGGGGTATAAATTTATTATTATTATTATTGTTATTGTTATTATATTTTATTTCTAAATACTCCTCCGCAACAGCCCAGTGAGGTAGGCAAAACTGAGCAGGAGCCAGTGGCCCAAGGTCACCCCAGTGAGCTTCAAGGCAGAGTGTCAGAATCTGAACCCAGGTCTCTAACCACGACACCACGCTGGGAGCGAAGAGGCGCCTTCGCCCCGAAACTTTTGCAGGCGCCAAGAGTAGCTAACAGGAGTGAAAGCTGGCGTGGCGTCTCACCGCCCAGATTACCTTCCGGGGCGCAAATCACAACGAACGCGCCAGAAGGATAAAAAGCAGAGTTAGGGGCGCTTCGGGACTTGGAGGGTCTCCCGTCGCTGTCTCACTCCTACATTCCCTTTTCTAAATGAATCGCTCCCGCCCCACAACTCTCACCTTTTCAATGCACCAAGATCGCTTCCCTCTTCCTTCGTGTTTATGCAGCGGACCTTAAATGCAAAACTAAACCGGGGAAGGAGGCGCCACTGGTGTGTTTTTTTTTTTATTCTTCCTCCTCGGTTTGATTATCTTTCCTAGGAAAGAAACGCTCTCTCAATTTAACCCTTTTAAACACTTGCATATGCAAACGCACCAACCCATAGCTGTCAACTTACAGATTTGAAAATAAGGGACCAGCAGCCTCGAAAATAAGGGATCAGCAGCCAAAATAAGGGATTTTGCTTAGCTTATATTGTACATAAATCCGGCACTGATGGAGCCAGGCTGCTTTGGCTGCCACTGACTGTGTTTTGCAGGGGGTTGGACTAGATGATCCTAAGGGTCTACAATTCCCACCAAAGAAGAGGGGCAGACAAAACTGATGAACGACGTCGAGACGGCAAAGCTTACAAGGCAGAATTAGAAACCAGGAAGAGGACCTCTTTAATAAAGAATGGGGAAAGTTTATAATTTAGTTGAAAAGCTATTGTCAAGAGTTACATACATTGGTAGGATTGACAGAAAACTTGTAGTAAAAATTTGAACTATGGATGGACAAATGATTTATAAAAATAGAGTTATGAAAGGGATGCAGAGGGGGAAATCACTACATGAAGATGCTGCACTGGTTGGAGGGGATGCTAAGCAGCACATCGGGGCTGCCGTTGTCCGGGCGCAAGGAGTTCCATCGGTCCTTCCCTGCCCAAGAGGGAGGGAGGGAGACTCTCGCCCACGCCACCCAGGGAAAGGGGCTGCCTGCCCGCCTGCCGCCACCCGTCTCCTCACTACGCACCCCTGAGGGGGAAAAGGGAGAGATGGAGATGCGGCAGCTCGTGCGTGCGCGCGCTCTCTCTCTCGGCGGAGGACCCCGAGCCGCTGCTTCCCTCCCGAGCCGGGCGAGCATGAAACCCGGGAAATTTAAGGGACATCATCAATAAGGGACAGCAGTGAGACACGGCGCTGGGATAAGGGAGTTTCCCGCCAAATATGGGACGGTTGACAGCTATGATGCACACACACACACAATGTGGTTTTTTGCAGCATGCTCATTCATTACAAGACTTTCAGAAAGAATTTAAAAATAAAAATAAAAAACATTCCCCAAGCATTTGATAATTGAAAGAGGCTGTTGCTGTCTGGCAAGTTTGAAATTATTCTCTATGGTATGTATGGGACTTGCCATTCTTCTTCTTCTTCTTCTTCTTCTTCTTCTTCTTCTTCTTCTTCTTCTTCTTCTGTTTTATTGAATTTGTTAGTCACTTTATCAAGTGATTCATAGCCTTTTTGTGAAGACCATACAATGTCCAGACTCTTTATACTGTATTTACTTTCCTAAACATATAAGTGAGAAGAATATATTTATAATCTCATGGGCAGGAGCTGGGACCAAAAAACAGGAGCTCACCCCATCGCGGGGATTTGAACCGCCGACCTTCTGATCAGCAAGCCCTAGGCTCAATAGGACATCCCTATTTTCATCAGAGAAATGTTGGAGGGTATATTGAAGTCTTATTCGACTTATAAACAAAACTGTATTGAGACTTGCACCAGACTTTTACCTTACTCAGGTCCTACAGTTTCTTATGAAAGGTTTCTCTCTGTTCCTTATAGAGAGCTCCTGCGCAGGTTTCTCACCATTAGCATTTAGGGATCTTCCTCTGTCTGTTTCACTTCAGACAGATCACACTGACACAACACTGCCATCGGCAGCATCCAGAGAAGCCTCTCTCAGCAGCCCTTCTCTCCATCACACACACAGAGAGAGAAATCAGAAAGGCAGTTAAAAAACGACAGTTATTGGAATAACAGTCACAACCGAATGGAATGCCTCTCTCATGTGACTCATAGTCAGCCAATCATATGAGAGCTACTGCCAGGGGGCGGGGGAACCATGTTAAAAGTGCACAGTGATTTAACATAAGCAAACATTTCCATTTCAGGAAATTAAATCATTATCCTTAACAATCCCCACATACATTAAAACTAAGAAGAAAGAGAAATACATTTTACAAATCTCACCCACATTTAAAAGACTACATATGAGAAAAAGGCCCAAAGCCTGGTGTGTGGGTGTATGTATGATGGTGCCAAGTGAGCCTCTCTGGGGAAAGCATTCCAAAAGTGGGGAGCCACCACAGAAAAGTCTTGTTCTGTTCATGCCCAGAGGTTATGAAGAGCTGTGTTTTTCGAATGGCTTTGGGCCTTTTCGGACTGGTGGGTTTTGTGTGGTTGTGTTCTGCAACCCATGCTTGACCTAGGCCACATTCACACCATACATTTATCGTGCCTTGATACCACTTTAAACAGTCACGGCTCCCCCTAAAGAGTTTGGGGATCTGCAGTTTATTAAGGGTGCTGAGAGATGTTAGGAGACCCCACTGCTTCCCTCACAGAGCTAGATTTCCTAGAGTGGTTCAACAAAATTTCCCTCTTTACAGGGACCACTGTGATCTGCGGGAGACCCTCTCTTGCAGCTTCCAAAGATCTCAGAAGCCCACTCTGAAGTAACTCAGAACAGGGCTTTTAGTGTGGCTACTACCCGTTCTGTGAAATAGCGTCCTTGTCAACAGACACCTGCTATCTGCACTTTCCAAAAACCGTTTTTGGTTCCTACAGGCTTTCTCAGCTGGATAAATGGGTCTTTTCATAGAATCATAGAAATGGAAGGGATCCCAAGGGTCATCTAGTCCAACCCCCTGCAATGCAGGAATTTCAAGTGTCACAAGTATCTGTGTTTTAGTGGTTTTTTGAAATGAATCGGCTGTTTTTGTGTTTTTAACTGTTTTCAAGTTATCTTATTTGCAAATCGCCTTGAGGCGGTGGTTTAGAATAGTAGTAGTAGTAGTAGTAGTAGTAGTAGTAGTAATACACATTTTTGGACATACTGTTTTGTTAGAGAACTGCACTGCAAAATTTAGAGAAGTGCAGATTTTGAAATATGTTTTCTGTGTTTCGTATGCCAGTGGGGTAGCTTCACCTTTAAGTATAAATTGAATCAGATGTCTCCTGTATCTCTAGCTGTATGCAAGGTCTGGGATCGGAAGTCACCTGCCTCCGTGTGTGCCAGTCACTGGGGAAGAGAAGGGAGAGTGAGCCCCTGCGCATGTCCCGCCTTTGAGCTTCCTGTTGGCCTCTGGCTGGAACCAGGAAGTTGGACTCGATTGGCTTTTGGCCCGATCTTGCAAGGCTCCTCTGACGTTCTTAGAAGAGGAGACCGAAAGGAGACCATGTCACCCACAGCTGGCCTTTTTTCTAAACTAGCCAAGTCCCAAATGCTGCAACCTTTCCTCAGAAACCTTTCCACACCATCCCCTGGATCACTCTTGTGCCAACTGAGCATTCACCTTGGTCCTCACTGAGTGTATCCCTCCCAGCAATTTCCCTCTGCCAAACATTTGTTACATTTTATTTTTTTACAAAAAATATTTATATTTATTTCTAGAACCGTAACAGCAATGCGAACAAAACAATTATCCTGGCAAATATGATACCCCATTTTGGCGGTCGTTTTGGCCACCGAAAACCCTTGGAGAGTGAATTCTCTCTTAGCCAGCAGGATCAACACACAGTGTTGGAAAGAACTAAAGGAAATGCAACGTATTCTCTTCTGCATCGTCTCTAGCTAGTGCGGCAACTCAGTGTGGACGGGTCGAAGGGGCAGGGTCTGGAAATAGTTAAGATGGCTTTTCCTGGGTGGTGTCCTGAATCATGGATTGGGGGTGGGAGGGATGCCTTCTCCTATTGATCTCTTAAAAGTTTCACCCAGAAGAGGCCCCAAGTCTGAAATCTGGAGCATCTTCTTTGCAATGAAAAGGTCCCAGGTATAATCTCCCTACAAAGCTGGGAATGTCTGCCACTGGAAACCCTGGAGAGCCTGTGTCGATCAGTGTAGCCAATAACAAACAAGGTGGAACAAACCTCTGCTATTAGGCAACTTCCCAAGTTTCCTATCAGTGCTATGGATTAAGTTATTTTAAACCTAAGCAAAGGCCGTACAGTAGCTCAGTGGTTCAAGCATCTGATTGCATACAGAAGGTCCCAGGTTCAGATCTCTGTCTCCAGGTTAAGACTGAGATATGCTCCTTGCCTGAAATCCTGGAGAGAGGCTGCCAGTCCGTGTGGGCATAGCCAAGCTATACGGACCAGTAGCCTGACTCAGACAGGTTCATATGTCCCAAGGGTCTCATGTTCTTTTTCCTGGTAATCCTCAGCCAATTCCCCCCACCTATTTTGCTTGCATACTGCAATGGTCTCCTCCATTGCGGCAAGGAGGCATTTCAGGCCAACGCGGCGGCGCTTTCCCCGTGATCCGAGCGTGCGCACGGGTCCTCCGCCACGTGGACCCGCCTGTGTCTGCTGAGGCTGAACCGCTGCCGGAACCTCTTGCCGCACTGGGGGCACTGGTACGGCTTCTCCTCCGTGTGCGTCTTCTGGTGGCGGTTGCAGTCCGAGCTGCAGGCGAAGGTCTTCCCGCACTGGGAGCACACGTATGGCTTCTCGCCGGTGTGGATGCGCCGGTGCGCGGCCAGCCCCGATCTGTAGAGGAAACACTTCCCGCAGTCCAAGCACCGGTGTCGCTTCCCTCTCTTGCACATCTGACTGTACTTTGCGGAGGAGGAGCTGTGCGCAAAGCTTTTTCCGTAAGCGCCGTGCAGGTTTTGCCGCTTGCCAACAGAGGGTCTCTGCTGGACGGCAAGTCCTCCGAGGTCCATGTGGCCTTCTCTGGAAGGAAGAGGCCCACCTGCCCTCTCTTCCGGGTGGGTTTCCTGCTGGGATTCCGCTTTGGGCTGACTCTTAGAAACATTGGCCTGCCCATGGCCCGGGTCTTCCGGGCAGGCTGTCGTCGCCCCGCGTGGCTGTGCTTTTCCTGAATCTTCCGGCGCATGCTTTCCCCCCACATCTACAGTCAACCATCCTTGACCACCTGGAGAAACGAGAAAACCCCAATATCACTTACTCCCAGGACTTCAGGGGGTGGTGGGAAAGGAAAAGGAAAAGCAAGGAACGAAGGTGGTTAGGAGGAGGACAGGACAACAGGAACTTCCCATCCCCACATATGAAAACCAGTAT
Organism: Podarcis pityusensis; assembly: GCF_964106645.2. Classification (NCBI taxonomy): domain Eukaryota; kingdom Metazoa; phylum Chordata; class Lepidosauria; order Squamata; family Lacertidae; genus Podarcis; species Podarcis pityusensis. Next base: position 119,600,662 of record NC_138029.1, read on the forward strand.
CCGACGTAGCAGGTTGTGGGACTCTCTGGCCTTCCAGATGTTGCTGAACCACAAAGCGTATCATCCCAGGCCATGGACTCAGTCTAGAAACAGGAAGCTTTTAATTAACAATGAAGAGAACACAGGCTTGAATGGGATTGTCTTGTGTGCATACATGATAGAAGGATTTTCTCCATGGGCATGTGGAATCTGTGGCTTTCCACAATTGGGTTTACAATTCCAGCCCCAAAGAGATCACTGGTGATGCTGATGGGAGTTGTAGTTCAACGACATCTGGAAGGCCAAAATCTCCCCACTTCTGTAGTGAAGAAACAGCTCTGCTGTGTGATATCAATGAAACTTTTGCAGAAAGCAATGAGGACTTCTGGGAGAAAACTACACGAGTTTAGATGCGCCAGGAACTCTAATTATGGTTGGTTTTAGCTAAAGAGGCTGGGGGAGAAATATAATCATGTTCAAATTAGAATCCATCTAATTTGCCTGTTCCAAAACAATACATGAACACAGCCACCCTTCGAAGTTTGCACTTCTGAGAGCCTTGCAATGCTGTTCTGCAGCCCCAAGATGCATACAAAAAATACATATACTAGGATAAAGTGTACACACAACACTGCACACTTTAGTGAAGATAATGCACACAAATGCTTTATGTTAGGCAATATTTGTTTTGCGAAAACATGTACATGTTCCCTTTACAGAAGGGAAGGAGCCACAGTCAGAGAAGAAGTCAGGGAGCACACCAGAACCTGGCCCCCCAGAGGCTGTGTCACTCCTTACCCAACAGGCTGGCTTCTTCTCCATTGTCGTCTTCCTGCTTGGTCTCCATGGATGGTGGCACCTGGCTTGCCTCAAAGGAACTCCCAGCTGCATTCTCAAATGGTACCTGCACCGGCAAAAGGGAATTCTTTCAGGGGAGAGTGGGGTTGGTGGTGCAGCCACCAGCAGATGGGCTAACCATTTAGCACTGGCAGCCAGGGCCTTCTCAGTGGTGGCTCCATTCTACTTGTGGAATGCCCTCCCTAGCAGAGTGCATCACTGCTAAAATCCAGGAGGAAATTTTATTCTGCCCCCCTGCCATCCATGATTTTATTAGCCATGAGTATTTGCCACTCTTTTTAAAATGCCTTTTTTGATGTCCTTTGTGTCTTTCAAATATATTTATTTATTCTGGGTTTTTTAAATCCTTTTGGAAGGAAGGGTGTGTGTGTGTGTGTGTGTGTGTGTGTGTGTGTGTGTGTAAACACTATCTGCCAAGTTGAACAACCCCAGTCACTGGAAGAAGAGACAAAGAAAATGACTAATTAGTTAGAATCATAGAACTGTTCAAGCCCCTTGTGGTGGTATTCTGCATAGCTGTCAACTTTTCCTTTTTTTAAAGGGAAATTTCCTTATTCTGAATAGGATTCCTCGCAAGAAAAGGGAGAAGTTGACAGCTATGTGCAGTAGCTGCCGGTTATGGGGAGTCTTCAAGGGCAGCCCCACAAAGAGTGCACTAAAGTAGTCTAACTGGAGGGAACATGTCCAGGGCCATGGAGAATTCTGGCATAGTTACGTCAGTCCAAGAAATACATACTTCAATGCAGCTTACCATTCATTTTTTCCTCCCCACCCCCTACATTGGGAATTCAACCTATGTCCCATCACTTAACCTACAGCCAAGTACCAGGAAAACACCTTTACCTGCTGCTCACATCTCTCAGCCTCTCGTTGCATCTGCAGGATATCCTCGGCCAGGGCCACCGCCTGGGCACAGGTCTCTGGGCCGCAATTCCTCACCCTGCTCTGCATCTCGGGCGGCAAGATGGCCAGGAACTGCTCCAGGATCAGCAGCTCCAGGATCTGCTCCTTCGAGAGCCTCTCCACCTTCAGCCACCCCCGGCACAGATCCTGGAGATGGCCGTAGGCCCCTCGGGGTCCCTCGGCTTCCTGGTAGCAGAACCGCCTGAAGCGTTGGCGCCGCTCTTCCCTGCTCATGGCGTCCCCTCTCAAGATGGCAACCTTCACTTTCCCATAATCCTCTCTGTCTCCAGCCTCCAAGCTGTTGAAGGCCCGCTTGGCTTCCCCACTGAGGGCTGGCCAGAGTTGGGCCGCCCACTCTTCCCTGGGCCACCGGCAGGCTTTGGCCACTTGCTCAAAGGAGGCCAGGAAGCCCTTCGTGTCCACCCAGGGCGAGGGCTCATCTGGCAACAGTGGGGCCCCCCAGTCCGAGTGGGGAGACTCCATTTTCCTCAGGAACTCCTGCCATTGGGCTTCCCAATGTTGTAACAGGCCCTCATGCTGCTCTTGTTTAACTTGGTCGAGAGGTATCCTTTGCACAAATTCTGTGATACTCCCAGCCTTGTTTTCATGGAGGACTTTTCCTTCCCACTGTGATCCCAGCCCTCGTGTGAGGCCTGCTGGGTCTTGCACCTCCATTTTGTTTTCTGAGTGGCCGTCTCAGTTGGCGTAGAAAATGCTAGAATCCACAGGGGGAGACGCAGTCTTCGAAACAGGCACCGTCTAGGGAAGAAAGATGTAAAGAGAGGGAAAGAAATGGATTTTATATCCCTTTATTTATTTCCCCCCCAATACTTATTGCTTTTTTGTAACAACAACAAATAAAACAAATACTCTTACATTCAAAAATTTGTACGTCTTCTTATTTATCCTGCGCCTTATTGCACCCAGACTTCCTTCCATCCCTTCAATGCTTTTCATGTCTCAAATCTTTTCTTACAGTTTCTTATTTACACGCCATCCACATCAGAAGATTTATATTAATCCTGCTACAGTTTTTAAATTCTTGCAATTACTCTGTATATATTCAACAAATTTACTCCAATCCTTTTCGAACTTTGCTTCTTTTTGGTTCTGAATCTTATAAGTCAATTTCGCCAATTCTATGTATTCAAACATTTTTGTCTGCCATTCCATTAAAGTTGGGATTTCTTGGGAATTTTACATCCCTTTAAAGGGCCGCACCATGCGTTTAAAGCATAGGAAGTGCGTATTTACAGCACGAGAAATCATGGGAACTGTAGTTTGCTAAGGGTTTTGGGAATGCAAGCTCTGAGACGAGGAAACTGCAGTTCCCAGGATGTCATGTGCTTTACATGTACGTTGAATGGTGCTTTAAAGGTATACAGTGAATCTGCTTACTGCTTTGCCATAAAAAAGTCACATGGGGTCTGCAACACCCTACTCCTGTTTTAGGGTGCCGAGCCAGCCATGCCCTTCACCATGGGACTCCATTCCATTTCTGCCCACCCCAACAGACACTCCCAACTCCAGGGCTGCTGAGTACCCTCCATCCTCACAAGGCTGCGGTTGGTTTGCAATGTCCCCTCAGTGGCTGGTTGTACTTTGTGTGCTTCGGTGGATGTTATTTAATTCCTTCATCCAACAAGATTCCTAAACCAAGGTTTGAGGTCTTGAGGACGTGTTGCAAAACAAATGGAAGCAGAATAAACCCACCACCGAGTCACTATTGTTGTGTCAAGAATGTTGTGAACAGCACTGAGATCTATGGATGTAATTTATATGGTGATTTTGTGTTGTAACTGCCCTGAGACCTGCGGGTTTATGGCTGTATACAAAGTTAGTTGATAGATAGATAGATAGATAGATAGATAGATAGATAATGTGGATGTTGTATGGTATACAAATTTAATAAGAATAAGAATATATTGCAGAACATGCCAGCAATAAGAGACCATTATGGCAAAAGGTTTGCTATTTTGGAGAAAAGGGCTTGCTGTGCAAGACCATACCCTCCAACATTTCTCCGATGAAAATAGGGACGTTCCATTCCATGATGATAATTTTACTATTTATACCCCACACATCTGACTGGGATGCCAAAGCCACTCTGGGCAGCTTTTAACACACATAAAAACATAATAAACATTAAACATTTTTTTTTTAAAAAAACTTCCCTATACTGTACAGGATTGCCTTCTGAGGGCTCCGGGGTCAGATAACTCCATACCCTCCAAAATCTCTCCAATGAAAATAGGGACCTCCTAAGGAAAAGTGGGACACCCTGGAATCAAATCAGAAACTTCTCAAAAATCAGGGGCATCCCTGGAAAACAGGGGCACTTGGAGGGTCTGCAAGACCAACCCATCAACGATGACATTGCTCAGTCCGAATTTGCCCCACTCCCAAACAGCGACCATATGGAAGCCCCCTAAGTGGGGCAACTTCCTTTTGCAACTTTGGGGAAAGCCTCTATAGCTTGGGCTCTGCGTGGGTTCAGTCCCCAAGAGGGCTGGGGAAAGTCCCCTCAAACCCAGGAAAGCTGCAAAGATGATGGATTTTTCGGAGCTAGCCGACCTAACCGGAAGAGTCCGCGACCAGAAGGAGGAGGAGTATCAGGAAGATTGGATTAAATTCAATGATTATTTAGTTAAATATGTTAAGTTAAATTAATTGGAAATAGCTTGTAGATGCTTAATTGGCTCAGGATTTTACTTAAGTTAAGTGATGAATTAATATGTTTAATTTCAAAAGGAAAAGATCTAAGGATGTTAATCTTCAAGTTAAACTTTATAAGAATTGTGATTTGGAAAACCGTTAAAAGGACATGCAATGAAATCCAACCAAGGGGAAGCGAGGAAGTCATTTGACAATATTAATATGTGTAATTTTTTAATAAGGTCATGAATTTTGTTTGTTTGTTTTATGTGTTTGTTTGTTTATAATTTTGTGGAAACCAATACACTCGTTTGAAAAAAAATAAAAATTAAAACCCAGGAGAGCTGCTTGCTGCCAGCCCGTGCAGACAATCTTTAGCTAGATGGACCAGTCAAGATAAAGACTCTTATCTGTCACAGGTTATCTGGACAGGTTTCCCTCAAGAGCTGACCTGGGCTTGCAGAATAAGAGCCTCTCCTGCAATCCCTGCACAGGTTTACTCCCAGGTAAACCCCACGGAAGTCGGCCGCGGCTTGACCAGTGCGATTGCAGCCTGCGATCTCCCTCTGAGGCTGCACTTGTCCCTCTCAGATGCATCTTCGCCCCTTCCACCCTTTTTTGCACGCTCACCTCGGCACGCCTTGCTTTTCTTGTACCCGGATCCTGCTCTCTGCCTCCGATGCAGGGAAGCTCAAAGCAATTTCATGCAAGGAGGTGCGGGGGGCGGGGGAGATTTTCGGTGCTGTTTAAAAAAAAAAAATTGGACACGCCCCTCACACTGACGTCACCCCCCTCCGCGCACTTCCATTTCTCTGTGCTCTCTAGGAATAAGGGGAAGTCTTTCTCATTTTAACCCCGTGCTTTCCGGAGAAGAGTGCCTGACCTTAGGAAAGGCTTTGTTTTTTGCTTTTACTGAAAATCTATCAGAAATGCAAATTATTATTTTTTTAAAAAAGAAAAGAAAAAGAAAGGCTCCTACGTGATCCAGCAAGAGAGGTTTTGCCTGTTGCCTGATGGGTTGTGTGTATGTGTTTTGAAAGCTATTTTTATTAAAGCTTGAAAAACAAAGAAAAAATGTACAGAAACCAACCTCAAAAATAAAGCACGTTTTTAACATGAAAACTAAAAGGTGCAGAAAGATGTTAGGAGGCCCCTCCTGGAGCAACGGTTCCCAGCATTCCCTGGGGAGAGGGATCAATTGTTAAGCCGCCCTGGGAACTGTAGCGCCATGAGGGGGGGTGTCCTAACAACTCCCAGCATCCTTAAGAAACTACAGTTCCCATGATACAATGAAGGAAGCCATCACTGTTTAATGTGGTATGAGACTGCTTTCACTGTATCCTGTAGGCTGGCCTAGATGGGCCTTTGACCCAGCAGAGCTCTGCTTATGCTTTGATGTTCTTCTGCTACTGAACTTAGGCCCAGCCCAGTACCACCACTTCCCTAACACCCCAGCTCACCCTGCTACGCTTGTAATAAAAGCTTTTTTAAAAAGGTAAAGGACTCCTGGACGGTTAAGTCCAGTCAAAGGTGACTCTAGGGTTGTGGCGCTCATCTCGCTTTCAGGCCGAGGGAGCCGGCATTTGTCCACAGACAGCTTTTTGGGTCATGTGGGCAGAAGGACTAAACTGCTTCTGGCGCAAGGGGACTCCATGGCGGAAACCAGAGCACACAGGAACGCTGTTTCCCTTCCCACCACAGCAGTACCTATTTATCTGCTTGCACTGGTGTGCTTTCGAACTGCTAGGTTGGCAGGAGCTGAGACCGAGCAACGGGAGCTCACCCCGTCGCAGGGATTCAAACCGCAGACCTTCTGATCGGCAAGCCCAAGAGGCTCTGTGGTTTAGACCACAGCGCCACTGGTGCTCACTGCATGCTCCTTTGTGCTGATCCCCTTCCCTCATTGATGGAGAACTGGAAATTCCAATTGTTGCGGGACTCCGACCACCATCATCCCTGACCGTTCGCCATTCTGGCTGGGAGATGATGGGAGTTGGAGTCCCACAGCAGCCAGAGACCCACTGCAGGTTTGTTGCTGTAAAGCTCTTGCGTGTGTGCCCTGATGCACGTCAGAAATCACGTCAGCCAGCAGCATGGAAGTGTAGAATTGTGGACTTGAAAGGGATCTAGTCCATGGGTAGGCAAACTAAGACCCGGGGGCCGGATCTGGCCCAATCGCCTTCTAAATCTGGCCCACGGATGGTCTGGGAATCAGCATGTTTTTACATGAGTAGAATGTGTGCTTTTATTTAAAATGCACCTCTGGGTTATTTGTGGGGCATAGGAATTTGTTCATTTTTTTTCCAAAATATAGTTGGCCCTCCACAAGGTCTGAGGGACAGTGGACAGGCCCCCTGCTGAAAAAGTTTGCTGACCCCTGATCTAGTCCAACCCCCTGCAATTCAGCTGTCCCATGCAGGGATTGAACTTGCAACCTTGTGTTCTCTCGTAGCTCTGCTTGGAGATGCTGGGCTGAACATGGAAGCTTCAGAGGGCCAAACAGATGCTCTACCCCAAGGGAGCGCCATTAGAGCTTTCCCAGGGTGAGCTCACCTTCGGTTGCTAAAAGTCCTCACGGTTGACCACAAAGGGGCTTCAGGAACATGACTTGAGATGGTAGTACTGGTGGCCAACTTGTCTTGTTTCACCCTTTCCCCCAGTAGAGCGCGTGAGACCGTTGCACGCGAGATCCTGGGTTCGAATCCCCGCTTGGCCGCAGCGAAGCTCACCGACGACTGACTTCTGGCCTAACCTGACCTCACAGGGTTGTCATGAGGATAATATTGGGGAGAGAGTCATGTATGCCACCTTGAGAATCTTAAGGGATGCAACCGGAATAAATGGAACAAAAAAATAATGGGATCGGTAAATAATGGGGGATTGATGGCAATAATAAACAAATAAATAAAAATCCCTCCCTCTAGCTGTTCACCCCATGAGAAATCAGATAAGCCCCCCCCCAACCTAAACTAAAACAACAACAAAAACACGGCGGGATTGCGGATCTTTATTATTTCTTTATTGCATTTGAGTCCAACATTTTCCTCCAAGGAGCTCAAGGCGACACACATGGTTCTCCCCTTGTTATTTTACTCCCCACAACAACCCTGTGAGGTAGGTTAGGCTAAGAGGAAGTGACTGGCCCAAGGTCACCCCTTGAGCTTTGTGGCTGGGTAGGGATTTGAACCCAAGTCTCTCGGTTCCTATTCCGACACTCTAACCGCTACACCACACTGTCTCTTCTCACTGTTAGACCCCAAGTGCTTGGAAGTATCGTAGATATCATAGTTATCTTGTGCCAAATTTGATGAAATGCAAAGCTCTGCAGTAACTGTAGGTCATATGTGAGGAACCGCTGGTCCTCCAGATGTTGCTGGACTACGACTCCCATCAGCCATACCCACTGGCAATGCTTGCTGGGGCTCATGGGAGTTGTAGTTCAGCAGGAACAAAAAGGAGCCAAAAGGTTCCCTATGCCTGCTGTAGTTCGAAGTAGCCCACCAGCCTCCCCGCTAAACTCATTCCGGCTTCCTTTCCAGCAATTAAGACTTGTGGGCAGTGCTGGCAGAGTAGGCCAAGTTGAAATGAGAAGTCTTTTACCACACTGATGGGGCTTGAACTTGTTTTTATATGTGGGGAAGTTAATCTGCAGAAAAGGTAAAGGGGAAATTTCCACCTCATAAGGGGAGAACAAGTCTGCTTTACCCTTTACTTCAATAAAGAAAGGCCGCTTACCAGGGATGTTGTAGCAGCTGACATGACAAGCTCGGAAGTCAATCCCTACTCACGTTTTATACGTAAGGGACACAGAGAACAGAAGGGCCCGTCAAGTCCAGCATCCTGTCCTCACAGTGGCTGACCAGAGGCCTGCGGGAAGCCCGAAAACAGGACCCAAGCCCAAACACACACTCCCCATCTGAGCTTTTCAACAACTGGCATTCAGAAGCATTTAGCTGTGGAGGTAGCCAACCTGGCTAGCAGCCATCAAGAGCCCTCTCCTCCTCCACGAATTTGCCTAATCCTCTTTGAAAGCCATCCGAGTTGGTAGCCACCACTGCCTCCAGTGGCAAGGGGTTCCACAGTTTAATCGTGCGCTGAGAAATTAAACCTCACACAGTGTGAGGCCCTTGATCACCCCCTAAGGAAACTCTCTGTGTTTTTGGTCGTTGGGCGGGATGCGACAGCCCTGGGAATCTAAGTCTGGGAGAGAGGAGTGCTTACGATGACCTAAGACTGCCCTTCCTCTTCCACACCCCGAAGGACACGCAACCAGCCGCGAGACGTCTACCGAAAGTCGAAATTTATTGTGAGAAATAAGTGCTAATGATCTGCTCCCGGACATCCACCCCGCGGGGGTCTTGCTCCACCAGGCTGTCGGTTTCCAGGTAGGGAGGCACGGGGACCTCGGTGTCCACCCCTTGTCCGCCATTGATAATGGGCAACTGGCGCCGGAGGGCCATGTTGTGCAGCATGGCGCACACCACAAACACCTTGGCCACCTTCTCCGGGCGAAGCATGAGCCGCCCGCCGGTGGAGTGGAGGCAGCGGAAGCGCATCTTGAGCTGCCCAAAGGCCTGCTCCACCACCATCCGCGTCGCCTCGTGCGTGGCGTTGTAGCGGGCCACGGGCTCCGGGCCGTCGTCGGGGTGCGGCGTCATGAGGAAAGGGCGCAAGGGGTAGCCGCTGTCGCCTGCGGAGGAGAGGAGGGAGCAAGGTGAGCGTGAAAGGCACCGGAGGCAACTTGAACAAAATATTTCCCCTCCCCACACTTCCCCCCGCTCCCTGGAGGGCACGTTCCTCTGCCACACACAACTGGGCACAGGCCTCCCCCTCTTACACACCCTTGCCCATGTTCGATAATAAATAATAATAATAATTAATACCCCACCCATCTGGCTGGGTTTCCCCAGCCACTCTGGGCGGCTTCCAACAAAATATTAAAATACAGTGGTTCCTCGGGTTACATATGCTTCAGGTTACAGACTCTGCTAACCCAGAAATAGTACCTCGGGTTAAGAGCTTTGCTTCAGGATGAGAACAGAAATCGTCTCCAGCGGTGCGGCGGCAGCAGGAGGACCCATAGGCTAAAGTGGTGCTTCAGGTTAAGAACAATTTCAGGTTAAGAACAGACCTCCAGAACGAATTAAGTTCTTAACCCGAGGTATCACTGTACAATAGTCTGTTAAACATTAAAAGCTTTCCTGAACAGGGCTGCCTTCAGATGTCTTCTAAATGTCTGGTAGTTGTTTTTCTCTTTGACGTCTGGTGGGAGAGCATTCCTGTATACCTGAAGGAGCGTCTCCACCCCCATCGTTCAGCCCAGACACTGAGATCCAGCACCAAGGGCCTAAGGCCAGTTCCCTCATTGCGAGAAGTGAGGTTACAGGGAACCAGACAGAGGGCCTTCCTGGTAGTGGCGCCCGCCCTGTGGAACACCCTCCCTTCAGATGTGAAAGAAATAAGTAGCTATCTTATCTTTAAAAGACATTTGAAGGCAGCCCTGTTTAGGGAAGTTTTTAATATTTAATGCTGTATTGTTTTTAACATTTGATTGGAAGCCATCCAGAGTGGCTGGGGAAACTCAGCCAGATGGGCGGGGTATAAATAAATTACCATTATTATTATCATTATTATTATTATTATTATTCCACAGGACGGGTGCCACCACCAAGAAGGCCCTCTGCCTGGTTCCCTGTAACTTGGCTTCTCGCAGCGAGGGAACCGCCAGAAGGCCCTCAGCGCTGGACCTCAGTGTCCAGGCAGAACGATGGGAGTGGAGACACTCCTTCAGGTCTACTGGGCCGAGGCCGTTTAGGGCTTTAAAGGTCAGCACCAACACTTTGAATTGTGCTCGGAAATGTACTGGGAGCCAATGTAGATCTTTCAAGACCAGTGTTATGTGGTCTCGGCGGCCGCTCCCAGTCACCAGTCTGGATGCCACATTCTGGATTAGTTGTAGTTTCCGGGTCATTTTCAAAGGTAGCCCCACAATGGGGGTGGAGACGCTACTTCAGGTATACTGGGCTGAGGCCGTTTAGGGCTTTAAAGGTCAGCACCAACACTTTGAATTGTGCTCGGAAACGTACCGACCGCTCCCCCACTTCCTCCTTGCCTCGCCAACTGCCCTTTCTGCCTGCCTCTCCCGGGTGCCCAGGTCAGACATGTGCAGAAATGGTGGCAAAAGCTGGGTAGCAAGTCAGGAAAAGAGGGTGGCACCCGGCTGGAGGGGAAGGTGCTGTCCAAGCCAGGTAAGGGAGCAGATAAGGAAGCATGGCAGCAACTTTCAGAAAATATCGGGGGAGCTCAGAAGATGGATGATCCTATTTTTGTATGCCATGACAGCAACAACAGTACTTTATTCACAAAAAAATATGGCGAAATCAGGAGATACCTACTCAAGAGGAGTGGCTGTAAAAACTGACGGAATATGCCAAATTGGCAAATTTAACAATGAAAATTAGAGATTCAGAAGAGGCAGACTATAAGGAGGAGTGGAAACCTTTTTGAGTATTTAAAGAATTATTGGAACCATGTAAAAAAAAAAGGGCAGGTAGGATTTGAATGGAGAACAGCAGTTGAATATTTGCTGGGAGCCCAGCGTGGAAAAGATAAGGTAAACAATAATTATATTACGCAGCAAACTTAAGAAACTATGGGGGGAACCATGGAGATGTGGAGGGGAAGTTGAATGTGAAATGGGTATGTATTGGGAAAGTATGTATTCTTTTGTAAACTTTTGAAATTCAGAAATGCAATTTTAATTAAACCATATATATCGGGGGAGCTTGGCCTGGCTGTGTAGGGAAGCGGCTGGCCAATAGAGGAAGGAAAACATCAACTCGCAGAAAATATTGGGGAAACTCGCCCCACTAAATATTTTACTGGGGGGGTGTCCGAAACAACCAGGGCCCCATAGATTTGCTGCCTATGCACATGTTGTGTGGGTGTCTTAGGCAAAACTTTAAAAATGCAGTATAAACACCCACAACTGGGAAACACTGGCCTGCGAGCGCTCCAATTGGACAACAGCCTTTACCAAAGGTGTCATGGGCTTTGAAGACGCTCTAACTCAGGACAAAAGGGATAAACGTGCCGAGAGGAAGGTACACGGCAAATCCACACTGTGATCAACTTCCGCCCAGAAACCAATGTCCCCACTGTGGAAGGATGTGTGGCTCCAGAATTGGCCTCCACAGTCACTTATGGACTCACTGTTAAGACTGTGTTCATGGAAGACCGGGGTGGCCAACTCCCGAGAGACTGCGATCTACTGTCAAATTTAAAATCTGGCAGTGATCTACCCCCGTTTTTTAGGGGTTCAGGTCAAAGTTGTCGAGTTTTTTTGGAGGGGGGTTAGGGACTTTTTTGCAGCTCTTCTGAGGGAGGAAGGAACAGAAGCAACCACTAACATTATGATCGCTGGCCAGATAACAGCCTCCGTTTCTAAACAGTTGCACAGACATCCGGTGTGGAGACAGAGCAGACAGACGTCCGACATGGTTCGTTCACCTCAGAACCAGCCTCCCCAAACACTCAAATACTCACCCAAGAGCCAACCCTTCCCTTCGGGCCACGACTCCAGGAGCCTCTGCAGCTGGGAGAGCTGGAATATCCGAGCGTCGTGGACGCTGCCGGGGAATTTTGCCAGCACGTGGGTGAAGCACCCTGAGGCGTCGCATGTGGCCTGCACGTTGAGGCTGTGGAAGTTGTGGCAGTTGCGGTAGAGCGCCGGCATGTCGGCCGGCGCGATGATGGGGACGTGGGTGCAGTCCACGATCCCGATGACGTTGGGGAAGCCGGCGATGTCGAAGAAGGCTTCCCGCGTGCGGCGCAGTTCCGAGTCGGTGGTGGGGAAGGTGATGTGCTCGTGGACGTGGCGGAGCATGGCCTCCAGGAAGGCGTCGAGGCAGCGGCTGACCGACGACTGCGACACGCGCAGGTTGTCGCCCGTCATCCGCTGGAAGGACCCGGTGCCCAGCACTTGCAGTGCGATCAGCACCTTCTGCAAGGTGGGGATGTGCCTGCGGCTGGCCGAGGCGCCGTCCAGGTAAGGAGCCAGAAGGGTGCAGAGGTCCTGGATGGCCTGGCGGTCCAGGCGGAAGCGGGTTAAGCACTCCTCGTCGGACACCTGCAGCTCGTGGGTGCGCATCCGGATGAGGCGGGTCCTGCGGGGCGGCCGCCGGCTGTGGATCTCAAGGTTGGCGGCATAGACAAGGTCCAATAGGCCCTCGTCGTCGGAGCTGCCCTCCTCTGGGTACAGGGGGAGGGGGCCGCCTGCCCGGGGCGCCACTTGCCCAAGGTTGCCTGCGGGCAAAGAGGGGGAGGGGGAGAGAGAGAGATCCTGATCACACCAGGGACCAGATTAGGAACTTTTCTATACAGTGGTACCTCGGGTTAAGTACTTAATTCATTCTGGAGGTCCGTTCTTAACCTGAAGCACCACTTTAGCTAATGGAGCCTCCTGCTACCGCCGTGCCGCAGAAGCACGATTTCTGTTCTTATCCTGAAGCAAAGTTCTTAACCTGAAGCACTATTTCTGGGTTAGCGGAGTCTGTAACCTGAAGCGTCTGTAACCTGAAGCGTATGTAACCCGAGGTACCACTGTATGTATATTGTATCACTCTGTCTCTCGAAAAAGAAACATAAGAGAAAAATGGCCGAGAGAAAAATGGCGAAAACAGGGTATTTATTGGGACGGTGTGACTTTTGCAGCTGCTGTTAAAGTTGCAAAACAATGAAGCACATGGACGGAGCAATGGAGGATTTCTGAAACAACGATGCAATATTAGCTCCACCCAAGGCATGAAGGAGAACAGGAACAACTGGGAAAAGACAGGCAACATTTTACAAGGACAGGAAGAAACATCACGGACAGAATAATTGCTACACACAGGAAGAACAAGGATATAGATAATGGGTAGGCAAACTAAGGCCTGGGGGCTGAATCCGGCCCAATCGCCTTGTAAATCTGGCCCGCAGACGGTCCGGGAATCAGCATGTTTTTACATGAGTAGAATGTGTGCTTTTATTTAAAATGCATCTCTGGGTTATTTGTAGGGCATAGTTAACCATTGATTTTTTCCCCCTTCCAAAATATAGTCCAGCCCCCACAGGGTCTGAGGGACAGTGGACCAGCCTCCTGCTGAAAAAGTTTGCTGACCCCTGATATAGATTGAGTTCCTCTTGTACTTCTATAAATCATTTAATGTGTCAACAGTTGCAGTTGTTGTATAAGGGAATATTATTTTGACTGGGATGTAATTGAAAGTATTAAGATTCTGGAACGCAGGAATAAATAAAATAATCAAACTGTCAATTTTAGCACGCGTGGGTCCACCTAAATTATGTAATTTGGCATCTGAATGATTGGTATTTGTAACTTCATTATAATTTGGCATTGTTATAATGGGGCTATGATTGGGTTATTGTAATTGAAAACTAATAAAAATTATTATCAAAAAAAGAAAGGAGGAAAAAAGTAAGAAAACTTTGGGTGGTAGAATCAGAGTTGGAAGGGCCTCTGAGGATCATTTCGTCCAGCGAAATGAATGAACGTGATCAAGTCCAAGCATTTCAAAGGTCTGCTCCCCTCCGTAACACTTAGCTGAACGCTACCCTCTGTCTTCAAGGGCCACGGCATTTGAAAAACCTGAACTGTTCAGCTGAGTTGGTCATCACTATTTGCTGGTAACGTTCTTCCACAATTCCACCCTCTCTTGCTCCCAGCCTAAAGGTAAAGGGACTCCTGACCATTAGGTCCAGTTGTGGCCGACTCTGGGGTTGCGGCGCTCATCTCACTTTATTGGCCGAGGGAGCCGGCGTACAGCTTCTGGGTCATGTGGCCAGCATGACTAAGCCGCTTCTGGCGAACCAAAGCAGCGCACAGAAATGCCGTTTACCTTCCCGCCAGAGTGGTACCTATTTATCTACTTGCTCTTTTGACGTGCTTTCAAACTGCTAGGTTGGCAGGAGCTGGGACCGAGCAACGGGAGCTCACCCCGTCGCGGGGATTTGAACCACCGACCTTCTGATCGGCAAGTCCTAGGCTCTGTGGTTTAACCCACAGTGCCACCTGCGTCCCGCTCCCAGCCTACTTGATCTCAAAACAACAGACACCATCTCAGCTTCCCTACATGGATCAGTCCCCAGGATATCCCTCCAGACGTTGCTGGACTCCCATACCCATCAGCCCCAGCCAGTATGGCCAGGTATGATAGGAATTGTAGTACAATAATCTAAGGAAGGCATTCCTGGCTAATCCTGGCAGTGGTTCTCTGGGGTTTGGGGCATTTCCCCACCACCTGTCACCCTGAGATTCATTTTTTTTAAATACGAAATGGCCAGGAGTGATGGCAAGATTTTACGCAGCATTTTAGGCGGGCGTAGGGGAAACTTTGCTCCTCCAGATGTTGTTGAACGACGGCACTCAACCTCCCTGTCGCTTGCGGAGGGCGATGGGGATGGCAGTTCGGCAACATCTGGGGGCCCCAAATGTTCCCCACCCCCTCTTTTAGGCAAATCCCAAGGGATAGCTCAGTCAGTGGAGCAGGAGACAACTCTTAATCTCAGGGTTGTGGGTTCGAGCCCCATGTTGGACAAAAGATTCCTGCATTGCAGGGGGTTGGATTAGATGACCCGCAGGGTCCCTTCCACGATTCTCAACTGAGCAGCCAGCCCATTTTGACGGAACGGTGGCAATCTGATAAAAGCATTACAGAGGATGCCAGCCCAATGTTGCTTTGCACCGGCCCATCAAGCCTGACTGGCAACCTCTCAGGCAGGAACAGATTGTTCCCAGACGCACTGCTCAAGATCCATTTAGCAGAAAGATCCAGCTTGATACAGGCAATAAACTCGCTCAGCCGCCATGTTCTGCTCTAGGGTCTCTGCTGAGAAGTAGCCATTGATCTTCAGCTCTTTAGAAGCTGATAGGGTGGATACGACTGCCTCAAACAAGCAAAAAAGGTCTCTAGGGTTTCCCCACCCACTTAAAGATGAAACAGAGGCCCCCACATGGAATAAAATATGTCAGCTGCCCCGGAGGCAGCAAGGGTTTCCCTCGGGCAGAAGAGGCATCCCACCTGTTCCAACAGGTGATCTCCCAGGTGCCAAGGATGGAGAACAAAGCAATTTTGCAGGCCTGCCCAATCCCTTTATTCGCGTCTCAAGTGAAGGACTAGGATGACACAAAAATGTGGAAGGGGCTGCAGATCCTTTGGAGGGTAACATCTCGAGAAAAGCTGGAGGAATGTTACCTATCAGGAGAACTTTTGCAATAAGCTCCGAAACTCCCCAGTGGGGCAAATGTTTCGGGCAGAGAGGACAGCCCTGGATGCCATGCACTCTGAATTTTGTTGGAGGGTGGTGGGGTGGAATGAGCCTACGAACCCAAAACAGGTGCGATGACTCAGTAAGCAAATAAGATAACCACGCAAAATGAACTTCTTACCCAAATTGCTGCCCTCTTCCTCATCGGCCTCTTGCTTTGCTTCCCTGAAAAGAGGCTTAGGCGCAGAGTCGGAGGGGGTTTGCTCTGGCTCCGGCTCTGGAGAATCTGCGTTGTCCATTTCGAAGAGACCCAGCACCTGAAAAGCGCACCAAAGATCTTGATCAGGCCCGAAATTGTTGTCCCTGCCTCCCCTCCTCTCCAAGGTTTTCCCCAAGCAATCTGAGACTATGCCTGCGTGAAGCTTACTTCTTCCTCCGCCCTTTTCATGCCTCTCCTGGTTCTGGGAATCAGAAGGGAGCTTCTGGCAGCAGGAGGGGGAGACACCTGTGCCTCTTCACCAGCCTGACCCATCTCTGCCTCTTGGCCTTCCTCCTCTCCTGCTTCAGCTTCTGCCTGACTCTGGACTTCTCTCTGCCACAGACTCTCCCCGCTCACTAAGCCCTGTTCCGACACTTCCTCTTCCCAGTCTTCTCCCTCTGACCACTCATTGTTGCTCAATGATCACACCCCAGGCTCTGAGCCGTCTTCCCTTGGGGGCTCCCCAGCTGATTCTTCCCACCATTCCCCTGCATCCAACCCGTCGGTGACAGACAGAGAGAGGGTTGAGGTGTCGCAGTGCTGTACAACCAGGCAAACCCTGCACCATTAACGAACATTGATCTTAATACAGCCAGACCAAGTCTGGACACCTCCAAAGGACTCAAATCAATAATGGTGTCGTGTCTAGAGTGCATATGCATGGGTTTACCCTCAAAGTGCTTTGCAAGCTTATCACAGCAGGTCTCTGATTAAGTCTTCCTAGCAGAAAGATGCTAAAAATATTCTTGTTTCAACTGAGCTTTTACTGAAGCGTTTTGCATTATTAGTTTATTTGAATGGTTTGTTTCTAACTCACTGAACTCTGTATATTGTTTTATGCAATTCCATTGTTCACCGCTTAGGGATACTTCTTTTTGAGCGAGAGGTATACAAAGTTAATAAATCTGGACTAGGTCATGGACTGCAAGAAGATCAAACCTCTCCATTCTTAAGGAAATCAGCCCTGAGTGCTCACTGGAAGGACAGATCGTGAAGCTGAGGCTCCAATACTTTGGCCACCTCATGAGAAGAGAAGACTCCCTGGAAAAGACCCTGATGCTGGGAAAGATGGAGGGCACAAGGAGAAGGGGACGACAGAGGACAAGATGGTTGGACAGTGTTCTCGAAGCTACCAACATGAGTTTGACCAAACTGCGGGAGGCAGTGGAAGACAGGAGTGCCTGGCGTGCTCTGGTCCAGGGGGTCACAAAGAGTTGGCCACTACTAAACGACTAAACCACAACAACAAAGGTCATCTAATTCCCTCCGCCAAAGCCCCACTGCTCAGTGCAGGATCTGCTGGGCAGGATGCAGTCCCAGCAGACTTTGCATACGCCTGGGTTTAGGCTTTCGTAAACAGACACATTCTTAGCAGTATATAGGGAAATTCTAAAAATGCAAGGAATTTTTGAGTGGAAAGCAGCCTTCGAGATAGCCTAACCCAGCCCCTCTTCAGGGCAGGGCTTTTGCAATTACAGTAGGTGCAGGGAAACCCTTTTCAGCCAGAGGGATGCAGTGCCCTCTTGCCACATGGAAGGGTTTTTCACACAGGGGGGGGAAGTGGGTGGGGCAACCAATGGAAATTTAACACACTGGCTCTCTTATGGGTGCTTTGTGATACCAGTCCTGCATTTGTAAGAAATCAATCTGTTAGTGTGGCAGCACCTACACTGCGGAACTCCCTGCCTCTTGACAACAGGCAGGTGCCTTTGCTGCAGAGCGTAATGCTGGTGGTCAACGAAAGAGGTTAAAAGACTCTCTCAAGGCAAATCTAAAGAAATGTAGTATAAATACTGACAACTGGGAAACACTGGCCTGCGAGCGCTCCAATTGGACAACAGCCTTTACCAAAGGTGTCATGGGCTTTGAAGATGCTCAAACTTAGGAAGAAAGGGAGAAACATGCTAAGAGGCTTGGCAAACTCTCACCATGATCAACTCCCACCCAGAAACCTATGTCCCCACTGTGGAAGGATGTGTGGATCCAGAATTGGCCTCCAGTGTCACTTACAGACTCACTGTTCAAACCGTGTTCATGGGAGACAATCTTACTCGGCTATGAGTGATGGCCAAGGAAGACCTGCTGGAAATGTTTTTGTTTAAACAAGCCTACCCAGATGCTTAGAAAGCTGGTTTGAGTTAAGCTGTTTTTAGTCTATTATTATTATTATTATTAATATACTGCCCTATACCCGCAGATCTCAAGGTGGTTCACAGGACAAATTCAGAATATAAAACTGCAAAGTACACAATCATAACACCCCCTAACACATTTTAAAAGATAAGACTATTGTTAGACTTAAATTACTGTTGTTAATTGTGCTTACCGAAATATCTATCTTTTTTTGTAAACTGCTTTTAGGTTCGTTTGTGGTTCACTGTCAAGTGGTTTATAAATTTTATGAAATAAATAAATAAATTTGGTGTGTTTCTTTTTTTAAAAAACCCCCAATATAGACAGGTTTCCACACACACACACACACACACACACACTCCTCTCTCTATCCTCCATCCAGGCAAAAACGCTCATTGATGTAACACAGCATGAGCAATGAGGCTGTGGCCTGGGCAGGTGGAGTGTGGAGGAGGCAGGTGAAGAAGGGCCTCAGAGGATGACCGCAGAATCCGGGACGGTTTATATGGGGAGAAGCGGTCCTTCAGGTATCGCATCCCTGAGCCGTTTAAGGCTTTATGGGTCAAAAGCAGCACTTTCAATTGGGACCGGAAGCTAATTGGCAGCCAGTAGAGGTAAGGTAAAGGTAAAGAACCCCTGGATGGTTAAGTCCAGTCAAAGGCGACTGTGGGGTTGCGGCACTCATCTCACTTTCAGTCCAAAGACAACTTTCCGAGTCATGCGGCCAGCATGACTAAACCGCTTTGGGCACAACAGATCACTGTGATGGAAGCCAGAGCGCACAGAAACACCGTGTACGTTCCTGCCGGAGCGGTACCTATTTATCTACTTGCACATGTGTGCTTTCAAACTGCTAGGTTGGCAGGAGCTGGGACTGAGCAACGGGAGCTCACCCCGTCGTGGGGATTTGAACCGCCGACCTTCTGATCGGCAAGCCCAAGAGGCTCAGTGATTTAGACCACAGCGCCACCCGCTCTTCCAGCCAGGATCGCTATTCTCCCCAAATGTTTGCTGCTCCCCAAATGCACATTCACGCATGCGCACAGATGCCGATCAGGATGAATCTCTGTCTCACCTGCTGCTCCCTTCTCTCCGCCTCCCTCTGCATCTGCAGGAAATCCTCGGCCAAAGCGGCTGCCTGGGAGCACGTCTCCGGTTCGTGTTCCCTCACCCAGCTCTGGAGGTCTGGCGGCAAGATGGCCAGGAACTGCTCCAGGATCAGCAGCTCCAGGATCTGCTCCTTGGTGTGCCTCTCCGGCTTCAGCCACCGGTGGCAGAGGTACCAGAGCTGGCTGCAGACCTCGCGGGGGCCCTCGGCCTCCTGGTAGCGGAACTGGCGGAAGCGCTGGCGCTTCATCTCCATGCTGGCCGAGTCGTCGCCCAACACCTCCTCCTTCACTTTCACCACCCCGGACTCGCCAATCTCCCCGGAGTCCAGGCTGTTGTGGGCCTCGGGGCCTTCCCCGGCCAGGCCCTGCTGGTGGCGGGATGCCCGCCCGCTCCTGGGCCACGGGCGGGCCGCTGCTGGCCCCTCAAGGGAGGACGGAAAGGCTCGCCTGTCTTCCCACTCCACTGGCCGTGACGCTGGCGGGTTTCTCCACCCTGAGCGAGGGGAGCGAGTGGCATTGAGGAGGGCCTTCTGATGAGCCGTCCGGCCCCTGGGCAGCCTCTCCTCTTTGTCTCGGGGGCCGCGGGAGGCCTCTCCTTTCCCCCGCCAGCCTTCCTCTGGCTCAGGGTTCTCGTGTTCGTCCTCCTCAACCTCCATCTTCTTCCGCCGCCGGGCCACCTGCTCCAGCTCACCCTGCAAATGGAGGCTCGAAGTCGCGCCCCGCTTGGCGGCCATTTTGAGACAGCCTAACTGCCGGCCTTCTCCGAAAACGCGAAGGGTTTCTCTGGGAGAGGAATGCGTCCGGCCTCCGCCTTCTGACTTACACCTGTGGAAAAACTGGCTGCTGAGATGGGGTCGTCTTTGCCTCAGAAGCACATGGAGATCAATGTTTGATGGCAGGGCCTTCTACCTGAAGAGCAAGGAAAAAAAACAGAAATTAACAGAGAAAAATTCTCCTCAATTAAAAACAGCCAAGGGATCCCCCAACCTATTGTAGGTGGCATCAACAGAAGTATTTTACACCTTCATTTACAGACACAAAATTAGCTTTATCTTGATACCAAAATATTCCCAATTGGTTGAAAAATAAGCAAAACAGGTGGTTTTTACTAAACTGATGCAGATTTTTTTTAAAAAAAAAACCCTGAGCCCAATTCTGGACCAAAAAATTTTCAAAAATTAATTTGAGGTTATCTACACATTATTTTTTTTAAAAAAAGAAAATCTGAGTTGTGAAAGCACATGGCACCAGGTGATTTGGTGTGGAATGACCCAGTGTCCTGATCAAGGGAAATCATATTCTTGCTGTATTTGATCTTGGTCAGAGCACACCTGGAGTCCTGTGTCCTGTTCTGGACAGCAGAATTTAAGAAAGATATTGACAAGCTGGAAGATGTGCAGAGGAAGGCAAGCAAGATGATCAAGGGTCTGGGAAGCAAGCCCTGTGAGGAACGGATGAGGGAATTTAGCCTGGAAAAGTGGAGACTGAGAGGAGATATGACAGCCATCTTCAAATACCTAAAGGCCTGTCACATGGAAGAGGGGACAAGCTTGTTTTATCCTGCTCCACAGGGTGGGACTCGAATCAATGGATTCAAGTTACAGGAAAGGAGAATCTGACTAAACATCAGGAAGAACTTTCTGACAGTAAGGGCTGTTCAACTGTGGAAGTACCAGCACCTACTTTTCTAGAAGAAAAGGACTGCGTGGAACGGACGATGTACTTAAGCAGAAGCTGGACGGATGTCTGCTAAAATGGCAGTGGGGGCAGGAGGAATTTCTCTTTCATTTTAGGAGGGGGGTATCTATGCACACTTGCCTGGGATCTCCTGCTAAAACAATGAGGGGGGGAACCTCCCATTTAGCAGCGCCTTAAGTTAGGGTAGCCATATGTCTGGAATTTCTCGGATATAGCCAGGATTCGGCCGTCGGAAACACTCTCCAGGCAGAAAATCGCTGGAATGTCTGGGGAAATCCGGATGTATGTCAACCCCATGTTAAAAGCGTAGATTTTGGCGAATTTCCTTAAAAACAGCTCAACAACTTTTGTGTTTGGATTTTCACTTTTTGAAATATGGCAACCCTACTTAAATGGTGCTTGGGAGTCCCAATTTTGGGACTACAAAGCTCCTCGCACATGACGTCATTGTGAATGACTTAGATCACCTTGGGAAATCCTACTTGTGGCCCTGTACCTTTCAAAATATTGCAGGGCAGTGCCCAGAAATCAGGATTATTATTATTTTGCTATCCGTCTTGTACTGTGGAATTTTATTTACTTATTTCATAAAACTTATGAGCAGCTTGGTTTTAGGAGGGGGAAAAAACACCTCAAAGCATGAAGAGTATGAAGTAGAGAGAGATCAAGGAATGCTGTTTTCATCGCCATACCAAAAGCAGAAACCACTAATGGCTTCAGATGTCTTGCAAAGACTTCTATTTTTACCCTGGCTTTCCCTGGCCAATAATAATAATATAATAATAATAATTTATTATTTATAGCCCGCCCATCTGGCTGGGCCTCCCCAGCCACTCTGGGCGGCTTCCATAGAAACCAAAAATACAGTAAAATATCACACGTTAAAAACTTCCCTGAACAGGGCTGCCTTAAGATGTCTTCTGAATGTCAGGTAGTTGTTTATCGCTTTGACATCTGCTGGAAGGGCGTTCCACAGGGCGGGTGCCACTACCGAGAAGGCCCTCTGCCTGGTTCCCTGTAGCTTTGCTTCTCGCAATGAGGGAACCGCCAGAAGGCCCTCAGCGCTGGACCTCAGCGTCCGGGCAGAACGATGGGGGTGGAGACGCTCCTTCAGGTATACTGGACCGAGGCCGTTTAGGGCTTTAAAGGTCAGCACCAACACTTTGAATTGTGCTCGGAATAGGATCAGACCCTGTTTAACGTGTTTGAATCTTCCGAATTTCTGCTTTATTTCACATTCTGCATTTTTATATCACTGTTTTACTGGGTTTAGGTTGCATGCTTAGTTTAATATTTTAACAATATACTGTTTTGACTGTTATGTCTGTGCACACTTAAACAAATTTTAAAAAATATTATATACCCAAGCGATCACTATGCTCGGCTGATGAGAGCCTCCGGCAGATAGCACCTTACCTGCCCTCTGGAATGCCCTCCCTTTAAATGTGACAGTCTTTTTGGAGCCTACCGAAGACTTCCCCCTTCCAACAAGCCAAAATGCAGATATTTCCCAGGCTCCATCCACACTCTTCATTTAAAGCACTATCATTCCACTTTATAATAATAATAATAAATAATAAATTTTATTTATACCCCGCCCTCCCCAGCCAGAGTCGGGCTCAGGGCAGCTAACCCCAGTAAAATTACAGTAAAAACATAATAGGAAAAAAAACCAATTTAAAATACAGGTTAAAATGCAATTTAAAATGCAGCCTCATTTTAAAAGTAGCCCATGGATCAAAACCATAAACAGTCATAGCTTCCCCCAAAGAATCCTGGGAACTGTAGATTGTTAGGGGTGCTGACAGTTGCCAGGAGATCTTATTCCCTTCACAAAACTACAGTTCCCAGAGCAGTTTCTCATCTTCACGAGGAATTCTGATGGCCCTCTCCTAAAACCACAATATAAGACAGTATTTGCAGGAAGGGGGCTAGATCTCAGGGCCAGAGGCCCAATGCGGCCCTCTAGACCTCTTTACCTGGCCCCTGAGTCGCTCCTGAGGCCACACTCCCTCCGCAGGCATGCCTCAAAGTGTTTTCGCCTGGCCAGAATGCATTCATGAACTCCAATACTTCTTGGTTTGTGGAAACTTAAGTTTACTGCACAAATGTACAATTTACATTCATTGCTCTGCCCACATTTCTTGCTGGCCCTATCCATGACTGGCTTGTGGCCCCCGGAAGGTCACCCAGAATGGAATGCGGCCCTCAGCTTGAAAAAGGCTCCCTGCCCCCTGGATTATAGTTTAAATCTGACCACAAACAGAAGGGCTCTGAATGCAACAGAGGTTCTAACTGCCAGAGAGGACATTTTTTGCCAGTTTCCAGTGAGAACAGGAAATTGGGACTAGATGGGCCTTTGGCCATTAGGATGTTCTTACTCATTTATTTGCAAGTTGGGAGAGAGGCCAACACTGCAACATTAAAATTAGGATGGTTACCAATAGATTCATTATATTAAGTTATCACTGATTAATCCGTCTATTTCCCCCTTAAACCAACATTCATTTGCATTTGACTTAAAATAGCTTTGATGGGGGTGGGGGAAGCATTTTCTTTGAGATCTCACCAGTGGCGTAGCGTGGGGGGTGCAGGGGGGGCCGGCCGCACCGGGCGCAACTTCTGGGGGTTAGGGTTAGGGGGCGCAAATCCACGGGTTAGGGGGCGCAAATCCACGGGTTAGGGGGCGCAAATCCACGGGTTAGGGGGCGCAAATCCACGGGTTAGGGGGCGCAAATTACTTGCCTTGCCCCGGATGCTGACAACCCACGCTACGCCACTGGATCTCACGCATCTATGGCTATTTCTAACATTTTAGTGCAAGAATTTTTCTACTGTGTCCCATCTTGAAATCCAAACGATGTGATGAGTGGCGATGTGAAATGTTTTAAGAAATAACAGCACAATGAAAAGAGTTAACAAACTGAGAAAACTGACAATGTACAAAATAAATAACAGCACAATGAAAAGAGTTAATGAACTGAGAAAACTTTTTAAAAAGTTATCTAGCAGACTAAAATGGACTATCGCAGAAGTCTCATTGAAAAGGCGCTTGTATTCATCCTTGTACCCACTTTCCTGGGAGTAAGCCTAGAGTTCAGTGGGACTTGCTGCTCTGTAGCTTCTGATAGGACGGCAGCCCATTCATCAGGGAGAGATGGGCTAACCCAAAATCTTAACCCCCTGAAACATGCTAGTTTTACCGGCTTTTTTCTTCTTCTTCAGGCAGCAAAAGAGCATTTTTTAAAAAATACCTTGCACAGGACGTTTACAAAAATAAAATAACAACAAGCCCTTTATGGGGGCTGGGGGCTGCACGGAGTGCCGAGGGAAACCAAATGAGGTCTGGATCAGAATTTAGATGTCTCTTAACTTGTACACAGACACACACTAAAAAAAACACGCTTTTTTCTAACCTTGCACACACACTAAAAAGGTGCAATCGTTTCTTCCAGAGGCTGCAGAGCCTTAAAAGAGGAAGAAGCAGCGATCGGCGTCTCTCTCCCCATCTATATTTTCTGCGGGAGCAAGGGCGCGGGATTATAGGGTCGAGGGATCCTCTCTCTTTCTTTCCGCCTTGTCCTTGGATCTGGGATCAGCTGCAGCTTCTGCCATTGTCCTAGCAGAGAGGCCATGCTTGGAGGGAGAGAGAGAGAGAGAGGGATCAACCCGCACAAAACCCAGCCGGGGGGGGGTGGGCGAGAGGGAGGCTCGGGATCCCTCCCCCCTCCTTCCCTCTCCCCTACTTTTATTTGATCAGGAGGTTTTCGGGGAGGGGTTCAACTTTCCCTTTTTTCTTTTTCTTTTTTTGCAAAGCTCGCTGGGCTGACGCTGCTTTTTACCCACCGTGCATGTTCCCGAATGCATTTCTTTCCCGAGGATCTGCGGTTTCCTATTGCAACGGAACAATTATTATTGTTATTTTTCATGCAAACTCTTCTTTAAATTAAAAAAAAAAAAAATCCAGCCTCTCTTTCTGTATGTGTGCGCCTTTCTCTCCTCCCATCAGAAAAGGGCCTCGGGTATTAAGGGGCTCTTCTAAGCTCAAGTTTCTCGTCCTCTCTGGGACGCTCAGCCCTCTATCGGTTTAACCCGTCCGGCACCTCCTCGTAAGAAAAGGCCAAAAAAAGGGGAAGAAAATAAATCGCAATAGCCAAGGAACCGGATGGGTTGAACTACTGTTTGCAAGCCATTGATTTGTATTTATTTTTCCCCGCCCACGCAAGGATTAAATCTCCAAATGCGTTCGGGTGGCGCGCGGATTCTCCTGGATGCGCAATTGCTGCGATTCGTTTCTTTGAAAAGCGGTTTGCAAAAAGAAGAAGGGGGAAAAAAGGAAAGAAAAGGATGGCAAGCTTAGAGAGGGTTAAACGGCAGTGGGTAGGGCAGAAATGTTTAAAAAAAATAAAAGCAGAAGAAAAGATCTAGTAGGCGGAAGGAGAAGGTTAAGGGAGGGATTTAAAAGCCAGACAATGCCTCTCATTGGAAAACAAAGTCGATTCAGCGAGCTTTCCAAGAAATAAATAAAGGCGCCGCGCTCCCCCTCCAGGAGAGTTCATCGGAGGGGAGGAAAAAGATACACACGGAAGAATAAAATTTAAGAAATCGCACACACATTTTGCAACCTGATCCCAGTTACCTGCTTCCAGCGGTTTTTTGGTGGGTGTTTTTTTTGCTTTCCCACCTGAGAACAAAAGAATGATGTGGCTGTTCAGGAGCCCGGCCATAGGAGGAAAAGGAACTGCACTTCTTTAGGGGTCAGGATTGCAAAGGGGGAGGAGGAGGAGGAGAGGGGGAGAGAAGAAGGAGAAGAAGAAAAGCTTCATTCCGGGTAGGAAGGCTGGCTGGCACGCCGCCATCCTGCGGGAGGAGCTGCACCTTTCGAACTGCTGCCTGGCAGGGGAACTCGGTCCTTTGCGCGCGGGGAGGAGAGAGAGGCGGGTAGATCCCCAGGTTGCACAAGGAAGCGTCTCAGAGCTTGGGGTGGCTGTGAATGGAGAAGCTAAGAGGAGCCTGGCAGCCGGATCGGGCCAAAGGGTAGCTGGATCAGGCCCACTTAAGTGCAGAAGCTAAAAGCCAGAGCCAACCACAGCAGAGCTCTCCATGCTTGGGATTCCCAGCCACTTGATACATGCTCTCCAACATTTCTCCAATGAAAATAGGGACGTCCTTTCAATAATAATGATAACAATAACAGGAATGATGATGGTGATGTTATTTATTGCCCCAGCGACTCCAAGCGGCTTCCAACCTATATAGAAACATAATAAAACATAAACATTAAAAAAAGCTTTCCTATACAGGGCTACCTTCAGATTTCTCTCTCTCTCTCTCAATTTTTATTAAATTTTCTGTTTTACATTTTAGAATATTCATTTAAAATATCAATGACTTGATAAAGTGGTACCTCAGGTTAAGAACAGTTTCAGGTTAAGAACGGACCTCCAGAACAAAATAAGTTCTTAACCTAAGGTACCAATGTACTCTCATTTTCGGGCTCACTCCTCCCTTGTCCCCTAGACAGACGAATACTAACAACAATTCAACTAAATCAACTAATGGTCTGACTCTATTATTATTATTATTATTAGCCCACCCTTCTCCCCTTAAACCGAATTAGTTCATTGAAAGCACTGTCCAAAACTCAAAATAATATACAGTGGTAAAGGTAAAAAGGTACCCCTGACCATTAGGTCCAGTCATGATCGACTCTGGGGTTGCGGCGCTCATCTCGCTTTATTGGCCGAGGGAGCCGGCACACAGCTTCCGGGTCATGTGGCCAGCATGACTAAGCCGCTTCTGGCGAACCAGAGCAGCGCACGGAAAAATCGTTTACCTTCCCGCCAGAGCGGTACCTATTTATCTACTTGCACTTTGACGTGCTTTCGAACTGCTAGGTTGGCAGGAGCAGGGACCGAGCAACGGGAGCTCACCCCGTCACGGGGATTCGAACCACCGACCTTCTGATTGGCAAGTCCTAGGCTCTGTGGTTTAACCCACAGTGCCACCCGCGTCTCTATATACAGTGGTACCTCGGGTTAAGAACTTCATTCGTTCTATAGGTCTGTTCTTAACCTGAAACTGTTCTTAACCTGAGGCACCACTTTAGCTAATGGGGCCTCTTGCTGCCGCTGCACCGCCGCAGCACGATTTCTGTTCTCATCCTGAAGCAAAGTTCTTAATCCGAGGTAATATTTCTGGGTTAGCGAAGTCTGTAACCTGAAGCATCTGTAACCTGAAGTGTCTGTAACCTGAAGCGCCTGTAAGCCAAGGTACCACTGTACATGGCTGTCTTTAAAAAAAACCTGTGCAAACACAGAGGTCTAAAATTGTTCACCGCTTCACCCTACACTTGTCCTAGGTCCAATTAATTTCCAATCATAATTCAAAATAGTGTTGCTACTGACCTTGTAAGCCCAAAATGGCTTAGGCCAGCCTTCCTCAAGCTGGTGACTTCCAGATGTTTTTGTCAGGCTCTTGTCACCAAAACACCACAGCAGCAGCCCTTACTCAGGAGGTTTCAGAAGCCGAACGCCAAAAACCCGGAAGTAATTGCTTCCGTTTTTGAACGCGCCTCAGAAGTCAAACGGCTTCCGCTGCATGTTTTTCTTTTTTCCCCTCAATGGATTTTGCCGACTGCCCATTGCTCCTCCGTTTTCGAACGTTTCGGAAGTCGAACAGTCTTCCAGAACGGATTATGTTCGAAAACTGAGGTTCCACTCTGTATATGAATGACACAGCGGTATACAGATTTTTTTAAAATAAATAAATAATAGCCAACACCGGGCCCTCTTTTCGATTTATTTTATTTATTAGTACTTCCTTCCTCCCAGAGGAGCCCAGGGAGGCAAACACTTCTGTGATAAAACAGAAAATAAAAAACATATTTAAAACTGGTTTTTTTATTAAAAAAAATCTAAAAACGAAACATCTAAAAACAAATTCAAAGCTCCAGCTGCACCGTACCATTAAAGCAGCATCACACCGTTTAGTCACGGTTTCTCCATGAGGAATCCTGGGAACTGTGGTTTGCTGAGGGTGCCGAGAGTTGTTAGGAGTCCCCTTATTCCCCCCACAGAGCTACAATTCCCAGGGGGAGGGGAGAGACTCCATCAGGCAAGGCCTCCTTCCACCTGTCTTGCTCCCCCCTCCAGTCTCTGCTTCTCATTTTGTATTGTATTATGTTGTGTACGGCCTAGGACCCTCGTACCTACGGGACCGCCTCTCCTGGTATGCCCCACGGAGAGCCTCAAGGTCCATAAATAGCAACACCCTAGTGCTCCCGGGCCCTAAGGAAGTTAGATTGGCTTCAGCCAGAGCCAGGGCCTTCTCAACACTGGCCCCGGCCTGGTGGAACGCTCTGCCTCATGAGGCCAGGGCCCTGCAGGATCTGATTTCTTTCCGCTGGGCCTGTAAGACAGAGTTGTTCCGCCTGGCCTTTGGCTTGGAGCCAATTTGATTCCCTCCCCCTCTTTTTTCTTTTTCCTTTCTCCTCCTGCAATGAGGCTACATTTTAATATTTTAATGTTGTATTTTAATCTTGTTTTTTAGTTGTATTCATTCAACTTGTTTTTATTATTGCTTGTTAGCCGCCCTGAGCCCGGCCTTGGCTGGGGAGGCCGGGGTATAAATAAAAATTATTATTATTATTATTATTATTATTATTATTATTATTAATATTACTGTGGCTTGCTGTTGTTTTATTGACTGGAGTTTAGAAATTACTTATTGTAACTGTAAAGAGTGGATTTCTGTTTAATCTTGAAATGCTGATATTTAATATTATTCTGTATTATTTTAATGAATGTTGAATGTTATTTTATTTGCATATTGTATATTGTTTTATGCATATTGTCTTATTTATATGACGTTACCCGCTGTGAGCCCGGCTTTGGCCAGAGAGGGCGGGATACAAATAAAATTTAGAAAAAGAAAAAAAAGGGTGGTTTAACGCTCAGTCCCTCTTCCCAGGGAAACTCTCTGGCTGCTGGACGAGATGGACCACTGGCCTGATCCTGGTTCTCCTCCTATAGACACAGCCTGAGCCTCACCTGGGTTCATTTCTGACACAATGGTTTATGCAGCCTTTTAAAGTCAGGGTTCAGTTACCCATAACTTTTCCTTTGTGAAGCTCAAACCTTGAATGGAGCTGGCCAGAGCATAAGCTCTTTCATCCAGTGATTCAGCAGAATGCACACCTAGTGCACTCCATCAAGTAAACTCATATAGAATTACAGAGTTGGAAGCATAAGGTAAAGGTAAAGGGACCCCTGACCATTAGGTCCAGTCGTGGCCGACTCTGGGGTTGCGGCGCTCATCTCGCTCATTGGCCGAGGGAGCCAGCGTACAACTTCCGGGTCATGTGGCCAGCATGACTAAGCCGCTTCTGGCAAACCAGAGCAGCGCAGGAAACGCCGTTTACCTTCCCGCCGGAGCGGTATCTATTTATCTACTTGCTCTTTGACATGCTTTCGAACTGCTAGGTTGGCAGGAGCAGGGACCGAGCAACAGGAGCTCACCCCGTCACGGGGATTCGAACTGCCGACCTTCTGATTCGCAAGTACTAGGCTCTGTGGTTTAACCCACAGCGCCACCCGCGTTCCTTCTAGTTGGAAGCATAGATGTTAACTTTTTCCTTTTCTTGCGAGGAATCCTATTTGGAATAAGGGAATAAGGAATTTCCCTTTAAAAAAGGGAAACGTTGACAGCTATGGTTGGAAGGGACCCTGCGGATCATCTAGTCCAACCCCCTGCAATGCAGGAATTTGCAGCAGTCCCTTATGGGGATCAAACCTGCAACCTTGGGATTATCAGCACCACACTCTAGCCGACTGAGCTACCCAGCTCTTCACAGCACAAACTAAACAGGCGATCCTGGGGGGAAAGTGTTAACACAAAGTGCTGTTTCAGAAGAAATTATTCATCGTCTTTGTTGCCAATCTCCAGGCCCGTGAATCTGCTAGTAGCAAAGTGCTTTTCTGAGCCGCCTACTAGCCATGTGCTTGGAAGCAACCAGTTACAGCCCCTTTCTCAGAAGGGGAAAGAACTCAACAACTCACTGTGGCGTTTGCCCATTCGTTTAAAGCCTGTCTGTACAGGGAGAGATAGGGTTAAAAATATAGACCAGTAGGAAAGCCGGAGGGAGGCGGAGCCTACCTGTGTATAAAAGGGCTTAGCCCGAGGTTTGAGTTAGTTGTTGTTGGGAGCTGTTGGTGGGTAGTTGGTTGGTTTTAGTGGGTTGGCTGGTTGGGAAAGGCAGTTGGAGAAGCAGTTGGCAGGTAGTTGGAAATGGAGAGACAGTTAGGGCAGTGGATTCTTGAGTGAGGGGAGGTAGAAGAGATAGAGGAAAATAAGACTAAGAAAGTAAAGAGTAACAACGTTTGGAATGCCGGAAAAGTTTGTTTGTTTCTGAAATAAAATACACTCTTTACTAATTGAGAACCTGACTGAGGCTGAAGTGATTTTACCAGGGAGGACCTGGTTGGTGGGAGCGGATTAGTGGTGTACGGGTCAATAGTCCATGAGACGACCGGGGGCTCTGTACGAACGCCACACACACCAACTTGGGGAAGTAGTTATCACCTTTCTGCTACCTAGAAGACCGTTCGAGTTCCGAAACGTTCAAAAACCGAGGCACAAAGGGTGGCCTGCCAATTCAACAGAGAAAATTGTGAAAAACAACAGATACACGCAACAGAAGCCGTTCAACTTCTGAGGCGGGTTCGAAAACGGAAACATTTACTTCTGGGTTTTCAGCGTTCGAAAACCGAAACGTTTGGCAATGGAGACGTCCAAAAACCAAGGTACCACTGTATTAAGATCATAAGCCCACCTCCTGGTGCATATCTACAATTTATCCTCTATTCCCTGATTCTCTATTCCCTTTTCCCTTTCCTCTTTTATGAAGAAACCCTTTCTGGTACCCCACATTTAAATTCTTCCCTGGTCTCCTTGCTGGCCCTAGTAGGACCAACTTGGCCAGTTTGCCCTGGTGATCATTTGATGTCTACTGACTGGGGTTTTGTTTTTCCCGAAATGACCCCTGAATTTTAGAATTTTATTGATATTGATGCTGCATTTTATGTTGTATTTTATGCTGTTTTCTAGTCGCATTTTAATCAATGTTTTATATTTTCTGTTAGCCGCCCTGAGCCCGGTTTTTAAACTGGAAAGGGTCGGGTATAAATTTTAAAAAATATATTATTATTTATTTATTATTATTTCCCGCATGGGTTCTCTCGTGTGCAAGAAGATCTGAACTCGTAATGAAGCTTTTCCCACAGGCTAAGCACTTAAACAGCTTCTCCCCCGTGTGAGTGCTTTGATGCCTGCGGAAGTTGGACCTCAGGCTGAACGTCTTTCCACAAACCCCGCAGCTGTACGGTTTTTCGCCGGTGTGGATTCTCTGGTGTCCCCGGAGGAGAGAGCTAGCGGTAAACCTTTTCCCGCACTCAGGGCACTTGTACGGCTTCTCTCCCATGTGAACGCGCCAGTGCGAAATGAGCTGAGAGTTGTGCCCAAAGCTCTTCCCGCAATCCGAACACCGGTACGGCTTTTCCCCCGCGTGGATTCTCTCGTGTCTGATCAGGAACGTGCTCACGCTGAAGGACTTCCCGCAGTCGGAGCATTTGAAAGGCAGCTCTCCGCGGTGGCTTTTCAAGTGGTTGGCGAAAGAGGTGTTGCCGGAACCGGCGCCCGCAGTCCGAGCATTTGTACGGCTTCTTTCTGGTGTGGGTCCGGTAATGTTTGGTGAGGTCCGAGCACATGGAGAAACTCTTCCTGCAGCACGAACACCGGAACGGCCGTTCTCCCGTGTGGATCCTCAGGTGGCTGCTGAACGAGGAGCTCTGCCGGAAGCACTTCCCGCACTCCGAGCACTTGTAGGGTTTCTCTCCCGTGTGGGTCCGGTAGTGTCGAGTGAGGTCCGAGCTCACGGCGAAGCTTTTCCCGCAGTGCGTGCAGGTGTACGGCTTCTCGCCCGTGTGGGTCCTTGTGTGGGCCACGAGGGTCGACTTCAAACTGAAGCTTTTCCCACACTCCCCGCACTTGTAGGGTTTCTCGCCCGTGTGGATCCGCTGATGCGCGGTGAGACCCGTGGGCCGACCGAACCCTCGTCCGCACACGGCACACTTGTGTCGTTTATCGTCTTTGTGAATGATTTTCTCCAACGCCTCCTTCCTTCTGGCATAAAGGACAGAATCTGCAGCACTCCCTCCCAGAGGATTTCCCCTTCGCCTCTCAGGGCGCCCACCTTTTTGGCTTGGAGGCTGCAAACGATGGGGATTTTCCGTCAGAGGCGTCTCCTCCTTGTTCTCAGTCACCCGTCCATCACCTGCAGAAGCAAAATATTCAGAACTTCCATCTGCTGCAGATGCATTTGGAGTTCCATCTACGGTTTTGGTCCCTCAATCTCAAAAAGGGTATATTGCAGAGCTGGGAAAAGTACAGGAGAGGTGTGATCAGGGAATCGAAGCATTTCCCCTACAAGGAAAAACTTCAATGTTTGAGGAATTTTTGGTGACAAAGAGGACATGCATGTTGTTGTTGTTTTACAAACAGAAGGCCTACCCCCTCCATAATAATAAAAACCAGTGCTGTCAAGGAATTTAGGAAGGACTTCTTCATGCTAGACATCTTTGATATATGGAACAAGTGAAACAAGAAGCAAGAAGACCCTCTCTTGCATGTCTATAATATAGACATGGAAGCATGGGAACAATTGCGGAATATGGATATAAAATTTACAGCATGTTACGGTTTCATAGAATATTATATGAAAATGATATACTGATAGTATCTAATACCGAATAAACTGGCAAAATTGTATAAATTTAAATCAAATAAGTGTTGGAAATGGAAAGAAAAAGAAGGTTCTTTTTATCATATGTGGTGGTCTTGTAGTAAGTTTAAGGCTTACTGGGAAACGATATATAATGAAATGAAAAGGATGTTTAAAATAACATTTGTAAAAAAACAACGACCCATAAGCTTTTCTCTTGGGAATTAAAGGGACAGAGCTACCAAAACTGTATAGAAACTTATTCATGTATGCGACTACAGCAGCAGCATTCAGATAAATTCAACAGTGTAAACAAGTTTTGATGGATGTAATAATGGAATACTGAATGGTTTAGTTTATGTAAAGTATTCAGGGACTTATGCTATGCAAAATGAACCATGGAATGAGAAGAAGGGAAGTCATTGACATTTTAAGGTTTTTTAAATGAATGTTCTAAATTGTAAAACACAAAATTTAATCAAGCTGAGAGAGATCTCAGGGAAGTTTACAACATAAATGTACCAGATACACAATAAAAACAGGGACAAAAACAAAACAATCAGCCTTCCTTGCTCCCACCCTGTCAGGAACTGGCCAGATGAGGAGGAGTGGTGGAGGCTTCTGGGCAGGAGGCAGATGAAGAGATCATGGACCTGGGTTTGTGGTGGTGGTGAACAGGGCACCCCCCAGAAGAAGAAGAAAAGAGCTGGGAGATATTGGAGCATGAGGAACAGGAGCAAGCTAGCAGATACTCCAGTTGTCATGAACAGTCAGAAGGGGTAGAACCAGTACAACAGCCAGTTGGCAGCATGTCACCTGAAAGCCCGGTAGAGATTCCTCCTTCTCCTAGAACCAGACTCTCCCTTCGTGTCTCAGAGCAGAAAGCCAAACAGAGATAGAAATGTTTCCCTGGCAGCCACCGTAGGCAGCAGAAGGGAGCTGGGAGGTAGGAAGTCAGCACTAGGGGAGAGGGGTGGGCACCAGTGGCGTAGCGTGGGGGGTCCAGGGGGGGCCGGCCGCACCGGGCGCAACATCTGGGGGTTAGGGTTAGGGGGCGCAAATCCACGGGTTAGGGGGCGCAAATCCACGGGTTAGGGGGCGCAAATTACTTGCCTTGCCCCGGGTGCTGACAACCCACGCTACGCCACTGGTGGGCACTCATGGCAGCAGCTCAAGCTTGATCCATGGTCTCCGTGTATGGTTGTACCTTGGTTTTCAAATTTAATCCATTCCAGGAGTCCGACTCCCAGAACAGTTTGAAAACCAAGGCGTGGCTTCTGATTGGCTGCAGTAGCGTCCTGCAGCCAATCGGAAGCCGTGCTGGACGTTCGGCTTCCGAAAACCGTTCAAAAACTGGAACCATCACTTCCGGGTTTCAATCGTTCAGGAGCTGAAACATTCGAGGGGTGTTCGGCTTCCAAGTTTCCACTGTATTCTGTTTTATACTAATAAAAGGACTGAAAAGCCACTCTCTGTGTCAGGATTCTCCCGGCAGTTAGCCCAGTGAGTGAGCTGTCTACCGGCTCCCTCGTGACACCCCCCCCACCCTACGGTGGGAGATGCTGCCCCTCCACTGTCAGAGGCGGTATGATACTATCACATGGGTGGAAAGGGCTGTTGCGTTTAGGTCCTGCTGGGGGGCTTCCCATTTCGGCGTTTGTCTGGCTGCTGTGATAATAGAGCAATCTACAAAAATGCAACATTTTGCGACACAGGGGTTTGTGTTTGTTGTGATAATGGAGCGCCAGGGAATCCGACTCCCCTGCCTCATGGCAGGCTGCCAGTAATGGAAAAAGCAAAAATCTCTTACAAAGGTATTTTATTCAATATTCGCAGAGAGAGATGTAGTAAAGTCCCCACCCTTTCCGTCTCTCCTATTATATGTCATCCCTGCGTTGGCTGATCTGTGCTTTCTGCCTCTGAGCTTTCTGTTCTACTATTCTCAATGCATGCCGGGTCCTGGGAGAGTGGAGGTCAGGAATGCTTTCCAAAGACACTGAGTCTGTCAGCTGTCTCTCCCCGTCTTCTTCCTCCTGCTCCTCTCCCAATATTTCCCAGCTTCTCCCCTCTGCAGCCTCTGAACTGTGACCTTCTGCAAACCACTGTTCTAAATCTATAGTCTCACTCTTCTCTGGGAAGTGCAGGAGGAGAAGGGGGAGGGGACAATCTCCACAATTCCTCCTCTGATGTCCAGTCCCTGACAGCCAGACTACACAGGTCCCAGACTCTTTTGATCAAGGCATATTGGCACAATTAAAACCTCACCTAGGATGCTGGCACAGCCCTGGTCCTCCGCCTCCTCTTTAGCCTCTGAGCCCACAGGCATCCGTCCAGCCCCTGATGTCATCCCTGTTGCCAGAGTGCAATTTAAAGCCGTGCCTCCCGACAGCAGCAGCCCCTGAAGTGGCAAAGAAGCATAACGTACAATGCAGCCAAAGGGTTGGTTCAGCACTACTACTGCAAGTTGGCTGATATAAAATTCATTATTACTATTATTATTGATAATAATAAAAACAAGCATGGATTAACAGAGGAGTGGGGACCTTTGGCCTCTCCATAGGAATGACCTCCCCCAGTGAACAACAACGATTTATTTATATACTGCCCATCTGGCTGGGTTTCCCCAGTTACTCTGGGTGGCTTACAACAGAATATTAAAACCACGATAAAACATCAAACATTAAAAACTTCCCTAAACAGGGCTGCCTTCAGATGTCTTCTAAAAGTCAGATAGTTTTTTATTTCCTTGACATCTGATGGGACGGCATTCCACAGGGCAGGCACCACCACCGAGAAGGCCCTCTGCCTGGTTCCCTGTAACCTCGCTTCTCGCAGGGAGGAAACTGCCAGAAGGCCCTCAGCGCTGGACCTCAGTGTCCGGGCAGAACGATGGGGGTGGAGATGCTCCTTCAGGTATACCGGGCCAAGGCCGTTTCCCTTCCGCCGCTACAATTCCTAGAGTGATTTAACACTCAGTCATCCCTCTTCCCAGGAAACACTGGGAATTGTAGCTTTGTGAAGGGAATTGGATATCTTAACGGTTAACCACTCCCAATGAACTACAGCTCCCAGAATTCTCTGGGGGAAGTAATGGCTGTTTAAATGGATGCTCTGAAAGTGGACTACTTGGCTCTGGCTCCTCCTACTGGTGGCCTCCCTGCTTTCCAGCCTGTCAGTTCCAATGAGCCCCAGCCCCCAGGGCCCACAAACTCTGGGACATCCTGACGAAGCGCCCTCACCTGCTGTTTTGGTTCCTCAGCCTCTCTTTGCCTCACCAGGAAGTCCTCGGCCAAAGCCACCGCCTGGGCGCAGGTCTCTGGGCAGCCATCTTTGACCCAGCTCTGCATCTCCGGGGGCAGGATGGCCAGGAACTGCTCCAGGATCAGCAGCTCCAGGATCCGCTCTTTGGAGGACCTCTCCGGCTTCAGCCAGTGATGGCAAAGATGCCACAGGCGGCTGCAGGCCTCGCGGGGGCCCTCAACGTCCTGGTAGTGGAATTCCCTGAAGAGTTTCCGCTGCATGTCCAGGGTGGCAGACTCACTTCCTCGGGTCTCATCTCTCGCCTTCCAATAGTCTTCCCCATTTCTGGCGTCCAAATCCCCATATTCCTGTGGTAACGCTCCAAGGAAGTTCGGCACGCCTTGGGGCCACTGGTTAGCGTTTGCCACGTAGTCCAAGGAGACCGGAAAAGCCTTTGTGTTACGCGACAGAGTGCTGGGCTTTCCCATCCTGAGTGGAAACATCTCACTGCTTTGAGGAGCTCCTGAGACCCTGAACATGGCAGAGTCCTTTTGTCGCCTGGTTCTTCTTTAAATGGCTCCGGCATCTCCCAGTTTGGAAAATCCAGGTTGTTGCTGGCCTCAAGATCACAAGAGGGTTTTTTCCCCCTCACGGACTCTGCCCCGAGTTCAAATCCACCTGGGTCTTGTTCCTCCATTTTTACCCTGGTCTGCATTCCCTGCTCTAACTCAGCCTGGAAGTGGAGGCCAAGGATTCCTTCGGCCTCCCGACTGACCGCCATTTTGACTCTCAGGGAAACAATGGCCTCACCTCCATGTGGCTACTATTTACCTCACAATTTTCACAGGGGAATAACTCCATCTTCTGGCTGCCCTTGAACAAAACAGGGCAATCTATAGAAACACATCGCGTTGCAGGGAACAGAGATAGAACTTGCAAGAAGGCAGCCGGTGTCCCTGAGGGAAAAGAAGAGACAGAAAGGCAGAATTTAACAGCACATATGGAAATGTTTCTTCTTGTTTTTCCTTTCAGCATCTCTCTTGGTAAAAACAGCCAATGTTTTCCCCTTTGGGGACTGAACATGGAAGATAGAGAAGGCTTTTTTTCTCCTGTTCCGGAGGGCAGGACGCAAACCAGAGCTGTTTCACAGTGGAACAGACTTCCTTAGGAGGTGGTGGGTTCGCCTTCCTTGGAGATTTTAAAGCAGAGCTTGGATAGCCATCTGTCATGAATGCTTTCGTTGAAATTCCTGCATTGCAGAGGGTTGGACTAGATGACCCCGGGGGTCCCTTTCCAACTCCCCAGTTCTATGATTCTTTGCCAAATCATATGAACGCAGGAAACTGCCTTCTACAGAGCCAGATGCAAAAGTTTATTCAATGATAATCGTGACTTGGGACCACTTTTCCTCTACAGTGGTACCTCAGGTTACAAACACTTTTGGGTTACAGACTCCGCTAACCCGGAAGTAGTACCTCGGGTTAAGAACTTTACCTCAGGATGAGAACAGAAATTGCGTGCTGGTGGCGCGGTGGCAGTGGGAGGCCCCGTTAGCTAAAGTGGTAACTCAGGTTAAGAGCGGTTTCAAGTTAAGAGCGGACCTGCAGAACGAATTAAGCTTGTACCCAGAGGTACCACTGTATTTGCATCCCCAAGCCTCTCACCCGCCCAAACACCACCCCTTTTTTATTCCCCTCCTTGGGAAGGGGACATAACTCAGTGGTAAGTAAAAGGTAGGGGACACGGGTGGCGCTGTGGGTTAATCCACAGA
This sequence comes from Podarcis pityusensis, assembly GCF_964106645.2. Classification (NCBI taxonomy): domain Eukaryota; kingdom Metazoa; phylum Chordata; class Lepidosauria; order Squamata; family Lacertidae; genus Podarcis; species Podarcis pityusensis. Next base: position 119,638,314 of record NC_138029.1, read on the forward strand.
GCCTAGGGCTTGCTGATCAGAAGGTCGGCGGTTCGAATCCCTGCTACGGGGTGAGCTCCCGTTGCTTGGTCCCTGCTCCTGCCAACCTAGCAGTTCGCAAGCACCTCAAAGTGCAAGTAGATAAATAGGTACCGCTCCGGCGGGAAGGTAAATGGCGTTTCCGTGCGCTGCTCTGGTTCGCCAGAAGCGGCTTAGTCATGCTGGCCACATGACCTGGAAGCTGTACGCTGGCTCCCTTGCCAATAAAGTGAGATGAGCGCCGCAACCCCAGAGTCGGCCATGACTGGACCTAATGGTCAGGGGTCCCTTTACCTTAAGTAAAAGGTAAAGGACCCCTGGATGGTTAAGTCCAGTCAAATGTGACTATGTGGTTGCGGCGCTCATCTTGCTTTCAGGCCGAGGGCGTTTGTCCACAAACAGCTTTCTGGGTCCTGCAGCCAGCATGACTAAACCACTTCTGGTGCAACAGGACACTGTGACAGAAACCAGAGCGCACTGCAACGCCATTTACCTTCCCGCTGGAGCGGTACCTATTTATCTACCTGCACTGACGTGTTTTCAAACTGCTAGGTTGACAGGAGCTGGGGCAGAACAATGGGAGCTCATCCCGTCGCGTGGTATCGAACCACTGACCTTCTGATCCGCAAGCCCAAGAAGCTCAGTGGTTTAGACCACAGCGCCACCCAAGTCCCACACATGACTCAGTGGTAGAGCAACTGCCTTGCATGCAGAAAGTTTCGGGTTCAACCACACCAAGTGGCTCTGGGAATGCCTCCTGCCCCAAACCCTGGAGACTTTCAGTCAGTCTCTAGTCAACGCTGAGCTAAATGGACCAGGGGTCTGCTTTTGCCTTTCCAGGAGGGGCTGCTTTCTCTGTTCCTGACCTTCTGCACTCAGGCGCTCCTCTCTCCAGTCTACAAACACACCCCGCCCCCAGCTCTCTCCCAGGTCTGCGAAACCAGACGGAAAGAGGATTTGGTCCCCTCTCTATCCGCCTGCAGCAGCCAAAGGACGCACGGCGAAGAGATGCGCAAAGGCGCTTGAGCCAAAACTCACCCGCCTTGACCCCGTGGCACCCGAAGAGAAATCAAAGCAGGCAGGCAGCAGCCGCATTCACATTTAGAGGAGCAACGCAGGAGAGTCGACCCACGAGGAGGCGGTGCAGGATGGAGCCCCACCCCCTTCTACCTTTTGCTCTGCCCGGGTGGGAAAAGCGGGGCAGGAGCGCACCAAGACGCGCTTCCAGCTTCTACTCTTGGGTGCGCTCCGCATCCTCTCTAGGAGAAGAGCCTCTCTCCAGATTTAACCCCCCAAATAATCCCTCTTCCCTTTCTGCACAGGCTGCAGCTATAAAATTGACGAATTTACGCTGAAATGGGGGGAAAAAACCCTACAGGAAGAATTAGAAACCAGGAAGAGGCGCAATTTAACAGAGAACAGGGGAAGGTTATAATGTACAGTATTTGGGAAATGATTGCAAACAATCACATTCATCGGTAGGCTTGATAGAAAGCCTGTTGTAAAAATTCGGAAGTATGGATTGTCGAAGGATTTATAATAATGGAGAAGGAGATGTAGAGGGGAAAGCATCATATGAGGATCCCCAAAAGCGGGGAGGGGACTTTATGTCTCTCTTGCGTTTTCTGTTCCGTTCTTTCAGTTATTGCGTGTGAAATTGAAAATGCCAAAAATAAACTATACAGGCTGCAGCTATTGCATTGGAAAAGACAAGGGGGGCTTTGTGGCGAGGCAGATTGACGAGTGCCACAGGGATCCTAAGACTAAGATTTTGACTTAAGTCAAGATGGCGGCGAAGGCAGCAGCCTAGTTAACTTCGTCTGCTTTTAGATTAAGTCTTAAGTAGTTTTAAGTAGTTATTTTAACCCCCGCTGGGCTTTTATTGTTTTATTGTTTTAGACTAAGTTTTAAGTAGTTCTAAGTAGTTTTTTTTTTTAACCCCTCTGGGCTTTTATTGCCTTATTGTTTTATCACCTGCTTCGAGCTTCAGCCTTGCTGCCTTGCCGCACCCCCGCTGTGCATTTACTGCTGTGGAGCTGAGTAATCTTCTGAAACGAGTGAGTGGGGAAGGGAAGAGGTCTGGCCTGACTCCCCTGCCGTGAAGGGACCCCCGTCACTGGAAAGGGAAAAACTCAAGGTGGGTGATCGGAAACACCGAAAAAAGGGTTGAAGCAAGTCCTCTTCGAGTCCCGTCTGAGTTCCATCTGAGTGAGTAAGACCGTCTTCAGCAAATCAGGCTGATAAAGAGGCTCGGCTTGGAAAATAATTACCATCCTTCACCTTATATCAATTAACCCCCAGCTTCTATCAGCTTTTATCAGTAAAAGGACACTGGGAGCTGACGGAAGAGCTCTCAAACCTTCCTCCCTTCCTCCCTCTTCCAGCTCCACCAAAGAAACATAATGAGAATCAGTGCTCGCTGATGAGCTAAGCAGGAGAAAGCTGCAGATACACCCCTATTCATCCATTGGCCCTGCTAATTAGGCAGAAACACTGGGGGACAACTGGCTTTCTAATAGGAAGACAACTACCCAACATGGTCCTCACCAGAAAGATATGTAAGGAGTTGGGTATTTTGCCAGATACGCCACTTAGCCCCCCGGGACCTGGAAAGAGACAAAGTAAAATTATAAATTACTTCCCCAAGAGGGAGGAATGCATGAGTGAACAAATTGAACCAATTATTGATGAAGTCACTCCTCCCCCCCTTACCTATCTTGACCGGTCACATTACTTCAAAGAGCTTCAACAAAACTCTGGAAACATAAATCCCCCAAGAAGCCTGGCGCAAGAGCTAGTTCTAGCTGAGAAACTTGAGGAAAATATTTCTGTCACCTATAATCAGCGGCCCCCGGCAGAATTAACAACATGCCACCAAGACCAGGCGCCCACTTCCAAATATACTCAAACTGAACTGAGTGATGGCCATTTTCAGGCCCACTTCCAAGATATAAATACAGACCTCTCCAACATAAAAAATTACTTGACAATAACAAATGGGTTATTGCTGACCCTTGTGGAAAATTTTATTCCCCAACCAAAAGAGACAACAGCAACTGATGCACCCCAAGTACATAAACCAGATGAACTTGTGCATAACCCAGATGAACCAGTGAAGATGAGACAAGCAGTAACAACCAAGAAACTGCAAAAAAATAGACCAAAAGCCCGGGAAAAGAAAACTAAGAACATTAAAACAACAAGGAAAATAAAGATAAGCCGACATAAACAATGGCAGAAATTATTTAATCTACTCCCATTGGACTCAAATAAATCTGCTGCACGAGATAAAAAAGAGAAAGGCAGGAAGGGGAAAAAGAAGGCAACGCCAAAGCTAATGGCTAAGGTGGCATCTCTGAACCAGAGTTTAGAACTAAATGGGAGGATGGAAGCAACATCCCAGAGCTCTGGTAACAGTTCACTCAGTGAGCCAGATTCTGGGGGAGAAGTGGTCCCTAATAATGAAGGCAGCAAACCGCTTAGCAAATCGGGAAAGGGGGACGATGCAACGCCCAATCGCGATGACAACACTACACAAGATGGGCAAACCTTTACTCAGGCAAGATGTTGGAACCTGATTTTAAATCCCCAAAAATTGGTATTTACAAACTTCCCAAAATCAAAGGGCTTCCTTACAGGGAAAGATCGAAGAATGAGCTCTTTGAACATTCTGAATGATATATTGCCAGGAGCAGTAAAGCCATATGACATTATTTCTGTAGATTATTTGCATCATGATGGTTGTTCAGTGAGAGCAATGATCACATTTAGAGACCAGAACCTGGCCAAGTTTATCTACAGATCAAGATATATATTCCTAAAGGCCCAGATAAAAATTCTCAGATTTTTTGAAAACAAGGCACCACTGAATCCCCTTCTGGAAGCTAAGCACGCAAACCCTACTAAGGAGAAACAACCTCCCAAAACCCGACCTGGTCTCCAGAAACAAGAGCTTCAAAAACTAAAAAGGAAAGATGCCCACCTGCAAGACCTGCAACTTCAAGAGAATGAAGATGAGGATCTTTTCTCCGTGGAGGAAAATACCTTAATTAGGCAATTTTGCCATTTTCCATCCCCAATACGGACTGAAATATTAGAAAGATTGGATATGCTAAGAGTTAAGCTGGCTGGGAGAGATATAAATGGGGAGATCAATGTGGACGCCCATAAAAAGGACCAGACTTCCTTTAATTTGAACCCTATACAAGAACAAAACCCAGCGGCCTGTCGGCCATGTTACCTTCAGACAATGGCTGAGATTAACCTACCCCCAATTAAGGAAGCCCAGCACACTGAAGAGAACACTACACCACCTCCAATAAGGAGAACCATCCCTAAGGTGAACTCACCAGGCTCTTGGGACAAGCTGAGGTACCAGGATGAGGCAGAGTTAGGCCACAATCAGGTACCGGAAAAATACCTACGGAAAGAGATAACACACTTCAAAGGCCCGGTGACCACTAATGTCAGTATTAAACAGTTAACAGCCGAAACTATAGAACACTTGGCTAGTCTGCCATGTATGGAGAGCAATGGGCCGGCTCATAAAAGAGTAATCCCTAAAAGCACCTTGGGAAATAATTGACAAAGATTAGACCAGAGACAAACACCAGCCGGCTCCCTATCTCCGCGGAAATCCGACATCATTAGATATGAACAGACTCAACCCTCACTCACAAATCAAGCAAAAGCAGTTCTTTCCTCGAAAGATGCACCCAACCCATCCCAGAGCCTTAAAATTGTCTCCTGGAATGTTAACGGCTGGGCGACAAAGCAAATGGATCCTGAAGCAATGAATTTCATCTCTTCTTTCGACATTGTGTGCCTCCAAGAGACCTGGTCCCAACAAAGTATCGCTCTCCCAAACTATTGCTCCTTTAGCTCCTGTGCTTGTAAACTAACCAACAGGGGTCGCCCCCAAGTTGGCCTCGCCTGTCTTATTTCAACCAGCTTATCCCTCACTGTTTGCGAGGAAATTAAATCTTCCCCTTACTTTCTCACTATAAAGATCCATCTCCCAAAGACCAAAAGCCCATGGTTGATAACTACAGTATATCTGCCCCCAGCAATTAATGATTTCGACCGCAATGAAAGGTGGTCTGAACTTTCGTCTTGGCTCCATGATCTTCAAACAACTAACCCAGGACTTCCTCAAATCCTCTTAGGCGACTTTAATGCAAGAATAGGTCCCAACGACGATGATATAGTATCTCCCGCAGCACTCCTGGACAATCCCCTGCAGCCCCCCTGGGGAAACAGATGCTCTCTTGATCCTATAACAAATGCGTCGGGGAGGCTGATGGCCCAATTGGCCATGGAAAACGATCTCTGCATCGCGAATGGTAACATTACTCCCTTGTCCTCGCAGCAATTAACGTGCATCACTTCCCGGGGAACCAGTGTTGTCGACTACATTTTACTGACGCCGGAGCTATTCTCAATTTCTACAAAAATGGAAGTGGCTGAATATTTTGGTGGTGACCACCTTCCACTGACTCTATTGTTAAACCTAATAGAGCCAATTTCAGTCCCCTCAAACTATAGAACCACGGTACAAAGCCACCCTGTATACAAAACAAAGAAATGGACAAGCCTCAGCTCCTCTCTTGCCCTGGACATACAAAAATCATTTGATATGTCTGCAGTTCCCTCTGACCCAATCCTGCCCGCTGATCAATACCGGAAATTACTTGATGCTTTCTCAACAACTTACATAACCACCGCCTCGCCTACTCACCAACGCCTCTTCTCTGAATCGCCTTGGTTTGACAAGGAATGTAAAGCCCTAAGAAGGCGAATTAGGAAAATGGTCAGAATCATCAAATTTTCCAACGACCCCCAAACCCGTGCAAAGCTCATAGATATTAAAAGGACATACAGAAACATGATTCATTGCAAGAAACAGCAGCACATCCTTGAGGCTTGGTCCACTCTTCGTTCGGCTGTAGAGAGGCATGACTCCCGCTCCTTCTGGCGCTTAGTTAGACCTTCGGCACCATTCAATCCAGCTACCCAGATTTCCGCTGATGAATGGATTGCCTACTATTCAACCAGTTTCGCTTCTCCAAATCATCTTACAGATCTCCTTCAATCCCCGTCGGACCTCTGTTCCTGCTCTCTTAGTCCCACTTCATCAATAAACTTTACTTCAACTCGCATTTTCAACATCATAATGTCAATGCGAAGGAATAAGGCCCCCGGCCCAGACATGGTCCCGTTGGACCTTTTCCTGTCTGATCCTCTTTGGTGGAGCGAACACCTGACTCCTGTATTCACCGCCATCTCCTCCGCCCTAGACATCCCCGACTCCTGGAGAGAAGCTATAATAGTTCCGATCTTCAAAGGCGGCCAGCCAAACATCCCTAGGAACTATCGCCCCATCAGTTTATTATCCATCCCGGGGAAAATATTTGCCGCTGTTTTACTGGAGGAACTTCTCTCATGGGTCCAGGAGAGGAACATTCTACCGCTAGAACAGATTGGTTTCCGAAAGTCAGCATCAACCATGGACCACTGTCTAACTCTCTATCACCTTGCCAGTAAATACACTGCACCAAGGCAAGGCCACCTATTTGCCGCTTTCATGGACCTGGAGGCCGCCTTTGATTCCATTCCTAGGCAGAGATTATGGTCCAAACTTGCCCATCTGGGAATTGATCCGCACCTCCTCTCCCTAATTATTTCCCTTTATTCAAACACCACAGCTCGCGTCCGAAGTGGTCCCAACGGCTCCCTCACTACTCCATTTCCAACGGCCAAGGGCGTCCGACAAGGTTGTCTCTTGGCCCCTCTACTGTTTAATCTCTATCTTCATGATGCAATTTCCACTTTGAAGCTAGCATCTAAGTATCCTCCTCACTTAGCAGGCCACCCCGTTGCTTCCCTTTTCTATGCTGATGATGCCGTCATCTTATCCAGAACAGCTGCGGACCTAGCAAATGCAGTTAATGCATTTATCGCCTATTGTAAGGCGGAAGCTCTTAATATTAATTATAAAAAATCGAAAGTCCTCCACTTCACTCGTTCCCGCAAACTCAAGTTGGAGCCGCTTAAGATCACAGGTGGCTACTTAGAAAAGGTAAAAGCCTTTAAATATCTAGGCTTAATTTTCACTTATAATCTCTCCTGGACCACCCATCTACAATCTGCCTTTCTCGCTGCAACCACGACCTCTAACGCCATTGTCCGATTTTACCACCAGAAGGGCGGCAAACACCTTCCAGCAGCAATTCAAATATTTAATGCCAAAGTTGTCCCTAAATTATTATATGGATGCGAAGTATGGACTACAGCAATATCAGGTAACTTGGACCGCCCACTTCATATGTTTCTGAGATCTCTTTCCGGCGTCCCGAGATGTGTCTCAGGTGCAGCCCTACGACTCGAGTTCGCCCAGCCCTCAATTGTTAAACGAGCATGGAGTCGAGCCATTTCCTACAGCTTCCACCTATTAGCATCGGATGCTCGAATTAGAGGTGGTTTTTCCAATCTGATCCTAAGAGATATTCATAATTCCCCTTGGAAAACTACAATTAACCTCAAATTCCGCTCTCTTCTCAATTTGAATTGTAAAACTGTTCTTAACTTAGAGTGTATCAGACCGGCGGCCCTACCTCCAATTAAAAAGAAACTACAGCAACTTGACTTCTCTAACACAGCTTCCTATGCAAGAGGGCCGTGTTCAGGCCTAGCCCTAGCTATTCCACCCCCTGAAGGGATCCCTCTATACTGCTTCACAATTTCTTCGGAGGCTAAGCGAAGGGCCTTTACCTGTGCCCGTCTCAACTGTTTTCCTACAGCAGTTCTGTCGGGTCGTTATTCCAGAGTTCCCATCGCAAATAGAACATGCACCTGTAACGACACGGCCCTGGAGACTATGGAACATGTAATGCTCTTCTGTCCTAACTGGACAGATGAAAGATCTCGGTTTTTAACTCCCCTCGTGAATAAGCTTCATCTCCCAATCCAGCCTTGGATAGTGTCCCTCCTTTTGCAGGATTCTGATTGTTGGATTACCGAGATGACAGCTAACTTCCTGCTTAGTGTGATGAAGAGGAAAGCGGCACTAACTTCTTCCTTAACACCACAGCTGCAGTCGATAGGCCGCACAATCGAACGAAGTTCCAAGTAGTCTTATTGTACAAGGACAATGGAGTTAGGATAAATTTGAGGAGCTGAAGGACCCTTTAACGGTCCTCCTCCAGCTTCAGCAGTTTTTTTTTTTTTGTTTCTTTCTGTACTATCTGTCGCTCAATGTTTTAAATCCCCTGTCGCTTTAGTAACCCCCCCTTTCCCCCCCCTCTTTCTTTAAGTATTCGCCCAGGAAGATATCTACCTTTACCTCCCCACCCCCATTTCATGTTGTCATTTCAATGTATATCATGCTATGGCCACACGGCTAATGCAATAAAATCTATTGATTGATTGACTAAGATTTTTTAAAATTTGTTTGTTTGTTTGTTTATAATTATTATTATTATTTTAAAATAATTGTAATGTGGCCACCGCTGCCTTAGCCTTGACCCAGGTACCTTCACCAATAATATCCTTTTTAACTACATATACAAATCTCCTTTCCAACAATATTATTATTATTCTTTTTTTAAAAAAAACTTATTTTTTATTCATTTTTTAAAAACTCTTTTTTAAAGAAAGAAAACACCTCCTGCATTCCCTGCATTTTTATTATCAGCATTTTTTTATTTTATTTTCTAGATTTCAACAACGTAACATGTTCATTTTTTCTAGTCGCTACTTTTCCCATCCCTTTTATTTAATAAATAAATAAATATTATTTTCAAAGGAACCCACTATGGATTTTTTTTAATGAGTCACTAATTTAGAAATAGTCCTATAAATTTAAAGAAAGAAAGAAAAGGAAATCCCCTACAGAGAGAGAGAGGAAATCTTACGACATTTGGGTCTTTTGTAAGTTTAGAGAAGGGCGGAGAGGGCCATGAGAGAGACGTATAAACGTTAAGAATGGGGTGCAGGCAAAGTGACTTTCCCCTCCCTCTCATAATTCTAGAACCCAGAGAAATGCAATGGAGCTGAATGTTGGAACATTCAGCGGAGATGAAAGAATGCAGCATGTAGATAAAACTACGGAACTCCCTCCCACTTGAGGCAGCAACAGAAGGCCACCAAGGATATTATTGGTGAGGGTACCTGTAAGAGGATTGGACAAAGGCTGTCCATGGCTACTCCTAGCCGCAATGACTATGGAGCCACATGTTGAAATTCCTGCATTGCAGGGGGTTGGACTAGATGACCCTTGGATCCCTTCCAACTCAACCATTCTCTGATTCTACGACTAGAGGGGTCCCCTTCGGCCTGATCCTGCAGCCAGTCTCTTCTGATGCTCTTGGATTGAACCTGGGACCTTCTGCAGGGATGGGTTTTGTTCCCGCCTGCACCATGTCATTGGTGGGGAGGGCCAGAGGACCCTGGGGGGGAGCTAGGACCCTCGTAGCTACGGGACCGCCTCTCCCAGTATGCCCCATGGAGGACCTTAAGGTCCATAAATAGCAACACCCTAGAGGTCCCAGCATCTTAAAAAGCATCTTAAAAAGCAGAGACATTGCCTAGCCAACAAAGGTCCATATAGTTAAAGCTATGGTTTTCCCAGTAGTGATGTATGGAAGTGAGAGCTGGACCATAAAGAAGGCTGATCGCCGAAGAATTGATGCTTTTGAATTATGGTGCTGGAGGAGACTCTTGAGAGTCCCATGGACTGCAAGAAGATCAGACCTCTCCATTCTGAAGGAAATCAGCCCTGAGTGCTCACTGGAAGGACAGATCCTGAAGCTGAGGCTCCAATACTTTGGCCACCTCATGAGAAGAGAAGACTCCCTGGAAAAGACCCTGATGTTGGGAAAGATGGAGGGCACAAGGAGAAGGGGACGACAGAGGACGAGATGGTTGGACAGTGTTCTTGAAGCTACCAGCCTGAGTTTGACCAAACTGCGGGAGGCAGTGGAAGACAGGAGTGCCTGGCGTTCTCTGGTCCAGGGGGTCACGAAGAGTCGGACATGACTAAACGACTAAACAACAACCACAGAGGTCCCGGGCCCTAAGGAAGTCAGATTAGCCTCAACCAGAGCCAGGGCCTTTTCAACTTTGGCTCCGGTCTGGTGGAACGCTCTGTCTCATGAGACCAGGGGCCTGCGGGATCTGATTTCTTTCTGCAGGGCCTGTAAGACAGAGCTGTTCTGCCTGGCCTTTGGCTTGGAATCAATTTGATTCCCTTCCCCTCTTTCTTTTTTTATTCTGTGTTGGAACTCCTATTTGGGGACTTCCCTGGCCTTTTTCTGGCCCATGGAGGACCAGTCTGGATAGTTAGCCTTGGTGAAGACGTGACGTTTTTATCCCCCAAAAAGTTTTTGATTGAGTTTCCACTGAAATGTGGCTGCATTTTAATGTTGTATTTTAATCCTGTTTTTTAAGCTGTATTTCAATCAATTGTTTTTGTATTTGGTGTTAGCTGCCCTGAGCCCGGTCTTGGCTGGGGAGGGCGGGGTATAAATAAAATTTATTATTATTATTATTATTATTACAAAAGCAAATTTTACCTTTGTGCAGCAGGCTTGTTTCTGCATATAGCCTCCGCTCTCTCCTTTGCCTCCCCTGTCATGTGGCCCTTAAGCTGAAGAAAGTGTTGGAACTCTTGCCATTAACTTACATAATTTCATAAATCGACATAACGTGTCTCCCTGCCTGAGCTCGTGGAGTATTCAGTGAAGCTGAATACTCAAGGATTCGGTCCAGACAAAAGAACAAACTTCTTCGTGCAATTAAACTGTGGAACTCACTTCCACAGGAGCCACTGATTACCACTACTGTGTGGAACAGTTGTAACACAGCACTGGGCAAATTGGTAGAGGATATTAAGGCCATCAGTGGCTATTGCCCAAGATGGCTAAACTTGGCTTCTCTAGTCAGAGACGGGGTTGGACTAGATGATCTCTGGGGTCCCCCCAATTCCATGATTCTATAACTGCCGGTTGTTAGGAATCACAGGTGGGCAGAGTGCCGTTGCGCTCAGATCCAGCTTGTAACTTCCCACATGCATGTTTGACGTTTTACTGTGTTTGGGGCAACCCAGTCAGATGGATGCCTAATAATAATAATAATAATAATAATAATAATATCACTAATCTAATCCAGCCAGCAGGATCTTCCTCGTCCACTAATATCTCGGCAGCTGAGCAAAGAAACAGAAAGATAGGCTTCTTCTTTTTTTTTAAAAAAAGAAACTTTTTATTTCACTTATCTACCATGTTTTTATAACGTTTCACAGCATTCCGTGAAGTTCACAGCATTGACAGGGCCTTCAGAGCAATGAACCAAGCGAATAATAATAATTTAGAAAGACACACACTGGTGGGAGCTCGTCCAGCAACATCTGGAACGGCAAAGGGTCCCCCACACCTGACCCAATATATCTACATATATTAGTCATTCTTGCCAATTAACTGAAATCTGTACCGAGTCAGACCACTAGTGCACCTATTTCAGTACTGTCAACACTGACTGGCAGCAGCTCTCTGAGGTTATAGACAAGAGAAGAAGAGTTTGGATTTGATATCCCGCCTTTCACTCCCCTTCAGGAGTCTCAAAGCAGCTAACATTCTCCTTTACTTTCCTCCCCCCCCAACAAACTCTGTGAGGTGAGTGGGGCTGAGAGACTTCAGAGAAGTGTGACTGGCCCAAGGTCACCCAGCAGCTGCAGGTGGAGGAGCGGGGAAGCAAACCCGGTTCACCAGATTATGAATCTACTGCTCTTAACCACTACACCACACTGGCTTTTTCCAAGTCGGTAGAGGATGAGACTCCTTAATCTCAGGGTCCTGGGTTCGAGCCCCACATTTGGGGGTTGGACTAGATGACCCTCGGGATCCCTTTGAACTCTACAATTCTATGAAAAGGGGCTGCTTAAAGAGGTATGATAGTTGTTTAAGTGTATGGTGCAGATGGGGCCCATAACGCCACTTTAAAGAGCCCTTTTAGGGTGCCCCAATTCCCCTCACAGAGCTGCAATACCCAGAGTGGTTTAAGAATCCATCCCTCTTCTCTGGGAACCCTGGGAGTTGAGCTCAGCACCCTGAACAAACTACAGCTCCCAGGATGCTTTGGGGGAAGCCATTATATTTTCATAAGATCATGGTATGCCCCACGGAGGACCTTAAGGTCCATATATAGCAACACCCTAGTGGTCCTGGGCCCTAAGGAAGTTAGATTAGCCTCAACCAGAGCCAGGGCCTTTTCAACACTGGCTCTGGCCTGGTGGAACGCTCTGCCTCATGAGACCAGGGCCCTGCGGGATCTGATTTCTTTCCGCAGGGCCTGTAAGACAGAGTTGTTCCGCCTGGCCTTTGGCTTGGAGCCAATTTGATTCCTTCCCCCTCTTTCTTTTTCCTTTCTCCTCCTATGAAGAGATTGCACCCTAATGTTTTAATGTTGTATCTTAATCTTTTAAATTGTATTTTAATCAACTTGTTTTTATTATTGGTTGTTAGCCGCCCTGAGCCTGGTCTTGGCAGGGGAGGGCGGGGTATAAATACAAATTTATTATTATTATTATTATTATTATTAGGATAAGATGCTGCTTTAACTGTACGGGGCAAACGAGGTCTCAGAGTTCCCATACAGGGATCGAACCTGCAACCTCGGTGTTATCAGCACCACGCTCTAACCAACTGAGCAAGAACATAGGAAGCAGTCTTTTACTCAGACCCTTGCTCCATATAGTTCAGTCCCTTTTAAGGAAACTGGCAATGGCTCTCCAGGATTTCAGGCAGGGAAACTCTCCTAGCCCTACCTGGATTGAACTGGGAACCTTCTGCACGCAAGCCAGGTGTCCCACAGCCCATCCCACTTCTGTAGAGATACGGCCACTGGGTAAATTATTGCAGGTGGCTGCTAGGTTTTCAAGGCTCGGTGAATCGATGCACACAAATATTCACAGAGCAGGTTGGTGCAATCATTTCAACGGCCAATACAGTGGTACCTCGGGTTACATAGGCTTCAGGTTACACACTCCGCTAACCCAGAAATAGTGCTTCAGGTTAAGAACTTTGCTTCAGGATAAGAACAGAAATCGTGCTCTGGTGGCGTGGCAGCAGCAGGAGGCCCCATTAGCTAAAGTGGTGCTTCAGGTTAAGAACAGTTTCAGGTTAAGAATGGACCTCCGGAACAAATTAAGTACTTAACCCGAGGTACCACTGTAATTCTCTTAAGAGTTTGTTCAGAAGACGGTTGCGCAGCTTTGACAAACCTCCTATGTTTGTATTTTGCAATGGGGTCACCTTATGTCTTCTCCCTTCGCTCCTATAATGAAAAACCTTTCGGTGAAGACATGTTAAAAACAAATAAATTTAAGGGATTCTCCTAACGCAGGAGGTCGCCTTGAGAGTAAATTCCTGTCCAGTAATTTCTTTAAAAAACTGTGAGAATGATGTTGTTGGGCTACAATTCCCATCATCCCCAGCCAGTTTCGCCAAAGGACATGATGGGAATTGTAGTCCAACAACATTTGAGGACCTAAGATTGGAGAACGCTGCTCTGGGGCAGGGAGTAGCAATGTGGTCCCCTCCAGAGGTTGTTAAGTTAGAACTCCAATCCTTTTTTTACTTTGAGCCGTGCTAGCCACGGCTGATGGAAGATGAAATCCAGCCTCTGGAGGGGCTCACAGTGGCTACTCTATGGGTAGGCAAACTAAGGCCTGGAGGCTGGATCCGGCCCAATCGCCTTCTAAATCTGACCCACGGGTGGTCCAGGAATCAGTGTGTTTTTACGTGAGTAGAATGCGACCTTTTATTTAAAATGCATCTCTGGGTTATTTGTGGGGCATAGGAATTCATTCATTCCCCCCCCCAATATAGTCCACACCCCCCCACAAGATCTGAGGGACAGTGGACCAGCCCCCTGCTGAAAAAGTTTGCTGACCCCTGGGCTACCCCATTCTATAGATCTGATCAGACCACCGGTAGGGTTGCCATATGTCCTCTTTTTCTAGGACACGGCCTCTATTTCATGATGACGGTTATCATAGAGATCCAGAGCGAAAAGTTGGCCAATGTGTCCTCTCTTTTTTGCTCTTCAGAATATGGCGACTCTAGGTCCCATATGTGAATATTGTGAAAAATCAGAGAACTGAATTCAAATTTAATCCCTCCAGCAAGCACACACGCACGGTAAAAATGCCTAGGATTTCCTTGCGGCGTGTATTTTCTGATGTGCAATAAGGTTTGAGCGCAGCCTGAAGCTTTTCCCACATTCCGAACATTCGTACGGTTTTTCTCCGGTGTGGATTCTCAGGTGTCCCGTAAGGAGTGTGCTGACACCAAAGGTTTTCCCGCATTCGGGACATTTGTATGGCTTCTCTCCCGTGTGGACTCGCTGGTGCCTGCTGAGTTGCTGGCTCACGGTGAAGCTTTTCCCGCACTCCAGGCATTTGTACGGCTTTTCCCCCGTGTGGACTCTCCGGTGAGTAATAATCTGCGAACTGTTGCAGAAGCGCTTGCCGCAGTCGGGACACTGGTACGGTTTCTCCCCCGTGTGCGATATTTCGTGCCGGATCAGGTCTGAGCTCACGCTGAAGCTTTTCCCGCAGTCTGAGCACTTGAACGGCCGGTCTCCCGTGTGGATTCTCTGGTGGTTTCTAAGGTGCGAGCTTTGGCGGAACGCCTGCCCGCACTCCGCGCATTTGTACGGTTTCTCCCCCGAGTGAGTCCTCTTGTGCTTAATGAGCTGCGAGCTCACGCTGAAGCTTTTCCCACACTGCTGGCACTCGTACGGCTTCTGCCCGTTGTGAGTCCTTTCGTGGGCTATCAGGTTCGACTTCAATGTGAAGGATTTCCCGCAGTCAGGACACTCGTATGGCTTCTCCCCGGTGTGGATTCTCTGATGTGCGATCAGGCCGGTGCTGCGGCTGAAGCTCTTCCCACAGACGCCACAAGTCCTTTGCTTCTTGCCTTTGGGAGGGATCTTTGGAAAATCCCCAGGGTTTCTCTCAGGATCATTCACACTGTCTTCCGGGTGGCTTCCCATCTTTGCCTCTGAATAAGGCAGGAAAGCTGTTTTGTTATCCTGACATTGCAAATGAGGGCCTACTTGGGTTGACCATTCCCGCTGTGGATTACCCTCCTGCTGATTCAGCCAGCTGTCACCTAAAGGAGAGGAAAGCAACAATAATCTAGAGGAATGGTTTGCGGTGAATTGGTAGGGAGTGGATTAATGTGGGTTTAGTATAGATTGATACTACCAGCTTGCTTTGAATTGTTTCACGTCGTAGCTGACATTATAATTGTCGCAAATAAACTTGGTTCCTAGTAAGTGGCAAAAGTAAGCTGTACCTCTGGTTACGTACTTAATTCATTCTGGAGTTCCGTTCTTAACCTGAAGCACCACTTTAGCTAATGGGGCCTCCTGCTGCTGCCGCACGATTTCTGTTCTCATCCTGAAGCAAAGTTCTTAACCCGAGGTACTATTTCTGGGTTAGCGGAGTCTGTAACCTGAAGCGTATGTAACCCGAGGTACCACTGTATTGGTCCATAAGAGAGGGGGCAAAACCAAAATTTATAGCAGGGGTTGAGGAAATACTTTTATCACAAGGGTGGGGTAAGCTTTGCAGTCCAGGGGCCATATTTCTTTAAGGGCTTCCTTCTGGGGCCTACAATTCCCAGTTCCCTGTGACGAGGGGTTGATTGGTGAACTACACTGGGAATTACACAAGATTTCTCCCTATCTTCCTCTCCACTGAGTTCCACAAGGGGCAAAACTGATACCATAGTTTTAAAGTAAAGAGGGGGGAAAGATAAAGGACCCCTGGATGGTTAAGTCCAGTCAAAGGCGACTACAGTGGTACCTCGGGTTACATACGCTTCAGGTTACAGACTCTGCTAACCCAAAAATAGTACCTCGGGTTAAAAACTTTGCTTCAGGATGAGAACATAAATCGTGCTGCAGCGGCACATTAGCTAAAGTGGTACCTCAGGTTAAGAACAGTTTCAGGTTAAGAACGGACCTCCGGAACGAATTAAATACGTAATCAGAGGTACCACTGTATGGGGTTGCGGCGCTCATCTCACTTTCAGGCTGAGGGAGCCGGCATTTGTCCACAATGGCTTTCCGGGTCATGTGGCCAGCATGACTAAACTGCTTCTGGCGCAACGGAACACCAGAGCGCATGGAAATGACGTTTACCTTCCCTCTGCAGCGGTACCTATTTATCTACTTGCACTGGCATGTTTTTGAACTGCTAGGTTGGCAGGAGCTGGGACAGAGCAATGGGAGCTCACTCCATCTCCGGGATTCGAACCACCGACTTTCTGATTGGTAGGCCCAAGAGGCTCAGTGGTTTAGACCACAGTGCCCCCCCCCCAAAGCACTTTAAGCAGCCATGGCTTCCTCCAAAGAATTCTGGGAATTGGAGTTTGTTGTGGTTGTGCTGAGTGTTCTAGGGGAGCCCTATTCCCCTTCCAGAGCTACATTTCCCAGAGTTCCCTGTGAGGAGGGATTGATAGTTATACCACTCTGGGAACTGTAGCTTTGGGAGGGAAATAGGTGCTTCCTAGCAACTGTGGGTACCCTTAACAAACCACAGCTCCCAGAATTATTTGCAAGGGGGAGCCATGGCAGTTTAAAGAGGTATCATAGCGCTTAAAATGTATGGTCAAAATGTGGCCTAGCTCCTTTCAAGCACTGACTGCAATAGGATAAACGGAAGGCAAATCTTAAAAAATTAGAACAGCCTTTACCAAAGGTGTCATGGGCTTTGAAGATGCTCAAACTCAGGACCCAAGGGAGAAACGTGCTAGGAGGAAGGCATGCTCGGCAAACCCTCACCGTGATCAACTCCCGCCTGGAAACCTCTGTCTCCACTGTGGAAGGATGTGTGGATCCAGAACTGGCCCCCACAGTCACTTATGGACTCACTGTTAAGACTGTGTTCATGGAAGACAATCTTACTTGGCTACGAGGGATCCCCAAAGAAGAATAGGACATTTCTTTCAAGCCCCAGTTCAGTTGTTGGGGCTGACCCTGCAGCCTCTGGAGAAAGCGTTTGTAGGTTTGTGCGCCCCCAGATATCAGATGGGCACCTCCTGTTCTAGGGACAGGGAAGATCAGAGCTGAGGTTTAAGAACCCGGGACAGGAAGAAGCCTGTACTCCAGGCAACCAAGGACTTCCACCTTACCCGAAGAGGACGCACCTCTGCCACCCTCTTCTTTGACTTCCACAGGCGGCAGCTTCTCTCTGGCCTCTGAAGGAGCCGCGGGATTCGTAGGCACTACCTGAAACAGCCAGGAGAATACAACCCTGTCAAGGCAGCTGGAAAAAGGCAACAGGGTAGGATGGAAAAGTACTGGGCAAAGGGGCAGGGGGTGCCGGAAAGAAGGGCGGACCATTGGTCCTCCGATGAGCTACTCAAAAGGAGGGTGCATCTAGTCCATCGTTCTCTTCCCACAGTGATCCATCAGATACGTCTCTGGAAACCGACAAACATCAATGCGTTGTTTTGAGAATCCCACAAAGAACAACACATTGGGAATCCAGCAGGTGACAATGCGGTATTATCACAGAATCCGAATGCCGCCAGGGTCGGCTTAGAAAGAAATGCTCCCGTACAGTGGTGCCTCGCAAGCCGAAATTAATTCGTTCCGCGAGTTTTGTCGTCTTGCGATTTT
This sequence comes from Podarcis pityusensis, assembly GCF_964106645.2. NCBI lineage: Eukaryota > Metazoa > Chordata > Lepidosauria > Squamata > Lacertidae > Podarcis > Podarcis pityusensis. The sequence continues at coordinate 119,656,020 of NC_138029.1, forward strand.
TTTTCGTCTTGCGAAGCACGGTGTCGGGAAAGTTTGGGAAAAGCTTCAAAAATCACCAAAGTCTTTAAAAAACCTCAAAAAAGGCTACCACACCGCGTTCTATGAGTTGCTCCTCGAAGTCAAGTCGCAACTGTATTAACGGTGTTAAGAAAAAGGAAACAAACTTGCAAGACGTTTCCGTCTTGTGAAGCAAGCCCATAGGGAAAATCGTCTTGCGAAGCAGCTCAAAAAATGGAAAACCCTTTCGTCTAGCGAGTTTTTTGTCTTGCGAGGCATTCGTCTTGCGAGGTACCACTGTATCTGACTCCCAGTAAGTTAGCAAAAATATATAAGACAGGTACAAATATCTGCTGGAAAAGGAAAGAAAAATAAGGCACCTTCTGTCATATGTGGTGGTCTTGTAAGGTAATAAAAGCATTCTGGGGAATGATATATAATGAGATGAAAAAAATGTTCAAATTAACTTTTGTAAAAAAAGAACCAGAGGCTTTTTTTTATTAGGATTTATAGGTGCAGACAGTCCAAAGGAGCAGAAAAGACTTTTTATGTATGTGATGACAGCCGCATGGATGCTGCTAGCCCAGAGATGGAAAGAAGATAAAGTCCCTACCAGAGAAGAATGGCACATTAAACTGCTGGACTATGCCAAAATGGCAAAACTGACTGGAAAGTTCAGCAGCCAAGAAGACCAAAACTTTAATAAAGAATGGGGGAAATTTATAATTTACCTTGGAGACCACTATCAGAAGATAAAAACATTAGCAATAAAACTTGTAATGCAGCGAGTATTATGGAAACCATGGGGTAAGATAAAATATGGACTACTGAAAAAATATGCAGTAGAAAAAGTTAACAATAGGACCCAGGGAGGGGAAGGTGGAAGTCCAGAGATTCGAATGAATCTTTAACTATGGATATGTACAGTTGGTTGTATAGTTGTATAGTTGTATATGTACAGTGTTCTCAAAGCTACCAGCATGAGTTTGACCAAACTGCGGGAGGCAGTGGAAGACAGACGTGCCTGGCATGCTCTGGTCCATGGGGTCACGAAGAGTCGGACACGACTAAACAACAACAAATGTATAGTTGGATTGTTATATCTTTATACTTGTAAAATCAAATAAAAATTCTTTCAAAAAAGAAAAGAGAGAAATGCCCTCACCTCTTTCTCACCAGCTTGCTGCCTCCTCAGGAAACCTTCTGCCAGGGCCACCGCCTGGGAGCAGGTCTCCGGCCTGCCTTCCCTGACCCAGCTCCGCATCTCTGGCGGCAGGACGGCCAGGAACTGCTCCAGAATCACCAGCTCCAGGATCTGCTCCTTGGTGTGCCTCTCTGGCTTCAGCCACCGGTGGCACAGGTACCAGAGCTGGCTGCACACTTCCCGTGGTCCCTCGACCTCCTGGTAGCGGAACCGTCGGAAGTTCAGTTGCTGTGCCTCCAGGGCGATGGTGTCCCTTTCCCAGGGCTCTTCCCTGCCTTGCCCAGAATCCAAACCCATGTAGGCCTCTTCGGATGCTCTGCTGAGGCCTGTCGGGAGGCTGCTTGCGCCGTCTCCTTCAGGGCTGCCACTGTTGCAGTTGATTCTTTCTGCGGATAGGGGACAAGGCATGGGGTCTTCCCGTGGGGCAAGTTCTGGCAAGCGTGGGGCCCTCCATCCCATCTTTGGTGATGGCCTGGCTGTTGGGAACAGCTCCACAACCTCCCGCTGGACTCTTCCAGGCCCCTTATGCAATTTGGGTCCTGCCCCGTCCTGCCTCTTTGCTCGTGTTCCCGGACCTGCGCCCCGATTCGGCAAAGCTTGAATTTCACTCCGGTTCATCTCTCGTTCCGTCTCTCGCGCAGAAATGCAACAGCTGTGCCTCACTCCACCTCAGCTCCTAAACCGTGTCTTCAGTCGCCTGCTTCGTTCGGTTCAGCCACTCAGTCTGGTGCGAGGTAAGAAGCTCCATTGGCAACGACCCTGTCCTGAATCCAACAGAGACAAAAGACGGAAGATTATTCCTGAGGAATTTTTTTTTTTAAGAGCTGTGTTACATTAGGAACATAGAAAGTCAGGCCATCGGTCTAACTACCTCAGTGCTGTTTGCATTGACGGGCATTAGTTCTCTAGGATTTTTCCCCTTTTCTCCCCCAATTTTTAAATTTTTATTTTACAAACAGTGGTACCTCGGGTTACATACGCTTCAGGTTACATACGCTTCAGGTTACATACACTTCAGGTTACAGACTCCGCTAACCCAGAAATAGTACCTCGGGTTAAGAACTTTGCTTCAGGATGAAAACAGAAACCACGTGGCGGCAGTAGGAGGCCCCATTAGCTAAAGTGGTGCTTCAGGTTAAGAACAGTTTCAGGTTAAGAACGGACCTCCGGAACGAATTAAGTACTTAACCAGAGGTACCACTGTATTAAGAATTACAATCCTACCACAACACATTCCAAAACTACAAGATTCTTACGAATCTCTGGACTTCCCTCCTCCCCGCTCTGTGGGTCTCATGGTTAAACCTTTTCTCCTACATCTTTTATAATAATCCAGATTTTTATATTTCCATAGTTCTCGTTACATTACAAGTGTTATTGCAATCCCGCTAACGATTTTAACCGTTTACAGTGGTCTCCAAGGCAAATTATAAATTCCCTCCATTCCTCATTACATTTTTCATCTTCCTTTTTTCTGATCTTCCCAGTCATTTTAGCCATTTTGGCACAATCCATCAGCTTGATCTGCTATTTCATCTCTGGGCTAGCAGTAGGATTTCTCTCTCAACCCTGCCTGGAGATGTCGGGAACTGAACCTGTGACCGTCTGCATGCCAAGCAGATGTTCCGGCACTGAGCTGAAAAGGCTTAGCAGGTTCACGCAATTGCATTATAAGCGCATACCCCAGACACCTCCTCAACGGCAGATAAAAGCGGTTCTGTTCCGCCACGATTCCGATTCATATTTGTGTTGCTCAGTCTGCTTATGGTTTTGATTTGAGCTGCAGAGTTGGTTTCTGGTGGCTCAATTAGTGAATTGTACCTTTCTTGCTATGTGGGTTTTATCTTGTATATCACAAGACGAGTGGAAGGGGATGCGAGAAGTGAGATGACGCTTTGTGTATTATCTGCCTTTCTTGGGGATCAAGAAATAGCAAAATTTTGTCCCTGCTGGGAAAAAGGGAAAGGTTAACAGCTCAGCAGAACACATGTTTTGCATGCAGAAGGCCTCTAGGTTCAACCCTCAGCATTTCCAGGTAATAATAATAAAATATAATAATAATAATAATAATAATAATAATAATAATAATAAAAATTTTTATTTATACCCCGCCCTCCCCGGCCAGGGCTAGGCTCAGAGCGCGCTTACAAGCAATAATAAAAACAAGTTGAATGATTACAACTTAAAAACAAAATTAAAATACAACATTAAAATATTGAAACATTAAAATATTAAAATGTAGCCTCCTCGCAGGAGGAGAAGGAAAAGAAAAAAGAAAGAGAGGGAGGGAATCAAATTGGCTCCAAGCCAAAGGCCAGGCGGAACAACTCTGTCTTACAGGCCCTGCGGAAAGAAATCAGATCCTGCAGGGCCCTGGTCTCATGAGGCAGAGCGTTCAACCAGGCCGGAGCCAAAGTTGAAAAGGCCCTGGCTCTGGTTGAAGCCAATCTAACTTCCTTAGGGTCCGGGACCTCTAGGGTGTTACTATTTATGGACCTTGAGGCTCTCTGTGGGGCATAACGGGAGAGGCGGTCCCGTAGGTACGAGGGTCCTAGGCCGTGAAGGGCTTTAAAGGTCAAAAGCAGCACCTTAAATCTGACCCTGTACTCCACCGGGAGCCAGTGCAGCTTGAAAAGCACTGGGTGAATATGCTCCCATGGCAAAGACCCCGTGAGGAGCCTCGCTGCAGCATTCTGCACCCGCTGGAGTTTCTGGGTCAGCTTCAAGGGCAGCCCCGCGTAGAGCGAATTACAGTAGTCAAGCCTGGAGATGACCGTCACATGGATCACTGTGGCCAGGTCGGGGCGGGAAAGGTAAGGGAATTACCTTTATTAAAGGTAATAATTTATTTGTACCCTGCCCATCTGGGTGGGTTTTCCCAGCCACTCTGGGCGGCTTCCACAAGACAAAAAAACACACTAAGATGTCATACATTAAAAACTTCCCTGTAGGACTAGAAAGGACTCTTGTCTGAAACTCTGGAGAGCTGCTGTCAGTCAGTGTGGACAATACTGAGGTAGGGAAACCAATGGTACAGGGAAACTGCACAGGGAAGTTTTTTTTTTTTTAAAAAATATGTTTTATATATGTTGGAAGCTGCCTAGAGTGGCTGGGGCAATCCAGTCAGATGGGTGGGGTATAAATAAAATAATAATAATAATAATAATAAGGCGCTCGGATGCTACTAGTCCAGAGATGGAAAGAAGACAAAGTCCCTACCAGAGAGGAATGGCAAGTAAAGCTGACTGGAAAACTCAGGAACCAAGAGGACAAAAGGAACGGGGGGGGGGGGGGGGAGAGAATTGTAATTTATTTAGGAGACCACGGCAAGCAGATGAAAACATGAGCAGGATTTTAATCTCACTTGCAGCGTAACAAATACCATGGATAATATGGATTGATATAAAATATAGATTATGAAATAATATGCATTTGTTAATGTTGGCAATAGGACCCATGGGGGGGGGAAATCTCGAGATTTAGAGTAATCTCCATATATGGATATGCATTTGGATTGTTATAATTTTGTATCTGTAAAATCAAATAAAAATCATTTCAAAATATCATTCTATATGATGATGTTCCTGTATGGGTCAGTATAGAGAGACATGGGCTGCACTGGGCAGAGAACCTGCTCTGCATGCAGCGTCAATCCCTAAGCAGGGCTGTCCTGAAGCCCCAGGAGGCTGCTGCCTGCCTGTGCAGACTATACGGGGCTGGATGGACCATCAGTCTGACTCCGTACATGTCAAAACACCCTCGCCGCTTCCAAACCCCCTGAATGCGTTTTCCTTGCCAATTCCTGTTGCCTCCTGGCTCGCCTCCCTCCTTGCCCCAAAACACAGCTCTGCACTCACCTCTCTGACCTTCTGCAGAAAGAAGCCATGGTTTTGCAGCTGAGTTCCCTGGCAGGAAAAGGAAGGGACAGCATTGGCTGGCTGCTCCCTGGGCCTCTCTGCAAAACACGGCTCTATCCGTTTAACCCATTGGGGGCTGTGGGGCAGCTACCCAACAGAGAGGTGGCATGCGAGCAAACAGGCTGGAATAATAATAATAATAATAATAATAATAATAATAATAATAAATTTATTTATACGCCGCCCTCCCCGGCCAGAGCCGGGCTCAGGGTGGCTAACACCAGTAAAATTACAGTAAAAACATAATAGGTGGAAAAAATCCAATTTTAAATACAGGTTAAAATGCAATTTAAAATGCAGCCTCATTTTAAAAGTAAGGTAAAGGTAAAGGGGCCCCTGACCATTAGGTCCAGTCATTACCGACTCTGGGGTTGCTCATCTCGCTTTATTGGCTGAGGGAGCCGGCGTACAGCTTCCGGGTCATGTGGGCAGCATGACTAAGCTGCTTCTGGCGAACCAGAGCAGCGCACGGAAACGCCGTTTACCTTCCCTCCGGAGTGGTACCTATTTATCTACTTGCACTTTGACGTGCTTTCGAACTGCTAGGTTGGCAGGAGCAGGGACCGAGCAACGGGAGCTCAGCCCGTCGCGGGGATTCGAACCGCCGACCTTCTGATCGGCAAGTGGTTTAACCCACAGTGCCACCCGCATCCCTCATTTTAAAAGTAGCCGTCTTATTAAAAGCAGAGTCAGCCAGACAGACCCCTTGGGTCCACCTAGCATTGTCTACACTGACCGGCACTGAAGAGAAACCGCACAAGTCCCCCCACTGTGGGAAAAGCTTCAGCCAGAGAACCAATTTGGTGAGTCGCCTGCGAATCCACACCGGAGAGAGGCCGTATCAATGCTCCCAGTGCGGGAAAGGCTTCCGGTGGCAACTCCATTTGAAGAGGCACCAGAAGACGCACATGGGAGAGAAGCCTCACAAATGCCTGGACTGCGGGAAAAGCTTTTCCTGGAGAGATACATTACTCAATCACCGGAGGACTCACACAGGGGAGAACCCATACAAATGTCCCAATTGTGGGAGAAACTTCAACCATCCATGCAACTTAACAGAAGACCAGAAGACGCACACAGGGGAGAAACCACATGAATGTCCCAAGTGTGGGAAAAACTTCTCCCGGTGGGATACACTGATCAAGCACCAGAGAACCCACACAGGGGAGAAGCCTTATGAATGCCCCGAGTGCAGGAAAAGTTTACATCATCCTTGTAGGTTGATTGATCCAAGTAATAATAATAATAATAATAATAATAATTTATTATTTATACCCCGCCCATCCGGCTGGGCCTCCCCAGCCACTCTGGGCGGCTTCCATAGAAGCCAAAAGTACACTAAAATATCACACGTTAAAAACTTCCCTGAACAGGGCTGCCTTAAGATGTCTTCTGAATGTCAGGTAGTTGTTTATCGCTTTGACATCTACTGGAAGGGCGTTCCACAGGGCGGGCGCCACTACCGAGAAGGCCCTCTGCCTGGTTCCCTGTCGCTTTGCTTCTCGCAATGAGGGAACCGCCAGAAGGCCCTCGGCGCTGGACCTCAGTGTCCGGGCAGAATGATGGGGGTGGAGACGCTCCTGCAGGTATACATGGGAGATGTTGCAGGAATTTATGTATAGGTTGGGGGGGGTTGCCCCTCCAGCAGATATCATGCACATGCAGCCCACTACCAAAATCAGCACAATCGCTTTTGTGACTTTTGTGATTTGTCCCCACAAAACACTTCATCACAGCTTCTTCCTATCTATTCAAAGGGCCTCTGCTGCATGATACCAAATGTAAGAATTCGCTGATAAATGTATCTATGTACTGGCTCACAGGGAAAACTTCAGAAATTCATATAGACATGTGAGCTCAGCTACTCAGCAGCCCCGCTGCCTAAGTGATAATCCCTGGCATCCTGATACCTGAGTGCCAGACAGGTACCCATTCCAGAAATAACAAACCCAGATGAAGTCAAAAGGGTGTGATTAACTTGGCTGGGAAACAGGGAAATGTAAATATCTTTTTTGTTACACTTGATGGGTGTTTGGTGGAGGGCAAGGATAACCATGGGGCAGGGTCCAGGATGCTCAGATTACTGCCACCAGACCTCCCCTTTCATTATGTAACCAGTGATGTAGTTTGGGGGGGATGAAACATGGGGATTAGCAAAGCCACTTCCGGCCTGCCCAGGAGGTGGGGTTGTGGGCTTCACGCCCACCCCCACGTGAGCGGGGGCTGGTCTCAGCCCCCGCGAGAGCAGGGGAATCCCGGCCGCGCCCCCCCAGCCAGCCAATCGGCTGGCTGGGGAGGTTGTGGCCTGCCCTATTTAGGGCCGGCGCGGACGGGGCTCGCCCTCTTTTGCCGGCTAGCCCCCACGTTTTACGTTTTACTTCCAGAGGTTTGTACTAGGTTGGTTTGAATTTCGTTACTTTGTTTCGAGTTCTTTGTTTTTACAGCGCTGGACGATCATCCTGAGGATTCCCGGCAGCTGTGGCGATCGTGATCCTTTTCGTCCCTTTTCCTTTATCGTTGTGTCCTTGACGTTCCGGAGCTGTTTTCTTTGCTTGCCCAAGCCCACGCCGGCATTAAAAAGCTACATCCCTGCAAATTGTTTGGCGCTCCGTCCCGCTTCACCGTTGGTCGGGCTCTGGGGAGCCGGCTGCTAGGAACGGAACACGCTCATACGATCAGCTGACTGGCGGCAGCGCAGTTCAGGCAGTGGATTTCTTCCCCGCATTTCCTGCAGCACCTGAAGACCAGGTTGTCCGGTTCTTATTACTATTCACGGCAGGGGACTGTACTAATTGTATGCTAATTGCGCGCGGGCGGAATTTGCAGGTTTTTTCCGGGGCTTGGTGATACTCTCGGGATCGGAACGCATTTGATTTATTGGTTTAAACGGTGCTTGTGAAGCGACAGGAGAGGGAGTGAGGCACGCGGCTTTTGCCTTTAATTAGTGTGGGGTTCGGGCAGCCTCCGCGTTCGGGGGAGGGAGGCGTGTCTTTCTCTTAGTTCTTGTGTGGTCTGATCGGCTCCTGCGCTCGGGGGGTTAGCGTTATTTGCCAGCTGCTTGTAGAACAGCTACTCTTCTGCTTTTGCTCTGATCGTGTTGCCTGCGCGTCCCAACGCTCGCTCCCCCCGCTGCTTATTCGGGCTTGGGGCTTCGAAAGCGATCGCTCCTGCGGGGTAACAGCTCGCTCGGGCGAGATCTCACCTACTAACCTTTCCCTGCGGCCATTATAATAGACCAGCCACGCCAGGGATCAGCTGTAGCGCGGCTTCCAAGCCTCAGCGTCGGCTACCCGGGTTGCTAGATTACCGTGTTTCTCAGCAGCCATTTTAAATTGACCACGTGTCTAGGCACAGTTGCCATCTTAGGAGAGGCATCCCACTTGGGTAGAGCACAGTCGCCATTTTACTGGAGGCTCCTTAGTGTGGGGGGGTTCTATTCCACGCGGTTGCCGGGTTAGCACAGCCGCCATTTTTAATAGCCCACGTGGCCAACTGCGGGGGCCACCATCTTGCCAGAGGCAGCCGAGCGTGGGAAGAGCTTGTTCACAGTAGTCTGCCTGAGGTCTCCTTTGTTGTGGGCTGCCTGCTAAACTCATAGGCATTAACCCGGCTGCATCACCAATAGCTTGAAGTTTATATAGATTCTGGCCATATATTTTATTAGAGTGATTTAATCAAGGCGCTTTATATATAATCCGGAAATATAATTAATTTGACTGATTTAATTAAAGTGCTTGGCTTTGATAAAACAATTTATCTGGCAATTAAATTCACAAGACAACTTATCTCTCTGCTTGAATTTAAATAAAGTTTTAATTTAACTAAGAGGTAAATTCAAAGGGTTATTTAAAGGGTAATTTAACTAATTTTGCAAGAGCTTCAAGTAGTATCTCAATTATTTGCTTTCATCTGCATTAACAATTCATTGGCTTAATCTCATTTAACATCATCAGGCGGAATAATCCATCAGTTGGACCTAATAAGGGTATATTAATAAAATAAAAATAGAAATAATAAAAATAAATAAAAATAAAAATAAATAAATAAATAAATAAAAAATAAAATAAATAATAATAATAATTAATAGCTTTCTTATTTGCTGGTGACAGAGGTGGCCAGGGAGCTCCATTTGGGCCTCAGGGAAACCGGCAGTAATTTCGATCTAGGCCTGGCTTTTCCCCCTATTAAGTTGACCCAGTTAAAAACCCTTTTAGATCTTTATCCCAACAGAACAGCCGCATTGTATTTATGGGAAGGTTTTAGTACCGGTTTTAGGATCCCAGTAGCTTTCCCCCCCAATTCAGGTGACTCACCAAATCAAAAATCTGTGAGGGAGATGCCCAAGGTTGCCCGAAAGAAAATTAGTAAGGAAATTAAAGCAGGAAGGGTTGCCAGCCCCTTTTTAGTTCCTCCAATAGAAGGGCTTCACATATCACCTTTAGGCATTGTCCCCAAGAAAGCGCCTGGTGAGTTTCGCATGATTCACAACCTTTCTTACCCAAAAGGAGGGTCCGTCAATGATGTGATTCCACAGGAACTTTGTTCTGTGAGATATGGCACTTTTGACCAAGCGGTCAAACTGATTCGCAAATTTGGTAAGGGTGCGCTGCTGGCAAAATGTGACATTGAGTCTGCCTTTAGACTCCTGCCAGTCCATCTGGAAGATTTCCGGTGGCTTGGTTTCAAATTTGAAGGGGCTTATTTCGTGGACAAAGCAATGCCCATGGGTTGCTCAGTGGCCTGTGCAGCCTTTGAGGCATTCAGCACCTTCCTGGACTGGGCGCTTCACTTTAGAACTGGCTCCGAGGGCATGTCGAACTATCTGGACGACTTTATCCTCATGGCTGATAGCAGGCTTAAGTGCTCAGAGCTTCTCAAAGCCTTCACATCATTAGCGGGGGAGTTGGAAGTTCCTCTAGCCGCCAACAAGACGGAGGGCCCAGCTACAACCATGGTTTACTTGGGTATCGAGTTGGACACTGTCGCTCAGACCTCAAAACTTCCCAGAGAGAAATTGATTGCGCTCGGTGACCTCATCCGGCAGCTGCTCCCCCTAAGAAAAGTTACCCTCAGGCAGATCCAGTCGCTCCTAGGCCATTTAAATTTTGCTTGCCGTGTGGCTTCCCCTGGCCGCCCATTCTGCGGCCGCCTCGCGAAGCTGTCAGCAGGCCTGCATTCCCCTCATCACAGGGTTCTCCTATCTAAGGAGGTAAAATCTGACCTGGAAGTCTGGTTGAAGTTCTTGGAGAACTACAACGGTATTTCCTTGCGGCAGGATAACTTGTTGCTGCAAGTGGACTTTCAGATGCATTCAGATACTTCAGGCTCTCTTGGGTTTGGCGTTTATTTTAGGGGGCAATGATGTGCCTAGCGCTGGCCTGCAGCCTGGCAGGGGGGCCTCATAACCAGAGATTTAACCTTCCTATAATTCTTTCCGATCGTAGTGGCAGTGCACTTGTGGTCTGAAGCCTTTAGTAACCATAGGGTTTGCTTCCACACCGACAACCAGGCAGTAGTAGCAGTCCTTTCCAGGCAGGCTGCACAGTCCCCAAGGGTAGGTGCCCTTCTGTGTTGCTTCGTTCTCCGGTGTTTAGAGCTCAATATCCACTTCTCTGCCAAATTTGTGCCTGGTGTTAACAATGACATTGCGGATGCCTTATCTCGCTTTCAGACGGACCGCTTCAGCTCGTTAGCACAGGACGCACAGCCGCTTCCTCAGCCGTTCCCAGAGCATCTGTGGAGTCTTGGGAGCCAGAGTCTTGGGAACCAGAAGTGATTCAGGGAGTATTGGCTTCATTGGCGCCTTCCACTTTAAGATCTTATAAGAAGGCTTGGTCGGATTTCTTAAAATTCCGCAGTAAAACCTACACTGCCAGAAGCAACGCCCCTCCTGTCAAGTCAGAGGTTTTATCTTACTTAGTATACTTGAGAAGCTTGGGCCGCGCCCCTAAAACCCTCAACCTACAGGCTGCAGCAATATCATTCTTTTGCAAGGCAGTATTTTCCTCTGACCCATGTGCCGATTTTGTCATACGAAAGACCTTGGAGGCTGGCGCAGGCTGCAGCCCCCAAGCTGCGATACGAGAAGGCCAATATCATTTGACATCCTTTTCCAAATTCATAAAAAGTTGAGAACGGTCTGCTGGTCGAAGTATGAGGCGCGCTTATTATCAGCGGCATACTCCATCGCCTTTTTCGGCGCATTGCGTGTTGATGAGGTGGTATACGAAGAGGGTCAGCGTGGTTCCTCCCGGGGTTTGCTATTAAGCGATGTTACGCTTTCACAGGAGGATCTAGTTTTGTGGATACGTAGCTCCAAAACAGATCAGTACGGGAGGGGGGCTCTGGTTCGGCTCCTGGCAACCGGAAAACCAGGCCCATTTCCAGTTAAGGACACTAGGCACTTCTTATTTTTGAGGGCTAATTCGGCAGGGCCACTATTGATCCATGCAGATGGCAAGAAGCCCAGAATAAAATTTAAGATACTGTCAGATGCAAAGGAAAGGGGTGGATTTGCCCTGCCAGACCTTAAGCTTTACTATGAATCAGCAGCTTTTTGCTGGTTGAAAGAATGGCTACTTCTGGAAAACACAGACATCTTGGATTTAGAAGGTTTTAATAATGTATTTGGATGGCATGCATATTTATGGTATGATAAGGTTAAAGCTCATAAAGCATTTAAAAATCATATTGTCAGGAAAGCTTTGTTTAACGTCTGGATAAGATATAAAGATTTGTTGGAAAATAAAACCCCAAGGTGGCTGTCACCAATGGAAGCAAAAGCTTTGAAAAGGCTCAACATGGAGACCAAATGGCCGACACATTGTGAAATTTTGGAACAAGGAGATAAACTGAAATTGCAGAGTTATGAAAAACTAAAAAGCAAAGTGAGAGACTGGCTCCATTATTATCAGATAATGGAGGCATATAAATTGGATAAAAAAACTGGCTTCCAGGTGGAAAAGTCAAAATTAGAAACAGAATTGTTAGAACCCAAAACTAAGAATTTGTCAAGAATGTATAACTTGCTGTTGAAATGGAATACTCAAGATGAAACGGTGAAATCTGTCATGATTAAATGGGCACAGGATGTTGGACACAATATTATGTTTGCTGACTGGGAACAGTTATGGACCACAGGTATGAAGTTTACGGCATGCAATGCCTTAAGAGAGAATATTATGAAAATGATATACAGGTGGTACATGACCCCAGTCAAGCTTTCAAAAATCTATCATTTGCCCGATAATAAATGCTGGAAATGTAAAGAAACTGAAGGTACATTCTTTCACCTTTGGTGGACGTGCCCAAAGATTAAGGCTTTCTGGGAAATTATATATAATGAATTGAAAAAGGTATTTAAATATACCTTCCTGAAGAAACCAGAGGCCTTTCTCCTGGGCATTGTCGGCCAATTGGTGTCAAAGAAGGATAGAACTTTCTTTTTGTATGCAACAACAGCAGCAAGAATACTCATTGCAAAGTATTGGAAGACACAAGACCTACCCACCTTGGAAGAATGGCAGATGAAGGTGATTGACTACATGGAACTGGCAGAAATGACTGGCAGAATCCGAGACCAGGGAGAAGAGTCGGTGAAAGAAGACTGGAAGAAATTTAAAGACTATCTACAGAAATATTGTAAAATTAATGAATGTTAGAAGGATGTTGGATAGAAAATAAGTGGTTTCCAGCTGTAATGCTTTAAGAGATATGAAAGAAATAGGTTTCACAAATGGGTAAAGGCTTAATGGTAAGGATTTGCTGTATTAACAAATTGAATTGGAATACAATGAAGGGAGGTACGAGGAGGTCCGGGGAAATAAGAGTAAGAAAGTTATGTTATTGGAAATTAATGGATGTTTTTAACTGTTTTTATTTTGTATGTTTATTTTTCATTTTTTTGTTATATCTTAAAAATTCTCAATAAATATTCTATTTTAAAAAAATTATGGTGTCTTGTGTCTTTATTTATCCTGGTGGGGGGCGGGAACTCGCCACGCAACTAATAAAAGTTTGGGGGCTCTTTTGTTCGGGGCTTCCATCTTGTTCCACCTTGTGGCAGGTGGGAGTCTTGTTGTGACAGTCTTCAATAAAGACCAAGCCTACTGGCTGCTGTTTTGTTCTGGTATTCCTGGCTGGTGTCCTTGTTTTTTGTCCAAGGGAGCCCTCCGATTTCTCCGTTAACAGAGAGAAGCCTCACGAATGCCCTGAGTGCGGGAATAACTTTTATCCGTGAGATATGCTGATCAAAGAACCCACGTGGAGGAGAAACCTTATGAATGCCCTGAGTGTGGGGAAAACTTCATTCTTGGCTTGATGGTTCAGAACGAAGGCCAGGGACACATCACAAGGGCAGCCACCGACGCACACTGACAACAACAGCTCCCAATGACTCACACTCATTGGGATTATACAGATGTGGAAGTGTGAACTCCACAAATGGGAGGAATAGGACTCCACTCTCTTTTTGCATACTTGGCAAAGAAAAGAAGGGGATCCTTGTTGGATCAGGCCAAATGTCCATTTAGTCTCTGTTGTAAACAAAATCTGCCCTTTTTCCCTTATAGGGTATCCAAGAGCCCATATAGAGTCCTTACGTAGGTTCCCTATTGGTAGGAGAAAATTACATAGGCCAACCAGAGAATATTGAGAAGCAAAGCACCTAGTAAGCCTGATCTTTATTGATCTGTTGCAACAGGGTCCTCACTCACCACACACAGGAGGGAGGAGGAACCCCGAATAATGTTGCGCAAGGCCTTATATAGACATTTTAAATTCCCTGCCCTGGAGCTCAAGACCACCCCTCCATACATCATACATACATCACAGAAAAGGCGGTTTACAGCAGAAATCTGAGTGGTTTGTTTACCTCCTGTCTGCCAGGTTACCTGTTTAATGGTCACTTGATTGGATTGCCTGGGGAGCCTGGCCAGTCTTTTGTTATGATAAATACTTAGTTCCTGAGCTAGGTCACAGCCTCACACCCTATTAACATCTTAAATGTGCCCCTAAGACAGGATTTGTGAAGGAAAAGACAATGGGGAAGCTTTTCCATTTCCCTTTGACCTTGCAGAGAAAACATTTGCTCAGTTTGGGAATCAAAATGGTTTCAGGTCGGTCTTCCTGTCCTGATCTATGTACGTGCTTGGTTGGTACACTTATGAACATTTAACATATATCTCAGACCTCCAAATTCCTATCACATCCCAGATGGTGGAAGATTCTGGACTGACAAAAGACAGTAAAACTCTGGAACTCCCTCACATAAGAGGCAGGGAAGGCCACCAATTTGGTTGGCTTTAGAAGACTTGGAAGACTAGACATATTCAGGGTTGGCTACATGGGGCCTCCACTGTCGGAGGCAGCAGGTGCTTTGAGTTCCAGTTGTGGGGAATCTCCGGGATGGGGGAGAGTAGGGGTGTTGCTCTCAGGTCCTCTTGGGGGCTTCCCACAGGGCATCTGATCAGCCCCAGGACTAGATGGGCCTCTGGATTGGCATTGCCTTGTCGTGAAGACCTTTTAAGATTAGAGGAGACCGTTTTCTGTTCAACTCTTAGGATGCCATCTTGGTTTAGTGATTGTAACATCGTGACTGGTCTGTATCATTTAGCTGCATGTTCCTCTCTGGGGCTCTAAATGGGGTCTTGTTCTGAGTGTGACTTTATGGATGTTAATACAGTGGTACCTCGGGTTAAGTACAGTGGTGCCTCGCAAGACGAAATTAATCCGTTCCGCGAGTCCCTTGGTCTTGCGGTTTTTTCATCTTGCAAAGCACGGCTATTAACGGCTTAGTGGCTTTAAGAAAAAGGAAACAAACCCGCAAGAACTCGCAAGACGTTTCGTCTTGCGAAGCAAGCCCATAGGGAAATTCGTCTTGCGAAGCACCTCAAAAAAGAAAAAAACCTTTCGTCTAGCAGGTTTTTTGTCTTGCGAGGCATTCGTCTTGCGGGGCACCACTGTACTTAATTCGTTCCAGAGGTCCGTTCTTAACCTGAAACTGTTCTTAACCTGAAGCACCACTTTAGCTAATGGGGCCTCCCGCTGCCGCCGCGTGATTTCTGTTCTCATCCTGAAGCAAAGTTCTTAACCCAAGGTATTATTTCTGGGTTAGCATGTAACCTGAAGCGTATGTAATCTGAAGCCTATGTAACCCAGGGTACCACTGTATATGAACTTGTCGGACTCCTTATTGCTTTTCACCTAACATAGGAATTAGTTGGGATTTGAGAAAGTTAAACAAATAGTATAAAGAAGGTCATGAGCATTGCTTCAAAAATGGGGAAGAGCTGCGACTCAGGGGAACAGTGTGTGCTTGACATGGAAAAGCTTCCAGGTTCAGTCACTTGCATCTCCCATTTCGGACTGGGAAAGGTGCCAGTCTGAACTGGGCCAGATGAACTGCATCCAAGAGTATTAAAAGAACTGCCAGATGTGATCTCAGAACCACTGGCAGTCATCTTTGAGAATTCCTGGAGAACAGGCGAAGTCCCGGCAGACTGGAGGAGGGCAAATGTTGTCCCTATTTTCAAAAAGGGGAAAAGAGAGGACCCAAATAATTACCGCCCAGTCAGTCTGACATCAATACCAGGGAAGATTCTGGAGCAGATCATTAAGCAAACAGTCTGTGAGCACCTAGAAAGGAATGCTGTGATCACCAATAGTCAGCATGGATTTCTGAAAAATAAGTCATGTCAGACTAACCTGATCTCATTTTTTGACAGAATTACAAGCCTGGTAGATGAATGGAACACAGTGGATGTAGCCTACCTTGATTTCAGCAAGGCATTCAACAAGGTGCCCCATGATATTCTTGTAAAGAAGCTGGTAAAATGCGGTCTTGACTATGTTACCACTCAGTGGATTTGTAACTGGCTGACTGACCGAACCCAAAGGGTGCTCATCAATGGTTCCTCTTCATCCTGGAGAAGAGTGACTAGTGGGGTGCCACAGGGTTCTGTCTTGGGCCCGGTCTTATTCAACATCTTTATCAACGACTTGGATGATGGACTCAAGGGCATCCTGATCAAATTTGCAGATGACACCAAACTGGGAGGGGTGGCTAACACCCCAGAGGACAGGATCACACTTCAAAACGACCTTGACAGATTAGAGAACTGGGCCAAAACAAACAAGATGAATTTTAACCGGGAGAAATGTAAAGTATTGCACTTGGGCAAAAAAAATGAGAGGCACAAATACAAGATGGGGGACACCTGGCTTGAGAGCAGTACATGTGAAAAGGATCTAGGAGTCTTGGTTGACCACAAACTTGACATGAGCCAACAGTGTGACGCGGCAGCTAAAAAAGCCAATGCAATTCTGGGCTATATCAATAGGAGTATAGCATCTAGATCAAGGGAAGTAATAGCGCCACTGTATTCTGCTCTGGTCAGACCTCACCTGGAGTACTGTGTCCAGTTCTGGGCACCACAGTTCAAGAAGGACACTGACAAACTGGAACGTGTCCAGAGGAGGGCAACCAAAATGGTCAAAGGCCTGGAAACGATGCCTTATGAGGAACGGCTAAGGGAGCTGGGCATGTTTAGCCTGTCAGGAGTGCTCTGATGGTGTTTCCTGCTTGGACTCGATGGCCCTTGTGGTCTCTTCCAACTCTATGATTCTATGATTCCTTGTGCCC
The DNA here is from genome assembly GCF_964106645.2 of Podarcis pityusensis. Classification (NCBI taxonomy): domain Eukaryota; kingdom Metazoa; phylum Chordata; class Lepidosauria; order Squamata; family Lacertidae; genus Podarcis; species Podarcis pityusensis. The sequence goes on from NC_138029.1 coordinate 119,672,779, forward strand.
TCCATCTTTCCCAACATCAGGGTCTTTTCCAGGGAGTCTTCTCTTCTCATGAGGTGGCCAAAGTCTTGAAGCCTCAGCTTCAGGATCTGTCCTTCCAGTGAGCACTCAGGGCTGATTTTCTTCAGAATGGAGAGGTTTGATCTTCTTGCAGTCCATGGGACTCTCAAGAGTCTCCTCCAGCACCAGTTTACAGTCATACTTTGGGTTAAATGTGCTTCAGGTTGAGCACTTTTGCGTTGCGCTCCGTGGTGACCCAGAAGTAACAGAAAGCGTTACCTCCGGGTTTTGCCGCTCACGCAGACGGTCAAAATGACGTCATGCGCAGAAGTGACGAATTGCGGTCCGCGCACGCACAGACACGCAGTCATGGGTTGCGTTTGCTTCAGGATGCAAACGGGGCTCCAGAACGGATCCTGTTCACATCCTGAGGTACCACTGTATTTTAACTCAGTAAAGCTCTTAGTCTTTCACTTAAAAACCTCTGCATTATTAATTTATGCTGCCCGCCAGCCTCCAGATCAGGTCGGGGAATAGCGGGGTGGCAGTGCTGCGCCTCCCCGCTGTCCCCCGAGCTTGTGGGCTGCAGGCTGCTGCCTGCAAGCCTTGCAAGCCGTGGGACCTCCAGCCGGGCTTGCAAGGCTTGCGGATAGCTTCCTGAAGCCTGGAGAGCGAGAGGGGTCGGTGCTCACCGACCCCTCTCGCTCTCCAGGCTTCAGCGAATGCCTAGATTCGCCCCATAGGATGCACACACATTTCCCCTTCATTTTTGGAGGGGAAAAAGTGCGTCCTATAGGGCGAAAAATTACGGTATATTAAGTATTTTACGTACAGTTTCTAAAATGTCAACCAGAAGTTACAAAAGTGGAGACCAAAAGAGGAAGGAGAAGCAGAAAGCTGAAGTAGACCTGAGCAAATGACCAAAATTAGATAGACAGATAAGGGGCCTAAGGAACCCAAAGCCTATACCACAGCGAGTCGTCCCATTCCTGATACAGAACCTGCTACATCTAGTTCTATAGAATCTGCTTCAATGACTGAAGCAAGAAATATTCAGATTGACCAACCAGAGAGTAGTACAAGCACAGAAGTTTCAACATCAAAATACAAACAGAATGATGTTGGGCTCTGGGGTGATTTAAGCAAAGATGACATTGTATATTGGGTAGAAAAAGGTCCGTCAGAGTGTCAGCACTCAGATGGTTTATTTGAAAAGGCAAAGAGGTCTTTTGCAAACCAAGATAAATATTTTTCAAAGAGCTTGTTCTATCCCAAACAACTAATGGAGAAAAATACTGCAGAGAATGGTTAGTATATTCACCAGAAACTGGTTTTGTGTGCAAGCTCTTTTCAAATTCTTCCACGCCATTATCATCAGATGGATTTTCTGATTGGCGCAACACCTATTTAGTTCCAAGTCATGAAAACTCTGAAAACCATAGAACAGCTTCAGTAGCATATCTTACAAGAAGAAAACGTGGCTCAACAATTCACTGCCAACTAGCAGAACAGATACATAATGAACGGCAGCACTGGAAACATGTTCTTGAATGAGTTGTTGCAGGCATAATAACTCTGGCAGAGCATGGTTTACCTTCAGAGGAGATGAGGAAAGATTTGGTTCTCCCCACAACGGGAATTACATTGGATTACTTGAACTCACTGGAAGGACAGATCCTGAAGCTGAGGCTCCAATAGTTTTGCCACATCATGAGAAGCCTCCCTGGAAAAGACCCTGATGTTGGGTTTAAATGGAGTCTTGTTCTGAGTGTGACTTTTTGGATGTGAATACAGTGGTACCTCTGGTTAAGTACTTAATTCGTTCCGGAGGTCCATACTTAACCTGAAACTGTCCTTAACCTGAAGCACCACTTTAGCTAATGGGGCCTCCCGCTGCCGATTCGCCGCCGCTGCACGTTTTCTGTTCTCATCCTGAAGCAAAGTTCTTAACCCGAGGTATTATTTCTGGGTTAGCAGAGTCTGTAACCCGAAGTGTATGTAACCTGAAGCATATGTAACCCGAGGTACCACTGTATATGAACTTGTCAGACTCCTTATTAATTTTTGGGCACTGGACCAAATGGGACACTTTTGTGTCCTTCCACGGGGTGAGTGGAGGCTCACAGGGAACCTATGATGACACACAAATGTTGCCAACATCATGTAGGGGATGGAGGAAGGGGAGACAGCCCTCAGGCAGATGGGGGAGGAGGTGTATTTATTCTGACATCTGCCACGCAGGGAAAGGAGAGCAGGCTGCACCAGTCAGTAGTCAGCGGCCCTGATAGTGGAGCCAGAGAGAGTCCTGTCTGATCTTTGAGGGGTCAATTCCACAGGCATTTGTTGTTCTAGCTCTTAGTATCCCAGGAGAGAATTCAGATGCACCTGCTGCCAAAAAGATGTTCCTTGGGGGAGCATTGTGTATTTGGGGAAGGTGCCCTGCATAATGTATAGGGCAGCCCTGCGTAATGTATAGGGCAGCACAGCCCATGGGCCTCTTCTGGAAGCTGCTGGAAGCTGCTGGACTGCAGCTCCCATCCTCTCTGACCCCTGGCCATGCTGGATAGGTCAGAGGGGAGTTAGAGTCCAGCACTATCAAGAGGACAACCCCTTAGATGCCCCTGATATACAGAATCCAGCCTGTAAATAAGGAACGTTAATGCATCCACTCGAAACACATTTAACCGGAGGAAATGAGAATGTAGTTTCACAGATAAATGAAAAACAAGCTAAAATAGGTGACATAAAAGGAAAGGGGAATGGGAAGGGTGGAGGAAAGTGATACGGAAGGGGGGGCATGTCTTCTTCACCTTCTTCTTCGCTACAATATATCCATTTATTCCCAATTGTCAATGTCAAAAGGGACTAAAATCTATAAAATTCATAGAAAATCAACGTGCCAATTTGCTCAATTTCTCTAGGACTCCATGACACCTCCCCTGTCCTCCATAATCCCTCAAGCAAGGTGTAAAGACCCTAATCCTGTCAAATCACTCTGCCAAGCCTTTCCTGCGGGCAATGCCAGGTGGCAGACCATGCATACATGGACCATTGTCTTCTCATCACCGGTAATCAGGATGTGCTTATCTGCGCATATCTCCAGCTCTGCATATTCCCCCCTCCCTCCTCCATATGTTAATCCTGTGTAACCCAACCTCTCCTTAATATATTCATGATGTAATCTGTGTAACCCAACCTCTCCTTAATGTATTCATGATGTAATCTGTGTAACCCAACCTCTTCTTAATGTATTCATGATGTAACTGGGATGTATTTTGCACTGTATTCTGGGACATGGGGGGAGTTTCAAAAGTTCATGTCACCCCTTTTTCGCTGTTCAATCTCGCCTTGAACCTGTTGCGCAATAAATTTGGATCTTCTGCAGTTTGCTCCTGTCTCCGGCTGAGCTCATTTTCTTCTGCAGGGACCCGCGGACTTAGTCCGACGAGCTGGGTGGCAGAGTAGCCCGCACCCAGATTTTACCGTTACAAAAGGAACAAGCTCAGGTACTGTAGCAAGGATCTAAGGAATACCCGTTGCCCATTCAAAATATGCTCAAGAATCGACAGACGCGGCAGTGGAGAAAAAGAAAGTAAAAATTTATTGCTGAGCGATAAAGACCCAGTGGGATGTTTTCCAGAGCCTGGGCCCAGAGCCCTGGGGCTTTGGGTTTATATACCTTGTTCCAAACAGCATTAAACATTACATATTCATATATTGTAGCAAAATCAAACTAATGAACAGGGGCGAAGCCCTTCCTATGTCCAAGCAAATAAGGAACGTTAATGCATCCACTCGAAACACATAGAACTGGGCCGAAGCCCCACTCAATGCAATAAGGTTTACTTCTGTCAAAATGTGGAGATGGAGAGGCTGTATTTGCAGAGGGCATTTGAAGCTGATACCCTGGTTCAATTTATTTTTAATTTTCTTCCCATCTAAGGCCTCCAGAGCAAGGAACTATCCTGCCTGACGTGGGTGAAGGGGTTCATTTTTCAGTCATCTATTAATCCAATGATGCATGAATTTTAACAGCTGCATAAGGTCTTGTGGGGAGAGGAAGGTTTCCTAGAATTGCAGAGTTGAGGGTCATCTAGTCCCACCCGCTGCAGTGCAGGAAACATTTGCCCCTCGTGGGACTCAAACCCACATCCCTGGGGTTAAGAGTCTCATGCTCTGCCAAATCAGACATCTCAAAAGGAAAACAAGATTGAAGGTAAGAGAGCCCCTTTGAAGATAAGATTATTTGTTGGGACGGTTAAAAGTATTACTGTCTCTTTAAGAAGGAAGCAGCAGAGGGAATTCTGGGAAAAGGAAGGAAAATGCAAAGCAAGAGCAACCCATTTTTGTTTGGTCATTTCTGCTGATTTTGACTGGAATGAATCCTCTCAAAGGGCCCTTGGAAAACTGCCCAACCTGCTCTTGGCGGGTAAATGGTTTTTATGTCGGTCACTCTGGTCTGGAGAGAAACTCCTGCTGGGCCTGAGAGGCAGATTTAGTCTCCTCAGGAGATACTGAGGGGGATTTTATTTCCCGACAGACGAAAGAAAGGGAGGATGGTCTCTCCAAAGAACAAGGCTCCTGAGAACGTGTAGAGTTTGGCTCCTGAGTCAGCGTCAGAAAAAGACACACGTCCCCCTTCATAGTCCAGAGTCACCCAGATCCTCCTGGGCTTCTCCCTCAGGGACAGAGGAGAGAAATCAGGGGAAGTGAAGGCCCAGTACTTCTCTCTCCACTTCCCCACAGCCCAGATTCCTCCCTCAGGACTGAAGTCAAAATAGCCCTTTCTCTCCACAGACTTCCTGGCAACCCCCAAAGCCCACCATCCCCCACCTCCCACAGTGACTTCCCAGAAATGTCTGCCTGCTGTGAATCCCTCACGTCCCAACACACAAGGCCAGTCACTGAATCTCTCAGGATTATCAGGCAGGGCTTGAGGTTTGTCTCCCCATCTCACGCTTTTCCCATCCTTGGACAGGATGAGTTCAGGATGGGCTGTGTCTGGATCCAGAGTGACATTTGCTGTTGGGGAAAAGATGAGGGAAAGAGAAGATTAGGCAGAGTCAGCGGAGAGACAGAAACGGACATCCTGATAATAATAATAATAACCTCGAAAAACCCAGATTCCCTTTCAGATCAAGGGGATTTCTTTGCATCGCATGCTAGACTGAGACCCCTGACTCTCATCAGAATAAATATCTTCCTTTATGGTTTTTAAATCAGTTTCCTTTACTTTCTTATATTCAATGTCCATTGTGCCTGCCCTCCTCTCAAACCAGGCATTTTCTAAGAGGAAAAACCACCCAGTAAACCTTTTACTCATCTCTTCTGTGTTATCAAGAGGAAAGAGAGGAGAATTGGAGGTGGCAGGAGAGGAGAGAAGCTGCTTTCCTCTGACAATCTCTGTGGGAATTGGCCTTTGGGGAGCTCTGGGTTGGGCTGGAGGAGGAGGACCCCCCCTCTTCTAACAACAACAGCAACAACAAATTATATTTGCCTACTGCCCTTCATCTACAGGTCTCAGGGTGGTTCACAGCATAAAACTACAACATTAAACCACATATAAGCCTCCCCTCACTTTCACGGGGGTCACGTTCTGGGCCCTCGTGCCCACAAGTGAAAATCGTGTTAAGTGGGGGGCCTGTTTATTCCTGCTCTCCATCTCTCTCACCCACTTGGTCTCTCCTTGCCTTCCTCCCAACCATCTTGGAAGTTTAAGACTTGCCGCTAGGGAAGAGGAGGCAGATGGCAGGGCAATTTTACAAAGGACTCCTTATTCCACGCTTCTCTTTTGGATTTAATATATACCGTAAGATTAGTTCCCTGGGGAAGAGGGGGATAACTCAAAAGGTTACCAGACAGTCATGATAGGCAAGTGTGGGGCTGCCATATTTTGAAGAGCAAATAAGAAGAGACATTGGCCAACTTCTACTTTTAACTACAGATTCTTGAGATTACACCTGGAGCCTGGCACACTTCCCTTGCGGAACTCTGCAAGCTATCCGTGCCTCCTGCAAAAGTCCTCCTCAGGCCTCTTTCTCTTGCCGGTAGCAGAGCGAAACACAGCGGTGAGAAGCAAAGTGCAGCACGTGTGGAATAAATCAGAGCAGACACAAGGCAGTCCTTATCTTCCCTTGCTCTTTAATCATGTAGAATAACACCATAAATTCAGACCTGGCGAGAACTGACACATTCTCCCTTTCGCATGGCGTCCGAGAGTCAGACTGAAACACACGGAGTCAAACCCCTCCCTTAAGTGTTTCTAACCACGCCTCAGGAAAGAGACGTCACCAGAACTCTTTAACTCTGTGAGTTCTGAAACCATTAACACCCCCTCTCGTCACGAATCCTGAGGGAAACTGTGAACCCCTATTTACAGACCTCTTTGAGTTCAACTCACCTCCCATTGCCTTTGCCTCCCACTGGCATCTATCCCAGGCAATTGTTGAATCCCTTCCACACTCCCAGAATCACACTGTGCGAAACCAACCCACGCACTGGTGACCTGAAACCTCTCCGGTGGAATCCCCTTTGTGGTCCGAGTTGACCGCCGGAGCACAACCTCGGGCGCTCCTCCTGACCCACTGGGGTCAGCAAGTGTGTCTCCCAGCACAGAGGACTCCCCCTCTGACTTGCTGCGTCTTCGGGCTTCCTGCACTTGGCTAACAGGAGATGAAGGCTCACTCTTGGGTTCTCTCTTAACCTGTGGAGAAACCCACCCCTGTGCTTGACCATCATCAGCAACCTGGTCTTCAGCAACAGGCTCCGCCTCTGCCTCTCCTTCCTCCCTTTCTTCCTCCTCAGAATCGGACAAGCATTCTGAGAGAAAATCAGAACCATACCTAGGTTGTGACCAACCACCCTGCTCAAAGAACTCAGCATGCTTGCTGACCAGCAGCGTGGTCTGATCACCCTCTGGGTATGCAAACTTCCACCCATTTGTTGCGGGATCATACCCACAGAAGATCATGTCCTGGTACCTAGGACCACCCTCCTTCCGTTGCGCTGTTGGTATTGGCACTGAAGCCTTGGAACCAAACGAACGGAAGAAATGCACCTGTGGCTTCCTCTTGTGCAACAGAAAATACGGTGTGTCACCTACATCGTGATTGTAGGACCTGTTAAAAACAAAGCTGGCAAACTTCCCAGCCTCACTCCAAAAGCTCTGAGGCAGCCCAGAGTCACACAGTAAAACCCTGACAGCTTCAGCCAGTGCTTCACTCCTGTGCTCTGCCACGCCTCTCTCTTGAGGAGACTTTGCACCCGTCACCTGGTGACGAATTCCCTTTTTCTTGAAGAACTCCTTCAGAGCAGACCCAGTGAACTGTGACCCACGGTCGCTCCTGAACTCTTGCACCTTGGTGGAGAACCTTAGTTCCACCTCCGCAACCCAATCCTGGATGAGTTGTGCCGCCTCTCTCTGCGACCTGAGAGAAAAAGACCATAAATTCTGGGTAAAATCATCCGCTATCAATAGCAGAAACCTGGCCCCACCCAGACTCTCACACTTCATTGGTCCTGTAAGGTCTGTGTGAATCAACTCAAAAGGTTTTGTGGTTACCCTCTTTACCCCGGGAAACCTGCACCTTTTTACCTTGCTGCATGCCCTGCACACTAGGGATCCCTCACATGGCGTGATTTTACAACCTTTGGTGCAGCCTGGCAACCTCTTAACATCCTCCAGACAAGCATGAGACATTCTCTTGTGCCATACATGAACACATGAATCATGGCTGGGAACACTAGCACACTGCGCCTGTGCTTTCCTTGCATTCCCACCACCCTCCAGAGGTGTTTCCAGAACAAAGAGATTGTCCTTGCTCTCCACGTTGACAAGTTGCCTCCCCCCTCTGAAAATGGAACAGGTATTATTTTCAAAACAAATTTTGTATCCCTGCTTCGCCAGAGCAGAAATCGATAACAGGCAACACTTCATCCCTGGTACAATGAAGCACTCCAGCTCCGCCTGCAAAACAGAAACATAGACATTTGCAGCTTTAGATACATTTCGTTTTGTCCCGTCAGCTAATTTACAAGTCATTCCAGCCAAAACAGCCCTGCAATTCCGCAGCTCCCCAGCAGATGGCGTTATCAGGTGATGACTCGCTCCTGAGTCCAGCACCCACTTCACAGTTGTGTCCCTGCTGGCATTGCTCTGTAGCGTTGCCATGCCAACAAACGTCTGGCTGCACCTGTCCTTGACAGCGCCCGTAACCACAACTTCCTGCGTTGCTCTGAAGACTGGACTTATCTCGGAGTTCCCAGACAGCTCTGCAGCACGTATCTCCCTCTGCAGCAGATGGCTGGCCTTGAAGCCTTCAGCACTTTCCTGTTTCCCAGGCTTCGACTCACGACGCAAACAACTCTTGGCAGCCTTTGGAAAAAGAGGCTTCTCTGAGCTTTTACTGCTCACCGCCCCCCCACTGCTCCCAGGGCTCCCAGGACGCTTTCCTGCACCCCCAGTGATGGGTAAAGGGCCCCCAGCAGCTTGCCTCTCTCCAAGCTCCTCATGCAGACATGTTGCATCACCCATGCAACTTTTAGACTCTGCTAAACCAGCAGCAGCAGCAGCAGTGGCAATAGTCCCTTCGCCCCCCTCAGGGGTCCCACAGCCTTTCCCAGCTGTGCACCGGCTTTCCGTGCTTTCTTGCCTTTTTTCCTGACCTGATGCAGCCATCTCCCGGCCCTTGTCTCTGCCCCCAGCTTTACACGCTTCCTGGAGAGCTACCCAAGCGACCTCAGGCTTCCTTGCATCCAGAACTATAGGCCTCAAATCAGCACTGACGTTATCAGCCAGAAAAGTAAGCACACGCTCCTCAGCTTCACGTTGGCTTGTAACCGCCCCAGCTGACGTAGACATCGGCGTGACTGTTTCCCAGAGCTTGGCTCCAACTAGGGACAACTCTGCTAAATAACTCCACTCTAACCACGAGTTAAGAGTTAGTTTCGCACACGGCAGCTTAAGCTCAAAGCCGTGTTCCTGGGACTGAGCCATCTCCTCCTCCCCGGGGGCTAAGCTTACTCACGTCTCCCGGCTCCGGCAGATCGGCTTCTCCTCCCAGCGAGCTCCTTCCAGCTTCAAAGACACAGCTCCAGAGCTCCAGCTGGACCCCAGCAACTTTCCTGCTGGCTTCCCCCACACGTGGGACGTTCCTGCAATGCTTCAAAGCTTTAGCGAGCATCCATAACCTCTTGGGATTACACCTGGAGCCTGGCACACTTCCCTTGCGGAACTCTGCAAGCTATCCGTGCCTCCTGCAAAAGTCCTCCTCAGGCCTCTTTCTCTTGCCGGTAGCAGAGCGAAACACAGCGGTGAGAAGCAAAGTGCAGCACGTGTGGAATAAATCAGAGCAGACACAAGGCAGTCCTTATCTTCCCTTGCTCTTTAATCATGTAGAATAACACCATAAATTCAGACCTGGCGAGAACTGACACATTCTCCCTTTCGCATGGCGTCCGAGAGTCAGACTGAAACACACGGAGTCAAACCCCTCCCTTAAGTGTTTCTAACCACGCCTCAGGAAAGAGACGTCACCAGAACTCTTTAACTCTGTGAGTTCTGAAACCATTAACACAGATTGCTATGATGACTCTCATTTTAAATACACCTACTCTATGTAGGCTATACAAGCTGTGATATATTGCTAGTAAGGGTAAAGGGACCCCTGACCGTTAGGTCCAGTTGTGGATGACTCTGGGGTTGCGGTGCTCATCTCGCTTTATTGGCCAAGGGAGCCGGCGTACAGCTTCCGGGTCATGTGGCCAGCATGACTCGCTTCTGGCGAACCAGAGCAGCTCATGGAAACGCCATTTACCTTCCCTCCAGAGTGGTACCTATTTATCTACTTGCACTTTGACGTGCTTTCTAACTGCTAAGTTGGCAGGAGCTGGGACCGAGCAACAGGAGCTCACCCCGTCGTGGGGATTCAAACTGCCGACCTTCTGATCGGCAAGCCCTAGGCTCTGTGGTTTAGACCACAGCGCCACCCGCGTCCCATATTGCTAGTAGCAATGTTCTTAACTTTCAACGAAAAAAGAATAATAATAATAATAATACCTATTGCTCCCTCACTTGCCACATGAAAATATTTGGGCTTATGTTCACATCTTTGTGAACGCAAGTGTGCACAGAACAATTTATTAAACTGTTTAACATCTGCATATGGACTCTCCTTAAGGGCAGGGGGGTGTTAACTCTTGCCCTCCCGGACTCCTCCAAGATCTTGTAGCTGAGCCAGCGTCCTTTTAGTTCAGCCACAAGAGAAGGGATTTTGCTAGCTTAAGATGCTGCTCTGTCACGATTCTCTGCTGCAGGTTAGTTTAGCCAGGTGCCTAAGATCTGAGTCTAACACACTAGAAAACTTTTCATGGGTTACTGCAAACCAAAAAAACAAACAAAAAAACTTGGGATATTCTGCCAAATTTGAAAAATTTGCCCTTGCAGAAATTTTAATCCTGAAAAAAGAAGACGTACCCGGGGAAAAGAGGACATGTGGCAACCGGGCCTGAAAAAGATGACATGGAAAAGCAACCCAACTCTGTCTAGGCAGGAATGAAACTCTTCCTGGCTCAGTATGATCCTTCTAGGCAGTTTCTCTCCCCTCCTTCTGCACCTTCAAGTCCACCCTCTCTGCCTTTGTGGCACAAAGAGCAGGGCTAGAGTCTAGCTGTGGATGGTTCTCAACAGTACAGAAGAGACTCTTGACCCCCATGAAACTCTAGTCCCCACCCCTCCTGTGAATTGGGGTCTCCATGTGAAATTCATCTCTCTGGAGATTTCTGAATGACTGAACATCTGAGGAACCAAAAGGACAGGCTTAACAGGCCACAATGCAATAGCTCAAAGAAAATCTTTTTACAAAACATCACCATAACATAGCATCTCTTGTTTCCTTATATCAAGCAAAAGATGAAATCATAGAACAAAGAATTGCAAAGACAACAACTGTAGGCCTAAGGAATTAAAACAACTAACATGTTTAGCTGTGATTCCTGCATTTAAGGGGGTTGGACTAGATGATCCTTGGGATCCTTTCAGACTCTACTATTCCATGATTCCATGGGAATATCAGAAATGGTAAACCATTCTAGAAAATGGCAGAATAAATCATTCAAAATCCACGAATGAAATGGGGCTCTGGACTGGAGGGCTGGAGGAAGCTTTAACATCTGCCCCAAGTGAACTGGTGGGAAGAAGATGTTGAAAATGGAATTTCCAAGCATGTTGACAAACCAGATTGCAGAGGAAGAAGCTGCAGAGCTTTGCCATGTAATTCCAAGGGCCTCGTGCAATGGGAAGTCCTCCCTCATGGAATGGGGCTGATCTCATAAGAACAGTGGGAACTCTGAGGAGATGGGGATGGCTGAAGCACGAGAAATGGCTGGTGAGGTTGAAACTCTGAGGAAGAGGCGGCTCAGGCCTTGCTCTGCTGCTGGGAGACCAGCCTGGCAGGAGGTGGAGGAGGGACTGGGTGCTTGCGGGTGCCCCTTTTAACACACTTCACGAGGGGGAAATCCAAGCAAATCTCGAGAAGCCCCAAAAGAACCTCTCCAGATTGTGTGGAGGGAAAACAAAATGCAAGGGAGATTCCTTATCCATGAGAACTCGACAAGATGGACATTGGACTGACCCTGCAGGATCCTCCTTAGGAGATTTTGTAACATATCCTAAGGCTACGAGGCTTTTCCCTACAAACAAACAGTATATAGATTTTAGGAAAGAAAGCAAAATCTATAAAATCGAGGGTGAAACCGGGATACTAGTCTATAGGCAGGAATGGAACTCAGACTGGTGTTCAGGTTCTTCGCAGGGCCAAGCTCTGCCCCCAATCCAAGCCTTCAACCTCCCTCCCAGTTCATTCATGGGACAGACAAAGAACCCAAACACCACTAGAGGACTGTTTCCCAGAGTTATGCCATTGATGGGGGTCCCAAAGTCTTCAGAACAGACAGTTCAACACCCATGAATATCAGTCCCCATCCCTCCTGTGAAATTGTTCCTCCCCTGGAAATTTACCTTTCTGTATCTGTTTTCTGTATAACAGAGCATCTGAGGAAGGGGTGAGGAAGAAAAAGAGATTCACTTCTTTTGGGAAACAAGAAATATTCCTTAAAACCTCTACTCTGAACCTGAGTGACACCTTGAATTGAAATACTGCAGCCGGAATATGGTCAGAAAATAGCCAATTCCTGTTCCTTGGTGAGAAATCGCCCCCTCCCTAGGGGCTCTATGGGTCAGGAGTTTGCTTGGGACAGGGTGGGGTGGCTGGCAGAGTGTTTTCTGCAGAGTGACTGAACTGGTCAGTCTAGAAGGAAACAAGGAAGGCAGGCACGTCCAACTCCCAAGAGACTGCGATCTACTCACAGAAGACCGACTGTGATCTACCCATTGTCATTGCCAGGAGTTGTTGAGTTTTTAGGGGGGGAGGGTTGGCCAAAGTTGTTGACCTTTTCGGGGGGATCTAAAAGGAATACTAAAAGGATCGCGATCGACCTGTTGGACATGCCTGAACTAAGACAATAATTGCTCCCAGGAATGTCACTTGGCCTTGTTGTGTGTGCCAGTAAAACAGCCTTCTCTTAGTGACACTTGAGTATACAGTACACAGAATATTTGTTTCTGGAGTTTGGGGGTCTCTTGCTTTGATATATTAGATAACCTCTGCTCTAGAATCAGATGATTGCAAAAGTTGAGACAGAACTTCCACAGGTGCACAACTAAATCAAATGATTCATCAAAAGGACATTCAGGCCAAAACAAAACAAATTATACACATTGCAAAAGTAAAACCAAACCTCACAAAGGAAATGGCGCTAATTAGTTGGGGAGAATTGGGGGGCTACGAGTTCAGAAGAGGGGGCTCTACCTTTACCTGTGAGGTGCTGCAGGGAGTGAGTCCTCCAGTCTCCCCCCTGCAGCCCCTGGAGGGCCATGTCTGAGGTTCTTGCATCTCAGCTTCAAAGAGTGATGCTAATGGAAATGAGCCAGATCCACTTACCTCTGCAAGGTCTTTCTCACATCCTAGAGGGGAAAAGAGAAGGGAATTCACTGCACACCACAGGCCACACTGGGAAGACCCCCTCAGACCCTGGCCCTCGGAAGTCAGTCTGCCTGGCACACGCCAAGGTTTTGGGTAGGGATGGCTGAATCAGCCAGTTTTGGTTTCTCACAGCTTTTATTTTTCCAGTCTGAAATTATGAATTTTTTCAATATCAAGTTCTCCACATTTCCACATCAGTTTGCAATTCTTGTTTAAAATCCTTTTGAAAATCCACCAGCATTGAAGGGAATCTCACATTTATGGAGATTTCAACCCATCTCATGTCTTAGATTATAATTTATTAAATCCAGTTTGCATTGCGCAATTCAGACGGAAGTAAGACTACAGGATAATCTTACCAGGGAACTGTTCCAAATTGTCTTTCATAGCAGTCCCAAAATTTCAAATTCTACTTTTCAATTGGAAATTTAAAAAAGCACCTGCAGCATAAAATGCCTCCAAAGGGGTAATAAAATAGGTCAGTGTTTCTTTGGGCTTATCCACACTTCTGCTTTTCCTTTGCTCAGAAAACACGGGTCCAAGTGGGTTTGCCTTTGCCCTGCCGCTTTCCCTCAGGAAAAACCTGCTCCTTAGTGCAACATCAAAGCAAACGTCAATGCAGAGAAAACCTGGCTGAGGTTTGCTCTAATTCAGCAGTAAACAGTGGGTTTTCCTGGAGGAAAGGGGTGGGACAAGCAGCAGTCTGGATGAGTCCCTCTGTCTTGCTCTTTGGTCACTGTGACTGATCACCATTTTGGGCTGATCTGGATCCATTGTGAAGGGGATCAACCAGAAGTTGTGGAGGAAACGGGAAGAGAAGCTTGGTCCAGAGACTGGCTCATGTCAGAAGGAGGCCTGAATCCTTGGTGAAGCCCCTCAAAGGGCAGGAAGGCAGCATTGCCAAGACGGAAGAGCAGAAGATCAGCTCCCGTTCCATCATGAACACAGAAGAAACTCTAGTCTGCATTCAGGTTAGTTAAGCATCCCAGTTCTCTTGGGTCTTCCTGTCCATTGCAAACCTGACTAGAGGCTCCATCAACTCATCCCCTGCACTCCTTGCATACATGAAAGGGGCAGTCTTTTCCTGGAGCCTTGGGCTGTTCCTGCCACCATCTTACCTGCAGGAGTTCACTCGCTGGCTGCTGACTCTTCTCCTCCATCTCCTGGATGATCCTCTCAAGAGAGGAGAGATTCCCGGTGAGTCTGAACAGCTGCTCATCCCTTCTCCCTGCAATCTCCTTCTCCACCTCTTCCACGTGAGTCAGCAGACGTTTTTCTTGTTCTTCCAGGAACCGGCGCAGTTCTCTGAACTTCTCCACAGTCTTCAGCCTCTCTGTTTCTGTTAATTTCTGCAAGAAAAGAGGAGGCCTGAGTGTGGAAGGTGCTCAGCCTTCAAAACACCAGGAAGAGAATTGTGAGAATTCCACAGGGAGGACACTTCTGATTTTTCAGAGACATGAAACCTCCAGTGGCTAAAGAAGTAAACCTTTATTTTGAGGGGAAGCCCTCTGAATAGCTGTTTCTGTTGACTTCTACTTCCCAGAGAGCTACAGCCTAAAGCAAGGAGCTTTTTTTCTAACCATGGATATTCCCTGCATGTTTTGGGGCATGGCATAACCAGAGTTCAAAGTTGTTCAGAGAACATTCATGGACATAAAACACCCCTCAGTTTAGACTGGGGCCATTTAGGTGTAGGAAGGCAGCAGAAACAGGAGGAGGAGGACAAAGTGCAGAGTTCATCCCCATTGCTCCCCTGTTTTCTTTCAAGGTTCAAAATGGCCCGAGTTTCCTAAAAATGAACAAGAGCAACATTTAGAAAGATAATTCTGTAGTAATATTTATGGTAAATCAGGATCTGGATTGAATTGCTTCCACTCTCTCAGCTCACAAGTCCTCAGGCGTCTCCTTGACTGCTATTCACAAAATAAATGACAAGGGGAAATAAATTCTATTTAGTGGCACTCAAAAGTAAACTTACCTAATTTGCTATTGCTGAAAAAATATGGAGACCAAAACAGAGCAATCCTTTGAAATTCACACCTCTGAATTTTTCAAGGTTGACGAAGCCAGGTAATGTTCACAAAATATGTATGTATGAGGGTAAAGTACAGATCAGAATATTTATACAAGGAGGTAGCTATCCTAACATCTTATTCATTTTCAGAATAATAGATTAATAAACAGACTGATATGGAGAAATGAGAAATGGGGGGAAGCTCAAATGGGCAGATTTCCCCATCCCTCCTCAGTCCTGACTCGACTCTTCAAGTGCTTGTTCCCTCCCTAATAATAAAAGCAGTGCTTACCAGGAGGTCTTTGCTTTCCTTGTCCAGGGCTGCTAGATAGGCCAGAATTTCCTCTCTCTCTTTCCTCAGAATCTCCAGGCGGCGACAGATCTCTTCCTAAAGAGAAAAGGGGAAACTGAGGTCTGATTGAGACACACAGAGAGCAGGTGAATAGTATGCTGGCTTCTTGCGCCCAGTGGTCTTGCTATAATAGCAGAGTAGTTTACTGGGGGAAATAAAAGTCCAGAGGTTTTCATCCTTTTTGGGTCTTGGCTCCCTGGACCAGCTACCTTTTTTCTGTGCCAGCCCTGTGGGGCTCAGGGACCCAGTTAGGTCACCCCTTGCTTACAGACTTCTACCTAGTCTTTGCAGATGCTACTCAGGGATATCAAGGGAGCTCCCTTTGTCCCCCTGGAAGAGAGAAAGACTGTGACTCCCTCCTCCCAGCCATGCCAGGAGCCCTCAGTCTCCCCCTGGGCTGCTTTTTACATAATAAACAACCACCAATTCATGCCATGCCTACTTTGGACCTGAGAAGTAAAAAGAAGAAAAAGAAGCTATTTCTCCCCCTCCAGATCCAGGGATCTCCTACCTTGTATTCCTCAGAAGCCTCCTCCAGAGGAATCACCTTGTGATTTCCATGTTCCTTTGATTTGTGACACACCAGGCAGATGGGGGCTTCATGGACTTTGCAGAAAAGCTTCAGGGGCTCCTGGTGATCCTCGCAGACTCCTCCTTTCCCTCCTTCCTCCTTCCCCTCTTGAAGGCTGAGATTCTTAGCTATTTCTACCACGTTAGCCAGTTGCCGGTTGGGAATGAGGCTCCTTCTCTGGACTCTTTTTCTGCACTGAGGGCAGGAAGCCTCTGCCTCCGATTCCCCCCAGCACTGGATCAAGCAGGATCGGCAGAAGTTGTGCCCACACTCTGGGATGGTCACTGGATCCTTGAAGTAATCCGGGCAGATGGAGCAAGTGGCTTCATCGCAAAGATTCTGGACGGGACGTCCAGAAGCAGCCATGGCTCCCTCGAGTGAGTTAAGTTTCACTTTCTCTGTTTTCAGCCACTGGGCGTTTCCTTTCCTGGAAATGACTCAAACTCACTGACCACGTGATCTTTTTTTTTTTTTTTTAATGTCTCCAGGTCTTTGCAGTTGCTGAATATTTTTCAAGTAGCAGCGAATGCTGCTTCCCCATTTTGATAGCTTCCCATGCTTTTCATTACACACCCACACAAACCTAGTAAGTTGTGGTATTCATACCGTAACATTTTCATTCATAGGCTTCCTTGTCATTTTTGAAGTGGAGAAAATCTGCTGCTGCCCTAAATGGATAGCAAACGGGACTTGATTCTGTGAAGAAAACTCCGAAAAGTCTTCTTGCTAATTTTAACTTAATTCGTTTTTAGCATGCTGGCAAAGAATTTCAGATTGAAACAGAGGCTTTCAGCATTGCCAACCTGGTGCCCTCGGCTTGCTTACAACTACAACTCCCATCCAGTGGTGGCGCATATGCCCAGGGTGGGCGCACTCCCGAGGGGGTTGGGGTGCGGAGGGTGCCCTCCCAGGTGCGGGATGGCCGTTCGCACCCACCGACCCCACTTCCTTCCTCTCCCCTTCCCGCTCACCTGCCTCCTTCCCGTCCTCTCTCCTGCCTGCCTCCTCCAGCCGGAAGCGCAGGGCAGGCAATGGCGCTTTGCTCACCCGCGACTCCCACGCCTACCGCCAGCCGTCGGGTCGCGGGAAGGGGGAGTTGCTGTGCTGCTTTACCAGTGGCAAAGAAGCTCTCCCCCTTCCCCCGATGGCTCACGGTAGTAGTGGGAGTCCGAGTTGCGGGCAGGCGGCACACTGAATGTCACCCCCCTCAGGGATGACACCCGCGGCTGTGCACACCCCACTCCCACCTTCCTCCGCCAGTGCTCCCGACATCCCTGGCCAGTACACCTGCAGGTATGGTTGGCAAGGCCCCCTGCCTGAAGACCCTGCAGAGCAGCTGCCAGTCAGTGGAGGCAATATTGACCTCGATGGACCAATGGGCTGGCCTGGCAGAAGGCACCATCTGCATGGTGGCCCCCCAGTTATGGGGCTCCTTCCCTAGATATGAATTCCTGGTACGGTCTTGGCTATTATTATTCATCCATATCACTGTACAGTGTGAAGTCTTCCTTTATTCCTGATAAAGTGTGGTCCCTTGCAATGGCTGAAAACCTGGAGGAAGAGAGGTTAGATAAAAATCCTGGAGGATAAGACTTTGGATGGTTATATGTCTGCCTCCGTGGTTTGAAGCAGGAATCCTCCTGAACAGCGGTTGCTGGAGACTCTAGAAGGGGAGGGGATCTTGTTCCCAGGTCCTACTTAAGCGTTTCCCAGACACATAATGCTTTAAAAATTGAAATATACTCAGAGTCGAGGGTGGATTTCATGCTCTTTATTCAGCTCATAGTGGTGAGGAGGAATGAAAGTTCCCCCCAAATATCTGCTTTATATACATTATTTACACAATGGGCTGCACGTGGTTGGCTAATTCCGGGATTCTCCTGTAGGCCAATCAGATTGTGGATTCACTTCCACCTGGAGCTGGATTGGGTGGCTCCTGCGGACCAATCATACTGTTGCATTGTTCTAGGACCAATCAGACATTTTGGATCCTATTGTTCTAGGACCAATCAGACTGCTGCATTTTGGATCCTATTCAACTCAGTACATAACAAAAATGTTTTTGTTTTCACCATCACCCGCAGGTCAGAGGAGAGAGATCAAGATGGAGAATTCCCACCCAGGGGAAGCTGTGCCAGAGGGAATGTCCCAGGGGAATGTTCCTTTGTTAGGTGAGATTGCAGACCAGAAGCGTGAGTCCAAAGGACACCAGGAAACAAAGGAATACAGCAATCTCCCAGAAGTTCCCTTTTGTGAAAAGCCCCTCTCCTCAACTTATGGGAGGAACGGCCAGCACAGTTTGGGTCCTGGGGAGGCTGAATGCCGAAGAACACCCCTATGAATGTCCTGTGTGTGGGGAGAGCTTCCAGCGAGATTCAACCCTGGCTGAGCACCAGAGGATGCACATGGGAGAGGAAGCGTAGGAATGGTCTGAGAGCGAGAAGCCTTTTCCTCAGCAAGAGATCTGGGTGAGCCATCAGAGCAGCCTCATGGAAGAGAAACCGAACGAGGGTCCCAAGTGCCAGATTTATGTAGAAGGTAAACAAGCTACAGCTTAGGGCCCCACTCTCTTGGGGCCCCAAAAAACATTTAAAGGGGGGAAAAACAGGATGTGCATTTCCAAAATATAAGATGAAAAACAAAAAAAATAAACCTACATACAGCAAGTGTTTTGTGCTGTGTAGGTTCCTATGATGTAAGGGCTGCTAGCCTGCTCCCTAAAATATCACTGGTTTGCTAATTACTATATACAGTGGTACCTCGGGTTATGAACTTAATTTGTTCCAGAGGTCCGTTCTTAACCTGAAACCGTTCTTAACCTGAGGTACCACTTTAGCTAATGGGGCCTCGTGCTGCCACCATAGCACGATTTCTGTTCTCATCCTGAGGTAAAGTTCTCAACCCGAGGTACTACTTCTGGGTTAGCGGAGTCTGTAACCTGAGGTGTTTGTAACCCAAAGTGTTTGTAACCCGAGGTACCACTGTCTAGGGTGCCTACATTCTGCATGGACTGGTTGTGTGGCAACATGGAGCATGCAGCTGCAGACTGCAGTGCAGCTCAGTTGAATGTCAGTCAAGCTGTTGTGCCTGTTATCTAATATTAAAGAGTGCTTGTAGATGAGCAGGCAGCATGGACTTGTCATGTGACAAAGACGCATGAGAGCAGAAGCAGCAAAGCAGGCTGGGAAGTGCTGGGACTGCACAATCATTTGGGCCTACTAAAGTTATTCAGGCCTAACTGCTAACTCCCCTTCATGGATCACTGCCTTGCCGTGGCAAAGGGGCTTGAATAACCCAGAGAAGCTATGAGTTGTGCCATACAGGGCCACCCAAGATGGACAGGTCATAGTGGAGAGTTTTGACCAAATGTGATCCACCTGGAGCAGGAACTGGCAGACCACTCCAGTATCCCTGCCAAGAAAACTCCATGGAGAAAGACAACAGGCATATAAAAGTTATGACGCTGGAAGATGAGCCCCTCAGGTCGGAAGGCGTCCAACATGCTACTGAGGAAAAGCGGAGGACAAGTACAAGTAGATTCAGAGCTGATGAAGCGGCTGGGCCAAAGCCAAAAGGATGCTCAGTTGCGGATATGCCTGGAAGCGAAAGGAAAGTCCAATGCTGTAAAGAAAAATATTGCATAGGAACCTGGAATGTAAGAACCATGAACCTGGGTAAGTTGGATGTGGTAAAAAATGAGATGGCAAGAATAAATATTGACGTCCTGGGCATCGGTGAACTAAAATAGACGGGAATGGGCGAATTCAGTTCGGATGACCATCACATCTACTACTGTGGGCAAGAATCCCGTAAAAGAAATGGAGTGGCCCTCATAATCAACAAAAGAGTGGCGAAAGCTGTACTGGGATGCAATCTCAAAAATGATAGAATGATCTCGATACGAATCCAGCGCAAACCTTTTAACATCACAGTAATCCAAGTTTATGCACCAACCACTGGTGCTGAAGAAACTTTATCCTTTATCTCCTACTTCTTTCACTCTTGGGAACTCCAGCTTGATAATGCTTTTGACCCTTCTCGACAAATCAGCCCCTTTTCCATAGTCCACACTAAGCTCCATGTGGTATTTAAGAACATGTTTCAAAGTCCCTCCAAAATTGAGAGCCCCCACAACCCCAAACATCTGACGGCCCATTGCCAGACTCGAAAAGTCCAAACCTCCCTGCATAGGGGGGGGGGGTCTATCCAACCCCCCATTTCCAAACCAAACCAAACTTTATCTTTCCAAATCTGGCTTTTTCCAAGTTCATTTGTCAAATCCAAGAATTCATGTTCCTGCTGGGCCGCAGCTCCCTCCATCTCTGGCACCCAAGATTCAGCAACATCCTCTTCCCTCATCTGTTCTGTCAGGGCACACTCCTGATCTTATTCCTGGGTGGGCTCTATATAATATCCCACTGCCTGTCCAAAATTTCTAATCGCGTCAGTCATAAAATCCGTCTTCTCATGTAGCTGTTCCAATAGGGCACTTGTTTTACAGAAAGCACTCAACAGAGCTTCTGAATACATTGTCCTGCAAGGTCAGAAGTCTATTCCCACGATCGTAATCTGTAACAGCTGCGAGCTCCCCGATTCAAAATTGGTTACAGTTTCACAGGCTCCCTCTAGGGGGAAAACTTCTGCTTGTTCTTTTCTTTTAAAAACAAATCTAACAACAAAGTTTCCTTTTTCAGATATTTTGTCAATATTTGTTCCTTTAAAATGCGAAGGGGAACAATGGAATCACTATGTATCTCTTCCTTTAGCTATCTGTCAGAAACGTTTGTCTCTGGTCAATGAGCTTTCAAAAAAACGTCAGTCCTGACATCCCGCTCCAGGATCAAGACGGTGGAAATTTACTTTACTTTACACTCACCTCTGCAGGTTTAAACAGTCCGGAAAAAATCCCCCCTCTTCTCCTGCTTCCGAAGGGGGTTCAACAATTTTAAATGATGAAAGTTAATCCTTTAGAAGCGATTTTCAGAACTTTAGTTTGCCGTGTCTTTGCTTTAATCTATCTACAAAGAAACGGAAAGCTGACTTCCTGTTTAGACCTTCCCGTTTCAGTGCCAAATTAAATTAAACTTTTAAGTCCAATTTTCCTTTCTGCTCGCAAATCCTTATTTAGAGTCCAATTGTCCGAAACTTAAGTACTCACGGGTGGTTGTTTTAAAAGCCAAATTGTCCCAGGAAAAAGGCAGCGCTCTCCGGCAACAGCTGTGCGGCTTCGGTCCACGGAAGAAGCAGTTGACTCTCAGCACCACGCCACTTCCCCCTCTTCGCTCCGGAGCCCGTTAGTGGGTTCCTTTGCGGGTTGGGGGGGCGCTAAAGGTGCCCGCCGAGTCCCATGGTCACAGGCTTCATCCGCCTGTGATTTTTGCATGGGTCCCGGCTTCGCCGTAGCGGAAAAGACCCGTTTCCCGTGGAGCTGGTCCCTCCAGTTCAGAGGGAATCCGCCATTGCCGATGGCGCCACCCCGGAAGTCCAGGCTGGGGCACGTCTATTGGTTGCTGGCCTGGCTGCTGCCCCTGCTGGTTGGCAGCCAGGCGTTGTCGTTGCCCTGCACCTGCCCTTCCTCCCCCTTCTCGTCGAGGCCTGCAGCCCCCACCATCCCTTGCCAGGCCTTTCGTTGAGGGCAGACCTTAGCGAAATGTCCTGGTTGTTGACAAGGAAACACTTCTTAGTAGTTTTCCACCCCTTTTCCTCCCTTTTTCGACCTTCACCGGAGTTTGAAACCTCTCTCTCGCGCGCGCCATCAATTTCCATTGGCTCCGCTGCCCATGAAGGCTCCCTCGGTATCTCTGGAATGCGGTAGTCATGGAAACGCTCCTCTCTCATTTCCCGCTTCTCCTGAGCCCGCGCTTCTTGGCGTATGCCTATCGCGAGCACAGCCTTTGTGAGCTTGTCCATCGACCGTGGCCGGGGTGCTCGGGACAACTCGTCTTTCACTTTGGGGGACAGACCCGCCTCAAACAACATTTGTATCGGTTCAGAGTCCAGATCCCACCCGAGCCGGTGGACTAACATCGCAAAACGCGACCAGTAGTTTCTGACGGACTGGCTCCCCTGCTTGCACCCCATCACTTCCCGCCTTGTCACGCTTTGCCCCACCTCGCTGGAGAACATCGCGTCCATTGCCTGAAAGAATTTCTTAAGGTCCTTCAGGGCATCATTTTGCGCCGCCATTAGGGGCCTGATCCATTCGCGCGCCCCATCCTGCAGATGCCCCACAATGTACGCCACCCTTTCCCCATCATCAGCAAAGTCATTTTTCTGCAGTTCCGAAGCGTACTGCACTTCTGTTCGGAAAGTATTGTAGTCTTGGGGCTTTCCACCAAACTTGTGTACCAGCCCTGGTACTTTCCTTGCGATGGGGGTGGTTCTGACCTGTGCATCCTGAGCCCGCCTTTCCTCCAGCCGCGCCATCAGGATAGCTACATGCGTCTCCAAGTCTCGGTTCCTTTCTACCAGACTCCGCACCGCAGCTGGCTGCTCCGTCTCTCCGGCCGTCCCTGTTTGGCTCATCGTGCTGCCTCTCAGGGGCTGCGCACAAGCAACGTCAGTGACTGACGGATTGCTGTAATGGTTCTAGGGGTTGCTCGTGCGTAAATCGGCACCCCACCTGGCTGGGTTGCCTGAGTGAACCTTTCCCGTCCGGACAGCCACTCGCCCGTGGCTGTCTCAATCGCTGGCAGCATCCGTCAGTGGGCGTTTCTTGAACTTCTTCCAGCACAAAAGTTCTTTGACGCCTAGTCTCCGCTTAGATTCCCTGGGTGGAAGCCTTCTGCGCAGGGAGGGTGTGGGCAGCAGAGGACCTGTGCTCTCCCCGCTGCTCCCCGGAGAAGAGTCATGGAGCCACCTCGCCGATTCCCTCATCTGCCCCCCTTCTCCACTGGTGCTACGCTGATTTCCTTCCTCAGAAGATGTGCTGCTTCTCTCCCTCCCGGGACGCTCTCCGGAATCCCTCTGGAGCCCTCCCTCTCCCCCTGGCTCCGATGGCAGTTCCCTGACAATTATATTAAGTATTTTACTTACAGTTTCTAAAATGTCAACCAGAAGTTACAAAAGTGGAGACCAAAAGAGGAAGGAGAAGCAGAAAGTTGAAGAAGACCTGAGCAAATGACCAAAATTAGATAGACAGATAAGGGGCCTGAGGAACCAAAAGCCTATACCACAGCGAGTCGTCCCATTCCTGATACAGAACCTGGTACATCTAGTTCTATAGAATCTGCTTCAATGACTGAAGCAAGAAATATTCAGATTGACCAACAAGAGAGTAGTACAAGCACAGAAGATTCAACATCAAAATGCAAACAGAATGATGTTGGGCTACGGGGTGATTTAAGCAAAGATGACATTGTATACTGGGCAGAAAAAAGTCTGTCAGAGTGTCAGCACTCAGATGGTTTATTTGAAAAGTCAAAGAGGTCTTTTGCAAACCAAGATAAATATTTTTCAAAGAGCTTGTTCTATCCCAAACAACTAATGGCGAAAAATACTGCAGAGAATGGTTAGTATAGTCACCAGAAACTGGTTTTGTGTGCAAGCTCTTTTCAGATTCTTCCACACCATTATCATCAGATGGATTTTCTGATTGGCGCAACACCTATTTAGTTCCAAGTCATGAAAACTCTGAAAACCATAGAACAGTTTCAGTAGCATATCTTACAAGAAGAAAACGTGGCTCAACAATTGACTGTCAACTAGCAGAACAGATACATAATGAACGGCAGCACTGGAAACATGTTCTTGAATGAGTTGTTGCAGGCATCATAACTCTGGCAGAGCATGGTTTACCTTCAGAGGAGATGAGGAAAGATTTGGTTCTCCCCACAGTGGGAATTACATTGGATTACTTGAACTCACTGGAAGGACAGATCCTGAAGCTGAGGCTCCAATACTTTTGCCACATCATGAGAAGCCTCCCTGGAAAAGACCCTGATGTTGGGAAAGATGGAGGGCACAAGGGGAAGGGGACGACAGAGGACGAGATGGTTGGAGAGTGTTGTCGAAGCTACCAACATGAGTTTGACCAAACTGCGGAGGCAGTGGAAGACAGGAGTGTAGGGATGATCGCGGAGTGGGGAGTGGGGTCCGGAGGGAGCACACTCCCCGCCCGCAGGCAGCCTCAGCCTGCCTGCACATGTGACCTTGGGGTGCGGAGCACACGCACCCCTCACAGACAAAGCCACGGTTGTCTGAACATTGTTGTGTCTGTCTAACCTTTTGCGGTCTCAGTAGTCTGCGGTGTCCTTTCTGTAACCTTTGTCTCTGAGTCCTTTTGTCTCCTTCGGCATACACTGTGCAAGGGGAAAATGACGTGGTGGAAACAGGTGCCAAAAGAACTTTGTACCACCCCATGATCTCGGGACCGGAAGATGTGTAAAGGTCACAGCCCAAAATGTATCTGCCTGGTTTGCATATTTGTCTCAATAAAAGGAGGCTCCACAGGGCTGGCCAGCAGCTCGCTTTCAGCTCACCTGTGCGGGGCTCACCTGCATTATCAACTCCTGCCTCATGTCCCTCACTTCATCTGGCGCCCAACGTGGGGCTGGTTTTACTCACTTCGCTCGGCATGAGCTACAGACGCGTCCCTGCATCCTTTACAGGATCCCGGTGAGTATCGGAAGGAAGGAACGTGAGTATGGGGAGTTCCCTTTCTGCGCAACAGCTGAAACATCGTAACGAGTTGCAGTGCCTGCTTTTAAAGGCAAAGCACCGCTGTTCGTGTGCAGACTTAAATGTGTGCAGACGTAAAAGTAATTCATACTCAATGTCCGTGGTACCCTGAGGCTGGTTCCTTTAGGCTCCAGGATTGGGAACAAATAGGACAGACCCTGCACTCAGAGCCCAAAGCCCGAGTGCGAATCCTGCAGGTTTGGCATTTCTGCCGAGATGCCATTCAGCATTTCGCTCAAATTCAGCATTCTGCTGTTATTCAGCATTTTGCTCCCATAGAAAGAAAGGCTTTGCTTTTGGTTGTTAGGCCACCATCCACAGAAGTTCAGCCTGTACTTTCTCTTATCAATCCTCCATCTCTTCTTTCCACCCTGCCAAGGTTATTGGTGACAACGCCGCTGAACCTGGTTTTTAAGAAGCCAGCGTCTGAGAGGCCAGTTTCTGTGGCTTCTCAGGGTTCTCAGCAATCCCCTCTCTTATCTCAGCCCAATCTTTCCTGTGACACCTCATTTCAGCCCTCAAGTCTGCCTGACTTGGCAGGCATAGCAGTGCCTCCTGAGTCGGTAAAGGCTCAGAAGGCAACCATCTCTGCTGTCCGGCAAATGGTTAAGGAGGCAAAAGCATCTTCTCACCTAACTGTGGAAAAGATTGCTGACCTAAACATGCTGTGTCCGGTTACGTGGGCACCAGATGGTCAGGGCCAACAGGTTAGCTGTTGGGACCCTCTGCCTTATTCTGTTATCAGAGAGGTGAAAAAAGCTGATAATGAAATGGATTTGACCAGTACCTATCTACATGGACTGGAGGAGGGTGAGTCCTCAAATTTTGCCTTGATTCCTTATGATTGGAAAGCCCTGATGAAAGTCGCTGTGAATCTGGAGACGCAATTGCCCCAGGAACATTTTCCTGTGATTTCTACATGCGCCCTACATGCCTTTCAAGCTCATAAAAGTAGTGCGCTTACAGGTGCTTTGCGTCACTGGAGGAACAGCCAGTAATCGGGTCACCCTCTGGCCCAGGACCAAAAAAGGGGGGAGATATTTTCCTGCTCTAATAGCCCCACAGCCAGTAACAGCTTTGAAAAACCTGCCACCAACGGCAATGCGGGGCTGTATTTAATTATGCAGGAAGACACTATTTTCCTTCTACCCAGGGAGGTTCATCTCATTCCCATTCAGGTCCTGGGGCTCCTTTTCCCTTGGAACTGTGGGTTTGATCCTCCACGGGTCCCACACAGTCTCTGCAAAAGGGACAACTGATTCTGTCTACATAGGCATTCTCAGAACACAAGCGTGGCCACAGACTCTGCTAAAGGGAGTCTGTTGCACAGCTACTTCTTTTCCTGTGCTTGCAGCTGCAGACACTCACCGAGAAGCGGGGTTTCCAGCCCTTCCGGCTTCTTCCTTAGTTGCATTCAAACCTTGATTTTTGTCTCAGCGTTACCTTTAAAGTGGCTGACGCAAGAGCCTATTTGGATGGACCACTGGCCAATCTCAGGGCAAAAATTAAATGCTTTATTTGCCCTGGTATCAGATCAACTTGAAGTTCTGACTAGGTCCTGGAATCTGCTCCTGCTTGCCCAATTAGAATTTCCCAAACCTTTATAAGTTACCGTATTTTTCGTTCTATAGGACGCACCGGCCCATAGGACGCACCTCGTTTTTTTGGGGGGGGAAATGAATAAAATAAATTATTTTCCCCCCCCGCCGCGGCTGCCGCCCCAAGCCTCGCGTGCTTCGGGCTGCAGGCTACCGCCCCAAGCCTCGCGCGCTCGGCGGGACCTCCCACCGGGCGCGTGAGGCTTGCAGACACTCGCCTAAAGGACGGGGAGCCCTCCGGAGGGCTCCCCGTGCTTCGGGCGACAGGCTGCCGCCCCAAGCCTCGCGCGCTCGGCGGGACCTCCTGCCGGGCGCGCAAGGCTTGCAGACACTCGCCCGAAGCACGGGGAGCCCTCCGGAGGGCTCCCCGTGCTTCGGGCGACAGGCTGCCGCCCCAAGCCTCGCACGCTCGGCGGGACCTCCTGCCGGGCGCGCAAGGCTTGCAGACACTCGCCCGAAGCACGGGGAGCCCTCCGGAGGGCTCCCCGTGCTTCGGGCGACAAGCTGCCGCCCGAAGCCTCGCACACTCGGCGGGACCTCCTGCCGGGCGCGCAAGGCTTGCAGACACTCGCCCGAAGCACGGGGAGCCCTCCGGAGGGCTCCCCGTGCTTCGGGCGACAGGCTGCCGCCCCAAGCCTCGCGCGCTCGGCGGAACCTCCTGCCGGGCGCGCAAGGCTTGCAGACACTCGCCCGAAGCACGGGGAGCCCTCCGGAGGGCTCCCCGTGCTTCGGGCGACAAGCTGCCACCCGAAGCCTCGCGCGCTCGGCGCGACCTCCTGCCGGGCGCGCAAGGCTTGCAGACACTCGCCCGAAGCACGGGGAGTCCTCTGGAGGGCTCCCCGTGCTTCGGGCGACAGGCTGCCGCCCGAAGCCTCGCGCGCTCGGCGGGACCTCCTGCCGGGCGCGCAAGGCTTGCGGACACTCGCCGGGGCTGCAGGCTGCTGCCTGCAAGCCTTGTGAGCCCGCGGGAACTCCCACCGGGCTTGCAAGGCTTGCGGATAGCTTCCTGAAGCCTGGAGAGCGAGAGGGGTCGGTGCGCACCGATGCCTCTCGCTCTCCAGGCTTCAGCGAAAGCCTGCATTCGCTCCATAGGACGCACACACATTTCCCCTTCATTTTTGGAGGGGAAAAAGTGCGTCCTATGGAGCGAAAAATACGGTACCCACTGCACAATTTCAGCCTCTGAGATGCAAAAGCCCCGTCAGAGGGTATTTCCATAACTGCTAGCCATTGAACATGTTTAGCTGAACTAAATTTGATCCTTTTCTAGCAAACCATATAAAAGAATTTGGAAATGGAGGCTCAGGGGTCACATCCTACCTTTCTAAAACAATATGTGATGAATTTATCCAAATGATGGCCTTTGAAGGAAGAGGATCAATTTTAGAGGATTTAAGAACTGAAGGGTACTTCAGTTTATCCGTCCTGTCCCATGTTGATCAGCTCACTGTTATTGTGGGTATGTCTCACCAGATGATGGGCTCCCTATTGAACAGTCTCTAACCTTCCTAGAGATGGGTAGCCTGTTAGGATTCTTGCTCTATGTTTGCAATCATGGGATTGTTGTCTATCACATGACGGTGTATGTTTTCATTCCACAGTGTGGGAAGTGACGGAGACAGGATGTTTTGTACTACTGTGTTCCATGATGATCTTGGTTTAGTGATTGTAACATTGTGACTGGTCTGTATCATTTAGCTGCATGTTCCTTTCTGGGGCTCTAAATGGGGTCTTATTCTGAGTGTGACTTTTGGATGTGAATACAGTGGTACCTCGGGTTAAGTACTTAATTCGTTCCAGAGGTCCGTGCTTAACCTGAAACTGTTCTTAACATGAAGCACCACTTTAGCTAATGGGGCCTTCCCGCTGCCGCCGTGCGATTTCTGTTCTCATCCTGAAGCAAAGTTCTTAACCCAAGGTATTATTTCTGGGTTAGCAGAGTCTGTAACCTGAAGCGTATGTAACCCAAGTTACCACTGTATATGAACTTGTCGGACTCCTTATTAGTTCCTTTTCACCTAACCTAGGAATTAATTGGGATTTCAGAAAGTTAAACAAATAGTATAAAGAAGGTCATGAGCATTACTTCAAAAATGGGGAAGAGCTGCGACTCAGGGAGACAGAGTTTGCTTGGCATGGAAAAGCTTCCAGGTTCAGTCAATTGCATCTCCCATTTCGGACTGGGAAAGGTGTCAGTCTGAAATCCAGGAGAGCCACAGCCACTCAGTTGTAGACATTGCAGAGCAAGATGTCCCTGCATCTAAAGCACCAAGGCAGCACAATTACACACACGCACACACACACACACACACGCCAGTGCATGGCAGCTCCAAAACTGACTTTCTGTTCCCACAGTTCAGGGAGGCCGGAGCTGAGAGATGTTGTGTTGTGTTGTGAGATGTTGTGTTGTGTTGTGTTTGAGAGGCCTGCTCCTTCCTGATTTGTATTCCGGCTGCCTCAAGAAACCAGTTGTTGTTGTTGTTAATTCAAGAAAGTTCCCTATCGAGGCTTCCTGTCCCAGGAGGGGACAAACAAACTGCCCACCCACTGCTCTGGTCCCCATCATAAAGGCAGGGAGGCAGAGACACATTATCTCCGCATTGCAGATCCTCATAGCAGTAGAAGTTGTGGCCCTCCAAGAAAGCTGAATGTTGGGAGATCTAAGACAGATAAAAGCATTTCGTTGTGCAGCACATAATTGAACTATGGAACTCACTGCCACTGGAGGCAGAGATGTAAACCAACTTAAAATCATGGAATTGCAGAGTTGGAAGGGACCACAAGGGTCACCTAGTCCAGATCTTTGCAATGCAGGAATCTTTTGCCCAACATGGTGCTCAAGCCGGTGACCCTTAGATTAAGACGATCGTGCTCCACCCACCGAGCTGGGGAGAAGACAAGGGGACAAATTCATGGAGCACTAGGCTGTGACTGGTTCTTAAGCACAATGGCTCTGCTCTGCCTCCACAGTTCAGGGGCAGCAGGCTTCTAAATCTCAGACGCTAGAAACTGCCAGGGGGAGGGGGGAGAGGGAAAGGCTGCTTTTGCTCTCTGGTCCTCCTTGCAGGTTTTCCACAGGCGTCTGGGTGGCCCCTCTTGGGCGCTGGACCAAATGGGACACTTTTTGTGTCCTTCCACGGGGTGAATGGAAGCTCACAGGGAACTTATGATGACACACAAATGTTGCCAACATCATGTAGGGGATGGAGGAAGGGGAGACAGCCCTCAGGCAGATGGGGGAGGAGGTGTATTTATTCTGATATGCCACCACGCCGTGGAAAACGCAGGAAAAGCAGAGCAGGCTGCACCAGTCAGTAGTCAGCAGCCCTGATAGTGGAGCCAGAGAGAGTCCTGCCTGATCTTTGAGGGGTCTATTCCACAGGCATTTGTTGTTCTAGCTGTTGGTATCCCAGGAGAGAAATCAGATGCACCTGCTGCCAAAAAAGACGCTCCTTGGGGGAGCACTGTGCATTTGGGGTGGGGCTGAGGAAGACAGGGAAGGTGCCCTGCGAAATGTATGGGGCAGCACAGGGCATGGAGCCCCTTCTGGAAGCTGCCGGACTGAAGGTCCCATCCTCTGTGTCCCCTGGCCATGCTGGATGGGTCAGAGGGGAGTTGGAGTCCAGCACTATCAAGAGGACAACCCATTAGATGCCCCTGATATACAGAATCCAGCCTGTAAATAAGGAACATTAATGCATCCACATGTGTTGTTAATGCAACACATTGAACTGGAGGAAATGAGAATGCAGTTTCACAGATCAATGAAAAACAAGCTAAAATGGGTGACATAAAAGGAAAGGGGAATGGGAAGGGTGGAGGAAAGGAACAAGCTCAGGTACTGTAGCAAGGATCTAAGGAATACCTGTTGCCCATTCAAAATATGCTCAAGAATCGACAGACACGGCAGTGGAGAAAAAGAAAGTAAAAATTTATTGCTGAGCAATAAAGACCCAGTGGGATGTTTTCCAGAGCCTGGGCCCAGAGCCCTGGGGGCTTTGGGTTTATATACCTTGTTCCAAACAGCATTAAACATTACATATTCATATATTGCAGCAAAATTAAACCAATGAACAGGGGCGAAGCCCTTCCTATGTCCATGTAAATAAGGAACGTTAATGCATCCACACGAAACACATAGAACTGGGCAGAAGCCCCACTCAATGCAAGGAGGTTTATTTCTGTCAAAATGTGGAGATGGAGAGGCTGTATCTGCAGAGGGCATTTGAAGCTGATACCCTGGTTCAATTTATTTTTCATTTTCTTCCCATCTAAGGCCTCCAGAGCAAGGAACTATCCTGCCTGACGTGGGTAAAGGGGTTCATTTTTTAGTCATCTATTAATCCAATGATGCATGAATTTTAACAGCTGCATGAGGTCTTGTGGGGAGAGGAAGGTTTCCTAGAATTGCAGAATTGAGGGTCATCTAGTCCCACCCCTGCAGTGCAGGAAACTTTTGCCCCTCGTGGGACTCAAACCCACATCCCTGGGGTTAAGAGTCTCATGCTCTGCCAAATCAGACATCTCAAAGGGAAAAGAAGATTGAAGGTAAGGGAGCCCCTTTGAGGATAAGATTATTTATTGGGACGGTTAAAAGTATTACTGTCTCTTTAAGAAGGAAGCAGCAGAGGGAATTCTGGGAAAAGGAAGGAAAATGCAAAGCAAGAGCAACCCATTTTTCTTTGGTTATTTCTGCTGATTTTGAGTGGAATGAATCCTCTCAAAGGGCCCTTGGAAAACTGACCAACCTGCTCTTGGAGGGTAAATGGTTTTTATGTCGGTCACTCTGGTCTGGAGAGAAACTCCTGCTGGGCCTGAGAGGCAGATTTAGTCTCCTCAGGAGATACTGAGGTGGGCTTCATTTTCCAACAAATAAAAGAAAGGGAGGAGGGTCTCTCCAAAGAACAAGGCTCCTGAGAACGTGTAGAGTTCGGCTCCTGAGTCAGCGTCAGAAAAAGACACACGTCCCCCTTCATAGTCCAGAGTCACCCGGATCCTCCTGGGCTTCTTCCTCAGGGACAGAGGAGAGTAATGAGGGGAGGTGCAGGCCAAGTACTCCCCTCCCAGATCCTCCACAGACTTCCCCACAGCCCAGATCCCCCACGTAGGACTGAAGGTAAAATAGTCCTTTCTCCTCACAGACATCCTGGCAACCCCCACAAACCACTCTTCCCCACTTTCCACATTGATTTCCCAGAAATGTCTGCCTGCTGTGAACCCCTCATGCCCCAACACACAAAACTCGTCGCTGAATCTCTCAGGATTATTAGGCAGGGCTTGAGGTTTGTCTCCATGTACCACGCTTTTCCGATCCTCCGACAGGATGAGCCTGGGATGGGCTGTGTCTGGATCCAGAGTGACATTTGCTGTTGGGGAGAAGAAGAGGGAAAGAGAAGATTAGGCAGAGTCAGCGGAGAGACAGAAACGGACATCCTGATAAATAAATAAAAAACACCCCAAAAACCCAGATTCCCTTTCAGATAAAGGGGATTTCTTTGCATCGCATGCTAGACTGAGACCCCTGACTCTCATCAGAATAAATATCTTCCTTTATAGTTTTTAAATCAATTTCCTTTACTTACTTATATTCAATGTATATTGTTCCTGCCCCTCTCTAAACCCAGACATTTTCTAAGGGGAAAAACCACCCAGTAAACCTTTTACTCAGCTCTTCTGTGTTATCTAAGGGGAAAGAGAGGAGAATTGGAGGAGGCAGGGGAGGAGAGAAGCTGCTTTCCTCTGACAATCTCTGTGGGAATTGCCCTTTGGGGACATCTGGTTGGGGTGGGAAGAGGACCCCCCTCTTCTGACAACAACAGCAAAAACGAATTATATTTTCCTACTGCCCTTCATCTACAGGTCTCAGGGTGGTTCACAGCATAAAACTACAACATAAAAGCACATATAGGCCTCCCCTCACTTTTGTGGGGGTTATGTTCTGGGCTCTTGGGCCCACAAGTGAAAATCGCATTAAGTGGGGAGCCTGTTTATTCCTGCTCTCCATCTCTCTCACCCACTTGGTCTCTCCTTGCCTTCCTCTCAACCATCTTGGAAGTCTAGGGCTTGCCGCCAGGGCAGAGGAGGCAGATGGCAGGGCAATTTTACAAAGGGCTGCTTATTCCATGCTTCTCTTTTGGATATAATATATACCATAAGACTAGTTCCCTGGGGGAAGAGGGGGATAACTCAAAAGGTTACCAGACAGTCATGATAGGCAAGTGTGGGGTTGCCATATTTTGAAGAGCAAATAAGAAGACACATTGGCCAACTTCTACTTTTAACTACAGATTGCTATGACAACTCTCATTTTAAATACACCTACTCTATGCAGGCTATACAATCTGTGATATATTGCTAGTAAAGGTAAAGGGTAAAGGGACCCCTGACCGTTAGGTCCAGTTGCGGATGACTCTGGGGTTGCAGTGCTCATCTCGCTTTACTGGCCAAGGGAGCCGGCATACAGCTTCCAGGTCATGTGGCCAGCATGACTAAGCCGCTTCTGGTGAACCAGAGCAGCGCACGGAAATGCTGTTTACCTTCCCGCTGGAGCGGTACCTATTTATCTATTTGCACTTTGACGTGCTTTCTAACTGCTAAGTTGGCAGGAGCAGGGACCAAGCAACAGGAGCTCACCCCGTCATGGGGAATCGAACTGCCAATCTTCTGATCGGCAAGCCCTAGGCTCTGTGGTTTACACCACAGCACCACCCGTTCCCATATTGCTAGTAGCAATGTTCTTAACTTTCAACAAAAAAATAAAAAGAAGAATACCTATTGCTCCCTTGCTTGCCACATGAAAGTATTTGGGCTCATGTTCACATCTTGGTGAACATAAGTGTGCACAGAACAATTTATTAAACTGTTTAACATCTGCATATGGACTCTCCTTAAGGGCAGAGGGATATTAACTCTTGCCCTCCCAAACTCCTCCAAGATCTTGTAGCTGAGCCAGCGTCCTTTTAGTTCAGCCACAAGAAAAGGGATTTTGCTAGCTTAAGATGCTGCTCTGTCGCAATTCTCTGCTGCAGGTTAGTTTAGCCAGGTGCCTAAGATCTGAGTCTAACACACTAGAAAACATTTCATGGGTTACTGTAAACCAAAAAAAAAAGAAAAAGAAAGAAAGAATATTGGGATATTCTGCCAAATTTTAAACATGTGCCCAGCAGAAATTTTAATCCTGAAAAAAGAAGACGTATCTGGGGAAAAGAGGACATGTGGCAACTAGGCCTGAAAAAGGTGACATGGAAAAGCAACTCAACTCTCTCTAGGCAGAAATAAAACTCTTCCTTGCTCAGTCTGATCCTTCTGGGCAGTTTCTCTCCCCCTTCTGCACCTTCAAGTCCACCCTCTCTGCCTTTGTGGCACAAACCGCAGGGCTAGAGTCTAGCTGTGGATGGTTCTCAACAGTGCAGAAGAGACTCTTGACCCCCATGAAACTCTAGTCCCCCCCCCCTCCTGTGAATTGGGGTCTCCATGTGAAATCTATCTCTCTGGAGATTTCTGAATGACTGAACATCTGAGGAAGCAAAAAGAGAGGCTTAATGGGCTACACTGCAATAGCTCAAAGAAAATCTTTTTTACAAAACATCACCATAACATAGCATCTCTTGTTTCCTTATATCTTTTTTTAAAAAAATAATATTTATTACTTTTAAACCTTACAAAAAGGAGAAAAGAAAAGAAATAGAAAAGAAAAAGAAAAGAAAAAGAAAAAACAATACAGTACAATATATAAACAATACACAACACAACATTAACATTAACATGTTAAACAAAACGAAAGCAAAAACAGTTCAAAAAACATACATCATACCATCTCAATATCCTCTCTTTCATTCCCTTGTTTCATCGACCTCCTCTCACCTCCCTTTTTGTATTCCATTTCTATTAATTATTTCAGCAACTCCTTTCCATCGTTCTCTATTTTCTGTCATGTGATTATCTTAACATATTTTAACCTTGTTTTCCATTAATACTATGATACTTATTTATACTTAATTCCTTCCTTAAAGCCGTATAATTCCCTTCCAACATTTTTCTAACACTCATTAATTTTACATTATTTCCATATATAAATTTTAAACTTTTTCCAATATTCTTCCACCGTCTCTTCTCCCTGGTTTCGGATTCTGCCAGTCATTTCCATCAATTCCTTTTTTTAAAAAATAGTATTTATTAAGATTTAAAAGATTACAAAGAGAAAAAATAGAAAACAGCATATTAAACAGAAAAACAGAACATCATATCACAAGAAAGAAAAAGAAATGTATATATATATGTATACACAATAAATCTTCCCATAATTTATCTTTCATTTGCTTGTTTCCTTGACCTCCTCACACCTCCCTTTTTTTGTATTCTAGTTCAGTTAGCTATTTCAGCAAGTCCTTTCCATCTTTTCCTATTTTTGTCCTCTATTTTATCTTAATATATTGTAACTTTACTTTCCCTCCTTTCCCCATTTAACAATCTATTTTTTCTTAATCCTTTATAGCATTTCTGCTAAAACCACATTACTTCATTCCAACATCCTTCTAACATTCCTTAATTTTACAATGTTTCTGTAAATAAACTTTAAATTTCTTCCAATCTTCTTCCACCGACTCTTCTCCCTGGTCTCGGATTCTGCCAGTCATTTCCGCCAGTTCCATGTAGTCCATCACCTTCATCTGCCATTCTTCCCGGGTGGGTAGATCTTGTGTCTTCCAATACTTCGCGATGAGTATTCTTGCTGCTGTTGTAACATACATAAAGAAAGTTCTCTCCTTTTTTTGCACCAATTGGCCGACCATGCCCAGGAGAAAGGCCTCTGGTTTCTTCAGTATTTCCGTCAATTCCATATAGCCCATCAACCTGGTGATCTTCTGTCCGAGGCTCTTAACTCTTTTCCAAGTCCCTTCTGCAAGTCTTCTTCATATTTATACATGCACTTTACTTTGTCTTCTCCTGATCTTGTTCTCATTTTCCTTCCTTTGATGCTGAAAAGTAGATTTCGGGGAAATTCCCATCTAGCAATGTTTTTATTCCTTCTCGACAAGTCAGCCAAATCTCCATAGTTAAAACTGAAATTCAAAAGATATTTCCAGTCGTGTTTCAAAGTTCCTCTGAGTCTGGCGGTCCCCACAACTCCAGTCTCCTCCTGACCCAACTCCAGGTCCCAAAAGTCAATAAATCCCTGCATGAAGGGATCTATCCAACTTTCCTTCTCCAGTCCAAGCGGGGCTCCAATCCTCAAAGTCTGACTTTCTCTGAATTCAGTCTTAAAAGGCATCAACTTATAATCGTCAAATTGCATCTGTAAGGCTGGGGCTCTCTCCCTCTCCACTTGTGCAACTTTAGGTTCCACAATCACAACTTTCTCCCCCGCCTTCTCCTCAATTTGCCATGTCAAAATAGATCCCTGTATCAATTCCTGGATAGTTTCTGTGTTAATATTCACTTTTTGTCCCAAATTAGTCACTTTTTGTTCCAAGTTATCAATTTTTATAGTCCTCGCATCCGTCTTCTTATGGAGCTGTTCCAGTGAATCATTAATCTTACATAATGCAACCACTAAGGCTTCTTCTGTCAACATTCTTAACGGTCCAAGGTCAATCCCAGATTCTCACAGTTTTATCTTGCAGGTGGAAATTCCCCAGCTCAGCTCATGTAACAATTTCAAAGGCTTCCTCTAGGGGGAAACAATTTCTATTTGTATCAATCCTTTTAAGCACAGTTCAAACAATAAAGTTAGTTTCAATTTTCAATTACTTTTACTCCTTTTTAAACGCAGAAGGAGACAATGGAAACAATGTATTTCTCTTCTTTAACTTACTGTCAGCAAACAATCTAGTCACAGTCAATGAGCATATCCAAGACTTCAGTCTTACTAGCAGCCCGTTTCCAGGTTCAGAGCGGTGGTGATTTGACTTTCTTCACTCACTCCTGCAGGCTTTACGCGATCTAAAATTTCCCCCCTCTTCTGGTTCCAAGGGGGGATTTGATGATTTAGCGATGGAAATTTAATCCTTTATGAAAGACTTCCCAAGTCTTTAGTTTGCAGTCTCTTTGCTTCAGTCTATTTACAAAAGGGGAAGGCGGACTTCCTGTTTGAAACCTCCCCGTTTTGGTGCCAAATTAAGACGTTTAAAAATCCAATTTTTCGTTCTACTCACGGGTAGTTGTTTTAAGATCAAACTGTCCACAGGAAAAAGTCAGCGCTCTCCGGCAACAGCAATGCGGCTTCACTCCGTGAAAGAAGCAGTCAATTCGAAGCACCGCGCTACTCACCCCACGTCGCTCCGGATCCCCGAAACTGGGTTTCCCCGCGAGTAGGGGAAGCACAAAAGGTGCCAGCCGAATCCCACGTTCACAGGCTTCTCCCACCTGTGATTTTTGATGGGTCCCCGCCCTGGTCGTGGCGGCCAGACCCTAATTTCCACGAAGCAAATTCCTCCCGATCAGAGGAGTTCAGCCATTATCGGAGGCGCTAACCCGGAAGTTCCTCTTGTTTCCTTATATCAAGCAAAAGATGAAGTCATAGAACAAAGAATTGCAAAGATAACAACTGTAGGCCTAAGGAATTAAAACAACTAACGTGTTTAGCTGTGATTCCTGCATTGCAGGGGGCTGGACTAGATAATCTACTATTCCATGATTCCATGGGAATATCAGAAATGGTAAACCATTCTAGAAAATGGCAGAATAAATCATTCAAAATCCACGAATGAAATGGGGCTCTGGACTGGAGGGCTGGAGGAAGCTTTAACATCTGCCCCAAGTGAACTGGTGGGAAGAAGATGTTGAAAATGGAATTTCCAAGCATGTTGACAAACCAGATTGCAGAGGAAGAAGCTGCAGAGCTTTGCCATGTAATTCCAAGGGTCTCGTGCAATGGGGAGTCCTCCCTCATGGAATGGGGCTGATCTCATAAGAAGAGTGGGAACTCTCAGGAGATGGCTGAAGCACGAGAAATGGCTGGTGAGGTTGAAACTCTGACCAAGAGGCGGCTCAGGCCTTGCTCTGCTGCTGGGAGACCAGCCTGGGCAGGAGGTGGAGGAGGGACTGGGTGCTTGTGGGTGCCCCTTTTAACACACTTCACGAGGGGGAAATCCAAGCAAATCTAGAGAAGCCCCAAAAGAACCTCTCCAGATTGTGTGGAGGGAAAACAAAATGTAAGAGAGATTCCTTATACATGAGAACTCGCCAAGATGGACATTGGACTGACCCTGCAGGATCCTCCTTAAGGGCTTTTGTAAGATATTGTAAGGCTCTAACAAGCAGTATATAGATTTTATGAAAGAAAGCAAAATCTATAAAATCAAGGGTGAAACCAGGATACTAGTCTATAGGCAGGAATGGAACTCAGACTGGTGTGCAGGTTCTTTGCAGGGACAAGCTCAGCCCCCAGTCCAAGCCTTCAAACCCAGAACAGACGGTTTAACACCATGAAATATCAGTCCCAATCCCTCCTGTCAAATTGTTCCTCCCCTGGAAATTTACCTTTCTGAATCTGCTTTCTGTATAACACAGCATCTGAGGAAGCAAAAAGATATAAAGCGTAAGGGCAACACTCTTCCACCAGAAATAAATCTCCATACAAAAGTAACACTTCATAATGTAGCATCCTTGAATTGACTCCATTCAGAGCAGGAGAACCTCCAGAAGGACAACCCCAGATTGTGTAGACTGGTAACCAAAAGGAAAAGGAGGTTCCATATAATTGAAAACGTCACAATATACACGGGCCATTCTGGGGGACAGGAAATGAAGGCTGGAGCACCAAGAAGGAAGGTATCCTGGGGTTACTCAATTCCATGCAATAAGAGCCTGGCATGTTCAGTTCTGAAGAAATAATAGAATTCCCAGTGTGAAATCCTGGCAGCCAATTTTCATTACCTTTCAATTGTTTCATTGCATCCTCCACAAGGAGATTTACATCACAGGATTCCAAGATCCTGTTCCTCAGCTCTGGAGGGAAAGGCAGTGGCTTCTCTGGACTCTCTCTTTTCTCATACCTGGTGAAAAGAAAAACAATGTCAGCCCATTCAAATCCACAATTTCTGTTAAAGGAAAAGAAAGGAATGGAGAGGAAGTCAGCTGGAAGAAGCCTAGAGGGACAGGCAGGCGCTGAGTGGGGAGTTTCTTCCTCACTACGGACTCCTCAGCCAGACCCCCAAGGGCCAAAACAGCAACCCCAGGCCTCTGAATCTCCCCACTGATGTCAATTCAAAGAAGAAGCAGAATCATATGGTATCAAGGGGCAGGAATTGTCTGAGGGTGATAAGAGTGCAGCACACATTTCCTTTCTCTAGATGTCCCCAGAGAAGAGGTGAGGAAGAAAAGAGATTCACAACCAAATCATATTATTCATCAAAAGGGCATTCAGGCCAATACAAAACAAATTATACACATGGCAAAAGTAAAACCAAACCTCACAAAGGAAATGGCGCTAATTCACTGGGGAGAATTGGGGTGCTACAAGTTCCAAAGAGGGGGCTCTACTTTTACCTGTGAGGTGTTGCAGGGAGTGAGTCCTACAGTCTCCCCCCTGCAGCCCCTGGAGGGCCATGTCTGAGGTTCTTGCATCTCAGCTTCAAAGAGTGATGCTAATGGAAATGAGCCAGATCCACTTACCTCTGCAAAGTCTTTCTCACATCCTAGAGGGGAAAAGAGAAGGGAATTCACTGCACACCACAGGCCATACTAGGAAGACCCCCTCAGACCCTGGCCCTCAGATGTCAGTC
The DNA here is from genome assembly GCF_964106645.2 of Podarcis pityusensis. Classification (NCBI taxonomy): domain Eukaryota; kingdom Metazoa; phylum Chordata; class Lepidosauria; order Squamata; family Lacertidae; genus Podarcis; species Podarcis pityusensis. The sequence goes on from NC_138029.1 coordinate 119,711,755, forward strand.
TGCCTGGCACATGCCAAGGTTTTGGGTAGGGATGGCGGAATCAGCCAGTTTTGGTTTCTCACAGCTTTTATTTTCCCAGTCTGAAATTATGAATTTTTTCAATATCAAGTTTTCCACATTTCCACATCAGTTTGCAATTCTTGTTTAAAATCCTTTTGAAAATCCACCAGCATTTAAGGGAATCTCACATTTATGGAGATTTCAACCCATCTCATGTCTTAGATTATAATTTATTAAATCCAGTTTGCATTGCGCAATTCAGACGGAAGTAAGACTACAGGATAATCTTACCAGGGAACTGTTCCAAATTGTCTTTCATAGCAGTCCCCAAATTTCAAATTCTACTTTTCAATTGGAAATTTAAAAAAGCACCTGCAGCATAAAATGCCTCCAAAGGGGTAATAAAACAGCTCCGTGTTTCTTTGGGCTCATCCACACTTCTGCTTTTCCTGTGCCCAGAAAACACGGGTCCAAAGGGTTTTGCCTTTGCCCTGCCGCTTTCCCTCAGGAAAAACCTGCTCCTTAGTGCAACATCAAAGCAAACGTCAATGCAGAGAAAACCTGGCTGAGGTTTGCTCTAATTCAGCAGTAAAAATAGGGTTTTCCTGGAGGAAAGGGGTGGGACAAGCAGCAGTCTGGATGAGTCCCTCTGTCTTGCTCTTTGGTCACTGTGACTGAGCACCATTTCGGGCTGATCTGGATCCATTGTGAAGGGGATCAACCAGAAGTTGTGGAGGAAACGGGAAGAGAAGCTTGGCCAAGAGACCATGTCGGAAGGAGGCCTGAATCCTTGGTGAAGCCCCTCAAAGGGCAGGAAGGCAGCATTGTCAAGATGGAAGAGCAGAAGATCAGCTCCCGTTCCATCAAGAACACAGAAGAAACTCTAGTCTGCATTCAGGTTAGTTAAGCTTCCCAGGTCTCTTGGGTCTTCCTGTCCATTACAAACCTGACTAGAGGCTCCATCAACTCAGCCCCTGCACTCCTTGCATACATGAAAGGGGCAGCCTTTTCCTGGAGCCTTGGGCTGTTCCTGCCACCATCTTACCTGCAGGAGTTCACTCGCTGGCTGCTGACTCTTCTCCTCCATCTCCTGGATGATCCTCTCAAGAGAGGAGAGTTTCCTGGAGAGTCTGGCCAGCTGCTCATCCCTTCTCCCTGCAATCTCCTTCTCCACCTCTTCCATGTGAGTCAGCAGACGTTTTTCTTGTTCTTCCAGGAACCGGCGCAGTTCTCTGAACTTCTCCACAGTCTTCAGCCTCTCTGTTTCTGTTAATTTCTGCAAGAAAAGAGGAGGTTTGAGTGTGGAAGGTGTTCAGCCTTCAAACCATCAGGAAGAGCATGATGGGAATTTCACAGGGAGGACACTTCTGATTTTTCAGAGACATGAAACCTCCAGTGGCTAAAGATGTAAACCTTTATTTTGAGGGGAGGCCCTCTCCATTGCTGTTTCTATTTACTTCTATTTTGCAGAGAGCTACAGCCTAATGCAAGGAGCTTTTTTTCTAACCACGGATATTCCCTGCATGTTTTGGGGCATGGCATAACCAGAGTTCAAAGTTGTTCAGAGAACATTCATGGACATAAAACACCCCTCAGTTTAGGCTGGTTCCATTTAGGTGTAGGAAGGCAGCAGAAACAGGAGGAGGAGGTGGACAAAGTGCAGAGTTCATCCCCATTGCTCCTCTGTTTTCTTTAAAGGTTCAAAATGGCCCGAGTTTCCTAAAAATGAACAAGAGCAACATTTAGAAAGATAATTCTGTAGTAATATTTATGGTAAATCAGGATCTGGATTGAATTGCTTCCACTCCCACAGCTCACAAGTCCTCAGGCGTCTCCTTGACTGCTATTCACAAAATAAATGACAAGGGGAAATAAATTCTATTTACTGGCACTCAAAGGTAAACTTACCCAATTTGCTATTGCTGAAAAAATATGGAGACCAAAACAGAGCAATCCTTTGAAATTCACACCTCTGAATTTTTCAAGGTTGACGAAGCCAGGTAATGTTCACAAAATATGTATGTATGAGGGTAAAGTACAGATCAGAATATTTATACAAGGAGGTAGCTATCCTAACATCTGATTCATTTTCAGAATAATAGATTAATAAACAGACTGATATGGAGAAATGAGAAATGGGGAGAAGCTCAAATGGGCAGATTTCCCCATCCCTCCTCAGTCCTGACTCGACTCTTCAAGTGCTTCTTCCCTCACTAGTAATAAGAGTGGCACTTACCAGAAGGTCTTTGCTTTCCTTCTCCAGGGCTGCTTGATAGGCCAGAATTTCCTCTCTCTCTTTCCTCAGAATCTCCAGGTGGCGACAGATCTCTTCCTAAAGAGAAAAGGGGAAACTCAGGTCTGATTGAGACAGACAGAGAGCAGGTGAATAGTATGCTGGCTTCTTGCGCCCAGTGGTCTTGCTATAATAGCAAAGTAGTTTACTGAAGGAAATAAAAGTCCAGAGGTTTTCAATCTTTTTGTTTCCAGGACTCCCTGGACCAGCTACCTTTTTTCTGTGCCAGCCCTGTGGGGCTCAGGGACCCATTTAGGTCACCCCTTGCTTACAGACTTCTACCTAGTCTTTGCAGATGCTACTCAGGGATATCAAGGGAGATCCCTTTGTCCCCCTGGCAGAGAGAAAGACTTCAATGTCGGTACACCTTTCAACCGATGTCAGCGACTGGGCTCAATAACCGGTTCTGCCCCGACTGGGCTAGGCGACTGGAGCACTTTCAGAGAACCTCCAATCCTGGAAAGCAGGTCTCAGTGCACTGGACCCACAACTCTGAATTGTGAGCACCAGCTAGCTGTGAAGCAAAATCCTTTTATTTCTAACAGCTACTACAAACTACTGGCTTGCCTGAGTGTTACAGCACCCACTCGGCCATCTAGTCACTACATAGGTCAGTCAGGAGCGGAAGAGTAGAAGAGCAGTTTCTGCCCCCTCTTTTCTCAAAACATCAGATCAGGAGATTCTTGCAATCGGATGGGGTGCAAATATCAACATTCAACTCCCTCCTCCCAGCCATCCCAGGAGACTTCAGGCTTCCCTTTGGCTGCTTTTTACATAATAAACAACCACCAATTCATGCCATGCCTACTTTGGACCTGAGAAGTAAAAAGAAGAAAAAGAAGCTATTTCTCCCCCTCCAGATCCAGGGATCTCCTACCTTGTATTCCTCAGAAGCCTCCTTCAGAGGAATCACCTTGTGATTTTCATGTTCCTTTGATTTGTCACACACCAGGCAGATGGGGGCTTCATGGACTTTGCAGAAAAGCTTCAGGGGCTCCTGGTGATCCTGGCAGACTCCTCCTTTCCCTCCTTCCTCCTTTCCCTCTTGAAGGCTGAGATTCTTCGCTATTTCTACCACGTTAGCCAGTTGCCGGTTGGAGACGAGGCTCCTCCTCTGGACTCTTTCTCTGCACTGAGGGCAGGAAGCCTCTGCCTCCGATTCCCCCCAGAACAGGACCAGGCAGGATCGGCAGAAGTTGTGCCCACACTCTGGGATGGTCACTGGATCCTTGAAGTAATCCAGGCAGATGGAGCAAGTGGCTTCATCACGGAGATCCTGGACGGGACGTCCAGAAGCAGCCATGGCTCCCTCGAGTGAGTTAAGTTTCACTTTCTCTGTTTTCAGCCACTGGGCGTTTCCTTTCCTGGAAATGACTCAAACTCACTGACCACGTGATCTTTATTATTATTTTTTATGTCTCCAGGTCTTTGCAGTTGCTGAATATTTTTCAAGTAGCAGCGAATGCTGCTTCCCCATTTTGATAGCTTCCCATGCTTTTCATTACACACCCACACAAACCTAGTAAGTTGTGGTATTCATACCGTAACATTTTCATTCATAGGCTTCCTTGTCATTTTTGAAGTGGAGAAAATCTGCTGCTGCCCTAAATGGATAGCAAACGGGACTTGATTCTGTGAAGAAAACTCCGAAAAGTCTTCTTGCTAATTTTAACTTAATTCGTTTTTAGCATGCTGGCAAAGAATTTCAGATTGAAACAGAGGCTTTCAGCATTGCCAACCTGGTGCCCTCGGCTTGCTTACAACTACAACTCCCATCCAGTGGTGGCGCATATGCCCAGGGTGGGCAGACTCCCGAGGGGGTTGGGGTGCGGAGGGTGCCCTCCCAGGTGCGGGATGGCCGTTCGCACCCACCGACCCCACTTCCTTCCTCTCCCCTTCCCGCTCACCTGCCTCCTTCCCGTCCTCTCTCCTGCCTGCCTCCTCCAGCCGGAAGCGCAGGGCAGGCAATGGCGCTTTGCTCACCCGCAACTCCCACGCCTACCGCCAGCCGTCGGGTCGCGGGAAGGGGGAGTTGCTGTGCTGCTTTACCAGTGGCAAAGAAGCTCTCCCCCTTCCCCCGATGGCTCACGGTAGTAGTGGGAGTCCGAGTTGCGGGCAGGCGGCACACTGAATGTCACCCCCCTCAGGGATGACACCCGCGGCTGTGCACCCCCCCCCCCGCTCCCACCTTCCTCCGCCAGTGCTCCCGACATCCCTGGCCAGTACATCTGCAGGTATGGTTGGCAAGGCCCCCTGCCTGAAGACCCTGCAGAGCAGCTGCCAGTCAGTGGAGGCAATATTGACCTCGATGGACCAATGGGCTGGCCTGGCAGAAGGCACCATCTGCATGGTGGCCCCCCAGTTATGGGGCTCCTTCCCTAGATATGAATTCCTGGTACGGTCTTGGCTATTATTATTCATCCATATCACTGCACAGTGTGAAGTCTTCCTATATTCCTGATAAAGTGTGGTCCCTTGCAATGGCTGAAAACCTGGAGGAAGAGAGGTTAGATAAAAATCCTGGAGAATAAGACTTTGGATGGTTATATGTCTGCCTCCGTGGTTTGAAGCAGGAATCCTCCTGAATAGCGGTTGCTGGAGACTCTAGAAGGGGAGCGGATCTTGTTCCCAGGTCCTGCTTAAGCGTTTCCCAGACACATAATGCTTTAAAAATTGAAATATACTCAGAGTCGAGGGTGGATTTCATGCTCTTTATTCAGCTCATAGTGGTGAGGAGGAATGAAAGTTCCCCCCAAATATCTGCTTTATATACATTATTTACACAATGGGCTGCACGTGGTTGGCTAATTCCGGGATTCTCCTGTGGGCCAATCAGATTGTGGATTCACTTCCACCTGGAGCTGGATTGGGTGGCTCCTGCGGACCAATCATACTGTTGCATTGTTCTAGGACCAATCAGACATTTTGGATCCTATTGTTCTAGGACCAATCAGACTGCTGCATTTTGGATCCTATTCAACTCAGTACATAACAAAAATGTTTTTGTTTTCACCATCACCCGCAGGTCAGAGGAGAGAGATCAAGATGGAGAATTCCCACCCAGGGGAAGCTGTGCCAGAGGGAATGTCCCAGGGGAACGTTCCTTTGTTAGGTGAGATTGCAGACCAGAAGCGTGAGTCCAAAGGATACCAGGAAACAAAGGAATACAGCAATCTCCCAGAAGTTCCCTTTAGTGAAAAGCCCCTCTCCTCAACTTATGGGAGGAACGGCCAGCACAGTTTGGGTCCTGGGGAGGCTGAATGCCGAAGAACACCCCTATGAATGTCCCGTGTGTGGGGAGAGCTTCCAGCGAGATTCAACCCTGGCTGAGCACCAGAGGATGCACATGGGAGAAACCTACATACAGCAAGTGTTTTGTGCTGTGTAGGTTCCTATGATGTAAGGCCTGCTAGCCTGCTCCCTAAAATATCACTGGTTTGCTCATTACTATATACAGTAGTACCTCGGGTTATGAACTTAATTTGTTCCAGAGGTCCGTTCTTAACCTGAAACCGTTCTTAACCTGAAGCACCACTTTAGCTAATGGGGCCTCCTGCTGCCAGCGCACGATTTCTGTTCTCATCCTGAGGTAAAGTTCTCAACCCGAGGTACTACTTCTGGGTTAGCGGAGTCTGTAACCTGAGGTGTTTGTAACCCAAAGTGTTTGTAACCCGAGGTACCACTGTCTAGGGTGCCTACATTCTGCATGGACTGGTTGTGTGGCAACATGGAGCATGCAGCTGCAGACTGCAGTGCAGCTCAGTTGAATGTCAGTCAAGCTGTTGTGCCTGTTATCTAATATTAAAGAGTGCTTGTAGATGAGCAGGCAGCATGGACTTGTCATGTGACAAAGACGCATGAGAGCAGAAGCAGCAAAGCAGGCTGGGAAGTGCTGGGACTGCACAATCATTTGGGCCTACTAAAGTTATTCAGGCCTAACTGCTAACTCCCCTTCATGGATCACTGCCTTGCCGTGGCAAAGGGGCTTGAATAACCCAGAGAAGCTATGAGTTGTGCCATACAGGGCCACCCAAGATGGACAGGTCATAGTGGAGAGTTTTGACCAAATGTGATCCACCTGGAGCAGGAACTGGCAGACCACTCCAGTATCCCTGCCAAGAAAACTCCATGGACAAAGACAACAGGCATATAAAAGTTATGACGCTGGAAGATGAGCCCCTCAGGTCGGAAGGCGTCCAACATGCTACTGAGGAAAAGCGGAGGACAAGTACAAGTAGATTCAGAGCTGATGAAGCGGCTGGGCCAAAGCCGAAAGGACGCTCAGCTGCAGATATGCCTGGAAGCAAAAGGGAAGTCCAATGCTGTAAAGAAAAATATTGCATAGGAACCTGGAATGTAAGAACCATGAACCTGGGTAAGTTGGATGTGGTAAAAAATTAGATGCCAAGAATAAATATTGACGTCCTGGGCATCGGTGAACTAAAATAGACGGGAATGGGCGAATTCAGTTCGGATGACCATCACATCTACTACTGTGGGCAAGAATCCTGTAAAAGAAATGGAGTGGCCCTCATAGTCAACAAAAGAGTGGCGAAAGCTGTACTGGGATGCAATCTCAAAAATGATAGAATGATCTCGATACGAATCCAGCGCAAACCTTTTAACATCACAGTAATCCAAGTTTATGCACCAACCACTGGTGCTGAAGAAACTGAAATTGACCAATTCTATGAAGACTTACAACACCTTATAGAAATAACATCAAAGAAGGATGTTCTTCTCATTATAGGGGATTGGAATGCTAAAGTAGGGAATCAAAACATAAAAGGAACAACTGGTAAGTTTGGCCTTGGAGTTCAAAATGAAGCAGGGAAAAGAGAACAAGCTGGTCATCACAAACACTCTTTTCCAACAACACAAGAGACGACTCTACACATGGACGTCACCAGATGGGCAACATCGAAATCAGATTGATTATATTATCTGCAGCCAAAGATGGAGAAGCTCTATACAGTCAGCAAAAACAAGACCTGGAGCTGACTGTGGCTCAGATCATCAGCTCCTTATAGCAAATGTGACTCATTCTCCTTATAAGTAGCAGCCATTTTCTCTCAGCGTTCTCTGTAAGATTTCAGTCAGAGTCAGTCTGCCTCAGTTGTGAGCAGAGTCAGTATGTAATCTCAGTCAAACTGTTTGGAACCATGTTGTTTATGAAGAAGTTTACAGTCATACTGTAGAGTCGTGGGTTGACATAGCAGCCGGCACAGCGATTTCTTCAAGTAGCTCTTTATTATGGTAAGCTGGAATAGAACTGACTGCGGACAGCTCAGCCGGCCTGTATTTATAGGCAGCCGGCTGTCAACATTGTTACCACAACAGCCCAGAGTTCCCGCCTAAAATAACTGGCGCGGACCTGAGTGAAAACTATCTACAGACCTGAGTGAAAACTATATACAGTATCCCCCTGTTGGCCCAGGGTGAAACTACACTACATAACACCCCTCCCCACCGAGATAAGGCGTTAGTTACAATCGTAATGGTTTCCTTATATACAGCACTACGCGTAATGGTTCAATTAGGCACAAAAGCATATCGGTTACATTTCCCATACTTAGACCAACAGTGATACCTGTCCAACAACATAGTCCTTTAAATGAGTTGGGCGCTTGGAAACTCTGCCAGACCGCCGGGGGCTGGTAGCCAAGTCCGGAGGGCCACACAGTTCTCGCTGAGGCTGTGGTGCGACCCTAGGTGGCGTTGGAACCAACTCCCCTGGATCCGCTGCTGTGAGTGGAGCCTCCGCAAGTGGAGTGGTCCGAGTCTGTTCTGAAACGGCTTGGTTCGGCTCCACGCTGGCAGTTTGCGAGGGAGGTGTAGGTGGGGCCTCGCCATCTGTACGTGTCTCTTCTGGAGCCGCCAGCGCAGTTGGGGGCACCTCGGTAGTGTCCAAGTCCCCAACCCTGCGCCTAAGCTGGTCTATGTGCCGTCGCCACAAGCGTCCGTCTTCGAGTGCCACCTGGTACGAGCGAGGTCCAGTGACTCCCACTACTGTGGCTGGCACCCAAGGGATGTCCCCCACATAGTTCCGGGCAAAGACCTGGTTTCCTGGGACAAATGACCGTGGTGCGTTGGCACAGCCTGGGGGTTCAGCCACGGCAAAGTCTGGGTGTAGCTGGTCGAGCGGTGACCTGAGGCGGCGGCCCATAAGCAGTTCAGCAGGACTCCTCCCTGTGGCCGCGTGAGGGGTGATGTGTTGCACGAACAAGTATTCGGCGACCCGCTCATGCCAGTCTCCCCGGTCCAGGCGCGCCAGTGCCTCTTTTGTCGAGCGCACCATTCTTTCCGCTTGCCCGTTGCTGGATGGATGAAAGGGTGCCGTTAGGGCATGGCGGATGCCCAGTCCCAAAAGATATCGCTCAAACGTGCCTGACGTGAACTGCGGTCCGTTGTCAGAGACAAGGACATCAGGATACCCATGCGTTGCAAACAGGCCTCGCAGCACCCGGATGACAGCTTCAGTAGTGGTGGAGGGCATCAGGGCGACCTCCAGCCATTTGGAATAGGCGTCCACCACTACCATAAAGGTCCGGCCGTGAAAGGGGCCAGCCAGATCGATGTGCACCCTCGACCAGGGTGTCTTTGGCGTCTCCCAGGTGTGTCCCTTAGCTGCCGGTGGTGCAGGCCTCGACTCCTGGCACGCTTGACAGGCGGACACCCAGGCAGTGATGGCATCGTCCATATTAGGCCACCAGACGTAACACCGAGCCAACGCCTTCATTTTGACAATTCCCGGGTGGCCAACGTGCAGAGCCTCCAGGACGCGCTGACGGAGTCCCTGGGGAATCACGACGCGGTCTCCCCACAGCAGACAGCCGCGATGAGCTGAGAGTTCATGTTGTCTGGTTGCGAAGGGCTGGAACTCCGATGCAAAGGGCCCTTGTGGCCACCCCCTCCACACCCAGTTGAGCACCCGGCTGATGGTGCGATCCTGGGCAGATGCGGAGGCCACAGTGGCAGCCGATACAGGCGCTGCCGGAAGATCCTCAATCAGAAGGAGCGATGAAGCTGGAGCCGGGTCTTCCACAAATGCTGGAAGAGGGCAACGGCTGAGGGCGTCGGCATGGCCCATCGATTTCCCCGGGCGATGGATGAGCCGGTAGTGGTAGGCAGCCAGGAAAACAGTCCATCGCAGCATGCGTGGTGAGAGGACCGGTGGAGTTGGACGATCACCGGCGAGGAGGCCCAGGAGTGGCTTGTGGTCAGTGATGAGGTCAAAAGTCCTGCCATAGAGGTATTCATGGAACCTCTTCACTCCAGCCACAAGTGCCAATGCCTCCTTGTCGAGCTGGCTGTAATTCCGTTCCGTCGGAGATAGTGTCCTGGAAAAGTAGGCGAGCGGTGCTTCTCTTCCATCTGGAAAACGGTGACTAAGGACAGCCCCGATGCCAAAAGGTGAGGCGTCGCAGGCAAGGACCAGCGGCCTGGATTCACTGTACTGTACCAGCACACTGTCTGAAGAAAGGAGAGCCTTGACCGCGTTGAAGGCCGCCGTCTCCCGATGACCCCAGGCCCAAGGCGTCTTAGTGCTAAGGAGTCGGTGAAGAGGCTCAGCCACTGTGGCTTTGTGGGGCAGGAACATGTTATAAAAGTTCAGCAGCCCCAGGAATGCCTGCAACTCCGTTTTGTTCTTTGGAGTGGGGGCCTGCTGGATAGCGCGGATCTTGGATGTGGTTGGATGAAGACCGGAGGCATTGATAAGATAGCCCAGGAACTCTACCTGTGGAACGGCGATCTGGCACTTCTCCCTCTTTACCTTGAGCCCGGCCTCCTGGAACCTGGTCAGCACGGCACGGAGGCGCTCGAACAGCTGCTGGTGTGAGTCTGCAGACACCAAGACGTCATCAAAATATGGTACCACGCCTGGAAGCCCTTGCAGGAGACGCTCCATAAGGCTTTGGAAGATGCCAGGAGCCACACTCACCCCGAACTGCAACCGGCGGCAACGGAATGCCCCCCGGTGGGTGACGATCGTCTGGGCTTCAGCAGTGGCATCATCGACTGGCAGTTGTTGATAGGCTTGGGCAAGGTCCAGCTTAGCGAAGACCTTACCCTCACCCAGGGAATGCAGCAGGTGTTGGACAACAGGAACCGGATAAGCGTGCTGCTGAAGTGCCTTGTTGATCGTGCACTTGTAGTCAGCGCAGATTCTCACCGACCCATCTGGCTTGACAGGCGTGACGATGGGGGTTTCCCACTTTGCGTGGTCAACCGGCTCCAAAACTCCTTGGGCGATCAGTTTGTCCAGTTGTTCGTCCACCTTAGCCTTGAGAGCAAAGGGAACCCGGCGTGGCTTTAGCTTGATGGGGGCGACTTGTGGATCAAGGCTAAAGGAGATGGGCGTACCTGTATATTGGCCCAAGGTGCCGTCAAAAAACCTCGGCAAAGTCTTTGACCAGACCCTCAGTCTCTGCATTAGAGATGCAGTTGATGCCGGTGACTTCCAGGCCGAGGGCATCAAACCAGTCTAGCCCTAGGAGGCTTGGCCGCTGACCTTCGACCACCACCAACCGGAGCAGGCCCGAAAAATCCTTGAAGGCGATCCGGAACCGGCCAACGCCTACCACGGGAATGTCGTTTCCCTGGTAGTCTCTCAGGTGGACGCGGTGAGAGTCGAGTTGCCTTTTGGACACTCTGGGTACCAGTCTTTTGATGGTGCTCCATGACACGATGGACAGGGCAGACCCGGTGTCGATCTCCATGTCACATGGAGCTCCTTCAATGAGCACCGTGACGTTCAGCTTGCGTCGCGTAGGCGAGTCGGTTTGGCCAATCGTGGTTCCAGACGGGCAGCGGCAGTTGGTGAGAGCGAAACAACTTTCCTTGGCAGACTGGAGTGAAGACTTGGACTTGCGAGTCGATGAAGGGGGGGTGTCAGACGGAGCCGATCGGCAGACCTTAGCGATGTGGCCCCTTCTGGAACACTTCCTACAGATGGCGTCTCTGAATCGACACTTGGCACGGGAATGGTTGCCTCCGCAGCCAGCACATTCCGGTTGGCCCTTGGACTTCTTTTGGAACTTCCTGCGCTCCCGCTTTGTCTGGTGCACGTCATCGTCTTCACTGGAGGATGCCTCCTCACTGCTGGCCTCTTCATGATGCACCGGAACTGGCTCCCTAGCAAGACGCGGGCTGCTGGACTTGCGGATCTCCTGGGCGGAGCGTTCAGCAGCTTCTGAGGCCACAGCCTCCTCAATGGCTTTCTGTAGCGTGAGGTCTGGCTTGGCTAGGAGGCGCCGTTGCAGATGGATGTCCCGGACCCCGCAGACGATTCGATCCATCAGGGCATCGTCTAAGTCTCGGAACTCACAGTGCATTGCAGCCTGTCGCAGGGCGGTGGTGTAGTTGTTGATTGACTCCCCCTCTGCCTGGTTCCGGTGGTAGAACGCATGGCGGGCAGCAATCTTGGACGGCTTTGGTGCGTAGTGGTTGCGGAGCTTCTCTTGGATCGTGTCCCATGGTGTTGCCTGGACTGCTTCAGGCGCAACCAACGCTCGGGCCGTCTCAAACACCTCAGGCCCACAGAGGCTGAGGAATAGGCCCCGCTTCCGATCCTTTGATACTGCTGTCAGCTCGTTGGCTTGGAGGTAGCAGTCGAACCGAGCGAGGTAGGAGTCCCATGATTCAGAGGCTGGCGCAAACGGCAGTAGAGGCACAAGTGAAGCCATGATTCCGATGCCGGCGTGAAGGGCGATGGATGGAACACAGTGCTCTAGCCAGAACAGTCAGCTCTGAATTGGTTCTGCCCAGTGATTTCGCTCAGTGATTTCGCTCTGTGATTCAGCTCAGTGATTCAGCTCAGTTCAGAGGCTGGCCGCATCTGGCTGTGCTCTGATGTCCATCCATCCCACCTTCGTCGCCAGTGTAGAGTCGTGGGTTGACATAGCAGCCGGCACAGCGATTTCTTCAAGTAGCTCTTTATTATGGTAAGCTGGAATAGAACTGACTGCGGACAGCTCAGGCGGCCTGTATTTATAGGCAGCCGGCTGTCAACATTGTAACCACAACAGCCCAGAGTTCCCGCCTAAAATAACTGGCGCGGACCTGAGTGAAAACTATCTACAGACCTGAGTGAAAACTATATACAGTATCCCCCTGTTGGCCCAGGGTGAAACTACACTACATAACACATACTTCAAGTTAAATGTGCTTCAGGTTGAACGCTTTTGGGTTGCGCTCCACAGCAACCCGGAAGTAATGGAATGCGTTACTTCCAGGTTTTATCGCTCGCACATGCGCTGACGGTCAAAATGACATCACACGCATGCGTGGAAGTGGCGAATCGCGACCCGCACACGTACAGATGCATGGTCGCGGGTTGCGTTCGCTTCAGGATGCGAACGGGGCTCCGGAATGGATCCTGTTCACATCCTGAGGTACCACTGTATTTTAAATCAGTAAAGCTCTAATTCTTTCACTTAAAAACTCTGCATTATTGATTTACGCTGTGCATCAGGACTAAGGGTATGAGTCTTATGCCTACTGATTGATTTCATGTAATATGTAATTTATTCATTTTGATCCCATTATAAAATTACTTTAGAAAAATATTCATCTTTATTATTTTGTAGGCCTATATTATGATTTACTAGTGCAATTCCCTCTTATCCCCACTTGCTATAATACTATATATAAATATTATAACTATATTAAGTATCTTACTTACAGTTTCTAAAATGTCAACCAGAAGTTACAAAAGTGGAGACCAAAAGAGGAAGGAGAAGCAGAAAACTGAAGAAGACCTTAGCAAATGACCAAAATTAGATAGACAGATAAGGGGCCTGAGGAACCCAAAGCCTATACCACAGCGAGTCGTCCCATTCCTGATACAGAACCTGGTACATCTAGTTCTATAGAATCTGCTTCAATGACTGAAGCAAGAAATATTCAGATTGACCAACCAGAAAGTAGTACAAGCACAGAAGATTTAACATCAAAATACAAACAGAATGGTGTTGGGCTATGGGGTGATTTAAGCAAAGATGACATTGTATATTGGGTAGAAAAAGGTCCGTCAGAGTCTCAGCACTCAGATGGTTTATTTGAAAAGTCAGAGGTCTTTTGCAAACCAAGACAGATATTTTTCAATGAGCTTGTTCTATCCCAAACGACTAATGGCGAAAAATACTGCAGAGAATGGTTAGTATATTCACCAGAAACTGGTCATGTATACTGTTTTGTGTGCAAGCTCTTTTCAGATTCTTCCACACCATTATCATCAGATGGATTTTCTGATTGGCGCAACACCTATTTAGTTCCAAGTCATGAAAACTCTGAAGACCATAGAACAGCTTCAGTAGCATATCTTACAAGAAGAAAACGTGGCTCAACAATTGACTGTCAACTAGCAGAACAGATACATAATGAACGGCAGCACTGGAAACATGTTCTTGAATGAGTTGTTGCAGGCATAATAACTCTGGCAGAGCATGGTTTACCTTCAGAGGAGATGAGGAAATATTTGGTTCTCGAAGCTACCAACATGAGTTTGACCAAACTGCGGGAGGCAGTGGAAGACAGGAGTGGCTGGCATGCTCTGGTCCATGGGGTCACGAAGAGTCGGACACGACTAAACGACTAAACAACAACTTGAACTTATTGCAAAATTTGATCCTTTTCTAGCAAACCATATAAAAGAATTTGGAAATGGAGGCTCAGGTGTCACATCCTACCTTTCTAAAACAATATGTGATGAATTTACCCAAGTAAGAGGATCAATTTTAGAGGATTTAAAAACTGCAGAGTGCTTCAGTTTATCTGTCCTGTCCCATGTTGATCAGCTCACTGTTATTATAAGGTATGTCTCACCAGATGATGGGCTCCCTATGGAACATTTTCTCACCTTCCTAGAGATGGGTAGCCTGTTAGGATTCTTGCTCCATGTTTGCAATCATGGGATTGTTGTCTATCACATGACGGTGTATGTTTTCATTCCACAGTGTGGGAAGTGACGGAGACAGGATGTTTTGTACTACTGTGTTCCGTGATGTGGGACTATTGTCCTTTGTTCTTTGTCGGCAAACTAAGGCCCGGGGGCCGGATGCACCCCCCCGGCTCATAAATCCGGCCCACGTCGCAAAGCCGGAACCCGCCGTGAAGCCAAGACTCCCGGTGATGGCAACGGGAGGAAGAGGCCGAGCGGCGGCAGCTCTGCCACTCAAACACCTGGTTTACCTCAGCAGCGTTTGATTGGCAGAGACGTCCCCGCTCCGCGCTGAGGTAAACCAGGGGCAGGTTTGATTGATCACCGGGAGTCTTGGCCTCTTCCCAGGGAATCGTAGCTCTCGGAAGGGAACAGGGGTGCCGCATAACAACCCTCAGCACTGATAACGGAAAAATACCAGGGGGAATTTTAGCCAGTGCAAATTCTCCCTGCAATCCAAAGACCTGCATGGACCTCCGGGAATCCTTGAGCAGCCAGTAGGCGATCTTTATTGAACAATACCGTTGCAACAGCATCCCCTCGATGCTGCCCAAAATAGAGCTCACCCTGAACAATGGTGTGTTGGGGGTTACACCCCTTCTGCTTTGGGCAGTCCCTTTGTCAGGGTGCCTCCTCGAAACATCAGGCATTTGTCACAAGGTAAGATGGCACAACAGGTGACTGCATTGCTTTAAAATTCCAGTTTGTATCTGGACTGGATTTGACTTGACTCTGCCTATGTCTTGCTGTTTCCAAATATATGTAATTGGCTTTTAATTGCATCCAGATATGCAATTTTAAAGCTGTTTTTATATACACAATCATTTTGTATATGTTTTTGTGGCATGTTTAATCAGGAACGCCTCATGGGAAGAGATCCATTAAACAAATAATAATCAAGTGGCCCTCAGTCCAATTTCATGTGGCCCTCAGCTTCGTTTCATGTTGGTGAGAAGGAGGGGGAGATAAGGTAAAGACAAAGGAGAAAGGGGGGCTTATCCACCAGCACCCTACCCACCCCTTTGACGTCAACGCACCCACTTTCAATTCTGGACCCACCCACCTCAAGAACATGGCTTTTCCACCCTTAGCTCCCTTCAGATGTGTAAAACCTTGGACCATCAATAAAGGAGCAGCAGAAATCAGGTGTAGGGAACTTTTGGTCCTCCAGATGCTGCTGAACTACAGTTCCCATTGGCCGCAGCCAGCATGGCCAAGGGCTGATGGGAGATGTAGTTCAGCAACTGCTGGAGGACCAAATGTTTGTCCTCCCACTATCTGTGTCAATGATCCTTCTAGACTCCAGACCTAATTTTGGTGAATGCTGAAGACACACCTTTTTGCCCTGGCTTTTGGCGCCTGTATATTTTAAAGACCCATCTTATTTTCGTAACTTGTTTTGAATTGTTTTTGATATTGCATTTTAATGGCTGCAACCCTCCCTAGGGCTGCGGTGTGAAAGGCAGGTAATAAATTGTTAATACAGTGGTGCCCCGCAAGACGAATGCCTCGCAAGACGAAAAACTCGCTAGACGAAAGAGTTTTCCGTTTTTTGAGTCGTTCCGCAAGACGAATTTCCCTATGGGCTTGCTTCGCAAGACGAAATGTCTTGCGAGTTTGTTTCCTTTTTCTTAAAGCCGCTAAGCCGTTAATAGCCACTAATAGCCGTGCTTCGCAAGACGAAAAAACCGCAAGACGAAGAGACTCGCGGAACGGATTAATTTCATCTTGCGAGGCACCACTGTAATTAATTAATTAATTAATTAATGATGATGATGATAATAATAATAATAATGATAATGATAATGATAATGATAATAATGATAAAGCCTCATCAGAAGCTATTTCCCTACACATCCTCATGACTGTCAAAGAAAGGGAGAGAGAAAAGGTGGTGGCAGCAGGAGAGGGGGAAATGGCCCCTCGCTTTTGGCTTCGCCCAACACCAGGTCCTTTTGGGTGGGCCTTGACATGAAAAAGGTTGCCACCAGCCCCTGAAACACACCACCCAGACAGAAAACACGAGACAGGAAGTTTGGAACTTATTTATTTGGAAGGAAAGGTTTACTGGACGCCCCTCTTGGGCTCAGTTTGTCTACAAGTCACCTCCTTGGTGGTTTTTCACATTTCCACTATGGGTCAAATGTTAACGTGCTGAATATCCATACAAACACCCTTTGCCCCGTAACCACCTTCCAAGCAATATTGTCCTGTTCCTTACTCCGTCGCTCTTCAAAGTATCTCCTCGCACAAACCCTCTTTCAGCCTTCCTCAAAAGTCAGAGCACAACGCTAAGAAGCCGCACTACGGGTAAGGTTCAAACCACATGCTTAGATGTTGCTGAACTACAACTCCCAACACCCCAATGCTTGCTGGGGCTGATGGGAGTTGTAGTTCAGAAGGATCTAAATGCGCGCCCACCTGTGGTACTCTTAAGCTGCCCCTGCCTCAGCCAATCTATCTCGTCTTTCCGTTATGGGTTTTGTGCTGACCTACCTTACAGGATTGCTGTTAAGATAGTCTGGTTCACGTGTCATTGCCAAGCCAAGCCATGACTTAGCTCTGCGTTTCCCCAACTTGGGTCTCCAGCTGTTTTGGGACTGCGACTCCCATCATCCCTAGCTAGCAGGACCGGCGGTCGGGGATGATGGGAATTGTAGTCCCAAAACAGCTGACTCAAGTTGGGGAAACACTGGATTAGCTTGGATGTGTGGACTCTGGGAGAGGAGATTGCGGCCACTTTCCTTATCCTGTTTGCTTGGCTGCTGTTCTAGACTGAACTTAGGTTTTCAAGCAGAGGTTGCCCTGGATGCTTCAGTTGAGATTCTTGCATTGCAGGGGGTTGGACTATAGGACCCTTAGGGTCCCTTCCAGCTATATGATTTGATGATTGTAAGCCGTAGCTTAGCTTAGCACTCCATCCCAACCTGGGCTTGTGGGTCTAGCTTGTCCAAACTACAAGCCGTAAACCACAGGCCAAATCATGGTTAGTCTGAACCATGGCTAGTTCAACCATGACCCCTGGTTTGGGGGACACGCCAAGCCAAGCTTAGCTCAGCACAGCGGCAAATTATTGGGCGAGGAGTGAGGCGTCCCTGGGAGCCTGTGTGGCTTGGCTTCGTGCGATGTGCAAACTAGGGTCCTGTACGAGAAGCGCTTTCGACATTTTGGTGGGTCAGCAGCCACACGCACCCTATACATTTAAAGTGCTACGATAGCACTTCAAGCAATCCTGGCTTCAAGCAGTTCTGGGAGCTGTGGTTCTTTTAAGGATACTGATGAGTTGTTAGTAAACCCTTGGTCCCCCTCAGAGAGTTACAATTCTCTGTGGTTTAACTATTTCTGGACTAGCAGAGTCTGTAACCTGAAGCATCTGTAACCTGAAGCATATGTATTCTTGAGGTACCACTATAGTAACTTGAAGTCTGCTGTAAATAATAAACACAGCTATAAGTAACAAGTTCCTGGTTCCTGCTTCATACATCCTGCCTGCTTTCAAGAACTCTGCGTATGCTCTGCTAAGGTCTGGCTAAGGTCCTGCAACAGGTCAAAGTTGCAAAACACCAACATGGTCGCCTTTGCCACTGTATTCTGCTCTGGTCAGACCTCACCTGGAGTACTGTGTCCAGTTCTGGGCACCACAGTTCAAGAAGGACACTGACAAACTGGAACGTGTCCAGAGGAGGGCAACCAAAATGGTTAAAGGCCTGGAAACGATGCCTTATGAGGAACGGCTAAGGGAGCTGGGCATGTTTAGCCTGGAGAAGAGGAGGTTAAGGGGTGATATGATAGCCATGTTTAAATATATAAAAGGATGTCACATAGAGGAGGGAGAAAGGTTGTTTTCTGCTGCTCCAGAGAAGCGGACATGGAGCAATGGATCCAAACTACAAGAAAGAAGATTCCACCTAAACATTAGGAAGAACTTCCTGACAGTAAGAGCTGTTCGACAGTGGAATTTGCTGCCAAGGAGTGTGGTGGAGTCTCCTTCTTTGGAGGTCTTTAAGCAGAGGCTTGACAACCATATGTCAGGAGTGCTCTGATGGTGTTTCCTGCTTGGCAGGGGGTTGGACTCGATGGCCCTTGTGGTCTCTTCCAACTCTATGATTCTATGACTGGACTTAACCATCCAGGGGTCCTTTACCTTTTTCTTTCTTTCAAAGGCGGGAGCTCACCCCTTCACTGGGATTCAAACCTTTTTACCTAGCATTGATTCCTCTTTACACAAACTCCCCCTCTCTCTTTCTTGACCTTCCCCTTCCGGCCCTAACTTTTCCTCGCCGCGTGGATTTTCAGGTGCGTGATGAGCGTCGAGCGGAGGCGGAAGCGCTTCCCGCACTCAGAGCACTCGTACGGCTTCTCCCCCGTGTGGATCCTCAGGTGCCCGGCCAGGAGGGTGCTGACGCCGAAAGTCTTCCCGCACTCCAGGCACTGGTAGGGCTTTTCCCCCGTGTGGACCGCCTGGTGCCGGATGAGCTGCTGGCTGACGGCGAAGCCTTTCCCGCACTCCAGGCACTTGTAGGGTTTTTCCCCGGTGTGGACTCGGCGGTGCGTGATGACCTGTGAGCTGTTGCAGAAGCGCTTCCCGCAGTCCGGGCACTGGTAGGGCTTCTCTCCGGTGTGGGCCCTCTCGTGCCGGATGAGGTCCGAGCTGATGCTGAAGCCCTTGCCGCAGTACGAGCACCTGAAGGGCTTGAGGCCCGTGTGGATCTTCTGGTGGTTCTTCAGGTGCGAGCGCTGGCGGAAGCTCTGCCCGCACTCGGCGCACTGGTAGGGCTTCTCGCCTGAGTGGGTCCTCTCGTGCTCAATGAGCTGCGTGGTCACCGGGAAGCTCTTCCCGCAGGCCTGGCACCGGTAGGGCTTCTCGCCCGTGTGGGTCCTCTGGTGAACCACCAGGGTGGACTTGGAGCGGAAGCTGCGCCCGCAGTGAGGGCACTTGTAGGGCTTCTCGCCCGTGTGCACCCTCTCGTGGGCCAGCAGGCCCGTCCGGCGGCTGAAGCTCTTCCCGCAAACTCCACAGGTCGTCTCCCGCTTGCCTCGGGGAGGTTTTGGCTGGTTCGCGGGTTCGCCGAGGTGGGCAGAGGCATCTCCGCAAGCGACGTTCTCCTCAGGGCCCTTTCCCAACTTCCTCTTGGGTCCAGGCTGCGTTGAAGGAGCATCTTCTTCTTCCTCTGTTGTCAGTAGGAAACGCCTTCCTTCCCCCTTGTCTGGCAGCTCCACCGGCTCTGAAATTTTCACCTGTGAATCCTCCATTTCTCTCGTCTGTCTGTCATCTGGGAGTGAAATAATAATAATAATAATTTATTATTTATACCCCACTCATCTGGCTGGGTTTCCCCAGCCGCTCTGGGCGGCTCCCAACAGAATATTAAAAACCCTATAAAACATCAAACATTAAAAACTTCCCTAAACGGGGTGGCCTTCAGAGAACTAAGAGAGGTCCATTTGGCAAACTGTTTCCCGCTAGTAGCCTTGTACGCAGGGCTGCTCAGGGATTCTTACAAACAAACACATAAAATCTGGTCTATTCTTAAACCATGGATTAAAAACAGTGCAGTTATGAAACGTTTGTGGTGCCATCTTGAATCAAAATGGCACCGGGTCGTCTGCAAACATACATGGAAGCCTCCTCCTGGATCTCAGGAAATTTGGTTGAAAATATAACGCAATGCTAAATGATACTAAATTATAAAAATAATATTAATATATAATAAAACCGTAAGTACTTGGCAATCGTGATTAGTAAATTTTATGCCATTTTACACACATTTTGCAAAGCAAGCAAAACTGAATTACATTAATCCCACCAAAATATCTTTTGAAGCCCCAAGTCATGTTACAACTTTTTAGCACCCCTGATTTGGGGGGAGGGGGAGGTTGAAAGCTGGAAAATTCAACGTGCCCTATCAGCACACCTACCCATGCAGCTGCCACCCCTGTTGCCCTCCTGCTTCACCTCTGCATCCGGCTGCTTCTCTCCTGTCTCTGAAGGAGCCTGATCAGCTTCAAGGGGATTCACAGGCATCTCCTGCTGGTAAACCCCCTGGAAAAAAAGAGAAGCGAGGATTTCCATCACAGGGCCAATGAGGACCTGGTGATACAGAGTTGTTGCTGCCTCCTCTGTAAATACATCTTTTAAAAACTGCTTTTATGTCCCCTCCAGACTGGTGTATTTGCATTTAAAGCACAGGACTCCCCCACCCCCCCCCACACCCAGAATTCGCCCCACCTCACAGGGCTACAGTTCCCAGCACTCTTGACAAACTATAGCTCCCAGGATTCTTCAAGAGAAGTCCTGTACAGTGGCACCTCGGGTTACAGACGCTTCAGGTTACAGACTCCGCTAACCCACAAATAGTACCTCGGGTTAAGAACTTTGCTTCAGGATGAGAACAGAAATCGTGCTCTGGCAGCGCAGCAGCAGCAGGAGGCCCCATTAGCTAAAGTGGTGCTTCAGGTTAAGAACAGTTTCAGGTTAAGAACGGACCTCCGGAACGAATTAAGTTCTTAACCCGAGGTACCACAGTACTTGAAACAGAAGTCGGATTGGATGAGCTTGAAAGGGATAATAATAATAATAATAATATATTATTTATACCCCGCCCATCTGGCTGAGTTTCCCCAGCCACTCTGGGCGGCTCCCAATCGAGTGTTAAAAACAGTACAGCATTAAATATTTAAAACTTCCCTAAACAGGGCTGCCTTCAGATGTCTTTTAAAAATAGGATAACTGCTTATTTCCTTCACATCTGAAGGGAGGGTGTTCCACAGGGTGGGTGCCACTATCGAGAAGGCCCTCTGCCTGGTTCGCTGTAACCTCACTTCTCACAGCGAGGGAACCACCAGAAGGCCCTCGACGCTGGATCTCAGTGTCCGGGCTGAACGATGGGGGTGGAGACGCTCTTTCAGGTATACAGGATCGAGGCCATTTAGGGCTTTAAAGGTCAGCACCAACACTTTGAGTTGTGCTCGGAAACGTACTGGGAGCCAATGCAGATCTCTCAGGCCCGGTGTTATGTGGTCCCAGCGGCCACATTTGTGGACCCTGCCACATTTGTGGTGTATTTATACTGGACTGCCCACACATCATTCCCAATTTACTAGCTGTTCTGCTGCCCTAATGTCACTGTGCTATTGCTGACCGGAAGGGATGCTCCTGGGCTACAACACAACAAAAGCGGCACACCCACACCCCAACATTTGCAGTTTTAAAAATCGTTACCAAATTTATTAAGGAAGTTACAGGCCATGCGTGGATTGGAAAGGACGCAGCATGTTCACCCACAAAACATTTCCAGGTGCAAACAATAATCTCGCTTTCAGGCTGAGGGAGCCGGCGTTTGTCCACAGACAGCTTTCTGGGTCATGTGGCCAGCATGACTAAACTGCTTCTGGCGCAACGGAACACCGTGACGGAAGCCAGAGCGCACGGAAACGCCGTTTACCTTCCTGTCACAGCGGTACCTATTTATCTACTTGCACTGGCGTGCTTTCGAACTGCTAGGTTGGCAGGAGCTGGGGCAGAGCCAGTGCTTTTTTTCTGGGGGGATGCAGAAAATACTCCTAAACTTTTTGTGAATGTAAGTTTAGCCTCATTGAGGGGCAGTATTTCAACATGAGTAGGAAAATGAGAGTACCCCTAAACATTTTTTAGAAAAAAGCATTGGACAGAGCACTGGGAGCTCATCCCGTTGCAGGGATTCGAACCACCAACCTTCTGATCGGCAAGCCCAAGAGGCTCAGTAGTTTAGACCACAGCACCACCCGTAAGGCGGATTCTGTGTCACCGCCCCAATACCTTCCAGAGCACAAATCATCATGAATGCATAAGAAAAAGAGTTACTGTATTTTTCGCTCCATAGGACGCACCTGGCCATAAGGCACACCTAGTTTTTAGAGGGGGGAATGGAAGAAAAAAAATATTCTTTAAAGGGAGCTCTGAGCAGAGACTGTATGCATCCCAGGCTCTGCTCAGCGCTCCCTTTCACAAGCCGCATGGAGCGTGTGTTTGCAGGCTTTTCCCTGAGGAGGGAGAAGGGCAGTCCATCACTGACAGGTTGCCCTTCTCCCTCCTCGGGGAAAAGCCCCCAAGAGCCGCACACACGCTCTGCGCGGCTCTTTAAAGGGAGCGCGGCTCTTGGGGGCTTTTCCAGGAGGTGGGGGAAGAGACTGAGGGGCTAAGCCAGAAGCTAGAACAGCGAGAGGGAGCACTGCGCAGAGATCCCTCTTGCTGTTCTGGCTTCTGGGATAGCTACGCAGCCTGCATTCGCTCCATAAGACGCACACACATTTCCCCTTACTTTTTTGGAGGGAAAAGGTGCGTCTTATAGAGTGAAAAATACAGTACTTCTCCAAGATGCAATTCTATGGGAAGTGATGGATCAGTGGAATAAAATACATCTGGGAGCAGCCAACTCTCCTTTGCTCTGTTTCTCCATTTTCTAAAGTCTTGTCCAGGACAGATCTGACCTCACCTGCTCCCCGCAACTCCCAGCTTCCCGTTGTCCTTGCAGGAAGCCCTCGGCCAGGGCCACCGCCTGGGCGCAGCTCTCGGGTCCTCCTCTCTTCACCCAGGTCTGGATCTCTGAGGGCAAGATGGCCAGGAACTGCTCCAGGATCAGCAGCTCCAGGATCTGCTCCTTGGTGTGCCTCTCCGGCTTCAGCCAACGGTGGCAGAGGTACCAGAGCTGGCTGCACACTTCCCGTGGTCCCTCGACCTCCTGGTAACGGAACTGGCGGAAGTTCAGCCGCTGCCCCTCCATGGGGACGGCACCCTTTTCCGAGGGATCCCCCCGTGGGTCTGAGTAGCCCACCTCAGAGTCCAAGCAGCTGGAGGCCGGTTTGGCTTCCCCACCGTGGCCTGGGAGGAGTTGTATGGCCTGTTCTCTGCTCAGATCGGCCAGCCCATCCAAGGAAGGCAGGCAAGTCTTTGTGACGTCCCAAGGGGCAGGAAGCAGGAGTGGTGGGTTGCCCCACTTGGGTCTTCTGACCGCCTGCTCCCCACTGCAGCTCAGGAGGTCCTCGCTTTCCCCACAAAGGTCGGTGTGGTGGAGTTTGTGAGGCTCTTCCAACCTGGCTGCCGAATCCTGACCCTCTGGGTCCACGGGGGGCAGAGCCACATCCTCCGGCGCAGACTGGAAACGGAGGCCCAAGGTTGCCGACGCTTCCTGTTCCGTAGCCATTTTTGTGTTCGTCCCACCCAAAACCCACCAAGGAAAGATTCAGTCCTCTCTCAGTCCGCTATCAACGTCCAAGCCTCCAGTCTTGCTGCAATTCCTCAGCAGAGTATGTCAACGAAACTGCTTCATCCAGGGGAACACCGGGCAAGCTCCCCATTCAGACGATGCAGCTTCGGCAGCTGGTACTTTTCCAGATGACTGACAGCAGGGCACTTTTCTCTAATAATAATAATAATAATAAATTTTTATTTATACCCCGCCCTTCCCGGTTCAGAAGACTGGGCTCAACAAATTTAAAACACTTAATTGATGCTACAAAAAACCAGCATAAAATACGGTATAAAACGTGAATAACAATAAAATCAAAAATCGATTTGGGGGGAAGTCAATCCAATAAACATTAGATGATCACCAGGGCTAGCTGGCTAAATTCGTCTTATTTGGGCCAGCGAGGATACCAGGGGAGAATTAGCTGTGGGATCCCAGAGCGGGTAAGGGGAGGGAGAGGGAAGGAAGGGGAATAAAAGATCAGGCTAAGTTCAAATTGAAAGCCAGGCGGAATAGCTCTGTCTTACAGGCCCTGCAGAAGGAAGTTAAATCTTGCAGGACCCTGGTCTCATGGGACAGAGCATTCCAGCAGGTTGGAGCCATCACTGAGAAGGCCCTGGCCCTGGTGGAGGATAATCTGACTTCCTTAGGGCCCGGGACCTCTAAACTATGGTTATTCATGGACCTTAAGGTCCTCTGCGGGGCAGACCAGGAGAGGAGGAAGACAAGAATGTGGAAGGAGAGAAACAGGTAAGGCTGCATCAGAAGAAGTACAGTGTTCAGATCAAGGGCAGTAATAGTACCACTCTGTTCTGCCTTAGTCAGACCACACTTGGAATACTGTGTCCAATTCTGAGCACCACAGTTTAAGAACGATATTGAGAAGCTGGAATGTGTGTAGAGGAGGGCAACCAAGATAATCAAGGATCTGGAAACTAAGCCTTATGAGGAGTGCTTGAAGGAGCTGGGTAGCCTGGAAAAGAGGAGACTGAGTGGAGAAATGAAAGCCATCTTCAAATATCTTAACAGCTGTCACATGGAAGATGGTGCAAGCTTGTTTTCTACTGCTCTGGATTGTAGGACTCAAACCAATGGCTTCAGGTTACAAGGAAGGAGATTCCAACTAAACATTTGGAAAAATATTCTGACAGTAAGAGCTGTTCGGCAGTGGAACAGACTCCCACAAGAGGTGGTGGACTCTCCTTCCTTGGAGGTTTTTAAGCAGAGGTTGGATGGCCATCTGTCATGGATGCTTTAGCTGAGACTCCTGCATTGCAGGGGGTTGGACTACTTAATAATAATAATAATAATAATAATAATAATAATAATAATAATTTACTATTTATACCCTGCCCATCTGGCTGAGTTTCCCCAGCCACTCTGGGCGGCTTCCAACTGAATATTAAAAACAATACAGCATTAGACATTAAAAACTTCCCTAAAGAGGGCTGCCTTCAGTTGTCTTTTAAAAGTAAAATAGTTGTTTATTGCCTTGACATCTGCTGGGAAGGCGTTCCACAGGGCAGGCGCCACTACCAAGAAGGCCCTCTGCCTGGTTCCCTGTAACCTTACTTCTCGCAATGAGGGAACCGCCAGATGACCTTTCAACTCCTTTCCAACTCAAGATTCTATGATTCTAAGGCTGGAAATGAAATATTTTGGTGCATCTCTGAAACTGAGTGCCAAAGAGATGGCAAAACTTACAGGAAGAATTAGAAACCAGGAAGAGGGGGTCTTTTATTAAGAATGGGGAAAGTTTATAATTTTTTTGAAAAGCTATTGTAAACAACTACATACATCGGCAGGATTGACAGAAAACTGGCAGTAAAAAATTGAACTATGGATTGGCAAAGGATTTATAAAAATAAGAGTTATGATAGAGATGCAGAGGGGGAAATCATTACATTAAAATCCACAATTGGGGGGAGGGGGAGGAAGTCAGAAGGTATTATGTGTTTATGTATTTAATTCATTTGCTTATGTAAAATAGAAAATGCAAAAACAAAATTTATACATAAAAAGAAACTGAGTGCCAAAGTGTGACGGGGGGGGGGGGGCAGCATGATTTGAGGCATGCAATATTTATCTCCCTGCAATGAAAGCATTCATCTCCCGACTCCTGCATGTCAAAGGTTTGTCAAAAGGAGAAAGCAAGACCCCTTCCCCCCCTCCTACCGCTGTGGGTCCCCAGATGTTGTTGGACTACAACTCCCATCATCCCTGAGCTCTAGCCTTGCTAGCTAAGGGTGATGGGAGTTGTACTTCAACAACATCTGGGGACCCACAGGTTGAGAAAGGCTGGCTTAGTTGGTAACCCTTTCCCTCCCTAAAAAAATAAAGGCACAGGAGCCCTGCCCAGAATGATGCATCTTCAGCCTGCCTCAAAGGGACTAGCGCCTTTAACTGATGCGTTTGCTTTGTTCCTCCCCTGCTTCTCCCCTTTGATACCTCTCTCCCTGCGCAAAAGGCTCTCACCTCTGCTGCTCCTTGCAGCCATGCAGAATGTGCAGCTTCCTCTGATGGACAGGAAAGGAAAGGAAGGGGCCCGCCCCCCCACCCCCAAAAAACCCTGCTTGGTCCTCTCTAGCACCCGGAACTCTATTGATCCCGGCTCTTAAAGGGGCCGTTCACACGAGCTGTCGCTCTGCTCCAGCACAATGGGTGATGGAGGGAGCGGGGCGAGGAGCATAGCTGTCAACTTTTCCCTTTCCTTGCGAGGAACCCTATTCGGAATAAGGGAATTCCCCTTGATAAAAGGGAAACGTTGACAGCTATGGCAAGGAGGGTGTCAGGACTGGGTGTCCCTGTCCCTGATCTCGGCTCTGCTGGGTGCACAAGCCACCAGGCAGAGGCAGGATTGATGTTTGCTAGGGATCAAGAAATTCCTGAGCACAGAAAGAAAATGTGTAGAGTAACCGTTTAAGTGCAAAACAACCCAAAAAAAAACCCAGCAACGGCGCTGATGAAATACAGCATCTGAGCACGTGCAGAAAGCCGTGCAATCGAGCGAGGCGACAAGGGAGACGACCCGGTGCTGAAAACAGCTGAGATTTAATCAGAGTAAAT
The DNA here is from genome assembly GCF_964106645.2 of Podarcis pityusensis. NCBI lineage: Eukaryota > Metazoa > Chordata > Lepidosauria > Squamata > Lacertidae > Podarcis > Podarcis pityusensis. Next base: position 119,738,282 of record NC_138029.1, read on the forward strand.
ATTGGATGGACAGGACTGGGCTACGTGAGGAATATTGTCAATTGCAGCCTTTTCAAGTTCAAAGCCCCCTGGAAACATTTTTGTTTTTAAGGGGACTTATATCTGCAAAGACATAAAGATAGGATTGCCCTGTGAGAAAGATATCCACAGCAGAAGGTAAGCAACAGCAACAACAATAACAACAACAACACTGAATTTATGTAGATGTGAGATAATGTTTTTAGGTATATGCTTTTAAATGTTAATCACTTGGAGACTTTTAAATGTTATTGTTTATTATTAAAATGTATTAGTGACTTGCTACCAAAAGGTATCCAAGCGACTAGCATTTATAAACATATACATGAATACAGTATTATTATTATTATTATTATTATTACTGTATTATTATTATTACCTGTCCTTGGCCAGCAGGTCCCAGAGTGGGTTATAGCAATTTAAAATTCAGAATTTAATCATTTTTATTAATTTTCCAATAAAAGACATCCTATTAACATATCCAATAATAATCCAATTAAAATTATATATATATATATATATATATATATATATACACAGTGGTACCTCAGGTTACAGACGCTTCAGGTTACAGACGCTTCAGGTTACAGACTCCGCTAACCCAGAAATATTACCTTGGGTTAAGAACTTTGCTTCAGGATGAGAACAGAAATCGTGCTCCTGCGGCGTGGCAGCAGCAGGAGGCCCCATTAGCTAAAGTGGTGCTTCAGGTTAAGAACAGTTTCAGGTTAAGAACGGACCTCCGGAACGAATTAAGTACTTAACCCGAGGTACCACTGTATTACAATTTGGATTATAATTTGGTCTTTTTAAAAAAATTCAGAATTTAAATGAGCCAAAACAAATTCCAGACTTCCAGGAATAGGGTGGGTTTTCGGGGATAGGGCATATGACATTTTTACCGTATGAGCCAAGCCAAAGGGTTGAACAGATCGAGCAGAGCTTCCTAGCAAGGCCAAAAATGAATGGAAAAAGGAATATACTGTATACAGCTGTGTGCAACAGCGAGGAAAGGGCCTTTCCTGTTGGGAAGCTGCTGCAAGAAGACTATGAGTTGAGCAAGGCTCCTGTTAGAAGGTGAACTGCAATAGCTATCTGCAACGGCAGGGAAAGCGAGTGGGCTGCAAATTATTGCTTGTTGCAATATCTTGCAGTATTCTCAGTTTTTAACCATTTTGATCCGGTTGCCAGGAGCGGCAGGAGAGAGAGGCGGGCAGCCAGGTTGGGTGTGTGTGTCTCAATTATTAGTACTATTTTGATGTTAAAAATAGATGCAGGAGCTCCCTGACTCCAGCTGTCAAATTCTCTCTTAAGAGTGCTCTAGACCACCTGTTTATGGAGCACCCACCCTGCTCAGTTTTGCAGGGAGGTTATTATTAGTAATAATAATAACATTTGGGCATTCGTTCTGATTGCTTGCAGGGAGGGTAGTTGGTTCAAAGCAAGTGTCGTGCCATACTTTCCTGTGCGTTTTCCCCATCGCTTACAGCAGAAAAGTCTGGTCTTTTGGAGAAGGGTTTTTTGTTGTGCCAGACCTCCCAGTCAGCTTTGCACAACTGGAATAATAATAATAATAATAATAATAATAATAATAATAATATTTTATTTATACCCCGCCCTTCCCAGTTCAGAAAACTGGGCTCAGGGCGGCTAACAACAAATTTAAAACACTTAATTGATGCTACAAAAAACAGCATAAAATAAAATGTGAATAACAATAAAATCAAAAATCAATTTAGGGGGGAAATCCATCCAATAAACATTAGATGATCACCAGGGCTAGCTGGCTAAATTCGTCTTATTTGGGCCAGCGAGGAGACCAGGGGAGAATTAGCTGTGGGATCCCAGAGTGGGTAATCTTCATAAAAAGGGGAGGGGAGGGAAGGAAGGGGAATAAAAGATCAGGCTAAGTTCAAGTTGAAAGCCAGGTGGGATAGCTCTGTCTTACAGGCCCTGCAGAAGGAAGTTAAATCCTGCAGGGCCCTGGTCTCATGGGACAGAGCATTCCAGCAGGTCGGAGCCATCACTGAGAAGGCCCTAGCCCTGGTGGAGGATAATCTGACTTCCTTAGGGCCCGGGAATTGGCTGATACGTGATTGAAACCATCCCGCAAATACAGTAAGCCCACAACGTACTCAGGAATTACATTCCGGGGATTGCGCCTAAAGCCCAAATCGTGTATAGTCAAAACACCTTGGGTTCAATGGCGGACACCAGTCCCCTTTAAATTTATATATATATATATTTGCCAGTGCGTAAAGCCGAATTGTATGCAAATTGTAGGCTTACTGTAGTGACAGTCTAGAGTGCCCAGATTTAGAAATTCTGCTGCCCCCTGCTTAATAAATAAGGGTTGATGGAGGAGCAATATTTGGAAGGCCAGAAGTTCCCCACACAGCAAGTGAAGGATGTCAGCAGGACTCTAAATAAGAAATGATGTTGCATTGTGAAAAAATGAAGGTGATTGTATGTTCGGAACAGGAGCAGGAAACCTGATTTTAAGAAATTGTATTAAATTAATTTAAATTGGTTTGATGTGTAATAATTTGGAAAATTAATAAAAATAATTTGGGAGAAAAGAAGTTCCTCACACCTGCCATAATAAATAGGCAATTTTTTGTTGAATAAGCAGCTTTTAGGAACTGCATGTACAGATCCTTTTTTCTTTCATGTGTTCCCCCTCCTTCCATTCCGAGGACCTTCTTGGTAGTGGCACCCGCCCTGTGGAAGGCCCTCCCACCAGATGTCAAGGAAATAAACAACTATCTTGACTTTTAGAAGACATCTGAAGGCAGCCCTGTTTAGGGAAGTTTTTAATGTTTGATCTTTTATTGTGTTTTTAATATCCTGTTGAAAGCCACCCAGAGTGGCTGGAGAGGCCCAGCCAGATAGGCGGGCTATAAGTAATAAATTATTCTTATTCTTATTATTTTCCTTAGGTAGCTTCCATTCAACCACAAGCCCATTCAACGCAGCAGCTTCAGCTTGCCGAGAGGTCTCGACAAGCTCTGCATAACCGCCTTGTTGCAAAACATTGCGGATGGATTGGAAACCAAAGACTAGTTTCGCCTGCTATGCACGCCATGAAGAAAATGGGGACCGGAGGGTGAAAGGGCAGAGATGGCTTTAGAGGAAGTGGGGAGCGGACCAAGACAAAATGGCTGCCAAGCAGGAAACACCCTTGGGCTCCTCTTCCCAGACTCCTATAGAGCAGAAGATGCTGCCAAGAAGGAAAATGGAGACTCGAGGCTCAAAGGACTCCAGGGAGAGTTTGGAGGAAACGAGCCTTTCTCAGGTCAACGGGGGTGAATTTCGAAACCGAGGGCAGGTCAAAGAGGAGCCGGACGAGGGGTTGGCGCAGCACTGGGAAGCCCAGTGGCAAGAGTTCCTAAAGACGGTGGAGTCGCCTCACTTGCAGTGGGGGAACCCGCAGTTGGAGGAAGCGCCCAGCGTGGCCATGGGCACCCAAGCACATGTGGCTTCCTTGGAGGGGTCGTCCAGACGAGAAACTCTGTTCCCACCAAGCCTTGATGGGCAGAAGACCTGTGGCTTCTTGGAAGCCGTCATCATGGCAGATGCTGCACAGGTGAAGGAAGAGAACTTAGACAATATCCCGGACAGCGGGGATGTGTCCCAGCAGCTCTTTAGGCAACTGCGCTGCCGGGAAGGGGACGGGCCGCGCATGGTTTGCGCCCGACTGTCCTTCCTTTGTCGTCAGTGGCTGAAGCCGGAAAGGCACTCGAAGGAGCAGATCCTGGACTTGGTGGTCCTGGAGCAGCTCCTGAACATCCTGCCCCCAGAGATCCAGAGCTGGGTCAGGGATCGCGGTGCAAAGACCTGCGCCCAGGCGGTGGCCCTGGCCGAGGACTTCCTGCTGGGGCAGGAAGAGGATGGAAAGCTAGAGGAACAAGTGAGTATGTTAGTTTCATTTAACGTGGTTACCTCAAAGATCTTCTCACCCCCTATATACTCAGTCATGGACCTTCCAAGTGCATAGCCGTCAACGTTTCCCTTTTTTTAAGGGAAATTCCCTTATTCCGAATAGGATTCCTCACAAGAAAAGGGAAAAGTTGACAGCTATGTGGACCAAGTGTCCCTATTTCCCAGGGTCAGTTCCGGTTTTACAGAAGCCGTCTCGGAATAGTCCACTATTCTTTAGGATATCTCTATATTCATTCGAGAGATGTTGGAGTTATGCGATCCCTGAGCCAAGGAGATAAGTAATTATATAACCTTTAGAAGACATCTGAAGGCAGCCCTGTATAGGGATGTTTTTTATGTTGTATGTTTCATTACGTTTTTATTTTTTATTTTATATAATTTTTGTTAGATTTTCTGTTTTGCAATTTTAAATACTCATTTAAACGTCCTTACTTCCCTTCTTTTTCCATGGTTCATTTTGCATACCATAAATCCCTGCATATTTTACATAAACAAAGCCATTCAGTATTCCATTATGACATCCATCAAAACTTATTTACACTGTTGAATTTATCTTAATGCTGCCAGCGTTTTCAGGTGTATGCAATTTCCCCCCATATATTCAATAAACATTTTCCAATGTATCCAGCAGTGATCCAGAAACAGGGTCATAGGCTTCAGGCAAACCAGAGCTTTATGGCTGAGTGGAGATTTGAACCCTGGTCTCCCACATCTTGGTCCAACACTCTAACCACTGCACTGCACTGCCTCTCATTGCATGTAAATTTGCTTTGTATATAAGGCAACATCTTCTCTCTGTTACAGTACAGAGGGCTAGTCAGGAAGGGTGAATCCCTGAATTTCCCCCAAGAAGAGCTGACTCCATCGGACGTGGGCCTCTCTGGGGAGAGCAAGCAGGAGTGCGGCAAGGCCAACGAGATAGTCGGTAAATATTGTTGTTACGTGAGAGTCCGGAAGAAGTGGGTATCAGGTCGCTTTTAGATTGTTTGGTGGCATAACTCTCAAACCACCACAAATAAGGCTTGGTGCTGTAGAATTATTAATAGTCTGAATAATAGTTAATAATTACAGTTGGCTTCACAAGGGCTGGGATGGATCACTTTGGTTCTTGCTGCTTCAGAACAAAGATGGATTGGGTCACGACCTGTTCAGTCTAGCATCTTATTAACTACAGCAACCTACTAGTCAGCAACCGCTCCTTAAAGAGAGATTGTCTCTTGATAAAGAGCTCCCATTCAGCTGTAACGTGTGTTGTGCAAAAAGGATCTACAGTCATATCCTGGAAGTTGAACGGAGTCCATTCTGGAAGTCCGTTCGACTTCCAAAACGTTTGAAAACCAAAGCGCGGCTTCTGATTGGCTGCAGAAAGCTCTTGCAGAAAATTGGAAGCCGCCGAAGCCCCATTGGACGTTCGGCTTCCAAAAATAGTTTGCAAATCGGAACAATCACTTCCAAGTTTGCGACATTTGGGAGCCAAAACGTTCGAGAACTAAGCTGTTCTTAAACCAAGGTACGACTGTACTTATTTTAAAAATATGCTTTTCCCTATATTGAAATTGAAATACTTTATTGTCACTTGTACAACTTGCATACAGTGAGATTACACGAGCACCCCCCACTCAGCTCTCTTAGTCTTAATTCCCCTTGTTTACTGACGCACACCCACCAAACCCGAGAGTCAGTTGCCCTGTTGTTATCTTTTCATTCAGCAGCCTAACAGCCCATGGATAGAAGTTGTTATTTACCCTGTTGGTGCGACTAATCATGCTTCTATATCTTCTGCCCGAGGGCAGGAGATCAAGAAAGTGCCGGCCAGGGTGTGAATCATCCCTGAGAATTTTCCTCTCTCCTGAGCAACGTTCTTCCGCTGTTTCATCCAGCAGATTCATGGGACAGCGTATAATATCTTGTGCTGTATTCACCACCCTCTGTAGGCACTTCCTATCAGATGATGTCAAACCAGCGTACCACACCGTGATGCAGTATGAAAGGACACTTTCTATTGTGGACCGGTAGAAGGAGATCATCAAATGTTGATTGACATTGTTCTTCTTCAATACTCTGAGGAGTGGAGTCTCTGTTGGGCTTTCTTAACCACCTGGGTTGTATTTATTTTCCAAGTAAGGTCTTCACTGAGATAAAGGAAGAGACTCTCTCCACACAGCCCTCCCCGATGTACAGCGGGGCTAGTTCTCCTCTCTTAAAACACACTCTCAAGTGACCAGGGATGATGAGAGTCTGACATCATATGACTACTAGCCATGAGGGCTATCTTTGTTTGTTCAAAATATTTCAAGACTGCTTGATCAAAAAAGTTCTCTGAGCCTAGGGCACAGGTAAAATTAGATATAAAGCAGAGCTAAAATTCACAGTCTAATTAAAAACAACTAGTCACAAAGCCATTGCTATTATTCCTCCACTTTCATAGGCCTCGGAATACCACTTGTGGGAATCTCAGGTGAGGAGAGGAGCTCTCTTGAACTCAGATCCTGCTTGTAGGCTTCCCATTGGGTTGGCCACTGTGAGAAGGGGATCACAGAGTTGGAAGGGGCCCTGAGGATCATCTAGTCCAACCCCCTACAATGCAGGAATTGTTGGGAATCTGAATACGTGCAGCTACTCACACAGAGTCAATTAGGGTTTGGCAGACAGCCAAGGCAATGTGAAGGAGTAAGTCTGCCTGATGATACAGAGGCATGGAGACAGCTCCATGATTGGTCAAGCTCTCTCATGGGAACAATGATTAATGGCCTACTAACTGGAATGTGTTAGTACGAGTTTGAGTTCAGGAGTTGTGAGTTGTGTAAGAAAGAGCTAGCTAAAGATCCATGTTCTGTTCCTGTAAATAGTCCACTGTATATAATAGACACCTAACTACGAGTTCCTAGTTCCTGCTTCGTCCATCCTGTCTGCAGCCAAGTTGCCAATTGCTTTCATGAACTCTGTGTTTATTCTGCTAGGTCTGGCTAAGGTCCTGCAACTAGTCAGAAAGTTACGAAACACCAATAGGTTTTGCCAATAGGAATCACAGATTGAACCTGCAACCTTGGCATTATCAGCACTGCTCTCTATCCAACTGAGCTATCCAAGATGCTGGACTCAATGGGCCTTTGACCTGATCCCACAAAGCTCTTCTTAAAATACCGTATTTTTCGCTCTGTAAGACGCACCAGACCATAAGACGCACCTAGTTTTTGGAGGAGGAAAACAAGAAAAAAAATATTCTGACTCTCAGAAGCCAGAACAGCAAGAGGGATCGCTGTGCAGTGAAAGCAGCAATCCCTCTTGCTGTTCTGGCTTCTGGGATAGCTGCGCAGCCTGCATTCGCTCCATAAGACGCACACACATTTCCCCTTACTTTTTAGGAGGGAAAAAGTGAGTCTTATAGAGCAAAAAACATGGTATATTTTAAGACTACATAAGCTATTTTGTTTTCTTTTTGTTAAGTATTACCCTTCCTGAGCCTGGAGGATGTGGGTGAGCTATCTCTACATTAAATTACACTTTTTAAGAACCTTTCCTGTTGTGTGGTTCTTTTTCTTCCTTGCAGGAAACAATTGTTCCTCTGCCACAGCAACGCTACATGAAAACGAAGAGGAAAACGGTGTCCTTGGATTTTTCGATCAAGTGGAACCATCTAGGCCGGCAGTGGGGAAAGGAGAAGCCAGCCTTACCCAGTGCAGGGATCATCACAGTACATTTGAGAGTCTGTCCAGGCCTGGGAGCTGGAAAGGAGACCGCCAAGGGAGTGAAGCAGACCTCCGCAAGAGCTTTAATGAAATCATGGCCTGGCAGGAGACTCCAGCAGGTGAGAGACAAAAGACTTGCAAAATTTGTGGGAAAAAGTTCAGCTGGAGGACTGATCTCATCAAGCACAAGAGGACTCACACGGGAGAAAAACCTTACAAATGTTTGGATTGTGGGAAGTGTTTCAGCCAGATATCGGACCTTAACATCCACAAGAGAATCCACACGGGAGAAAAACCCTTTAAGTGCTCTCACTGTGGGAAAAGTTTCAGCAGGAGCACAAACCTTATTGTGCATGAGAGAATGCACACAGGAGAGAAGCCCTATAAATGCTCCTACTGCGAGAAAACCTTCTGCGCCGGCTCGCAGCTTATTAGTCATCAGAGAATCCACACAGGAGACAAGCCCTATAAGTGTTTTGAGTGTGGGAGAACCTTTAGTTGGAGCGCCACTTTTCGAAGACACCAGAGAATCCACACGGGTGAGAAACCATATAAGTGCTTGGAATGCGGCAAAAGTTTCAGTTTCAAGTCTGTCCTTATTGCTCACGAGAGAACCCACACGGGAGATAAGCCCCATAAGTGTTCTGAATGTGGGAAAAGCTTTAGTCAGAGGGCTCACCTTAGTAGCCACCAGAGAATCCACACCGGAGAGAAACCGTTTCAGTGTTCACAGTGTGGAAAAAGTTTCGGTCTGAGGTCAGTTCTGATTGCCCACGAAAATACCCACGATTTAGAGAAGCCGCACAAGTGTTCAGACTGCGGGAAAAGTTTCAGCAACAAATCACAGCTCACGAATCATCAGAGGCTGCACACGGGAGATAAACCTTACAAATGTTTTGTCTGTGGGAAAACATTCAACTTGAACTCCCTCCTTACTGGACATTTGAGAACCCACACCGGAGAAAAACCGTATAAATGTTCACACTGCGAGAAGTGCTTTGGTGGCAGATCAACTCTTGTGGCACATGAGAGGACCCACACGGGAGAGAAGCCACACAGATGCTCGGATTGTGGGAAAACCTTCAGCCAGAAGACTAATCTCAACAGTCATCAGAGAATCCACACTGGAGAGAAGCCTCATAAATGCCTGGACTGCGGGAAGGGCTTCAGTCAGAAATCACACCTCCTTAACCACCAGAGGGACCACACGGGAGAGAAACCATTCAAATGTGCATGCTGCGATAAATGCTTTGGCGCCAGGTCCACCCTCGTGGCGCATGAGAGGACCCACACGGGAGAGAAGCCACATGAATGCAAAGACTGCGGTAGGAGCTTCAGTCGGAAAGCGCACCTTGCCAGACATGAGCGAACCCACGGTGCTGGCAAAGCATTCTTGGTGCTCAGTCAGTAGGAAGGCTTCTGGGTGGCCAGAGACCATCAGTGAAAGCAAACCCACCCTTGTAAATAAACTATATAATTTTCACTGCAGGAACAAAGATAAACTTTGTTAACGTCCTCATCCCATCCACATGTAATTTTGGAATAAATCCCAGAGAGATTGGGGGGGGGGTATTTCCGAGTGACATGCCTAGATTTCGCTGCATGCATGATGTCATCATTTCTGGGAACTTGTTTAGGAATTGTTTTGTGCTTTTTGGGGGGGAGGAAGCAGCCGTACCTCAGCAGTAGAGCACTGAGCGTAGTGGTCAGTCCCTGATGTCTCCATTTTAAAGAAAGGATCTAGTAAGCAAGAACCAACTCTGTACTAGAGGGGCCTACAACAAGCATTGCAGTGTGGAAAATGTCCAAAAGCCAAGCCTCTCCATTCCATTCCGCCTCTCCAGTTTCCAGGATTTCACCGCTACCGGTCAGCATTCCGTGGCAACTGAGCATGCTCAGTCCTTAATGGGATTTCATTCCATAGCCTCAGTTTCCAGATTTTCCTCCACCCCACATCCCACAACAGTCTCGACAGCATTCCGTTGCCACTGAGCATGCTTAGTCTTTATTGGGATGTTTTGGAGGGCTTCCCAACACCCCTTAATATTTTGGTTGTTGTTTTTTATTAAAAAAAATACTACCATATTTTTCTGTGTGTAAATGATTTTTTTTCCTTTTTAAAAAATAGGCAGTGGGTGGGTGGGTAAGCTTTTGGTGGCAGCAACCCCTCCCAAAAAAAGCTCAAGAAATATTGATTTATTAATTTTGGGTTCAAAAAAATATACATGGGGGCATCTTATACAGTGATTTCCCCCCTAAAAATAAATAAATAAAATAAAATAAATTTTATGGGGTACTCTCATTTTGACTCAAGAAAACCACCATTTTATAAGTTCAGATCTGGGGAAATAAATACAGTAAATGGACAAAAGTACAAAGATTCACAAAATGTTTAGGGGAACCAGGCAGAGGTCCTTCTCGGTAGTGGCTCCCGCCCTGTGGAACACCCTCCCATCAGATGTCAAAGAAATAAACAACTATATGACATTTAGAAGACATCTGAAGGCATCTGTTTTACGGAAGTTTTTAATGACTGATGTTTTAATGTATTTTTAACCTTCTGTTGGAAGCCACCCAGAGTGGCTGGGGAAACCCAGCCAGATGGGCGGGGTAGAAATAATAAATTATTATTATAGGGGTATGCGTACCTCTGCATACCTCCCACTGGTCTTATACATAGAAAAATATGGTATTTTGTACTTCTATAACCCTTGGTGATTACCCAAGTTTGCTGATGGCTCTTCTCTTTGGTACAAGACTTACCTCTCTTGAATAAAGAGAGAAAGACAAAAGACTACTCTCTTACTACGTCTCTGTGTGTGTGTGTGTGTGTGTGTGTGTGTGTGTCTGTCTGTCTGTCTTCTGAAACCTCTCATTGATTGACACAATAATAGTGCATTAGTGGCAGATTTATAGCGGATCGTCCACACGTCATTCCATTTCATTAGTTGTTCTGTGCTGCTTCCCCAGCGTTACGGCATTAATGCCATCTGGAGGGGATGCTCTTCATCACAATGTTAACGGAATAAAAGGGAATAAATCAGAGTGTTTGTGGTATAAAAAGCGACAGGATTTCATCAGGAAGTGACAGGTCATGCTGCAATTGGAAATGAGTTTATGCAACAGTTTATAGTCAAAAGGGAAGGAAACGGGCAGTTTTCAGCTATTGCGGTGCAAAGGATCTGCTAATACCTTGGTTCTTGAACTTAATCTGTTCCAGGAGTCCATTCAACTCCTGAAACCGTTCAAAAACCATGGCACAGCTTCCGATTGACTACAGGAGCTTCCTGCACTCAAGCGGAAGCCGAGTCGGACGTTTGGCTTCCGAAAAGCATTCGCAAACTGGAACACTTACTTTCAGGTTTGCGGTGTTCGGGAGCTGATTTGTTCGGCAACTAAGCCATTCGAGAACCAAGGTATGGCTTGGTTGCCAGTCTTTCACCAGGGGGGGCCTACGTCTACAATGGAACGTGACGCAGAACCCACAAGTTGAATAAAAAGTTCTCCTGTCAACCAATTATTATTATTCTGTGGGCATCTGCCCTTATTTAAGTGCATGTAACCCATTATCGCGGGTGGCGCTGTGGGTTAAACCACAGAGCCTAGGACTTGCTGATCAGAAGGTCGACGGTTCGAATCCCCGCAACGGGGTGAGCTCCTGTTGCTCAGTCCCTGCTCCTGCCAACCTAGCAGTTCGAAAGCACGTCAAAGTCGAGTAGATAAATAGGTACCGCTCCAGCGTTTCCATGAGCTGCTCTGGTTCGCCAGAAGCGGCTTAGTCATGCTGGCCACATGACCCGGAAGCTGTGTGCCGGCTCCCTCGGCCAATAAAGCAAGATGAGTGCCGCAACCCCAGAGTCGGCCACGACTGGACCTAATGGTCAGGGGTGCCTTTACCTTTACCCCATTAAAATGAAATGGATTTAATGTTTTGACATCGCATCATTGCTGTCTGTTTATAATGGAACGTAACTTGGGTGCATTTGAGTCGCATGAGCAAAGGACAAATGGGTCCCTGCCCCATTTTTAAGACTCTGGATGTATGTTTGGGGGGATGCAATAAAGAGAAGAGGCTCCATAAGTAGGGGAACCAGTGTGATTTTTATTTCCCGGCAGGGCTCTTCACGGCTATATGGAAGTCACATATTCATTCAACTAAAGCGCTTTTTTTCTCCAGCACGGAAATTAAATTGCAGGAAAGGCTTTGCTTCAAGGTTGAGGAACCCGAGGAATGCAGCTCTCTGGACCTCTCCCCCAGGCCACATTTCCTCGCTGGCTCTGCTCCGCATAGTCCTTGATAATTTCGCCTGACTGGAACGAGTCCTTGAACTCTGAGCATGCCTCTTGCTTGCCAGGAGAGGAGATAGAGGCTTGTATGTGAGAGCATACAATATAATAGTGCCAATACCTGAAATGATGGGGCGTCCTGGATTTCCTGGTTTGTGTATTTTAGGTAGAAGATAGAAAGTTCCTGGTCGAGGTTCTGTTGGTGTGTTGGTGAGGATCTGTTCTTGGATGTGTGGGGGTTTCTATCTTCTACCTAAAAAAGAAAATAACAGAACACCTCTAGTCATCACATACAGCCCCCAAGTTAAAACAGTACAACGCATCATCAGAGATCTACAACCTCTCCTGGACAATGACAGTTCTCTTTCTCAAGCTCTGGGAGGAAGACCTTTCATTGCCTACAGACAGCCACCCAATCTTAAACAACTCCTAACCCACAATACTACAACAACCAGACTTAACACGGACACTGGCACCAGAGCCTGCAATAAACCCAGATGCCAACTTTGCTGCCACATACACCCGGACAACACCATTACTGGCCCCAACAACATCACACATACCATCTCGGAACTATTCAATTGCTCATCATCTAACATTGTGTATGGCATCAAATGCCAACAGTGTCCTTCAGCTCTCTATATTGGACAAACAGGCCAAACCTTACGCCAAAGAATAAATGGACATAAATCTGACATCAAGAATCACAAAACAGAGAAACCAGTAGGAGAACACTTCAATCTCCCAGGACATTCTATACAAGATCTCAAAGTAGCTGTTTTACTACAAAGGAATTTCAGAAATAGACTGGAAAGAGAAGCTGCTGAATTGCAACTCATTACCAAACTTAAAACCATGGAGAGACCTGGTTTGAACAAAGACATTGGATTCTTATCCCATTATACATGACTAAGCCATTTCTCACCTTCTCACCCCTTGCCTTTTCCTGTAAGACCTATTACAGTCGTTAAGAGTCGTCAGCAGGCTCATCTCAGCTATCTGCCAATCTCCCATTCCCACCACCCTTCTGAGTAATACCCCTCCCCACCTTCTCACTATATAGAAGGATCTGGCAACTTCTGTTTCAGTGTATCTGAAGAAGTGTGCTTGCACACGAAAGCTCATACCAAGAACTAACTTAGTTGGTCTTAAAGGTGCTACTGGAAGGATTTTTTTTATTTTGACTATGGCAGACCAACACGGCTACCTATCTGTTGCGAGAAGTAAGGTTACAGGGGACGAAGAAGAAGAGTTTGGATTTGATATCCCACCTTTCACTCCCTTTAAGGAGTCCCAAAGCGGCTAACATTCTCCTTTCCCTTCCTCCCCCACAACAAACACTCTGTGAGGTGAGTGGGGCTGAGAGACTTCAGAGAAGTGTGACTGGCCCAAGGTCACCCAGCAGCTGCATGTGGAGGAGCGGAGACGCGAACCCGGGTCCCCCGATTATGAGACTACCGCTCTTAACCACTACACCACACTGGCTCCAGGCCACACTGGGACCAGGCAGAGGGCCTTCTCGGTAGTGGCGCCTGCCTCGTGGAATGCCATCCCATCAGATGTCAAGGAAATAAAAGGCAGCCCTGTTTAGGGAAGTTTTTCATGGTTGATGTTTTATTATATTTTTAATATTTTGTGGGGAGCTGCCCAGAGTGGCTAGGGAAACCCAGCCAGATGGGTGGGGTATAAATAAATAGTTGTTGTTGTTTAGTTGTTTAGTTGTGTCCGACTCTTTGTGACCCCATGGACCAGAGCATGCCAGGCACTCCTGTCTTCCACTGCCTCCCGCAGTTTGGTCAAACTCATGCTGGTAGCTTCGAGAACACTGTCCAACCATCTCGTCCTCTGTTGTCCCCTTCTCCTTGTGCCCTCCATCTTTCCCAACATCAGGGTCTTTTCCAGGGAGTCCTCTCTTCTCATGAGGTGGCCAAAGTATTGGAGCCTCAGCTTCAGGATCTGTCCTTCCAGTGAGAACTCAGGGCTGATTTCCTTCAGAATGGTGAGGTTGGATCTTCTTGCAGTCCATGGGACTCTCAAGAGTCTCCTCCAGCACCATAATTCAAAAGCATATTATTATTAGTATTATTAGTATTATTATTACAGCCCAGCAAAGGCAAAGCCTGCATTCTTGGCTCCATCTGCTTTTGACTTTGGCCCAGGCTCACGCTGTCACCTGGCCCCCAGAAGGTTGTTTACAAGAGAATGAGGCGCTTGGGCCGAAAAAGGTTCCTTACCTCTGCATTACTGTATGCTCCAGTGGGACATTGTTGAGAGCATTGCAGAGAATTGTAGAGTTGGAAGGGACCCCTAGAGTCATCTAGTCCTTCACGGCCTAGGACCCTTGTACCTACAGGACTGCCTCTCCCGGTATGCCCCATGGAGGACCTTAAGGTCCATAAATAGCAACACCCTAGAGGTCTTGGGCCCTAAGGAAGTTAGATTAGCCTCAACCAGAGCCCAGGGCCTTCTCAACACTGGCTCCGGCCTGGTGGAATGCTCTGTCTCATGAGACCAGGACCCTGAAGGATCTGATTTCTTTCGGCAGGGCCTGTAAGACAGAGTTGTTCCGCCTGGCCTTTGGCTTAGAATCAGTTTGATTCCCTCCCCCTCTTTCTTTTTCCTTTCTCCTCCTGCGAAGAGGCTGCAACCTAATGTTTTAATGTTGTATTTTAATCTTGTTTTTAAAATTGTATTTTAATCAACTTGTTTTTATTATTGGTTGTTAGCCGCCCTGAGCCCGGTCTTGGCTGGGGAGGGCGGGGTATAAATAAAAATTATTATTATTATTATTATTATTATTATTATTATTATTATTAGTCCAACCCCCTCCAATGCAGAAATCTCAACTAGAGCATCCATTTTCCCGCAGATGTGAAATGTGGATGGGGGCACTAGCATTGCAGGAGGGGGTTTCGCATGTAGAGCCATCCTTTTGGGGTGGCGGGAGAAAGAAGAAGAAGAAGAAGAGTTTGGATTTGATATCCTGCCTTTCACTCCCCTTCAGGAGTCTCAAAGCGGCTAACATTCTCCTTTCCCTTCCTCCCCCACAACAAACACTCTGTGAGGTGAGTGGGGCTGAGAGACTTCAGAGAAGTGTGACTGGCCCAAGGTCACCCAGCAGCTGCAGGTGGAGGAGCGGAGACGCGAACCCGGTTCACCAGATTATGAGACTACCGCTCTTAACCACTACACCACACTGGCTACTAAGGGGGGGCCTACTAACACAGCATGTGCCTTTTTGGGGTGGAATCAGGACTTGGTTTTACAACACACACACCCCTCAACCTCTGGGAGTGGGGGGACCTTTTTACGCAAATACACAATTTACTAGTTCCGGAGGGAACTGCCAGGTTGGTGGGCTGGGGCAGAGTTTTTTTTGGGGAGGGAAGCTGCTCGCAGATTTGGAGTGGTTCCTGTCTGCCCCTTATGGGCCTACCTTACCCCACTTGGCCAAATCTCACAGGGACAGCTTTTTATTATTATTGAGACAGCAAGAAAAGAAAAAAGAGAAAACACAAATACCAAATTACACACAAGAACAACAATAAATACTGAATTTTCTTAACAAACAATAAGGCATAAATTGGTCTTAACACTAAAGACCCAACCTCCCGTCTATTCCATATTTCGATTTTATATAACTTATTGCCAGCACACACTTTTATCATTATTAAACTTTTTCTTAATATATCTTTGTTATGTACTGAAGTTCTCACCCTGGGCCAGCAGGGGGATACTGTAGATAGTTTTCACTCAGGTCCACATATGCAAATAAGGAATTGAAAGTGACGTTCAGTGATTGGATAGTTACAGAAAGTTGTACTGTTGCATTGTAGTGGAGCTCTATATAAGCAGGCTGGCTGAACCCTTCAGTTCAGTTCAGTTCTGTTCTGTGCCTGTGAATAAACAAGAGCTATTTGAAGAATCACTGTGTCGTTTGATATGTACACCCACAACTTAACAATCTTAATTGTTATATCTGCCTTGCAACTATTACTGAAGTTCCACGAATGCTGCAACCGAGTTTAAATTACTATATTTGTATTTCAAATATACTTTGAAAACCTCCCATTTTGAAACAAATCCCTGTTTCGATTTATTCTTTATTTTTTCTGATAGACCATCAAATTCTGCATATTCTGTCAGCTTTTGGATCCAATCTTGTATAGAGGGAATTTCATTACTCTTCCATTTTCTCATTGGAACGGCTTTGCGGTGGCCCTACTGAAATGGGAAAGAACGGGATGGGGTGTGGGGCTGGAGACACGATTGGGGCGAGGGGCATAGCTGTCAACGTTTCCCTTTTTTTAAGGGAAATTCCCTTATTCCAAATAGGATTCCTCGCAAGAAAAGAGAAAAGTTGACAGCTATGGCAAGGGGTGCAGGCCAGGTTGGGTGGGGGAGGGTGGAGCACACTTTTGCAGTATTTCAGGTTATTAAAGTACAAGACTGCTAATGTCAAAACACAAAACAAAAGCATCCGTGACAGATGGCCCTCCAACCTCTGCTTAAAAACTTCCAAGGAAAAAGTGTCCACCACCTCCCAAGGGAATCCATTCCACTGTCGGACAGCTCTTACTGTCAGAAAGTTTTCCCCTATGTTGAGTCGGAATCTCCCTTCTTGTAACTTTAAGCCTTTGGTTTGAGTCCTACCCTCCTGAGCAGGAGAAAACAAGCCTTGAAATTTGCCTTAATAATAAACAATAAATGGAGGAGGAATACAAGTAACTCAATTTAAACAAGTTTAAATATAAATGATCAGCAGCATCCTGCCAGGGGTCTGCAACCTTTAAGACAAAAAGAGCCACTTGGACCCGTTTCCAAAGGGGGAAAAAATGGGAGCCGCAAAACTCATCATTATAAAAATAACTTTTTTCTCATTTTTTAATTATTTCTTTGTTTGACCCCTCAGAATTACTCCTCCTCATAGAAATAAACGTTCAATTAACAAGTTACCTTTTTTTGTGTGTGTATTCTTCACTCCCCTTCAAAACAGTGACCAGCGTACATGCCCCCTTTCAATGCAGTGACCAGCGTACATGCCCCTTACAATGTAGCGGGCGGGCGGGCGGGAAGGTGACGTCGGGACGGTGCGTGACTAACGCACGCACCACCCCCATGTGACGTCACAGCCAGTACAGCACCCGCCACAGTGGGGAGTGTCGGAGCGCACAATGCGCCTCGCCCCCTCGCTAGTATCCACCCCAGAGCCGCGGCAAAGGTGTAAAAGAGCCACATGCGGCTCCGGAGCCGCGGGTTGCAGACCCCTGTGCTAGAGTTACACACTTTTACCGTAATTTCCATTTATTTCGCTGGGTGTTTGTGTGTCTCTGCTAGATGAGGCCACAGGCAAATCTAGTTTAACCAATCCTACGGCACCCAGTTAGGAAACCAGATGCCTCAGGGAAGCCTGCAAACAAGGGACCTGTGAATATTTGCAAATTTTGTTTCTGATCATTTCCTTGGTGAATTTATTCAAATAGCATTTGCCCCACCCACAACCCTCTGGGTTTGTTTATTTCATCCCTTTCCTCCGCCTGCTTGCTTCCTTATATATCTTCCTTATATATCTCGCTTATATATCTTCCTACAATCCTCCTGAAGACTCCGCGCATTTTGACGAGGTTTTGGATGAGATAATAACCCGCAGGTCCCATCGCACGCAGGCTTTTCATCGTGGCTCTCTAACGGTTAAGGAGAACGAGCTGCGGCTCCTAGAGAGGCCCCGGAAAAAACGTGTCTGTTTGGGGAAAGGGGGCGAGAGAGAAAAAACGCGAAAGTTCCTTCCGGTTTGAATTGCCTTCAGCGGCGGATGAATGGAGGAAGGAGCCGAGCGAGGGAAAGCGGCTTGCGATGTAGAGGGGAGGAGGGTGAGTACGCAGCAGTGGAGGGAGCCAGCCTTTCTCCTCTCTGGGGGTTCTGCGCTTTCTGACAGCTGGGTGGCAGGCAGAAATCCAACAGGGGAAGCTTTTCTCTTCCTCTTTTTCTTCTTCCAACTGCTGCCTTGGCGTTCAAGTTTCTCCCCGCAAAATCAGCCGCTGAAGCCAGGGAATAAAAGGGGAAAGCGCCAAGAACAAAGAAGCCACCAAGGCATTTAAACACTTAAGCAAAATATTATTAAATAAATTTATTGCTTATACCCCGCCCATCTGGCCGGGCCTCCCCAGCCACTCTGGGCGGCTTCCAACAGAATAGGGAAAACACAATCAAATATCAAACATTAAAAAACTTCCCTAAAAGAGAACGTCGCTTTGCTGTTAAGCAAACGGAGGCGCAAGCAGGGATGGCCCCGTGCAAACCGAGGAAAGGACTCCCACGCCTTTTTAAATGATGCAGAAGAGGGGGTTTCAGCAGGGTAGAGCTTTGCCCGAAATTTTGTTGCTGTGCACTTGCCCTCCAAAATGAAAGGTTGGGCTTCAGTTTGAAGATCTGGTTTTGGGGGGCCCAGCTATTTTTTTCTGTGTCCCCGATTTTGATAGCAGTGGCATGTACAGTATGTATGCATGTGTTTTATATACAGTGGTACCTCAGGTTAAGTACTTAATTCGTTCTGGAGGTCCGTTCTTAATCTGAAACTGTTCTTAACCTGAAGCACCACTTTAGCTAATGGGGCCTCCTGCTGCCGCCGCACCGCCAGAGCACGATTTCTGTTCTTATCCTGAAGCAAAGTTCTTAACCCAAGATGCTATTTCTGGGTTAATGGAGTCTGTAACCTGAAGCGTATGTAACCCGAGGTACCACTGTATTGCTCTCTCATGGCCAACAAGCTTTAAAAGGCGATCCGCCACATTCAGGCAAGATAAGGCTACCACTGGTTGCTGCCACAATGGTGATCCTCGACCTCTGCTGTTAGGAGGCAGCCTGTGCCCCTGAATAACAGCTGCTGGAATTCAGAAGTGTGGAGAGTGTGACTGTTGCCCTCAGGTCCCAATTGTGGGTTTCCCATTGGAGCATCTGGTTAGCCTCTGTGAAAGCCGGATGTTGGGCCTGATCCTGCAGCGCTGCTCTTACAGTGTCCACCCATCAGCTGAGGAGTGGGACTATGTCAGGCATCCCCAAACTCGGGTCTCCAGATATTTTGGGACTACAGTTCCCATCATCCCTAGCTAACAGGACCAGTGGTCAGGGATGCTGGGAATTGTAGTCCCAAAACATCTGGAGGGCCAAGTTTGGGGGTGCCTGGACTATGTGCAAGTGTGGAATATGTAGCCCAGGATGGTGGCCAGGGGTGAATCAGCCTTTCAGGCCCCCTCCCCAAAGGTCTTCCAACCGTGATGACTCTCCTCTTTTTGCAAGTTGGCACCCATTCCCAAGGTCACACCATACTGTTTGTCTGGTGAGCCAGTGAGCATCACTGCACACCAGGCCAAATCCTGACCAATGCACCAACATTCATTGGATTCCGATCAAGGTTTGATTTTGTTGTAGCAGTCCAGTGGAATAGAGATGTTGACCTTTTCTGTCTCGGTGAAATCAGACCACTGCGTTAGCAGTACCAAAGTAACCTCTCCGGGGTTCAAGCCTGGGCGGTGTGTCCGGAGGTCCTGGGCTGCCCAGACGACAAGACCCCCCTCTCACCCTCGCTGATGTGGTCCAAAGGAAAGCAGAGCAACACATTTGACACCAGCGGGGCTGCAGGAGTTGCAGGACAGAGCTTTACAGTCATACCTCTTGTTGTGTTTGCTTCAGGTTAATTTTTTTCAGTACTGGAAAGGGTTACTTCTGGGTTTCGTCGCTCGCGCATGCGCTCAAAATGACGTCACGTGCAGAAGTGGCGAATCGCGGCACGCGCAGACGCGGGTTGCATTCTGCTCATGTTGCGAACTGGGCTTCGGAACGGATCCCGTTCGCAATCAGAGGTACCACTGTACAAGACACCATCCAACTGTCTTAGGGACTCCAGGTTTGTGTGGGGACTTAGGATCTGAGTTTCCCTTCTCCTAAATGGGCTTCCTTCCTGGTTGGACAATCCCCATCTGCCCCTCACTTCCCTCTACAGCACATGCAGAAACTGCCTTCTTGACCATTGGACCCATGATTAGTCTCGTCCGCTCAATCTGCCGGAGCCTGTCTGCGCATGCAGGGAAAGTTCCTAACTCACTGAGGGTTTGAGGCCCATTGGCTGCCCTGACCTGGTTTAGATAGCTATTTGAAGCCATTCCCTGGGATTGTGGCCGCTGTCACACGCTGACAGCTTCTAGGAGCCACAGGTGAGAGTTGAGTGCAGGTGGGGACCAGCGGTGCACAAACTGCCCCAGAAGGAGCACAATGTGTCCCCCACCAGAGTCCCCACCCCTCTCCTGAAGCTTGCACAACGGGGGGGGGGGAGACCCATAGACTATTGAATGTAATACAGGTTGTTCTACAGCGAGGGTGAGGTGAGATCAGGCCCTGCCAGGAAGGCTTAATGTGGGCTTCTCTGCCTGGCCCTTGGCTCTCCCCAGGCCACACTTCTCACTGGCCATGTTCTGAACCTCCCATCTGGAATGTGCCACAAAATTCTGAAAATGCCTCTTGCTTTCCTGGATGGCAGGTGAGCGTGTAGGTGTCAAAATCTCTGGGTTCTTGCATGGCTGGAATGTGCCCTGCTCTTCAAAGGAAAGAGTTGCCTCCTTGGCCACACCCATTTTTTACTTTGGCCACGCCCACTTCTGTCATGGGAGGACCCCTTTCCCGGAAGCCTGCCTGCCTGTCAGAGAATGTGAAACCTCAGTGTGGAGATGATAATAACAAATAAGAGATGGTTCCCTAGTGCTGCTGCTCTAATCCAAGGTTTCCTAGCGCTGCACTGAGCTGCAATTCAGCCACATTTCCAAACAGGAATATTAATTTGGCAATGAAGCAAATGAACCAGAGACTGTCCACGGCTCCCAAGGTTCTGGCAAAATGTTTCTAGCAACTCTGGCAGGTGTGGAGCAGCAGGAAATTTGTGCAGGCTTTGCCTTGGCTGTCCTTTCTCCTTTCCTTGGCACTCAGAAGCGTTTCTGCCTTCCATTGTGGAGGCAGAGTTAGTGGCCGTTCATAGCCATACCTTCCATGAACTTGCCTGATTTCCTTTTGTAGCCATAAGTCATCATTGGGAGCGGATAACATGGTTTAACTCTATTCTTTTGCCTTTTCTGAATCTCCCAAACTCCTCCTTCGCATGTCTTCAATTTCTAGTATTATGAGAGAGATAAATCTTTTATAGAATTGCAGAATTGGAAGGGACCCCAAGGGTCATCTAGTCCAGCCCCCTGCAATGCAGGAATCTCAGCTAAAGCATCCAGGACAGATGGCCATCCAACCTCCGCTTAAAAACCTCCAAGGAAGGAGAGTCCACAACCGTGCATAATTTTATACTCCTCTGACATCTCCCATGCCCATGCTCAGAATCTAATTTGAAGTTTATATAGAGATTTATACATTTATAAGGTTTTTAAAATCAGTATCAGGTGTGAAAGAACCTGTGACCCTCCAGCTGATGCTGAATTCGAACTCCCGTCATCCCTAGCTACTGGCCGTGTTTGCCAGGGCTGATAGGATTTAAAGTTCAGCAACATCTGGAGGGCCAAAAGTTCCCCACTCCTGATCTGTGTCTTGCTCCACATCCTCTTTCCTGGCCTACTTCACAGGGTTGTTGCGAGGACAAAATGGAGAGGGGAAGAACCATGTCACTGCCTTGAGCTTTTTGGAAGAAAGGAGGGGTATAAATGCAAGATCATATTAGTTATTCTCATTTCTGGTTTACTTCTCTCCCATCCCAGAGAGAGCCCTTTCCGCTCATCTGGAACGTCTACCTATCTAAACGTTAGCCAAGAAGAAGACCTGATTCATCTCTGCTGCCTGTTGAATGACACCTATCCACCTTAACATGGCAAACTGGATCTAAGGAGAGGCTGGATATTTGTTCCGACTTTCAGCGAGGAAGCGAGAAGTTCTCTAGGATAAAGAGGGAGACTGAACTCGAATGAGGCCATTCTGGGCCCGAGACAAGATGGCCGTCAGGGAAGGGACACAGTCTGGCTTTGGCCTGCGGTTCCACGCAGAGCTTGAGCAAGGAGTCCCCCAGCAGATCAAAATGGAGGAGGAGGATACCTCAGATTCCACCTCGGGGGAAGGGTTGGAAGAAACCCCTTACATCATCCAGGCCGGAAGCATCCGCAAATTCCTGCAGAGGCCTCCCGGAGACCAGGAAACTGGCAACGGGCTGCTTTGGGAAACCCAGTGGCAGGACTTTCTGAAGACCCTGGAATACCCGCCACAGATCCTCGAGGAACCCACCCCGTGGGACAACACCAAGTCTTTCCTGGCCTCCTTTGAGCAAGTGGCTGAAGCGTGCCGGTGGCCCCGAGATGACTGGATGGTCCATCTTCTGCCAGCCCTCAGCGGGGAAGCTGAGCAGATCTTCAGCAACCTGGACACCAGAGACAGGATTAACTACGACAAGGTCAAGGCGGCCATCTTGCGTGGGGATGCCATCATCAGGGAGAGGCAGCGCCAGAACTTCCGCCGCTTCTGCTACCAGGAGGCCGAGGGGCCAAGAGGCGTTTACGGGCGGCTCCAGCAGCTGTGCGGTCAGTGGCTGAAGGTGGAGAGGCACTCCAAGGAGCAGATCCTGGAGCTGCTGATCCTGGAGCAGTTCCTGAGCATCCTGCCCCCCGAGATGCAGAGCTGGGTCGGGGAACATGGGCCGGAGACCTGCTCCCAGGCGGTGGCCCTGGCCGAGGACTTCCTGCAGAGGGCGTATGCTGGGGAGAGTTGGGAAGAGCAGGTGAGAGTCTAGATTTTCCAGCTTTGACTTAGGTAAGTTTCTCTCTTCAAGGTAACACCCCTGCTCTCAACAGCAATGCCTGATGAGGTTGTTCAGGTATGATGAAAGCAGACAAATATCCTAGGCAGAGGAGATGGGGGTTGCTTGCTCTGCAACAAAAAGTTGCAGCATGGTTTGTTCCTTGTTCAGGTTTCTAGACACTCTTTTCCACTGCGTTTTTTTGGGGGTGGGCAGTGATTCACTGTATTTACCGTATTTTTCGCTCTATAGGACGCACCGGACCATAGGACACACCGGACTATAGGAGGGGGAGAACAGGAAGAAAAAAAATTCTCCCCCTCACTGCTCAGCGCCCCTTCAACGAAGCGGCAGGAGAAACGGAGCACCTTCCATTTCTCCTCCCGCTTCACTGAAGGGGCGCTGCGCAGAGAGGGAAAACTGTGCAGCGCCACTCCAGCGAACCGAAGCCTGGAGAGCAAGAGGGATCGGTGTGCACCGACCCCTCTCGCTCTCCAGGCTTCAGGCAGCTATCCGCAAGCCTTCGGAGTGCAGTGGGAACTCCTGCTGCACTCCGAAGGCTTGCGGATAGCTGCCTGAAGCCCCCGGAGCGCAGCGGGAGTTCTCTGCGCTCCGGGGGCTTCAGGTGGCTTCAGCGAAAGCAACGCGAAGCCTCCAGAGCGCGGGGGGAGCTCTCCCTCTGCGCTTCGGCGGCTTCGCATTGCTATCGCTGAAGCCAAGGAGCCTGCATTCGCTCCATAGGACGCATACACATTTCCCTTTCATTTTTGGAGGGGGGAAGTGCGTCCTATAGAGCAAAAAATATGGTACTTACCGTATTTTTCGCACCATAGGACGCACTTTTTCCCTCCTAAAAAGCAAGGGAAAATGTCTGTGCGTCCTATGGAGCGAATGCAGGGGGGGAGGCAGGCGGGAAAAGCCCCCAAGAGCCGCACACAAGCTCCGTGCGCTCTTGCGGGCTTTTCCACAGGAGGGAGAAGGGACTGACTGGCTGCATCAGTCCCTTCTCCCACCTCCCAGAAAAGCCAGGAGAAGCCGCAATCTCTTTAAAGGGGTTGCACGGCTTCTGCGGGCTTTTGGGAGAGGTGAGGGAATCTCCCCACCTCCCAGGAAAGCCAGGAGAAGCCGTGCAGCCCTTTTAAAGTGCGCACGGCTTCTGCCGGTTTTGCGAGAGATGGGGGAATTCCCCCACTTCCCAGAAAAGCCAGGAGAAGCCATGATCTCTTTAAAGGGGTTGCGTGGCTTCTGCGGGCTTTTGCGAGAGGTGAGGGAATCCAACCACCTCCCAGGAAGGCCAGGAGAAGCCCTGCGCAGCGTCTCCCGGCAAGGAGAGGTTGCACAGGGCTAAAGAGAAAGCCAAAACAGCGAGCGGGATCCATCCTGCTTGCTGCCTTGGCTTGTGCCATAGCCGCGCGCAACCCCTCCGGCAGGGAGAGGTTGTGCGCAGCCTGTACGCTGCTCTTTGGGGCTGGGGGGGGGAGATTTTTTTTCTTGATTTCCCCCCCTAAAAACTGGGTGCGCCCTATGGTCCAGTGCGCCCTATGGTGCAAAAAATACGGTATTACCTTCATAGACCTTTTCCTTTTTTTTTTTTTTTAAATTTTTTTTAATTGATTTTACAGAAAAGTTTTAAACAATACAAACAAATAAAAAGACATACAAACATGTATAGTTTCATAACCTTTTTTTTTCATATCCCTCTCTTCTCGGACTCCCCCAAACCTCCCCTTCCTACATCCCAATTTCCAAAATTATTTCAGCAAATTCTAGATAATTTTATCAAATATATTTTTTCTTATTCTTTTCTTCAACTTAATCTTATGTCGCTGTAATCTCCTTTTCTTTCTCCAAACCTCGACATTTTAACATTCCTCAATTTTATAATAGTTCTTAAGATAAATTTTAAATTTCTTCCAATCTTCTTCCGCCGTCTCTTTCCCCTGCTCACGGATTCTGCCAGTCATCTCAGCCAATGTCATATAGTCTATCACCTTCATCTGCCACTCTTCCAAGGTGGGTAGTTCTTCTGTCTTCCAATACTTTGCGATGAGTATTCTTGCTGCTGTCGTAGCATACATAAAAAAAGTTCTATCTTTCTTTAACACCAATTGGCCGGCAATGCCCAAGAGAAAGGCTTCTGGTTTCTTCGGGAAAGTACATTTAAGTACCTTTTTCATTTCATTATATATCATTTCCCAGAAAGCCTTAATCTTCGGGCACGTCCACCAAAGGTGATAGAAAGTACCTTTAGTTTCTTTACACTTTCAACACTTATTATCAGGCAAATGATAAATTTTTGCTAGCTTGACTGGGGTCATGTACCACCTATAGATCATTTTCATAATATTTTCCTTTAAGGCATTACATGCCGTAAATTTTATACCGGTGTTCCACAACCATTCCCAGTCAGCAAACATAATGTTATGACCAATGTCCTGTGCCCACTTAATCATAGCTGATTTAACTGTTTCATCTTGTGTATTCCATTTCAGCAGCAGATTATACATTCTTGACAAGTTCTTAGTATTGGGTTCTAACAGTTCAGTTTCTAATTTTGATTTCTCCACCTGGAAGCCAATTTTCCTGTCTTGTTTATACACCTCCATTATTTGATAATAATGGAGCCAATCTAGAACTTTGGGTTTCAATTTCTCATAACTCTGTAACTTCAACTTATCTCCATCTTGTTCCAAAATTTCCCGATACTTTAGCCATTCGGCTTCCATATTAAGCTTTTTCAACGCCGTAGCTTCCAAAGGTGACAACCATCTAGGGGTTTTACTTTCCAACAAATCTTTATATCTTATCCAAACGTTATATAATGCTTTTCTGACAATATGATTTTTGAAGGCCCTATGCACCTTAATTTTATCATACCATAAATATGCATGCCAACCAAATGTATTGTTAAAACCTTCTAAGTCCAAGATATCTGTATTCTCGAGGAGCATCCATTCTTTCAGCCAGCAAAATGCTGCTGCTTCATAATACAGTTTTAAGTCCGGCAGGGCAAACCCCCCTCTTTCTTTTGCATCCGTCAGTATTTTAAATTTTATTCTGGGCTTTTTGCCCTGCCAGACAAATTTCGAAATATCCTTCTGCCACCTCTTGAAACAGTCTATCTTGTCAAGAATTTGTAATGTTTGGAACAAAAATAGCATTCTAGGCAATACATTCATCTTAATAACTGCAATTCGGCCTAACATTGACAATTTCAAATTTGACCATATTTCTAGATCTTTTTTAATTTCCGACCAACATTTTTCATAATTGTCTTTATACAGGTTCAAATTCTTAGATGTCAAATAAACCCCTAGGTATTTCACCTTCTTTACCACTGTCAAACCTGTTTCATTCTGAAACTTCTCCCTCTCCATGACTGTTAAATTTTTTTCCAAAACTTTAGTCTTTTGTTTATTCAATTTAAATCCGGCCACCTGACCAAATTCTTGAATTAGCTCCAACACCCTTTTTGTACTAGTGTCTGGCTCTTGTAAAGTAAGTACTAAATCATCTGCAAAGGCCCTTAACTTGTAATGTTTGGCTCCGACCTGTACACCTTTAACCTGCTGGTCATCTCTAATCATATTTAGCAACACCTCCAGAACAGAAATAAAAAGTAATGGGGAAATTGGGCACCCCTGTCGTGTCCCTTTTTCTATTTTAAATTCTTCAGTTATCACATTATTTACAATCAACTTAGCCTTTTGTTCAGCGTATATGGCACCCATACCATTCTCGAATCCTTGGCCTACCCCCATCCCATGAAGATTCTTTTTCATAAAACTCCAAGAAATATTGTCAAAGGCTTTCTCCGCGTCCACAAAGATCAGAACTGCTTTAGTGTTTATGTTCACCTCTAATAATTCCAAAATGTCTATTATGTTCCTCACGTTGTCTGATAAATGCCTTTTTGGGAGAAAGCCTGCTTGGTCCTTATGAATCTTCTCCATCAACACTCTTTTCAGTCTTTTTGCCAGAATGTCTGCAAAAATTTTATAATCCACATTAAGTAATGATATTGGGCGGTAGTTCTTAAGTTGAGTCTTTTCAGTCTCTGTCTTTGGTATGAGTGTAATATACGCTTCTTTCCACGATTCTGGTGCCCTTTTCCCCTCTAAGATCTCATTACAGACTTCCTTTAATGGTTGTACCAACCACTCCTTCAAAGCTTTATAGTATCTGGAAGTCAGTCCATCTGGTCCTGGAGATTTGCCCAGTTGCATGTTTTGAATGGCACCCTCTATCTCTTGATCTGTTATTCTCTGGTTTAGATCCACCTTACTTTGGTGAGAGATTTTTTGTAGTCCATACTTTTTAAGAAATTCATCTATATCCTCCTCCTTCTGTGGTCCTTGTGAATATAGTTTTTTAAAATAACTCAAAAAACAGTTTCTTATCTCGTTAGGTTTAGATATATTCTTTCCATCCACTTCTAGGCTTGTAACTGTGTTTAGTTTCTGTCTTTTCTTCAATTGCCAAGCCAGAAGCTTACCACATTTATCTGCAGATTCAAATGTCTTTTGTCTCATTTGTTTTATCTTCCATTCAATCTCTTGATTCATCAATTCCATATATTGTGTCTGGTATAACTTAATCTCTCTCAAAATCTCCTGGGACTTTGGTTTTGATCTCAATTTCTTCTCTCCTTCTTTTATCTTTTCCAAGATCTTGTCCTTCTTCTCATTTTGCTTTCTCTTTTTTACTGAATTTTGTTGAATTAGAAATCCTCGCATCACTGCTTTACTTGCGTCCCAGATCACTCTTTTTTCTACATCAGTTTTTAGATTTATTTCAAAATAGTCCTTTAAAATTTTTTGGGCCTTTCTGTGGATCTCCTCATCTCGAAACAGGGTGTCATTCATCCTCCATCTGAATTGACCAGTTGTTGTAAGTTTCATCTCCATCTTCACGGCGTTATGGTCAGAGCAAGTCTTTGGGCAGATTTCCACTTTCTTAATCTTTGGAGCCAACCTACTAGTAATCCAAATTTGATCGATTCTGGTCCAGGTCATCATTGCTTCAGAGAAGAAGGTTCCCTCTCTCTCGAGAGGATTCCTTGTTCTCCAAATATCAATCAAGTCCATATTTTCAGTCATTTCAAAGAAAGTCTTTGGTAGTCTCCCATCTCTGGTGATTACCTGTCTTTGTGCTTTGTCCATATTTGTAGATACCACTCCATTCATATCTCCCATCATAATTAATTTGTAATCCAAATAGTCCAACAATGTCTCATGCAACTTCTTAAAAAATTCTGACTTCCCTTCATTAGGTGCGTAGATCCCTAGTATCAAAAATTTTTCACCTTGAATTTGCACTTCAATTGCCAAATACCTTCCTTGTTCATCTTTAAATATAAACTTTGGGGAAAGTTTTTCTTTTGCATAGATTACCACTCCTCTTTTCTTAACTTTATCCGATGAAATAAATTCTTGGCCTAATCTCTTATTGACGAGTAGTTTCCTATGCAATCTTGTTATATGAGTTTCCTGTAAACAAATTAAGTCCAACTGCTCTTTTTTCAATAAATGGAATATATTTTTCCTCTTTCGCGGAAGGTTAAGTCCATTACAATTCCAACTTAGAAGTTGCAGGGCCATCCTGAAGCTATTTGCCTCCTGTCGCTCCGAGTAGTTGTTCTTCTTCTGTCGGTGATTTCAGTCCAAACGTCAAGTTTAAAATGTCTGTTGCGTCTTTCGTTTCTGATGTTATTTCCTCTCCGACTGTTCCTTTCAGAAGGTCTTCCCTGTAGTGATTTAGAAATTGATCTCGATCTTCTACTGATCTTATCCTTATTTTCCCATAGACCACCTTTTCCTCCAAGGAGCTCAAGGTTCTCCCCTCCCTATTTTATCCTCACAGCTACCCCTGTGAGGTAGGTAGACTGAGAGACAGGGACTGGTCTCAGGTCGGCCAGTGAGTTGCACGGCTGCATTTGAACCCTGGTCTTTCTCACTGACTACTACACCACACTGGCTCTCCCAGTATATTTAGAAACCTTAAATGGACAAACCTTGGAATTATGCTCTAAAAGTAAAGAGTCTTGATAAAGTTGTCCATTTAACTCAGTTTGGTTGGCCAGAAAGGCTTAGCCTGTCAGGCATGTGTACCAAGAAATGTCGTAAAAATAAAGAGCAAATAAAACCATGAAACATGCACCAGGAAACAGCATAAACACGCTCTTAAGAGTTCAAGGAATTTAAGAGAAGCAAGCAAGTTTGTAGAGTAAAAGATGAGGCATGGGGCACGTGAGGAAGGAAGTAAGCTAATATCCAGGGCTTTCTTCAGCTGGAACTCAGTTTCGACACCTCTCAGGCAGGAGCCATTGCCATTCTAAGAGAATGAGGGAGGTGTTTGTGGTGAGTTCCCACATCTCTTTTTCTAGAAAAATAGCACTGGTTAGATCAATATTGGAAGGGATATTGGCATAAAAATCCTAAAAGAGGTTCCATGTTAGTGTGTGAAGGCCATGACTGCTTGAACAAGGCAGGTGTCCCTTTGGCCCCACAGCACCAGCTGAGGAGGAGGCCTCACTCTGCCCAACGGGAGAGCCAATCCCTCCAGGCTACACTGGGGCACAATCTGCATCACTTTCCCATGGCCGCCACCCCTCACGACCTCCGCTCCCAAATCCTTCCTTGAAGGGGGATCTTATCTTTCTTTTCTAGGGCAACCCAGTCAGATGGGCGGGGCAAAAGAATATTATTATTATTATTATTATTATTTTAATTTATTAATTTATTTTTTATTTTATTTATTTCAGGAGTTGGGACCAATTGAGGAGGTCGCTCTGGATTTCTCTGAGGAAGAAGAGACCCCACTGAATGGGGAGCGGAGCCCTGGTTACACAGAGGCCGGTAGGGAGGATGACGACAGCGACGCCACCTCACTAGGTGAGGATGACTGTTTATTTTCACTTAAAAACAACACCAATGGCTTCTCTTCAGCAAACTGAGTCTGGCCAACAGTAAAACCATGGGCTAGGCCCCGTCCTAGTCCTCCTCAGAATAGGCCCATTACACTTAATGGGCATGACTGACTTAGGTTCACTAATTGCAGTGGGTCTAAAGGTAAAGGTAAAGGGACCCCCGACCATTAGGTCCAATCGCGGACGACTCTGGGGTTGTGGTGCTCATTTTGCTTTACTGGCCGAGGGAGCCGGCATACAGCTTCTGGGTCATATGGCCAGCATGACTAAGCCGCTTCTGGTGAACCAGAGCAGCGCATGGAAACACCGTTTACCTTCTCACCGGAGTGGTACCTATTTATCTACTTGCACTTTGATGTGCTTTCGAACTGCTAGGTGGGCAGGAGCAGGGACCGAGCAACAGGAGCTCACCCAGTCACGGGGATTCGAACCGCCGACCTTTTGATCGGCAAGTCCTAGGCTCTGTGGTTTAACCCACAGCACCACCCGTGTCCCTGCAGTGGGTCTACTCTGTGTCTACTCCTTAAAATGTATAATAACCAATTGCTGTAAAAACAACGGCAGCGGTTGACCATTGCAGTGGTCACGGAAACAAACAAAACGCAAACAGGTGGCAGTAAGCAAGCGTCAGGATAGGAAGGAGCTATTTCTGCTGCCGCCACCACCCACTCCCCATCATTGCGGGGGGTTGGACTAGATGACCCTTGGCTCCTTTCCAACTCTTAAGATGCTATGATTCTATATCCAGACCTGCTGGATAGCTCAGTTGGTTAGAGCGTGGCGCTGATAATGCCAAGGCCTCAGGTTCAATCCCAGTAAGGGACGGCTGCATATTTCTGCATTTCAGGGGGTTGGACTAGATCACGGGTGTCAAACACAAGGCCCGCGGGCCGAATCCGGCCCGCCAGACCTCGTCATGTGGCCCGTGTACCCGCCGCCGGCCGCCAGCCTTCACCTTTTATTCTCGCTTTTTTTTTTTTTTTGACACAAGAAAGCCGCCTCTTCAGCGCATGCGCAGCAGCCTACAAGCCAGAGAACGTCTGCCCTCTAGCGGCGCCGGCCGTTCTACACAGGAAACCTCCACTTTACATAGTCCTACAGATACAATCGGCCCTTTGAGGGTGACCAAAGTGCTGATGCGGCCCCTGATGAATTTGAGTTTGACACCCCGGACTAGATGATCCTCGGGGGCCCCTTCCAACTTTATGATTCCATGAAAACAGCAGTAGCAAGTAACCAAGGACTAGGAAACATGTAAAATAAATTAAACAAAGGAGAATTAAAATAAAAAAATCTATGTGACTTTCTCAAGGATTTCTCTCCATCTCTGAACGGGCCTTCTCTGCAGTGGCTCCTCGTCTGTGCAACAAAGTTCGCCTTTGTTTGATTTGATTGACCTCCTATGCCCTTTTAAAATGTGGGGGGGGGGGTATTTTGATTATTGATTTTGTGGTTTTATATTTTAGTCTGTAAACCGCCCTGAGACCTGCAGGTATAGGGCAGTATATAAATTCAGTTAATAATAGTAGTAATAGTAGAATGGTAGAATAGTTCTACCATTGGCCCATCTATCCCAGCATCCTGTTCTCACAGTGGCCAACCAGATGACCCAGTGAGAAGCCTGCAAACAGGGCCTGTGTGGAACAGCACCCTGCCCATTTCCGATTCTTAGCAACTGGTACTCAGAGGGGGAGCACGACCTTCTCTGCTGGTAGCTGTTGATAGCCTTATCTTGTGGTTTAACAGTCAGTTCCTCCAATCAGGGAACTCTGGGAATCATAGCTTTTGGGGGGGGGCAGGGGTGCCTCCTAGCAACTCTCAGCACCCTGGAAAAATTACACCTCCCAGGATTCTCTGTGGGCAGCCATGACGGTTTAAAGTGGTGTGATACTGCTTTAAATGTGTGGCGCACGTGGGGACTGAGAGAGAGTGAACAAGAGAGAAGGACAAGTATTTGGGCTTGCATTCTTCCTTCTTTCTTTCCCCAGCCACTCTGGGCGGCTCCCAACAGAATATTAAAAACACAATAAAACATCAAACATTAATTACTTCCCTGTACAGGGTTGCCTTCAGATGTCTTCTAAAAGTCAGATAGTTGTTTATTTCCTTGACATCTGATGGGAGGGCATTCACAGGGTGGGTGCCAACACCGAGAAGGCCCTCTGCCTGGTTCCCTATAACCCCACTTCTTGCAGTGAGGGAACCGCCAGAAGGCCCTCGGAGCTGGACCTCAGCGTCATGAGATGTTTCATGAGTGTAGTGGCTATTGACTTTTGACACTTGAGGGTTATATTTTTAGCACCCACCTTATTTTTAGCAATTGTCAGTTGCTATAAATTGCTTTTGGTGTTTTGTTTTAATGCTGTAACCCACCCTGCAACCTTGGGGTGTAAAGGTAAAGGTAAAGGGCCAGTCTTGACAGACTCTAGGGTTGTGCGCTCATCTCACTCTAGAGGCCGGGACTCGGCGCCGCCCGCAGACACTTCCGGGTCACGTGGCCAGTGTGACATAGCTGCTCTGGCGACCTGCAACCTTGGGGTGATGGGCAGATGATGATGATGATGATGATGATGATGATAATAATAATAATAATAATAATAATAATAATATAGTGGAATGGCTGTATGGATCTTCCAGGAGCAGAGGCAGTGTACCTCTAAATGCCAGCTGCTTGGGGTGCTTCCCAGAGGCATCTTATTGGCCAAGTACAGGAAACAGGAAGCTGGGCTAGGTGGGCCATTGGTCCAGTCCAGCAGGGCACTCATTTGTTTTTTTCTGCCATGTTTAAAATGTCCCCTTTGTTGTGGCAGGTGAAGATTGGGTGAGTGCCACTGAGACGGAGACACCCCAGTCAGAAGGATTTTATCAAGCCTACCCAAACGGGACTCCGAACGGAAGGAGAGAAGAAAGCAAGGCTTCCTGTTTTCGTGAGCAGGAAGAGCACCACCCTGAGAGGAAAGAGGAAAATGGCCCACCAGAGAGAGCAGAAACATGTGTGATTTGGGAGGGCGATGAACCCCTTGAGGGAAGCAGGGAAGCACAGGGGATCCACATGCCAAAGAAGAAGAAGGGCATGTTCAAGGTTGATGGATGGCGCTTCAGGCAGAGGACAGACCCTATTAAACGTGAGAGAACCAACACAGTGGAGCAGCCCTACAAATGCTCTGATGGTGGGAAAAGCTTCAAGGTGATCTCTCACTGCATTTCTCGCAAAAGAAGACATGGGGAAAGGAAGCAACACAGGTGCCCGGACTGTGGGAAATCCTTCATTGCCAAAGCACACCTTAGCATTCATCAGAGAACCCACACTGGAGAGAAGCCATTCAAGTGCCTGGCCTGTGGGAAGACTTTTGCCCAGAGTTCCAACCTCAGTGTCCATCAGAGAATCCACACAGGAGTGAAGCCGTTCCAGTGCTCTGACTGTGGGAAAAACTTCTGTTCCAGCGCCAACCTTACCAAACACCAGAGCACCCATGTGAAGGGGGCCCCATATAAATGTTTAGTGTGTGGGAAGAGCTTCAAGGTGCACGCTCACTTTATCACCCACAAAAGCATCCACGCAGGAAGGAAATCGCACACATGCTCAGACTGTGGGAAGAACTTCCTTGCTGCATCACACCTCATAATTCATCGGCGAGTTCATACTGGAGAGAGACCCTATAAATGTGTGGAATGTGGGAAAGCCTTTATTCAGAAGGCTCACCTTAAGGTCCACCAACGAACGCACAAAAGAGGAAAATCGTTCCAGTGTTCTGAGTGTGGAGAAAACTTCAGTTCCAGGATCAGCCTTATCCAACATCAAATAATCCACCCTGGAGTGAGCCCCTATAAATGCTATGAATGTGGGAAAACCTTCAGGGTGAATTCCCACCTTATTGCTCACAAGAGGAACCACGCAGCCAAGAAACCCCATAAGTGTTCATACTGTGGGAAATCCTTCTTTACCAAATCGTACTTTATCATCCATCAGAGAATCCACACAGGAGAGAGACCGTTCAAATGCTTGGCCTGCGGGAAAGGTTTTAGCCAGATTTCGCACCTTAATGTTCATAAACGAACCCACATTGGGGTGAAGAAATTCCAGTGCTCTGACTGTGGGAAAAGTTTCAGTTCGAGCTCAAACCTTATTAAGCATCAGAGCATCCACACAAGAGGAAACCTCTATATATGCTCTGACTGTGGGAAAAGCTTCAAAGGCCATTCCCACCTTATTGCTCACAAGAGAATCCACACAGCCAAGAAGACCCACAAGTGTTCGTACTGCGGGAAGTCCTTCTTTGGCAAATCGTACCTCATTACCCACCAGAGAATCCACACGGGAGAGAGGCCATACAAATGTTTGGCCTGTGGGAAAAGCTTCACGCAGAGCTCCCACCTTACTGCTCATCAAAGGACTCACAAAGGAAAAAAATCATTATGTTGCTCAGACTGTGGGAAAAGCTTCAGGGTCAGCTCTCACCTTATTGCACACAAGAGGATTCATGAGGCAAAGAAAGCCCATAAGTGTTCCTACTGCAGCAAATCCTTCATTTTCAAGTCCTACCTTATCATACACGAGAGAATGCACACAGGAGAGAGACCCTACAAATGTTTGGTTTGTGGCAAAAGCTTCAGTCAGAATTCACACCTTACTGTTCATCAGAGAACTCATGTGGGGAAGAAACCATCCAGGAAAGGCTTTAGGGTGAGCTCTCAGCTTATTGCCCATAAGAGAATCCGCACAACAAAGAAGCTGAACAACAACAACAACAACAACAACAACAACAACAACAACAACAACAACGGGAATAGTACTAAGTGTTTGGATTGTGGGAAATCTTTCATATCCAAATCATACCTGATCATCCATCAGAGAATACACACAGGAGAGAGACCCTATAAGTGCACGGTCTGTGGGAAATGTTTCAGCCAGAGCTCTCATCTGACAGTCCACCAGAGAACCCACAAGGGAGAGAAGTTGTTCCCGTGTTCAGACTGTGAGGAAAAATTCAGTTCCAGGATGAAGCTTCTTAAGCATCAGAGAATCCACATGAAGGGGAATCCATTTAAATGCTTGGACTGTGGGAAATCTTTTGTCACCAAATCACAGCTTGTGGTACACCAGAGAAGCCACACTGGGGAGAGGCCGTATAAATGTTTGGACTGTGGGAAAGGGTTCAGCCAGAGCTCAAATCTCATTAGGCACCAGAGGATTCATTCGGGGGAGAACCCCTATAAATGCTCAGACTGTGGGAAAAGCTTCTGTTCAGGTGAGAACCTTATTAAGCATCAGAGAATCCACACTTAAGGAAGCAAGATCCTGAACTATGTGACCATACACTTCGAGAAGGCCATAAAAGTGTATGGACTTAAACAACAGTGGATTTTATTAGTCAGTAGGTGGTGGCGAGGAAAATATTTTTTGCAAAACACCATGCTGCAGACAGCGTTTTTGGTCGTTACTCAAAAATTTGCTGTTCACCAGTGAAGCCATGGAGGAATCAGCTGAGGTAAATGCTTTAGACAAAGGGAAGCATCCCTTGTGAGCTCAGATCTTTCCGCCGAAAAGGCGGAACTTGAATCTGCATCAGGTTTTGAACTCAGGACATACGGGATGCAAGGGTGATTCGACAGCTGCATCATCACCCTCTTCTGGCCAAAATAGGGCATTTTAAGGAAAACTGCCCGAACTTGTAAGGATGAGCAACAGTGAGCCAAGTGGTGGTGTTTCTAGACAACTTTAAAGATTCCAGGTCACCCTCAGTAAGTTGCTTTCCTTGTGACAGATTGCCTTGGCTCATCTTTTGCACCCTCCTTCATCAACCTAACAGGAGCAGAGTCAGAATCCTAGACTCGGTGGAGTAGAGTGGGGTCTTATTGAAGCTGCCTTTCAGATTATTTGTCCATCCAGCCCTTTATTTTCTATTCTGATTGGCTGCAGCATTCCAAGATCTCGGGAGGATAAAGACTTTCCCATCGCTTACGAACAGAAGAACCCAAGAATAGCAACTTGCTACTTGAGGCCATTTTTTAAAACAAAACAAAACAATGAATTGATCCTGGAGCCATACAAAGCCAGGTTCTGCTCCTGAGCTCCGGAAAATCTTCTACAGCTACTGAAATTTTTACATACGGAACAGTGGTGCAAGAGAAAGACACTGCTTAGGTTTTAAAATATATCTGTGTCAGAAAATTCACATGGGAAAGAAGCCATAGAAACACTCAGATTCATAGCTGTCAACTTTTCCCTTTTCTTGCGAGGAATCCTATTTGGAATAAGGGAATTTCCCTTAAAAAACGGGAAATGTTTATAGCTATGCTCAGATTGCCGCTGAAACTCTTAGTTTGAGTAAACCTTTGAGTAAACCCTGGAGTCTGTGCAGGACAGAATGTTTTTATGTTGTATGAGGAACCAGACACCTCTTTAAAAGGAGAGAGAGAGAAATCCAGGCTGCTGACCAATTTAGGGCTTTTAACCTTTTTTTTTAACGATTTTTCATTTTTCGATATTTTATGGGTCTGTTGGCAGAGCAGACTTTCCGTTATCCCAAGGAACAACCAAGTGATCCCTCTCTGGCTGTGCAACTTGCTGCCAGGAACAAGTCCCAAGTTACTTCCTTCCAAATGATTGTGAGAACGATGTGGGGAGACCTGTTTGTGTTATGGGGGGGTGTGCTTGGTTTTCTGTTCCCACAGCTGATGATGGGAAATCCTGTCTTTCTCAGTCTTTTGCACCATGGCTGGCAGCCACCGTCCAATCTCCTGCACATATTTGCCCCAAGGCTAGCAGAGGTTGCCCTGCAAAGAAAAGTGGACTAACCTCACTTGCTGTGAATGTGTGCGTCCAGAATTGCTCAGCTCCCAGCCTCTGTGGTGTGCACGTTCCTTCACAGAGGAATAGACAACAGGATGCATCAAATGCCTGTACTTGAGCCTTGGTGCGGGGGGGGGAACCCAAACTGTTTCTGCTTCTGCGGCAACGCCTGTTCAGGGTCTGCTGTGATTACATTTAAGGTCCAAGTTTTGCGCTTTTCAACTATGGCTGCGCTGTTCGGGGGTGTGGTGTGGGAGACAACGGCCATGCTGGGGTGTGATGTCACATAGAATCAGAGAATCGGAAGGGACTCCATGGGTCATATAGTCCAACCCCCTGCAATGCAGGAATCTCAGCGAAAGCATTCATGACAGATGGCCATCCAACCTCTGCTTAGAAAGCTCCAAGGAAGGAGAGTCTGCCACCTCTCATACATGTCTGTTCCACAGCTCTTACTGTCAGAAAGTTTTTCTGAATGCTTAGGAGGAATCTCCTTTCTTGTAACTTGAAGCCATTGGTTTTGAGTGCTCCCCTCTAGAGCAGAAGAAAACAAGCATGCTCCTTCTTCCATGTGTCAGCCCTTAAGTTATTTGAAGATGGCTATCATATCTCATCTCAGTCTCCTCTTTTCCAGGCTAAACATACCCAGCTCCTTCAAGTGATTCTCATAAGGCTTAGTTTCCAGACCCTTGATCATCTTGGTTGCCCTCATCTGTACACATTCCAGTTTGTCAACATCCTTCTAAAATTGTGGCGCTCAGAATTGGACACAGGACTCCAGGTGGTCTGACCAAGGCAAAATAGAGAATATTACTTCCCTTGATCAAGACACTAGACTTCTGTTGATGCAGCCTAGAATAGCATTAGCCTTTTTTTGCTGTTGCATCACACTGTTGGCTCATGTTCAGCTTGTGGTCCACCAAGACCCCTTCATCGTTGCTCTTTCTCCCCCATATCATTTTTCAGAAAAGGGACAAATTGACACATCAGGGTGTGAGGTCATATCAGCACCGTCCAGTCAGGAGCTAGTAATCACATATGATGTCACATGAGCACTGCCAGTCAGGAGCAAACCCACCCCCTCCTCCATAGCAGAACATAATAAAAGAACAGCCTTGTTTTGTTGTTGGTGTGTCCCTTTGCGGGTAAAGTTCAAACCATTGGAGAGTTACAGCACCTGTGGGAGAGACATGTTTTATTATCCGTTGGGCAGGGGAAAGTTAGGCTGATGTAGGTGTACCATGGCGTTTCACTGGCTACAGAATTGCTTCTTTTCAGCAAACGATGAGTTTCCAGCAGTGTTTGCAGACCTCGATGTTGCCCAGGTTGTACATTCTGCAAATGCTCCATGGGGGGCAGAAAACAAATAAATCTTTGTGTGGAAATATCTTTTTATTCCTGCCTCATTTCAAATAAACACTTTCTTACAGGATGAGATTTTGCCCGGCTCAGGAAGAGGC
This sequence comes from Podarcis pityusensis, assembly GCF_964106645.2. Lineage (NCBI taxonomy): Eukaryota > Metazoa > Chordata > Lepidosauria > Squamata > Lacertidae > Podarcis > Podarcis pityusensis. Next base: position 119,776,170 of record NC_138029.1, read on the forward strand.
AAAAGAGCCCAGAGCTCTTCACTTTGACCAGCTCGTTTATCTGAGCACCTTCACAAGCAGAGGCAGATTTAGGGGAGTGCGACTGGTTCGCCCGCACTGGGTGCTGAGCTGGGAGGGCGCTGCACCCCCCCCCAACAATGACTTATAAGGCAAAAGGCACCAAATTTTGGTATCGCCCAGGGCACTGCTCAGATTTGAAAGCCAAGGTCTACCACTGACACAATCTGGGAGTGGAACACCAGGGCCAGAACATAATGGGACTCAGAAGCTCAAACATACCAGTCCAACTGCAGAACCAACATTTTCTTACAGGTCTGTCTCCCATCCAAGCAGTCGCTCTTCCAGATTTCAGCCGAAGAAGATGTCTTTCTGTCTCCCTTTTAATGTGCATTTACAGTTGACTGATTGATTGGAAATGATTCATTTGCTATTTGCATTTTTGCCTATCTGTGGAATTATTTTCTCTCTCTCCAACCTCCTCCCTGCCACAGCTGTTACCCATTTCCTACCACAGGACAGGTAGTTTGAACTCGATTTTTGAAGACATCCACCTCAATGGCTTACTTTACATTTCCAGAAGGAAAATAAAAAATGAGTTGGTTATCTTCATTTTTAAGAACACACAAGGGGTGCCAAGATTACTACCTTTGTGGACATGAGTCTATTCCCCATTTCTATTTGGTTTTGAAAAAATACCAATTGCTGTGGTTCCCAAACTTTCTGCGGCATAGGGACCGCTTGAAAATTGAGAGTGTTGGTGGGCCACTTAATGATTTTGCTGCCTGTTGTAGCAATTGTAACACACTGTGCTGGATGCTGTGTAATTTTAAAAGGGCATTTCCATTGCTGCTTGGATTTGTGTGTCTGTTTGCATCCAATAACATTCAAATGGTAATGCAATAAATTACAATGTGGCAAATAAAAGAAGCAATAGAAATTCATTTAAAAGTCACTATGAAATTAAATGTGGGCATGCCTGAATGAAGCCTGCGGACTACATTTTGGGAACTGCTGATTTATTGAGGTCCTTTGCAGAATAGACCCACTGGACCACAGTTAAGTCATGTTTCTTAATTTCAGTGTCTCCACTCTGAGGTGTCATCAAAACGATAAAGCAGTATCATGCCACTCCCAAAATCCTGGGAGCTGTTAAGGGTAGTGAGAGTTGCTTAGGGTTGCCATATGTCCAGAATCTCCCAAACATCCAGAATACTACAGCTGGAAGCAGTGGAAATTGCCCCCCCCCCAAAAAAGTGCAGGAAAATCCAAACTTACGGCAACCCATGTTGGCAGTTGTCAGAGCTGCTTCCAGATCCTAGCTCACAGAGGATCACGCTAGCCAGCGATCATTAAATAAAAGTCTTTATTGAGTTACAGTTTCCATTCTCAAGCTGCTGCGTGCAACTCTACGTCTCATGGTTAGATCGGCGAAGCTCCATCTGAGTCTCCGCCCCTTGTACACCAACTTAATATCCTAGCCTTGCTCCACCTTTTCCGCCTGACTGTTCTTCTCTGGGTCCCTCTGCCCCCCGGGGTCTCTTCCTTCCGGGATTCCTCTGACGCTGACGCTGACCCCCCTGACTCTTCTCCCTCCTTTCGGCGGGCTTTAGGACCTGGCTCCCTTTCCGGGCTGCCTACTGCGCCACCTTCCTGTGCATTTGAACTTGGCACGCGCGCCCAACCTTCCACCTTCCGTCTGACCGTTTCTTCGCTCCCCGATGGAGGTGTGGCCACTCCTGACTCGTGCCCTCCCCCCTGTTGTGAGCTGCCAGCGCTTGATCCCTGGCGCCCTTCCTCTTCCCTGCTCTCTGGCGGTGACGCTGGTCCTGATTTCCAACTGCTCCCCTCTGAGTCCCCTCTGGCTCTATCTTCCTGGGGTGTCCCCCTAGGCTCCCCCCTTGCCCTGGCCACTGGTGCTCCTTTCTGTGAATCTTCTGATTCACTGGAAAGACTCGGAGATCTCGGGTCGTCGTCATCACTCATCTTTTCTTCTGCCTCCTCTCCCTCGCTCTCTGTTTCCTCCCTTGCCCTTGCCTCTGCTCCTGAACCCCTGACATCCATCCCCCCCTCGAAGCCCCCTCTTCCCCCCTCCCCTCCTTCCGGTGCGGGATCTGGGTGCTGCCGTGTCAGGGGGACGAATGTCGGATACAGTTCGCTTCCCGTGGCGGGCCGCCATCCGAAGTCTTCCGGTTCTTCCTCCCTGCTCTCGTTGACGACGGTCACCTCCGCTTCCATCTCTGTGCCGCCGTGCTCGAAACCCGGGTCGTCCCCGAAAACGTCCATGTCCGTCTCTCCCTCGTTGCCTTCTGGAGACGTTGCTCGTCCTGGACCCTCCAGCCACCTTCTGCGGAACTGCTCCTCTGGTCGATCATCCCACCAATACGAGGGTTCTGAAGCAGATCCCGAGGGTGACCCCTCCGGGGAACGGGCGTCTCATGTCGGTTCCTCGTCCGAGTCGAACCCCCGGAACGTGCTGGCTGAAAGCGTGGGCGTGAAAAGCCAGTCGTCGAAAAAGTCTGCTGGCATTGGCCTATGTGGGAAGAGGGCATGAAACTCTTCTTTGAGCAGAGGTTCGTCTAAAGCGTAGCCCGGCACCCAGCTGTTGGCACTGGCCGGGGTGCCCTCCTTGGCGAGAAGGTATTCTACCCCCTCTTCCCCCCATCTGGAGTCCAAAATCTCCGTGACTTCGTTGATGCGCTCCTCCTGTGCCACTCCCCCTTGCCCGGTTCTCTCTCGGAGCGGACCCGGTGCCGTTCCTGGTTCCTGAAACCTGTGAGGTGCCTTGTAGGGAGTGAGCACCGATCTGTGGAACACCGGATGCATTCTGGAACCCTCCGGAAGAGCCAGCCTGAAAGCCACCGGGTTGACCTGTTCGTCGACTTGGTAGGGCCCCAGTTGTTTATGCCCTAGTTTCTTCTTCGCCAACGACCTGGCCGGCACTGCGTGGGCTGCTAACCAGACCCAGTCTCCCACATGGATCTCTTCGCCAACCCTTCTGTGTTTGTCCGCTTGTACCTTGTATGCGTGTTTAGCCAGCTCCAGGTGCCGCCGCAGCTGATCGTGGACCTCCTGCAACTCCGACGCGAACGCATCTGCTGTCTGCGGCTCCCCCTCCCCCATTCTTTCCAGTCCCGGGAAGGTTCTAGGGTGCCTCCCGTTGTTGGCGAAGAACGGCGTGACCCCCGTGGACACGTGCTTCGTGTTGTTGTAGGCGAACTCGGCGAGAGGCAGGTAATCCACCCACGTCGCAGGCTGTTGATTCGCATAACATCTCAGGTACTGCTGCATGATGGCATTGACCCGCTCCGCTTGCCCGTTGGTCTGCGGGTGTCTAGCCGACGCCAGGTTGATCTTGACGTTCAGGAAGCCCATCAGCCTCTGCCAGAAGTTTGAGATGAACTGTCGCCCTCGGTCGGACAGAATAGACCGCGGCAGACCGTGAACCTTGAACACGTGGTCTATGAACAGTTTGGCGGTTTGTTCCGCCGTGGCCACCTTCGCACACGGAATGAAATGTGCCATCTTGGAGAACAAATCCACCACCACCAGCACAGCCGTCTTGCCCCTCGAGCTGGGCAGATCCGTGACAAAGTCCAGGGCCACTCTCTCCCATGGCTCGAACGGAGTTTGCAGCGGTTCCAGCAGTCCAGCCGGCGGTCTGTGCACTGGTTTGGACCTCTGGCAGGTGTCACACCTCGCCACGTAGTCCGTGACTTCCCCTCTCATTCCGGGCCACCAGAAGTCTCTGGCTACTAATTCCACCGTCTTCTCCTTGCCAAAGTGCCCGGCAGTGGGCGCGTCGTGCAGCTGCTGCAGTACCTTGGCGCGAAGTTCGTCTCCCGGCACGTAGATGGCCCCTTTACGGATGAGCAAACCATCTCGCAGCTGGAACTCGTCGGTCGCTGCCGTGCCCCTGTGCACCTCTGCCATCTTTGCTTGCGCGAAGGAGTCATCCTGCAACGCTCGTCGCACCGCATCCAGGTCAACTGTCGCCGCCGCGCACGCCCACACTGTCGGTGCGAAGATGTGCATGGCGGCCGCTGGCGTTGCCTCCTCCAGATACTGTGGCTTACGGGAGAGAGCATCCGCCATGATGTTGGTGTCCCCCGGGACATACTCTATTCGGAAGTCGAAATTCGCAAAGAACTCAGCCCAACGTATCTGCCTCTGGTTCAGGAACTGTGCCGTGCGCCAGTGCTCTAGATTCTTGTGGTCCGTGCAGACCTGCACCGTGTGCTTGGCGCCGATCAGGAAGTGCCTCCACGCTTTGAACGCTGCATGAATGGCCAGCAACTCCCTGTCCCAGATGGTGTAGTTCTGTTCGGACTTGCTGAGCTTCCTTGAGTAAAACGCTCCCGGCCTCCAAACCCCCTGCGGGTCTTTCTGCAGCAGGACTGCTCCCACGGCTCTGTCCGAAGCGTCTGTCTCCACCCTCATCGGCCTGCTGGGGTTGACATGAAGCAGCTGCTCTTCCGACGCGAAGAGACGCTTGAGTGCCTGAAAGGACTGCTCCGCCTGCTCTGTCCAGATGAACTTCTTTTTCTTGGAGCTGAGCGTGTCCGTGATGGCCGCTGTCTGCATCGCAAAGCCTTTGATAAACTTGCGATAGAAGTTCGCGAAGCCGACAAACCGTTGGACCTCCTTCCGGTTGCGTGGGCTTTTCCAATCCAACACTGCTCGGACCTTGGCGCTGTCCATGGCGAGCCCTTTATCAGACAACTTGTAGCCCAGGAAATCCACCTCGGTCACGTCGAATTGGCACTTCTCCAGCTTGGCGTAAAGCCTATGTTGCTGTAGCCTGCTCAGCACTTCCTTGACGTGTCTGTCATGCTCCTGCTGCGATTCCGAAAAGATCAGGATGTCATCCAAGAAACAGACGCACGTCTTGTAGAGGAGCCCCGCCAACACGTGATGCATGAAAGCTTGAAAAATGTGGGAGCCATTTTGCAATCCAAAAGGCATAACTCTATATTCGTAGGTGCCCAGGGGCGTGAACATGGCTGTCTTCCACTCATCTCCCTCCCGCATGCGAATGAGGTTGTATGCCCCTCGCAGGTCCAACTTGGTGAACACTCTGCCCTTCCGTACCTTTGCGAGGAGGTCGTCGATTCGGGGCATGGGGAAGTCCGATGGCTTGGTCACACTGTTCAAGATGCGAAAGTCCACTACAAGTCTTTTTTGGGGCGTGTCCCGCTTCTTAACAAAGAATACCGGACTGCCCCCCGCTGCCTTGGACTCTCGGATGAAACCGCGCTCCAAATTATGATCTATGAACTCTTTGAGTTCCTGCAGTTCGTCCTCAGACATGGAATACAGCTTCCCTTTGGGCAGCGCCGCCCCCGGCAGCAGGTCAATTTTGCAGTCATATGGTCTGTGGGGGGGTAGCCTGTCTGCCTCTTTCTCGCAGAAAACCTCCAAAAATTCTGCGTACTTGTGGGGAACCGCTTGCAGCGTGCCTAGCTGCAGCTGTGACTCCTCTTCCCCTCCTTCCTGCCTGGGCACGATGCAGTGTTCAGCGCAAAAGGAAGAGCCGAAGGTCAGCTGCCTCTGGTACCAAGCCAGCGTCGGGCTGTGCTTGTCCAGCCAACTCATGCCCAATACAATGGGCGTGTCCGATAGTTGAGTGACATTGAAGCTGATGATTTCCCTGTGATTCCCAAGTCGCATCACCATTGGTGGCGTCTGCTTCACCACTTGCCCCCCTAGCAGCTCCCTGCCATCCACCGTGACAACCTGCAGGGGCAGCGTGGCAGGCAGCAACTGTATAGCGTGCCGGTCGACAAAGTCCTGCCCTATAAAGTCCGCATTGCTTCCGGAGTCAATGGTGATTGGCACGTCCATGGTGATTCCATTGGGCAGCTGGAGCGACGCGGTGAGCCTCACTACCGGTTTGGGCGGGAGGGGGTCCATGGGCTGTAAAATCTCTGGGGACTGCTTCACTGACACGTCTGGCTGGGCCCCAGTGCCTCTTCCTCCAACCAGACTCCTTCGTTTCCCTGCTGTGGTTGTCCTTGCTGCGTTGCTGCAGTTACCATTGCTGAGGCTGCAGTGTGCTTGTGGAGCCTCTGGGGACACTCTTTCGCCATATGCTGTGGATCATCGCAGATGTAACACTTCCTGTTCCCTCTAGGAGGCTTCGCTTTCACTGCTGCCGGTGCTAGGGCTCTGGCTGCTGACTGAGCCCTTGCACCTCCAACCTCCATAGGTTCCGCTCCTCCTCCTGGCGGAGGCGTGGATTGCGCACGCGCTGCTTCTCTGGGAAGGAAGGAGGAGCCCCTGGCTGGTTCGCGCCCTCCACGCCCTTCGTCCCTGCTCCACGGACGTCCTTCCAGCCGCACCCCCACCGCCAGCGCCCTCTGAACGATCTCCTGCGTGGTCCGGGGTCTCTCCCCCCTCGCAATTTCATCTTTAACCGAGCCGTGCAATCCCTCCCAAAACAGGTCTCTTACAGGAGCCGAATCTCTGTCCCATTCCAGGGCACTGACCAAAGCGAAAAAGCGGGCATGGTACTGCCTTACGCTGGCCCTCCCTTGCTTCAGTCCATGTATCTCCTGCCGAGCAAGATCCACGTCAATGCTTGATAAAAAGCACCCATCCATCGCTTTAATAAAGGCATCCGCATTTTGGAGCGCCGGATCCTTATCTCTCCACAAATTGCGCAGCCATGCTTTAGCATCTCCATGCAAATGGGACATGATGAATCCCACCTTCTCTTGCTCATCTCTAAAGTCTTTGTTCAGCAGTTGCAGTGCACACATTACATCTGCTCTAAAGTTGGGGTACTGTTGCAAATTCCTATCGAAGTGAGAGACCAGACTGCCTGTTCGTCTCCCCAACCCAATCCCCTCCGGTTTGGGTGTCAGTTGCCCTTGCTTCGTAAGCACTTCCAACCTGACCTGGAGATCCCTGTAGGCGGCAGCTGCGTCCTCCTCTCTCTTCCTGGATGCAAGAGCCTCGGCATTCAGTCGTGTCACTGCTTCTCTGAGTTCCACTATCTGCTGTTCGGCCGTCATGTTGTCTGCCGTTCGTGAGCTCGCTAGTAGGCACCCGCTTTCTCTCCTCTCCGCGAGGACGTAGATGCCCACAATCTGGAGATGGAGCTTACTGTCAGAGCTGCTTCCAGATCCTAGCTCACAGAGGATCACGCTAGCCAGCGATCATTAAATAAAAGTCTTTATTGAGTTACAGTTTCCATTCTCAAGCTGCTGCGTGCAACTCTACGTCTCATGGTTAGATCGGCGAAGCTCCATCTGAGTCTCCGCCCCTTGTACACCAACTTAATATCCTAGCCTTGCTCCACCTTTTCCGCCTGACTGTTCTTCTCTGGGTCCCTCTGCCCCCCGGGGTCTCTTCCTTCCGGGATTCCTCTGACGCTGACGCTGACCCCCCTGACTCTTCTCCCTCCTTTCGGCGGGCTTTAGGACCTGGCTCCCTTTCCGGGCTGCCTACTGCGCCACCTTCCTGTGCATTTGAACTTGGCACGCGCGCCCAACCTTCCACCTTCCGTCTGACCGTTTCTTCGCTCCCCGATGGAGGTGTGGCCACTCCTGACTCGTGCCCTCCCCCCTGTTGTGAGCTGCCAGCGCTTGATCCCTGGCGCCCTTCCTCTTCCCTGCTCTCTGGCGGTGACGCTGGTCCTGATTTCCAACTGCTCCCCTCTGAGTCCCCTCTGGCTCTATCTTCCTGGGGTGTCCCCCTAGGCTCCCCCCTTGCCCTGGCCACTGGTGCTCCTTTCTGTGAATCTTCTGATTCACTGGAAAGACTCGGAGATCTCGGGTCGTCGTCATCACTCATCTTTTCTTCTGCCTCCTCTCCCTCGCTCTCTGTTTCCTCCCTTGCCCTTGCCTCTGCTCCTGAACCCCTGACAGCAGTGTTATTTTTGTCAGAAATACAGTGGTGCCTCGCTGTTACCATAAAGCACCAATGCTGCAGCAAGCAAAGGCTCTAGCAGCTCAGCCAGCTGCTTGTGGCTGGAAAGCCAGACAGGATGTTTGTGACTGTTGCCATGGGAACAAAGGGGCAGTCCATTCTGTACTGAGCACCGGATGTTAGCTCAGTGTGTGTGTGTCATATGACCCGTACTGGATGTACTTGGGAGGAGTTTCTTCTTGCTGTTGTTGAGTGCAGACATGATTCTCTGTACTGATGTAAGAGGCAGAAATAAATGATGTAAATAGTTTTCTGTCTGCTTCTTTCCCCTCCCTGGGGACACCAAAGGGGAGAGAGGAAGAACGGTGTGTTCCTCTCATACATCTGAGAAGAATCGCCGGACCTCGCCTGCTTATCAGCAGATGTTGGGAGACGCGGGGAGGTCGACAGGAATATCTGCCGGTGCCTACGCTGTGGCACATTCCTCTGACCCAGGCAGAATTCCAACAGTGGCAGCCTTCGGATGGTTGCGATTCATCGGACATCTGCATGAGAGGCTGGTGGATTGTCCTCCTCTGCTCCAAGGAGGAAGAAAAGCCAGAGGCTCCACAGACAGCTGGTGGAAAGAAGAGGTGTTTTCCAGAGCAACAAAGTTCAAGGTATGCTGCATTTCGGGCTAAAAGTGTGAACGCAGGAAGATTAATTCCCTGGTTCACGGAGCTGCGTTTCAAAGAAAACAAAAGCTCCGGGAGAAGAGGCCTGCAGCTTGAAGGCTGAAGCCTGCAATCCACAAATTTTTGTGGTAGATAAGATGTCCTATTGAAATGCATTGTTGCTAGGTAACGGTCCTGGAAAGTTACTGGCAAAGGGGCTGGACTCTGCGTGTAAGCCTGGGAAAGCGAAACAAAACCAGAGAATGTTTTGGCTACAAGTTTACGAGCTCTTCGAAGGGACTTTTCAATAGCAGCCTGAGTTTAGCTGCCAGGTGCAAAGAGCGTAAACAATTTGCAGATTGCTGCGTGAGAAAGGAAAAAACAACTGTTGGATTTTACAGTTTGTTTGACATTGTGAGCTGGAGGCTTGGCTTCAAGATGGATGCCAAGAAAGGGGGAGGTTTGCCTTGCCCACCTCCCTTAACCGATGACAATTATTCATCTTGGTCTGTAAAGATGAAGGCCCTGCTGCAGAATCAGAGGCTTTTTGATGTAATTGAAAACCCCATCCCTGCAGCACCAACCAGAGGTTGGGAGTCACAGAATGTAAGGGCCAGGACTGCTATAATTCTGTGTGTCTCAGATGATCAGTTGGTGCATGTTCAGCATTTAGAAAATGCAAAAGAGGTATGGGACACGCTGCGTACAACGCATCAGAGAGATGCTGGTTCTTCAGCGTTGCTGTATTTTGAGAAATTGACCAATCTGAGACTTGCGCCTGATGGAGATGTTCAAGCACACCTGACAGAAATGAAGTTTCTGCGTCAACAGATGGTGGAACGCAATTTCCGTCTTCAGGAGGAAGTGTTTTGCTTCATGATGATAAACAGCCTTAGCCGCACCTACAAGGTTGTTGCCAGTCAGCTTGGTTCCCTACCGGCCGCGCAGCTGACCGCGGAGAGAGTTTGTGCTGTGGTCCTGAATGAACACGACAGACTTGCTGCACTGGAAGAAAAAGACAGGGGGAGGGAAGAACAGAGTTCAAATCTCCCCACTGATGATGCTACTGGGAAGCATGGTGTAGCATTGAGTGCTGTCCGATGCTACAATTGTGGACAGACTGGGCATCTACAGCGAAACTGTAAGAAGCCGCGCCAGTCAAGAGGAGCAAAGAGCAGCTCTACGAAGCCTCAGGCGTCAGGCAAAAGCCGTACCAAGTGCCAGGTGAAACCTGCAAAGGCTATGATGGCGAAAGGAACCACGCCAGATGTTGGGAACGCATTCATAATCGACACGGGCTGTACAAAACATTTGTGCCCGCACAGAGGACTGTTTTCGACGTTGAAGAAGCAAAGCTTCACTGTGAAACAGGCCAACGGTCAGGAGTTGGAAGCGACTGGAATTGGGACTGTGTATCTTGAGAGTCTGAACTTGACTATAAGCGATGTTTACCTGGTTCCAGAACTGAGATTTAATCTGCTGAGCGTGTCGCAGATTGCAAAGAAAGGACTGAAACTGTCCTATGATGCTAAAAGCTGCAAGATCTACAAAGATGGAGAACTGTTTCTTACTGCCAAAGAGAAAGATGGACTGTATTTGTTGACTTTTGATCAAAGTGATTACATGAAATGTAATTCTTCTGTTTCTAACGAAATCTCTCTTGCAGGGGTGACCAAGACCAGTGTGAGCACCAGGAAGGTGACGAAAAAGGTCGACAGAGCATTTCAGCGGGTGTATGCTGATGTGATTGGTCCTCTAGAACCATCTAGAGGCGGTGCACGATTTTACCTTGTGTGTGTGGATTGTTTCACAAATTATTCTTGGGTTTATATGATGGAGAAACCACAAGAAACTTTAGAAAAGTTTCAGGAGTTTTGTGACAAGGTTAAAAGTATGCATGATGCTAACATTGATTGTCTTTTCACAGATGACAAACAAGTTTTTCTGTTACAGAAGTTTCAGAAGTTCCTGGATGGAAAAGGGATAGACCACAAAGTTGCAGTCTCGCAAGAAGCGTGGAACAAGGGGGTCTGTGTAAAAGTGAACAAAGAATTGCAAAAGGGGATGAATGCGCAATTGCTGAGTTCACATTTGCCACATGAATATTGGGCCGAATCGCTAGCGTCCTATCTTCATGTGTGGTTGAGAAAGGTCTCAACAGAGTTGGGATGTTCTCCTTTTGAGAAGCTGTTCAATAGAAAACCTTCTGTTGCCTATTTCAAGGTTTTCGGGTCTCATGTGAGAACAGAAGCTCCAGGTGGAGTAAAGAATGCCAGAGGCATTTTTGTGGGATATGAAAAAGGTCTCTACAGAGTAATTTTGTCTGAATCTGGTCAGGTGATTCTCACAAAGTTCCTAGAGAGTGCTCCAAAGCAAGAGCGGGTAGTACAGACATTTCCCACAGGAAACGATTCTGATGATGATGATGATGATGAGTTTGATCTTATTGAGTTCAGTAGTACTGATGATGACAGTGAGAGCTCAGAGAGTTCAGTTGTAACAGTCATTGAGAGGAAATCTCACACAATGGATAGACCTTCACAGGTGAAGGAAGAACCACTGATTGCTACTGGTTCTCGACAGAGTCCAAAGGTTGAACCAGTGAGCACAGAAGATCAGAACCTCATACGTAGGTCTGAGAGAGCAACGAAGGGTGTACCACCCAAGAGGTATTCAAAGGAGTTTGCTAACCTTGCATATGTTGCTATTGTAAACGACCAAGGACAGATTGAAGCTGTGTCTGAGTCAGAGACAAAGGCACAACAGAGAGTTGTTAACCGAGGTAATGCGAAGTCACACAACCAGAGAGGTACATTGGTTAAACCAGTGGCGGGTAGTTCCAAGGGTGGAACTGAAACAACAGGGGAATGTTATAAATATAACAACTGTTTGTTTTCTTCTCTGGATGACGCTTTGCTCGCAGCACGCATTGATACTTTAGGGGGAGTATGTTACCATAAAGCACCAATGCTGCAGCAAGCAAAGGCTCTAGCAGCTCAGCCAGCTGCTTGTGGCTGGAAAGCCAGACAGGATGTTTGTGACTGTTGCCATGGGAACAAAGGGGCAGTCCATTCTGTACTGAGCACCGGATGTTAGCTCAGTGTGTGTGTGTCATATGACCCGTACTGGATGTACTTGGGAGGAGTTTCTTCTTGCTGTTGTTGAGTGCAGACATGATTCTCTGTACTGATGTAAGAGGCAGAAATAAATGATGTAAATAGTTTTCTGTCTGCTTCTTTCCCCTCCCTGGGGACACCAAAGGGGAGAGAGGAAGAACGGTGTGTTCCTCTCATACATCTGAGAAGAATCGCCGGACCTCGCCTGCTTATCAGCAGATGTTGGGAGACGCGGGGAGGTCGACAGGAATATCTGCCGGTGCCTACGCTGTGGCACATTCCTCTGACCCAGGCAGAATTCCAACAAGACGAAATTAATCTGTTCCGCGAGTCTCTTCGTCTTGCGGTTTTTTCGTCTTGCAAAGCACGGCTATTAGCGGCTTAGCGGCTATTAACGGCTTAGTGGCTTAGCGGCTTTAAGAAAAAGGAAACAAACTCGCAAGAACTCGCAAGACGTTTCGTCTTGCGAAGCAAGCCCATAGGGAAATTCGACTCAAAAAACGGAAAACTCTTTCGTCTTGCGCGTTTTTCGTCTTGCGAGGCATTCGTCTTGCGAGGTACCACTGTAGCTCAAAAACTTCGTTTTTTCATTTTTAAGCTTTTGGTGAATTTGTTTAAAAAAAAAAAAAAAAAAGGTCAACAACCTCAACAACTTTTCTGTCCGGATTTTCACTGTTTGAAATATGGCAACCTTAAGAGTTGTTTAGAGACCCTTATTCCCCTCACGGAGCTCTATTTCTCAGAGCGGTCTAACAGGCCGTCCGTCTTCCTAGGGGGCTCTGGGAATGACAAGCGTTGTGGAGGGGGTGAATAAAAAACTGTCCTCCTGTCAGAGAAATATCATCTCTCTTGAGCCCATAAGTTATTCCACCTTCTCCTTTAGCAGAGTTTGTCTTTTCATCCAGTGAGGTGGACTCACTGGATATATATGAAACAAAGCTTTCATAGTAGAGAAACGTAGCGTAGTAACATGCTGACTGAGGGAAACGAAGCACCTTGAGGTAAGTGACAGTTGAACTCTTTTTTAAACTGACAGCCTGAAGGGAGGGGCTGTTCTAGAGTACAGCATGAAAGCCCCGCCCACTAGAGGCCAGGTATTCTGCTAATCAAATTAGGCTTCAGTGTTTTTCTTACAGAGAGCTCTTGTGAGGGGAATAGGAGGCCTCCTAACAACTCTTTAAAAAAATTATAAAATTTTCAGTTTTACATCTTAAAATAAGCATTTTACATACTGTTAGATATCCCACGACTTCCATCCTCCTCTTTCCTCCGTTCATTTTATTTATCTTTCATTCCTGCATATTTTGCTGTCGCCGTTTTAGTCTGTTCTCCACTTTTCCGTCGCTCAAACATTCATTACACTGTTGATTTTATCTTAAGGCTGCCAGCATTTTCAGCTGTGTACAGTTATTTTCCATATCCTCAATAAATATTTTCCATATTTGTTCTTCTTGCTCTCTTATTCTATATGTTAAACCTGCAAGCTCTGCATATTCTACCACCTTACGTTGATAGTCTTCTTTGCCTGGGACTTCCCTCACTTGTCATTTTGGGGCTAACCAAACTCTTGCTGCCGTTGTTGCATACATAAATAAATTTTGTTGACACTAAGGGACTTCAGTCAAAAATTTTCCCTACAAAAAGGACTCCAGTCTTTTGGGAAAAGTTACTTTAAACATATGGGACACAGGTGGCACTGTGGGTTAAACCACAGAGCCTAGGACTTGCCGATCAGAAGGTCGGCGGTTCGAATCCCCATGACGGGTTGAGCTCCCATTGCTCGGTCCCTGTTCCTGCCAACCTAGCAGTTCAAAAGCACACCAAAAGTGCAAGTAGATAAATAGGAAGGCAAACGGCAGGAAGGTAAGCGGCGTTTCCGTGTGCTGCTCTGGTTCTCCAGAAGCGGCTTAGTCATGCTGGCCACATGACCCGGAAGCTGTACACCGGCTCCCTCCGCCAATAAAGCGAGATGAGCGTCGCAACCCCAGAGTCGGTCATGACTGGACCTAATGGTCAGGGGTCCCTTTACCTTTACTTAAACATATTTTTTTCCAACTCCTCATCTTTTACCTTTTTACATGTCTACTACATGTGAAAAAACGTTCCCTTCATTTCTTTACATTTCCGACACGTATCCAATTCTGCTTCCTAACAGCTCTCGCCACCCTTACAAACTACAGCTCCCAGGATTCTTTGGGGGAAGAAGCCAAAGCCCACACAGAGGCCTGTAAATATGTAGGGTGACCCCAGCCAGCATGGCCAATGGTCAGGAATGATGGGAGATGGAGTCCAGCATCACAGAATTGTAGAGATGGAAGGGTCATCCAGTCTAACCCCTTGCAATGCAGGAATTTGCAGCTGTCTCGTACGGGGATCGAACCTGCAACCTTGGCATCATCAGCACCACACTCTAACCAACTTTCCCCAAGGATAGCCTACCTACAGGAGGGGAGGAGAACCAGATGCCCTCCAGGTAGGCTATCCTTGGGGAAAGTTGGCGCTGTTCCATTTATATTTTAGTCCAGTATATCACAGATTGCTTTTATTGTAAGACCTTGATATCTCTGAAATGATACCTGTACATTCAGTCAGCAGATTAGTTGCACCATTCTGAACAGCCTCGGCTGGTATCTTGTGGGAGGCAGCAGGTACAAGTTACTAGTCCCTGCAGCCACAGCAGGCGCTGTGATTCTGTCATGAATTCTACTCAATATTGATCCAGAGCAGAACTCAACGTATAGTTAGAGTAAAAACTTAAACACGTTGCAAGATTCCCCCCCCCAAAAAAAAAATAGGCCAGAGGCAATTGTGTTTCATCCAGCAGAGCTTTACTGCTACAGAAGGCAAATGAGCATAATGGTCACAAATCCAATACATTCAGGATTGGCCCTGTCTACAGACTTAACTTAAACTTACAATAACTTAAAATAAGACTAAAACCTTAACACTATCTATGTACCAAACACCACACCAGGAGGGAAAGAGATAGAAAGAGAAAGCGTGAGACCCAGGCTCTTCTGACCTTATTATTATAGTCAGCATGACCTTGACAAAAAGAGATAACAGGAGCAATTTAAGCCAGCTGTACTCAGCTTCTCTGAAGGAATAGCCTTCTGCTTGTTTCTTTCACGCAGAGAAGTCTCCAGAACCCTTTTGAACTAATTACAATAGGAAAGATCTCTACACATCAGATCAATACTTTCTGTACTAAGAAATGCAAAGTGACAGATTCTCCAGCGGTTTGACTTCACCTCCGGAGGCACACTCCATTGTCTCCCTTGGATGTACATACCACTTGCAGCAGCTTCCCCCAAATGATTCTGGGAGTTGTAGTTTTTTAAAGGTGTTGAGAGTTGCTGAGATGACCCCTGTTTTCCCCACAGAGGTACAATTTGCAGAGAGAACCCTGGGAAAGGGATACAGCCTAGGACCCACATATCTATGGGACTGCCTCTCCTGGTATGCCCCGCAGAGGACCTTAAGGTCCACAAATGACAACACCTTGGAGGTCCCAAGTCACAAGGTGGTTAGATTGGTCTCAACTAGGGCCAGGGCCTTTTCAGTACTGGCCCCGACTTGGTGGAACGCTCTGTCACAAGAGACTAGGGCCCTGCGGAACTTGACATCTTTCCACAGGGCCTGCAAGACAGAGCTGTTCCGCCTGGCCTTTGGTTTGGTTTGACCTTTATGTTTCCCTCCCCTTATGGTTTTGATCTATGGGCTACTATTAAAATGAGGCTGCATTTTAAATTATATTTTAACCTGTATTTTAAATTGGTTTTTTAAAAATAATTATTGTAATTTTACTGCTGTTAGCCGCCCTAAGCCCGGGGAGGGCGTGGTATAAATAAAATATTATTATTATTATTATTATTATTATTATTATTATTATTAAACCACTCTGGGAACTGTCAGCTCCGTGAGGGGAATGAGAGCCTCTGAACAACTTTTAACACCCTTATAGTTCTTGGGATGCTTTTGGTGAAGGTGGTGGACGCTCTTTCCTTGGAGGTTTTTAAGCAGAGTTTGTAATGGCCATCTGCCAGGAACTCTTTAGCTGCGGTTCCTGCATTGCAGGGGGTCAGACTAGATGACCCCCAGGGTCCCCTTCTGACTCCACCATTGTATGATTCTAAGCCATACTCTCTGCAGAACTTCAGGCGCATGACAAAGACCTCCTTTCTTCCACAGACATGTTTCGTTAGATTTTATGGTGAATTTTTATCATTCCCCTTTTTGCAATTTTATTAGAGACGTCGATGATTAAGTGGAATAGAGAATAAAGGAATAAATAAATACAATTGTTCACTGCTCATTTCATTTAAAATGAATAATAAATATGTGCCGATAGTGAATGCAATGGGCGTAGCCAGGATTTATTTGGGGGACAGGCTTTATGTTAAGGGGGGCAGAACCAAGTTATCTGCAACACAATTGGTCAGTTAGTTAAGTATTTTTATTTATTTACTGGATTTGTGGGTGAGTAGTTGCCCCCTGGCTAGGCCTATGCTGTACACTTGTCTTGTGCCTGATTTTTGCCAGCCATGCCCTTCCTCCAGGATACTCCATTGCATTTCCCTACCAATGGTCCAAATTCTGCAGACCCTGACCATGCTCAGCCATTTTCACACATACACACCCCTTAGGATTCTCCCTCGCCCACCCAGTTACTATTATTATTATTCTTTTTTCTGCAAACTTTGGTCTCCGCCCAAGCCTGCTGAGATCTGCCTCTTTTTCCAGTCCTATTGACTGCATTAAACATTCACATCCAGAGAATGGGTTTAATATTAGCATGAGAGCAGGGGAGGGGAAGCTGCGGCCTTCCAGATGTTACAGCCCCCATCTCATGAGCGATCAAGGTGTTATTGCGCTATAAATGCATAGTGCGGGTGGGGCCTCTCCTAAAGCTCTTATTTATTCCATGCACCGTTTTGTGCCAGAGGGGCGCTGTAGGGTTAAACCGAGCGAGCTCCTCCGCTTGCCTAGAAAGCCTGAGAAACAGCAACCCCCAGTTTTGTGCAGCTGGCGAAGCATGAAAGCGGCTTCCTGGTGGGGGCGGGGGAGGAAATGGCCTGTTTGAATCCTTGCAAGCAGCACCAGGAGCGATAATCGATAATCTCGCAGCGGCTGCATGTGCAGCGGAAGGAAGCCGAGCCCTTGCTCCCCATAGGAAGGGGGCCAGATCCCCGAAGAGGTGAGCTCTCAAGTGGGTTGCATGCAGCTTCCATTTACAGTGGTACCTCGGGTTGCAGACGCTCCAGGTTACAGACTCCGCTAACCCCGCAATAGTACCTCGGGTTAAGAACTTTGCTTCGGGATGAGAACAGAAATCGCGCGGTGGCAGCAGGAGGCCCCATTAGCTAAAGTGGTTCTTCAGGTTAAGAACAGTTTCAGGTTAAGAACGGACCTCCAGAACGAATTAAGTTCTTAACCCGAGGTACCACTGTATTATGATGGAGGGGTAGGGGGGCAGAGTGGTATTCATTGCAATTGCAAAAAAAGAGAGGAAGGAATTTAATGAATGCTTGTAGGCGCAAGCGAGGTTAAGAACAGCTGGTGTCAGCCAGCAGTGACGTCCCCTCCCTCTTTCCACCCAGGCCAGAGCAAAATGCTCACACAAAACCCTTCCCATGTCAGTGAATCCGTAACATTATACACACACACACACACAGTGGTACCTCAGGTTACAGACGCTTCAGGTTACAGACTCTGCTAACCCAGAAATAGTACCTCGGGTTAAGAACTTTGCTTCAGGATGAGAACAGAAATCGTGTGACAGCGGCAGCAGGAGGCCCCATTAGCTAAAGTGGTGCTTCAGGTTAAGAACAGTTTCAGGTTAAGAACAGACCTCCAGAACGAATTAAGTTTTTAACCCGAGGTACCACTGTATATACATTTAACTGCAGTTGTGTTGCGTTTCATCATGAACTGCAAAAGAACATGCTGTATAAGGAACCTGCGCCAAATCCGGCTTTTATTGGGTGTATCGTTTCAAAGTGTGTGCACGTGTGTGTGTGTGAGCACTCCATACCCTCCAACATTTCTGCGATGAAAATTGGGACGTCCTAAGGAAAAGCGGGATATTCCGGGATCAAATCAGCAAGCGGGGCGGCTTCTGTAAATCCAGGACCGTCCCTGGAAAATAGGGGCAGTTTGGAGGGTCTGGAACTTCCCCTGCAAAACTAAAACGCCGACAAAAACCAGACCCATATACTTGTTCCCAGGCCGTCCTTCTAGGTTGTGGGTTCTGCCAAGTTCAGTGTCAGTCTGGTTTGTCTCTACCATTAAGTAGACAGTTTTCTGCCCTGCGAGTCACTAGCCCATGGCCCTTTCCTGCCCTGCTCACTTTCTATGGAGATAAGGTAATTTCATAGCCAGGACTATAGTTAACTTGGATGCTAAACATGGGCGTAGGCAGGAAAGCAGCCCCCCCCCCCAATCAAGTAAATAAATAAAAATACTTGAAGTATAAATTGTGGAAAGATTTTGACAGGTTTTTCTGAGCACTTGTGGTCGGAAGAAAGTAATTAAAAAAAAAGTTGTCCAGACACTTCATTCCGAATCTGATAGTCAGAGCCAGACGGGTAGAGAATGGTGACAGGTGGGTATCCTGCCCCCCCCCCCAAAAAAAACATAAATTCTGGCTATGCCCATTATGCCAAACAAAAGCTGTGTGTTTATTTTGAGACGGGGTGTGTTTGGGATCTAGAAATGTTCTAAGCGACGGGGGTGTTCGTTTTATCGATTCCAGTCATGGTAGGTATGCCTGTCTCCTGTAGCAAAAGCAGACAGACAGACAGACTGACTGATGAAACCTTAATGACCGAACACATTAATTGTGGTTTAAGTTTTTGTCTGCTACTACAGTCCACTTGGGATGTGGGTGGTGCTGTGATCTAAACCACAGATTCCATGACATCTCAAGGGACGCAGATGGCGCTGTGGGTTAAACCACATAGCCTAGGGCTTGCCGATCAGGAGGTTGGCGGTTCGAATCCCTGCGACGGGGTGAGCTCCCGTTGTTCAGTCCCAGCTCCTGCCCACCTAGCTGTTTGAAAGCACGTCAAAGTGCAAGTAGATAAATAGGTACCGCTCCGGCGGGAAGGTAAACGGCGTTTCCGTTCACTGCTCTGGTTCACCAGAAGCAGCTTAGTCATGCTGGCCACATACCCGGAAGCTGTACGCCGGCTCCCTAGGCCAGTAAAGCGAGATGAGCGCCGCAACCCCAGAGTCGGCCACGACTGGACCTAATGGTCAGGGGTCTCTTTACCTTTACAGTCCCTTTCATCAGATGCATTAAGTGTTATGAATGACAGGTGCCGTGGAGTCTATATCTGTGTGTGTGTGTGTGTGTGTGTGTGTGTGTGTGTGTGTGTATCCATGGATAGCCTTATCCTCCATGAATTTATCTAATCCTCTTTTAAAGCCATGCTGAGTTGCCTCCTATGGGCCCTTCTTTCCCCTGACTACCTATAGCACAATGAGTGTATGTATGTGCATTTCATATAACTTATGCCAATGTCAGAATTCAAGTGTTTTGCAGTGGGAAATTTGAGTTGCTTGGATGCAGATTGTTAATATTTTTCATAGAATTGTAGAGTTAGAAGGGACCCTGAGGGTCATCTAGTCTAACCCCCTGCAATGCAGGAATATGCAGCTGTCCCATATGGGTATCGAACCTGCAGCCTTGGTGTTATCAGGACTACGTTCTACCCAACTGAGCTATCCAGGCTATTAATGGCACATACGTAAGAGTAGGGATGAAGAGAAATTAAATTAAATTTCTTTCAGTATCTCACTTTCTAGTATTTAGTTCTGTTTTCCACACTTCCACATCAGCTTGCAATTTATATTTTCAAGTCCTGGTGAAAATCAATTCACATTTTACTGCTAGTTACTCCTGATATGCACAGTTTTGTATGCAGTTTCTTCTAATACAATTCTGTTTTCACTAATATACACATTTCAACGCACACTTCACTCTATCCATTTTTGTTCACATTACATGGCTGAAGGACTGCATTGCAAAAATTGGAGAAGCGTAAATTTCAAAGGATGGCTGTTTCGTTTTGCGTGTTTTTTTCCAGAAAATGCCAATTGCGTAAGATCGCCTTCAAATGCAAACTGAATCAAATTTCTCCACCAATCCCACTGAAGAGCCTTGGCTGCATTACTTACAGGAAGACAGTGCAAAAGAATAAACTTCCTGCATTTCATGGACTGGTTAAGATATTACAAAATCCAGGAAACAGGACAGGACACTGAACCCGGTGTCGTTAATTTGTCTTAGCCACAAGAAAGTATGTGTGTGTTTAGTTTTAAAAGCACCAAGCTTCAAACAAGTTCTCTTTGGCTCCCTTTTTGGATTTGATTAATCACGAAAATAATGCCTACGTTACTGTGATTGACAAAACAGAGTATTTTTAATTTACATGGCAAAAAGTTTCACATTTCTCCTCCGTCAGCTACCCTGCTAAAAATAATAATATTCTGTTTCCATCATTCCACCATGTGGCTATAGAGCTTTGAGCAGAAACTAGCCTACTGAACAAAAGTAAAATGTGCATATAAGGCCCTAAAAATGAAAGAAATTTCCCACCCCAGACGTGGGAATATCAGTTTAGCAGGTTAATTTTTGGGGTCTCTCTCTCTCTCTCTCTCTCTCTCTCTCTCTCTCTCTCTCTCTCTCTCTCTCTCTCTCTCTCTCTCTCTCTCTCTCTCTCTCTGTCTCTCTCTCCAGCCTTCTGTTTTCTGTATGTCTTCCCTGCAGGAGCAAAACCTTGTGTGTGATGCTGACATCTGTATGTCTAAATGCCCTAAATAATTTGCAGCACGATCGGGAAAAGGAAAAAAAGGACCCTGGGAGATCAGCAAGAGAGGGAGGTCTGTGAGCAACACCCGGTGCAGGCCGACGTTGGCACAAAGCTGGAAAGGACAAAATGGCCGCTGAGCGGGCAGCGGCAGCCAACCTCCAGGTGGCGGGAGACCAAGTGCTGCAGATAAAAATGGAAGAGGAGGATGAGGAAGAGGAAGATGGACCGGCGAAAGGGCCTTGCGTCATCCGGGCTGGGAGCCTGAGGGACATTTTGGGATGGCCAGGGCCGGAGCAGGTCAAGCAGGAGCTGGACGAAGAGGTGCCTCCGTGCTGGGAAGCCCACGGCCAGGAGCACCTGAGACTCATCCAGGCGCCTCATTCGAGATGGGGACCCCCTCAGCAGCCGGAGGAGCTCATCCTGAGGCAGCGAGGAGCAAGGAGACGGGAGCAGCAGGTAAAAAGCAGGGAGCCAGGGATCAAACCAAAGTGCTTGCCCAGCTGTGAGCAGGTCGGCTGCTTCTGCTGATTTACAGAGCCCTGACCGACCTGGACCAGAAATGCCTTAAGGCCCACCTGGGAGACTTATTGTGGTTCCTGAGGTTTGGTTGCCCTTTACTATGTAGTATGACAGGCTGTGGCCTGTGGAACTCCCTGCTGGTAGATGCATAGCTGTCAACTTTTCCCTTTTCTTGCGAGGAATCCTATTGGGAATAAGGGAATTTCCCTTAAAAAAAGGGAAACATTGACACTATGGGTATATGCACAGCAGGAATCGTTCCTGCTTTTAGACGTTGCCTGTGTCGTTCAAACAAGCCTTTGCAATGTCTTTTTTTTAATAATAATTTTTATTAGTTTTCAGTTATAATCCAATAATAGCCTCATTATAACAATACCAAATTATAAGTCCTACCTTGGTTTTCAAAGAGCTTAGTTCTCAAACGTTTTGTTTCCCAAACGCCGCAAACCCAGAAGTGACTGTTCCGGTTTGTGAACTATTTTTGGAAGCTGAACGTCCGACGGGGCTTCCACGGCTTCCGATTTTCTGCAGGGACTTCCTGCAGCAAATCAGAAGCCGTGCTTTGGCTTCTGAACGTTTTGGAAGTTGAACGGACTTCCGGAATGGATTCCGTTTGACTTCCAAGGTATGACTGTACTAATACGAATTGTTCAAATACCAAGTTACATAATTTAGGTCCCCACCCACCCACATTCTAGAATTGATGGATTGATGATTTTCTTCATTTCTGCGTTCCAAAATCTTACTAATTTCAATTACATTTCGGTCAAAATAATAATCCCTTATACAACAACTGCAATATTAATAACTTCTATTTGTGTTGACACATTAAATTATTTATAGAACTAAAATTGAGGCACTCAAACTATATCCTTGTTCCTCCTGCGTGTGGCAATTATTCCGTCTGTGGTGTTTCTTCCTGTCCTTGCAAGATGTTATGTCTATCTTTTCCCAGTTGTTGCTGTTCTCCATCATGCCTTGGACGGAGCTGATAGCCCATTGTTGTTTCAGAGATTTCTCCATAGGCCTTTGCAATGTCAATTTCTTTTTACTAACCAGCATTCATAGATGTTTTTACTGTTGTATTTATTGAATTTCTTAAATTTAATATACAGTGGTACCTTGGAAGTCGAACGGAATCCGTTCCAAAAGTCCGTTTGACTTCCAAAACAATTGGAAACCAAAGCGCGGCTTCCGAATGGCTGCAGGAAGCTCCTGCAGCCAATCGGAAGCCCTGTCAGACATTCGGGTTCCAAAGAACGTTTGCAAACCAGAACACTCACTTCTGGGTTTGCGGCGTTTGGGAACCAAAACGTCTGGGGTTCCTCACCCACTGTAGTAGATAAATGAACACGTAGCATGCGTGAACCAACAGCCCTCTGCCTTTGTTCCCAGGTGCCGGTCCTTTTTGACGAGATGGACGTCCATTCCCCGGAGGCCGACCACACCTTGCTGGACAGACGGCGGTATCTCCGCAGGGAGGCCAAGCAGAGGCTGGAGAGGGAAGCCAGCTCACTCGGTAAGGGCTCATTCTGCCCCCGAGACACCAGCCGGGGGCATGTGTGTATTCTGTGTGCTGAATTTTGCGTCCTGAAAACCTCTGTCGGTCACCACCATTACTGCTTTGCCTGACTGCAGCTTTTGGCGGGGGGTGGGGGTGGTGCCACATCTATATGCAGGGCAGGGAAACAGGACCACCGGCAGACGAGGGAGCAGTTTTTGCATCTTTGCAGGGGGCGGGTGGAGAACTGTGTGCAGCTTTGTATTTGCAGTACATATGCAAATTTCTGAGCTGAAGAAAACACAGAGCGCTGCCTTGTACCAGATCAGACCAGGGACCTACCTACCTGAGCTCTCTCTTAGGGCCACATGACGGGGGCGGGGCGCCGGGCAGAGGCAAAAGTGGGTGAAGAAACAGATGTAACTCTTAACTTTTGTAATGTAGACATACATTCCAGCAAGAAACACCCCCTAAAAGAGATTTCCCTTTCTCTACACACACCGTTCTCTCCATCCGGTCAAGCAAAAAGGAGTGATTTCACTCTGAGGCAACATTTGATCCATGCAGAATGACTCCTAAGAGGGCCAGAGCAAGACCCCTGAGGGCATGGTCTGGGAAGAAGGGGTGTGCCTTAGGGAGGCTCCTGAGGGCCAGGTCAATATGTCTGCAGGGCCACTTTTGGACTCTGGGCTTGAGCCTCCTCAACTTTGCCTTAGATCAAGGCAGTCCAACATGTGGCCCTTGAGGCCTCATTTGGTGGCCCTCGGCAACATTTGAAGCCCTCAAGCTACCTTGCCAAAGGCAGGTAGGGGAAGCCCGGGGCTTGGGAAGGAGGTGTGAGGGCTCTGACAGGGTCCTAGAGTCCTCTTGCCTCCCTCCCAAAGCCTAGCTAGCGCTTTCTCAGTTTATCCGGCTTTGTGAATGCAGCATGAGGGCTGTGGTGGGGGGCTCAAATTTTGGCCTCGGTTCCCTGCCAACATGAGCGACAAGGTAGTTCCGTGTCAAGGTACTCTTGCAGCCCGCTTGGTATAGAAAATTGGACCTCCCTCTGCCCTAAAGGTAAAGGTAAAGGGACCCCTGACCATTAGGTTCAGTCGTGGCCGACTTTGGGGTTGCGGCGCTCATCTTGCTTTACTGGCCGAGGGAGCCGGCGTACAGCTTCCGGGTCATGTGGCCAGCATGACTAAGCCGCTTCTGGCGAAACCAGAGCAGCGCACGGAAACGCTGTTTACCTTCCCGCCGGAGCAGTACCTATTTATCTACTTGCACTTTGACGTGCTTTCGAACTGCTAGGTGGGCAGGAGCAGGGACTGAGCAACGGGAGCTCACCCCGTCGCAGGGATTTGAACCGCCAACCTTCTGGTTGGCAAGTCCTAGGCTCTGTGGTTTAACCCACAGCGCCACCCGCGTCCCCCCCTCTGCCTTAGTTGAACTAAAAAGAGAGAGCAGAGGTTCACCCTCTCCCACTTCCCTGTTGGCAACAGCTGGCTCTGCCCTGCCGATGCCACATTTCCCAAAGATGAGCCGCCGTGGCACCAACTGGTCGTACGCCGAGGTGATTGATCTCCTGGATATCTGGGGGGAGCAGAGGATCCAGCAGGTCCTTCAGAGCAGCCACCGGAACATGGACACCTTCCAGGTCATTGCCAACGAGATGGCCAAGAGGGGCCACGAGCGGACAGCGCAGGAGTGCCGCACCAAGACCAAGACGATGCGCCGGGACTACAAGAAGGTCAAAGAGAACAACTGCTCGGGGACAGGGCGCCTCACCTGCCCCTTTTACGACCAGCTGGAGCAGATTCTGGATTCCGGAGCGCCACAACCCGCAGGGCAGTCCCAGAGTTACGGACACCAGGAGGAATCGGGGGGAGATGATGGTCCCCTGCGTGGCCTGGAGGAGGGGGGCCCCCACGAGTCTGAGGACTACCACGAGCCCCAGGACTTCTTCGACCCCTCTGCCCAGTTCTCCATCGAACTCGTCGATTCGGTGGATTCCACCACCGTGGTGTGCAAAACAGAGGACGACTCTGAGGAGCCGATAAGCACCCCTCAGCCGGCCACGGGTAAGTGCCCCCATTTTTTTGTGGTTATTTATCAAGACGAGAGGTCAGGTTTCACTTCCCTTCTGTCCCCTCCTCCCTCCCTCTCTCTTTACAAAGAGGAATAATTGGGTGTGCAATGTGGTGACACGATAGAAGTGTGTGGATAGAGAGAAGTTTTTCTCCCTCTCTCATCACACGGGAACCCAGAGGGAAACATCCAGTGAAGCAGAATGCTTGGGGTGCTCAGGAGAGACAGAAGAAAGTCCTTCTTTAAATAACAATGATAATAATATATTATTTTTATACCTCGCCCATCTGGCTGGGTTTCCCTAGCCACTCTGGGCTGCTCCCAACAGAATATTAAAAACACAACAAAACATCAAACATTAAGAACTTCCCTAAACAGGGCTGCCTTCAGATGTCTTCTAAAAGTCAGATCGTT
This sequence comes from Podarcis pityusensis, assembly GCF_964106645.2. Lineage (NCBI taxonomy): Eukaryota > Metazoa > Chordata > Lepidosauria > Squamata > Lacertidae > Podarcis > Podarcis pityusensis. The sequence continues at coordinate 119,801,128 of NC_138029.1, forward strand.
TTTTATTTCCTTGACATTTGATGGGAGGGCGTTCCACAGGGTGGCTGCCACTACCGAGAAGGCCCTCTGCTTGGTTGCATGTAACCTCACATCTTGCAGGGAGGGAATTGCCAGAAAACCCTCGGAACTGGACCTCAGTGTCCGGTCTGAACGATGGGGTGGAGACGCTCCTTCAGGTATACTGGGCCAAGGCTGTTTAGGGCTTTAAAGGTCAACACCAGCACTTTGAATTGTGCTCGGAAACATACTGGGAGCCAATGTAGGTCTTTCAGGACCGGTGTTATGTGGTCTCGGCAGCTGCTTCCAGTCACCAGTCTAGCTGCCGCATTCTGGATTACTTGTAGTTTCCGGGTCACCTTCAAAGGTAGCCCAACGTAGAGCACATTGCAGTAGTCCAAGCGGGAGATAACTAGAGCATGCACCACTCTGGCAAGACAGTCTGTGGGCAGGTAGGGTCTCAGCCTGCGTACCAGATGGAGCTGGTAAACAGCTGCCCTAGACACAGAATTAACCTGTGCCTCCATGGACAGCTGTGAGTCCAAAATGACTCCCAGGCTGCTCACCTGGTCCTTCAGGGGCACAGTTTCCCTGCTTAGGACCAGGGAGTCCCCCACACCTGCCCGTCCCCTGTCCCCTAAAAACAGTACCCCTGCCGTGTCAGGATTCAGCCTCGATCTGTTAGCCGCCATCCACCCTCCAACTGCCTCCAGACAATCACACGGGACATTCACGGCCTTCACTGGTTCTGATTTAAAAGAGAGGTAGAGCTGGGTATCATCCCACTTTACAGTTAAACTGTGGAATTTGCTCCCACGAGAGGCAGCAATGGCCGCCATCTTGGATGGCTTTAAGAGACAAACTCATGAAGGAGAATAAGGCTGGCTGCTACCCCTGATGGTTGTGTTCTGCCACCACTGTCGGAGGCAGTGCGTCTCTAAATACCAGTTGCCAGAAACTGCAGAAGGGGAGAGAGTGCACTGCTGCAAACAGGTACTTCTTCTGGACTCCCCATCTTGTCAGCCATGTTAAGAGAAGGATGCTGAACTGGGTGGGCCATTGACTCTTCTTATATCCTTATCTCTGAAGTCTTCTTTGTGGTTTCGTTCTGGCCTTCTGCTTTAGTTTTAGCTTATGAGCCAGTTTCCCAGTTTGTACTTTCCTCCTCCTGTGGGAAACCCAGCCTTGAGCTAATTTGAGAGGACGCAGAATTTTCAGGTCGATAAGCTCAGCAAATCCTCTAGCTCTTCCTCCTGCTGTTTGGCCCAGCGCTCCATGCATGACCTGGTTAGCCCAGCGTTGCCGTCATCTAAATCCTGCGTTTGGCATATTAAAATTAAATCCAGCCATTCTGCAGCTGCTTGTCTTGGAGAATTATCTCTCCCCCACCCCAGCAGTTGCTCACTGCTGTTTTAAGCCACCTAAGTTTAGTGGCTGTCATGGGCTGGCTGGATGCAGAGGAATAGTAGGAGGAACCAGCTGGGGAACCCACAGGGGAAGAAAGTGCAGAGCCCAGGGAGTGGTGGTGGGATGACAGTGAGGGGTCGGAGAGAAAAGACTGGGAGGAGGCAGTGTTGGAAGCCGAAGAGGTAACAGGGCTTAGTGAGCGGAGAGAGTCTGTGGCAGAGAGAAGTCCAGAATCAGGCAGAAGCTGAAGCAGGAGAGGAGGAAGGCCAAGAGGCAGAGATGGGTCAGGCTGGTGAAGAGGCACGGATGTCTCCCCCTCCTGCTGTAAGAAGCTCCCCTCCAGTTCCCAGAACCAGGAGAGGCATGAAAAGGGCGGAGGGAGAAGTAAGTTTCACGCAGGCGTAGTCTCAGATTGCTTGGGGGAAACTCTGGAGAGGAGAGGAGGCAGGGACCTTCAATCTCAGCAACTGCTTCATGGGGCAACACCTGCCAGAGATGAGTTGCTATGCTCATTAAGCCTGACACACCTACTTTTGCTAATAAAGAGTTAATTCCAACTTGTTTGGTGTGATTTACTGCTGTCCGTGGCCTTTGCTAAGGCTATCAGCAGCCTCAGCATTGCCTCAAAGCGACTCATGCAGTTAAAAAAAAGAAATAACGAAAGCATTATAATCAGACATAAAAACGGCAGTAAACAAGAGCTAAAATTGTCATCTGACAAAATGCTTAAAAGGACTAAGTCCTACCCACGCCGCTTAAAGGATGAGCGGAACAAAGGCCACTGACATATCTGATGGGGGAAATAAGAATGCCTTTGCCTGGTGACTAAAAACAGACAGCAGTGGTGCCAGGTGAGCTTCCGTGGGGAGAGCATTCCACAAACGAGGAGCCACCACTGAAAAGGCCGTTCCCATGTCAACACCTCCCTCAGTGGCAGGGGAACACACAGAGCCTCTGATGGTGAACGCAAGGTCTGAGTTGGTTCCGGTGGAAAGAGGCGGTATATTGCGATGCAAAATTATATTCAGTGCCCTTCCCTTTGTTTTTTAGAAGCCGATCATTTGCTCAGCCCCTTGCCACCTGCCCCTCCCAGTCTCCCTGGCAGCCCAGCCACCACTGGCTCCACAGCAGGTAAGAGGGAATGCGGAATGAATTTCGTATGCCAAATGGTGATGTTTAATGAATGGATTCAGAGTGCTGAATAAATTCTGCAGAACCTCAGGGAGTTGGATGGGACCTTAGAGGTTGCCTGGTCTTTTCCAAGAAGTTGGCATGTTGACTACATTAAAGATCCACATCCAGAGAGTGGGTTTAATATTAACAGGGTTGGGGAAGCTGTAGCCTTCCAGGTGTTGTTGGACTACAACTCCCATCATCCCCGGCCTCTGAGGGTGATGTGAGTTGGCGCAACATCTGGGAGGGCCACAGGCTCCCCATCCCAGCTCCTTCAAGCGATGCTCATAAGCTTGACCGTCCCCTTCCCAGAATCCCTTGCAGCCTTTCAAAATGCCCTCACTCTGCTTTTGTGTTTCTCCCCCTCCCCGCTTCCCAAATTGCTCCCAGACGTGCACCCGACCCCTTGCCACAGCCCCTTGCCTGGGCCGACGGGCCTCTCGGCCGCCGAACGCCTCGCCAACATCCGGAACCGGCACAAGAAGACCAGGAACGATTTGGCCGCGGAGCTGGCGATGGCAGCAGACCTGCGGATGCAGGCGGCTACTGACAGGATCCTTTCCGCCCTCGACGGCTACGCCAAAGCAGACCTGGAGGACCGCGAGAAGGACAGGGTGGGCACGGAGCAGATCATTGCCATCATGCAACGGCAGACAGAACTTCTGGAGCTGCTCATATGGCAGCGGCAGTCATCCGCTCCGGCGGCCGTGTCCACTGCCCCCTCACGCCAAGCATGGCCGCCACGGACGGCCCAATCCAGCCACCGGCCTGCAGGCCCTTCTTCCTCCCGCCTGGGCATCCCCAGGCGGCCGTTGACACCCAGGGCCCGTACCAGGAGAAGGCCTCAGAACTACAGCCCTTGACTCTCGCCTTTTGCAATCCCCTACAAGAGCTTGCGGTTGTCAGCTTGCCGTGTTTCATTCTTTACTTCGGTTAACCTCTTGGGAGTTGTTTTCTCTTCCACACACACCCCATGCTTTCCCATTAGGGTTAAAAAGAGAGCGCTGTCAACAAACCGAAGGCTTCGTCCTAACAGCCGTTTGTTCTGCCATTGCCGAAAGCTAACAAAAACCCTATTTTTAAAAATAAAGTATTTTCTTTCTTTTTTAATAAACTTCGAGCCCCGGCATCAAGTTAAAAAAGAAAGAAGGCAAAAAGTGAACCAGTTGGCTGCTGTTTCTGGTGGGGAAATCCTTGGGTGTGTGTTTTTTTCAGAACTCAAACTTCATCGATGTTCCTTGGCAACCAGATTGGGCCGAGCCAAATTTATAGGCCTGAAGCCATATAGTAGAAAAAGTGGCTTCAAGAATGGGAAGAGCTGAAGTCAGTACACATGCACATTTGGGGTTAAGGGGCACTGGTTTATTTACAACAGGGATTGGGAACTTGCAGCCCTATTGGCTAAATCTGGGCCCAGAAGTTCATTCCTCATAAACAATGGCCACCTGCCCCACACCTGACATTGCATGTGGGGCAGCTGCCACCGTTACTACGAATAACCACTTGGGAGTGTAAAATGAACTCTGAGGGGCTTTCATTGAAGGATTAAATTTATGTACCTCTGTTCCTCTATATATTTTCCTCTCAACAACCCTGTCAGGTGGGCTAGGCTGAGAGAGAGCGACTGGCCCAAGTGAGCCTCATGGCTAAATCGGGGTTTGAACCCTGGCCTCCCAGGTCCTGGCTCAACCCTCTGACTTCTGGACCAGCGTTTCTCAAACAGTAGGCCTCAGGCCCACAGCCTTCCACGTGCCTCCTCAGTGACGCACCCGGCCCCATAGCCAGCCCATGGCTGTTTGGTTGGACAATGCCAGCACCTGCAACTCCTCGCATACTGAGCAGAGGAGAGCAGGGAAAGAAGCGGAGGAATTTTCTGTGGAAAAATAACACGCTGGGGAAATTTATGCTTGGAGATATGGCATGAACGGAGACAGTGGAATGGGCAGAGGGCCACAAGGGACATTGGCGGCCACCAACTTGGCTGGCTTTAAAAGGGGGCTAAACCATGGCTATTGGCCACAAAGGCTATGCTCTGTCTCAACAGTTAAGAGGCAACATACACTTCTGAATATCAGTTGCTAGAAAGTGCTGATGCACTCAGGTCCCGCTTAATAATAAACAACTATCTGACTTTTAGAAGACATCTGAAGGCAGCCCTGTTTAGGGAGGTTTTTAATGTTTGATGTTTGATCGCTTTTTTATTATTATTAATATTCTGCTGGGAGCCACTCAGAGTGGCTGGGGAAACCCAGCCAGATGGGCGGGGTATAAAAAAATTTATTTATTTGTTTATTTATTTATTTATTTATTTATTTATTGACTTCCCACTGGGGAATCTGGACTAGACGGGTCCCTGGCCTGATCCACTTCTTATGTTCTTAAAATGTAGATGCAATAATGTGGGGAGGTTGGGGAAGCGCTGCAGAACAAACTGATAAAGGATGATGTGTGGAGAGTCCAGTATAAATGCTTGCCAATTGCACTATTATTGGCAGGCTGCAGAACTCATGTTGAATGTGTCGGGTTGCAGAATGTCCCTGTGATAAAAGAGCAGCCTGTGTGGAATCTAGGTTTCTCATAATGCTCAACTGAAATTTCCTCGCTGGTAAGATCTAAGGCTGTGCCTGGGGGCATCAGAGATCAACCTTCGCCCTCTTCTGTCTTAGTTTTTATTGCCTTACAAGTCACCAACAGCTGAGTACCAACATGCCATACACAGTCCTTTATATCTTTAGTTTCCCCCCCTCCAACCCACCCCTAAGATCCCCAAATCCTACAATATCGCCCATTGGGAATATCGGGGTGGTGGTACAAGGAAAAGGGAATTCTATTTGGGAGAATGCAGATTCGAATTCTTGAGAGTAAATATAAACCAGAGGCAGAAAATCACAGGTTCAAAATCCCTAGCATCTTCCGGGAAGGCAGGAGGAGAACCCCCTACTGAAACTTCTCAGAGAGCGGCTGCCAGTCAGTGTAGACAGTCTTGAGCTAAGTAGACCAATGGTCTGACTTGGGATGCGGCCACTTCCTCTATCCTAATGAAGGTGAACGTCGGAAGGTTCAGGAGAGACAAAAAGAGGTACTTGGTCCCACCACAGAGTTCAGCTATGACATCTGCTCCCATAGGAGGCCAAATTTCGACGGCTTTAAAATGGGGCAAGACAAATTCATGGAGGACATGTCTAGAGGCTGTCTCTGAACGGCAGCCAGTGGAATGAGTGCTGCTGAAAGCGGGGCGTTTACTTGACCGACACCCCTTGCCCATCGGATTCACTGTGGTACCTCGGTTTTCGAACGTAATCCGTTTTGGAAGACAATTCGAGTTCTGAAACGTTTAAAAACTGAAAACTCAATAGCCGACAGCTAGGCCTTAGGATGGGACCTCAGATAGAGACGCGGGTGGTGCTGTGGGTTAAACCACAGAGCCTAGGACTTGCTGATCAGAAGGTCGGTGGTTCGAATCTCCACAACGGGGTGAGATCCCGTTGCTTGGTCCCAGCTCCTGCCAACCTAGCAGTTCGAAAACACGTCATAGTGCAAGTAGATAAATAGGTACCGCTCCTGCGGGAAGGTAAACAGCGTTTCCGTGCGCTGCTCTGGTTCGCCAGAAGCAGCTTAGTCATGCTGGCCACATGACCCGGAAGCTGTACTCCGGCTCCCTCTGCCAATAAAGCAAGATGAGCGCCACAACCCCAGAGTCGGTCACGACTGGACCTAATGGTCAGGGGTCCCTTTACCTTTACAGGCCTCAGGATTTTGCACTTAGCGGAAGCTGTGTGGCATGTTCAACTTCCAAGGCGTGTTCGAAAACCCAAGCATTTACTTCTGGGTTTACAGCGTTCGAAAACTGGAATGTTTGTCAACAGAGACGTTCAAAAACCGAGGCGCCAATGTATTTCTGGCGGCCCTCCTAGAGGACCCTATGCTTTCTCCCCGCTGTGGGTTCTCGCGTGCGCCATGAGGTTTGAGCTGGAGCTGAAGCTCTTCCCGCAGTCCACGCACAGGTAGGGCTTCTCCCCCGTGTGGATCCTCTGGTGGCCGATGAGGTGCGACTTCTGGCTGAAGCTCTTGCCACAGTCGGAGCACTTGAAGGGCCGCACGCCGGTGTGCGTCCTCTCGTGCGTGTTGAGGTTGGAGCTGACACTGAAGCCTTTACCGCAGTGCAGGCAGACGTAGGGCTTCTCGCCCGTGTGGGTCCTCTGGTGGCTGGTTAGGTGTTGCTTCTGGCTGAAGCTCTTCCCGCAGTCGGCGCACTTGTACGGCTTGTGCCCCGTGTGGATCCTCTCGTGCGCCACCAGGTCTGAGTTCATGCAGAAGCTCTTCCCGCACACCGAGCATTTGAAGAGCTTCTCCCCCGTGTGGATCCTCTGGTGCCGGTTCAGGTGCGACCTCCCGCTGAAGGTCTTCCCGCAGTCCAGGCACTTGTGCGCCTTCTCGCTGCAGTGCATCCTCTGGTGCCCGTGGAGGTGCGAGCTGCGGCTGAAGATCTTCCCGCACTCGCCACACGTGAAAGGTTTCTCTCCCGCGTGGGCCCGCCGACGGGTGGCGAGCTGCGAGTTCTGACCGAAGCTCCTCTCGCAATCCAAGCACTGGTAGGGCTTCTCGCCCGCGTGCCGGGTCAGATCTGAGCGGGCGGCGAAGCTTTTCCCGCAGCGCAGGCACTCAAAGGGCTCGCCCCCGACGTGGCTCCGCAGGTGGCCGGCGAAGGAGTGGTTGCTGTGGAAGCTCTTCCCGCATTTGAAGCATTCGTACGGCTTCCCCCCAGCGTGGCTCCGCAAGTGCCAGGTGAAATGGGAGCTCGTGTCAAAGCTTTCCCCGCAGTGCAGGCAGGGATAGGACTTCTCTCCTGCGTGCGCCGTCCTCTCGTGGGCAACCAGCCCAGATCTCGGCGCAAAGGTTTTCGAGCACACCACGCAACTGTGTGGTTTCTCTCCCGGGTGGATCCTCGGGTGGCAAATGTGACCAAGGGTCTTCTCGCCCAGAACGCATGAACATTCTTCTTCGGGCTGGAGGATCTCCTCTTCACTTCCGCCAAGATCCTCGTCACCTCCCCAAGCAGGAAGGGAGCTGCCTGGTCGTTTTCCACAGTGGGTCTTCTGCTCTGAGTCGGGCTGATGTGCAGAAATGCCTCCATTCTCCTCGCACCAGGAAAGTCTTTCTCTGGACAAACCCTGCGGCTCCATTTGCTCAGGGCCCCCCAGACATGGCTTCTCTTCCTTCTCCTCTTCCTCATCGTCATGAGCCCAACTGAAACCTGCTGAAACACATAAAACAGGCAAACATAATAATAATAATAATAATAATAATAATAATAATAATAATAATAATTTGTTTATTATTTATACCCTGCCCAGAGGATTGGAGAAGATCAGTCTACATCCCAATCCCAAAGAAGGGAAGTGCCAAAGAATGCTCCAACTACCACACAATTGCACTCATTTCACACGCTAGCAAGGTTATGCTTAAAATTCTACAAGGCAGGCTTAAGCAGTATGTGGACCGAGAACTCCCAGAATTGCAAGCTGGATTTCGAAGGGGTAGAGGAACCAGAGACCAAATTGCAAACATGCGCTGGATTATTGAGAAAGCTAGAGAGTTCTAGAAAGACATCTACTTTTGCTTCATTGACTATGCAAAAGCCTTTGACTGTGTCAACCACAGAAGGGGAAGAAATGGAGGCAGTGAGAGATTTTACTTTCTTGGGCTCCATGATCACTGCAGATGGTGACAGCAGTCACGAAATTAAAAGACGCCTGCTTCTTGGGAGAAAAGCAATGACAAACCTAGACAGCATCTTAAAAAGTAGAGACATCACCTTGCCAACAAAGGTCCGTATAGTAAAAGCTATGGTTTTCCCAGTAGTGATGAATGGAAGTGAGAGCTGGACCATCAAGAAGGCTGATCGCCGAAGAATTGATGCTTTTGAATTCTGGTGCTGGAGGAGACTCTTGAGAGTCCCATGGACTGCACGAAGATCAAACGCATCCATTCTTAAGGAAGTCAGCCCTGAGTGCTCACTGGAAGGACAGATCCTGAAGCTGAGGCTCCAAGACTTTGGCCACCTCATGAGAAGAGAAGACTCCCTGGAAAAGACCCTGATGGAGGGCACAAGGAGAAGGGGACGACAGAGGACGAGATGGTTGGACAGTGTTCTCGAAGTTACCAGCCTGAGTTTGACCAAACTGCGGGAGGCAGTGGAAGACAGAAGTGCCTGGCGTGCTCTGGTCCAGGGGGTCACGAAGAGTCGGACACGACTAAACAACAACAACACCCTGCCCATCTGGCTGGGTTTCCCCAGCCACTCTGGGCGGCTCCCAACAGAACACTAAAATACAATAACCTATTAAACATTAAAAGCTTCCCTAAACAGGGCTGCCTTCAGATGTCTTCTAAAAGTCTGGTAGTTGTTCTTCTCTTTGACATCTGGTGGGAGGGTGATCCACAGGGCGGGTGCCACTACCAAGAAGGCCCTCTGCCTGCTTCCCTGTAACATGGCATCTCGCAGTGAGGGAACCGCCAGAAGGCCCTTGGTGCTGGACCTCAGTGTCCGGACAGAAAGGTGGGGGGGTGGAGATGCTCCTTCAGGTATACTGGACTGAGGCTGTTTATTATTATTATTATTATTATTATTATTATTATTATTATTATTTATATACAGCTCTGTACTGGGAGGTCTCAGGGTGGTTCACAGAAAAGATCGCAACATATAAGATATAAGAATAAAAACAACAACACAATAATGCCCCCCCATGAAAAGAGCCACATTTTAAAAGGGTATAGGATGTCAAACAGATCAACCAAAGGCCTGGTTAAAAAGGAATGTTTTTGCCTGGTGCCCAAAGGTGTATAATGAAGGTGACAGGTGAACTTCCCCGGGGAGAGCATTCCACTGCAGAGAAGGCCCTGTTCTCACATTGCCACCCTCTGGACCTCTTGATGAAGAGGCACACAAAGAAGGGCCTCAGAAGATGATCTCAGAGTCTAGGCAGGTTGATATGGAAAGAGGCAGTCCTTGAGGAATTACGGTCCTGAGCCATTTAAGGTTTCATAGGTCAGAACTAGCACTTTGAATTGGGCTCGGAAACTAATAGGTAGTCAGTGCAGTCGGACCAGGATCGGTGTAATATGCTCAAACCCAATGTTAGGCCATGACCCAAAATTCTTTGCAAGTACAAAACAAACGACAAAATCCTGCATCGAGCGCCAATGAAACCCATACTTCCTTATGGACTAGCCACTTGCCGTTGTTATTTATTTTAAACAAAAAGGGGGGAAAAACCACATTATTTATGTTCACAAATTCTGCACCTCTTTTGGTCCTGTACAGTTCCTCAAAACGGCCTCTCCCTATATGAACCAGCCCAGACCTGGCAGTCTTCATCAGAGGCCCTTCTCTTTGGGCCCACCCAAAAGAGGCCACACAATAACAGGGCTTTTTGGGGAGACATGCCATTAGAAACAACAAAGGAGATTGTGGCAAATATAAACACAATAAAAGCCAAGTATGAAATGTAAAGCCACTGTTATGGAAATGATTCCTTTTCTTAACCGTCTGCATTAGTCTAGCAATACAGTGGTACCTCTAGATATGAACGGGATCTGTTCCGGAGTCCTGTTCACATCTAGAGGTAAACATAACTAGTGACGCCATGTCTGTGCACGCACGTGTCGCTTTTCGCCGCTTCTGCGCATGCGCGTGGCCTCATTTTGAGTGTCTGCGTATGCGGCGAAACCCGGAAGTAACACGCTCCATTACTTCCGGGTTGCCGCGGAGCACAACTCGAACGCGCTCAACTCGAAGTGTATTCAACCCGAGGTATGACTGTGTTTAGAAAAAAAAACTGTCAAGAAACATTTAGCAGTTAATGAAGATGCCTGCAGGATTTCTGTTGGATTCAGAAAAGCTGAGCAAATACCACCAAAGCTTTGGCTTCTTGTTGATGTCCCCCCCACCCCCCACCCCCAATTTCACAGTCGAGCTTGGTCTTAAAGATTCAGGTGGTCACTAAGGTATCCTGGGCACAAGTTTTTTGGGGATTTGTAAATGAATACAAGGATCTTCAACCTGGCTCAATAGCAGGTAGGCAAGGGGTGCAGATGTTTTAACAGTGGTGCCACATATTTCTTGGCCATCTGCTTCTCCCTCCCCATTCAGCAGAAGTCTAGCCACCACATTCTGCGTTAGCTGGAGTTTCCAGACCAGGCCCACTTGGCAAAACCAGGCCCAGATTGTGAAACTGCTCTAGGAATGGGGAAGGGAAATGGGTTTGAGACGTCACAGGTGCCAGCCAATCCATGCTATGCACAGCCCACTTCTACTATAATAAATAATAATTAAAAAAATTTATACCCCGCCCTTCCTGGTTCAAAAACCGGGCTCAGGGCGGCTAACAACAAATTTAAAACCCTTAATTATAAAAGCAGCATAAAATACAGTATAAAAACATGAATAACAATAAAATTCAAAAATCAAAAATCAATTTAGGGGAAATAAGCATTAGATAACCCCCAGGGCTAGCTGGCTGAATTGGTCCTACTTGGGCCAGTGAGGAGGCCAGGGAAGAATTAGTTGTGAGGTCTCAGAGTGGGTGATCTTCATAAAAGGGGAGGGGGAGGGAAGAGAAGGGAAATAAAAGATCAGGCTGAATTCAAATTAAAGGCTAGGCGGAATAGCTCTGTCTTACAGGCCTGATGAAAGGAGGTTAAATCCTGAAGGGCCCTAGTCTCATGGGACAGAGCATTTCAGCAGGTCGGAGCCATCACTGAAAAGGCCCTGGCCCTGGTGGAGGATAGTCTGACTTCCTTAGGGCCCGGGACCTCTAAACTATGGTTATTCATGGACCTTAAGGTCCTCTGCGGGGCAGACCAGGAGAGGCGGTCCTGTAGATACGAGGGCCCTAAGCCATGCTCAACAGTGTTTGAAAAGAGTGGCACGAGAGCATATCCACCACTCAGGCTATGCCAGAAGAGGGACAACACAAAGGAATCCTCACCCCCAGTTTCGGTGCCTTCGTCGTCGTCCTCCTCCTCCTCCTCCTCCTGCTTAGGTTCCCTGAAAAGCTGTTTTGCTTCAATACCCAATGGAGCTCCATCTGATTCCGGGAGACTGGCAGACACCTGATGAAGCAGCACCTGAAAGCAGCCGGATTTAAGTCAGAATCCAAAGCCGGGCATTGGTCCATCTAGTTCAGTAGTGCCTGCACTGACTGGCAGCAGCTCTCCAGGGTTTCACATGGCCTCTCTCCCAGCCTTACCTGAAAAATGTTGGGGACCGAATAGAAACTGTGTCCATGCAAAACAGGTGCTCTACTGCTGAGCTGTGGGCTCCCCTGCAAAGGACTAGGAACGGGCAAAGCTATGTCACACCAATGGGGAGACCATCGAACACAGTGTTGTCTACACTGACTGGCAGCAGTTCGCCACCGTTTCAGGCAGGGGACATTACCTGAAGGCTTAGGAGTGAACCTGGGACCTTCTGCACGCAAACTATCATATTTTTTGCTCTATAGGACGCACCAGACAATAAGACACACCTAGTTTGGGGAGGAGGAAACAAGGTGGGGGGGAATTCTGAATCCCAGAAGCCAGAACAGCAAGAGGGATCTGGCTTCTGGGATAGCCTCTTGCTGTTCTGGCTTCTGGGATAGCTGCTGAAGCCTCTCCCAGGCAGCGGGATGAAGGCTGCCCCTGCCCGGAAGAGGCTACGCGCGGGTAAGCTGCCCTCTGTACCTTCCCCCATATCCCGCAAGAACCGTGCGCTCTTTAAAGGGAGCGCGGTTCTTGGGGGCTTTTCTGGGAGGTGGGGGAAGGGACAGAGTCGTGCACTCTGTCCCTTCCCCCCACTTCCTGCAAGAGCTGTGCGAAGCCTCCGCAGGACAGCGGGGAGCCTTCGTCCTGCTGCCCTACAGAAGCTTTGCGGGGGCTATCCAAAAGCCAGGATAGCTAGAGGGAGCCCAGCTAAGCCCGAAGCTAGAACAGCGAGAGGGAGCGCTCCCTCTCCCTGTTCTGGCTTCTGGCTTAGCCATGCAGCCTGCATTCGCTCCATAAGACACACACACATTTTCCCTTACTTTTTAGGAGGGAAAAAGTGTGTCTTATAGAGCGAAAAATACGGTAGATGCCCTACCACCACGCTAAGGTATCACTGGTGTCTCGCTCCCTCCTGATCTCGTCCTCACCTCTTTTCCTTGTCTCTCCTCCGCCTCTTCCCGCCTCAGGAGGAAATCCTCGGCCAGGGCCACCGCCTGGGAGCAGGTCTCTGGTGTGCCTTCCCTGACCCAGCTCTGGATCTCCAGAGGCAGGATGGCCAGGAACTGCTCCAGGATCAGCAGCTCCAGGATCTGCCCCTTGGTGTTCCTCTCCGGCTTCAGCCAGTGCCGGCAAAGTTCCCAGAGTTGCCGGCATGCCTCCCTCGGCCCCTCGGCCTCCTGGTAGAGGAAGGCCCGGAAACACTGGCGGTAGGCCTCTGCCTCCAGGGCATCCGACTCGCAAATGGCCTCTTCCTTCACTGGCGCCCGTTCTCCATCGCGGCCCTCGTAGGCTTGCAGAGATGCTCTGTCAACATCTAGTCCAACAAAGAGAGAAGCATTTACAAGTTGTGCCTTAGTTTTCGAACGGCTTATGTGAGGGGACTGCCATCGGAACAGGGGAGGGAGGCAGGGGGGCTGTTGGGATACAGAGAGCCTCCAAAACTCCTGAGGAGCAGTTCCTCTTCCAGCGGTGGGGAAAGCCACACCTCCAGTGGAGAAGAGAGGGAAGGGGCCAGCCAAGTGAGGAAAGGGCTTGATGATGCCGCTGAGAGCCCCAGCGCCTCACCAGGCCAGGCTGGCCAGGAGAGATGCCTGCCCCCTTCGCAAGGGGGGGAGGAGGAGGTTTAGGGTGCCTGAGTTCTTACGTTGGGGGAGAAACCGGAAGGGGCCACTCCCAGATTCTGCAAGTGACTAAGATGGACATGAACTTTGTGGATCTGCACTGTAAATAGTTTGCACAATAAAACCTGTAAAAGACGGGTCGGAGTCCTGCCTGGTTACTCACGAGCAACCACCACCAGCATCTGACAGCTTAGTTCTCACACGTTTTGGCTCCCGAACGCCGCAACCCTGGAAGTGACTGTTCCAGCTTGCGAACTATTTTTGGAAGCCGAACGTCCGATGGGGCTTCCGATTGGCTGCAGGAGCTTTTGTTCGACTTCCAAGGTACGACTGTATTTGTTAGCTGTTATTCTAGCCCTAATAAGTAGACCCGTACAGCAGACACTTGTTTATCTGGAAACCTGTCAAAACGGAAGTTTCCGGAAAGGGCAGAGAGTGGGCACCCATCGTATCTTGACAATAATGCTGCTCCACAGAACAGGGGCATCCACGCTAAAAGCCCAGCGTCACAGTGGAAAAGCTTTCTGAGATCTATGGGTGTTGAAGGGGAAGTTGCCCCACAGATCACAGTGATCTGCTTTGTAGATAAACAGCAGTGCAGGGGCGGGGCGGGGGGCTGGACTAGATGACCCCTGGGGTCCCTTCCAACTCTACAATCCTATGGCTGCCGAGACCACATAACACCGGTCTTGAAAGACCTAGACTGGCTCCCAGTACGTTTCCGAGCACAATTCAAAGTGTTGGTGCTGACCTTTAAAGCCCTAAACGGCCTCGGTCCAATATATCTGAAGGAGCGTCTCCACCTCCATCATTCTGCCCAGACGCTGAAGTCCAACTCTGAGGGCCTTCTGGCGGTTCCCTCACTGCGAGAAGCCAAGTTACAGGGAACCAGGCAGAGGGCCTTCTCAGAAGACATCTGAAGGTAGCCCTGTTTAGGGAAGCTTTTAATGTTTAATAGGTTATTGTATTTTAGTGTTCTGTTGGAAGCCGCCCAGAGTGGCTGGGGAAACCCAGCCAGATGGGTGGGGTATAAATAATATATTATTATTATTATTATTATTATTATTATTATTATTATTATGTAAGACCTTGAACTGGGCACTTACCGGTAGTATACATCTGCTCCGAATCCCCTTTGAGGCCTGGAACGCACACCGCCTGTTGCTTTTTCCCAGCCCCCTCAATGGGAGCGTCCGCCTCGTCCCACGGCGCGTCCAGGTTTCCGAGCCTCCCGTCAGAGATCTGCACGACCGTCAAGAACTCGGGCGACCCCCAACCTTCGTCGGGCTCCTGCTTCACCCGGCACTGTATCCCCGCGGACTGGAGCAGGAAGCTCTGAGAGGGCGGCTCCATCATGCTCAACGGCCCTTTCGTCCTGCCAACAAATCGAGAACAGGGCCGTGATGATGAAGGAAACATTCCGAAATTTGAGAAAGTAGAGAGCTTTGAATCCAAGCTTTGCTTTCCGAAACGTTCAGATTTCTGAAAATTAGTTAGTGACAATCCTACAGCACAATCCTATGCATGTTAGGCCTGAGATGTATAAAATTATGATGTGCTGTGTGGAGGTTTCTCCCCTCTCTTAGAGAACAATGGAACCCAACGGGATCAACCGATGAAGCTAAATGGTGAGAAATTCAGGACGAAAAGGAAAGACTTTGAGATTTTTAATGTTTGATGTTTTATCGTGTTTCTCAGAGTGGCAGGGTATAAATAATAAATCGTTGTTGTTGTTACAATTCCTGCATTGCAGGGGGTTGGATTTGATGAACCTCAGGCTCCCTTCCAGCTCTACTATTATATGATTCTATGACGTGGATGGCGCTATGGGTTAAACCACAGAGCCTCTTGGGCTTGCCGATCAGAAGGTCGGCGGTTCGATTCCCCGCAATGGGGTGAGCTCCCATTGCTCGGTCCCTGCTTCTGCCCACCTAGCAGTTCGAAAGCACGTCAAAGTGCAAGTAGATAAATAGGTACCGCTCCGGCGGGAAGGTAAACGGCGTTTCCCTGCGCTGCTCTGGTTCACCAAAAGTGGCTTAGTCATGCTGACCACATGGTCCGGAATCTGTATGCCGGCTCCCTCGGTCAGTAAAGCGAGATGAGCGCCGCAACCCCAGAGTCGTCCGCGACTGGGCCTAATGGTCAGGGGTCCCTTTACCTTTACCTTTATGACATCTTTACAAAGGAAGACTAAGTATGCCTACTAGTCACAACGGCAACACTGAACCTCCACTCTGAGAGGGAGTAATTGCTTCTGAATAATGGCTCCTGGGAATTTTGGGCAGGAAGAGCTGTGCTGTTGCATTCGGGTCCTCCTTGCTTCCTCCAAGGACTCATCCACACCTCCGCTTGTGCCTAAAAACCACAAGACTGATAATTGCCAGTGGGGGGGGGGAACCCCTTAGAATTGCAGTTGGAAGGAACCCCCGAGGGTCATCTAGTCCAACCCCCTGCAATGCAGGAATATTTTGCCCAACATAGGACTCGAAGCCATGACCCTGAGATTAAGATTCCTGTAACAACAGCAACACAAATTTATTTATACCCCACCCATCTGGCTGGGTTTCCCCAGGCACTCTGGGTGGCTCCCAACAGAATATTAAAAACACGACAAAACATCAAACATTAAAAACTTCCCTAAACAGGGCTGCCTTCAGATGTCTTCTAAAAGTCAGATAGTTGTTTATTTCATTGACATCTGATGGGAGTTCCACAGGGTGGGACCCACTACCAAGAAGGCCCTCTGCTTGCTTCCCTGTAACTTCACTTCTCGCAGGGAGAGAACCGCCACAAGGCCGTCGGAGCTGGACCTCAGTGTCCGGGCTGGACGATGGGGGTGGAGACACTCCTTCAGGTATACTGGGCCGAGGCAGTTTAGAGCTGGGGTCAGCAAACTTTTTCAGCAGGGGGCTGGTCCACTGTCCCTCAGACCTTGTGGGGGGCCGGACTATATTTTGTAAAAAAATAATGAACGAATTCCTATGCCCCACAAATAACCCAGAGATACATTTTAAAAGAAGGACACATTCTACTCATGTAAAAACACGCTGATGGTTTAGGGCATTAAAGGTCAGCACCAACACTTTGAATTGTGCTCGGAAACGGACTGGGAGCCAATGTAGGTCTTTCAGGACCAGCGTTTTATAGTCTTGGTGGCCGCTCCCAGTCACCAGTCTAGCTGCCGCATTCTGGATTACTTGTAGTTTCCGGATCACCTTTAAAGGTAGTCCCACATAGAGCGCGTTGCAGTAGTCCAAGCGGGAGATAACTAGAGCATGCACCACTCTGGCAAGACAGTCCGCAGGCAGGTAGGGTCTCAGCCTGCATACCAGATGGCGCTGGTAGACAGTTGCCCTGGACACAGAATTGACCTGCACCTCCATGGACAGCTGTAAGTCCAAAATAACTCCCAGGCTGCGTACCTGGTCCTTTAGGGGCACAGTTACCCTGTTCAGGACCAGGGAGTCCTCCACACCTGCCCGCCTCCTGTCCCCCAAAAACAGTACAACTGAGCTTTCCTCACTGAGCTATCCCCATACCTCCACCCTTCCTCCACCTACTTCATCATTTTAGGCTTGCTCACACATTACACTAAAGGCAGGTACATGTTGCCTCTACACGTGTAAGTGTTTGCATGTAAGAGATCACACGTGTCAATTTGTACACTTTAACTGCACTGGTTGCACATATATGTGTATATGTGGACAATATCTGCCATTTGCACAGATTGTACACTGCTTTAATGTAATGTGTGAACGTTATAAACCTGCATCGCCTTAAAGCCCCAGGTTGCAGCTTGCAAAGAATGTATAACTGGTTTTTCAAACTTTCATTCATTTCCTTAAATACAGGGTTCTAAAACGCCAGTCGGAACATTTTAAAATACACGTGCAAAACAATCGGCGAGAAATAATCAAATTGATCCGAAACCCAGCACAGCGTTTCAGGACAAGAAGAGAGCGGATTTTCAAAAGATGGAATGCAAAACGTCAGATCTGATGGGAGGGCAACCAGGGGAATTCAATCCAGGCTGTTCGTTCAAAAAAATCAAAAGGTCTGCAAGGTTGTTCTAGAAACTAGGGAGGCTGCAGATCTTCCTCATAAATAACAATACTAATAATAAATCATCCGGGGGCCCCAACCCGAGACCTCCAGCCTTGCAAATCGCTCATCAGCTCCTGCGAAATGCAAAATATAGGTCTATAGACATGTGCATAGCTACCTGCCTCTCTCACCGCCTCTGTTGTTCCTGAGTCGCTATTTGGAAAAAGGAAAAAAAAAGGAAATCCAAAATACATGCACACACGCAAATACGCCCCCCTCCCCAATGCACACACACAAAAAGAAGGCTGGGCAGGAAGTAACAGCCTGCTCTGATGAGAGCCCCCCCTCCTTCCCCAATTTCTGGGCCTCTCTAGGAATCTCAGCTCGGATGTTTAACCCTTCCATTCCTGCTGGACGCGCAGATCCGTGCTGAGCTGCTCAGAGATTGCCACCTTTCCTGTTTCCCCCTTCTGACAGGGCTCCTGTGCCTTCGGCAGCAGAGTTGCCAGCTTGCTCGCCGCCCCCTGCTCCTGTGCATTTAGCAGATGAGCTGGAGCCAGGTGACAACAGGGTGGCCCAATTTCCTTGCCTTCTTCCCCTGCTCCTTGGCAGACGGGGAAGGTTGCCAACTGTGTCTCCCTGCTCCTGTGCATTTAGCAGCTGCCTCGCATTCGATTATTGCAATCGTTGTTGTTTGGTTAAAATAAAATAATAATAATAATAATAATAATAATAATAATTTATTTATACCTTGCCCATCTGGCTGGGCTTCCCCAGCCACTCTGGGCGGCTTCCAACAAAATATTAAAATACAATAACCTATTAAACATTAAAAGCTTTGCTAAACAGGGCTGCCTTCAGATGTCTTCTAAAAGTCTGGTAGTTGTTGTTCTCTTTGACATCTGGTGGAAGGGAGTTCCACAGGGCGGGCGCCACTACCGAGAAGGCCCTCTGCCTGGTTCCCTGTAACTTGGCTTCTCGCGAGGGAAGTGTGGTGTAGTGGTTAAGAGCGGAAGTCTCGTAATCTGGAGAACCGGGTTTGTGTCTCCGCTCCTCCACATGCAGCTGCTGGGTGACCTTGGGCCAGTCACACACTTTGTTGTGGGGGAGGAAGGGAAAGGAGAATGTTAGCCGCTTTGAAACTCCTTCGGGTAGTGATAAAGCGGGATAGCAAATCCAAACTCTTCTTCTTCCCTGAGGGTCTGAGATACATTGGCTAGTTTCCCAGGGTGTGGCTGCTGTCGCATGCTGACAACTTCTAGGAACCAACAGGTGAGGGCTGAGTGCTTGACAAACTATCTTAGAAGGAGCAGTGTCCCCCCCACCACAAAGAGCTACAACCCTCCCCTAACATCTCATACACGCGGGTGGTGCTGTGGTCTAAATCACTGAGCCTCTTGGGCTTGCTGACTGGAAGGTCAACGGTTCAAGTCCCCGCAACGGAGTGAGCTCCCATTGCTCTGTCCCAGCTCCTGCCAGCCTAGCAGTTCGAAGGCATGCCAATGCAAGTAGATAAATAGGTACTGCTGTGGCAAGAAGGTAAACAGCATTTCCGTGTGCTCTGGTTTCCATCATGGTGTTCCGTTGCGCCAGAAGCAGTTTATAATAATAATAATAATAATTTATTATTTGTACTCCGCCCATCTGGCTGGGTTTCCCTGGCCACTCTGAGCGGCTTCCAACAAAGACCAAAAATACACTAAAATGTATTCTGAATGTCAGGTAGTTGTTTATTTCCTTGACATCTGGTGGAAGGGCGTTCCACAGGGCGGGAGCCACTACCAAGAAGGCTTTCTGCCTGGTTCCCCTGTAGTTTTGCTTCTCGCAATGAGGGAACCACCAGAAGGCCTTCGGCGCTGGACCTCAGCATCCGGGCTGAACGTTGGGGGTGGAGACGCTCCTTCAGTTATACTGGTCATGCTGATATACTGGTTTAGTCATGCTGGCCACATGACCCGGAAAGCTGTCTGTGGACAAACGTCGGCTCCCTCAGCCTGAAAGCGAGATGAGCACCGCAACCCCATAGTCGCCTTTGACTGGACCAGGGGTCCTTTAACTTTTTAAAATGCATACCTACCAATTTATGTAATATATTACTGAAGTCCAGAATGGGCCCCCTTCCTTCCTTTAAAGCAGGGAGGAGCCCCGCAGATGCTGCCAAACTAAAACTCTGATTGGTTCTCGGAAGGATGCCCATTGGGCAGGGCTGATGGGAGATGTTGTCAGCCACATCTGCAATAGCCAGAGATTCTCCACATTTGCCTTACAGCATAAATCGCCACCCTCTCCGAAAACACTGCAGTTCTATCCATTGTGGGGGATAATCATAAGAATGGATCACTCTGCTTTTATTCCTAGATTTTCCCCTTTCAATAAGCCTCACAGGTTGATATTTTTTACCCCAGTCTGTTTGTGTGTTAGATGCAATAATGTTTTTATGTATAATAATGGTTTTTCCAATAGATTTCATGCATTGTATTGTGAAATAACTTTGAGATGCTTCACAGAAAATGAGTCATAAATGAAATATAATAATAATAATAATAATAATAATAATAATAATAATAATACAGCCCAGGTGATAATGACTACGTCCGGAACAGATCTTTAAACAAATTTTACTGAATAAACATGTTCAGAACATGTTAGCTATGGAGGAGAGGGGGAAAGAAGAATAAATCGCCACCTAAGGAATATCATGCAAGACATAACAGGAGCAAAGGAACATATTATTTTAAGCAGACATACAGGAAAGGGGGGCTCTCTTAAGAGAAACTTAGACAAAGTTTGTTAAGAAGAAAGCTTAATCTTAAACAATATTATTAAGTTTCTGCCTTTCAGGCCTTCAAAACACTTCCTGATAACTTAGGAGTAAGTACTTCAAAAAGAACAAAATAAAACCCTACATTATTTAAATACTTAGAGTATTAGCCATTTTTCATCCGTAGATGCTGCTGACAGATAGATCCGAGTAGCAAACCTTGCATGATTTAAGACACGCCCCTGCAGGATTGAGAGTGCAAGGTCTCCTGCCAGTCTCTGGGCGGAGAGAGAGATTATCAGCAGAAGCTGAGCTCAGTTACCAAGGCATAGAAGCAGCCAGACCACAGCAAATCCTGGAACGTGGTGCCGGCCAAGTGCCCTAAAGGAAAATGCCAAAATGCCAAAAAGATTAGTGTTTTTTAAAAAAACAAAAATGGGAATATTATTATTTCAAATCATGCAATTAGCAATTCATGATATAATCAGCACATAACAACATGATTTTCAAAAAAATAAAAAAGGAGAAGTTGTCATTTTAAAAGTTTCCTGTGGATCCCAGCTTGAGCAGGCAGAAGAGCGAAACAGGCAGTTTTTAAAAAACGTTTCCCACGAACCCCCCTACCCTGGGGCAGGGGGAAGAAAGAGGGGAAGGGGGTTTTTTTGGGGGGGGTTCTCATGAACCCCAAGGGGAGGAGAAAAATTAGGAAGTTGGCATGAGATGTAATGATGGCTGTCCAAATCAAGAAGGGATAAAAACCTAAATTCTTGGGGTTGCAAAGGAAGAGAAGAAAAAGGCAAGGCAGAGTGTCAAAATACATCAGCGGGCAGGATGATACATTGCACGGATTAGTACATTCTTAGAAGAAAGAGATCTCCTCTTCCCCGGCGCTCCTCTATTCGTTTCTAACTTCATGCTCGCTGTGGGTTTTCTCGCAAGGAATAACCTCTGGATCTCCGCCGGCCGCGCTTTTCTCGCCCTTCTCTCCCGCGTGGACCGTGTGATGCCTGTGCAGTTCCGACTTGGACCTGAAGTTTTTCCCGCAGTCCGCGCACAGAAACGGCTTGGCCCCCGTGTGGGTTCTCTGATGAGAGATAAGGTTGGAGTTCCGGTTGAAGCTCTTCCCGCAATCCAGGCAAACGTAGGGCTTCTCACCCGTGTGGATCTTCTGGTGCCTGGTGAGGCTGGTGCTGTCGCAGAAGCTTTTCCCACAGTCCGAGCAGATGTACGGGGTTCCCCCCGTGTGGACTCTCTGATGACGGATAAGGCTCATGTTGGAATAGTAGCTCTTCCCGCACTCGGCGCACTCAAAAGGCTTCACCCCGGAGTGCGTCTTCTGGTGTGTGATGAGGTTCGAGCTCCACCGGAAGCCTTTCCCGCACTCCAGGCACGTGTAGGGCATTTCCCCCGTGTGGATTCTCTGATGAAGGGTGAGATCCGCCTTCCGGCAGAAGTTCTTCCCGCAGTCGGCGCAGTTGTACGGCTTCTCGCCCGTGTGGATCCTCTGGTGGATCCTCAGCTCCGACCTCTCGCAGAAGCCGACGCCGCACTCCAAGCACTTGTACGGCTTCTCTCCCTTGTGGATGATGGAGTGCCGGACCAGGTGAGACTTGACTCGGAAGCTCTTCCCGCAGTCCAGGCACTGGTAGGCCTTCTCCCCAGCGTGGATCCTCTGGTGGATCGTCAGGCCCGAGCTCTGGCAGAAACACTTGCCGCAGTCCAAGCACTTGTACGGCTTCTCTCCCGTGTGGATCCTCTGGTGCCGGACGAGGCTGGTGCTGTAATTGAAGCTCTTCCCGCAGTCCAGGCACTTGTAAGGCATGTCACCCGTGTGCGTCACCTTGAACTCGATGATGCTCGAGCTGTCCGGGAAGCCGCCGGCGTCCTCGTTCTTCACCGTGCGGATCCTCGGCTGGCTCACAGTTTCACCGAGCGTCTCGTCCCTCTCCTGAAGAGAAACGGGCTTCGCCCCTGGGGAACTTCCTCGATGCTCCTTGGGCCCCGGCCAACTTCCAGAGGCCTCTTCGGGCTTAACGCACCGGGGGTCCCCCTCCTCCTCCAGGCTGCCCATCACAACCCCGTTTGTTTCGTCTTCGTCATCGGAACGCTCTGGCCGATCTCGCTCTTCGTTGGGGGTCATTGGCTCCTCGCCTGCTGAGGTAGACAGAAAGAAGAAGAAGAAGGGTTTGGATTTGATATCCTGCTTTATCAATACCCTAAGGAGTCTCAAAGCGGCTAACATTCTCCTTTCCCTTCCTCCCCCACAACAAACACTCTGTGAGGTGAGTGGGGCTGAGAGACTTCAGAGAAGTGTGACTGGCCCAGGGTCACCCAGCAGCTGCATGTGGAGGAGCGGGGACACGAACCCGGTTCCCCAGATTACGAGACTACCGCTCTTAACCACTACACCACACATGAGAGAAGAATTTGAAAGCCTGCTTAGGATTCAGGATGAGCTATGGCAATCATCATACATGGGACCACCTATGTTGCCAGAGTAAGGCCAGGAAGATCTGTGTTCAAATCCAGACATGCAGCTCACTGGGCCAGTTGCTGCCTCTCTGTCTGAACTACCTCACAGGGTTCTTGTGAGGATGGAAGAGGAAGGGGTGGTAAGAAAAGAACAGTGTGTATGCTGCTTTTATTTATTTGCTGCATTTATATCCTATGTTTCACCCTGAGGAGATCATGGTGGCATGATCCACACTAACTTTTATCCACAGAACAACCCAGTGAGGTAGGCTAGAGAGAGAGAGAGAGAGAGAGAGAGAGAGAGAGAGAGAGAGATAGGTTCAAAAATACAATAATAGTTTTGACTCTGTGCTAGCGTTTGAGTGACAAAGGAAGTAAAAGGAGGTGGACAACAATTAAGGATTTATTATGTTTTCTGGATGTACTGGAAAGTCAATATAGAAAGGTTTATTGTTTTGTGTACATTCAATTGTAAGATAAAATATATGCGGAGGGACTTGACAGGAAGTCAAAATTGAAGAAAAGATTTTATAAGATAAAAGGGGGAAAATATTTATTTTCGTTATTATCACTATTATTTTGTGTGTGTGTTTGTGCATGTGTGTGTTTTGTATGGAATGTTTGGGAGGAAATAAGAGGGTAAATAACAAATAACAAACAAAATATTGATGTATGTAATTTTTATTTCTCAATTATATTTTGTGGTAGTATGGTTGTAATGTTTTTTGTAACATAAAATCATTCAATAAAAATTATTTTAAAAAGAGAGAGGGAGAGAGAGAGCACGTCTCGAGCTGTGGTCCACTTGGTCCTAGTTATCCACCCTAACCACAACACCAACAATGGTGCCATTCAAACACACCGGTCAGGTAATTAATAAGGAGCTATAAGAACCAGCCTCTTGTCTTTCAGGCCTTCTGCCTCAAGGTGACGCCCAGATTATAGAAACCTCTTCCTGGGTGCATTGTAAAGTGGCCCCCTTTTAGATCAGACCACAGCCCGTTGAGTCCAGCATCTGGAGGAGCCTAGCTCAGTTGGTGGAGCACGAGACTCTTAATCTCAGGGTTGTGGGTTTGAATCCCACCTTGGGCAAAAGATTCCTGCATTGCAGGGCATTGAACTAGATGACCCTCAGGGTCCCTTCCAACTGTACCATTCTATGATTCTAGAATTCTGAATACCCAATTGTTGTTTTGTATAACCGTTTCAAGCGATTTTTTGTCTTGTTTTGCTGTCTCTACACCTTTATTGAAAAATCTCAATAAATATTTTAAAAATGAAAACAAGCAAACTGGAGACCCTTAAAAACAACGCCTGAGTTACTCCAACAAGGCATATATATATATATATATATATATATATATATATATATTGCAGTGCTTGATTTATAACATAAAACGCAACAACTTTATAATGTGAGCAAGTATAAAACAAGACAGTTGCTAAGAACATGAATTGTTCCCAAAATATAATTATGAACATGCCTCTTACCTTAAACAAACTCTGTGAGAGGTGTGAGCTTGCTTTTGCCATGTAATCTAATTTATAATAGGTCTATAATTTTTTTAGTGTATTTTTATTAAAGATTTTCTTGATTTACAAAGGTATGTGCAATGTCTCTCTCTCGTATTTTTTTTCCACATAACACCTTTTTTTTTTACAAATCGGTTTTCCAACAAGACATTTTGACTCCCAAACTTTGAGGAGGGAGTCTTTCTCCTGTTGCTGTTGCTAAATCCTTGCAAGTCAGAAAGGCATTGGTCTTCAGGTGAACTACCAAGAAATCATCACCATCCACTTTCTGCCCCGTCTCTGGCATACACAGATTGAGGACCCTGCCTCATTGGAAGAAACCTTAGGCCTCATCTAGGCTTCAAAGCATCCGAAACCCTGCTCATCCTTACCCAGTGAGCTGGCGGCAACCGCGTCACCCTCCCCAAACGCCCGGTTCGGGTTGCAGTCCAGCAGAGCCTCTTCTGCCGCATCGAAATCCCGGCCTCTCTCTTTTGCCGGCACCTGAAACAGAAACAAAGATCCCATCTGGCATAGAGGGACAGAGAGCAGGAGAGGGCAGGACTAAGGTGTCAGTTTGCATTTCTTAGTACAGAAAGTATTGATCTGATGAATTGATGCTTTTGAATTATGGTGCTGGAGGAGACTCTTGAGAGTCCCATGGACTGCAAGGAGATCAAACGCATCCATTCTGAAGGAAATCAGCCCTGAGTGGTCACTGGAAGGACAGATCGTGAAGCTGAGGCTCCAATACTTTGGCCACCTCATGAGAAGAGAAGACTCCCTGGAAAAGACCCTGATGTTGGGAAAGATGGAGGGCACAAGGAGAAGGGGACGACAGAGGACGAGATGGTGGGACAGTGTTCTCGAAGCTACAGACATGAGTCTGACCAAACTGCGGGAGGCAGTGGAAGACAGGAGTGCCTGGCGTGCTCTGGTCCATGGGGTCACAAAGAGTCAGACACGACTAAACGACTAAACAACAACAACATAGAGATCTTTCCTATTCTGCATAGTTCCATCTGTGATGGAACTCCTACTTGGGGACTTCCCTGACTTTTTTCTGGCCCACGTAGGACCAGTCTGGATAGTTAGCCTTGGTAAAGACTTGATGTTTTCATCCCCCAAAAAGTTTTTGAGTTTCTGCAGAAATGAGGCTGCATTTTAATGTTGTATTTTAATCTTGTTTTTTAAGTTGTATTTCAATCAATTGTTTTATATCTGGTGTTAGCCGCCCTGAGCCCGGTCTTGGCTGGGGAGGGCGGGGTATAAATAAAATTTATTATTATTATTATAGTTCAAGAGGGTTCTGGAAGGTTTCTTCTCTGCGTGAAAGAAACAAGCAGAAGGTTAATGATGTTTGGGTTATTCCTTTCCTTCAGAGAAGCTGAGTACAGCTGGCTTAAACTGGTCCTGTTATCTCTTTCTGTCAAGGTCATGCTGACTATAATAGTAAGGCCAGAAGAGCCTGGGTCTCACGCTTTCTCTTTCTATCTCTTTCCCTCCTGGTGTGGTGTTCTGTACATAGATAATGTTAAGCCTTTAGTCTTATTATAAGTCATTGTAAGTTTAAGTTAACTTTGCTGCAACTGGATTTCTTATGGACAGTGCCAATCCTGAATGTATTGGATTTGTGACCATGATGCTCATTTGCCTTCAGGAGCAGTAAAGCTCTACTGGATGAAATATCCATTTCCTTTGGTTTATATTTTGGGAATCCCACATCGTGCTTAAGTTTTTACTCTGCTAACTATACACTAGAATCTGCTCTGGGTCAATATTGAGTAGAATTTCAATGGCATAGGGAACCTGAATTCTCATCAAATTTCATACAGGTGAGGTGGGAAGGGGACAGTAGCTAGCGCAGAGAATAACCAACAAGTGCAGATGGCAGATTTGGGCCAAAAGTTAGGAGAACATGTAAAAGGAAGTCCATCTGCAAGCAGCGCATGGTTAAACTATAAGGCGCGTCCCCAAAGGAGGCAGTGATGGCCGCCAACTTTGAGGGCTTTAAAAGGATTAGAAAATTTTGTGGAGAAGAGGGCTATCAATGGCTACTCGCCACAATGGCTATGTTCTATTAATTTTATTAATTGTAATGCCACATCCCTGCTTTACAGAATCTCCAGAACTCGTTCTAAAAATCTAAAAACTTATTTGTATTAGTGTGTGTGTGTGTGTGTGTGTGTGTGTAATATAGGCTGATACTGTATTTTAATGCTGTACAGTGGTACATCGGGTTAAAAGGGGTCCATTCTTAACCTGAAACTGTTCTTAACCTGAGGTACCCCTTTAGCTAATGGGGCCTCCTGCCGCCGCCGCGCAATTTCTGTTCTCATCCTGAAGCAAGTTCTTAACCCGAGTTACTATTTAGGGGTTAGCGGAGTCTGTAACCTGAAGCGTATGTAACCTGAGGTACCACTGTATATAGCCAGTGTTGATGGTGGCTCAGCTCCAAAACGGAGTCTGGTCCAAAGAAAAGATCTAGAATTCTTCTGAACAATGCAGGAAACCCCCCCGCCCCACCAAAGTGCAGCTTTGCTCCAATGCAAGAATGTTAAAATGAAGTTGAAATAGATACAGCTACTAATATGTTGTTGTTGTTGTTATCTATTAAATTTGTATGCTGCCATTCACCCACAGATCTCAGGCCGGTTCACGACATAAAATGACAATACAAAAAACACAAAATACATAATAAAAATAAGAACAGCAACAAACCAATCATTCCCCCCCACAGAACATTTAAAAAGGTGTCAATCAGCCAAATGCCTGATTGAAGAGGAACATTTTTGCCTGGTGCCTAAAGGTGTACAGTCATACCTCGGGTTACAGACGCTTCAGGTTGCGTTTTTTCGGGTTGCGGACCGCCGAAACCTGGAAGTACCGGAACAGGTTACTTCTGGGTTTTGGCAGTCACACATGTGCAGATTGCTGAATTATGCTAAATCTTTGCGCATAAGCGCCAAATTGCAACCCGCGCATGCGCCGACGCGGCTTGCGAACGTGCATCCCGCATGAACCACGTTCGCAACCCGAGCGTCCACTGTATAATGAAGACGCCAGGCAAACTTCCCTGGGGAGAGCATTCCACAGGCAGGGAGCCACTGCAGAAAAGGCCCTGTTCTCGCATTGCCACCCTCCGGACCTCTTGTGAGTCAGAGGCTCTGAATACCTGCTGTTGCGGAGATTGCTGGTGAGCAGAAGCAAAGTGTGCTCATGTCCCGCTTGTGGGGCTTCCTGCTGGGGATCTGGGCAGCCAATGGGAGAAGAGGATGCTGCACTAGATGGGCCATGGGTCTGATGTAGCTCCCAGACTCTTCGTATGCTGGCTAGGGAGCACGTATTTTTCGCTCTATAAGACGCACTTTTTCCCTCCTGAAAGGGGAAATTTGTGTGCGTCTTATGGGGCGAGTGCAGGCTGCGCAGCTATCCCAGAAGCCAGAACAGCGCTCGAAACCTCTTCAGGGCAGGGGGAGCCTTCATCCCGCTGCCCTGAAGACGCTTCACGCGGCTATCCCAGAAGCCAGAACAGCAATCTACTTGCACTTTGAGGTGCTTTCGAAGTGCTAGGTTGGCAGGAGCAGGGACCGAGCAACAGGAGCTCACCCCTTCATGGGGATTCGAACTGCCGACCTTCTGATCGACAAGTCCTAGGCTCTGTGGTTTAACCCACAGCACCACCTGCGTCCCACTGAGCTGTCTAAGGAATACTTAAATAAAATTTTAAAAAAGAGGAAATGGATCACCCCTCCCCCCCCAAAAAATAAAACGTTATGCAATGCTGCATAAAACTCGTATGCATCCAGCCCAAACAGTGCGCCTCACCCCCACCTGCTCCTCCAGCTGTTCGGGCTTCCTCTTCCTCTGCCGAAACCCCTCCGCCAGGGCCACCGCCTGGGCACAGCTCTTGGGGCAGCCCTCCATGACCCAGCTCTGTACCTCCGGCGGCAGGACGGCCAGGAACTGCTCCAGGATCACCAGCTCCAGGATCTGCTCCTTGGTGTGCCTCTCCGGCTTCAGCCACCGGCAGCAGAGGAACCAGAGGCGGCTGCAGGCCTCTTGGGGCCCCTCCGCCTCCCGGTAGCAAAACTGCCGGAAGCGCTGGCGCTGGATCTCAGAAATGACGGCGTCCTCGTCCGGGGCCCCTTCTTCCTGCAGGGGCCCCGAGGGATCCATGCTCGGCGGGTCCTCTTGGGATGCCCTAACAAGGCCAGGCTGGGTTTGGGTCTCCCACTCTTCTGTGAGGCACCCGGTGGCTTCTGTCTCCAGTTTGATGGAGGGTGGAAAAGTCTGGATATTCTTCTGGTGTGGAGAGTCCAATGCCTGTGGGCTCCTCTCGTCGGAGCTTTGGGAGTCTGCTGCCCTTGGCAGCTCCCTCCACTGTGACTCCACATCCACAAACAGCCCTGGTTTGTATTTAAAACGCTGGCCTGGCAAACTCGGCAAATAATCCCCGACGTTGACGGCCCGGGTGACACCGGGACCATCATTTCCTTCTGCCCACGCCATGGGGTCTGCTGCTCCAGCCTCCTCCTCCCTCTCTTCCATTTCCTCCTCCGTCACCGATGGCACAGCCCGATCTAGCCTGGATGGGAACGTGGCACCCAAATCTGGCAGCGCTCCCTGATCAGCAGACATCGCGGCAACTTCGCTCCTGCAGGGCAGCCTCCCAAGGTCTCTCTGCCTCTCTCCAGATTTTAATTGGGGATCGCCAAGTGTCTAGAAACGAGAGCAAATCATGTTCCAAAGAAGCTGTTTCCTGGAGGAAAGACACAGAAACAAAACAACGTAAGGAGAGACCTGTTGCATCAGGGCAAAGGCCCGTCTAGTCCTGTTCTCGAAGTGGCCAAACGGAAGTCTCTTAGGCAGGGTTCAAAATCCCCCAGATGCCAGGCTCATTTTGCAACCGGCGCAGGTCCAATTACGACCACATGGAGATCTCTGAATGCCAGGTGGGCGACTGACATCTCCATCTGGCTGCCCCTCCAGCTTTCTTAAGCAGGTAATAATAAATAATAATTTGTTTATTTCTACCCCAGCCACTCGGGGTGGCTTTCAACAGAACACTAAAAAACAAAATAAAACCTTCAGTGAAGGAATATATGAAAAAATATGGTTCCAGAACTGGAATATTAATAGATAACGTGTAAAACATGCAGGGGTAAGCAAGGAAATAATAAAAGAATCAGCTGAACAATGATTACATTATAACAACACAACAAGGCGGAAGAAGAAGAAGGGGGGGGAGAGATCACACATGGGTGAAGAGGAGTTTGAAATATTATTTATAATATAAAATCTTTAATATAAGATCCCTCTATATTTGTATACAGCAAAGAGAAGTTTAGAGTAATTTGGTATATTTTAATTTAGTTAATTCTGTAATAGATTTATGTTAGAAAATGAATATGGATGTTGAATTTGATGTTTGTAATTTTTCTTTTTTCGGTTTTTTTTGGGGGGGAAACTTCAAACGTTAAAAACTTCCCTAAACAGGGTTGCCTTCAGATGTCTTCTAAAAGCCAGATAGTTGTTTATTTCCTTGACATCTGATGGGAGGGTGTTCCACAGAGCGGGTGCCACCACCGAGAAGGCCCTCTGCCTGGTGAGCAGAAGAGCTTGCTTATATCCCACCCTTTTCTCCAGGGAGCACTTGGGTCACCCCGCTCCTCAGTTAATCCCTACAATGACCCTGTGAGGTAAGTTAAGAGGCTGTGACTGACTCCCAGGTCACGCAGCGAGCGTCATGACCAAGTGGGAATTTGAACCCTGATCTACCACGTCCTAGTCCAAAACTCTAGCCCAGGGATCAGGAAACTTTTTCAGCAGGGGGCCAGTCCACTGTCCCTCAGACCTTGTGGGGGGCCAGACTATATTTTGGGAAAAAATAATGAATGAATTCCTATGCTCCACAAATAACCCAGAGATGCATTTTAAATAAAAGCACAGATTCTACTCATGTAAAAACACGCTGATTCCCGGACCGTCCACGGGCCGGATTGAGAAGGCAATTGGGCCGGATCCGGCCCCCAGGCCTTAGTTTGCCTAACCATGCTCTAATCACTACACCACCATGGTTTCCTAGAGTTCTTCTGCTACGGGGCAGCTCTATAAATTAAGTAGGTGAATAAATATGGGGAAAGCAAAATGTCACTTAGAGCAGGATCTGAAATATTTTCCTTGAAGCTTGACTTTGTTTTATTCTGGATTGTTTTAGTTGATTAGTTGCAGTTCCCAGTTCAGTCGGTATTCAGACCCATATACTGCCTTCAACAGTCAAGGCAAAACATAGCCATTGAGGCTAGCGATCACTGATCGTGTTCTCTTTGAAACCCAAACTGGGAGACACGTGAACTAGAGTGAGAGAGATCAACATGTTCATTTGACGGCCTGCTCTCTTTCAATCCCATTCAAAGCAGTTGTCCAAAGAGGAGGCAGAAAAACTTGTATTCTGCCTCTGGAGCAGAGATTCTCTTCCGATCCAGGTATAGACAATACTGAACTAGATGAGCCAATGGTCTGGCTTTGTGTAAAGTAGCTTCATTTTAACTTTATTATTCAGGTCAAAGTCTTGGTCAAGAACCTCACCCGTCCAACAAATGACAACCAAATTGGGCAAGTCAAGTTGTTATTGTATTGTTTTATACACCTTTAGGTGCCAGGCGAAAAGGTTCCTCTTCAACCAGGCCTTTGGCTGATTAACATCCCTTTGAAATGTGTTGAGGGAGGGGGCGGTTAGTGGTATGTTTTCGTTCTTATTATGTATTTTGTATTTTTTTATGTTGTAATTTGATGTCACGAATCTCCCCGAGATATACGGGTGAAGGGCAGTATACAAATTTTTAATAATAATGACACTGACAATAACAATAATATATTCTTGCATTGAATCAAAGCTGCACTTTGGGGGGGGGGGGTTCTGTGTTGTTCAGAAGAATTCTAGATATTTTCTTCTTACCAGACTCAGTTTTTGAACTAAGGCACCATCAACCATGGCTATTTACTGGAGATCTGCTGCCTCTGGGTGGGAGACTCCGTAAAGCATGGATGTAGCACTCTTGGACTACAATTCCCACCATCCCCTGACCTTTGGCCACAATTGATTAGATTATTCATTCACATTTCAATCCGGTGATGGGAAAGAACCTCTCCTAGAGACCTTGGAGGACCACTAGAGATTGGAGCAGACAATTCTGGGCTAGACAAACCCTTTAATGGGGAACTTTATGGGACTCCCAGATGCTGCTGGATTCATGATATATCATCCCTCTTGATTTAACTTTCTACATAACATTTGGAAAAATGTGGATTTATTTTTTTTTTAAGATGGGAAGACCAGGGTGGGATACATCCATGGCTGCCTTATACTGAGTTAGGATGGAATCATCAAACATCTAAAGGGCTCTCACATGGAAGATTCAGCAACCTATGGATTCACATTACAAGATCGGTGATTCTGACCGCGGAGCAGACTCCCTCCGGAGATTTTAAAGCAGAAGTTGGCCAGTGGTCATGTATAATCTAGTTGAGATTCCTGCATTGCTTTGTTTGTTTGTTTTATTAGATTTATCTACCGCCCATCACAAGATCTCAGAACAGTTCACAAGGTAAGAACACAAGGTAAAAGTACAAATAAAAAGTTAAAATAAAAACAAAATAATAATCCCCCCCTCCTACAAACACATTTAAAGAGTGTAGAATGTTAATCAGCCAAAGGCCTGGTTGAAGAGCAACGTTTTCACCTGGTCTAAAGATATAAATAATAATAATAATAATAATAATAATAATAATAATAATTATTATTATTATTATTATTTATTTGTACCCCACCCATCTGGCTGGGTTTCTCCAGCCACTCTGGGCGGCTTCCAAAAAAGATTAAAAATACATTAAAATGTCACACATTAAAAACTTCCCTGGACAGGGCTGCCTTCAGATGTCTTCTGAATGTCAGGTAGTTGTTTATCTCTTTGACATCTGATGGGAGGGCGTTGCGCAGGGGGGGCGCCACTACCCAGAAGGCTCTCTGCCTGATTCCCTGTAGCTTTTCTTCATGCAATGAGGGAACCACCAGAAGACCCTCGGTGCTGGACCTCAGCGTCTGGGCAGAACGATGGGGGTGGAGATGCTCCTTCAGATATACTGGGCCAAGGCCGTTTAGGGCTTTAAAGGTCAACACCAACACTTTGAATTGTGCTCGAAAACATATATAATGAAGGTGCCAGGCGAGCCTCCCTGGGGAAAGCATTCCACAAATGGGGAGCCACTGCAGAGAAGGCCCTGTTCTTGTGTTGTCATCCTCTGTACCTCTTGCGGAGGGGGCACAGGAGGAAGGGCCTCAGTGAATGTTTTCAGGGTCTGGTTAGTTCATATAGAGGTAGTCCTTGAGATATTGCAGTGCCAGCGGCGTAGCTAGCCGCCTGGGGTGGCCTGCGTGCTGGTGCAGGGCACACCAGAATCCCAGTGCCTGAGCCCCGTTCTCCTCTGGCGCTCAAGCACTCAGAGCCTGCAGGGAGTCCGTCTACCATAGGCAAACTCGGCCATCCAGATGTTTTGGGACTACAACTCCCATGATCCCTAGCTAACAGGACCAGTGGTCACGGATGATGGGAACTGTAGTCCCAAAACATCTGGAGGGCTGAGTTTGCCTATGCCTGGTCTACCACCTCCTCCTCAGCTGTAGAGCAGCTGAGGGCCCTTTCGGGCACCGCGGAGCCTGCAGGTGCCCAATCCACGGTGTTATTCCAATAAGAGATGCATGGCTTGGCTATGCCTCTGGCAGTACTGAGGAACAGATGACCCTTTGGGTCCCTTCCAACTCTACAATTCTATTATTCTACCTAGCTCAGCCCTTTCTGCACTGACTGGCAGCAGCCCTCCTGGATTTCAGCCCTACATGAAAATGTCGGGGGATGAATTTGGGACCACCTTCTGCACGCCTTCTGCTCCTCCCTCACATTTGAGATGACTTCATCCCGTTCCCGGATAGGAACGCAGGGCGCCGCCTTGCACAGAGTCAGACCGTGGGGATCCATCCAGCCCAGCGCTGCCCACACTGGCCGGCAGCGCCTCTCCAGGAGTTTCAAGCAGGGGGCGTTCCCAGCCCGAAATGAGGATGGCAGGATTTGAACCCGGGACCCTCTGCCTGCAGAGCTGGTGTCTCTGGGCCTGCGGGGCGCAGCTGCAAGACCTCCCTAGGGAGGAGAGGAGGGGGAGAACTCCCTCGGGGGCTGCACCGCTTTCACCCCTCCTGCACCCCCCTCCCCCTAAGCAGCCCCGCCCTTCCCGGCCCTGCCATTGCATCTCCGCGCGCGCGCCCGGCCCGCTGCGCATCCCCGCTTCGACCCTTCCCTTGCCATACCACGCGGCCTCCATTCATCTCCTGCTGTGCAGCTGCTCCGAGCATTCCAACCGGAAGGAACTCTCGAGTGGTTTTTTTTTCCCCCTTCTTCTTCTCCTCCCCTGGAGTCTCCCTCCCACTCCCGTTCCCACAAAGCTCGGCTTCGAAGTTCGCTTCGCCTCTCTAGGAGTTTCGTTCGACGGCGCTCGGCTGCCTTAACCCTTCGAATACCCACACGGGAAATAAGAAGAGACGTGCGGGGTTTCGGAAACGAATAACACAGGAGTGGTTGGTTGGTTGGTTGGTTTTCCCGCAGGCAGGGGAGCAGAGAAGCAGTCGCTCATTATTAGTGGCCCGGTGGATGCTGAGAATATGAGCAACTGATTTGGTGGTTTGGTTGTTTATTTAAAAAAATTAATTAGATCTTTCTTTGCACTTGCAACTGCGCAAAAACGTTACAGCATTTTCTCACAAATACAAAGCATCTTAAAAAGCAGAGACATCACCTTGCCAACGAAGGTCCATATAGATAAAGCGATGGTTTTCCCAGTCGTGAGGTATGGAAGTGAGAGCTGGACCATAAAGAAGGCTGATCGCCGAAGAATAGATGCTTTTGAATTATAGTGCTGGAGGAGACTGCAAGAAGATCAAACCTATCCATTCTTAAGGAAATCAGCCCTGAGTGCTCACTGGAAGGACAGATCCTGAGGCTGAGGCTCCACTACTTTGGCCACCTCATTAGAAGAGAAGACTCCCTGGAAAAGACCCTGCCTGGTGTGCTCTGGTCCAGGGGGTCACGAAGAGTCGGACACGACTAAACGACAACAACATACTTAGCGGAGCAGCCCAACACCACATTACATCAGTAAGCACTCGATCGTTTAGTGTGACACTTTGGAACTCCCTGCCTATTGATAAATTAAAGCAGACACCTTCACTGTATTCTGCTGAAGATATTGCACATTTTATGAAATGGTGTAATGGCTGAGAGTGTTGGAGAGCAGGGTTCGAAACCCCACTCAGCCATGGAGCTCATTGGAGCAGTCACCATCTCTTAGCCTAACCTACCTCACAGAGTTATTGTGAGGAAGGAAAACCACATACATCACCTTGAGATCCTTGGGAAAAAGGTGCTCTAGACATGCAAATACAGTGGTACCTCAGGTTAAGAACTTACGGTAATTCGTTCTGGAGGACCATTCTTAACCTGAAGCTGTTCTTAACCTGAAGCACCACTTTAGCTAATGGGGCCTCCTGCTGCCGCCGTGCCGCCGGAGCACGATTTCTGTTCTCATCCTGAAGCAAAGTTCTTAACCTGAAGCACTGTTTCTGGGTTAGCGGAGTCTGTAACCTGAAGCGTATGTAACCTGAAGCGTATGTAACCTGAGGTACCACTGTACATCACCTTGAGATCCTTGGGGAAAAGGTGCTCTAGACATGCAAATACAGTGGTACCTCAGGTTAAGAACTTACGGTAATTCGTTCTGGAGGACCATTCTTAACCTGAAGCTGTTCTTAACTTGAAGCACCACTTTAGCTCATGGGGCCTCCTGCTGCTGCCGTGCCGCCGGAGCACGATTTCTGTTCTCATCCTGAAGCAAAGTTCTTAACCTGAAGCACTATTTCTGGGTTAGCGGAGTCTGTAACCTGAAGCGTATGTAACCTGAAGCGTATGTAACCTGAGGTACCACTGTACATCACCTTGAGATCCTTGGGAAAAAGGTGCTCTAGACATGCAAATAAATAAGTACCTACATAACTCAGAAATTTCACCCCCCAGCAGCTTCTATTTTAGTTGCCTGGTTTCAGCTATTTGTGTGTGTGACCTGTCCCATTTAACAACACCCAAGAGGAGTAAGGCCTTAATCAGGGATGTCGGGAAACCGAGAGCTGAAAAATCAGAGAAGCAAGGAGCCCCATTTAGTGCACCAGCTGTTCCTGAAATGAGCAAAAAATGTCAGGGAGGGAAACAGCTGCTGCAGCTGCTACAGGCTTTTTAAAAAATTATTAAATCTTTAGTGGTTTAAAATACAAAGATACAAACATACAATGGAGGTAAGTATTTCAGAGTTAAATACAAAAAGAAAAGAAAGGAAAGGGAAAAAAGGAAAATTTTGAAACAAAGATAAAAAAAATGTTAAAATGGAAAAAAAAGACCAAAGATTTAAAAGACATTATATCTATCAAATAATAATAATTTTTTTGCAGCTGCTACAGGCTTTAATTACAGCGACTGAAGCCTTGCTGAGAATCTCTGAGTTTCAAAGGTCTAACAGAGACCGGGAAAAGGAAGGACATATTTTTCCTGCCTTTGAGAACCCATTCACCAAAGTCAAAGGCATTTCTTCTCTAAGGGTGCAATCGTAGACACACTTCTCTTGGAGCTGTGGTGGTTGGTTCGTGAGGGTGAATGGGGCACTGCCCCACCAACACTGATCTGCCCTCTGCCTGCCCACATTATTACTTTCAACCAGGCCACAGGAGGGCACTGGCTGGCAGCTTCTCTGTGTTGCCCCTGTAGAACTCAGCAGAAGAAGAAGAAGAAGAGTTTGGATTTGATATCCCGCTTTATCACTACCCGAAGGAGTCTCAAAGCGGCTAACAATCTCCTTTTCCCTTCCTCCCCCACAACAAACACTCTGTGAGGTGAGTGGGGCTGAGAGACTTCAGAGAAGTGTGACTGGCCCAAGGTCACCCAGCAGCTGCATGTGGAGAAGCAGGGAATCGAACCCGGTTCACCAGATTACGAGTCCACCACTCTTAACCACTACACCACACTGGCAGAGAAGAGGATAGGGCCAAAACTAGAATTAATTGCCTGTGCTCTGCCGCCACCTACTGTCGACCTCCCTTCATCCCACCCTATCAGTCTCAATGGGCACCAGCCCCTGCTTCTTCTGGGGACAATTTTACCTGGAAACAGCTGGGAACTGAACCTGACACCTTTGGCAAAGTGTACTCTTTCCTGTTGAGCAGTGGATTAATCAACACATTGTCTCTTGGCATCTTTGTTCCCCACACCTGTTGAACACTCGCCTGCCTGGAAGGGCTCCTGTCTGTGTTTTTGTGTGTCTCAAATAGATGCCTACTACAGGCACAACTCCAACATGCAAAAGTTTTTCTTCCTAGGATGGTGATAAAGTTCAGCTGATGGAAGTCATAACCCGAAAACCATTTTTGGCTAACTTCATTTTAACTCCTCATTTCTAATGTATATGTCATGCAAACTGCTTAGAGGTTTGGAGGATGAAGCAGTATACACATCTTGTATTTGTTTATCTGTTTTTCCTTATTTTAAAGTTTAATTGAAATATGCACCCCATTGAATATTGTAGTAGTAGTAATAAATGATGGCATTATAATTTGGTAGGAATAAGTTGGAAACTTTTGCAAGCAAAAGTAAATTATTTTCTACACACACACACACACACATTGCATTACCAGTAGCCACTGGTAGTCCTCTCCTCCACAAACTTGTCTAGTCCTCTTTTAGAGTCATCCGAGCTGGTGGCCAGCAACAGTTATTCATTTACATATAAAAAATATTTATATATCTCCCGCACATAAAATACCAAGGATGTACACTACAAAAAATAGAATAAAACAACACAAAGTAATCACAAAAAGGACCAAAATCGTCTAAAAATCAAAATGGAAATTATAAACAACGGGAGAGGCCCTCAGCATCAATAAAGTCTGTAGGTTGCCTTTTCTGTTGGAAAAGTAGCCCTCAGCATAGGGATCTGGTTGAGGAAACCTGATGTAAATAAATAATCTGCAAATAAATAAATAAATCTCATAGCAAGCTTGTGGGGTGCCAAGACAGAGAATGAGATTCCTAGTCCCAGATCTGTTCTTCCCCACACCTTTGTCTTCTTTTTCTTGTTTATATAATTTTTATTTGGTTTCACAAACGTAAAGTTATAACAATCCAAATTACATTATTTATTTATTTATTTATTTATTTATACCCCACCCATCTGGCTAGAGTTCCCCAGCCACTCTGGGCGGCTTCCAACGAAATATTAAAAATACAACAAAACATCAAACATTAAAAATCTTCCCTAAACAGGGCTGCCTTCAGGTGTCTTATAATAGTCAGATAGAGATCCATATTTAGAGATTTCTCCAAATCTCTGGACTTCCCACCTTCCCCTCCATGGGTCCGATTGTACACCCTCTCAACGGCAGATGATTTCATAATCCATATTTCATTTCTCTCCAGATTGTCCATAATATCCGCTACATTGCAAGTGTTGTAGTCTTCCTTTTTCTTTAAAGCTTTGCAGGCAGTCAGGGGTTCAAGTTGCAGATAGGTAGCCGTGTTGGTCTGCCATAGTAGTCGAAACAAAATAAAAAAAAAATCCTTCCAATAGCACCTAAAAAAAGTAAAGGGACCCCTGACCATTAGGTCCAGTCGTGACTGATTCTGGGGTTGCGGCACTCATCTGCCTTTATTGGCCGAGGGAGCCAGCGTACAGCTTCCGGGTCATGTGGCCAGCAGAACCAGAGCAGCGCACAGAAACACCATTTACCTTCCTGCCGGAGTGGTACCTATTTATCTACTTGCACTTTGACGTGCTTTCAAACTGCTAGGTTGGCAGGAGCAGGGACTGAGCAATGGGAGCTCACCCCGTCGCAGGGATTCGTACAGCTTCCGGGTCATGTGGCCAGCAGAACCAGAGCAGCGCACAGAAACACCATTTACCTTCCTGCCGGAGTGGTACCTATTTATCTACTTGCACTTTGACGTGCTTTCAAACTGCTAGGTTGGCAGGAGCAGGGACTGAGCAATGGGAGCTCACCCCGTCGCAGGGATTCGAACCGACGACCTTCTGATCAGCAAGTCCTAGGCTCTGTGGTTTAACCCACAGCGCCACGACCAACTAAGTTTGTTACTGGTATGAGCTTTCGTGTGCAAACTTAGTTGGTCTCTAAGGTGCTACTGGAAGGGGTTAAAGTGACAGAGCTGGGAGGCCTAGAGAGGCTTGGAGGACAGCACGCCACACACAAATACACACAGAGATTTCATAAATACGTATTTGAAGGAGGCTGCTGGCGGAGTGTAAATACTGGTGCCTTTTCCTGTTCTGCCATTGGGCTGCTCCCCGTGGAAACTGGTTCTGACCCAGAGGACTAGCTGCTTGCAGGACGGGCAGCCGAACTGTAGGGCAGGAGCAGATCTCAAAGGAGCGGTGAGTTAAATGCATGGAGAGGGGGTGTTGTTCAGCTCTTGCAAGCAAAAGGTGGGCCCTGCCCCCCCCATGGCCCTGCCCTACTGCATGCAACCCCTCTTGCTCCCAGTTTGTTTAGAAACGGGGTGGAGGCCGATTCAGGCTGAACGCAAACTGCATCTGAAACCCTCCCCCCCATAATTCTCAAAGAATTATGGGCACTGTAGTCTCTTAAAGGTTGCTGGGAAGTTGGAACTCTGCAAGGAGTAAACTCAATTTATTTGGTTTTTCAAATTAAAATTTTACAGAGATATATCAAACATAAATAATAATAAAACAAGATTCCTAGGAATCTCCTGAACTTCCATCCTCCCCTTTGTGGGTCCTATTGTTAATCATTTCCTCCCACATCTTTTGTGATACTCCAGAATCTCAACCTGTGGGTCCCCAGATGTTGTTGGACTACAACTCCCATCATCCCTGAGCTCTGGCCTTGCTAGCTAGGGATGATGGGCGTTGTAGTCCAACAACATCTGGAGACCCACAGGTTGAGAACTGCTGCTCCAGATCCTTTGCCTCTTCCATTATGTCCAGAATTCAACCTTAAACTACAAGCAATATTCCAATCCTACTAACGATTTTAACTGTTTACAATGATCTTTAAGATAAGTTATAAATTTTCCCCTTTCCTTATTAAAATTTTGGTCTTCCTGATTTCTGACTCTTCCGGTCATTTCCGCCATTTCCACATAGTCCATTAACTTCACAGGTAGGGACTGTGGCGATCACACAGGGTCCCCGGATGTTTCACCGTCTATTGATCCCTGTGCCACCACTTTATTTCTCGCTGCCACCACCCTGGCCCTACCTGGTACAATACTGAGTCCAGTCAGGGTTAAATTGAAACATAAACTTCTGTTTATTTATTGCAGTTTAACAAGCGTGTGGTTTCATAAACGGTATCGGTCAATTACATTCATGGGGTGCCTATCCAGACCCATAACTTCCGCTACCTGCACTCACTCACTAAACCACCTCTCAGATATCTACTTGTCTTCCTAGCCCCTAACTGTTCCTGACTCAGCTTATTTTGCAACACTAGCTAAACCTACCCACAGACTCTATCCCAATTCACTCCCACTCCAACCAACCACCCAACTCCCAAGGAACTCCCCCCTTCCCCCTCCCAGAGCTGGTTTTATAGTCTTTTTGACTCCACCCCCTGGGTCCTGATTGGGTAACCTGTTTAACTATTTCACCTCCAGCACTGTCATATGTTAACGTCATAGGGACTTTATCTTCTTTCCATCTCTGGGGGCAGCACCAAAGTGATCTCGTTGGGGTGCAAGCCTGGGCAGTGTATCTGGAGGTCCTGGGCTGCCCAGAAGACAAGACCCTCCTCTTGGTCTCACTGATGGGGTCCAAAGGAAAGCAGAGCAAGGCGTTTGGCACCAGTGCTAGCCCTGCTCAGATTAGGGCCACTGAACTCAGTAGACACGAGTAGCTTCAGTTCACCAATCTCAATGGTTCTACTCTGAACATGGAACGTAAGAGCCTGCTGGATCGTGCCTATGGCCCATCTAGTCCAGCATTCTGTTCTTGCAGTGGCCAAACAGACGTTTGTTGGGAACCCGCAAGGAGGACCTGAGCACAAGAGGCCTCTCCCCTCTTAAGGTTTCCAACAACTGGCGTTCAGGATCATCTCTGCCTCCAAAGCAGAAGTCAAATCAGTTGGAGTTCTTGTTATTAAATATACCAAGAAAAAAGCACACCAAGAACTCTGGCCAATATAAATTTCAAAAGTGGGAGTGGTCCCTACTCGCAAATCAATAGTCAATTGTAACAAAAACTAATCCATTCAAAAGTATGTATTCTGACAAGGATTACAAACTCAAATAGAGATTACAAACTCAAACTCATAAGGATATGTATAACACAATAATTTGTTACAGTATTAAAGATAAGAGTTTATGAGTAGAGATAAATTCATGTTAGTCCGTAGTCAGATTAGACGTGAAGATCTTAGTTTCAATCATTGAGCAGAAGTCAGAAGTCAATTATGGATCAGAAACCAGGACAGGGACCTGTTTTGATGTATTCACCTTCATCAGCTGGAAGTATCAAACATTACGTGATAATACAGTACAGTTAAATTCTAAATTATCATAAATTATAAAACAGTATTATGCAACATTTGGTTCCTTACCTAATTTTTAAGGGGTCGTGTAAGTTTGAAGAATTTGTATAAATATATTCTGTTCTGAAGCAGAAGTCAGCATGGAAGGTGGTTTGCTTGCCTTTGTTAGAAGTTGTTAAATGGAGGCTGG
This sequence comes from Podarcis pityusensis, assembly GCF_964106645.2. NCBI lineage: Eukaryota > Metazoa > Chordata > Lepidosauria > Squamata > Lacertidae > Podarcis > Podarcis pityusensis. The sequence goes on from NC_138029.1 coordinate 119,842,209, forward strand.
ATGGCTGCCTATCAGGGAGGTCGTTGCAGCGGTTTTCCTACATTAGCCGGGTGATGGCGGTTGTTCTCCGTCTGTGGATGTTTTATCCTCGAATATTTCATCTGTCCTGCCTCTTATACATTCCCCTCCCCTCCAATATTTTACCCCTGTAATCTACTCCCAAGAGTTTTGGCTGAAGATCAGCCAATAAAATAATATAGGTCTCTGTGAACATTCTGTGACATCATTGAAACCTAGCCAATGAGGAGGGGTGGACAGGGGAGTGAACAGCAAGGATGACCTTCAGGTTACTGTTTCAGGAGCTGCACTCGTCCTCGGATAAGCTGCCCTGCATTTCAACCTAAGTTCCTTTTGGATCTCCACAAGAGCAGAGAAGCCCACGCAAGGAAGTCATGCAAGAGGACCATGAGGAGACCACCGTTCTGGATCCCCAACAGCATGTATTTCACGCTGAAAGAGGTATGCAATAAAGCAAAACATGAATAAGTGCTGTGCTGCAGCAGGCCAAAGGCAGGGGTGGGGAGCGAGTTCTAACCAGAGGAAAAGGGATCCCTCCATAGGATCAGGAGACATACTCCAGTCTTGTAATGGAAAGCCCCAGAAGGTCTCAGATTACAATCCCTGGCATCTCCAGGTAGGACTAGGAAAGAGTTCCCTGTCTGAAACTCTGGAGAGCTGATGCCACAGTCACTACATACAATAATGAGGTTGAGGGACCACAACAGCCTGATTCAGTTTAGGGCCATTTCTTATGTCCGTAAGAGCAGGAAGCAGATTTCAGCCAAAGTTTAGGAGCTGTTAAAACTGTGAGAAGTGGCTTTTAATGTGTGACATTTTAATGTATTTTTAATCTTTGTTGGAAGCTGCCCAGAGTGGCTGGGGAAGGCCAGCCAGATGGGCGGGGTACAAATAATAAATTATTATTATTATTATTATTACTACTACTACTACTGTTACGTTCGAAAACTGAGGTACCACTGTATCACAGGGACAAATTGAACACCATCACAGTTCTCTCCTTCTTCCAGCAGGCAGTGACTCTCTCCGCAAGCGGAAGGCGCAGACATTTCCCACAGAGTGTCCCACATTTGTACGGGGTGAAGAGAGCCCTCCCCAGGGCGTTACGGAAGGAGCGGTTCTTCACCCTCACCAGGAACTGGAGACACAGCAGAGAAGCTGCCCTTCGGAGGGACAAATAAACTCTGTTCCTTTCTGGGGTGGCTACGAAGGACTTGGTGGATCTACAGTACAACAGAGAATCCCCCCAGGAGAGATCCAGGAGGGCAGCGAAGGCCACAGCTGGAGGCCAGACTTTGTGATCAGCAGGAGGAGCTGTAAGAAACGGGACAAGCCTTACAAATGCTCCGAGTGCGGGAAGAGCTTCAGTGTGAGCTCCGACATTATCCGCCACCAGAGAATCCACACGGGGGAGAAGCCGTACAAGTGCCTGACCTGCGGGAAAGGCTTCAACCAGAACTCCCACCTGACGGCGCACCAGAGAACCCACACCGGGGAGAAGCCGTACAAGTGCTGGGAGTGCGGGAAAAGCTTCAGCCTGAGCTCGGACTTCACCAGGCACCAGAGGATCCACACGGGGGCCAAGCCGTACAGGTGCTCCGAGTGCGGGAAGGGCTTCATCCAGAAGTCGCACTACGTCACACACACGAGGATCCACACGGGCGAGAACCCGTTCCAGTGCCCCGAGTGCGGGAAAGGCTTCACGTCCAGCACGCTGCTCATCAGACACCAGAGAATCCACACGGGCGAGAAGCCCTTCAAGTGCTCTCACTGCGAGAAGAGGTTCTGCGCCAGCTCCAACCTCGTGACCCACATGCGGACCCACACCGGGGAGAAGCCGTTCCCATGCCGCGAGTGCGGGAAGAGCTTCAGCCAGAAATCCACGCTGATCGCTCATGAGAGGACGCACACGGGCGAGAAGCCCTACAAGTGTTGGTGCGGGAAAATGTTCAGCAAGAGCTCGGACCTCCTGGCGCACGAGAGGACCCACACGGGCGAGAAGCCGTACGCCTGCCCAAGCTGCGGGAAGCACTTCCGGATGAGCTCGCACCTCGTAAGGCACCAGCGCGTCCACACCGGGGAGAAGCCGTACCAATGCTCCGAGTGCGGGAGGAGCTTCAGCGCCAGCTCGCACCTTATCAGACATCAGAAAATCCACCTGAAAGCCAAGTGACAAACAATGGAACGCAGGAGGAAGAGTCTTAATAGCACAAGGATGGAAGACTGAGGAAATCCCCACTAAAGAATTGTGGCAAGAGAAACTGATGGCCTATGCAGAACTGGCAAAATTGACACATAAACTACGGGACAAGGATAAAAGGTAAAGGTAAAGGGACCCCTGACCATTAGGTCCAGTCGCGGATGACTCTGGGGTTGTGGCGCTCATCTCGCTTTATGGGCCGAGGGAGCCGGCGTACAGCTTCCGGGTCATGTGGCCAGCATGACTAAGCCGCTTCTGGCGAACCAGAGCAGCGCACGGAAACACCGTTTACCTTCCCGCCGGAGCGGTACCTATTTATCTACTTGTACTTGTATGCTTTCGAACTGCTAGGTGGGCAGGAGCAGGGACCGAGCAGCAGGAGCTCAACCCGTCGCGGGGATTCGAACCGCCGACCTTCTGATCGGCAAAGTCCTAGGCTCTGTGGTTTAACCCACAGCGCCACCCGCGTCCCTTTAAAGAGGAATGGGAACCTTTTACAAAGTACCTAAAGACGCAACAAAGTGAATTGGACTCCTTGGCAGGCTTTGAATAAACACTCACAATTTTTTTATTGATAATCATTAGTTAAATAAATTAAGGACTTATACAATTCTGTAACATGCAGAGAATGGCATTTGTGGAGAAACCAGAGATTGGAACTGAGGGGGGGCGGGAAGGGCAAGTTGTTTATGGGAGGGAGGGGGAGGGGGGAAATGAGGAAAAAAATTAAGGATGATATGTTTTAAGATAATATGTTTTGTTGAATTACCTAATAAAAAATGTAAACAAAAAAACAACAACAATGGAACGCAGGAGTGCGGTGGGGACAAAATCCCACCGCTGACACAAGACAAGGTGCAATTTCTCAGATGGTGGGCTCCTTGACACCAACAGGACTTACTTCTAAGTTAATGTGTTTTCGATTGCTTTACACTGAGCTGTCGTCCCTCGTTTTAGGTCTGGGCTGGTGTCAATAAGATGAGGCGGTTACATCAAGCCCGGGAAGAGTGCCAGCCAGGAATCTGTCCTCATTGTGCGCAAGGGAGATACAAAATGATGTCGTGCTCCAGCCCCCAACCCATAAGCCCTATTCTGTAACTGGTTGGCCACTTCCAGAAATGGTAGCAGAGCCATTCTCAGACGGCTCTGCTCAGCACTTACTTTCTTTGAAGGCTTCCTAGAGCGTTTTTCTTTAAGGAGGCGGCACCTTGCTAGAGATGACATCATCACAGAGTAGCCACTCTAGAAAGCCTGCATGGAACACTCTGTGCTCTTCAGTGGGACAGTAGAGAGAGTCTGCAGCTTCTTACAGCTTTACTCCGCAGGTAGTGAAGAAGAATTAAAACCATGCTAAGCTAAGATAGTGGACGCGGGTGGGTAAACCACAGAGCCTAGGACTTGCCGATCAGAAGGTCGGCGGTTCGAATCCCCGCGATCGGTCCCATCTCCTGCCAACCTTGCAGTTCGAAAGCATGTCAAAGTGCAAGTAGATCAATAGGTACTGCTCCGGCGGGAAGGTAAACGGCGTTTCTGTGCGCTGCTCTGGTTCGCCAGAAGCGGCTTAGTCATGCTGGCCACATGACCCGAAAGCTGTACGCCTGCTCCCTCGGCCAGTAAAGCGAGATGAGCGCCGCAACCCCAGAGTCGGCCGCGACTGGACCCAATGGTCAGGGGTCCCTTTACCTTTACCTTAAGCTTTTTATTTTTTAAAGGCAAAATTACACCACCCGATTGGCACTCAAAATCAGCCCCCTTGCCTCAAGGAAGGGCCGGAGCTCAGTGACAGAGCATCTGCTTTGAGTGCAGAAGGCGGGAAAGACTCTCTCCCTGAAACCCTGGAGAGTCGCTGCCAGTCTATGTTGACAACACTGAGCTAGATGGACTCTCCTTCCTTGGAGGTTTTTTAAGCAGAGGTCGGATGGAGCGCCGCAACAGCAGTCACCTTTGACTGGACTTAAGCATTTTTCCTCCAGTTAAGATTCCTGCATTGCAGGGGGTTGGACTAGATGACCCTCAGGGTCCCCTTCCAACAGTTCTGTGTTTCTAATGGTCTCGACTCAGTATGTTCCTCACGCAAGGCCACCTCTATCCTTAAGCCTCTTGGAGAAGGCAGGACTTTTTGACAGTGTTCACACATTTCAAGCATCTATTTTCTTTCTTGGGCAAAGGCAAATGGAGGGGAGGGGGGAAATCGACCCTGCCGCAAGCAGGATTTATCCCCCCTGCCCCATCAAGGGGGATTGGATGTTGCTGGGTAGGCTGCACTCACCAGTTCCCTGCAGGGAACCCCAAGAATTAACAAGGAGGGTTAAATCCTGCTGTTTTAATTGACTCCTCCAACTTCAACAGGAGGGCGGAAACTGCCTACTGACCTATCACCTGGAGCCATGATTGTATCAAATGATTGACAAGTGGGTGGTCTTACCTACCTGTCAAAGGGGGGGGGGGTGTTAGGAGAAAGATCAGGCCTGCAGTCCCTCACTTCCTACTGTCGGGAACCCAGTTGGTTTAGTTGCCCCCCCCCCCCCGCCCCAGGTAAGGTCTGCAGTGGACGAGGTATCTCATCAATGCAATATTTTAAATAACTGAATGGTGCATAGGGTGTTTTGTCGAGGGTCAAGCTTGGAAGTCCACCCTGAAGCAGTCGGAGATGGGCCTCAAATGTGTGTGGTCAGAGGGTGGGTGTCCTTTGGGGGCATACCCTCTGAGTCCAGTTTTCTCTCCCCCAGTATGAAATCAAGCAAGATTATTTGTGGGTACATTATTTGTTCTTCTTTTTGGGGAACTTACAAAATTCTTTTCCCCGCCCCTCACCAAAAACACAAATATACACATGCAAATATTTGTTTTTCCCTCTGCATCCCACGCTAAGAAGACTGAATAATCAAGTTACATATTATTAAGTCTCTGCTTGGTGCTCTGTAACTTTCCATTTGCCTGTCAGTATTGACAACAGTGCTATTAAATAATTGAAGGCAATCTAGTTTGCAGTGCAGCCAATTCCTTTGTGGGTTAATGGGTAGAGGTTGTAAGATTTGGGTTGTAGGAAAAAGGATGAAGGCATCTGTCTGTATGTCTATGTATGTATGTATTTCCTTTTGGCCTGGTGTTTCAGTTAAATGCTGACCCCAGCCTTGGTTTTATGGGTCCTCACCTGGTCGCCTTAAGCAACTTGGAATTTCACCCAGGTGAGCGAGGAGACTGTCCAAAGAGGACGCAGTGTTTGGTCCTCCTCCAGTAGCACATTGTGCTTCTTTGCACAGCAGGCGAATTACTCTCGCTTCCCGCTTTGCAGCAAGTTGGACTAGATGTCCCTTCCAACTGCAGCTCTGTGAATCTGGGACTATACTGCAGACTGTTGGCAAAGGGACCCTATGCCTTTGTCACTGGAAGAACACAAGTACTGACTGCCTGTTCATTCCTGGGGCCAATTCAAAGACGCTCACTTTAAAGCCCTAAATGCCGTAGGCCCCCAATATCTGAGAGTGCCTCCTTCCCGAAACCCTCTCGGGTTTTAAGATCAGCAGAGAGGACCTTGAGGTAGTTTTGCCTCCGTCAGAAGTTTGGGGATGGTGGCGGCCCAGCAGTGGGCATTCTTTGTGGCAGCCCCCAAGTTGTGGAATTCCCTCCCAGCAGAAGTGCGCCTGGTACCTTTGTAGCAGGAACCCGCCACCCCAACCATTCAGTTTGTACAAACTTCACACACTCACACTCACACACTACATATGCCACACTTCTGTTATAAATTCATAGAAAAATCAACCATACATCGGATTTGCACTGTTCCATTTTTATTTTACTCCATATGACAAGGACTATCAAAGGGGGGTGGCTTGGTTCTGGTCAGCCATAATCCCTTCACCATCCCAGCACATCCACAGGAGCCCTGCCCAGTTGCTATGCCAACCCTGATGGTCCTAGACAGAAGACCATCAAGATCACAACGAACTTGCATATGGGAGTGGATTCAGCATGGACTGAAACAAAGGACAATGATCAGATCTTCCCTCTGGGGGCAGGAAACTGCCAACTCCCCTTTGTCTCCTGGAAGTGACTCATGGGGAGGGGGAAAGGAGGAACCCGCCAGGTGACAGGACACTCAGGTTACCACCACAACTCCTCCCTCAACCCCTCCTTTCTGTAATGTATGCATGATGTTTCTGGGGGTGGGCTTGACCTAGAGGATGGGAATTTCAAAAGTTTTTATAAGGTCTTGCACACCATCTTTCTGGGTCTTTCCTCTCTCTTGCAAGTGAGGGGAACACCCTGTTGCAAAAGTTCAATAAAGGCCAAGCCTACAGGCTGCTGTTTTGCTCCAAGTTATCCTGGTTGGTGTCTTTATTTTGGGCAAGGGAGCCCTCGGATTTTTCCGGTAACACCTTCATTGCAGCTTTTGGTGAATGAATACACTCTTTTTTCCTGGACTGTGACACCAGAGGGGTGTGTGGGCTGGGTGATATATCGTCCAAAACCAGTTTGGGGTCCATATCGTGATACAGTGGTACCTCGGGTTACAGACGCTTCAGGTTACAGACTCTGCTAACCCCGAAATAGTACCTCGGGTTAAGAACTTTGCTTCAGGATGAGAACAGAAATCGCATGGCGGCGGCAGCGGGAGGCCCCATTAGCTAAAGTGGTACCTCAGGTTAAGAACGGACAAATTAAGTTCTTAACCCGAGGTACCACTGTATCAGTTTCATAGATTTTGACCTGGCAATATGTTGTGAATCATGATATGTTAGGGCTGGGCGATATAACCTCCAAAACTGGTTTGGAGTCCATATCGTGATATTGGTTTCATAGTTTTTTACCTGGCAATATATTGCAAACCATGGCATGCTCTGCAAAAATTACAATGTGGGAAAACTGTGAAGCCAGCCACTGCTTCCCCATAGCTCCATCCTTATTCCAGACATTGTGATGTATCAGAATATTGTGATGTTTAGCTGGTGATATATCACAAAGTTGAAAGCCAGATATAGCCATAGCTGTCAACTTTCAGATTTGAAAATAAGGGATCAGCAGCCTCGAAGATAAGGGATCAGCAGCCTCACCCGTCCCTGGGACAGTCTACGGGATATCTAACAATCCGGGATAGCAGCAGGAAGCAGCAGGAAACAGCGCTGGAATAAGGGAATTTCCCGCAAAAAAGGGAAGGTTGACAGCTATGGATATAGCTCAGCCCTATATTTGCTGCTACATAGTTCCAGACATTGTGATAGATCGGTATATCACGATGCTGAAAAGCAGGTATCGACCCAAACCGAGTGTGAGGGCCCACCCTATTCCTGAAGTGGTGATGTGCTTTAATAGGGAATTTAAAATTGTAATCTCCCCTGGGACCTGCTGGCGAAGAAGAGTGGGGAATAAATGTCACACCGGATGGATGCCCCAGCAGGAAACCCCACCCCCCACCCCCAGCTCTACCCGAGTGCAACTTTCCCCATTCTGACAGGGAGGGGAAAAGGGATATTACGGAGGTGGGGGAGGTGGCTAAAAGGGCAGCCAAAATGATTCAGGCCTCCTACCTCCTTCCCAAAACCTCGTTAGTGCTTCCCCATCTTCGGGAAGGAGGTGGGAGGCTTCTAGGACCCTGGCCCTTCAAATAACCAGCTTTGGGAAGGCAGCATGAGGGCTGGTGTGGGTGCGCAATCCCTGTTGTGTTCAGTGGGGCTTTACTTCCAGCCACGTGGGTTTCGCAGGAGCGGGGGGCCGGAGGCGGTCAATGGGCCAGATCCTTCTCTCTTTCCCCACAGGCCATGTAGACAGGTGGACAGGCCAATCCTCTCATAGCACCTTGACACTAGGTGACCCATTTTTGCACAGCACAATGTACCAAAGCCTCAACTCTCTGTTGCTTTATGCAAGGGCCACCTTGCATAAACCTTCCCCACACTTGGCGTCACGCATGACATACGGGGAGCAGGCAAGCATGGCTTGGGCAGACAGGGAGGCCTGGTGGCCTCAGTGGCCCGGAGTGCCTTCCATCAGCTTCAGCTGGTGGCCCAGCTACGCCCCTTTCTGGACAAGGAGAGCTCTGGTAACTTCAAGGTTAGATTACTGCAATGTGTTATATGCAGGGCTGCCTCTGAAGACAGTTCAGAAACTTCAGCTAGTACAGAATTCAGTGGCCAGGTTGCTCACTAGAGCAAGATGCTTTGAGCATATTACATCAATCCTGGTCCGACAAAACTGGCTACCAATTAGTTTCCGGGCCCAATTCAAAGTGCTGGTTTTGACCTATAAAGCCTTAAGCGGTTCAGGACCGCAATACCTCAAGGGCCACCTCTTTCCATATGAACCTACCCGGACCCTGAGATCGTCTTCTGAAGGCCTCCTTCGTGTGTCGCCTCCTCGAGAGGTGTGGAGGGTGGCAACATGAGAACGGGGCCTTCTCTGCAGTGGCTTCCCATCTGTGGAATGCTCTCCCCGGGAAAGTTCGCCTGGCGCCTTCATTGTACACCTTTAGGTGCCAGGCAAAAACATTCCTTTTTAACCAGGCCTTTGGTTGATCTGATTGACATCCTATGCCCTTTTAAAATGTGCTTTTTTGTAGGTGTGTGGGCGGCTACCGGGTTGTTTTTATTTTTATTATGTATTCTGTGGTTTTATATCTTGATTTTATTCTGTGAACCACCCTGAGACCCCCAGGTATAGGGCAGTATATAAATTCAAATAATAATAATAATAATAATAATAATAATAATAATAAGCAAACCTTCCCCCTCCGCAAGGGAACTGTTGGTGAACATTCCATAACATCAGGACAATGCTTGGAAGCAACTCTCTTATTTCTCCTTGCGGCAAATAAAGCCAACCCTCACGTGAATGTTTACTTCGTTCAGGATTTATTTTGCAGCCACCGCCACCAAGACAGGATGGGCGGTTGGTCACAAGAAGGCATTCTACCTACCCCACCTTGTAAAAAATCCACTGCCTTTCCATAAAGTCCCATTTCCAAAGGACACTTCTCCCCACCCCCATGAAAGATTCCTTGCTCAGACTATAAGAAGTTCAGCACAAGCAACATGAGCAGGAGTAACCCCTTACACGGAAGCTGATTGGTGCCTGGGGAACTTTCCCAGAATTCCAGTGGCTCTTTAGTCTGTTTTGGACATGGGGAGAAGGGTGGGGGGAGAGAGCCAGTGCTGTGAATCCCACTCAAGCCCCACTCGCTCGACCCCCTCTTTTGGCTTCCGAGACACCTCCAAATATCATGTGTACGTACATAAACTTTCAAACCTATCTTGGCACAAATGAGGATTAGAAACTTGCTTTGATTTTTTTAAAAAAGCCAAACTCATCAACAGGAGGCGGAATTCTTTGTCAGATGCCAATTTCGGCAGATGCATTGGGCAAAAGTTAGTAGTCCACAAACACAAAGTAATAACTATACTCGGGAGACGGGCTAAGTTAGTCACTTGTGGAAAATGGCAGCGAAAAGCCGTTTTCGTAAAACGTCCATGCTAGTCGTTTGGGGCGTGTTAAGAACGGGCTTTTACAAACAAGGCGGGCTGTAAGCCAGGGGTGCTGTCAGGGCAGAGGTCCAGGGCCTACTCAGCACAAGGAGCAGAGGAGAAGGCCCTCAAACACAGCAGGACTGGCTTGCCACATTTTGAAGTAATGCACTTTGCCATTTACAAAACAAAAACCGGAAAGTCCCATCGTGTCAAATTACCTCGCGCTATAAGTAGCCCCACTCGGTGTGGAGAAGGACACACATATGCCCCACCCTCATGTCCTTCTGGGTAGCGATCCTCTGAGCCGCTTCCGCCGCTTCCTCCTTCGCGGGAAGTCCAATCTCGGCCGGGCCGAAGCCTTTCCCGCCCTCTAAGTGCTGCGGGTACAGTTTCTGCCTCGTGTGCCGCCTCTCGTGGGTGCTGCAGTGAGACCTCTGGCTGAAGCCCTTGCCGCAGTCCAGGCACTTGAAGGGCTTCTCCCCCGTGTGGGTCCTCCGGTGGCGGACCAGATCCGAGCGGTGGCGGAACGTCTTCCCGCAGTCCGAGCAGTTGTAGGGCCTCTCCTTGGCGTGCATCCGCTGGTGGCGGCCTAGGAGCGAGGGCTCGCTGAACTTCCGCCCGCAATCCGGACAGCGGTAGGGCTTGTCGCTGGCCGTATGGGTCCTCTTGTGCACCACCAGGTTCGAGCTGTCGCTGAACCCTTTGCCGCAGTACGAGCACTTGTAGGGCTTCTCGCCCGTGTGGGTCCTCCGGTGGCGGACCAGGTACGAGTTCTGGCAGAAGCTCTTGCCGCAATCCAAGCACTGGTACAGCTTCTTCTCTGAGTGGATTCTCCGGTGTGCGATGAGGTTGGAGCGGTCGCTGAAGCTTCTCCCGCAGTGGAGGCACTGGAAGGGTTTTTCCCCCGTGTGGGTTCTCCGGTGTTTAAGAAGGTCAGAGCTCCGGCCAAACGCTTTCCCGCACTCGGTGCACACTTTCCTCCTCCGGTCCTTGTGGATCCTCTCTTGAGCCGCCAGGTCACTGAGTTTCGGGACGACTCCTGGACAGGCCACCGGTTTGCACTCCCCGTCTCCCAAGGGGATGTCGTGTGGATTCTCTGATTTGTGTTGGTTTTCAAAAGAGCCCAACTGCTCAGGACATAGGAAAGGGTTCTCTCCGTACGACCCGGAAGGCCCAGTTTTCTCGGAACATCTCATCCGAGGTTTCTCTTCTTCATTCTCGCTTGCCCACCCATCGCCTGCTGGGAATTAAGAGAAGGGAGAGACACATTGGTCATTCCTTGCAAATAAGAGAACTGAATGATGAACCGATTTCTTTATAGTGGTACCTCAGGTTAAGAACTTAATTCGTTCCGGAAATCCGTTCTTAACCTGAAACTGTTCTTAACCTGAGGTAGCACTTTAGCTAATGGGGCCTTCCACTGCCACCACACCACTGGAGCACAATTTCTGTTCTCATCCCGAAGCAAAGTTCTTAACCTGAGGTACTATTTCTGGGTTAGTGGAGTCTGTAACCTGAAACGTCTGTAACCTGAAGCATCTGTAACTCAAGGTACTACTGTACAACATAAGGAGAGACTGGGCTGCTGGGCCAAGCCAATGACCCATCTCATCCAGCATAAATGTTCACAGATGCAGGACAGATAAAATAACTTCTCCACGCGGCACACAGTTCATCTTTGGAACTTGGTCTCACAGGAGGAAGTGTGACCACCAACTCAGATGACTTTAGAAGCCTGGTCCTGAACGGGGTAACTGTGCCCTGAAGGACCAGGTGCACAGCCTGGGAGTGATTTTGGACTCACAGCTGTCCATGGAGGCACAGGTCAGTTCTGTGTCCAGGGCAGCTGTCTACCAGCTCCATCTGGTACGCAGGCTGATACCCTACCTGTCCGCAGACTGTCTCGCCAGAGTGGTGCATGCTCTGGCTATCTCCCGCTGCAATGGGCTCTACGTGGGGCTACCTTTGAAGGTGACCTGGAAACTGCAACTAATCCAGAATGTGGCAGCCAGACTGGTGACTGCGAGTGGCCGCCAAGACCATATACTGTAACACCAGTCCTTGAAAGACCTACATTGGCTCCCACTACATTTCTGAGCACAATTCAAAATGTTGGTGCTCACTTTTAAAGCCTTAAATGGCCTTGCCCCGGTATACCTGAAGGAGCGTCTTCATTTTTGAAAGGTTCAGCCTGCCATCTTGATTCAAAATGGCATCCAGTGGTATCCATACACAACACCCTGCTCTTTTTCAAAAAATTTCAGAATTTTGGGCAGAATTTGGCTGTGATATCCAAATGTGTCCAGTTCAGTGGAGGATAAACAACCTTCCAAAATATATAGTAGAAATAAAATGTATTTTATTTCTCTCCACCCCCATTGTTAAGGCCGGATACTGAGGTCCAACTCTGAGGGCCTTCTGACGGTTCCCTCCCTGCAAGAAGTGAGGTTACAGGGAACCAGGCAGAGGGCCTTCTCAGTAGTGGCGCCCACCCTGTGGAATACCCTCCCATCAGATGTCAAGGAAATAAACAACTATCTGACTTTTAGAAGACATCTGAAGGCAGCCCTGTTTAGGGAAGTTCTTAATGTTTGATGTTTTATTGTGTTTTTATATTCTGTTCAGAGCCGCTCTGAGTGGCTGGGGTATAAATAACAAATTATTATTATTATTATTATTATTATTTAAGAGAAATTCATGGAGAACAATAAGGCTATCAATAGCTTGGAGGCAGTAATGGTTGGAGGCAGTAACGCTTCTAAACATCATGAGAGAGGGCTCTTGTGCATGGGTCCCACACGTGCGTTTCCCATTGGGTACATCTGGTGGTGAGATTACGCTGCACTAGATGGGCCACTGTCGTTTTATAATCTTAAGGTAAGACTGCAATAGCTGCTCTCCTTTGTGATGACCAGAAACTGGCATTCACTGACACATACTGTCTTTAAGAGTCATGGTGCTGGAGGAGACTCTTGAGAGTCCCATGGACTGCAAGAAGATCAAACGCATCCATTCTTAAGGAAATTAGCCCTGAGTTCTCACTAGAAGGACAGATCGTGAAGCTGAGGCTCCAATACTTTGGCCACCTCATGAGAAGAGAAGACTCCCTGGAAAAGACCCTGATGTTGGGAAAGATGGAGGGCACAAGGAGAAGGGGATGACAGAGGACGAGATGGCTGGACAGTGTTCTCGAAGCTACAAACATGAGTCTGACCGGGCTGCGGGAGGCAGTGGAAGACAGAAGTGCCTGGAGTGCTCTGGTCCAGGGGGTCACGAAGAGTCGGACACGACTAAACGACTAAACAACAACAACAACAACAACAACCTGGCAAAATATGGAGAGGGTTCTGGTTGCAAGTTGCTTCCCCATTCATATCACCCACCCTATGCTTTCGGAAGTCAGCCACCCTGTGATCTTCAGATGCAGGGCGGTATATAAATTTAATAATAATAATAATAGTAATAATAATAATAATAATAATAATAATAATAATAATAATGAAACTGGGCAAAGGTCTAGGCCGTGTTTTGTCAGAGTACCCTGTTATATTTGTTTATGATAGCTTTGATATGCTGTGGGGGTTTTTTAACCACAGGCGATGAAAAACTAACACCCTGCAGGGGTTCCCAAGAAGAGTAAAATACCACAAAAACAAGAGAATATAATAAAACAGTTAGAATGTGATCAGTAAAAGAGAAATACCATTGCAAATTAAAAGCAAGGCATTTTTTTTTAAGAAGGCTTCATAACTCACCAAAAGAGCAGGGGTGGGAAATGTGGCCCTCTGCGCACCTTTAACTGGCCCTCAGAACCTTCTCGAGGCCACACCCCCTGCACAGGGATGAGGAATACTTACCCATTGAGCTGCCGTCGCTGTCCTGCTTTGCCTCCCTGTACAGCTGCCACAGCCCCGCGTCTGATGCCTGCTCCGCCTTGGGCATTTCCTGAAAAGGCTTTGAGATCTAGAACCACAAGGGAGAACAAAGAAGGTTTGCGGAAGACGCAAGGCAGACTAAAGGAAAGGTTTCTTCACACAAGAGAGCAGAGTTAAACTGCGGAACTCTCTGCCACAAGGAGGAGGAGCGGCCACCAACTTGACCGGCCTTAAAATAGGATTCTAAAACAAATTCTTCACATGTTGAATGTGTAATTCCCGGGAAATTGTTTCTGGTGATGGTGTGTGTGTGTATGTGTGTCTCTGTGCTGTCTGTCTACAACCTAACACATACATAGCGCTGAAAGGTAAGTCAGGTCACATGTAGTCCACATGAGATTCTAACAACATTTAGTGAATTTTCTGATGTTGACCATCCGATGTTGACTTTTGAAGCAGAAGGCAGTGCATCTGTAGAAAGGAGTGACTGAAGGTTTGGGTTGCTGCAACTCTAATAAATTCTTGACCTCTGTTGGGCCCTGTTCCTGCAGGAAGACACATGTTTATATTTCAGGCAGATGCTCCTAATCCAGGACTAATTCCGGATGCGGATGCTGTAGGAGTCACAGTTGTGTTAATCACCTGCACCTACAGAGGTCAAGAATTTATTAGAGTTGGCTATTATGTGAACAGTGAATATACTGAAACAGAATTGAGAGAAAATCCTCCAGTAAAACCAGATTTTTCTAAGCTCCAGAGGAATATTTTGGCATCTAACCCCAGGGTCACAAGATTCCAAATTAATTGGGAGGACAACACTGAAAAACTGACAGATGCAGAGAGCAGCAACCCAAACCTTCAGTCACTCCTTTCTACAGACGCACTGCCTTCTGCTTCAAAAGGATGGTCAACATCAGAAAATTCACTAAATGTTATGTTAGAATCTCATATGGACTGCATGTGACCTGACTTACCTTTCAGCACTATGTACCATAGATTCCGGCATATTAGGCGACTGGGCGTATAAGACAACCCCCCAAATTGTCAGCTGCCAATTTGGGGGGTTGATTTATATGCCCAGTGTTATACGTGGCAGTTTCGCTGGGCAGCGGCAGTGGGTGGTGAGCTCCGTGCTGGGAGGAAGCTGCCTGGTGAAGCCGCCCAGCGATGCTAAGCTGGCTTCACTGGGCGGCTTCCTCCTGGCGCGGAACCCGTTGCCCACTGCCGCTGCCCAGCGAACCCATACCCGGCGTATAAGACGACCCCCAACTTTTTGGAGGATTTTCAGGGGTTAAAAAGTCATCTTATACGCTGGAAAAGGTCCGTATAGTTAAAGCTATGGTTTTCCCAGTAGTGATGTATGGAAGTGAGAGCTGGACCATAAAGAAGGCTGATCGCCGAAGAATGGATGCTTTTGAATTATGGTGCTGGAGATCCTGAAGCTGAGGCTCCAATACTTTGGCCACCTCATGAGAAGAGAAGACTCCCTGGAAAAGACCCTGATGTTGGGAAAGATGGAGGGCACAAGGAGAAGGGGACGACAGAGGACGAGATGGTTGGACAGTGTTCTCAAAGCTACCAGCATGAGTTTGACCAAACTGCGGGAGGCAGTGGAAGACAGGAGTGCCTGGTGTGCTCTGGTCCATGGGATCACGAAGAGTCGGACACGACTAAACGACTAAACAACAAATACGCTGGAATCTACGGTATGTGTTAGGATGTAGACAGACTTAAAATAGGATTCGGCAGATTGAGAGAGGAGATGCTGTTGATGGCTACTATGAGCCACAATGGCAATGCTCTCTCCCCGCTGCGGTTAGGGGCCCTGCTTCTGCCACCCTCCAAAGTCCCGAGGGGCGGAGAGCTGCCTCACCTGCTGCTCCCACCTCTTGGGCTCCCGGGGCCTCCTCAGGAAGCCCTCGGCCAGGGCTACCGCCTGGGCGCAGGTCTCCGGCCCCCATTCCCTCACCCAGCTCTGGATCTCGGGCGGCAGGATGGTCAGGAACTGCTCCAGGATCAGCAGCTCCAGGATCTGCTCTTTGGTGTGCCGCTCGGGCTCCAGCCACTGGCGGCACAGTTCCCGCAGCCGGACGCAGACCTCGCGGGGCCCCTCGGCCTCCCGGTAGCCGAACTGCCGGAAGCGCCGGCGCTGGGACTCGGCGCTGACCAGGCCCGGCCTCGAGCTCTCAGCCTTTAACTTCCCGCTGGCGCCGTCGCCCCTCTCTCTGCCTTCCGGAGGGTGTTGGGGGGCTGGCTGCGGCTCTCCCGAGAAGGGCCGAGCCGCCCAGTCCCCTCGGGGCCACATCCAGGCGTCGGCGGCTCCCTCAAAGGCCTTGCTGCTCTCCTCCCACGTCGCGGGCAGCTGCGGGTTGCCCCAGCCTGGGTGCGGGGACTGAACTGCCTTCAGGAACTCCTGCCAGGGACCGTCCCAGCCCTGTGGGATCCCGTCGCCTGGCTCCTGCTTCACTTGCTGTGAGGCTGGCCATCGCAGGAGCTCCGCCGCCATGCTGGCCGGAACGGTTTTCCTGGCTCTTTTGTTGACGTCCTTGTCGGGTTTGGGGCCTGCTGTGTCGTCTTCCTCCTCGCCTGTTCTCTCTCCAGGCCGAGGCCCTTGCTCAAGCACTGGCTGGTAGGGAAGGGCTAAGGACATGGCGGTGCCACTTCCCACGGCGGCCATCTTCTCCCTCTCTTGGCCTAGAAATGTTAAGAACACAACAAAATCACCTCTCCAGCTGAGCTCGGTTCTTGGTTTCCTACCATGGGCAGCCTGACTACCTTGGAAGGTTGGAGGGCCATTTGTCAGGGATCCTTTAGCTGTGGTTCCTGTGTTGCTGGGGATTTGGCTAGCTGACCTTTGGGGGTCCCTTTAACTCAACAATTCTATGGTAGTAATAAAAAAAGAACAATAAAAAGCCTAATGGAGCTGGATATAGGAAGCTGCTTTATATACTATTGCACTATGGCAGCAGCTCTCCTGCGTTTCAGGTGAGGCCTTCCCAGCCGTACTTGGACATGCCAGGGATTTAACCTGGAACCTTCTGCATGCAGGGCAGAATCTCTAACCGTTCCTCCTTCTCCAGCATCAATGAATAATAAAATTACAGAGTTGGAGAGGACCCACAGTCATCGAGTCCAACCCCCTGCAATGAATGCAATTTCAGACAGAGACTTTCCTGTTAGATTATCACGGCGATCTAAAACCCTGTCCACCTTGAAAAAGAGATTTAATTTAAGGAAGAGCTTTGAGTTGCTAACTATTATTATTGTCACTGATTTATTCACCGCCTTCTGAACCACCCTCTCTCATGGTGATTCACATATAAGGTAATTAAAAGCAGTTAAAACAGACAAAGATAACAAATGGGTTTATAACAAGACTAAAATCCCTAGCAAAGAAGACACTTGTGGTAAAGACTCCCTTTATCCAGCTGGGAAAACCTGTTGGAATAAAAATGTCTTCCACGGTTGCCCAAAGTGCAGATTGACAGAGATGCTATTCCACAGAACAGGGGCAGCCACACTACAGGCCCTGCTCTGAGCTTATGGACAGTGGGCTTCTGAGATCTTTGGAACTTGCAGTGATTTTTTCTCCAGACTGCAGCAATGTGCTTGGTACAGAAGGGATAAGGCGGTCTCTTAAGTTGTGGTACACGGAGACCGCAAGGAAGCTACCAGCATTTCTATTCTCTGGCAATGCCCCTGTGTTACTAACAGCCTCACACACGGTGGGTTCAACAGGTGCAGCTCCCCATCCAGATCACTGGGCAATCAGATGTAATAATAATAATAATAAATTTTATTTATATCCTGCCCTCCCCAGCCGAAGCCGGGCTCAGGGCGGCTAACAACAATCAAATAATCAAACAATCAAATAATCCAACATTCTAAAAACATTTCAATTATAAAAATTAATTAAAATCAAATTGATGGCAACCGTTAAGCAAAATTCTGTGCAGGTTGCCAGAGGAGGGAGTCAGGCTGCGCCCTAACCAAAGGCCTGGTGGAACAACTCTGTCTTGCAGGCCCTGCGGAAAGATGTCAGGTCCCGCAGGGCCCCAGTCTCTTGTGACAGAGCATTCCACCAGATCGGAGCCGCAGCCGAGAAAGCCCTGGCTCTAGTTGAGGCCAGCCTAACCTCTCTGAGGCCTGAGACCTTCAGGATGTTTTTATTTGAAGACCGTAGGTTCCTCTGTGGGGCATACCGGGAGAGGCGGTCCTGTAGGTACGAGGGTCCTAGGCTGTATAGGGCTTTAAAGGTAAAAGTGACTGTGGGTTCCCTGTTGCAGTTACGCAGAAGGGGCTGAACGGAACCAGCACAGCTTGCGGGAGGGCAGTGCTTGGCCTGTGACCTATGGGTCTCCATGTGCAGCACCAGCATTAAATGTTATCTTATGATGCCTCCTGTTTCCCTGCTCACTGCAGTCAATACCAAGCTATTTCTTTTTATTGATTTATTAAATTTGTCAGTTGCTTCATCTTGCCCAGGGCAACCCAAAGCAACTTAAAACACTGACTGAAATGGGAGCTACAAGGACCAATGGCCTGATTCAGAAAAAGGCAGCTTCCTCTCTTCCTCAAGGTTAACCGCAGCCACCAAATATATAAAAAAGCAAAACATAAAAGCCAACAGCGATCGAACCCTCAAAACAAAACTGATCCAACTAAAAGGGGAAGGGCGTAAATAGCTCAGAGGCAGGACAGCTGTTCTGCATGCAGAAGGTCCCAGGTAGGGCTGGGAGAGGGTGTGCCCTGCCTGAGACCCTGGAATGCATCAAACTAAGCTCTACTCGTAATAGATCCACTCAAATGAATGAACCTAGATTAGTCATGTCTGCTCACTTTAGTGGATCTGCCTTGAGCAAGACTAGAAATGGCACCATGGGAGAGCTGCTGCCAGTCAGTGTAGGCAAGTCTCAGGCAGATGGAGCAACTTGGTATAAGCAGCTTCCTTTGTTCCTTTGCAACTTGTCCCCAAGGAACAAGAAACAAAATTAAATAAACTTGTCAAAAATCCCCTCTTCTGCACAACGGCTAAAAGACCCAGGAATCTCCCTTTCCTTGAGAAGGTACCTTCTAGGGAGGTAGGCCACTGGCCCATCAAGCTAAATACGGTCTACACTGACTGGCAGCAGCTCTGGAGGGTTTGGGGGCAAGGGGCAACCCTACCTGGAGATGCTGGGGACTGAATCTGGCACCTCCTGCACGCAATACAGATGCTCTACCCCTGAGCTACACCCCTTTCGGTGAGGATCAACTAGTAACATCTCTGCGCTTCACCTGCTGAACATCTGCCTGCTGCGCTAAAAAAAAGAAAGAAGAAAAACACAGAGAAACCTGATTTGGGAGCCTGCGAGAGGAAAATGAGCAGCTAGAGATGGGTGCAGGGTTAGTGACAGAAACAGCCCACAAATCCTAACCTGCAAAGGCACATACGCATTTTCAACCCCCACCCCCACTGCAGGATCCCTCCGCCCCCCCACCCCACCCAGGGGACCCCCCCATCTCCCCGCTCCCATTTTCCCAATCTCCAGGCTTTGCTTCCCCTGCTCCTCCTCGCCCGCCCGTCTGCCTTTTGTCCTTCAATGCAGAAGCCCCAGCTTAAGGCTCACCCTTGGAAGGCAGCACCCCCTCCCCCACGTGGGAGGCAGGAGGCGGGGCAGGAAGGAAGGAAGCCAGGAAGAAAGAACCCTTCTCTATGGATCGCCTTCACTTCCTGCTCCCGTGTTTTCCCGCGACTTGTCTAGGCCCACGCGGCTCTTTGGCCACATTAACTCTTTCAGCACCACATCACCGCAGGCACTTGGCCTCGCCAGTCTCTCAGAGTGATGCATTAAAAAAAAAAAAGGGTTCCATTTTTATATGAAAATTTTGCAATTGGCTTTAAACTCATCCTTCCTGAGAGAGAGAGACGAATAACAAACTTACTGGCCTGACTAATATGTTTTGGCTATTGTATGCACTGCAGGGATGTTGATTTATTGGTTTTTGGTTTTAAATCATCACCTGCTTTTATCTACTATTTCTTTTTTTAAAGTTGTATCAGCTGCTTGTGTTGTGTCAGTTTGTTGCTTTGACATGTATAAGTGTTTTGACAGCTGTAATGCTTCACCCCCCTTTTCTGTTTTTTGTTGTTGTTTTTTTTAAAAAAAAGATTGACCTAAAACAAACGGGCAGTTGGAAGGGATCACAGAGATCATCTTGTGGGATGTAAAGCTGCAGTCAAGTGCAACATTCCGACTAAGGGCCTCCATGTTCTAACCGGTTGCTGTGACAACCAGTTTGTCGGTTGCTGGTAGTTTTGAAAGGTAACTGCTCAGCTGCAGTCACCTCAGGACCAACTTCCCTCTGGCATAGTTTATTTGCTTGTTATGTAACCTCAGCCTGCCTTCAGGTACAGTTCTGTAAACCGGAATGAATCTGAGAGTAAAATAGTTTCATGTTAACATGAATCAGATTCATGTGTGTACAGTGGTACCTCGGGTTACATACACTTCAGCTTACAGACTCCACTAACCCCGAAATAGTACCTTGGGTTAAGAACTTTGCTTCAGGATGAGAACAGAAATCGCGCGGTGGCAGCGGGAAGCCCCATTAGCTAAAGTGGTGCTTCAGGTTAAGAACAGTTTCAGTTTAAGAACAGACCTCCGGAACGAATTCTTAACCCAAGGTACTATTTCTGGGTTAGCGGAGTCTGTAACCTGAAGCGTATGTAACCTGAAGTGTATGTAACCCGAGGTACCACTGTATTCTTTAAGAGGGATTCAAAGGGATTTTTAACTTGGAAGGCATCTTTATTAGTAGAACTCAGACGAGTCAGCAACAAGCTGATCGCTGCATAAACTTATAAAGGGGATTGTTTAACTCTGCTAAAGGAAACCTTCCCACAATTGTATGCACTGCAGGGATATTGGTTTTTGGTTTTAAATCACCACCTGCTTTTATCTACTATTTATTTCTTTTTTAAAAGTTGTATCAGCTGCTTGTGATGTGTCAGTTTGTTGCTTTGACATGTATAAGTGTTTTGACAGCTGTAATGCTTCCCCCCCTTTTTTTCTGTTTTATTTTTTTTTTAAAAAAAAGATTGACCTAAAAGAAACGTGCAAGTTGGAAGGGACCCCAGAGATCATCCAGCCCAACCCACTGCAGTGTAGGAATCTCAGCTAAAGCATCCATGACAGATGGCCACGCAACCTCCAAGCAAGAAGAGTCCATCACCTCCCGAAGGAGTCCTTTCCACTGCTGAACAGCTCTGACTGTCAGAAAGTTTTTCTGTGTGTCCATCGACTCTGCCAGGGGTGGGGGCTTCAGATCAGCCATGATGAAGCTCACTGGGTGAGCACCGGCTCTCTGCCTAACCTACCTTGCAGGGTTGTTGTGGGGCATAGCTGTCAACCGTCCCTTATATGGCAGGAAACTCCCTTATCCCAGCGCCGTGTCCCGCTGCTGTCCCTTACTGATGATGTCCCTTAAATTTCCCGGGAAGCAGCGGCTCAGGATCCTCCGCCGAGAGAGAGAGCGCGCGCATGAGCTGCCGCATCTCCGTCTCTCCCAAGGAGACGGGCGGTGTGGGCAAGAGTCTCCCTCCCTCCCTCTCTCTTGGGTGGGGAAGGACCGATGGAACTCCTCGCGCCAGGACAACGGCAGTCCCGACGTGCTGCTTAGCATCCTCTCCAACCAGTGCAGCATCTTCATGTAGTGATTTCCCCCTCTGCATCCCTTTCATAACTCTATTTTTATAAATCATTTGTCCATCCATAGTTCAAATTTTTACTACAAGTTTTCTGTCAGTCCTACCAATGTCACTCTTTCCAATAGCTTTTCAACTAAATTATAAACTTTCCCCATTCTTTATTAAAGAGGTCCTCTTCCTGGTTTCTAATTCTGCCTTGTAAGCTTTGCCATCTCGACGTCATTCATCAGTTTTGCCTGCCCCTCTTCTTTGGTCGGAGTTGTAGACCCTTAGGATCATCTAGTCCAACCCCCTGCAAAACACAGTCAGTGGCAGCCAAAGCAGCCTGGCTCCATCAGTGGCGGATTTATGTATAAGCCAAGCAAAATCCCTTATTTTCGCTGCTGATCCCTTATTTTCGAGGTTGCTGGTCCCTTATTTTCAAATCTGTAAGTTGACAGCTATGTTGTGGGGGGGTGAAATGAGGAGGGAGAGAACTGCGTACGCTGCGTTGAGCTCCTTTGGAGGAAAAAAAGGGGAATATAAATGCAATAAATAAAACATCTTGACCGAAGCACTACCAAGGGATGGATTTCGAGAACCTGCGAGTCAGAATGGGGCGGGGGGTCCTTCTCTGCAAAAAAAAGCTTGCAAAAAAGGGCTGTTGGGGACAACCAACCTTGCACGGCTCCAGCCAGCAGGGGGCAGATGGGGAAACCGGCCGATCGCCCGGGAAAATGCACTTTGCACTTTCCCAGGAATCCTACCAAGGCTCCTCCTTTTCCTCCCTCCCTTCCTTCTTCCTTCCCTCCATTTCTCCCTCTCCCTCCCTGTTTCTTTCTCTTCTTATGTAAGATCCATGTGGTTCAGCGCCTAGGCTTGCAATCTGAAGTCGTCCTTGCAAATATAAATAAACCGTAAGTCAGGAGACTCTTCTCCTCGCCCCTCGGTTTTCCAATAGGGCGCCGTTTTATTTGCTATTTCAAGCAATGCTGGTTGATGCGCAGGTGAGACAGAACTGGGGAACTGGGTGGATGCCGCTTCCAAGTTTTTAACACTTGCAAAGCAGCAGCCAACTAAGGAAAAACCCAAGAATATTGAGTCAGACCATCGGTTCACCTCGCTTAGCGTTGCCTGCCCAGACCGGCAGCGGCTCTCCAAAGTATCTGGTATCTCCAGTTAGGGCTGAGAGACACACCCTGCCTGCCCCAAATCCTGGAGAGCTGCTGTCGGTCAGTGTGGACAGTATTGAGCTAGGTGGACCAGTGGTCTCACTCCATAAAGCTGCCTCTATTCCCAGAGGAGTTGTATAGATGTTCCAACCATGCAAGGTTGACACCCACTGTGTGTGTGTGTGTGTTTTCCTTTCATTAGCTAAGCCAGGAGCTCCTGGTCCCAGTCAGTGAAGCACTTTCTTAGAGCATAGCTGTCAACTTTCCCCCTTTTTTTAAGGGAAATCCTATTATTTTGAATAGGATTTCCCTTTAAAAAAAGGGAAAAGTTGACAGCTATGCCTTAGAGCAAGATTGCCCTTGTATGTTTGCAGCCGACTCCATCACCTTTGCCACAAGTGGCTGAAGCCAGAGACACACCAAGACTCAGATCCTGGACCTGGCGATCCTGGAGCAGTTCCTGGCTCTCCTCCCCTCGGAGATGGAGAACTGGGCGATGAGATGCAGAAAGGAGACCTGTTCCCTGACCAAAGGTTTCCACCTGAGCCGGGCAGAGGACATGAAGCAGGAGGAGGAACAGCAGGTGAGAGATGGCTTCATCCAGGTGCTAACACTTTAGGTCAGTGGTTTTGAATACAGTGGTACCTTAGTTCTCAAATGCCTTGGTACTCAAACAACTTGGAACCCAAACACTGCAAACCCGGAAGTAAGCGTTCCAGTTTGCGAACTTTTTTCGGAAGCTGAACATGCTCCATTTTGAATGCCATACTTCCGTTTTGAATGTTACGCTGAGGTCTGTCTGTTTTTGCTATTTAATTTGCGTTTTTGTTTTTGTGGCTCTTTTTTTGTGACTGTGTGGAACCCAGTTCAGCTACTGATTGATAGTGTGACTGCAGTACATAGTTTATTGCTTTCATTTTATGGATCAATGGTCTCGTTAGATAGTAAAATTCAAGTTAAATTGCTATTTTAGGGGTTGTTTTTAAAGGTCTAGAACGGATTAATCCATTTTGCATTACTTTCTATGGGAAAGCGTGTGGGGAGGTTTACTTTAGCAGAGTTAAACAATCCCCTTTTTAAGTTTATGCAGCGATCAGCTTGTTGCTGACTCATCTGAGTTCTACTAATAAAGATGCCTTCCTGGTTAAAAATCTCTTTGAATCCCTCTTAAAGAATACACACACAAATCTGATTCATGTTAATACAGTCATACCTCGTGTTACGCCCACTTCATGTTACGTTCTTTCAGGTTACGTCCCGCAGCAACCCAGAAGTACCGGAAAGAGTTACTTCTGGGTTTTGCTGCTCGCGCATGCGCAGGCGCGCAAAATGACATCATGCGCAGAAGCAGCAAGTCGCAACCTGCACGTGCACAGATGCGCCGCTGCGGGTTGCGTTCTTTTCAAGTTGCGAACTGGCCTCTGGAACGGATCCCATTCACTACCAGAGGTACCACTGTATAAAACTATTTTACTCTCAGATTCATTCCGGTTTACAGAACTGTACCTGAAGGCAGGCTTAGGTTACACAACAAGCAAATAAACTATACCAGAGGGAAGTTGGTCCTGAGGTGACTTCAACTGAGCAGTTACCTTTGAAAACTACCAGCAACCGACAAACTGGTTCTCACAGCAACCGGTTAGAACATGGAAGCCGTTAGTCCTCTGTCGGAATGTTGCACTTGACTGCAGCTTTACATCCCACAAAGCACACCTTGGTTTTGGAATGCATTGGTTTTGGAAAGGACTTCCGGAACGGATTAAGTTTGAGAACCAAGGTACAGTGGTACCTCTGGATGTGAACGGAATATTCTAGAAAGAACTTGAGGATTGGTCTAGGAAAGGTTGCTAGGCAACAGAAAAATTTCCCCAGAACGGGTGCCTTTATTAACGGCATGTGGTCAATAAAGGTCAGTCAGTGTGTAAATGAACAGAAGTGTAAATGAGTCAGCAATTGAGTTTCTGGCCAGATGGCTGGAGGAGAAGGAATTGTGTTGTTTTATTTGACCAATGTAATTTTTTAAAAAATAATAATAAAGATTCTCTGTAGAAAGAAACTCTGCTGTAAGCCTTAAAAGAATAAAACCCAAGAGTAGGTGCAGAGCATACCCACCATGGCTAGAGGCCTTCAATAGCTCTCTCCTCCAATAATTTGTCTAATCCTCTTTTAAAGCCGTCAGAGTTGGTGGCCATTGCTGCCTCCTTGCTGGGGGGGTGTGACCCCTCCCGGTGGGCGGAGCCAGAGGCAAAAAGTGGGTGGAACAATGAATGTGACTCTTGACTTTGGTATAGTAAGCATCGTTCTAGCTGTGCAAGCAAGAGCAAATCTCACATTTCAAGTGGTATGTTCCAACCAGGAGAAAGCCCTTGAGGAGGTGTGGCCTTGGAGGGGGGTTCAGAGGGCCAGACAGAGAAGTCTGGAGGTCCACATTTGGCCTGAGGTGCCCCCCGCTGTTGCAAAGGTCTAAAATGCCCTCCGACCTTCTTTTGTCTCCCTTGCAGATGGTGAAAACAACAGAACCACAGAATTACAGAACTGGAGAATTAGAAGGGGCATCTAGTCGGACGCCCTGCGATGCAGGAATCGCAGTCCTGGTCTTGTGGCCGCCACCCCCAGACGAGAGCCCCTGCTCCGTTGCAAAAATGATGGTGATGTTTTCTTCCAGACCGTCTCCTCCTCTGCGTGGAGCAGAAACTGTTTCTGGAGAGCTGCTGAATCGGGTGCAGGAAGAAGGAATGGAGAGCTGTGCAGGATCTGCCCCTTCCCCTCGGCTTCTGGTACAGTTGCCCGATGTGCAGGCTTTGAATGCATCACACATAGGCAACCTCAGCCCTCCAGATGTTTTGGGACTACAACTCCCATCATCCCTAGCTAACAGGACCAGTGGTCAGGGATGATGGGAATTGTAGTCCCAAAACATCTGGAGGGCCGAGGTTGCCTATGCCTGCTCTGCATAGTTTCTGTTTTCTTTTTGCAGCTCTAATATGTTCTTCCTTAGCTGCAGAACAACTTTGGAAGAGCCTGGCTAAAAGATCAGGCCAATGGCGAGCCAGATGCCACAGTGCAAGCAAGACATGAGCTCAACAGCCTCGCTCTCCCCACTTATGATTCCCAGCACCTGGTATTCAGTCCCATTGACATCTTTAGGATTTCCTTTCAGTAAGAACATACAAAGAGCCGATTGGATCAAGCCAAGAGCCCATCTAGTCCAGCATCCTGTTCTCACAGTGGCAGTTTCCGAGCACAATACAAAGTGTTGGTGCTGACTTTTAAAGCCCTAAACAGGCTTGGCCCAGTATTTCTGAAGGAGTGTCTCCACCCCCATCGTTCTGCCCAGACACAGAGATCTAGCTCTGAGGGCCTTCTGGCAGTTCCCTCCCTGCAAGAAGTGAGCTTACAGGGAACCAGGCAGAGGGCCTTCTCAGTAGTGGCACCTGCCCTGTGGAGCGCCCTCCCATCAGATGTCAAGGAGATAAACAACTATCTGACTTTTAGAAGACATCTGAAAGCAGCCCTGTTTAGGGAAGCTTTTAATGGTTGATGTTTTATTCTATTTTCAGTATCTGTTGGGAGCCACCCAGAGTGGCTGGGGAAACCCAGCCACATGGGCGGGGTATTATTATTATTATTATTATTAACCAGATGCCCCAGTGCAGGAAATGAGCACATCAGTGCTGCTCTCTCTACCCTTCCCCAAAAGTGGTATTCAGAGCGCCTTTGAAAAGCTTTATTAGCTACCAATGATGCTTTGAAAGAGGATTAAACAAATTCAGGGAGGATGAGGCCACTGGTGGCAACGAACCCTGACGGTTGTGGACCGGGCAGTAATGCTTCTGAATACCAGTTGGTGAAAACCACAGGAGAGGAGAAGGCTCTTCTGCTCAGGGGCTGCTTGAGGGTTTCGTACAGATTTATGTCTTGCCAAATGCAAGGTGGTTCTTTTAAAATGAGATCCAGAAGCAAGACGAAATACACAAGTGAATGAGAAGATTAAATATTTCATTCTGAAACAGCAAGCAATGTATACAGACCAAGCAAACACTTCAATCTGCCACTTGGAAGCCCTCAAGAAGCCTCAGTTTGCACGGATCTGCGGCCGATCAGTCCATGCATGAGCTTCATAGAAACCTAGCCCAGACCATCTGATTTTATATATAGCCTGTGTGGCGACTGGCTACGTGCAGATCATCCATTAGCCATCCCCTCCCAATACCTCACTTTTTAAAAAAACAATGTCCAACATCAAAGAAGGTACCGTATTTTTCGCCCTATAGGACGCACCGGCCCATAGGACATACCTAGTTTTGGAGGGGGGAAATAAAGAAGAAAAAAGCTTCCCCCGACCCCAGCCCACAGAACAGGCAGCTCTCCGCAAGCCTTGGGAGACCGTTGCGACTTCCCGCCAGGCTCCCACTGCTTGCGGATATCTGCCTGAAGCCCAAACCAGGTTGGGGAACAGCGGGATGGCGGCGCTGCGCCTCCCCGCTGTCCCCTGAGCTTGCGGGGCTGGCGGCGGGGAGAAGCGCGCTTCTCCCCGCTGCCAGCCTCCAAACCAGGTCGGGGAACCGAAGCCCGGCGCGTGCTGTGCAGCGCGTCCCAGGCTTCGAGATGCAGGCTGCTATCCGCAAGCCTAGGGAGCCCAACGGGAACTCCCGCGGGCTCCCAAGGCTTGCTGAGAGCTTCCTGAAGCCTGGAGAGCGAGGGGTCGGTGCGCACCAACCCCTCTCACTCTCCAGGCTTCAGCGAAAGCCTGCATTCGCCCCATAGGATGCACACACATTTCCCCTTCATTTTTGGAGGGGGAAAAGTGCGTCCTATAGGGTGAAAAATATGGTACCCAGCATTATCCTCCCAACTGATTATGGCAGCTGTGTGTGGGGCTTTACCGCCTCCCAGCATTTTCAGGACATTAAAGACTCTTCCCACGCCATCAGAAAACTTAACAAGAGCGAGGAAGGGGGAAGGAACAGAGGCAGGAAGGGTAACTGTGTCAGATCACTAAGTCCTCGATACATTCGAAATAAATTAAAAAATTATCCAGTAGCACCTTAGAGATCAACTGAGTTCTGGGTATAAGCTTTTGTGTGCATGCACACTTCTTCAGATTCTTCAGGTATTCTTCAGATTCTTCACAAAATTTTACACCCAGAACAAACTTAGTTGGTCTATGGTGCTACTGGACATTTTTTAATTTTTATTTTTTTCTGACTGTGTCAGACCAACACGGCTACCTACCTGATCCTCAATACATTTTTGGCTTCCAAGTGCATTTCCCATACAGTATGTAGTTAGCCATTGTGAAAACGGGGAGTTGAAGTAGATGAGCCATAGGCCTAATCCAGCAAAGCTCTTGACATGTTCTCCAGCAAGGGTGACTGCTTTTCCAGGGAGAAACCGACCTTGTCTAGTAGCCACAACGGCTATGTTCCACCTCCACGATCGGAGGCACCATAACTCGGAAGTAACATTCGCTGGGGAACAAGGGAGGCCTCTTGTGCTCGGGTCCTGCATCCCATTGGGGCTTCTGGGCTCTTCAGACATCCTTTGGATTCCGCAGGGGAACCTGCAGTCACCTCGCCTTAACTACCTCTTTGGATTGCTAAATTATCTATGACCGCCAAAAATGTGAATCTGCTTAAGGACAACTGTGAAGGATGTTGGATTGAAGAGAAGGGGAATTTGGAAATAGGGACAAACCAGAAGTTGTTACTGTTGGGCCGAGTTGTTGTGGCGGGGATGTTGCAGTTGTTTCAAACATTGCAAGTTCTGGATGGGATGGAGGGTCTCAGGAGGTGGCAGAGGGATGCTCCTAGAGTTGTTTGGCAGGGCAGGAAGCCTCGAGTTAAGCTTAAGATATTGATGGATGCTAAAGAAGGAGGTGGACCTGCCCTGCCAGACCTTTAAACTTCATTGTGAACCATCTGCCTTTTGCTGATTGAGAAAATGGTTGCTTCTGGAAAACACTGAAGTTGGACAATGGCAGACGAAGTTGATGGAGTATAGGGAATTAGCGGAAATGACTGGCAAGATCCGAGACCAGGGTGAAGAGTCGGTGGAAGAAGATTGGAAAAAGTTTAAAGATTATTATAGAAATATTGTAAAATTAAGGAATGTTAGAAAAATGTTGGAATGAAATTACATGGCTTTAGTAGAAATGTCATAAGGAATTAAGTATAAACAGATTAATAGAAAATTAAAAGAAAAGTATGGCAAGAATGTGTTAAGATAATTATAGAACAAAAAACAGAGTAAGATGGAAAGGAATTGCTGAAACAAATAATAGAAGTGGAATACAAAAAGGGAGGTATGAGGAAGTCACTGGAAATAAGTGAATGAATTATAAGATATTGAAAATGTTTGAGGTGTTTTTTAAAATTGTTTTTGTCTGTTTTTGCTTGATTTGTTAGTCCATTCGTATTGTTTTCTCTTTTTGTTTCTTCTTTTTCTCTGTGTTTGTAGTGCTGTGTTGGAAATTTTGAAAAAGTAATAAATATCATTTAAAAAAAAAAGGATTGCTAAATTATCTGTGAGATAAAGCTCTTCCCTTTTTGGTGCTTTCAGGGCCCGGTGACCTTGGAGGATGTGACCGTGCATTTCACAGAGGAGGAGTGGGCCCTTCTGGATCCGGGCCAGAGGGCCTTGCACAGAGAAGTCATGGAGGAGAATTACAGGAATCTGGCCTCTCTGGGTTTGTATCCTCCTTCTCTTAGCCTGAGGTTCCCCACCCACTCAGGACAGCATCATAAGATCATAGCACGAGGTCTCAGTTGTTGTCCCTGCTGCTTTTGAGCTCTGCTGACAGAGGCGCTAAGGATGAAATGTGTGACCTGATACACACCGAGGGCTTTGTTGTTGTTTAGTCGTTTAGTCGTGTCCGACTCTTCGTGACCCCCTGGACCAGAGCACGCCAGGCACTCCTGTCCTCCACTGCCTCCCGCAGTTTGGTCAAACTCATGCTGGTAGCTTCGAGAACACTGTCCCACCATCTCGTCCTCTGTCGTCCCCTTCTCCTTGTGCCCTCCATCTTTCCCAACATCAGGGTCTTTTCTAGGGAGTCTTCTCTTCTCATGAGGTGGCCAAAGTATTGGAGCCTCAGCTTTAGGATCTGTCCTTCCAGTGAGCACTCAGGGCTGATTTCCTTCAGAATGGAGAGGTTTGATCTTCTTGGAGTCCATGGGACTCTCAAGAGTCTCCTCCAGCACCATAATTCAAAAGCATCAATTCTTCGGCGATCAGCCTTCTTTATGGTCCAGCTCTCACTTCCATACATCACTACTGGGAAAACCATAGTTTTAACTATACGGACCTTTGTTGGCAATATGCTTTTTAAGATGCTGTCTAGGTTTGTTATTGCTTTTCTCCCAAGAAGCAGGCGTCTTTTAATTTCCGAGGGCTAGATACAACTAAATAGTTATGCTAGTGGGATGTAAAATGAACCCCACAAGTGCCGTGGGTCTATTTTTCTCCTCTCTTCTGCTTGTGTGCCCCTCCAAATTAGTTCTGGCAAGTTGGGAGAAACTCAGGCACAACACGAGGAGATTAGGAGAGGGGAGATTTTGTTGCCTGACAAGTGTGATGTCAAATTTGCTCTGGGCTTCCAGAGCTCTATAATACACAACCTTCAATTTTGAGGGTCTGATTTACAAAGCAAATTTATCTGACCTACCAAGACGCCACTGATTTTGGCAGCAGATGCAAAGAGATGTGGGGTGGGTGCAGCCCAGTGCTCTGATGAGGATGAAACCCTACTCCTTCCTGCTTCTCAGACCCATCTGAGAACTCCTAGCCCAGCTGATATGCACAGTTCAGGTGTGAGGTGTGTGTCCTGTGTGTGTACATGCAAGGGTGTATGTGTGAGAAAGACAATGTGGAGTGGCCATGCTCATCTTTGGCCACACTTACCGTATTTTTCGCTCTATAGGACGCACCCGACCATAAGACGCACCTAGTTTTAGAGGGGGAGAACAAGGGGGGGGAAATCTCTCCCTCTCTGCGCAGTGCCCCTTCAGCGAAGCAGCAAGAGAAGCGGAGCCCCTTCCATTTCTCCTCCTGCTTTGCTGAAGGGGCGCTGTGCAGAGAGGGAAAGCTGCGCAGCACCTCTCCAGAGAAGCAAAGCCAGAAGAGCAAGAGGGATCGGTGCACTCCATAGGCTTCGCGTTGGTTTCGCTGAAGCCATGGAGCCTGCATTCGCTCCATAAGATGCACACACATTTCGTCTTAATTTTTGGAGGTGGAAAAGTGCGTCTTACAGAGCGAAAAATACGGTACCTTCAACATGCGGCCCGCAGGAGCATTGATCAAGGGTGAACGCGGCCCAGTCTTAGTGCCCATCAACAGTGGCTGCCCCCTGACTATCCTTCCCCTTCTGCTTTTCACACAGACATTAATTGGGATTGTTCTCAAACTTTGGTGTCCGTTCCTCCCTGATCAGGTCTCCATTTGTATTCCTGCAGGTGATGGGGGAGAGAGCAGTGAAGAGAATGAACCCCAGGGAATTAAAACTGAAGCAGAAGAGAATTTGAGGAAGGACACTGTTGTTCCAGACGGTGCTGGCTTCAATGAAACTCTGATGCTGGAAAAACATCATACAGGCAAGAAACAGGAAAACGTCTC
Source organism: Podarcis pityusensis (assembly GCF_964106645.2). NCBI lineage: Eukaryota > Metazoa > Chordata > Lepidosauria > Squamata > Lacertidae > Podarcis > Podarcis pityusensis. The sequence goes on from NC_138029.1 coordinate 119,873,216, forward strand.
TCCTTGTGTAAGAAACCCAGCTAGAATATTGAATCCCAGCACCCTTGGAAGAAAACATAATGGGGATAAACTGTTTCAATGTTCAGAGTGTGAAAGGAGCTTCAAGTACAAGTCACTTCTTCATCTACATGAAAGAACCCACACAGAAGGGAAACACTATAAATGTTCAGAGAACAGAAAGAGTGTCCGTCTGAGCTCCAAGCTTCCTGCTCATCAACAAATCCACACTGGGGGGGAACCATATAAGTGCTCAGTGTGTGGAAATAACTTTGCTGATAGCAATAAACTGTCTAAACATGAAAGAATCCACACAGAAGGGAAACCACATAAATGTTCAGAGTGCGGAAAGTGTTTCCGGCAGACCTACAACCTTTTTAATCATCAAAGAATCCACACTGGAGAAAAACCATATAAATGCTCAGAGTGTGGAAAGAGCTTCACAGACCGTAGTGGCCTTACTCGTCATCAGAGAACCCACACAGGAGAGAAACCACATAAATGTTCCAATTGCGGAAAGTGCTTCAGCCGCTACAGTCACCTTCTTAGTCATCAAAGAATCCACACAGGGGAGAAACCGTATAAATGCTTGGAGTGTGGAAAGGGCTTTGCTCAGAGCTCTGCGCTTCTTTCTCACCGAAAAGTCCACTCAGGAGAGAGACCGTTTAAATGTTCTGAGTGCGAAAAGTGTTTCCGTCTGAGCTCCAAACTTCTTGATCATCAAAAAATCCACACTGGAGAAAAACTATATAAGTGCTCAGTGTGTAAAAGCAGCTTTGCGTACAAGAGACATCTTTCCTTACACGCAAGAATTCACACAGGATAAACCATATAAATGCTTAGAGTGTGGAAAGAGCTTCACTAGGAGCTGTGTGCTGTTAAATAAAGAATCCATTCAGGAGGGAAACTATAAATGCTCAGTGTGTGGAAAAAGCTTAAGAGATCATAGTAGCCATTCTCATCATCAGAGAAGCCACATAGAAGCCACATAAATGTTCCAATTGTGGAAAGTGCTTCAGCCAGAATAGTGACCTTCTTAATTATCAGACGCTCCATACATGTGAGTTTGGGGAAAGCTTCAGTTGTAGCCAAACACTTGCTTTACACATGGGGGAGAAAGCATTTTCATGTTCAGAGTGTGGAAAGTACTTTGACCATAAGTTACTAACTACCAAAAGGCCCATACAGGTGAGAAGTTATATAAATGTTCAGAGTGTGGAAAGAGCCAAAGCAATAGCCTCTTTAACCACAAAATAATCCATTTTGCAGAAAAAGAATATCATTGTTTGGGATGTGGAAAGGGCTTCAGCTGAAGGGTACGTCTTAGTATGGAATGCGGGTGGCACTGTGATCTAAACCACTGAGCCACTTGAGCTTGCAGATCATAAGATTGGCGGTTGGAATCCTCACAGTGGGGGTGAGCGCCCGTCGCTCTATCCTAGCTCCTGCCAACCTAGCAGTTTGAAAGCATACCAGTGTGAGTAAATAAATAGATACCACTGCGGTGGGGAGGTAAATGGTGTTTCCAGGTGCTCTGGCAATCGTCACGGTGTTGCGTTGTGCCAGAAATGGTTTAGTCATGCTGACCTCATGATGCAGAAAAATGCAGGCTCCCTTGGCCTGAAAGCGGAGATGAGCGCTGCACCCTCATAGTAGAATTTGACTGGACTTAACCATCCAGGGGTCCTTTAGTGCACATCAGAAACCCCATACAGGAGTGAAATCATATAAAGGTCCATTGAATGGAAAGAGCTTCAGCCACGTTGGTGGCTTTAGTTTCCATCAGTGAGTCCACACCGGAAAAGAACTATATACAGTGGTACCTTGATTCTCGAATGGCTTGGGTCCCAAACAAATCGGCTTCTGAACGTTGCAAACCTGGAAGTAAGTGTTGTGGTTTGCGAATGTTTTTCGGAAGCCGAACGTCTGACGTGGCTTCCATGGCTTATTGAGTGCAGGAAGCTCCTGCAGCCAATCAGAAGCCGTGCCTTGGTTTTTGAACAGTTTTGGGAGTTGAATGGACTCCTGGAACGGATTAAGTTCGACAACCAAGGTACCACCGTAGTTGCCATGGAAAGAGTTTTCAGGTGAGCAGAGTGGTTGCGTATCACCACCAAATCCTCACAAGGGAATAAGTCATTTAAATCCTCAGTCAGATGTGGTATCTGTCACAAGGAAAGCACTTACACAGGAAAGACCATAGTCTCTTGCACATAACGCCAAAGCGTGGTTAACAGAAGAAGAGCTTGCTGGGTCAGGAAAACGGGTCCTCTCCACTCTTGTGGTTTCCTGCAAGTAAGAACAGAACATTGCTCACAGCACAGCCTCCATCCTCCTCCATTGATGGACTTACCCTCCTTTAATTTCTCTAAACCTCTCTTAAAGCCATCCAAGTTGGTGGCCGTCACTGTTTCCTGCTGGAGTGAGTTCCACAGTTTATCTATGTAAAACAAGTACTTTCCTTTCTTTACCTGTCCTGAATTTTCCAGCTTCATTGGATATCCACAAGATTTTGTGTTGTGTGAGAGGGATAAAAACTTTCCTCTATCAACTTTCTTCCTGCCATGCATAGTTTTGCAAACGTCTGTCATACCATCTCTTGCTCGCCTTTTTCTATAAATGATGTTTTATTAAACCATGGCTTAGTGATATCTGTGAAACTAACCCAGCAGTTTAACTATGGTCTGTTAAATATTATTAAAAGTCAACAAAAGTTTGTAATCCTCATTTGACATTAGCCAGGGTTTTGTGTTATATTTGAATGCAGGAATTTACTGCTAAAAGCTACAGAGCCATGAAGAGGGGCCAACAATGGAAATGGTTCTCAAGGTTTGGCTGCTCTGACGTTAAGTGACCATCTGCCCAGTGCCTCGGCTTCAGCTATGGCTTGTTAACTATGGTCCACCTTAGTTATGTGAGAGCCAAGCCAGTGCATCCTAGGAATGTTGGCAGCATGGAATGATTGTGTCAAAAGATTCACACCGAAGCAACATCCTATAAATAACTAAGACCAGAGTGGTTTTGAGCAATTGAACACTAGTCTAGGATTTCAAAGTGATGTCTGGGAGGAATTTCCAGGTAATCAAACTGAAAAATTATGTGTTGTTTGGCATTTTTGTAAAAAAAAAAAAGCTAAACTTTGGGGGTTTGGTTTTTTTAAAAACAAAGTTTGATAATATTTGGGTCTTCCTAGCAAAAACTCAGCAACTTTTACTTTTTGAAATACGGCAATTCTAACACTAGTAAGAAGCAGAGGGAACATCAGGGTGGTGGACCATAGTTAGCCTGTGGCAGAAACACATGCCAATTGTCAATTTCAGCCGTATCCCCTTACATCTCCCACATGCTCCTACTGAAATATATTTTAAAAACCAGGTATTCACGAAGAAAGGGGCATGGATAGCAAACGGGTTCAGAAGTGGCAACAGCATAATTACAGTTTGGGGAGAGAGGAAGTCAAGTAATATGTTTATAAGGTTGGAAGTTTCAATAATTAAGCTAATTGGTGTTTATCTGTTTGTTGTTATATTCTTTGTTTTTACTTTCTTTTTTCTTTTGTTTTTTTGGTTGTGCAACGTTTGTTGCAGTATGTGTTATATTTGTATAAAACTTAAAAATTGTTGGGGGGAAAATAAATAAAGTTTGGGGAGCGAGAGACAGAATAGCTCATCTCTTCTTTCATATTGACAGTGACTTCCTCCAAGGAAATGTTTTGGCAGTGCCGGATTAAACCATGTGGAAACCCTTAGGCAGCTGAAATCTCGGGGAGGGGCCTCACAAATTATCTCCTAATAACGTTTTTTATTTTACCAATCAACTATTTTAATAAACCAAATCAATATTAGTTTGATCCGTTGTCACAGGGTCCCTAAAAAGTGTGGGGTCCATAGGCTGCGGCCTGCTCTGCCTCTTTGGTAACCCAGCAATGTGTTTCAGCTGTGCAAGAGGGGGAAGCAAGCCAGCCATGAAGTAACTCCTCAGGAGATGGGCCACAGCTGAGTATCCACAAAGTCAGATCTGTTCAGATCCCCACACATCTTGGCCAGGCTTCCCCGCAGGGTTGTTGTGCATGATGGAAGGGAAGAGCCAGTCATGGCACCAGGCGGTCCCTGGTGGGGTTTAAATGCAATCCACTAAACCACAGAGCCTAGGGCTTGCCGATCAGGTCGGCGGTTCGAATCCCCGCGGCGGGGTGAGCTCCCGTTGTTCAGTCCCAGCTCCTGCCAACCTAGCAGTTCGAAAGCACGTCAAAGTGCAAGTAGATAAATAAGTACCACCGAAGGTAAACGGCGTTTCCGTGCGCTGCTCTGGTTCACCAGAAGCGGCTTAGTCATGCTGGCCATATGACCCGGAAGCTGTACGCCGGCAACCTTGGCCAATAAAGCGAGATGAGCACCACAACCCCAGAGTCATCCACGACTGGACCAAATGGTGAGGGGTCCCTGTAACCTTTAACATGAATGGTCCCGACTGAACCAGGGCTCCCCCCCCCCCCGCCTGCCCCAGGAGACCCGGGCAGCACAATCCCAGACTCCCTGTTGCCTTGAGATTGTTTCTCTGATTTGTTAAATTATTCTATATGATTGATGTTGTATTTGAGATGTTCTACTATGTTCTATATTCTTGTTGTTATTTAATGCTTGTAAGCAGCTTTGGGATCCGTTTGAATGGAAAGTGGCACAGAAATATAATCCAATCCAATGAATGAAATCCACCCCAAGGCAGCTTTGAATGGAAGGCGGAGGGAAGCAGGACCCGATCTCTCTGTAAAGGGCGAATCCTCCCGGAAGCGAGAGTGCGGCGCCACCTGCAGGCCGGGAGCCGCCACGACAAGCCAGAAGGTAATATTGGCAACATACCGCTCTTCTTCCCCCTCCCCTCCCAATCAGCGCGGAGCAGCTGGACGTTCTAAGTCCTCCCTTCGCGGTGGCTGCTGGGAGACGTAGTTTCCTCCGGCCACTAGGACGGTGAGTTTCCGTGGCAGCCGCGCTCGGCGGCACTGGCTTTCCCGTCATGCCTTGGGGCGAGAGCGAGAGAGGCGCGGAGGGCGGCGGCGGAGAAGGACGGCGGCCGAGCGGCGCTTGAGGTGGGCGCAGCGGGGGGGCTGAGGTTTCTGGAGGCCGCAAAGGGGGCCTCGGGGGCCGCTCGGGGGATGATGACGGAGGTGGGGGGAGGGAGGGAAGAAGGAAAACCCCGTCGCTGAATCAGACCAGTGGTCCAGCCAGCTCAGTATTGCCTGCACGGGCTGGCAGCAGCTCTCCCTGATGGCGCGCCCAGGGCTCTTCCCGGCCCAACTGGGGATGGAGCCCGGGACCTTCTGCATGCCGAGCAGGTGCTCTGCCCGTGAGCCTCCTCCCTTCCCCCGAAGCGTAGCAATCCGCCTCCCACGGAATCTTCCAAAGGAGGCGACTGGAATCGCGCGAGGATGGGGATATGGAAGTTTCCACAAAGCTCCCTGCGCTCCAGCCCATTGGTCAGAGCAACAGTGTTGCCCACACAGACTGGCAGCGACCTTCTGCATGCAAAGCAGCCACCGCCCTTCCCCAAGATGCCCATCGTTCGCTGCCCTCCTGATCACTCTGCCTGGGCCTAAAAGTCCTGATGGCACCAATAGGGCTGGTTGGAATCAAATTTTCATTCTCTTCCCAGGCTCTGGCTGCCTCACTCCCTTTGGTTCTCTGCCATCCCTGGCTGGATTTCTTCTCTCCCCTGCCTTGGGATTCCCTGCCTCCCTGTTTCCTGGAGACCCCTGCACCCAAAGGCCCTTTGCACTCATCACAGCTCCCTTTGGAGCTGAATCTGGCAAGTGTGGGGCTGTTGGGGGGGTGGCTTTTCTTACCTTTCTTCCTTCCAGCTCAGTGGCAGACTCCTTTCCCTGGTTGCCACCATCTGCGTTGCACTACCCGTTCAGTCCTGGTGTCTCCAGGTAAAGGCTGAAACCTCGGAGAGCTGCTGCCAGTTTGTGTTGGAAATATCAAGCTGAATGGGCCAGTTCCTGTGTTCCCATCCATGCAGAGTTTCACTCACACAAAGTGTGTGTGTTAGGGTGTTTCCTTTTCTCTGCTAAGCTGGGAGTTACCTTTTGGATCGGGGTGCCAGTTGGAGGTTTGTGTTGGGATGCAGATGTAGGATTGAGATCTGGGTTGGGGAATTAGCCATCGTGGGAGTGGGATAGAGGAAAGTCCGTGTGTGTGTGTGTGTGTGTGTGTGTGTGTGTGTGCAGATGGGGTGAGGCCCTTAGAAAGAGGGGGAAACCCCACTCCTTGAACTGGGATGCATGGGGCCATTGTTGTGCCAGTTTGCAGGTGTGTGTTGGAAGAAAAGATTCTCTGCCTGTTGATATCAGCCAGGTACCTTCACTGTACTGATTTTGGCACTTGCGAAAAACTTTTTTTGTTCAGAGATGCCTACCCAGATGTGTTTTAATTTTATTTCGTGTACACTGGTCTTTTTTATATTTTAAAAAACTCTGCTTGATTCTATCTATATTTGATGGTTTTTAACTTAATAAAACTGTCTGATGACGGAAAGGCTACAGTGGTACCTCGGGTTACATACGCTTCAGGTTACAGACTCTGCTAACCCAGAAATAGTACCTCGGGTTAAGAACTTTGCTTCAGGATGAGAACAGAAATCGTGCTCCGGCAGCAGCGGGAGGCCCCATTAGCTAAAGTGGTGCTTCAGGTTAAGAACAATTTCAGGTTAAGAACGGACCTCCGGAACGAATTAAGTATGTAATCAGAGGTACCACTGTACTATGGTCTGTTATGTGGGAATTAAACTCTCGTTCCCGTTTGCGGAGTATGTGGAAGGCAGTCCTGGGTCGTTTGACCCTTTAATTAGTTCTCTTTTCCCTCGTGTAAAAACTAAGCAAGACACTCCCTTTCAAAGTTTAAATAACATATAACTTAGTGTGCTTGCAGTTGCAGATTAAATAGACAATGAGGGTAGGTGATACTTAATTTGCTAAAGCATCTTACAGACTGGCTGAGACAGACAGCAGCGCAACCAACATAACATACCTGCTGCTCTGTTAAGACTGTTCAATACTAGCTGCGGTAACTGAAATAACTGCCATAACGGCCACAGAGTGTATGATGTCACGAGAGTTCCACAGCTCTTGCAGTTAACCCTTCATAAAAGCATTTTGGATGCTAACATCCCACATGTTAAGCTTTTGGTTAAGTCTACTAGTTTTTAATCTCCTGATTTTTATCAATTTTTCCCTTATGAATATGTTTTATGTAAACAGCTTAGATTTTAAAAATAATATTCAATGGCATATAACTCTTGTTAAATGAAATGCTTTCTTTAAAACGTGAGCTCTTAATTGTTGTTGTTGTTTAGTCGTTTAGTCGTGTCCGACTCTTCGTGACCCCATGGACCAGAGCATGCCAGGCACTTCTGTCTTCCACTGCCTCCCGCAGTTTGGTCAAACTCATGCTGGTAGCTTCGAGAACACTGTCCAACCATCTTGTCCTCTGTCGTCCCCTTCTCCTTGTGCCCTCCATCTTTCCCAACATCAGGGTCTTTTCCAGGGAGTCTTCTCTTCTCATGAGGTGGCCAAAGGATTGGAGCCTCAGCTTCACGATCTGTCCTTCCAGTGAGCACTCAGGGATGATTTCCTTCAGAATGGAGAGGTTTGATCTTCTTGCAGTCCATGGGACTCTCAAGAGTCTCCTCCAGCACCGTAATTCAAAAGCATCTATTCTTCGGTGATCAGCCTTCTTTATGGTCCAGCTCTCACTTCCATACATCACTACTGGGAAAACCATAGCTTTAACTATACGGACCTTTGTTGGCAAGGCGATGTCTCTGCTTTTTAAGATGCTGTCTAGGTTTGTCATTGCTTAATACAGGGTGGCAAATGTGACCTAACAGGCATTACTGAAACCTGGTGGGATGGGACTCATGACTGGAATGTAGAAATTGAGGGCTACAACCTGTCACTCCACAGCAGTGACCAGAGGAGGAATGACTTGTTGGGAAGAGCACAGGTAAAAGAAATGCCATGATGCATCTGCAACAGCACAACCAGACTCCTTCATCTGCCCCAGCTGCAACAAAACATGTCTCTCCCATTTCAGTCTCCAAGCCACAGTGGATGCTGTAACTCTCCGATGGTTTGACTTCCCCCTTGAAGGCGCACTCTTCCATTGTCTCCCAAGACAGACAGATGCCATCAACAACCTGTTCGAAAGAAATATATCAAAACGGAAGGGAGAAGGAGTAGCAATCTGTGAAGGATGTATACACTTGGAGTATGAAAGGTGGATGGAGAGCATATGGGTACAAATTGTAGGAGTAGGAAACAACAGTGACCTTACTGTGGATATCAGCTATAGACCTTCAAGCCAGACTGAGGACTTGAATGATGCTTTCCTTCCCTCCCCCCAAATGCAAACAGCGTTTTATTGATGTCATTCACTTCCAGCCAGGACAGCTTCCCTCTTCCCAATTCCCCATAGTGAATGCCACCTTTTAAGAAAAAATTCTTTTTAATTGAATTTTACATTGCACATTTAAATTTAAACAATAAACATCATCATCATTAGGATTCCCTGAATCCTTTAACTGCCCTCCATCCTTCTATGGTTACAATTTTCAATCTTTTTCCACTGCTTCCTTATTTTGTCTATTTTTCTTAAATAATCCAATTTTACCTTAGTTTATAGTACATTACAAACGTTACTCAAATCCTGCCAAAGTTTTTAGTTGTTTACAGTGTTCTCTTAAGTACATTGTGATTTTTTTCTCATTCCTCCTTAAATTTCTTCGCTTCCTGGTTTCTGATTTTCCCGATCAATTTGGCCATTTCGGAGTAGTCCATCATCTTCATCAGCCATTTGTCTCTGGTTGGGACTTTATCTTCTTTCCATCTGTGGGCCAGTAGTATCCGTGCTGCTGTCGTCGCATACATGAATAATCGTCTCTGATGCTTTCCTATAGCAGATTACCAAACATTCGAAAAGGAGAGATATAGTAGTCATGGAAGACTTCAGCTACTCCAACATCAGTCCAGGAATCCATTTTATTGTGCATTCATGGGATTTGTGCTATTCCACAATTCCACCAGCAAAAGTTTCGAGCTAGTCGTAGCCACACTGCTTCATTCTCAAACAGTGCAGCTCTCATACCTTCCTGCTGTAATCCCACAATTTTTCATACCCCAAACATATTGGTTTATTTTTTCTTTTGTTCCTCTTTTGTTGCTCTAATAACGTGGGGATTTGGGGACGCATCACAGAACGAATAAGATAGAATGATTCCAAAGGAGAACTTGAAGTCACTTCGCCTTAACTGCAATCCTTGGATTGCTAAATTACCTGTGAGATAAATCTCTTCCCTTTTTTCTGTTTTCAGGGTTTGGTGATCTTTGAGGAGGAGGCCGTGTGTTTCACAGAGGAGGAGCGGCCCTCCTGGATCCAGGCCAGAGGGCCTTGCACAGGGACATCATGGAGGAGAATTATAGGAATCTGGCCCTTCTGGGTAAGTCTCCTTCTTCTCTTGGCCCAAAGTTACTCACACACCCAGGGCAGCAGCATAAGATCACGACACAAGGTCTCAGTTGGAGTTGTTCCTACTGCTTTTGAGCTCTGTTGGCTGGAGGTGCTATGGATGAAACATGAGGCCTGGTGCATAATGAGGGCTGGATACAATTAAATAGTTGAGATGCTAGGGTGTAAAACAAATCCCACGAGTGCAATGTGCCTATTTCCTTTTTTTTTTTTTTTAATGATATTTATTCAAAGTTTCATCAATACATAAAAAATCCCCAACCCTAACCCAAAAGAGAAAAAAGAAAAAATAATAAAGTAAGAAAAAAAGAAAAAAGAAAATACAAATCTCAGATTTCGACTTTTCATTTGCTTGATTCTTGAACCTCCTCACACCTCCCTTTTTGTATTCTAGTTTAATTCGTTATTTCAGCAAATTCTTCCCATATTTCTCAATTTTAATTTAAATAATTAATCTTCACAATCTATCTTATTTGTTAATCAACATACCCTTTCCCTCTTTTAATATAATCTGTTATTCAATTTGCCTTAATCTTTAACCTTATCTTATCTTAAAAATCTTAAAATTTCGAAATCACATCACATTCATACATTTCTCCTTAAAATCATTTCTACTAAAGCCAATTTGGTTCCTTTCCAGCATATTCCCTCAAATTTCATTGATATTAGACAAATTTCATTGATATTAGACTAATTCCAAAATTAACATAAAAATTTCTATAATTTTCATCCAACGTCCCATCTTCCTGGTTTCAGTCATATCAGTCCTTTCTGTCCGTTACATAGTCCATCAATCTGGTGTTCTGATGTCCGAGGCCCTTAAATCTCTTCTAGGCCCCTTCTGCAAATTTTTTTGTTCTTGTTTGTACTTACGCAGTTCTTTGTCTATTGTTGGTTTCTGGGGGAGTGGGTCTCCGGAGGGTTCCATCCAGTGATAATTTCCATTTTCCTTCATTATATTGTCCCCTTCCCCCCAGTCCCACTCCCAATCTTCATCTTTGTAGTCCAAAAAATATGTATCCAGAAGATAGTTATTCACCTGTTTCACAGTCACACTGGAGTTAAAAGCTTCCTTAACTTCAAATGCTTCCCAGCACTCTCCAAAATCAATCTTCCAACGCAGTAGCTTTTGTTCCTGCAAAACTTTGGGTCTTTCCATTTGTGTTGTGGGAGAGATAGCTACTGCCTCTTCCTCCTCCATCTACCCTTGGACTTGCCTTGTCAAGCCAGGTTCATCCTTATTCCCTGTTAAATCATATTGGCTGGCCACAGCACTCATAAAATCCAGTTTTTCATTCATCAGACTCACTTTCTCGTGCAGCTGCTCCAGCAAAACATTAGTCCTACCAAGGGCAGACACCAAACCTTCCTGCCAATACATTTCTATTCCAGAACAAGGTCAAACGGCTGTTCCCACGATCCAAATCTCACATATGCAAACTGCGACCGCAAACTGACAGGCTCCCTCTAGGGGTCACAATTTCTGTTTGTATCCTTTTTTTTTTTTTTTAAAGTATCCAACAAAGAAAGTTACTTTCAATTTCAGATCCTTTCAATTTCAAATACTTTGTTTCTTTAAAGAGCAAAAATGCAGAAGGTAGCGTTGAAGTTAATTTGTTTCTTCTTCTTTTTTTTTAACTATCTGTCAAAAGTACTCCACTTTCAATCAATGGACGTCTCAAGCAGTTTCTGTCCCGACACCCCGTCCCCAGGTTTGGGACGGTGGAAACTTACATTCCTTTTCTCACTTCCTGCAGGATTAAGCTGTCAAATCCCCCCCCCCTTCTCCTGCTTCCAAGGGGGTTTTGTTGGTTATGGGTGCAGGAAATTTCCAACTTTAAAAGAACTTTTCAGGCTATTAGGTTGCAAGATCTTTGCTTCAAGCTGTATACAAGGACGGGAGGCGGACTTCCTGTTTACACCTTCCTGCTTCGTGCCTAATTTCGTAAATTTGAAAATTTCTTAGTCCAATTCTCCGTTTTTACTCACGGGTACTTGATTTAGAGTCCAAATGTCATCAGGAAAAAGTCAGCGCTCTCCGGCGATGGCTGCGCGGCTTCCCTCCATGGAAATAGCAATCAGTTCGCAGCACCGCGCTGCTCAACCCGCTTCACTCCGGAGCCCCGAAAATGGGTTTCCTCATGAGTAGGGGAGGCGCTTTTGGTGCTCTGCCGAACCCCACGTTCCCAGGCTTCTCCCGCCTGGGATTTCTAGTGGGCCCCCGCCTTCGCCGCGGCGGGAAGACCCAGTTTCCACGGAGACTGTTCCTCCAGTCGGAGGAACTCCGCCATTCACCGATGGCGCTGACCCGGAAGTCGCAATGTGCCTATTTCCATCCTCTCTTTCAGTTGTGTGCCCCTCTAAATCAGGTCTGGCAGACTGGGAGAACCCCAGGACTGTTGTGGGGGAAACTAGGAAATGGGAGGTTGTTTTATGTGACAAGTCTTCACTCTGAGCTTCCAGAGCTCTATAATATACAATGAGCAACCTTCAATTTTGAGGGTTTGGTCTGCCCTCCCCGCTGTCCATGGAGCAAATTTCTCTGACCTCCCAATACCCCACTGATTTTACCAGCAGAGACAGAAAGATGAAAGATATTGGAGCAGACCCAGCACTGGGATAGGTGCAGCCCAGTGCTATAATAATTTTTTTTTTTTTTTTTAAATTATACCCTGCCCTCCCCAGCCAAGACCGGGCTCAGGGCGGCTAACACCAAATATAAAACAATTGATTGAAATACAACTTAAAAACAGGAACTTCCGGGTTGGCGCCATCGCCGAATGGCGGACTCCCTCCGAGCTCCGGAGGGAGTCTGCTCGGCAGGGGCTGGGTCCTACCGCACCGGCGATGCGGGGACCCTTAAAAACCACGGCCACGAGGGCCGTGGACATGGAGACTCGGCTGGCACCGCCAGCGCCCTCCCGACTCGTGAAGGAGCCTTTTTAAAGGCTACGGATCGGGTGCCGGGGAGAAGCGTGGTGCTTTGAGTCCTCTGCTATCCCTGCCGAGCGCAGCCGCATGCCATCCGGTGGAGAGCGCTGACTTCTTCTATTGAAAATTCGGACTTTTTAACAACAACCCGTGAGTAATTTGGAAACTGGGTTTAAAAGGAGAAAAAAAAAGAATTTCTTTTTGAATTGGACACGAGCGGGGGGGGATCCAAAAAGGAAGTCAGTCCCCCCCCCTATTGTAAACCTTCCAAGACAAGGACGGGGAAACCAAGGTCCAAAAAGATTTGTATTGTTGATAAAAACTAAGAATTCCACGATGGGGAACCATAAGAACTGTGCTGGAGGACGAATTGAGGGAGAAGAAACGTAACCCCCCCCCCTGGGAACCGGGGTGATTGAAGAGAGAGCCTGGTGAAAAGAGTCGGAGATTTTGACAGCTGTCAAAGTAGCTGTCAAAGTCGGAAAGCGGAGAGGATTTTACTATGAGAACTTTGCTGGCTAAATTTGTTACAATTTGCTACACCTTGTTAAAACTTGGATACAAAATGGCAAAAACATGGATAACAATCGGACTTTTGGACTAGAGAAAACAAAGTTACAACAATCCCCCTAGAGGAGTTTCGGGACATTACAAAGATGGTCGTAAGTGGAAAAATACCATTGGAATTTTACAGGACTGGTTATCTTCTGGGAAAGCTGCAAAACGGAAATAATATTTTGTCTACAGGGTGTTCAGCTAAAGGAGACAATAGAATTTTCTATTGAAGAAAGGAAGGGACTGAACGCAAGTTTTTGTTCCTGAATAACAATAATCCCTGCAGACTTACTAAGCTTCTGAATTAGAACGTTTCAGCAGCGGAACAAGAGGAAACTGGACTACAATTTGGAAAGAACAATGGGGGGAGCTTTATTAAAGATCTGAAGTTAAGTGTTTTAAAAATAATTATAAAAGGAAAAAAAAAAAAAAAAAAAAAGCCAGCAAGGAGTTGGGGGAAATAGGCGATTTATGGATTGTAAGAATTCCAGGCGGATAACATGGTTTGGTGGTCAGGGGGAAATTAAACCGGGGACAGGGGGGGAGAACTAAAATCCAAAGGCTTGTTAACTTCTTTTTTTTTTTTTGAACTAGCTTTGTTTCATCTATTATACCTTTTATTTCTTATTTCTGATATTACTATTGTGTGGGGTGTTTTTATTATTAAAAAAAAAGGGAAATTGTGGAATAAAAATGGGGTGGACCCTGGGAAAGAAATTTTTTGTTTTTTATTAAGGGTGTTGATGAGGAGTGTATAAATTTTAAATTCGAATAATGGTCTAAACAAATTAAGTTTTTAATCAGAACCGAGAGCTTGTGGAGCCAACAATATGAAAAAGGAATATGGTAGGGGTGGGGGAAGGGGGGAGTCCCAGAAAGTGGATGTTTGAAAATAAGGTTCTGAATGTATTTTAATTCTTACTTTCTGTATTTTTGAAAATCTTAATAAATATTATTTAAAAAAAAAAATGAAATACAACTTAAAAACAAGATTAAAATACAACATTAAAATGCAGCCTCATTTCAGCAGAAACTCAAAATGAGGAGGAAAAACGACTCTTCCCTGGTTCTCAGATTGATTATTTGATATGCACAGTTCAGCTGTGAGGTGGGGGCTGTGTGTGTGTGTGTGTGTGTGTACAAGGAAAGGTGTATGTGTGAGAGAGACAGTGTGGACTGGCCATACCCACCTTTAGCTACAATTACCGTCGTCTTGCGTCCCCCAGAAACATTGGTCAAGGGGGAATGTGGCCGTCAACCTTCCCTGCTCTATACATACTCCACATAAGCAGCCAGTTATTGCCTATCAACAGTGGCTGCCTCCTTCCCCTTCTCTGTTTTAGATAGCTGTTAATTGGAATTGTTCCGTAATTTGGGTATCCGTTCCTCCCTGATCAAGTTCCTCTTTGTATTCCGGCAGGTGATCAGAAGGAGATCAGTCAAGAGAATGAACCCCAGAGAATTAAAACTGAAGCAGAAGAAAATGTGAGGAAGGACGCTGTTGTTCCTGATGGTGCTAGCTTCAATGAAATTTCAATGCTGGAAGGACCTTACACAGGCAAGAAAGAGGAAAATGTCTCTCTTTGTGCAAAAAGCCCAACAAGACTATCAAGCCTTAGCACCATTGGAAGAAAACATGATGGGGATAAACGGTTTCAATGTTCAGAGTGTGGAAGGAGTTTCAACTACAAATCACATCTTCTTGTACATGAAAGAATCCACACAGAAGATAAACCGTATAAATGTTCAGAGTGCGGAAAGAGTTTTTGTCTGAGTTACAACCTTCTAACTCATCAAAGAATCCACACTGGAGAAAAACCATATAAGTGCTCAGTGTGTGGAAAGAGTTTTACTCAGAGCAGTACGCTTTTTAATCACCAAAGAATCCACACAGGAGAGAACACACATACATGTCCCAGTTGTGGAAAGTGCTTCAGCCTGAAAATTGACCTTCTTAGTAATCAAACATTCCACACAGGGGAGAAACTGTATAAATGCTTAGAGTGTGGAAAGAGCTTCACTCAGAGCTCTTCACTCAGAGGAGAGAAACGGTATAAATGTTCAGAGTGCGGAAAGAGTTTCCGTCTGAGCTCCAACCTTCTTACCCATCAAAGAATCCACACTGGAGAAAAACCATATAAATGCTCAGTGTGTGGAAAGAGCTTCACTGACCGTAGTAGCTTTTCTCGTCATCAGAGAATCCACACAGGAGAGAAGCCGCATAAATGTTCCAATTGTGGGAAGTGCTTTAGCCAGAACAGCCGCCTTCTTAGCCATCAAAGAATCCACACAGGGGAGAAACCATATAAATGCTTAGAGTGTGGAAAGAGTTTCACTCAGAGCAGTACGCTTTTTAATCATCAAAGAATCCACACAAAGAAGCCACATAAATGTTCCAGTTGTGGAAAGTGCTTCAGCCAGCAAAGTGACCTCCTTAGTCATCAAAGAATCCACACAGGAGAGAAACCGTATAAATGCCCAGAGTGTGGAAAGAGCTTCACTCATAGCAAAAGTCTTCGTAGTCATCAGAGACTTCATGCAGGTGAGAAACCATTTAAATGTGCCGAGTGTGGGAAAAGCTTCAGTCATGGCAGCAACCTTACTTATCATGAAAGAACCCATACTGGTGAAAGACCTTATAAGTGCTCAGAGTGTGGAAATAACTTCACTGACCGTGCTGGCCTTTCTCGTCATCAGAGAATCCACACAGGAGAGAAGCCACATAAATGTTCCATTTGTGGAAAGTGCTTCATCCATAACAGTATCCTTCTTAGTCATCAGAGAATCCACACAGGGGAGAAACCGTATAAATGCTTAGAGTGTGGGAAGAGCTTCACTCAGAGCAGTACGCTTTTTAATCACCAAAGAATCCACACAGGGGAGAAGCCGTATAAATGCTTAGTGTGTGGAAAGAGCTTTGCTCAGAGCAATGGCCTTCGTTATCATCAGAGGCTCCATACAGGTGGGTGTGAGAAAAGCTTTACACACAGGGCAGAAGATTGTTTAAACAACTGTTAAATCATATGGGTCTACCTGTGTTGGAGCCAGTCACAATATTTGAGGACAACCACACCTGTATTCATATGGCTGAGTCCAAGAAAGTCCAGAAGAGATCTAAACACGTGGATCTCAAATATTATGTAAGAGACCAGGTGGAACAGAAACTAATTGAATTACAATTCTGCCCCACAGAAAAAATTCTGACAGATATACTGATAAAGCCTCTTGCAGCGTGTAAATGTGAATAATTGGTGAAACGGCTAGGTTTTCTGCCATCAAATGAAAGTCAATATCATGAACAAAATTAAAGAAGGGGTGTTTGAGTAACTGGATATGAGAAAGGGTTAATTTCCTTTATGAGTGTAAATCACCCCTGGCTGAGCTAAACAAGGTGCAAGGCCAGCCAAGCCAGTTGCTATGGTCATGGCCCAGTGCCCCTATATCTGTGGTTAATGCATGTCAGCTCAGTAGTAGAGTCTATTAGTTGTCCAGTGTTATGTCCTGAATTGGTGAGTTTACTTAGAATAATGGAAATGCCTTGTACTCTTATGTATCTGTATATATCTGTATCTGTAGAAGCCTACAAGCTGTGTCTGTCTATGTCTGGAACTGTTTTACTGAGCCTCATCTTCTGCAACAGTAAACTATTTGGATCTTAAGCTGCTTCTGTGTGGTGACTGCATTATTATCGCAATATATGTTTCCCATTTTGGGATGCAACAGTGGATCAAGGTTCAGATACCAGTAAAAAAATCCAGGTTGGATTGTGAATCGTCGCCAAGTGGAAGAAGAAACACCATGTCTTTTGGGTGTACATAAATAAATAGGGAGGGATGCGGGTGGCGCTGTGGGTTAAACCACAGAGCCTAGGACTTGCCAATCAGAAGGTCGGCGGTTCGAATCCCTGCGACAGGGTGAGCTCCCGTTGTTCAGTCCCTGTTCCTGCCAACCTAGCAGTTCAAAAGCACGCCAAAGTGCAAGTAGATAAATAGGTACCGCTCTGGCGGGAAGGTAAACGGTGTTTCCGTGCACTGCTCTGGTTCACTTGAAGCGGCTTAGTCATGCTGGCCACATGACCCGGAAGCTGTGCGCCGGCTCCCTCGGCCAATAAAGTGAGATGAGCGCCGTAACCCCAGAGTCGGCCATGACTGGACCTAATAGTCAGGGGTCCCTTTACCTTTACCTTTACCTTAAATAAATATGGAAGTTTTTAATGTGTGATGTTTTATTGCGTTTTTAATATTCTGTTGGGAGCCGCCCAGGGTGTCTGGGGGAACCCAGCCAAATGGGCAGGGTATAAATAATAAACTGTTGTTGTTGTTGTTGTTACAACCAGTGCTTTTTCTGGGGGTACACAGGGGTACGCATCCCTCTAAACATTTTGTGAATCTGTTTGCCTTCGTTGAAAGGCAGTATTTCAATATGTGTAGGAAAATGAGAGTACCCCTAAACATTTTTTTAGGAAAAAAGCACTGATAACAACTTTATGGAGAGTGGATGTGCATAATGGATGGAGTCTGAAAAAATACTCAGTGACAGGAGAAGGATTTCTACATGGAAAGAACCCACTCATCTGAGCAGTGTGAAGCGATCTTAGGTCAACACACAATGCCACACAAACCATACAGAAAAACGATTTAATTGCATCTTCTCAGCAAACAGCATAAGTAGGCAAACCTGAGGTAGGAAACACAGATCAACCTTTGGGTGGCCTCTTTCTTTTTTGCTTTTTTTTGGTATGGTGGCACATATATAACTACAGTGGTACCTCGGGTTACAGACGCTTCAAGAAGATTCCACCTAAACATTAGGAAGAACTTCCTGACAGTAAGAGCTGTTCGACAGTGGAATTTGCTGCCAAGGAGTGTGGTGGAGTCTCCTTCTTTGGAGGTCTTTAAGCAGAGGCTTGACAACCATATGTCAGGAGTGCTCTGATGGTGTTTCCTGCTTGGCAGGGGGTTGGACTCGATGGCCCTTGTGGTCTCTTCCAACTCTATGATTCTATGATTCTATGATTCTAGGTTACAGACTCCGCTAACGCAGAAATAGTACCTTGGGTTAAGAACTTTGCTTCAGGATGAGAACAGAAATTGTGCAGCAGCGGCGCGGTGGCAGCGGGAGGCCCCATTAGCTAAAGTGGTGCTTCAGGTTAAGAACAGTTTCAGGTTAAGAACGGACCTCCAGAATGAATTAAGTACTTAACCCAAGGTACCACTGTAGCCCACCTAACACTCTCCTGGAAAGAAGGAATAACGAAGCCATGAGCAAAAAATATTCTGGCAGTTTGAGGTTCTTCTGATTGACAGCCCTGGCTCCATTCCCACTCCTCCCTGACCACATTATTAAGTTCTGCCCTTCAGCAATGTCACAAAGTTGGGGGGGGGGGGAATACGAGTCAACCTCGTATTCAGGGGTCATCAATGTGGTGTCCTCAATCCCCAGTATGCCTTCAAACAGCACCAGCGAAAAATTAATATCCTTTCTAAAATCCACATATCCTTTCTAAAATCCACAATCCAGGAGAAACAGCGTGACCCTGTGGTTCGTTTCTGTTTGCATTGGTTTGGTTTCCCTATACAGTCGTACCTTGGAAGTTGAATGGAATCCGTTCTGGAAGTCTGTTTGACTTCCAAAACGTTTGGAAACCAAAGCGTGGCTTCTGACTGGCTGCAGGAAGCTTGGCAGAAATGAGAGGAGAGGTTCTCTTGTGGAGCCAAAATGTGTTAAGTTGCAGGAAGCGAAGTGTAGGAATAAATAGTTCTCTAAATGGAGAGGTGTGGAATACCCCAAGGACCAAAGCATTTTTACTTCTAAATTGTCCAGGATAGTTAAAAAGAAAAGCGATTATAAAGAGCTCCCAAAGGACTGTTCCAAACTGTGTGAAGAGGCAAGCAAATGGCAAAAGCAATTCAATGTAAACTAGTGTAAATTTATGCACCGCTGGCATGGGAGCCCCTGGAATGCAGCCCCTGGGCTGGAAAATGTCCCCCTCCTGCCCCCCTGGGTTTGAAATTCTAGAATAAGAAACTACCTTTTCCCCCTCAGCTGCCATGTCTGTTTGTGACATCACAGGCAGACCATACACAGACAAGGCTGGGGAAACTAAGCCTCACAACTCGGATGCGGGTGGCGCTGCGCTGCAAGACCGTTTGTTTTGGCAGTTGAGGGATTGTTATCATTTATTTATTTTACCCTTTGTGAGAAATAAATAAACTGGTTCCTTTGACTTAAGGTCTCTGGATCCTTTTAAATAAAGTGATCTGGACAAAATGGGTGAATTAGGAAACCTTTTTATCATTGTTGTTTAGTCGTGTCTGACTCTTCGTGACCCCCTGGACCAGAGCACGCCAGGCACTCCTGTCCTCCACTGCCTCCCACAGTTTGGTCAAACTCATGCTGGTAGCTTCGAGAACGCTGTCCAACCATCTTGTCCTCTGTCGTCCCCTTCTCCTTGTGCCCTCCATCTTTCCCAACATCAGGATCTTTTCCAGGGAGTCTTCTCTTCTCGTGAGGGGGCCAAAGTATTGGAGCCTCAGCTTCAGGATCTGTCCTTCCAGTGAGCACTCAGGGCTGATTTCCTTCAGAATGGAGAGGTTTGAACTTCTTGCAGTCAATGGGACTCTCAAGAGTCTCCTCCAGCACCATACACACGTGCAAGTGGGGTAGCCCAAGATCAGGCACACCTGCCTCAGGAAAAACACAGCTTACAAAGTCCCTTGTCCGGCCACAAGTCCCTCCTTCCACGCCCACAAGAAGGGGTGTGCCAGATTACGGGGTCTCATGTCCACCTCATTAACATTTTACCTTCCCACTTCCCATGTTAATCATTATACAAATATGGTCATAAGCCCCACTAAATAAATTTATTGACACATAAGCAGAACATTTGTATTGCAAGATTGTCTTAATTGAATTAAGCTGATCGCAAGCTGCCCTACTTTTCATGCTCTGACCATTTTTCAAGCTCAAGCCAGTTTATTACCTGATAAAGTCAAGTGTTAACCACCAGTCACAGGTATATGCAACCTCTGTGCGTCTAGGTTAAGTGTTTTTAATCCAAAATCTTATTAAAGCATCCTTAAATAATGAAAACGCAACAATCATTTCATTTCCTACACCCTTTATTTTACACCACTGTAAATTGTAAAAAATAAATGGTGTTTGTTGTTCAGATCAATCCGTATAGCTCATTGGGTAGAGCACGAGACTCTTAATCTCAGGGCCATTGTTAGATCCCCATTTTGGGCCAAATTTCCTGCCGGGGGTTGGACTCACCCTCGTGGTCCCTTCTGACTCCATGATTCTGTGATCTAAGGGCATTGCTTTCAAGTGAAATCATTCTCAGCACACTCAAACACATTTCAAACACATTCAAAGGTTTTAATAAAAAAAATATTTATTAAGTAATTTTCCAAATGAAATGGTCATATGATCTGAACAATTAAGCGATAGAAACCACCCAAAATGGCATGAGATACAAAGTCCTTCTTCCTGTTCCCGAGAGATTTGAATGGGGAAATCCTTTCAATTTCTTAATAATACGGGGCAGTGGGGTGAGGGATGCCGGGGCCACATCCACACCGATTAAAGTGCTATGATGCCACTTTAAACACTCATGGCTTCTTCCCCCAAAGAAACTGGGAGCTATAGTTGGAAAAGGGGGCTGAGAGTTGTTAGGAGACCCCTTTGTTCCCCTCCCAGAGCTACAATTCCCAGAGTTCCTAACTCTAACGCTAACCCTAAGCCTAACCTGAACACTAACCCTAACCATTAACCCTTAACCCAAGCTACAATTCCCAGAGTTCCCTGGCAAGAAGGGAACCCTAACCCTAACTCTAACACTAACACTAACACTAACCTTTAACCCAAGCTACAATTCCCAGAGTTCCCTGCCAAGAAGGGAACCCTACCCCTACCTCTACCCACTACCCCTACCCCTTAGCCAGAACTACAATTCCCAGAATTCCCTGGCAAGAAGGGAACCCTACCCTACCCCTACCCAATACCCCTATACCTACCACTACCCCTACCCCCTACCACTAACGCTAACCCTAACCCTAGCCCTCGTAACAACTCCCCGTCCCCTTAACCACCTACAGTTCCCAGAGACCCTGAGGGGAAGCCATTCCTGTTCAAAGCATCTTCATAGCACTTCCAATGGACGGTGCGCCTAATGTGGCCTAATGTTTCCTCCCTCATCTTCTCTCTCCCCACTGCCCCATCACTTGCAATGCAGCAGATGTTCGCCTGCGGTCTCCCTTCAAAGCTCCTTCTCTCAGGTCTGGTCACGGCTTTGTCCATTGCTCGCTGCCAGTATTTCACGTTCATTTCTCCAATGAAAATAGGGACGTCCTGCGGTTCTCTTCACGACTTAGAAGGCTGGATTCAGGGAAACCTCACCGGCCTCCAGACATCCCTGTAAGGCAAAGGCAAAGAGGTGAGTGGGATGGCCCCCATCCGACAGCGTCCCCCCCAGACTCTTCCTCTGTTTGGCTGCCTGTTCACAAACAAGGCTTCCAAACCAGCTTGCATCCATCTCGGCCAGCGTAGCCTCGCGGCCTTCACTAGCCTGAATGCAAACTCTTCCGACAACCATCCACCAGCTGCAGCCTCGCCAGGTCCATTGCCAGACATCAACCAGCTTCAGAGCTGAATATTAGCCGCCTTCAAGTGGTGATCCCACCAGCAAGTAAACTTTCTCCTTGCCTTCTCCTTGCTCCACAGCATCCCAGCACCAGGCGATTGCCTCCTTCCGCTTGCCAGCTTGCCGCCATGGGACAGGAGGCCACCAGGGCCGAGTGCCACCGAGCTGCCCATTTCTCTCTGGGGAGGGCAACTGCTGAAGCTTGCGCCTTGGCCCACATTTATACCCGCTCAGCTGCCAAATGTTTTTGTGGCATCACAGTCAAGCCACAGACAATGGCAGCAGCTGGGGAGGCATCACCATCACCCCCTCAGCCCTCATAATGGTGGCAAAGCTCAGCAGCCAAAACACCTCCCAAGTTGTGCCAATATCTGTGAAGGCCACACTCTGGGTGGCTTCCAACAAAATATTAAAATACAGTGGTCTGTTAAACATTAAAAGCTTCCCTAAACAGGGCTGCCTTCAGATGTCATAAGAGTATATAAACCCCGTGTCTGAAATAGTATAGCAGAGCAATCCTGAAGCCATTTTGACTCTCCCAATGACTTCAGATATTCTCCCCACTGTCCCTTGGCTGACAACTCCTGTCTTTGGAGCATATTTATGTATAAATAGGGTGAACCCGTGACCTGGATTCAGCATCTCAAAAGGAATAGCGAGGATGCCCAGGTAAAGCAATCAGTGACCATTATCAGGTATCCTGACAGACAGGTTTTCTGCCGTAGACCCCCCCCCCCCGCGATGTATTTCTGCTGGGGACTACCTATTTCTGTGATGTATGTTTGATGGGTTTTTGAGGGGTGGGGGTCTTGAGCTACAGGGGAGGCAATTTCAAAAGTCTATATAAGAGCTTGCATACCATTGTTCTGGGTGCCTCTCCTCCCTCTCTGCGTGGGGGGAGGTGGTGACCCTGTTGCAGCAGTTTATTAAAGATCAGGCTTACTAGCTGCTTTGCTTCTCAATATTCTCTGGTTGGCCTCTGTTCCCAGCATCTGGCAGAGACCCCTAGTCCGAAGTCCTGGCTTGCTGCTGCCAGTCAGTGAAGACAAACGTGGGCTCCATGGACCAATGATCTGACAGCACTAGAAAGCATATTCCTGTGCATTGGGGCTGCTGCTCTGTGCTTTTCAGGAAAAGGTTGGACTTCTGAAGCCTTTCGATTCCTCAATAATAAGAGGCAGTGGGGTGAGGGAGGCCAGGGCCACATCCACACCATTTATTTAAAGTGCCATGAAGCCACTTTAAACACTCGTGGTTTCTTCCCCCAAAGAATATGGGAACTATGAAGGAATGGGTTTCTGTACAGTCAGTTTAAAACTGACTCAAACAGTTTAAAACTGACTCAAAAGGGGGGCGGTTGAGTCAGTTTTAAACTGACTGCACAGAAACCCATTCCTTCAACTATAGTTTGGGTTATTGGGTTTGGTGCTTTTGTAACTGGATTTGTAATGACTTTTAGTCAAATACAATAAATGATTGATTGGTGAAAAAGCACTTTATTCTTGAGGTGCTAACTTTCCCTCTGCATGTCATTCCTTGAGCAACTTCCTGTGCAAAGATAAGGCTTGCTTTCATTGCTCTGTTCATTTAAGTCTGTTCATTTGTGCATTTGACTAGTGTTGTGAGGAGGGAAATGCAACCACTGGGCTGAAAAATGTCCCCCTCCTGCCCCCTTGGGTTTCCAGTGTGGCCTTCACAGATATTGGCACAACTTGGGGGGGGGGGGGGGTTGGCTGATGAGCTTTGCCACCATTGTGAGGGCTGAGGGGCTGATGGTGATGCCTCCCCAGCTGCTGCCATTGTCTGTGGGTTGACTGTGATGCCACAAAAACATTTAGCAGCTAAGCAAATTCCTTATCAAGTCCGCCTGTGTGCCTGCAGTCTGGGAGTTCTAGACTCACTGGACCATATTCTGTTGAACTGCCCTTTGCACAGCAGACTCCGCAAACAGATGGTGAGAAAGATGTGACCTGCGACCCACAGCTCTGAGAGAAAACCAAATGAGGTTCCTCCTAGTGGACAGGGACAAGGACGTTACTGCCTCAGCAGTTTCCTTTTTAATCTCCATCCTACCCGAAAGGGTTCTTATCAACAACAACAAATTTTATTTATACCCCACCCTCCCCGGCCAGAGCCGGGCTCAGGGCAGCTGACAACAGTAAAATTACAGTAAAAACATAATAGGGAAAAAAACCCAATTTAAAATACAGATTAAAATGCAATTAAAAATGCAGCCTCATCAAAACCATAAGGGGAGAGAAACATAAGGGTCAGACTGAGTCCAAACCAAAGGCCAGGCGGAACAGCTCTGTCTTGCAGGCCCTGCGGAAAGATGTCAAGTCCCGCAGGGCCCTAGTCTCTTCTGACAGAGCGTTCCACCAAGTCGGGGCCAGTACTGAAAAGGACCTGGCCCTAGTTGTGACCAATCTAACCACCTTGCGACCTGGGACCTCCAAAATGTTGTCATTTGTGGACCTTAAGGTCCTCCGCGGGGCATACTAGGAGAGGCGATCCCATAGGTACGTGGGTCCTAGACTCATCTGTCTGGGTAATAGACAGGGTGAAGCAGAACAATCCAGTGCCTTGTGACCCTCAACAGCCTCACTCCTGTCCCTTTTAAATCTATCCCACTGACTTGAAATGTCTGAACTTGAAATGCCAGTAAAGGTATTTGTATTGTATTGTATTGTATAATGATTAAGATGGGAAGTAGGATGGTAAAATGTTAATGAGGCAGACGCGATACACCGTAAACTGGCATGCCCCTTCTTGTGGGCATGGAAGGTGGGACTTGTGGCCGGACAAGGGACTTTATAAGCTGCGTTTTTCCTGAGGGAGGTGTGCCTGATCTTGGGTTACCCCACTTGCAACTGTGCATAAGAAAAAGGTTTTCTAATTTGCCCATTTTATCCAGATCACTTCATTTAAAAAGATTCAGAGACCTTAAGTCAAAGGAACCAGTCAAAAGGAACTATCAAAAAGGGCAAAATAAAAAAAATCATAATAATCCTTCAACTTTGCCAAAACAAACAGTCTTGCAGCACTGTAAAAACTAATAGATTTTGGGGAAACTGTTAAAAAATGGGATGGTCAGGGGGCCTTGGTGGGTGCTAAGGAGGGTATCTTAGGGTGTCATGGAGTCCACATGCCACACGTGTCACAAGGGGGGGGCACCTCAGTCATCATTACTTTATTGACAAGTGCCCCCCCCCCCAAAAAAATTGTGAGGCTTAGTAGGGCTGGGCAGATGTTTTCAGACATGGCAGCTGAGGGGAAAGAGGTAGTTTCTTATTCTAGAATTTCAATTTGTTTTGTTTTGTTTAGTTAAGAAATAGGATTTTGATGGACTAATGGCCCATTCCCCCCTCTCCAGGCAAAACAGCCTCCAGCAAAGTGCAGAGCAGCCCTATCGATCCCAGCATGTATCTTTATGGGAGTTGGGAGTTGGAATTCAAATGGTTTGAATTTTATTAGGTTCATTAGCCCCCCCCCCCTTCACTGCCAAGTCCCAAGGTCGGCTACACCAATAAAATATGCACCTGTAAAGCAAACAAAACAGTTCCAACCTTAAATATATGGTTAAAAACCTTTCCCAATATATAAACAACGGAATGCGGAATTGTTGTACTTTAAAATCATATAATGGTAGATTTCGAAGGGACCACAAGAGTCGTATATCCACCTGCAATTCTGGAACAACTAATGCATCCCTGATGGATGACCATCCAACCTCTTCTTAAAAACCTCCAAGGAAGGAAAGTTCCCCGTCTTCTGACGGCGACCATTCCACTGCCCAATGGCTCTTACTGTCAGAAAGATCTTCCTGATGTTTAGGTCGGAATCTCCTTTCCTGTAATGAAGCCATGGGTTTGAGTCCTGCCCTCCAGAGCAGGAGAAAACAAGCATGCTCCCTCCTCCATGTGACAGCCCTTAAGATATTTGATGATGGCTCTCATTTTTCCTCTCAGTCTCCTCTTTTCCAGGCTCAACATACCCAGCTCCTTCAACCATTCCTCATCAGGCTTGGTTTCCAGACCCCTGATCATCATGGTTGCCCTCCTCTGCACACGTTCCAGCTTGTCAACATCCTTCTTAAATTGTGGTGTCCAGAACTGGACACAGGACTCCAGGTGTGGCCAGACCAAGGCAGAATAGAGAGGGACTATGACTTCCCTTGATCTGGACATGACTTCTGCTGATGCAGCTTAGAATCGTATTCACTTTTTTTGCCACTGCATCACACTGTAGGCTTGTGTTAAGCTTGTGGTCCACCAAGATCCATAGATCCTTTCCACATACACTACTGGCAAGTCAAATGTCCATCACCTTATATTTGTGCAGCTGGCTCTACCTGCCTAAGTGGAGAACCTTGCATAAATTTACATATGGAACTTTAAATTTCACCGTTGTGTGTTTTTACAGTGAAATGCATGGAGATGTGAAAACACATAAAAATATTGCAGCTGCCAAAACAGTATGATGCACTTAAAGAAATGTGAAATCCAAATAAGGAGTTCTGGCCTTATTTGGCTGGTGCGTGAGTTTGTCTTTTTCCTCTTCCCCCCGGATTCCTTTTTCCTTTTGTGCCATAACAATCGTAAGCCTGCGGGCAGGAACCACTATGTTCTACCTGCATATGTTTCAAGGCCCTGTGCTTCTGAATACCATGTGTTGGAAACTGTAGGAGAGTTGTCGTCGCACTTGGATCCTGCTGTGGGACTTCCCATTGGGGAACACAACCCCTCTGCCCTGAAAACAGCTCCCTAGCTTTGCAATATGTTAGTCGGACATAGCTGTCAGGAAGGCAAAGTCTGCCTAGAACCAGAAGCCAAGAATTAGCCGCAGCCAATTAATAATGTTACAGCACAGGGCTAAGAGAGTCCATCACATCCCTGAAGCCCACTTAGGTCAAACCTGCCCTGTTGCAGCAGGTTAACACAAAGCAGGAAGGCAGAGGCTGCTAAACCAGTTTTGGGGGAGAGGGTGTTTATAAACAAATCATGCTGCCAAAGGAGATATTCACTGGATTATCTTTTCAGGGTGACCCTGGTGCCCTAGCATGTTAACATTCACACACACACACACACACACACACACATCCTTAAGATATCAATGACTGTCTGAATAAATATTGTAATATTAAAATTTTAGAAGTTACTTGAAAGTACTAATCAGGCCTAGGACCAAATTTGGAGATAGTTAAATAAATGAGATTTAGATTGTTAAGAAAAGTTAAGAAATCTCATTATAAATGGTATATTCTTTTTTAAAAAATAATGATATTGGAAACTGCTACATTCAGATACAAGGAAATTCAGATGGGAGGGACTAGAGGAAGTCAAATAATATGTTTATGGGATTGGAGTTTAATTAAGTAATTAATTTGTGTTGATTAAGTGTTTGTTGTTATATTTTCTGTTTTAATTTGTTTTAGCAGTTCTATTGGTTATTTTATTTTATTTTTGTCTTATTTGTTTTATAGTATGTGTGATATTTGTATAAACTTAATAAAAATTATTGGGGGGGGGAACCAAATTTTAATTTTACTTAAAAAAAAAAGGTATCAATGACTTCCCTTCTTCTCTTTCCCTGGTTCATTTTGCATATCCTAAATCCCTGCATATTTTACAAAAACTAAACCATTCAGTGTTCCATTATTGCATCCATCAAAACTTGTTTACACTGTTGAATTTATCTTAATGCTGTCCTAGCAGAGTGACCGGAATAAAGCAAGCATGAGTCCAGAGAGAAAGGAGCCTTTACTGAGGTAAAATTTGACCAAAACAGTACATATAGCTTGAGGAGAAACACGTGAAGAGGTTTGTCTTTGTTAGGTCAGGCCCTCTATTGCATGGCGTTGGACTGGATGATTCTCAGGGTCCCTTACAGCTCTACAGTTCTATGATCTTGTCAGTCAGGGAATGAACCCCTGAAGTCATACACAGAAGAATTCCTGGGTGTACTTCCAAGAATAATAATGCAACAAAAAAAAGAACAAACTGCTGTCTCTGGGCAAGAGGTAGTAACAACATGAATTGCTTCAGCCCTGGACCTTGACGTCTCTATGCCGGAAGATATCCAACTCTATTGTTCTGTGTTAGCAACACCAACTTTCATGTTTTCTTTACTTAGGGATGCAGGTGACACTGTGGTGTAAACCACAGAGCCTAGGGCTTGCCGATCAGAAGGTTGGCGGTTCGAATCCCCACGATGGGGTGAGCTCCCATTGCTTGGTCCCTGCTCCTGCCAACCTAGCAGTTCGAAAGCACAAAGTGCAAGTAGATAAATAGGTACCACTCCGGCGGGAAGATAAACAGCGTTTCCGTGCGCTGCTCTGGTTCGCCAGAAGCAGCTTAGTCATGCTGGCCACATGGCCCGGAAGCTGTACGCCGGCTCCCTCGGCCTGTAAAGCGAGATGAGTGCCACAACCCCAGAATTGTTCGCCACTGGACTTAACTGTCAGAGGTCCTTTACCTTTTTTTAGTTACGGCTCCGGCTGAGAGAGCTCTGAGGATGCTCAGTGGCAGAGCACATGCTTCTGCATGCAGAAGGCTCATGGTAGAATTACAGAATTGTAGAGTTGGAAGGGACCCCAACAGTCATCTAGTCTAATAATAATAACTTATACTCAGCCTATCTGGTTGGGTTCCCCAGCCACTTTGGGCGGCTCCCAACAGAATATTAAAAACACGACAAAACATCAAACATTAAAAACTTCCCTAAACAGGGCTGCCTTCAGATGTCTTCTAAAAGTCAGATAGTTGTTTATTTCCTTGACATCTGATGGGAGGGCATTCCTGTCTGGTTCCCTGTATCCTCACTTCTTGCAGGAAGGGAACCACCAGAAGGCCCTCAGAACTGGAATTCAGAGTCTGGGCTGAACAATGGGGGTAGAGACGCTCCTTCAGGTATACTGGGCCGAGGCCGTTTAGGGCTTTAAAGGTCAGCACCGACACTTTGAATTGTGCTCAGAAATGTCCTGGGAGCCAGTGTAGGTGTTTCAGAATCGGTGTTATGTGGTCTCAGCAGCCACTCCCAGTCACCAGTCTAGCTGCCGCATTCTGGATTAGTTGCAGTTTCTGGGTCACCTTCAAAGGTAGCCCCACGTAGAGTGCATTGCAGTAGTCCAAGCGGGAGATAACTAGAGCATGCACCGTTCCAGCAATGCAGGAATCCTGGCCACAGCAGTCCCTGAGCACAGGACCTCTGTGTAAAAACCTTGGAGTGCTGCTGCCAGCCAGTGTAGTCAATATGGAGCTAGATCAGCGGTCTGATATTGTGTAAGGCAGAGTCCTTTGGAGAGGGGCTATAGGAGAGAAACTGATTTCTCTGCAACCCCATTCCAGGTAGGGCTGGCAATGTCTCCTGCCTGAAACCCTGGAGAATAACTACCGGTCTGTTTGGAACAGGATATGTGGGAAACCGTTCCTGTGAAATATTCTACAGAAGGAAATCCTGGGCAAAGACAGCAAAACATCACTTAAGTACTTTCTGTCAAAGAACTAGTAACATTTCTGTTTTACTTTTTCATTTTTCACATCACTATGAGTGCATGTAACAGGTAGCAAAACCTATACATCTTTACACACCACTACAAGAGAAACAACGCAGTTCTCCTTCCCTCTTTTGCTACAGCGAAATGCAGTGTGCACTTGGAGTCCACATTTATCTATTTTTTTAAAGAACAAGAAAAATATTGAGCCTTGAGGCCATGTAAAAGCTAACAGGTTGATTGTGGCATGGTCATCTTTTGTGGACTAAATCTTAGATGGCTAATAGTCAAAGGAGAAAACAGTAAGGTGGTAGTTGAATGGCAATGAGGTTCAAAAATTAGAGTTAGTGACTCTTTGAGCTCAAATATATGTAAAAACAGACACACCACTGACCTTTTGCAGTGGCAAACTGGCGATTTCAGCAATTATAATCTGTAGGGGAGTGCAGAATCATTTGCATGAAACAGGCGCAGGTGGCAGATGTTCTGGCACCGCTTCATTGACTGACACAGGTGATGCAACAAATGCAGCCACCCCAAATCAACAGGGTATATTCACCAGAGACCTATTTCCAACATTCTTCTATAAAACGAGTGCAGCAAGCCACCTGCCAGCCATGCGACGTCACTATAACATCATGCGATTGACAGGTGGTTTGTTCCACCCACCTGTCCCATTTGGCCCTCTTGGTGGGGCCAGATAATGATCTGGCTCCCAGAGCCTAAAAGGATCTCCACCCCTGATGTATATGATTTCTCTTCCGTGTGGATTCTTTGATGATAAGAAAGGCTAACACTATTAGTGAAGCTCTTCCCACACTCTAAGCATTTATGCGATTTCTCTGTGTGGATTCTTTGATGGGAAGAAAGGCCACTGCTCTGAGCGAAGCTCTTCCCACACTCCGAGCAATTATATGGTTTCTCTCCCGTATGGAGCCTCTGATGATTAGAGAGGGTATTGCTTCGGCTGAAGCTCTTCCCACAGTCTAAGCATTTATATGGTTTCTCTCCCGTATGGGTCCTTTGATGGTTAGTGAGGTGGGTCTTCTGGTTGAAGCTCTTTCCACACTCTGAACATGTAAATGCTTTCTCTCCTGTATGTAGTCTGTAGTGTATTGCTAAAGTTTGGCTACAACTGAAGCTCTTTCCGCACTCTGAGCATTTAAAGATTTTTTCACTTGAATGGGTATTTTGGTGGTAAGTAAGGTTACTGTTGTGACTAAAGCTTTTCCCACATTCTGAACATTTAAATGGTTTCTCGCCTGTATGGAGTCTCTGATGATTAGACAGGCTACTGCTATGAGTGAAGTTCTTGCCACACACTGAGCATATATATGGTTTCACTCCAGTGTGGATTCTTTGATGATTAAGCAGGTCATAGCTCTGAAAAAAACTCTTTCCACACTCACAACATCTAAATGGTTTCTCTCCTATATGAATTTTTTGATGGTAAGAAAGGCTGCTAGTATTAGTGAAGCTCTTTCCACACTCTGAACATTTATACGGTTTCTCTCCTGTGTGGAGTCTCTGATGACTAGAAAGACTACTGCTATGACTGAAGTTTTTGCCACACACCAGGCATTTATAGGGTTTTCCTCCAGTGTGGATTCTTTGATGATAAAGAAGGCCATAGCTCTGAAAAAAACTCTTTCCACACTCAGAACATTTAAACGGTTTGTCTCCTGTATGGATTTTTTGATGGTAAGAAAGGCTACTGCTATGAGTAAAGCTCTTTCCACACTCTGAGCATTTATACAGTTTTTCTCTTGTATGGATTCTTTGATGAGAAAGAAGGTGATTGCTCTGGCTGAAGCTCTTTCCACAATGAAAACATTTATACGGCTTCTCTCCTGTGTGGGTTCTTTCATGATAAGAAAGGCTACTACTATTAGTGAAGCTCTTTCCACACTCTGAGCATGTATACGGTTTCTCTCCTGTATGGATTCTTTTATGTTTACAAAGGCTACTGTTATGAGTGAAGTTCTTTCCACACACTGAGCATTTGTATGGTTTTTCTTCTGTGTGGATTCTTTGATGAGAGATGAGGCCACTGCTCTGACAGAAACTCTTCCCACACTCGGAACATTTATATGGTTTTTCTCCTTTATGAGCCCTTTGATGATAAGAAAGGCTACTGCTGTGAGTAAAACTCTTCCGACACTCTGAGCATTTATAAGGTTTCTCCCCTGTGTGGATTCTCTGATGAGAATGAAGCTCACTCCTCTGGCTGAAGTTCTTTTTGCAATGAAAACATTTGTAAGGTTTCTCTTCAGTGTGGACTCGTTGATGATATGAAAGACTGCTGCTGCTAGTGAAGCTCTTTCCACACTCTGAGCATTCAAACGGTTTCTCTCCTGTATGGATCCTTCGATGATTAAAAAGGGTACTGCTCTGCGTGAAGCTCTTTCCACACTCTGAGCATTTATATGGTTTCTCACCTGTGTGGATTCTCTCATGCACAATGAGATGTTTCCTGTAGTTGAAGCTCCTTCCACATTCTGAACATTTAAATGGTTTCTCCCCTTCATGCAATCTTCTAAGATTTCTAAGGCTTGATATCTTAGTTAGGACTCTTGTACTTTGGGGGATTTTTGCCTGTTTCTTTCCTGTGTGACATTCTTCCGGCATCACAATTTCACTGAAGCCAGTGCCTTCTGGAACAACAGCTTTCTCCCTCAAATTCTCTTCTGCTTCAGTTTTCATTCTCTGCTGCTCATCCTTTTTATTGCTCTCCCTCCCATCACCTGCAGGAATACAAAGGGAAACCTGATCAGGGAGGAACAACTCCCAAAATTAGGGAACAATCCCAGCCATTTACTGTGTGAATGACAGAATGGGAAAGACAGTGGGGAGGCAGATCCTGCAATATACAGGTAATGACTGATTTACACACAATTGTGCACATCCCAAACCAGGAAGTGACCCTGAAACAGCAGAACGGGGGCAGGGCAGAACACTTTACGCCAATGTGTACGGAGACCTAGAACGTAATCCTCATGGAAAACAAGGATTGCCTGTATTAAAACAGCCTTGGGTCTGAGGTCTGGCTCTGCAGCTGCAAGCAAGATTGATTACCTGACAGGAAGAGAGGTTCTCCCTGGCAATACCTTCATAACTAAGAAACATTCACAGCAGGAGATTAAAATAGCAGCTGGCTCCACTTTCCAAGGGTGTCACAATTAAGAGAAAACAAGTAGAGGGGAGCTAGAAACAGAGGGTGAAATGTAGAGATTCAGCAAGAGAAAAATACAGAGGGTGAAGGAGAGGAAAAGTGCGTCTTATAGAGAAAAAATACGGTACTTTATTTATTGCATTTGTCTTCACCTTTTTCTCCAAGGAGTTCCAGGTGCCATACTCGGCTCTTCCCAACCTCAATTAACCCCAACAAGCCTGTGATGAGAGCCAGTCTCAAGAAACTCATTCTAATGAGTTTCCTGTCCGAGTGGTGATTGGAACCTTGGTCTCCCAGGTTCTAGTCCAGGCATAGGCAACCTCAGCCTGCCAGATGTTTTGGTACTACAACTCCCATGATCCCTAGCTTATTATTATTATTATTTTTATTTATTTATTTATACCCCGCCCATCTGGCTGGGTTTCCCCAGCCACTCTGGGCAGCTTCCAACAAAATATTAAAATACCGTAATACATCAAACTTTAAAAGCTTCCCTAAACAGGGCTGCCTTCAGATGTTGTCTAAAAGTCTGGTAGTTGTTGTTCTCTTTGACATCTGGTGGGAGGGCGTGCCACAGGGCAGGTGCCACTACCAAGAAGGCCCTTGGCGCTGGACCTCACTGTCCAGATAGAATGATGGGGGTGGAGACGCTCCTTCAGATATACTGGACCGAGGCTGTTTAGAGCTTTAAAGGTCAGGAGTAGCCAACAGGACTAGTGGTCAGGGATAATGGAAATTGTAGTCCCAAAACATCTGGTGGGCTGAGGTTGCCTATGCCTGTTCTAGCCAGACACTACAACACACTGGTTTTACTCCAGAGGGGAAGGAGAACAGACTTAGAAGGGGTTGGTAAGGGAGGGAGGTCTGGGGAACAGGAAACCTTCAAGAACAGGCTGAATGAAGGCAGGGAACCTATGTTAAAGGAAGTCAGGGGGCGTGTAAGAAGAAGCATTTCCTGGAGGAAGCAAAACTTACAAACAAGACGGGATCACAGGTGACAGGCGGTCTCTGAAAGCAAGAGAAATTTTGGGCTTCTGACAATCCTTCGGACAGGCAGAGGGGGAAGGGAGCGACTGTAGTGCAAATAAAACAGGGGACCCTAAACAACTGGGGAAAGGGTTTTAAAGAAAGCATAGAGGAACAATTTATCGTTCTATCCATTTTGGACCACTCTGGTCCTTTGTTACACAGGAAGGCCAGGGTGGTCTGGAACGTAATGGACAATAAATTATCCTTTTCCCCCTACCCCATGGTTTTCTGAATCCTGAGACAGAAAGGATCTGGCATGGCTGCAGGAGATTCTTCATACAGATAATTAAAAAACAAACCACCAATACTCCCTGCTTTCAGTAACTCAGCCAAGAAAACGAAGGAACCTTACCCACAGAATCCAGATTTCCATAATTCTCCTCCATAACTTCCCTGTGCAGGGCCCTCTGGCCTGGATAAAGCAAAGCTAGCTCACTCCTCTGTGGAAAAGTGCACAGCCACCTTCGCAAAGATCACGGGAGCTTGAAAGCTGGAAGAGGAGGAGCCTTCCTCTCGCAGATCGCTGCATCCCAGGAAGGATACTGTAGAGCGGTAAAAAGGGGCAGAAAAAAAGCCACCACAATGAAAACACTCTGGTTTTCTTTAAAGTCCATTCCTACGGCAGCTAAGTACCATCTTCACCCAGGCCTCTCCCCTTTTACAGTGGTACCTCGGGTTAAGAACTTAATTCATTCTGGAGGTCCGTTCTTAACCTGAACGGGGCCTCCTGCTGCCGCTGCGCGATTTCTATTCTCATCCTGTGTAATAGGAATTTTATGGTCTTAGATATATGACAATGTTCATAACCGCACGTACATAGATCAACACAGGAAGGCCAACCTGGAACCATTTTGATTCCTAAACTGACCAAATGTTTTCTCTGCAAGGTCAAACGGGAAAAGTCTCCCCATTGTCTCTTTCCTCACAAATCCTGTCTTAAGGACACATTTAAGATATGAATAGGGTGTGAGCCTGTGACCTGGCCCAGGAAATAAGTATTTTACCACTACAAAAGAATGGCCAGGCTCCCCAGGCAATCCAATCAAGTAACCTGCCAGACAGGAGATAAACTGCGACAAGAGAAAAACAGCATGGAAATGTTCTGTTTTAGACCGCCTTTTCTGGGATGTATCTGAGGGGTGGTCTTAGGTTACACCCCTTCTGTGATGTATGTATAATGTTTCTGGGGGTGGTCTTGATCTAAAGGAGGGGAATTTCAAAAGTCTTTGTAAGCCCTTACACAGCATTTTTGTGGGTCCTCCTCCTTTCCTGCGAGTGAGGGGAGCACCCTGTTGCAACAGATCAATAAAGATCAAGCTTACTAGCTGCTTTGCTTCTCAATATTTTCTGGTTGGCCTCTGTTATTCTCTCCTACCAATAGGGAACCTATGTAAGGACTCTATATGGGCTCTTGGATACCCCATAAGGGAAGAAGGGCATATTTTTATTTACAACATCCTGAAGCAAAGTTCTTAACCCGAGGTACTATTTCTGGGTTAGCAGAGTCTGTAACCTGAAGCGTCTGTAACCCGAGGTACCACTGTATTTATTTAACCAGATAAACCAGGACATCTGGGCATCTTGGGATGGGCAGTGGCTCCGTGGCAGAGCACCTGCTTTGCAAGCAGAAGGGTTCACCTCCAGGTTTTGCTGGGGAAGAAGACCCTGTGCCTGCCATCGGGAGGGTCGCTGCCAGTCCGTGTGGACAGCACCGTTGCTCTGACCAATGGGCTGGGGCGCAGGGAGCTTTGTGGAAACTTCCATATCCCCATCCTCGCGCGATTCCAGTCGCCTCCTTTGCAAGATTCAGTGGGAGGCGGATTGCTACGCTTCGGGGGAAGGGAGGAGGCTCACGGGCAGAGCACCTGCTCGGCATGCAGAAGGTCCCGGGCTCCATCCCCAGTTGGGCCGGGAAGAGCCCTGGCAGAGCTGCTGCCAGCCTGTGCAGGCAATACTGAGCTGGCTGGACCACTGGTCTGATTCAGCGACGGGGTTTTCCTTCTTCCCTCCCTCCCCCCACCTCCGTCATCACCCCCCGAGCGGCCCCCGAGGCCCCCTTTGCGGCCTCCAGAAACCTCAGCCCCCCCCCCGCGCCCACCTCAAGCGCCGCTCGGCCGCCGTCCTTCTCCTCCGCCGCCCTCCGCGCCTCTCTCGCTCTCGCCCCAAGGCACGACGGGAAAGCCAGTGCCGCCGAGCGCGGCTGCCACGGAAACTCACTGTCCCGGTGGCGGAAGGAAACTACGACTCCCAGCAGCCACCGCGAAGGGAGGACTTAGAACGCCCAGCTGCTCCGCGCTGATTGGGAGGGGAGGGGGAAGAAGAGCGGTATGTTGCTATTATTACCTTCTGTCTTGTCGCGGCGGCTCCCGGCCTGCAGGTGGCGCCGCGCTCTCGCTTCCGGGAGGTGACACTGAAGTCACCTCCTAAGATAATAGTACTGGTCGGAAAGGATTGTAACACTTGCAGAATGCTTTTTAAAAAATTGATCTGCTCAGAGATCCAGGAGTAAACTGAGCAAAAAGGCAAGATGTTCAATCAACGGTGTTCCATTTACATGCACATACTTCCACTGCTTTTCCCCCCTAAAAAATGTTTAGGGGCACTCTCATTTTCCTACTCATAGTGAAATAGGTAAAGGTAAAGGGACCCCTGACCATTAGGGTCCAGTCGTGGCCGACTCTGGGGTTGCAGCGTTCATCTCGCTTTACTGGCCAAGGGAGCTGGCGTACAGCTTCCGGGTCATGTGGCAGCATGACTAAGCCGCTTCTGGTGAACCAGAGCAGCACACGGAAACGCCATTTACCTTCCCGCCAGAGCGGTACCTATTTATCTACTTGCACTTTGATGTGCTTTCAAACTGCTAGGTTGGCAGGAGCTGGGACCGAGCAACAGGAGCTTACCCCATCGTGGGGATTCGAACCACCGACCTTCTGATCGGCAAGTCCTAGGCTCTGTGGTTTAACCCACAGCGCCACCCGCGTCCCTCTCATATTGAAATACTGCCCCTCAATAAGGCCAAACTTAGATTCACAAAATGTTTAGGAGCATGCATACCCCTAGAAAAAAAGCACTGAATACTTCCCTTTAGGATCTATCAAAATTTTATTAATAACAAGTGAACATTTCTTAATTATAAGCATGGCAACTCCACAAGGTTTTGAGCCCCCTATGCAAACCTGCACCCCCAGCCACCCTCCTCCCAAGAATTTTGTCTCGAAAAGACTTCTGCTTCTGGGTCCCCTGCAGCATAACAATGTCTGGCTACTCTCTGTTTGAGGTCACTTCTGTGATGAAGGAGGGAAGCCCAGGACAGCCTCTCCAACCCCCCTCTGTTGCTGACTTGAACACAACGGCCCCGCAGGGTCACCAAATTGTCTCAAAGTAGTCTTATTAAGCTTTTTTGCATGTCCACCATGCACAGTAAAATGTCCCTTCTTATTTTTCAAACTTCCAACAAACATTTGGAACTCCTTTCTACCTTCCAAATTATCTCACAGGTTTTAAATACCAACAGAACCTCATTTTATAAAATTTCTCTTTTAAGATCAGAATACAATGTAAATTTTGGCCCTTTGGTCCAGATGTTGCCACTGTTCCATCTGTATGTTATAACCATTTTTTGCCCATTTAACCACGCATGCCTTACTTAACTACGTCTTGAATTTCAGATTTCAACAAATGCTGATACATTTTTGCAACAACATGCTCATCGTCTGTCTCTGGTCTATACCAAAGAAAGTATATCCACCTTTTCTATCAGATCCCTTTCAAATTGTGAACTCCGGTTCATAAAACCATTTTGCCTAGCTAATTTGAACATTTACTTTTAATTGGTGATATTGAAGCCAGTCTGTCGCTGCATAACAAGCACCAGCAAAGGTCTGTAGCTTAAAAGTTCCATTTTAAATCTTTATCATTTTCTCATCTTGCCTAATGTGTCTAAGCAAAACTTCCAAGACCAAAATGAAAAGGAACAGGGAAAACAGCCAGCCTTGTCTAGTCCCCTTTTGTATCTCGCAGGGTTTTGTCAATTCTCCATTAACAATTATCTGAGCTGTCTGTGATGTATAAATCAATTTTATCCATTTAATGAGCCTCTTCTCCTTCATGGATCACTGCCTTGTCGTGGTGAAAGGGCTTGAATAACTCAAGAGAAGCTATGAGCTATGCCGTGCAGGGCCACCCAAGACAGACAGGTCATAGTGGGGCATTGGGACTAAACGTGATCCACCTGGAGCAGGAACCGGCAAGCCACTCCAGTATCCCTGCCAAGAAAACTCCATGGACAAAAACAGGCATATAAAAGAGACCCTGATGTTGGGAGAGATGGAGGGCACAAAGAGAAGGGGACGACAGAGGACGAGATGGTTGGACAGTGTTCTCAAAGCTACCAGCATGAGTTTGACCAAACTGCGGGAGGCAGTGGAAGACAGGAGTGCCTGGCATGCTCTGGTCCATGGGGTCACAAAGAGTCGGACACGACTAAACAACAAAAATTAGCCTCTTTAGGTATAAGTGTAATGTTGGCCTCTCTCCAACTATCTGGTACCTTACCACTCGGTAAAATATTGTTCATAGTCCGTTGCAAAGGTTGTGAAAGCTCATCTTCAAAACATTTATAATAATAAGCCAATAGCTGATCTGGCGCTTTTCCTTCTTGATGGCCTCAGATAATTCCAGAATAGCTATATGACCATTCACAATGTGTCTTTGAGAAACTGAAATCTTTGGTAAATGCTGTCTCTGTAAGTATTCATCTTCTTTTTTTTCAAAAAAAGAAATCGACCTTTATACAACTTAGAATAATATTGATGGAATGCTTTTTTCATATTTGTCTTATCTGTTATTACGGCATTTCCTTCTTGCAATTTTAATATAGCTTTCCTCTCTCCTTCCGCAGCTTATACACCGAACATTGCCTAGTTTATTAGGAAATAAAAAAATATGTACAGCTCAATTCAATATAATTTCTGCAAGATAGACATTGCAAGCATAGAAAACTGTCTTTGCAGCATCTTAATTTGTCAAGTAATATTTCTTTAAGTTGGAGAACATTCCAACTATTTCCCCTCTTGTCTAATCTCAGGCAGAATTATTTGTACAAAAGGTTTGCTTGCATCCCCAACCATTTGTATCCCTATGTCCTTACCTGAATTATTCTCAAAGAATTATTTTAGCTTCTGTTTGCAGTCCTGCACAACCTTTTCCTGTTGCAGCTACATTTCAATGAGTCACCATCTAAAGAAACCATTTTTTCTTTTTAAAAGTCACTATAACTGGATTGTGATCTGAATAAATCTATGGTAATATGTCAACTTTATCAACCCCAGTAGCCAGTGTTTTAGATAACCAAAGTATATTTATAAAATGCTGTTTTTTCTTCATTTGGGGTATGGAGGCCTACAACCAAAGTTTGTCCAACATACATACCTTGTTCACCAGAAAGTATCAACAGAGTTGAGAATGTATATATAAAACAACTCACTTTCTTTTCTTCAGTCCTGTTAGTCCTCACCTAGATTCTTTTTTATTCAAATAGTTTATACCCTTTCCCCTGTGTTCCTTGTAAACAATTCTACATGCAATTTTCCCCCTTCAAATTATGAAATATCCCTAGCTAAGCAAGTTATTTAGTCCATTCCTTTATCACCCAATTTCGTATCTTCAAATCTCCACTTTCTGTTGTGATTGCTGTGATTTCCTGGCCCCATCTTGTATTTGTGTTTATTCAATTTCAGATTTAAATTTGTCCATAAATCTTTGTTCTTCAGAAGTAAAAATTACTCCCTCTGGTATGTTCCATCTAAGCTGGATTCTTTTCTGTTTCAGTTTACCTGTAAAAAATAATTAGTCTTTTCTCTTATGGGGACTCTTCAGGGGAATCTCTTTCAACACAATTACATCTGTATTGACCATTTTCAGCCTAGTATCAAAATGTTGCTGTAAGACTTGGTCTCCTAGTCCCCCCCCAACAAAATGTAAAAACGCTAAGAAATACAAATATATAAATTG
The DNA here is from genome assembly GCF_964106645.2 of Podarcis pityusensis. Classification (NCBI taxonomy): domain Eukaryota; kingdom Metazoa; phylum Chordata; class Lepidosauria; order Squamata; family Lacertidae; genus Podarcis; species Podarcis pityusensis. The sequence continues at coordinate 119,912,566 of NC_138029.1, forward strand.
ATGCAGAAGATTTTAGAAGTTAATGTTCAATTGAAGCAAGACCTTCTTTCCAGGACTAATGGATATGCAATTAGAAAATGATTGTGGACGATTATTTGACTACATGATTATAGCAGCAAGACTTTTATTATGCAGAAAGATGGAAAGATTTAACATTACCTGCTATGGAGGAAGCGTGGAAATTACTGGACTTGGCTGAGATAGCAAAGCTGACGTGCTTAATCACAGAAAAATCATTCTTATTTAATAATTATTGGAAACCCCTTATGGGCTTTTTGTGGGTGGGGGGAATGAACTTGTGATATCTAGGTTTGGAGATTGAACAATATACAGGTTTATGGAAAGTATAATTTTGGAGTGAAAATTTTGAATAATTGTTTATATATAGCTGACAAAGAAGGAATTGGAATCCCTCCCTCCTTCTTTCTCTCTTTTGCCTTTTTGTATTTTAAAAAGATATTTTGTATTTGATACTAATCTTTGTATCTCTTCTTTAAAGCTTCAATAAAAAGACATTTTTTTAAAAAGAGGCCTTATTAAGAAAAGGATTTAATCACACACTTGTGTAAATAGTTTCTCCCCTTAGTGGTTTCTTTGATGTTGAGAAAGTTTTGATTTAAGACGAAAGCTCTTTCCACACTCCTTGCATTCATACGGCTTCGCCCCTGTATGGGTTCTTTGATGCTTAGTAAGACCTCCTGTTTGGCTGAAGCTCTTTCCACACTCCTCACATTTATATGGCTTCACTCCTGTGTGGATTCTTTGATGCTTCTTAAGGCTTCCGCTGCAACTGAAGCACTTTCCACATTCCACACATTTAAATGGTTTCACGCCTGTGTGGATTCTTTTGTGTGCAGTTAGGTTTCCTTTTATAGTGAAGCTCTTTCCACACTCCTCACATTTAAATGGCTTTTCCCCTGTGTGGGTTCTTTGATGTTGAGCAAGAAGTGATTTAAGACAAAAGCTCTTTCCACACTCCTTGCATTCATATGGCATCGCCCCTGCATGGGTTCTTTGATGGGTAGTAAGACTTCCTGTTTGGCTGAAGCTCTTTCCACACTCCTCACATTTATATGGCTTCACTCCTGTGTGGATTCTTTGATGCTTCTTAAGGCTTCCGCTGCAACCGAAGCACCTTCCACATTCCACACATTTAAATGGTTTCACGCCTGTGTGGATTCTTTCGTGCGTAGTTAGGTTTCCTTTTATAGTGAAGCTCTTTCCACACTCCTCACATTTATATGGCTTCTCCCCTGTGTGGGTTCTTTCATGAAGAGAAAGAGAGCTGCCAACGGTAAAGCTCCTTCCACACTCAACACATTTATATGGTTTCTCCCCTGTGTGGATTCTTAGATGTATAATAAGATAGTGTTTCTTACTGAAGCTCTTTCCACACTGCGTGCATTCAAAAGGTTTCTCCCCTGTGTGGCTTCTTTGATGTACAGTAAGGAGTTGTCTCTGGCTGAAGCTTTTCCCACACTTATCGCATTCATATGGCTTCAAACCTGCATGAGCTATTTTATGCTGGAAAAGATTTGAGCTATATTTGAACCTCCTTCCGCATTCTACACACCCATACGGCTTCTCCCCTGTATGACTGATTTGATGGGAACTAAGGCTTCCACTGCAACGGAAGTTCTTCCCACACTCCATACATTTATATGGTTTCTCCCCTGTATGGATTCTTTGATGGAGAACAAGGCTTCCGCTATGGCCGAAATTCTTTCCACATTCCAAACATTTATATGGTTTTAGCCCTATGTGTATTTTTAAATGTCTAGTTAGATAGCTCCTGTTTCTGAACTTCTTTCCACACTCCACACATTCAAAGGGCCTCGATGCTGTGTGGATTGTTTGATGTTTGTTGAGTACTGAAGTACAAGAGAAGCTCTTTCCACATTCCTTACATTTATATGGTTTCTCCCCCTTGTGTGTTCTCTGATGTAAAATGAGGTGTGCCTGTTGACTGAAGCTTTTCCCACACTCCATGCATTCATATGGTTTCTCCCCAGTGTGGCTTCTTTCATGGACAGTAAGGGCTCCTTTCTGACAGAAGCACTTTCCACACACCAGGCATTCATATGGTTTCTCACCTGTGTGAGTTCTTTGATGTACGTTAAGGGCTCCTCTCTGAGCGAAGTGTTTTCCACACTCCATACATTCATATGGCTTCAGCCCTGTGTGGGTTCTTAGGTGCATCGCAAGTTTTCCAGCATCTCTGAAGCTCTTCCCACATTCTATACAATCATATGGCTTCTCCCCTGTGTGGATTCTTTGATGGATGGTAAGGGCTCCTGTTTGACTGAATCTCTTTCCACACTCCACACAGTGATATGGCTTCTCCCCTGTGTGAGTTCTTTGATGTATAGTGAGGATTTTGATACAACTGAAGCTCTTTCCACACTCCACACATTCATATCGCTTCTCAACTCTGTGAGTTCTCTGATGTGAAGTAAGGTCTTGCCTTTCACTGAAGCTCTTTCCACACTCTTCGCATTTATAGATCTCCCCCCTTGTGTGGATTTTGCAGTGTCTGTTTAAATTTGATATAGATGTGAATGTCTTCCCACAGTCTGGGCACTTTTCCCTTCTTCTCTTGTGGTCTTGTGGAACAGGGAGTTTGCGGACGTTGGTGCTCTGAGAAGTAGAGGTTTTATTTCTCTGGTTTCCCACATTCCTCTTTCGACCCCTTTTCTTTCCCGCCATCTCTCTTCCAACCTGTTTTTCCTCAATGTCAGAAGACTGTCAGAAATCGGCCATTATGGGAAAAATGAAAAGAAGGTGGGTATCCTAGGAGTTCAAGATTTTAAAAAGGAAGTAAAGATACTTCTTTCTTCCCTCACTCTACAGTTTGATGTGAAGTATGGTTTTCACTACAACTGAAACTCTTTGTACCATTCATGTGTTTATAAGCATTCTTCCAGTCTGGAATCTCTTATCCTTAGGGCAGGACTGCAACTGAAGCTCCTCCTCATTTATATGGTGTTCTCCCTTCTGTGGGTTCTGCAGTGTCTATTTAATTTATATTTCAATATTTTCCCCAAGACTGGATACTCTTCCCTTCTGTTCAGTTCAAAACCTTCTTGCGGGCGCAGGAATTCATGGGCATCAACACCTCAAGCAGCTCAGAATTTCTTCCACTCCTCTTTTCATTCCTGCTGATTTTTAAATATTTGTTTCTTCATGTTATACTTGCTCCTTCCCAAAGAAGCAGCGCCTGACAAGTCTCACTCTCCTGCACATCCACTGCATAGGATTAAAAAAAACAATAACACTGCATCAGGAGTTTGAACCAGAAACCAAGGATCGTGTTAGGGATAAAGGCTATTTAGCTGCCTCCCTTAATTCAGTTTTCTCCCCTTTCCTCACTGCACAAAAACTGCTTAGGACACTAGTATGACGGCTATATTATTCACATATAATGAAAGCAATATTGGTATGCATCTAATTGAATATAGTAAATAATAAACAGGACACTGAAAAATAAATAGGTAACAGCACATTAGCTTAATGAGAAGTTAGGGTGGGTTTGTAAGAACAGCTAATGGATTCTGCTCTGAGACCTGCGGTTATAGGGCGGTATACAAATCTAATTAATAGTAATAATAATTCCTGGTTGGTTGGAAATCATATGGGTGGGTTGTGACTGTTGTGGGAAATGGTGTTGTAATTATGTGACCGGTTAGCTTATGAATATATGTTAGTTCAGGGGGTATAAAATATCATGTCTGAGAGCTACAACCTTGCAGCCCCTTTGGGATTTCCAGATATTTGTATTTATAAGGGCATAATTCTTCACTTAAAGCCATTGCCTGCTGGCATTCATTTTTTTCAAAATTTATTTTTTTTCTCATATATAATGTTTCCTATATCCACTAGATGTGACTCTTTCTCTTATCTTTATTTTCTCCCTTCTTACCAAAAAACCGACGCCTTCTGTTCCCCCTCTATCTCTCTTTGTTTTGAAGCACTTCTTCTGACAAGCTGGCTGTTCCTAAAACAAAGTTCTGTTCACACAAAGAAGAAAGATTCAGGTAGGTGTTGGTCTGACGTAGTCGGAAAAAAATTAAAAAATTGTCCAGTAGCACCTTAGAGACCAACTAACAAACTTAAAAAGAGAGACATCACCTTGCCAACAAAGGTCCGTATAGTTAAAGCGATGGTTTTCCCAGTAGTGATGTATGGAAGTGAGAGCTGGACCATAAAGAAGGCTGATCGCCGAAGAATGGGTGCTTTTGAACTACGGTGCTGGAGGAGACTCTTGAGAGTCCCATGGACTGCAAGAAGATCCAAGCTATCTATTCTTAAGGAAATCAGCCCTGAGTGCTCACTGGAAGGACAGATCCTGAAGCTGAGGCTCCAATACTTTGGCCACCTCATGAGAAGTGAAGACTCCCTGGAAAAGACCCTGAAGTTGGGAAAGATGGAGGGCACAAGGAGAAGGGGACGACAGAGGACGAGATGGTTGGACAGTGTTCTCGAAGCTACCAGCATGAGTTTGACCAAACTGCGGGAGGCAGTGGAAGACAGGAGTGCCTGGTCCAGGGGGTCACGAAGAGTCGGACACGACTAAACAACAACAACAACAAACAAACGTAGCTGGTCGTTGGTCTCTAAGGTGCTACTGGACAATTTTTTAATATTTTTCGACAAAGAAGAAAGTTATTTTTAGCTTTTCCTGTTAGTCTCTGCAGCAGAAGGCGAGGTGGAGGGGAGGAAAGAGACCTTGGAGATGGCTTTAGTTTTTTAAGCTTCTTTTCTTAAAACCAGTCAGGTAGCACCTCTAAAAGCAAATTTAAACCTTTGCCCAGGAATAATAATAATAATAATAATAATAATAATAATAACTACAACAGGGCAAGAAGAAGAAGAAGAAGAAGAAGAAGAAGAAGAAGAAGGCGGTCAAGGTATAGGGAAATGAAGGCCAAGGTATCAAGAGGAATTATCCCTCTAAATAGGGAATTTTTCTTCCACTCCAAAGCCCCCTCTCCTGCTCTGCATTCCCTTCCTCCTTCTCCCTTCCTGTCATGGGATCTCCTTTGCATTCAAAGGCACTCTGCACTCCTCACACCTCCCCTTGGGGCTGAATGGGGGTTTGGGATATGAGCGGCTGCCTCCTTTCCCTGGACATCCCCTGCCGGCCAGTGCAGCCAATACTAGTTGAGCCAAGGGGTGCAAGTCAGCTTCCTTCGCTCCTACTGAAGCAGCTCGCCCTTTTGAACCCCGAGGGAATCTCGCTTCGTTTGCAACGGAAGAGACCACAGTTCATGGGCAGAGGGACACACTTTGCATGCAAAAGTGGGGCAGACAAACACACACACACACACACGGAAATCCCGGATAGCCGCTGCCAGTCCGCGCAGGCAACGCTGAGCGAGGTGAACGGTTAACTGATGGTCTGAACTCAAGATTATTGAGGTTTTTTCCTTGGCTGGTTGATGGTTTGTTGTAATAATAATAATAATAATAATAATAATAATAATAATAATAATAATAATTTATTATTTATACCCCGCCCATCTGGCTGGGTTTCCCCAGCCACCCTGGGCGGCTGCCAACAAAACACTAAAATACAGTAACTTATTAAACATTAAAAGCTTCCCTAAACTCGGTTTGCAGCCGAGTTTCAAATTTGGAAGCGGCATCCACCCCGTTCCCCAGTTCTATCTCACCCACGCATCTAGCATTGCTTGAAATGTCAAATAAAACCCCGCCGCGGGGATTCGAACCACCGACCTTTCGATCGGCAAGTCCTAGGCGCTGAGGCTTTTACCCACAGCGCCACCCGCGTTACTTACAGTTTATTTGTATTTGCAAGGCCGGCTGCAGATTTCATGCCTACGCCATGGATCTTGCATAAAAAGAGAAAGAGAGGTTGAGAAAGGGCGGGAAGGAGGGAGGAAGAGGAGGAGCTTTGGTGGGATTCCTAGGAAAGTGCAAAGTGCCTTTTCCCCGGGCGATCTGCCGGTCTCCGCACCTGCCCTCTGCTGGCTGGAGCCGTGCGTCATCATCATCATCATCATCATCATCATCATCATCATCCTTTATTTATATCCCGCCCATCTGGCTGGGTTTTCCCCAACAGAATATTAAAAGCACGATAAAACATCAAAATTAAAAACTTTCCTAAACAGGATTGCCTTCAGATGTGCAAACACACACATACACACCTCAACACATTAAAAAAAAATAGGCGATGTGTTTTTTGGAATACGAAGTTTTATTTCTAAACAATATTTTTGCCCTTTTGTTGCTTTGGAGACCAAGAGAACAAGTGGGAGCAACCAAGAGGCTTCGAAACGGTTAACAGCAGCGACAGGGCTGCCGTTCCTAGAGCGGAACGGAATGCTGGCGGGAGAGGAGGAGCTTCCGCTTCCTGTTCCGGTGGAAGTGGGCGCGGCTGCGTCTGTCCGTCCTCGCAGAGGCGCTGGAGGCGGGTAACTGGGGGGAGTCGCCAGGTCAAGGGGCGGAATTGGGGGGCGAGAGGGAGGAGGATGCCAGGAGGAAGAGGCGCAAAAGGGATGGAGCCCCGTCCCTCCTGGAGGGAACTAAGGGGCGACGGGGAAAGGTCGTCCTCTCCTGGGAGAGGAAGCGGGAGACTTTGAATGGATCACCCTTAAATTGTAAGTTTCCCTTCCTAGAGAACTTGAAGGGCTGCCACAGAATGTCCTTTTCTCTTGACTGCAAATTTGACAGTCTTAACACTCTTAATTGGGGCTAAGACATATCCAGCCCCATTACTTGCACACTTGCCATAAAAGACCAGAGCTGTACATTTAAGATATATTCATGCCACAACTGCATTTCAGTTTTCTGTGCCACAGTAGTTTTCTGTGCTTTGGCTTTCACTGCCTTTCAATAAAGGGTACAGTGGTACCTCGGGTTACATACGCTTCAGAATACAGACGCTTCAGGTTACAGACTCCGCTAACCCAGAAATAGTACCTCGGGTTAAGAACTTTGCTTCAGGATGAGAACAGAAATCGTGCTCCGGCGGCGTGGCAGCAGCGGGAGGCCCCATTTGCTAAAGTGGTGCTTCAGGTTAAGAACAGTTTCAGGTTAAGAACAGACCTCCGGAACGAATTAAGTACTTAACCTGAGGTACCACTGTATATCCAGGTACCTAAACGAGCAAGTTTGTTCTGTAGCTGGCTGATCTAAGCACCATTTATACTCTTGTTGGCCAGAAAATCATAATCTTGGCCTTCTGTTAATTTATCGGCAGGCTTTCTTGTTACACTATGTGCTGAACACCTCCAAGTTATTTTTGAGGCCCAGTCAGAAAAGTGAGTGGAATACTATATCACCAGCGTACATCAATATTGAGTTCTTTCTGTTCCTAATTCTTGGACACGGGGAGTTTGTATTGCCTAAACACGGCACCAAATGATTAATTTTGTTGTTGTTTAGTCGTGTCAGACTCTTCGTGATCCCATGGACCAAAGCACGCCAGGCAAATGATTAATACAGAAGTGGAAATGAGTGGAAGGCAGAATGCAGCCTTGCTTCACTCCTCACAACGTTCCTAAAGCATTAGTCTTACTGTCATTTAAGCCTACTCTGAGCTTCATTTCTGTGTTGTTCTTGTATAAATAGCAGGTCTGCAGTTGATGTTGGCAATTTGACATTTCTCTGTTTCAATTTTTCTTAATATTCTTAGTATATTTCCTTATAATATAGTTCAGAGTAAAACATTGGTCCATGGTACAGGCAGTGACCATCTTAGGTGCACTCAATTGATGCGCAATTGCTGAGACGGGGAACAGAGGCAGGGAGCATTTATATGCGCTCCAACTACGCACGGGGGACCAAAAACAAAAGGCCTCCTCGGTACTGTTTGCAATTTTCTGCCTTTAGGAGATTTATATAACGCTTAATCCCAAAGTGGCAGGTGTTTATTATTATTATTATTATTATTATTATTAGTTACATTTAGTCACTTTTTATGAAAAGTAAACTCAAAGCAATCTACAATATGATACAAAAATCAAAGGCACTCTAAAACAAAGCAAAACAAAAGCTATATGAATGTTTGTCAGTCCAAACCAAAATTTTGGCGCTTGCATCAAGGGCTGCTGTTTAATTTCCTCTCTTTCCTGCACTTTTCTTTTGCTAACTGCTATGCTTGCAAGGGCAAAAAATTATGTTTCTGTTAAGTACAGCAGTTTCTGCAAGAGCATTCCGGGCAAAAGTGGAAAAAAAGAATAGAGAAACAAACAACTTCAGGTCCACATTAAAGTCCAGTATGACTGAGGCCTTATTTATTTCCGTGACATCTGATGGGAGGGCTTTCCACAGGGCGGGTGCCACTACCGAGAAGACCCTCTGCCTGGTTTTCTGTAACTTCACTTTGTGCAGTGAGAGAACCGCCAGAAGACCCTCGGATCTCAGTGTCCAGGCTGAATGATAGGGGTGAAGACGCTCCTTCAGCATTTTATCAGTTTGCCTTTTTATTCCATCAGGAGATGTTGAAGGGATGCTGGCAGAAGTGTCACCGAAAGGATCCAAAGAGCAGGTGGAGCAAAGGAAGCTGAGGGTTCAAGATGGAGGCAGCAGGCAAGAGGGAAGACGAAAGCAGAAGCCAGAGGGTAATTCAGGTACGTCTCAGGGTGGTGAAAATCAAATTCACAGAGAGGAGAAAAAGTATGAATGTACAATGTGTGGAAGTAGATTTGGTTATTGCTCAACTCTTACTTCACATCAAAGAGTGCACATGGGACAAACCTTATAAATGCTTTGAATATGCAAAGAGTTTCACTCGCAGCAGCCTGCTTACTAGACATCAACAAACTCATGGAGGGGACGAACCTTATAAATGCTGGGAGTGTGGAAAGAGCTTCCGTTGCAACGGTGCCCTTACTGAATTCATGCAGGGGAGAAACCCTACAAATGTTTCAAATGTGGAAAGAGCTTCAGTGGCAGTCACTCCTTTACCTTGCACTGAAGAATTCAAACAGGGAGGAAACAGGAAGTGTTGTACTTGACCGCTTATGTTACATTGCACAGTTTTGTGTGTGTGATAGGAACTGCCTTCCGTTTTCCTCCAGGTTCTGGTGTCTTTTGAGGAGGTGGCAGTATATTTCACCCAGGAAGAGTGGGCGCTCCTGGGTCCAGCTCAGAAGGCTCTCTACAGGGAAGTCCTGCTGGAGAATTATGAGGAATTGGCTTCTCTGGGTAAGCATCCTTTGGTTGAGAGATGTGTATGTTTGTTTCCCCAAACCCATTGACCACTTAAAACGTTAAAGAAAAAGAACCTCAAAGCAGTTTGCAGAAAGAATAAAGCAATAACATTATCAGGAAAATAGCTAAAAAAACAACTATTTAAACCATTCCAAAAATGATTAAAACCAACACTGCCCTAAAGACCAGATTGAAACACACGACAACTGTCTTGTTTGCCTGGAAAAAGTGACGTAAACAAGAATATTTTTATTTGTTGTTGTTTAGTCATGTCCGACTCTTCGTGACCCCATGGTCCAGAGCACGCCAGGCACTCCTGTCTTCCACTGCCTCCCGTAGTTTGGTCAAACTCATGTTAGTAGCTTTGAGAACACTATCCAACCACCTTGTCCTCTGTCGTCCCCTTCTCCTTCTGCCCTCCATCTTTCCCAACATCAGGGTCTTTTCCAGGGAGTCTTCTCTTCTCATGAGGTGGCCAAAGTATTGGAGCCTCAGCTTCACAATCTGTCCTTCCAGTGATCACTCAGGGCTGATTTCGTTAAGAATGGATAGGTTTGATCTCCTTGCAGTCCATGGGACTCTGAGGTGTCTCCTCCAGCACCAGAATTCAAAAGCATCAATTCTTGTTTTTATTAGCAGGTTCTAAATAGGGTGCCATGAAAAACATACCCCTAACAATGATGTATCTTCTGCTTTTCCCTCAAAGAAGGGCCTCTGTTTCCTCAACCTCGCCTCATCTCCTGGTTGGAAGAGGAGGAAGAGGAGTTTGTCCAGAAGAAAGAAGCAGGTGGGTGCCTGAAGAATACAGGAAGTGCATCGAGCCCGGCTTCCTGTTCTCGAGGTGGCTAAGCAGATCCCTGTGGGCAGGCCATGAGCTGTGAGCACAACAGCAACGCTTCCCAGTCGTGATCCCTGTTGTGAGGTTTTTTGGTTTCCCGTTAATTTAATTATTTGTTTTTTTTCAAATTACAGTTTTACAATCACATATCCGAGGCCAGTCTTTTTGGGACGCGGGTGGCGCTGTGGGTTAAACCACAGAGCCTAGGGCTTGCCGATCAGAAGGTCGGCGGTTCGAATCCCTGCGACAGGGTGAGCTCCCGTTGCTCAGTCCCTGCTCCTGCCAACCTAGCAGTTCGAAAGCACGTCAAACTGCAAGTAGATAAATAGGTACCGCTCTGGCGGGAAGGTAAACGGCGTTTCCGTGGGCTGCTCTGGTTTGCCAGAAGCGGCTTAGTCATGCTGGCCACATGATCCGGAAGCTGTACGCCAGCTCCCTCGGCCAATAAAGCGAGATGAGCGCCTCAACCCCAGAGTTGGCCACAACTGGACCTAATGGTCTGGGGTCCCTTTCTTTACCTTTATCCAACATACAACAATCTTGTTCGTTCCAAGCACTGAGCTTCTCTGTGGTTGCTCAGTCATAACTATTTATATTTATTATCTGCTTTGCTCATAAAAAGGACCCAAAACGACTTAACAAAGAACTCAGAGGTGCTTCAGAGTAAAACATCCCTTCCTCAGGAGCTTGAAAAATGGACAAGCTGCTTCCAGTCAGTTCAAGAACCAGCTTGAAAAAGTAGTTGAGCAAACCCATGCCACCTTCCTTCCACGTACATTTTGAAGGGAAAAAACAAAATGTTTTATCCTGCTACCTTTTCCATGCCACTTTTGCAGGTAGTCGAAAATGCCGCAGGTCCTCTCCTCTTTGGGATGAAGTGGAAGGAATGGCCCTCCCTTCAGCTCAGGTAATTGGGTCTGGAGGTCTCCTCCTGTGGCTTCTTCGTTTGTTTAATCGGTTAGTGTTTTCTGAGGCAGCACATAAAATTCTCTCAGCATGGTAGAAATAGAGTAGAAACATAACTCCATACAGCAGGGGCACAGACGGTGAGGCCTCCCCTCTTATTGGGGTCCCCCTAGTGAAGCTGAGGAGCTAACTGGCGCCTACTTTGAGCCCTGCTTTGTCTGTTTGCAGGCATGGTTTTCATAATAATAATAATTTATTATTTATACCCTGCCCATCTGACTGGGTATCGCCAGCCACTCTGGGCAGCTCCCAACAGAATATTAAGAGCACAATAAAACATCAAACATTAAAAATTCCCTAAACAGCGCTGCCTTCAGATGTCTTCTAAAAGTCAAATAGTTGTTTATTTCCTTGACATCTGCTGGGAGGGCGTTCCACAGGGCCATTACCAAGAAGGCCCTTTGCCTGGTTCCCTGTAACCTCACTTTTCGCAGTGAGGGAACCGCCAGGAGGCCCTCGGAGCTGGACCTCAGTGTCTGAGCTGAACGATGGGGGTGGAGACGCTCCTTCAGGTATACTGGGCTGAGGCTGTTTAGGGCTTTAAAGGTTAGCACCAACACTTTGAATTGTGCTCGGAAATGTACTGGGAGCCATTGTAGGTCTTTCAGGACCGGTGTTATATGGTCTCGGTGGCCATTCCTAGTCACGACAGACCCTCATGCTTTTTGCACACACTGTTCTTATCCTCCGTCCAGGCAAGGAAAAAAAGCAGCAGGCAAGGAAAAAAGCATCAAGGACACATTCTAGCTGGGCACAAACCTGTGGTGAGGGTTTGCCAAGCCCTCTTAGCACGTTTCTCCCTTTTGTCCTGAGTCTGAGCATCTTCAAAGCCCATGACCCTTTTGCTAAAGGCTGTTCTCCAATTGAAGCGCTCGCAGGCAAAATGGAAGAGGAATGAAATCCCCTCTATACAAGATTGGATCCAAAAGCTGACAGAATATGCCGAATTAGACGGTCTATCAGAAAAAATAAAGAATAAATCAAAACAGGAATTTGTTTCAAAATGGGAGGTTTTCAAAGAATATTTGAAAAATAAATATAGTAGTTTAAATTCTGTTGCAGCATTCAAGGAACTTCAGTAATAGTTGCAAGGTAGATATAAGGAATCAGATATATTAAGAAAAAGTTTAATTATGATAAAAGTGTGTATTGGCAATAAGTAATATGAAATCGAAATATGGAATAGATGGGAGGTTGGGTCTTTAGTGTTAAGACCAATATGTGTTTTATTGTTTGTTAAGAAAATAATGTGTCTATGGTTATTCCTGTGTGTAATTTGGTACTTGTGTTTTTTCTTTTTTCTTGCTGTATCAATAAAAATTAATAAAAATTAAAATGAAGTGCTCGCAGGTCAATGTTTCCTATTTGTCAGTGTTTATACTCCTTTTTTTTTAGATTTGCTTTGAGAGAGTCTTTCAACCTCTTTTGTTGACACCCCTGGTGTACATAAAGACTCACTATGGGGTGGTTCTGGAGGTGGGTTCTCATTACGGTATCTTTTACTTCCCTTCCTTGGATATTTCTCTCTCTTTCTCTTTTCTTTTTCTTTTTTTGGGAAGGTACCATAAGAATTATGGATATTTCCGCCTTTTTTCAGAGTTTGGTGTCCTTTGAGGAGGTGGCTGTGTACTTCACCAGGATTGAGTGGGCTTTGCTGAATTCAGGCCAACAAGAACTCTACAAAGATGTCATGCTGGATAATTACAGGAACTTGGCCTCTCTGGGTAAAGATCCCTCTGCACTCACCTTCTTGAATTCCTCATCGTTCTCTCCATATAGGAGAGAAGTCCATGGTCAGTTCTGGCTAAGCCAAGCCTTACTGTGCTAGCTGCCAAAATTAGACAGGCGCCACCCAGCTTAGCTGCCTACTGAGGTCATTTTGGGCTAAAGAAGATTTTTCCCTTGAGTTTTCACCCAGACATTTGGTCATTGATTCTGCTTGTATTGATTCGGAGCAGACTCCCAATGTATAGTCAGCAGAGTAAAAACATAAACACACTTCAGGGAGCATGGTTTGGATTGAATAATAATAATAATAGTAATAATAATATATTTTTTCCAATGCAAAGTTATAAAAATCCATATATATCAATCCATATTATCCATGGTAATTGTTATACAACAAGTGAAATCAGAATCCTGCCAATGTTTCCATCTGCTTAAAGTGGTCTCTTAGCTAGCATATAAACTTTTCCCATTCTTTAGAAAAGCTTTTGTCCTCTTGGTTCCTGAGTTTTCCAGTCAGCTTTGCCATTCAGTAAGCTTGGTTTGCCATTCCTCTCTGGTAGGGACCTTGTCTTCTTTCCATCTCTGGGCTAGCAGCATCCGGGTGGCTGTTGTTCCATACATAAAGAGTCTTTTCTGGTCCTTTGGGATGTTGGTACCTGTAATTCCTAATGGAAAAGCTTCTGGTTTTTTAACAAAAGTTATTTAAAATATTTTTTTTCATTTCATTATATATCATCTCCCTTGCAGTCCACTGCCACATTTTCTTTACATTTCCAGCAGATATTTGTACTTGTCCTATACATTTTTGCCAGCTTGGTAGGAGTCAAATACCACCGGTACATCTTTTTCATATAGTTTTCTTTCAGAGTACAACATGCCGTGAATTTCAGGTCTGTTTTCCATAACCTTTCCCAATCTGCCATCTGAATATTACGTCCCAGATCCTTTGTCCAGTGTATCATTACTGACTTGACCAGTTCATTTTCTGTACATGGTTTGGATTTTCTGCAAACCTTTGCAGTCCTGGGTGCCGTCAATAACACTTTTTGCTCTCTTTCTTTTTGTTCCATGAAGAAGGGCCACTGATGCCCCATTCGGACCTCATCTCCTGGCTTGAAGAAAAGGAAGAGTGGTTGGTCCAGAAACAAGAGGCAGGTAGGTCCTTGGGTAGAGAAGAAGATGGAGGGCGGGGAAACCTGTGGCTTTTTGGAGCTTGCTAAATTAGAATCCCCATGGGTGGTTTCGTCGTCTCCTGGTGTTTTTGTAGTACATTCTATGTAGAATCAAAGAATTGTCAAGTTGGAAGGGACCCTGAGGGTCATCTAGTCCAACCAACTGCAATGCAGCAATCTTGACTGAAGAATCCATGAAATGTGGATGGAGCAATTGGTGATAAATGGTGTTGGTTTGGAGATAGATGGATGTTGCTATATCCACAGTTGCTTTGGTGATGTGGTTGGGGTCAGTGATGGATGGATATGGTTGCTTTGGTGGTAGATGGAGTGGTTTGGTGATTGTGGGAGTGGCTGGTGCAGTGATGGATGGAGATGGAGTTGCTTTGGTGACACCAGACTGATGTTTCTAGGTCCATCTAGTGCTCCCCCTCTCTCATTCCTGTCCCGTTTCAAAGATCTGGTCCTTTGGGTTGGAATGGAGGTATGGAAAAGAGACAGCATGGTTTGGATTTTCTATAAATCTAGGACCTAAAAAGCCTAGGACCCTCGTACTGCCTCTCCCGGTATGCCCCACGGAGGACCTTAAGGTCCATAAATAGCAACACCCTAGAGGTCCCGGGCCCTAAGGAAGTCAGATTAGCCTCAACCAGAGCCAGGGCCTTTTCAGCACTGGCTCCGGCCTGGTGGAATGCTCTGTCTCATGAGACCAGGGCCCTGCGGGATCTGATTTCTTTCCACAGGGCCTGTAAGACAGAGTTGTTCCGCCTGGCCCTTGGCTTGGAGCCAATTTGATTCCCTCCCCCTCTTTCTTTTTTCCTTTCTCCTCCTGTGATGAGGCTGCATTTTAATGTTTTAATGTTGTATTCTAATCTTGTTTTTAAGTTGTATTTCAGTCAACTTGTTTTTATTATTGGTTGTTAGCCACCCTGAGCCCGGTCTTGGCTGGGGTGGGCGGGGTATAAATAAAATTATTATTATTAGTATTAGTATTATCATTATTAACTTCTGCACTCACATGGGCCATCAATAACAATTTTTGCTTCTTTTTTAATCCCATCAAGAAGGGTCTCTGATGCTCCAATCAGACCTCATCTCCTGGCCTGAGGAAAAGGAAGAACTGCTGGTCCAGAAGGAAGTGGCAGGTAAGTCCTTGGATATAGAGCAGGGATGGGGGAAACTCTATGGTCTTCTACTTGTTGCAGTAATGCAACTCCCATGAGGGGTTTCGTCATCTCCTGGCATTTTTGTAGTACCTTCTAAGCAGAGTGGATGGAGTGGCTGGTCATGGGAGGAGTTTGACGATTGAGAGGGTTGTTGATGGATGGAGTGCTTTGGCGATGGTGGGAGTGACTGGTGGAGTAATGGATGATGGTCAAATAGCTTTGGTGACCCCAAATGGATGTTTTAAGGCAGGCACCTCCCCAAACTCAGCCCTCCAAATGTTTTGAGACTACAATTCCCATCATCCTTGACCACTGGTCCTGTTAGCTAGGGATGATGGGAGTTGTAGTCCCAAAACATCTGGAGGGCCGAGTTTGCCTATGCCTGTTTTAAGGTCTGTGCATTGCTCTCCTCTATGCTTGTCTTCTTTCAGATATCTGGGAGGTTGAGATGGTGTCAGGGACTGGACTGAGGAAGAATGGTGTGAGCCACCCCCTTTTCCTGAACCTTCCCAAGGGCAGGAGGACAGTATTGATTTAGTTTGCAGAGCGGCATAGCCCAGAGGGGGAAAGCTGGGAAATACTGGGTGAGGAACAGGAGACAGCTGGCAGATTCAGTCCTTGGACATCATTTCTGACGCCACACCCCCCTCCCTCCCCTAAGACTAGATGGACTTGGAAAGGGATGGAACAGAAAGCGCAACGGAAACAAGCTCAGATTGCCCAATGTAGGAGTGATGTAGATTAATGGGGACAGAAGGGGTAAACCTTTACTGGGAGCAATGCCATTTTTTAGCATGATATGCATTCCTTGTCTCTCGCTGTGATTATTAAAGAACTTATCTGGTAAGAGCACTCTTTTTGTTTGATCTGCTTAATTACTGCCACCGGGGGAGGGATCCGATTCCCTGAAGCCTGGCAGATGAGATGGAGGGCTGAAAAGAGAATACATGGTTCGGATTTTCTTTGACCTTTTGCAGTCACAGGTGGCATCAATAACAGTTTTTGCTTTCTTCTTATCCCATTAAGAAGGGCCTCTGGTGTCCCAATTAGACCTCACCTGGTTTGAAGAAAAAGAAGAGTTGTTGGTTCAGAAGAAAAGGACAGGTAAGTCGTTGGATATAGAAGATGGATGAGAGAAACCCTGTGGTCTCCCGGATGTTGCTGAATTGGAACTCCCATGAGTAGTTTCATCTTCTCCTGGTGTTTTTGTAGTACATTCTGTGTAGAGTGGATGGAGCTGGTTTGGTGATGGATGGATGTTGCTCATATATAGTTGCTTTGGTATGGAATTGGGGTTGGAATTGGCTGTTTTGGTGATGGATGGGCTGTTTTGGTGATGGCAGAAGTAACGAGTGGAATGGTTTGATTGTTGGAGTGGTTTGATGATTGAGAGGGAGAGATTTGTTTTTGGCAATGGATGGCGTTGGTTTGGTGATAGTGAAAGTGGTTGGGGAGGGATGGGGTGGTTCAATGGTTAGAGCAGATGTAGTGGTTTGATGACTGAGGGAGAAACTCAGAGTGATTTGCGCTTTTTACAGGATCTTCATTTTCTGTCTGCCCCCTCCTCATGCAGGTGATGGACAGGACAATGAGAATTATCAGGCGCCATATATAGCGTTGTCAGAAACAACCACACGTGATACGGGGAAAGAAATGTTTGGAAATCAAAGAGAAAGGCACAAGGCAAACCAATCAAAGCCTAGGCAGAAGAAGCAATCTGCTTCCCAGGGGGCTGAGGTCCATGAACTCCTGACCCCTCCAGAAGACTGTAAAGATAATAAGAATATTACGTGTCCAGTGTGTGAGAAAATATTCCAGTATAGATCACAGTTAAATACACATAGCAGAAGTCACACAGGAGAGAAACCATACAAATGCACAGAGTGCGGGAAGAGCTTCAGTACAAGCAGTTCCCTTACTGCACATGGAAGAACCCACACAGGAGAAAAACCGTATAAATGCATGGAGTGCGGAAAGAGCTTCAGCCAAAGAGGAAGTCTTATTGCCCATCAAAGAACCCATACAGGGGAGAAGCCATATAAATGCATGGAGTGTGGAAAGAGTTTCAGTCAACTTGGACATCTTATTTCCCATCAGATAATCCATAAAGGGGAGAAACACTGTAACTCTGGACATGTGGACTGTGGAAAGGGCCTCCATGATAGCTTAACCTTTACTGAACATCAGAGAACCCGCACAGGAGAGAAGCAGTATAAATGTTTGGAGTGTGGGAAGAGCTTTGATATGAGAGGAACCCTTGCCAAACATCAAAGAATCCACACAGGGGAGAAACCATATAAATGCATGGAGTGCGGAAAGAGCTTCCGGGCTAGCTGGACCCTTTGTATACATAAACGAATCCACACAGGGGAGAAACCATATAAATGCTTGAACTGCGGAAAGAGCTTCCGGGATGGCGGAACCCTTGCCAAACATCAAAGAATCCACAAAGCGGAGGAAAGATATATCTGCACAGACTGTGGAAACGTCTTTCGAGGGAGCGGTAGCCTTACTTTACATCAAAGAGTCCACACAAGGGAGAAGCAGTGTGCTGGGTGGAACCTTTCCGAACAGCAAATAATCCACATACGAGAAACCATGTAAATTTATGGAATGTCAAAATGCCTTCTGGTATTCAGTTACTGACTCATCCTTTTATGCATGAAAGCATTAACCTGAGCCAGAAATGAGCTCTAGTTAACTGCTCCTAGCAGCCATTCTTTATCCCTCTCTCTTTCTCTCCGACTTCCTGAAAGACACCATTACCCGGCATGGCTCCCAGCTCGAGAAAACCACACGAATGAATCTTTCTACAAGAGTTTTCTACAGTCCCCGTCTTTGCTAACACAAAGACTACACAGTTCTTTTCTTTTCAAACAGTTTGGAACCTTTTCTTCGTTGCTTTTACCGCCAACGGATGGAGACTTTTTTGCTGTAACTTCTGAAACTAGCCCAGCTGTTTTCATGGGGAACATTTGTTTAAAGGCGAATGAGGGCAGATATAGAATCTAACCACATTTTTATGTGCTTGGTAAGGTAAAGGTAAAGGGACCCCTGACTGTTAGGTCCAGTCGTGACCGATTCTGGGGTTGCGGTGCTCATCTCGCTTTACTGGCCGAGGGAGCCGGCGTACAGCTTCCGGGTCATGTGGCCAGCATGACTAAGCCGCTTCTGGCGAACCAGAGCAGTGCACGGAAATGCCGTTTACCTTCCTGCCGGAGCGGTACCTATTTATCTACTTGCACTTTGACGTGCTTTCGAACTGCTAGGTTGACAGGAGCAGGGACCGAGCAACGGGAGCTCACCCTGTAGCGGGGATTCGAACCACCGACCTTCTGATCAGCAAGTCCTAGGCTCTGTAGTTTAACCCACAGCACCGCCCACGTCCCTATGTGCTTGGTACCAATCGGCAATTGTGCTAACTCTGTATGAGAAAGTAAATCTTTTTGTCCAAACGTCTCTCTGCAGCATCAGGTTATGGGGCTCAGGCAACACGTAGGTCGGAGGTTTTCAACCTTTTTGGGTCCCACGGCTCCCTTGACGAACTACCTTCTTTCTACGGCACCCCTGTGGGGCTCTGGAGCCCAGTTAGGTCACTCCTTGCCTGCCGACCTGGCAGACTCTCACCCTTTTTCAAACACCCTCCCTTGCGGCGTGTTCCATCAGTCTCCTTTCCTCTCCTCTCTCCTTGGGAGTCCTCCAGCCGCTGCTGCCGCCTCTTTAAGGAACTTGTCTAGAGTAGTAAGCTCTTTCATAGAACCATAAAATTGTAGGGTTGGAAGGGATCCTGAGGGTCATCTAGCCCAACCCCCAGGAATCTTTTGCTTAATGTGTGGCTCAAACCCATGGCCCTGAGACTGCAGACCTTGGACTGAGTAAATGTGAACTTATCCAGATGATACAGGTCAGCAGTACAAAGCTGTCAAGGACCAATTAATTCCTGGCATGCACAAAACACATTGGGGTGAGATATCACTACATTTTTGAACATGTCCAGAGTGGAATTGTGGAACCAGTTTATTGTCCCATCAGACAGCTGACATACTGAGCAAACCTTTACATGTGAGGAGCTTTGGGTCAAGATGGGACTCTTGAGGGGGAGGGACTTAACATGCTGTTTGTATGTTCTTTGCATGTACACATCTGCTTGTCAGAGAAGAGAAACTGGCAATATACTTCATATCTGAAGAAGTGTGCATGCACACGAAAGCTTATACCCAGAACTACTTAGTTGGTCTCTAAGGTGCTACTGGACAATTTTTTAATTTATTTTGGCAATATACAGTTACTGACTTACACCTGTGTGCATGAAATTGTTAACCGGAGCCAGAAATCAGTTCGTTAACATGGGAGAGACTCCTAGCAGCCTTTGGTTCTTCCTCCCTCTCTCTTTCACTCTTGCCTTCCTGGAAGACGCCAGTAGCCAGCATGGTTCCCAGCTCAATAAAAATCTACATCCTGTTACATTAAATTAAACTTAATTCTTTTTGTAATATAACTTATTTATTTTCCTTTTAAATTGCTTAGAACCTTTTCTTCCTTACTTTTACTTCCAATGGACAGAGACTTGTTTGCTGCAGCTTCTAAACCTCTGCAAGTAAAATCTTCACTTTTCCAAAGCTATGTGTCTGAGATTTATTCTAGTCTAAGTATTTTCATGGGGAACAATTGTTTGAAGGTGGATGAGGGCAGATGTAAAATCTAACCAAGTTTTAATGTGCTTGATACCAATGTGCTAACTCTGCTACGAGAAAGAATATTTTTTTCAATCTCTCCAGCATGGGAAAAACATATGAATGTATGGCATGTGGAAGGTATATGAACACCTTACACTACATCAGGAGTGGGGAACATCCAGTCTATGCTTGTCTCTCCCAGGCAGGGCCAGCCCACCCTTTAGCCTCTAACTTTTATTCCAGCACCCCTTTGAAACATCTCCATTCTCCCAGGTGTTTCATAAAATCATACAGTTGGAAGAGACCCTGAGGGTCATCTAGTCCAGTCCCCTGCAGTGCTGGAATCTTTTGCCCAATATGGGGCTCAAACCCATGACCCTGAGATTAAGAGTCTCATGCTCCACCAACTGAGCACGTCCAGGTCTTAGGATGTGTTGAACTGGTTTTAAAGTTAACATAGTATTAGCTAGGTCCCCCCCCCCCCAATTATTTCTATCTTTAATATATGAGAGGCTTTAATTCGGCTATCATTTGATGTTACGTTTTTGTGATTTTTTGTTGTTGCTAGACCTTATCATGCAGGATTGTTCCAATTTTATTGTATATTCATTGAGATGTTTTCATTTATTGTTTGTGACTACTAAAGTTTGTTATGTTTTTAGAACTGTTGGTGTGAATTATGTGATTGTTTCTGTAAGCCGCCTTGAACACGGTTTAATCATGGAAAGGAAGCATACAAATACATGGAGTAAGTAACGGAGTAAGGAGGAGTAAGAAATTCTCAGAGTAAGAAGTCTGCAAGCTCTTCCCATCTTGGGAACATGGTTGGGACTGTTGATGTACCTGTTGTCTCCATGAGCCTCCCACCTCTCTCCTCTCCTTTGTCACAGCCCATCCTAGATAAGGAAGAAGCACACATCTGGTAGTTAACTCTTTATTTGGCAAGAGAAGCACTTACAGCAGCTTCTATGGTTACACACACTTCTCTAGGCTCTAGGCAGCAGTCCATAGGAGGTCTGAGCCCTAGAGAGCAGTTGCAGCAGCAGAGGTGGTTGCAACTTTTCCTTCTAGCTTATATACTGTCCTTTGATGGGTTACACACCCACAACCTTAGACTTTTCCTGCATAGAAGACATCACTGCTTTTACCTTTTCAAGGTCCTCCATTATATGTTACATTCCCCCCTCCCCCAAATTATCATTTAGCCTCACGTGTTATTTTTAGAAGGCAATGTCTTCGGTTTTCCGAAAGGAGCTTATGTGCTTCTTTATCAAACGTTGACTCTATTCTGAACTTAAAACTGCAAAGCGTTTTGCTGGTGGTCAACAAAAGACATTTAAAGACTCAAGGCAAATCTTTAAAAATGTAGTATAAACACTGACAACTGGGAAACACTGGCCTGCGAGCGCTCCAGCTGGAGACCAGCCTTTACCAAAGGTGTCATGGGCTTTGAAGACACTTGAACTCAGGACGAAAGGGGAAAATGTGCTAAGAGGAAGGCATATTTGGCAAACCTTCACTGTGATCAACTGCCCGGAAACCAATGTCCCCACTGTGGAAGGATGTGTGGATCCAGAATTGGCCTCCACAGTCACTTACGGACTCACTGGTAAAACTGCGTTTATGGAAGACAATCTTACTTTGCTACAAAAGTTGCCCGCTCACAAAAATAAAAGCAGGTTTGAATTCCTCACACCCATTTTTTGTGGCTGTCATTGGAGATAATGAAGGTGCACCCTTTGGGGGTGAAGCGTATTTTTAAATCCCATTGCTGATTCCCCCCTCAAAAAAATCCCCTAAATTTCACCTCCTGAAGTGACACGTACTATGCCCTGGCTAGGGCTGGTGAAACGCACCCGCCTGAAGAGCTGCTGCCAGTCTGTGCCGGCAATAGTAGGTGGACCAGTACCTAATCTGTATAAGGCAGCTTCCTGTGTCCCTGCAGCAGGGCTTCTCCTTCCAGACAACTTGAAAACACGCAAACAGACACACCCAACCCGCTTCCTTTGCATCCCGCGCTCCGCCTCGGGGCTCCTCCTGGCGCTCACTTGGCGTCCCTTTGCCAGGGCAGGAAGCGACCGCCCCTTCCTCCTTTCGCTGCCTCTCTAGGACGCTGCGCATCTCTCGGTTTAACCCCCAACAAGCCGGCAGGCGGTGAGAAGATGAGCCCGGCTGGATCAGGAGGTGCAAAAGAAATTTTGGTTTACGGTAACAGATGCAAAGGACGCAAATTGCCTCCATCCCCTAATAACGGTATTTCAGGAGTCATAGAAATCCCAGAATTGTAGAGTTGTTGGAAGGGTCCCGAGGGTCATCTAGTCCAACCCCCTGCAATGTTGGACGAGGCAGCTGTTCCTGCGACCACAAGCCAAGCAACCCAGATGATCAGATCACATCTCTTTAAAAAGCAGGATAAGGCAGCAGGATTGTGAACCTCACGTTTAAAGATATTGTTCATTGTAGTATAATATACTTAGCTAATTTTCCCCTTTGCGGAATTCACTGTTTTCTGTAGCATACAACCGAAATGAACGAACGACTCTATTAATTAGAGCCTTTCTTTCTTTCTTTCTTTCTTTCTTTTCCTTAATTCATCTGACCATCTGTCATGGATGCTTTTTTAATTAATTAAATTTGTATATTTGGTTGACCTGATTGACATCCTATACCTTTTTAAAATGTGGCTCTTCTTTGGGGAGAGGGATGTTATTGGGTTATTGTTTTTATTTTGATTTTATATATTGTGATCTTTTTTGTGAACCACCCTGAGACCTCCGGGTATAGGGCAGTATATATATAAATAATAATAATAATAATAATAATAATAATAATAATATACCACACTTCATCTGCTCTCAGAGCGGTTCACAACATAAAAATAACAAAATGCCTAAAAATAACAAGAGCTAATAATAATAATAATAATAATAATAATATACACAAACCAATAAACCCCCTCCTCTCCCACATTGCTGGGGGTTGGACTAGATGACCCTCAGGGTCCCTTCCAACTCGACGATTCTACGATTCTCCAGTTGATGCTATTGTCGCCACTTTGAAAAGACCAAACTTTTTTACGTGCCATCGGGGAGTTTCTTCATCCCTGCAGCAGGAAATTCAGAGGTGCAAGAACATTGCTCTGGTGGCCCCGGGTAGCCTTGCTCATGAATTTGCCCAGCCCTTTTTTAAAGTCTTCCGAATCTGTTGGCCAACAACACTCCTGTGGGAGGGAGTTCCACAGTTCAAAGCTTCCACTGTGTGAGGAATGACTTGCAGGCACCTGTCATGAACCTTTCGTCATTCGTCCTCGCTGGGTAACCCTGCTGGTTATAGATGATGGTAGAGGTCCTTCTCCTCCTAGGAGACCCAGTGGGAGGCCATCCAAGGAAGCTGAATTACAGCTCATCACTTGTATAAAATACAGTGGTACCTCGGGTTACAGATGCTTCAGGTTACAGACTCCGCCAATCCAGAAATAGTACCTCGGGTTAAGAACTTTGCTTCAGGATGAGAACAGAAATCGTGCTTCCGTGGCGCTACAGCAACAGGAGGCCCCATTAGCTAAAGTTTCGGTTAAGAACGGACCTCCGGAATGAATTAAGTACTCAACCCGAGGTACCACTGTATTTTATTGGGGGCCCCAAAGGGACTTTGGCACCTAGAAGTTGGCTCCTGTGAAGCACATCAACCCTTAGTGTGGAGAATGGGTAGGCAAACTAAGGCCCGGGGGCCGGATCCGGCCCAATTGCCTTCTAAATCTGGCCTGCGGACGGTCCAGGAATCAGCGTGTTGTTACATGAGTAGAATGTGTCCTTTTACAGTGGTACCTCGGGTTAAGTACTTAATTTGTCCCGGAGGTCCGTTCTTAACCCGAATCTGTTCTTAACCTGAGGTACCACTTTAGCTAATGGGGCCTCCCGCTGCCGCCGCGCAATTTCTGTTCTCATCCTGAAGCAAAGTTCTTAACCCGAGGTACTATTTCTGGGTTAGTGGAGTCTGTAACTTGAAGCATATGTAACCTGAAGCATATGTAACCCAAGGTACCACTGTATTTAAAATGCATCTGGGTTATTTGTGGGGCCTGCCTGGTGTTTTTACATGAGTAGAATGTGTGTTTTTATTTAAAATGTATCTCTGGGTTATTTGTGGGGCATAGGAATTGGTTCATTTTTCCCCCTTCTAAATATAATCCGGCCCCCCACAAGATCTGAGGGACAGTGGACCGGCCCCCTGCTGAAAGAGTTTGCTGACCCCTGGTGGAGGGTCTATGAGGAGAATTTTTTCATGCACCAAGTGTCCCTCACACATGGAAAGGGTTAAAATAGCAAATGTGCCATTCCTAGAGAGGTGTGCATGTGAGAAATCACATGGATATGACTTTTTTTTTTTTTAAAAAAAGAGAACATCTGCTTTTCCCATTCCTCCACCTCCTCTCCTTAATTATTTCCTCTTTTACTTACTGGAAACAGAAGCTGGCTGTCTTGAGACTTTCTCCTGGCCGAAGATCCAAGGTGAAGCTGGCTGGTGAGAGGACAAGAGGAAAGTTGGGGTGGTGCCCCCTAGAAAAGCTGCTCTGTCCCCACATTCTGACCCTTGGTGCATCTACCCCAGTGCTGTCGACACTGGCCGGCAGCACCTCCCCGGGGTATCAGGTGTGTTTCTTACCTGGACATGCCGAGGGGACATTGTGCATGAAAAGCAGGTGCTCTGAGAGGCAGCAGCCCTCTGCTGAGATAGGAACATTCGCCCAAAGAATTTGGGAAACACTGTTTTGTCAGGGAGCTGCTAAGAGCTGTCAGGTGACATTTTCTATTTCAATAATAATAATAATAATAATAATAATAATTTATTATTTATACCCCACCCATCTGTCTGGGCTTCCCCAGCCACTCTGGGCGGCTTCCACAAAAATATTAAAATACTGTAATCCATCAAACATTAAAAGCTTCCCTAAACAGGGCTGCCTTCAGATGTCTTCTAAAAGTCTGATAGTTCTTGTTCTCTTTGACATCTGGTGGGAGGGCATTCCACAGGGAGGGTGCCACCACTGAGAAGGCCTTCTGCCTGGTTCCCTGTAACTTGGCTTCTCACAGGGAGGGAACCACCAGAAGGCCCTCGGCGCTGGACTTCAATGTCCGGGCAGAACGATGGGGGTGGAGACGCTCCTTCAGGTATACTGGGCCGAGGCCGTTTAGGGCTTTAAAGGTTAGCACCAACACTTTGAATTGTGCCCGGAAACGTACTGGGAGCCAATGTAGGTCTTTCAAGACCGGTGTTATATGGTCTCGGCGGCCACTCCCAGTCCCCAGTCTAGCTGCTGCATTCTGGATTAGTTGTAGTTTCCAGATCACTTTCAAAGGTAGCCCCACCTAGAGCGCATTGCAGTAGTCCAAGCGGGAGATAACCAGAGCATGTACCACTCTGGCGAGACAGTCTGCAGGCAGATAGCGTCTCAGCCTGCAAACCAGATGGAGCTGGTAAACAGCTGCCCTGGATACAGAATTGACCTGTGCCTCCATGGACAGCTGTGAGTCCAAAACGACTCCCAGGCTGCACACCTGGTCCTTCAGGAGCACAGTTACCCCATTCAGGACCAGGGAATCCTCCACACCTGCCCGCCTCCTGTCCCCCAAAAACAGTACTTCTGTCTTGTCAGGACCTCAATCTGTTAGCCGCCATCCATCCTCCAACCACCTCCAGACACTCACACAGGGCCTTCACCGCCTTCACTGGTTCTGATTTAAAAGAGAGCCTGCAGAGTTACAATTCCCAAGATTTGCCTGGCAAGAGGGATTGGTTTTTAAGCCACACTGGTCTCCTAACAAGTCTCGGCACCCGCTGGCAGACGAAATTGATGGAACGTGTAGAAATGTCTAGTTTAGCTGGAAGAATAAGTGATCAGGAAGAAAGAACTTTGAAAAAATAATGGGGAATTGCAGAATGTTTGAAAAACTACTGTAAACCACTTTAAACGTTGGCAGGTCTAGAATAAATTGAGCAGTTGCATTTATAATGGAAGGGAAAACCAGGAAAGGAAAAGTAAGGATTAATTAGAATATGCGGCAGTAAAGGGAAAATAAAATGAACCATAGAAGGGAGTGAAGGGAAGTTGAATATGCTTGTATGGTTTAAATTCTGTAATTTATGTAAATGTAAAATTGAAAATGACAAATAAACCTCTCACCACACTTAGCAAACTAACTTCCCAGGATTACTTGTGGGAAGCCATGACTGTTTAAAGTGGTATGATAACTGCTTTAAATAACCGTTCCTGTGGAAATCGTAAGAGACCTGCCATCCTGATATTTGTTGAGAATTCATTTGATTCCATGTTGGTCATTTATCCTGTATTTTATGATTTGACAGTGTTAAGGTTTTTAAACTTTTTAAAATTATTATTATTATTATTTATTAAACGTCTATACTGCCCTTCATCCGTAGATCTCTGGACAGTTCACAACACAAAAATACAAGATAAAACCACAAAATATGTAATAAAGAGAGCAGCAGCAACCAAATTAATAAAACCCACCTTCCCCCCACCCCACCCCATCCCAGAAACACATTTAAAAGGGTGTAGGATGTTTCTGAAAATGCAAATAACAAATTAAGAAATAATAAGAATAAAAGGGTATAGGATGCTTTGTGATGTTTGCATGATTTTACTGGATGCTGCCACAATAAAAAATAAATAAAAAAGAGCTGGGGGTTTTATATCTATTCTTCTAAATAAATAAATGAAATATTTTGCTCTGTGTTCTTTTCTCCTGCAGGCAGATTTGGTGTTTATTCTGGAGTTTTCACCGCATCTTTGGCAAGAAAACAATAGACGCCACCCCAGGAGACCTGGGCACCTATAACTGCTCCAGCAGCTATAACTGCCCTTCTTCGGAATCAGGTCACTGGTCCAGCGGGCTTAAGACTTTTTTTATCTTCCGAGGTTCAGGAGGAAGATTCCCCATCCTTATCCTTGGGTGGTGGACGATGGAAATGGCAGAGGGGTTTGTCATGGCATCGCCGGATTCCCAAGAAGAAGTCCCTTCCGGGCAGGAAGGACGGCCCAAGATCAAAACAGAGGAGACCAGCTTTTCAGAATTTGAACCCGAGATGGGGGCGAAAGGGTCCGAAAGAGCCCCTCGCGTCTTCCAGGCGGGGAGCATTCAGGAATTGCTTTGCAAGGCATCGGGGAGACAGCTGATGCAGGTTCCAGGCGAAGGGCTACTTCAGGAATGGGAGAGCCAGTGGCAAGAGTTCCTGGGGACCTTGGAGTCCCCCAACTTGAGGTGGGAGGCTGCCCAGATGCCAGAGGAGCCCACCCCCTGGGACGACGCCAAGGCCTTCCTGGCCTCCTTCGAGCAAGTGGCCAAAGCCTGCCGGTGGCCCCGGGAAGAGTGGGCGGCCCGCCTCCAGCCGGCCCTCAGCAGAGAAGCCGAGCAGGTCTTTTGGAGCCTGGAGGCCGGAGACAGAGAGGATTATGGGAAAGTGAAGGCGGCCATCTTGCACGGGGACGCCCTCAGCAGGGAGAAGAACCGCCAGTACTTCCGGCGCTTCTGCTACCGGGAAGCTGAGGGCCCCAGAGGGGCCTACAGCCGCCTCCAGGAGCTCTGCCGGCGGTGGCTGAAGGTGGAGAGGCACTCCAAGGAGCAGATCCTGGAGTTGTTGATCCTGGAGCAGTTCCTGGCCATCCTGCCAGCAGAGGTCCAGAGCCGGGTAAGGGATTGCGGCCCGGAGACCTGCTCCCAGGCGGTGGCCCTGGCCGAGGATTTCCTGCTGAGGCAGCTGCAGGTGGAGGAACAGGAGCAGCAGGTGAGACGGGGTAGTGAACCCCCATTATAATTCTGTTAAATCTCAGGAATGGGGTGGGGAACGTACAGAAGAACCTGCACCATCTCGTCTAGCATCTTAATCTCACAGTGGATCCTTAGCAGGACCTGAGGTCAACTGCCCTCCCTGCACTTGCATTCCCCAACAATGGACGTTGTTGGTCTTGGCCACGAAAGGTCTTCATCAATATCAATGTGACAGCCATTTTGTGTGACGCGACACACAGCCAACGTAGCTGTTTTGTGTCATGCCGCCCTCCACTGGGGAGCCATTTTGTGATGGGCGGCCATTTTCTTGACATTCCAATTGTGTCCTCTGGCCTAGAAAGATTGGTGATTGCCTCTTGCCATATGAACCTACCCAGACCCTGAAGTCATCTTCTGAGGCCCTCCTTCGTGTGCCACCTCCTCGAGAGGTCCAGATGGTGGCAACGCGAGAACAGGGCCTTCTCTGCAGTGGCTCCCCACATGTGGAATGTTCTCCCCAGGAAAGTTCACCTGTTGACTTCACTATACACCTTTAGGCGGCAGGCAAAAACATCCGTTTTTAACCAGGCCTTTGGTTGACCTGACTGACATCCTATACACTTTTAAAATGTGGCACTTTCTGGGGGGTTGTTATTGGGTTGTGGTTTAGATTTTGATTTTACATATTGTGATCTTTTTGTGAATCGCCCTGAGACCTCCAGGTACAGGGCAGTATATAAATTCAATAAATAATAATATTATATTGACAACTTTCAGTGCGATTGGCGGGTGCCAAATCCGATTTAAGCTCACAGCGGCCACACTCTTGATTTTTCTTGCTGTGTTTTGTGCCTGATTCAGGTGCCTACAGAGGCGAATGTGAATCCACCCAAGGAAGAAGAGGTTCTGGAGCCCGAAGAGGTGCTGGGGCCCAGCTGGGAGATCAGTGATGCTAACCATGCTGGTTTTCTGTTGTGTAAGGCTGTCTTCTTCTTCTTTAGACCAGGGATGGAGAAATCTGTGTTATTAGATGACTCCAATTCCCACAATGCCCATTTCTGCCTTCCTCCTCCAGCATGCTGGAAATTCAGATGTTCTTGCACAACTCCAATTCCCATAATGCTCCTTTCCATTCTTCTGGGACTTCTCCCATAATTCTGTTCTGGGGCTTCTCCTTACCCTCCAGATCAGATCTGAGGAAGGCACAGGGGACACATGGGAGGAAGAAGAGGAAGGTTAGGGTTAGGGTTAGAGTAAGGGAAGGGAGGCGGGTGGCGCTGTGGGTTAAACCACAGAGCCTAGGACTTGCCGATCAGAAGGTCGGCAGTTCGAATCCCTGCGACGGGGTGAGCTCCCGTTGCTTGGTCCCTGCTCCTGCCAACCTAGCAGTTCGAAAGCACATCAAAATGCAAGTTGATAAATAGGTACCACTCTGGCGGGAAGCTAAACGGCGTTTCCGTGTGTTGCTCTGGTTCGCCAGAAGTGGCATAGTCATGCTGGCCACATGACCCGGAAGCTGTACGCCGGCTCCCTCGGCCAATAAAGTGAGATGAGTGCTGCAACCCCAGAGTAGTCTGCGACTGGACCTAATGGTCAGGGGTCCCTTTACCTTTAAGGGTAAGGGTGGGAGCTAGACTAAGATGCCTTTGAGGTCTCCTTCCAACTCTACAATTCCAGAGAATTATTAACCTGGTGATTAATCAATGCAATAAATAAAAATTAAAATAAAGTAAAACAAATAAAAATAATACAATAACTATTTTCTGCATTGGCTGGGAGAGGAACTTGATGCCCTTTGGGATCTCAGCCACTTCTGCAATTCTAATTAAATAATGTGTCGACGTTTTAAAAGTTGTGCCGTGTTCTTTCTCCCTCTTTCCAGGCGAACCCACACTAGGCGATCCCGTTTCTGGGGACGCAAAGACCTGCCACCTCTTAGAAAGTTCCTTGCAGAGAGAACCCCGGGGGCCGCAGCTGCAAAGCATGGGGCGAGACGTTCCCTCATCCAACAATCAGGAAGAAGTACCCAGAAGTCCTAATGGGCTGGCGAGAGGGACAGAAGCAAGTCCAAAGAAAACAGCTGCCTGGGAGCTGCCAGGGACCCCGGAGACCGAGGCCACCGCCTCCCCAAATGGGAATAGCGTCAAACCGAAGCCGCCGCTGGGCCTTCGCCCTGGGCCAGGACCCTACAAATGCTCCGAGTGCGGGAAGAGCTTCTGCCGGCGCTCCTACCTGTCCCAGCACCACCTCATCCACACCGGCGAGAAGCCCTACGAATGCTCCTACTGCCAGAAGGCCTTCCGGGCGCGCTCTCACCTCACGAAGCACAGGCGCCTGCACACGGGCGAGAAGCCCTACAAGTGCGGGGACTGCGGCAAGGGCTTCCACCAGTCGTCCAACCTCCAGAAGCACCTGAAAATGCACGTGGGCTCCCCGATCTACCGGTGCCCCGATTGCGGGAAGAGCTTCGGCCAGCGTGCCAAGTTTTGCCAGCACCGCAAGGCGCACGCCGGCGGGAAGACCTACCGGTGCTCACGGTGCGGGGAGAGCTTCAGCGAGCTCCCGCTCCTCCGCGCGCACCGGCGGAGCCACGCGGCGGAGCGGGCCTACCAGTGCCCCACCTGCGGGAAGGCCTTCGATCACCGGTCCAGCTTCCTGAAGCACAGGGTGACCCACACGGGGGAGAAGGCCCACAAGTGCCCCACCTGCGGGAAGGGCTTCAGCCAGTCCTCCAACCTTCACAAGCACCAGAAGATCCACACGGGGGAGAAGCCTCACAAATGCCTCACCTGCGGGAAGTCGTTCACCCAGAGCTCGCACCTCAACTTCCACCAGAACACCCACAAAGGGTTCAAGTCGTACAAATGCTTAGACTGCGGGGACAGCTTCACCGACAGGTCGCACCTTATGAAACACAAGCTGAGCCACGCCAGCACAAAAGCGGCAACGTCGGCCTGAAATCCCCCTTAATTTTATAAGGCGGGTAAATTACGTTTATTTTTTACATTTATATGGCACTTAGGCCTTTGCACATTGACTGTTTCCCTCTGTTCCACAAATTTGTTAGGAAGACTTGGGCAATCCTCTCTCTTGTTTCTGCTCCCGCACTCAGCCCCACTCATCCGCAATATGTGGGGCAGATGATATTGATCTACCTTAACAACAACTATAACTTTATTATTTATACCCCGCCCATCTGATTATTTATACCCACTCTGAGTAGCTTCCAACACATATTTTAATGTATTTTTAATCTTTGTTGGAAGCTGCCCAGAGTGTCTGGGGAGACCCAGCCAGATGGGCGGGGTACAAATAACAAATTATTATTATTATTATTATTATTATTATTATTATTATTAGAAATACAATAAAATGTCAAATGTTAGCAATAACAATCTGATCTGATACAAGAAGAATGAGAATAACTTTTCACATAACTTACATCAAATAAAGCAGTCTTCTAAACAGTTAAATAGCAGCAAATAACTAAACTTTGCAGGAAGGTTATAAGCCTGGAAGCAGCACTGGGTGCTTGCAAAGTGCCTTTGGTGAGGGATTTTTGGCGGAAAGACCAAAGTGGCTTGGAGGTTTAGAGGACCAAAAAAAAAAAAAAAAAAAGGATGTGAAAGGGAAAGAGGTGGAAACGAATTGAACTTCCTAGCATCATTTTAATAATAAGTTATGACCAGATGAATCAGCATTGATTTCCCCCCACCCCGATGAAATTGCTGTTTGGATGACTTAACTGATTTAACTGTGAAATCTGATTCTTAAAAGATGAATTAGCAGTGAAGTTGTTGCTTTGCCGAGAAAAGCAAAAAGACTTTGCAGCACCTTTTGAGATTTACATAAATCTTTTTAATAGCGGATGCTTTTATGCACCATTTCATCAGGTGCCTGCAGCATTATCTTAAGATACCTCCCCTTCCCATGGTTTAATCTTCCCCTCCCCACAAGAGCTGCAGCATCCGTTAAATTAATTAAATAAGCAGATTAAATCAGTTTTAATATATGTTTGATCGAGCGCCCCTCCACCCCAAGATACTGTTGAACTAAAGCTCCCCCCAGCTCAACTCCAGTCAGCCCCAGCCAACACAGCCAGTGGTCTGGGATGATGGGACTTGGGAGTCCAGCAATATCTGGAGGGCACCAGATTGGGGGAGGCTGGTTTAAGGCCTTGTGGCGGGGAGTTCCGCAGATGGGGTGGCCAATTCCTTGTTGGACTCCGACTCCATCAGCCCTAACGAAGATCGCCAATGGCAAGGGATGATGGAGGTGGTAGTCCACAGGCCCACCCCTGTTCTCGACTAATGAAATATCCTTAATGCTGTTTTTAAAAATAAAAAAGTTATTTGTTTTATTCTCTCTTGCCTATCTTTTCAACTTCCCTTTGAGACAAAATTACAGGTCTAAAAGGTGGTTTTGCACTGTCCATTTAAAGTACCACACTGCTTCTCCAAAGAGCTGTGGAAACTGTAGTTTGTTAAAGGTGCAGTTCCCAGGATTAAAGTGTTGTGACACTGCTGTAAATGTACCGTGAGGATGGGGCCATAGTCAATCATTTCAGCCGAGTGAAAGTTACTGGTAATTGAGGACAAGCCAAAGAGGCCTCACTGTGGTCCTTTGACTAAAAGTGTCTGGTACGCCACATACAGCCATCAGACTAATGTTATGCAAATGGCAGAGAGTGAAAACTTACTGATCGACTAAAGGCTGCAAATCCCATTCCTCACAGGTGGGGAACCTGTGGCCCTCCAGAAGTTAATGGACTCCAACTTCAACCATCCCTGACCATTGGGCAACGCTGTCTGTGGCTGCTAGGGGTCCAGCCACCGCTGGAGGCCCACAGGTTCCCTCGTCCGTCCGATACACCCTCTTCTCTTCAAGAAAGCCCTGTTAAAACTTTTCCGCAGAGGCATGTGGAGGGTATCTGAAATAGACTCGGAGTCGAGAGTGGAGTTCATGCTCTTTATTCAGCTCAGAGTGGTGAGGAGGAATGGAAGTTCCCCCGGAATGTCTGCTTTATATACATTATTTACACAATGGGCCCCATGTGATTGGCTAATTCCGAGATTCACCTGTAGGCCAATCAGGTTGCAGATTCACTTCATCTGGAGCTGGATTGGGTGGCTCCTGTGGACCAATCATACTGCTGCATTGTTCTAGGACCAATCAGACTGCTGCCTTTTGGATCCTATTCAACTCAGTACATAACACCATCCCTCCATTTTGTCTTTGAACCTCTGTTTTTATCTTTCCATGAATGGTATGCTTTAAAGTAGGGTTGGAATCCCCCCCCCCCCTTTTGGTGGATTGTTTTATCTTTTTGTGAACCGTTTTGAGTTTTTGTTTTTTGCTGGGAAGTTCTGCCTTTGCACATGAGTCTGGGAATGTTCAGTTCACATTGAGTTCATGAAACATCACACCCTGACCTGTTCTTAATGCATTGTTGACCACATCTACAGAATGCGATTGCTATGTTCTTTCAAGTCATGCAATATCAATCATTAGTAATTGTTTATTATCAATCACTAGTAATAGTTTAACAAGGAGGATTTCACACCTGTCCAATTCTGTGTTCCTTTTCCCAACCTTTAATCTATTGATGATTAATGCCTATATTCAACCTTTGCATTGTATTTGTGTTAACCAATCAGCAACAAGCACATATGTGGCAATGCTGTAATATTCAATAAAAGGGACTCGCCGAGACATGCTCAAGAGATGCCTCCCATATGACACTTGTCACTCGTCTGTCGTTCATTTCAACCCAACAGTTTTTAACAGTCAAGCGGTGCATACATTTTATGAAAACAAACAAATGGTGTTTATTCTTTCGAAGAGCTGTCCAGCTCCCTCGGTGGGGAAAGACGTCCTTAGATTAGGGCACAAGCAAGAATGACCTAGGTAAAGGGTAAAGGGGACCCCTGACCATTAGGTCCAGTCGTGGCCAACTCTGGGGTTGCGGTGCTCATCTCGCTTTATTGGGAGCCAGCGTACAGCTTCCGGGTCATGTGGCCGGCATGACTAAGCCGCTTCTGGCAAACCAGAGCAGCGCACAGAAACGCCGTTTACCTTCCCGCCGGAGCGGGAGACTGTTGAAGCCTTTAAATGTATGGTGACTTGTGCAACGAAATTCGCCCTCCCGCTCCTCCCCGCCCACCTCCATAAGAGGATCGGGGTGGTGGGTGGGGAATCCAGTGCCCATTGAGACTGATGGGGCCGAAGGCAGGGGGGGCAGAAAAGGAGGCGGAGCCACAGTCAGTGACTGGCAGATCCAGCTAATTCCAGTTCGGAAGCTGCAGTACACAAATAGTCCATCTAGTTCGAGATTGTGTACACTGGCTGGCAGCAGCAGCTTTTAGGCCTCTCCGTGGAGGTACCGAGGATTCAACCCGGCGCCTTTTGGGTGCAGATGCTCCACCAACTGAATCGTAGAGTTGGAAGGGATCCCCGAGGGTCATCTAGTCCAACCCCAGTTTCTCCCAGTGCGGGACTCAAACCCATGACCTCCCGATTTAAAGTCTCATGCTCTGCCAACTGAGCTAGGCCTCTTCCATCCCCATCCTCTGACAGGCAGTGCCCCTCTCTAGACTGATTGTAAGTCGGGAAGTGGGCAGGAGGGAGCTGGATGAACCAGCCTTAATGGGTGGTGAGGAGCAGAGGAGAATAAGGGGATTTAGGTGCTCCAGCCAACTTACATCTGTGAGATGTCTTTTTTATTTTATCTACTAAATTTGTATTGAGAGTGGCAGCTGCCTCGGATGTAGTAGAAGGAAGCAGGAGATCCGCACCATTTTCGATCGATGGCTCTCAAATCCCATGAAAAATAATTTTATTAGGAATGGATAATGCTCACCGTGCTGTTTGCTTTAAACACACACACGCACGCACACACACGAAAAAACCCCAGTCCCCTGCTGCTAGGAATTTGCAGTATGAATTTCAGGGATGAGCTTTGCTTTGTTTCAGGAAGGGATAAGGACAGCAGCTGCACACACGTCCCTGCTTTCATAGCACACAGCTTCCCCACAAAAAATCCTGGGAGTTGTAGTTTGCAAAGCTACAATTCCCGGCACCCTTAACAAACTACAAAGCCTAGGATAAGCGGGGGGGGGGGGGAGAGAAGGATATGCTTTAAATGTATGTTGCATACGCAAGGAAAATATGAGTTTTGAGAAGTGGGGAGAGGAGGAGTGAGAGAGATTGGTCATCCCCTGGCTGCTAGAGTGGGGAAAAAATATCCTTGGTGGCTCATTCAACACACTATTCTGAATATTTTTTTTTTAATAATTTTTTTTATTAGTTTTACAATATACATTCAAACACAGTTTAACATCCAAATCTCACCAACAACTTCTTTTTGGACTTCCTCCAGCATGTCTGATAATTCTCCGTAGTATCACATTCTTACACATTTCTTAATTCAATATTGCATTTTATCATTATTATCCTTAACATAGTTTTAAAGCAATATTTCCATCAGTAATTCTCACAGAGCTTCTTGAAAACGTACAAATGTTAACTGTTCATCACATACATTTTTTATATATTCTGTAAATTTATTCCAGATCTCTGGTCTCGTCGGTTCCGAATCCTCCGTTAATTTGTCCATTTCTGCGTACTCCATCAGTTTCATTCTCCATTCTTCTTTCGTAGGCACTGAATATATATATTTTTTTATAGGGTAGGGGGCAGTGGGGATGCCTTTGAGACTCTTAGATGTTTTGCGTTTGTGATGGCTTCTTTGGAGGAAGGCTGCGATAGAAACTGAATCAATAGTAACAAATTAATTCCAAAAGGAGGCTCCAGCTTCAAATTGCTGGACTAAAACCTATCAGGAAGTCTCGTTTTATTCATTTGCAAATGAAGAGAGACAATGGTTGCTTGCAGCTGTTAACCAAGAAAGCAAAGACCAGGGTGATTGCATTATCACCATTTACCAACACTGAATGGGGCATTTGGGCTTGTTCTGCGTAGGGTTCAACTTTTATCCTAATTGTCTCAGGAGACTTACGCATTTCCTTGCAATCTGTCTGCACCTTTCGGAACTTATTTCCCTCTGCACGCCGCTTAGTGATGCAATTACAAATTTGCTGCAATGTAGTCCTACGCGTATTTTACTCAGAAGTAAATCCCCAAGGTGTCACAAAACACAGCTTTGTGAAAAGAGAATAGTAAGGTCTGTAAAATCTGAGCATTAACTAGAATGTTGCGAACCTACAAAGACAGGATAAGCAAACCGTATTGGAGTAAATATGATTTAAAATTATGATTAATGATTTATATGGATCAAGAAAGGAAGATTAATTGTATTTGATTAATTGGGAAAATAGTCAGGTAAATGTCTAAACAGGAACTGCACATGCAGACGATGGAAACAGGAATGGATGGTAAAGTAATTTTTAAATTGGTGTTAAATTCTAATTAAATTGTTAATTTAAAATTTGGAAAACTAATAAAAATTGATTGGTTAAAAAAAGAGAAGTAAATCCATAAGAAATATTTGTTATATGTTTGCAGCACTATCTGTTGACGCTGCCTGTTAAAAGTTGCCAGTCCATGCTCTGCAAAATTTTGGCGCATGTCACACCACATGCCCCTGAGCATGGGCAGAGTGCCACCCCATACCCCACTGTTGAGGAGATCTAGATGGATCAATGGCCTGGCTCAGGTACAAGGCAGCTTCCTATGATTCTCTCACCATTTGGCTTGTAAAAGTAGGTAGGCAAAAAATCGAGAGAAATGTTCAGCGGCAACTCGCAGGTTAAGCCCCAGTGGAATCTGGGAAGCACAAACAACCCTCCTATGCTGTACACTAAACACCAGGTTCTTTGGGGGGGGGGAATGGGGGGGTATATTGCCTCTGAACCTGGATATTCCATTTTTTAAGAAAAGGAACCTATCATGTTCAGCAGGATCTGCAACGAAGTGTGGCAGTATGGAATGCTGGCTGCTCTTCAGGTTTCTAACCACTCCACTTTAACAGTGACATTCCCTCTAGTTCTGAACCTCAACAGGTGGGTACCAATCATTATTTAGCCAAAATGGAAATACAGTGGTACCTCAGGTTAAGTACTTGATTCGTTCCGGAGGTCCGTTCTTAACCTGAAACTGTTAACCTGAAGCACCACTTTAGCTAATGGGGCCTCCCGCTGCCGCTGCACGATTTCTGTTCTCATCCTGAAGCAAAGTTCTTAACCTGAAGCACTATTTCTGTGTTAGCGAGTCTGTAACCTGAAGCGTGTGTAACCTGAGGTACCACTGTATACATGAATAGGCCTGGAGAAACTCTCAAGTTTTGCCGAAGTGCCTAAAAGGTTATTGGCAAGAAGAGCCCTTATCTAGTGGGCGAGGGAAACAGCCCACAGTGGGCAGTTGTGTTCAATGGTGACAGAATACAACCTACTTGCTTGTTTTGGGGGGGGGGGAGAAGAGATGGAATGGAGTATTCTGGTATAGGGCAAGGCTGGCTGGCAAGCACCCTGTTGTCAAGAACAACACACAGGATCCATTGAGCAACTACCCAATTTTAATAGCTCCAAACATAACAAGCTCCAAACTTGTCACAAAAGACTTTTTTTAATTTAAGATTACAAAAAACTTGAGATAAGAAACTTTATAAATAAAACCTCAACATGTTTTGACAGGAGTATAAAAGCGTGGGCATTCAGAACTGTAGACACTCAACAAGGGAACCAAAAAAAATTAAAACGGCTTCATTGGTTTGCAACTGGTACCTGCTGTTCGGCTCATTTCTAGGATGCTTGGGGGAAAAGCTAGGCTACTACTGAACATTTAAACAGATGGGCACAATAGTGGTAGACTAATGAGAGAACGAGATCAATACATTAGGATCAGCTTCTGGGACAGATATTATCTGGATTCACACATCAATAGCCAAACCACAGTGACTGTGCTTGAGGCTGATTTGCTCCCCCCCCCCCCACTTCCTGGTTCGGCCAAACCATAGTTTACTGTTATGTTCAAATCAGGCAGATGGTAGCATACTGAGAAGGGGGAACTTGCTGCCCTCTTGATGCTGTCAGACAACCAATCTCCATCCTTTGGCCATGGTGGCTGAGGAAGATTGGAATTAGGAGTCTTGAGGGCTGAAACTTCCCCACCCCTGTGGCTCCTGCAAACCATTGTTTGCCCAGTTCGAGATGTGTGTGACCCCAAGTTACCGTCACTGTGGCTGAACTCTGTGTTGCCCATTAGATGAAAAACAGCACTTGAGTATGGGGGCATATGTGTGTTAAATAAGTCTGGGACCAAACCATCTTTCTAGTGGTTCAAGAGAATGTAAATATAGTTATTAAATTTGGGGAACTAAGGTATGGCTTAGCCATACAGCAGAATGAAGTGGTATAGTCCTAGAGGTAGTGGAATGGACGGTACCATTTTGGAACCCAGACGGGATCCCACATTTAATTTTAATGGTGCCTGGACCAGGGGAAGAGCTCAAGTACAAAAACTGATCCGAAATAGAATGTCTTTCCCATGACAAGGGGTGTTTTTCTAATTTTTCCTCACTAAGGTTTGTTTAACATGGCAGAGCTTTCGAAAATGGTACCCCCTACCAACATCCTAAAATAGTACAGTCCACATTCAGCCTCCAGCCACCTCAGGATGCTTCCCTCTAATTCTCTCCCCACAACCTAATCTGTGGAGTAGGCTTTTCTCCAACTGATGTTATTGAGAAGAACCCGCCAAATTTTTTTTTCCTTCAGAAAGGCAGATTCACAGAAACACCAGAATGCAGATAATTAAAACACACATGTAACATGAACAGTAGAATTAACTCTTGCTTGCAAAAAGCTCAACATGCCCCATAACACCCCACTACCAACCTCAAATTCAAAACTGCTTCTCCTACTTGATCTTCCCTTCTAACACACTCCACTCCTTTAATACATTCAAGGGGCTTAAAGCCATGTAAAAAAGACCCTGATATATTGCCTAAGCTTGGTCACTAATTCAGAACAGGATAATGCAACATACAGCTTTTTGGGGGGGGGTGTACTTTATTTTGGGTATAGCTTCACCATGAGGAAGAAATAACAAGAGGGGCGGGACATCCTGCCAAGCGATGCAGGATGTTTACATGTAGAAGAAACACATGCTTTGAGAGGAATTTCGAAAAGAACTCATTTTGGCTGGATGGTGGCTGGATTTTTTGGGGGTGGGTGGCCCCACACGACGGGTTGAATCATCCCTGATCCATTTGGGCATGGCTGCCTCCTCCACATAGGCTGCCGAAACCAGGAGATGCACTCAGATGGCCAGAAAAACAACACACATTGTTGGCAAGAAGAGGAAGGAGCTGGAACGAGACTGCAGGTCCTGTCTGAGGCAGACTTTGGAAGCTGGGATGTTCTGGACCACAAATCCCACCAGGAATTGTGGTCCAGAACATCTGGAGGGTGCCAGGGTTGGCAACGAGAAGCCCCCCTCCTCTGGTTCTGCCCCAGAGAGATTTAACCCAGCAACGCTATCCGCTCCCACCCTTATTCCTAAAATCCCGCTAATTCCCTCCCGCCAAGTCGCAGGCCGCTCACAGCTTCGCCTTGCTCTTGGTGTGGATCAGCTCGTGCTTCTCTCGCTGCCACTTGCGGTCGAAGCCCTCCCCGCAGAAGGGGCACTCGTGGGGCTTCTTCCCGGTGTGCTGGCACTCGTGCCGGACCAGATCAGAGCGCCAGCAGAAGCCCTTGCTGCAGAAGCAGCACTCGTAGCGCTTCTCCCCGGTGTGGAGCATACGGTGGCGGTTGAAGGTCGCCAAGCCGTTGAAGCCCCGGCCGCATTCGGGGCACATCTTGATCTGGCTCTTGGGGGCGGTGTCTGGAGGAGGGGAGGGCTTCTTGAGCTTGGGCTTGACATCCCGAGGTGGAGGAGATGGAGGAGGTGGCGGCGGTGAGGGAGGCGCCTCGGCCAGGTTCGGCAACTGGGCTTGCTTCAGCCTATCCGAGCGGCGCTGCTCCTGCGTGCCTCCGGCCTGCTTCCAGCGGGACGGCAGGACTGCGTTTGCTCTTCCGGGAAACCGGGCTCGCAGCTTCACTTCCCCGTAGCGGCCCCACTGGAAGGTCTTCTTCTTCCTTGCCACGCCAGCCTGCCCATAACCTACAAGAAAGACATATGTGTAGAATCGTAGAATTGTGGAGTTGGAGTAAGCATGGACCAATGGTACCAAATAGCTCTACTAGAAAAATTAACCAATGAACTGAAACTGACACGGGGACAAATACAAGAAGACACCTTCACCCCAGTTGGCTCCCCTTTATCACATATCACAGCCCAACAAGACAATGACAAAAACCCACCAACAGCATACAAATCAATACGGCTAACCTGATCCAAAACACCCACCCACCTCACTCACACATGAAAACAAAGACCACAGCCAACCACAAATGAATAACCACACCCTAGGCCAACCCCAACCTCTCTCACCACCAAAGGAACACGAGCGAACAGCAGAGAACCTGCACAAGCAAAGCTGACATAAAACCCCACATATATTAAGTAAAATAGAAACATCGCCACCTGACCCCACCCCCACCCATCTTTGCCCACCCTCCACCTCTTTCCCCCCTTTCTTCCTAATGTCTCAACAAATGAAACTGATTTGTAAAAATGTTACATGGGGGAAAAAATACGAGAGAGACACTGCAAACACTTTTGTAAATCAAGAAAATCTTTAATAATAATAAAAAAAGAATTGTGGAGTTGGAAGGGACCCCGAGAGTCACCTAGTCTTACCCCTGCAATGCAGGAACCTCAGCAAGCAATAAAGAAAAAATAAAAATTTATTACTTATACCAAGCATCCCCAAACACGGCCCTCCAGTTGTTTTGGGACTACAATTCCCATCATCACTGACAGCTGGTCCTGTTAGCTAGGGATGATGGGAGTTGTAGTCCCAAAACATCTGGAGGGCCGAGTTTGGGGGTGCCTGACTTATACTCTGCCCATCTGGCTGGATTTCCCCAGCCACTCTGGGCGGCTCCCAACAAAATATTAAAAACACAATCAAACATCAAACATTGCCACTACCTCCTGAGGGAGACCATTCCACTGTCAAATGGCTCTTCCTGTCAAAAAGTTTTTCCGTATGTTTAGGACCTTCCTTTAGGTAGGGATGTGGAGCCCTTTTTAGCCCCGGGGGCCGCACTGCCTTCTGGGCAACCATTTGAGGGCCAAATATGAGTAGTGGTTAGGGCCAGAGCCAAAACAGTTTTATTTAGAGCATTTTTAACCCACTCAAAAATACTACCAGAGTGCCTTGCATACAACCAATTGCGACATGACCGTCCCTGCCCACAAGCATACAATCTGAAACGACAGGGCACAAAAGGAAAAAAGAGAGGAGGGGAGAAGAGGGAAAAAAACTAAACAGAAGCACCAATAAATAGTAGTTTTTATAAAGATCAGGTGGTTGTCTCTAGCTCATTTCCTGTCAAAAAGGTTATGTGTTAACTACACACACCAATCAATACACTCCTCTTTATCTGA
This sequence comes from Podarcis pityusensis, assembly GCF_964106645.2. Taxonomy (NCBI): domain Eukaryota; kingdom Metazoa; phylum Chordata; class Lepidosauria; order Squamata; family Lacertidae; genus Podarcis; species Podarcis pityusensis. The sequence goes on from NC_138029.1 coordinate 119,953,594, forward strand.
AACAGAAAATCTTAACACAAGCTGGTTTCAACATATGCCTTACAGCTGGTTGATAGAATATAAAATTTTGTTTGTGTGTGGGTGTTTCCTCTATCCTTTTTTAATTTTGCTCTCTATTGGCTTTGTTTGGCTTTTATTGTAGCGTATGTTGAAAACCTTGAATAAAATTGATTAAAACAACATCAACACTGCTCCACACTGGATCTCCTCTTCCTACCGCTAATTCCAGGCAAAACTAAGAGCCCTGCTTACCTGTGTAAGTCTTGCGTGATGATGAACTGGGCTCCCCTTGGACCTCCCTCGAAGCCCAAGTTTGCAGCGGCACTGTTTCCAGCGGAACTTCCTGCTTCTTGCGAAGATCTGCAGCCTCTTCCTGCTCCTGGAAAAAAATAAAGAGCAGAAAAAAGGGAGACCACTGAGGAGTGGAGGAAAAGGAACAGAAGGCAAAGTGCTCAAGTCACCAGTGTGGTGCAATGGTTAGAGCGCTGGATTATGACCTGAGAGATCAGGGTTCGAATCCCCACTCGGCCATGTAATACACCAGGCGACCTTGGGCCCAGTCACCATTCTCTCTAGCCTGAGCTACCTCACAGGGCTGTTGTCAGGGTAAAGAGGAGAAACATGTAATAATAATAAACTAGAAGGAGCTCTTTAGGTAAGGCACTGAATGTATTCAATTTTGGCTTCTTGTTTCCGGTGCTCCTTGAATGGAGTTTCTCCCAACACTGCGTAAGAGAGACAGATGGAGATAATCAGATAATGATGGGGGAATTTCATTATCTGTTTTCCTCTTTGGTTGGAAGAGGGACCAAGCTCTCACCCGCAGTTTGCCTGGCGGTCTGGCACTTGCTTCCCATTGGAATGCAAGGGCAGGCAACGGCACTGGGTGCATGGAGTACTCTGGATGCCACGAAACCCCCTCCCCCATCCCGTTCCTGGAAGCACAGGTTATCCTGTTAATTGGGCTTTAATTGGAGCAAACTACAGGCCAGAGACAATGAGATAAGAAACTGAAAACAACCCAGCTACAAAGATGTAAAAGGTTTGGACTGAGAGCAGATTTCTGAGAGCAAAGGGCCTTCTCGGTAGTGGTGCCTGCCCTGTGGAACTCCCTCCCAGCAGATGTCAAGGCAATAAACAACTATTTTACTTTTAAAAGACAACTGAAGGCAGCCCTGTTTAGGGAAGTTTTTAATGTCTGATGCTGTATTGTTTTTAATATTTGGTTGGAAGCTGCCCAGAGTCAAACCCGGCCCGATGAGCGGGGCATAAATAATAAATTATTATTATTATTATTATTATTAGGCCCCAGAGGCTCGCTCAGCTTGAACTGGAAATTGGGGGTTGGCCAAAAAATATCCTGCATTGCACAGGGTTCAGTGAGATGATCCTAGTGTGTCCTTATATTTCGCCAAAAAAAGAAAAAGCGAAGTTGAAGCCATTGGCTTTGGTTGCTTGCACTGCTGGGATATTTGACTTTTGCAACCATTTGCTGGCTAGCAGCTGCTTGCAAACCTGGGGGAAAAAAGGAATGCAACCTTCTTACCGGTTCTTCCCCCCTTTCGGCCGCTTGCAACCTCCTCAGGAAATCTTCCGCCAGAGCCACGGCCTGCAAGCAGCTCTCCGGCACACGCTCCTTGACCCAGTGGTACATTTCCTTTGGCAGGACGTTGAGGAACTGCTCCAGGAGCAAAGCCTCCAAGATCTGCTCCTTGCTGCTCCTCTCCGTGTTCAGCCACTGCTGGCACAGCTCCTGGAGCCGCGCAAGGACTTCCCGGGGCCCCTTGGCCTCCTGGTAGCAGAAGCGGCGGAACTCCTGGTGCTTCTTCTCGCGCGCCAGGGCCTCGCGCCTCAAGATGGCCGCCTTGACCTTCTGGAAGTCTCCGCGGTCCTGGGGGTCCAGGCTGATGAAGGCCTTCTCCGCTTCCTCGCCCAGGGCCGGCAGCAGCCGGGTCACCCACTCCCTCCTGGGCCAGTGGCAGGCCACAGCCACCTGCTCAAAGGAGGCCAGGAAGGCCCGGGTGTCAGCCCGCAGGGCCAGCTCCTCCGGGGTCTGCTCCTCCCAGACGGAACCTTCCAGAAACTCCTGGAACTCGGTCTCCCACTGATAGTGACCGCTGCTCCCTACTCTCGGCTGGCTCTCTTGGCGTGCCACGTATCCCCCGGCATCTGCCGAACGGCTTGCCAAGGGGCTTTCGAGGGTTCCTGCCTCGCCGGCCCCCGTTTTGAGACCTTTGGGGTCCTCCCGAAGCCGGGTGCGCTCAGCTTCGGCCCTCCAGCGGCGTGTGGCGGCCATTTTAGCTCTGCCGGCTGGAAGTATTGAAGCTTGCAGCAAACGAATGGCAAAAAATGGCAACTTCTGGTCCTGCGCTTGTGCAGCTGCTCCCGACACAAGGGGACTCCCTGGGCAAGTCGTGCAAGGGTTTCGCGGCCTGCAATTTTTTTGCCAAAGAACCGAGAGAGCTTGCAAGCAACTTTTTTTTTGTTTCCAAAGGCTCCTTTCCTGAAAGAGAACGCAAAACAGGAATGTCAGAAGGAACAGAAACCCACATGCCAACAGCCACTTCCCAGGTCTTCTGAGCGCTAGGAAATTTCACACTGCACCTTGCTGACAGATCTGGAAAAGGCAAAACTCGCAAGACACAGAGAGAGAGACAGAGAGAGAAGCTCCTCTCGCTCTCTTTGCAAAGTCTTTTGCTATGCTTTTGCTGCTAAACCTCACACTGGGCTGGACCAGGAGATGCACAGCATTCATGCTAAATTGCTACAAATTACAAACCTCTGCAGGGAATACAAGAAGCTGTCTTACTTACTCCTTTGCCCTTCCTTGGAGGTTTTAAAGCGGCGGTTGGAAGCCTTAGCCATGGATGCCTTAGCTGAGATTCCTGCATTGTAGGGGGTTGGACTAGATGACCCGTGGGTCCCTTCCAACTCTACAGTTTTATGACCTAGGTAATGGAAAGGGCTGTATCTTCAATGGCAGAGCACCTGCTTTGCATTCTACAGTTCCTAGGTTTAATTCAGGATGGGCTAGGAGCCCCTGCCTAAAGTGCTGCCAACCAGGGTAGACAGAACTAAACTAGACTGACTAAAGCTGATTTGGGATAGGGCAGCTTCTGAAGACGGGACTGAGCTCAGCGACAGAGCAGCTGCTCCGCAGGCCTAAGATCCCAGGTTCAATCCTGGCATCCAGGGCTGGGAATTTCCCCTGCTTGACACTTTGAGGGGCCACTGCCAGTCAGTGTAGGCCAGTGCTTCCAAAATTTAGGTCTCCCGCTGTTTTTGGACTACAGTTCCCATCATCCATGACTTCTGGTCTTGCTAGCTAGGGATGATAGGAGTTGTAGTCCCCCTCCAAAAAACAGCAGGAGCCCCAAGTTTGGAAAACCCTGGTGTAGACAAGAATGTGGTGGACAAAGGTTCTGTCTCAGTATGAGGCAACTTCCTATATTGCTCAGCCCAGGGACCAAATGTGGCCCTCCAAGCCCCTCTACACGGCCCTTGGGAAACTGTTCCCAAGCCTGCATACCCTCTAACATTTCTCTGATGAAAACAGGGACCCTTTTTAAGCATCTTTGCTGGAATTAACCTGCTATACTGAGGAAAAAAACTGACACACCAGTGACTTTGTCAGCTGTGGCCCCTGGCCCCATCTATGTGGCCCCCAGAAGGTTGCAGTTCAGCCAACAACGTGCAGAGGGCCAGAGGTGTTCCCACTCCTTGCCCCTAGACCTTGCTTCCAAATCCCCTTCCCAGGATTCCTCTGGCTAAACCTGGTTTTAAAACCTCCACATTTAAACAAATACGCCATCGAGCCTCAAACATTTAGGCCCCATTTGCACTACACTGGGGGGGGGGCAATATGAATGAAATATTGGGAGGCCGGTTAAGGCTCACCCCACATAATCGATCACATGACATGGTGCACGCACACCATTTGAATGGCAATGCCCATCAACTTTTTTGGGGGGGGGAGGCTGGCCCCCTCAAATATTCCATTGTGGGGAGGCCGGAGCCCCCAAAACTCCTAGGAGTTGGCTCCTAGGCACTGCGCATTCGAAGCAGCATCATTCCACTTTAAACAGTCCAGGTTTCCCCGACATAACGCTGGGAGTTGTAGTATGTGAAGGGTGCCAAAAGATGTCAGGAGACGCCCATTCCCCTCAAGTTCTCTGGGAAGAGGGATTTGTTGTTAAACCACTGTGGGAATTATAGCTCTCCGAGAGGAATGGGCGCATGTGTCTCCTAGCAGCAATCAGCACTCTTACCAAAATACAGTTCTCCAGGATTTATTTATTTTTTTTGGGGGGGGGGAAAGGGAACTATGAGAGTTTAAAGTGGTATGATACTGCTTTAAATGTGTAGGGCAGAGGACCTAATCCAGGGATTTGATTTTATACACACACACACTTGTTTTTTAAATATATATATAATTAAATTTCCACAAATTCACATAAAATTCAAATACATATTTTTTTTTCTTTTGTTTTATTTACTTCCCATCCCACTTTCCACGGGTACCCCCCCCAACTTTAAAAACCATTAAGGCTAGTGCCCGCCCCCCCCCCCCATTCTCAGACTTCCTGTGTTGTTTTTAAGACAGATGTTGGCTAGCCAAAGATTGAGAAAAGCTGTTCTGAGCCCTTTCAGGAATGGAAGGTGCCTCCAGGGCAGAGATTGGCAAATCCCATTTTATCACTTTGCTTTAAATAGATTTGGGAGGGCAATCTTTTGTCTCAAGTGCACTGCCATTGTCCCCGCCAGGACTGACACAAAGCCAGTCTGAATGCTTTTGCAAGAGGTCTCTTCAGGACAGGTGTTGACATGGAAATGGCTGTAGTAGCACAGGTGAGGAGTTTTTCTAAAAAGGAAAAAAAATCCCTGCTGCCTTTACATCTTACAACTTAACTGATTTTTAAAAATAAATTTGAAGAGTGAAAAGCTTTAAAAAAGCAACAGCGCTGTTCTAATCATACGGTGAGATCTTTCGATGAAGAGTGGTATATATATTTATTACTGCTTTGAGGGTTGTTTTTTTACAATGACGCAGTGTGCAATTTATTTACTAAATTAAAAAAAAATCTGTATCAGATCCATGTTGCTAAGCACACATTTATCATGTAAGCATGCTGCTTTTCAAAACACATTACAAAACAACAACATCCTATGCCCTTTTAAAATGTGGTTTTTGTGGGGGGGGGGGGTATTGGGTTGCTGTTTTTATTTTTATTAGGTATTTTCTGGTTTTATATCTTGATTTTATTCAGTGAACCGCCCTGAGACCCCGGGGTATAGGGTGGTATATAAATTCAATCAATCAATAAACAAACGAAACATTTTTGTGACTAATTTTTTCCTGGTTTAATATTTGTTTTGCACACCGCCTTGAGTTCATTGGACGAAAGGTGGGACTCAAGTATAATAATAATAAATAAAACAAAATAGTTGATACCCCCAGCTCGGCCTAACCTACCAAACAGGGTTGTGGCAAGCAGAATTAGATTGGAGGGAGACCTCCCCTTAACCCCCCACCCCAAATATCTGTGAGCACAAAGGAAGGATACAAACAGTGTATAAATGCAATAAATAATTTTTTAACCCTGTTTTATTTGCTCTTATGTGTTTTTATATCCCCGCTTTTCCAAGCCGGAATTAAGATTGCTGGAAGAAATATCAAGAACCACAGATATGCAGATGACACAACTTTGATGGCAGAAAGTGAGGAGGAATTAAAGAACCTTTTAATGAGGGTGAAAGAGGAGAGTGCAAAATATGGTCTGAAGATCAACATCCACAAAACTAAGATCATGGCCACTGGTCCCATCACCTCCTGGCAAATAGAAGGGGAAGAAATAGAGGCAGTGAGAGATTTTACTTTCTTGGGCTCCATGATCACTACATATGGTGACAGCAGCCACGAAATTAAAAGACGCCTGCTTCTTGGGAGAAACGCAATGACAAACCTAGACAGCATCTTAAAAAGCAGAGACATCACCTTGCCAACAAAGGCCCGTATAGTTAAAGCTATGGTTTTCCCAGTACTGATGAATGGAAGTGAGAGCTGGACCATAAAGAAGGCTGATCGCTGAAGAATTGATGCTTTTGAATTATGGTGCTGGAGGAGACTCTTGAGAGTCCCATGGACTGCAAGAAGATCAAACCTCTCCATTCTGAAGGAAATCAGCCCTGAGTGCTCACTGGAAGGACAGATCCTGAAGCTGAGGCTCCAATACTTTGGCCACCTCATGAGAAGAGAAGACTCCCTGGAAAAGACCCTGAAGTTGGGAAAGATGGAGGGCACAAGGAGAAGGGGACGACAGAGGACGAGATGGTTGGACACTGTTCTCGAAGCTACCAGCATGAGTTTGACCAAACTGTGGGAGGCAGTGGAAGACAGGAGTGCCTGGCGTGCTCTGGTCCATGGGGTCACGAAGAGTCGGACGCAACTAAACAACAATTCTCTAGTTGTAGGCCACCTTTCCATAACTAAACCATGCTCAAGGCAGCTTGCAGCATGAAAAAAAATCTACCCAAACATAGCAAAAGTGGTAATAGATAGCAAATAAAAACATCTCAATAGAGTGAAGTCCCAGACTAGGGAGAAAAAGGCTTTTTAATAGGCCTTTTGAGATCTTTCCCAGTCTGCATCTGTATTGGAATCATTTGGGAGATGTTTTTGGTTTTTTATTTTAAAGATGTTTTATTACTGGGCTGCTCTGGGAGGAAGGGCAAAAGATAAACTTAAATATTCACCAACTGTACACCAATTAAGAGATTTTTGAAATATTAAGCAGGACACACATATAGGATTTTAACTTAACAAATTTTAATATAGGATCCACTCTATTTTTGCGATTGTAAGCTGTTTTAAATAGTTTTTAATATTGATTTTTAGTTGTAACCCTACCTGGGACTTTACGGTGAAGGTCGGGCAATTATTAATAACGATTCAAGCCATCAAATCATTACTAAATTTACACCCCACTTTTCCATATGGTTTTCACAGCTGCTGTCCAAATCGTTACTTTAAAAAAGCATTTAACTATTAATAGAAAACTTTAAAATATATTTTTTAAAATAAGAAAATGAAAGCAACAGGAATTAATAATTCAGCTGAAGAGAACAGAGAGGATTACAGAACTGATGGATAAGAATAAGGATTATCATTTGGGGTCAGACTAAAAGGAGGGGAAACCCAGGACAGGAGTCAGTGCCGGTCCTACTCTAGACCCATTTGAGTGTATAGCCATGTTTCATTACTTGTCCACTTAATCACTGATCCTTTGGATAACAGCACAGTTATCAACAAGGGCCATTGCACCATTGGTTTCTCTGTTAATGTTACTTTTGAAACTCTTCACAGAAATACAAAAAAACCCCCCACCAAAACCCTCCAACCTAGGTCAATTCATTTCAATAGGCCTACTCTTGAGTAGGACTAGCACTGAAAACAACCCGCAGCCACCTCATCCAGGAATGCAATTTCTTCTCCGGAGGGAGGAATAAGAGGCAGCGCTGCTCACACCTTGCTGGAAACTGGTATTTAGAAGGTAGACTGCATCTGGCAATAGAGGCTCGCTCTATTCAACCATTGCCACCTTGTCTAGGGATCTGACCTCACACACAACACATGCCAAGCTGGTTTTACTTGTAAAAGGCACAATTTACAACACCTTTCCCCATATGGCGACTTCCAGTTGCTTTGGGCTGGAGGAATGCGCCATTGCATAGCGACAGAACAGCTGCTTTGCATGCAGAAGGTCTACGCAACATTGGGCTAGGCAGAGCCATGGTCTGAGTCAGTACAAAGCACCTTAGAAATCACAGAATTGCAAAGTTGGAAAAGGGACCCGAGGGTCATCTAGTCCAACCCCCTGAAAGGCAGGACTCCAGCGTGGGGCCCGAACCCACAATCCTTCTTTGGGTTCCAAGAGGGGCTGGGGAAACCTAGCCAGATGGGCGGGGTATAAATAATAAATTGTTATTGTTATATTATTCCTTTGTTCCAGTTTAAACTGCCTTTCATTTGGAACCTTGAGCACTAGAAACTTTAAAAGGCAGTCACAGCTCAGTGCTGGAGCGTCTGCTCCGCACGCAAAAGGGTCCAAGCAGGAAACCTTGGAGAGCCGCTGCCAGCCCGTGTAGGCAAAACGGAGCTCAAATGGGCCAATGCTCCGACTCAGCATCTTATGGACTCCATCCAACCCCCATGGCTTGTGTGACCATGCCCCCCCCAAGCTGGCGAACTTTTAAGATGCGTTAGGCTTAGCCAGCACAGTTAAGCATCAAGTAGTTGCAGCAACAACAGCAAAAATCCCCATTTGGAAGGAACCCGGTTGGGGAAGGTTGATCTCAAGGATGGAGCCTGTATATAGAGATATATAGAGATATATATATAGTGGCAGGGCGTTCCAAGGGCCCAGCTTCCACCCAGTCCCAGATAATGGGTTCAAACTCACCACCGCTTCCAGCCGCCCTCCAACACCCAGTTTGCTGGAATGAATGGAATAGACTGAGACCAGACAGGGAGGGGCTCCTTCAGCAGGTTGGTCCCTCCCACCAGCCCCGCCCGCTTCTCACAATTTTTTTTTTTTAAACCTGGGGAAATTTTGGGGAAGGGCATCTCTCAGATTTAACCCTTTGTAGGACCTCCCAGAGGAAGGGGGGGGGAGGATTAAGGAAAGAGGGACTCTTATCTGTTCAACAAGATTTGTATACCGCTTGTTCATAAAACAAAGGATTTACATTCAGTGGTTTACATACAGCCAATGTGAAATATTCCTATATATCAAACTTGAAAAGCAGCAGCTTTGATAAATAAAAATGCTCTCCTTCCCGGATCCAAAAATGCGGCTGGAGTTTTTTAAGGAACCAGAGACCCTGGCAAAGCTGCTGAAAGGAAATGGGAGCTGGCTCGCATGATAATAGGAGACAAAGTACTGTAAAGGATTTAGGAAATATTCTGCAGACTTTTCCCCCTCTGGCGGGGCTCCTGTGGTTTTAACAGGACAGCATTCAACAGGTTTAATACTCTCCCCCCCCCCAACCGCCAATAATTTTTATTTTAACACTTTACAAAAATAATCACTATATTTATATCCTGCTTTTCTTCCAAGGGGTTCAAGACTTGTTCCTCTGCTCCCGCCCTGCTGCCTTAATCCTCACAACAGCCCTGGAAGGTAGACTAGGATGAGAGTGAGTGAGTTTCGTGTCAGAGGAAAGATCTGAACCTGGCTCTGGGTGAAAGCTGGCCCTGTTGAATTTCTGCATGTTAAAGGTAAAGGGACCCCTGACCATTAGGTCCAGTCGTGGGCGACTCTGGGGTTGCGGCGCTCATCTCGCTTTATTGGCCAAGGGAGCCGGTGTACAGCTTCCGGGTCATGTGGCCAGCATGAGTAAGCCGCTTCTGGCGAACCAGAGCAGCGCACAGAAACGCCATTTACCTTCCCGCCGGGGCGGTACCTATTTATCTACTTGCACTTTGACGTGCTTTCGAACTGCTAGGTTGGCAGGAGCAGGGACCCAGCAACGGGAGCTCACCCCGTCACGGGGATTCGAAGCACCAACCTTCTGATTGGCAAGTCCTAGGCTCTGTGGTTTAACCCACAGCGCCACCCGCGTGGGCTGCTGTAAAAGGCACCTGATGTGGGGCGATATTATATTAATATACTTCTACACCTGGTGTGTATGCATGTTAATTGTTTTTAGAACAGTTTTTGATGTTGCAGTTTATAGTTTGTTTAAAAAAATAATTGCTTTTATGTATGTGCGTGCAGTGGTTTTAACTGTTTTTATATTCCTAACATATAATCATGAAATCCTAGAACTGGAAGGGTTCAAGTTGGGCAAAAGATCCTTGCATTGCAGCGGTTTGGACTAGATGACCCTGGGATCCCTTCTAACTCTACAATTCTAGGATTGTGTATTCTAGGAACACCGTGCAGTGCAAACATCTCAACACAAGCATTCATGACAGGCGGCCATCCAACCGCTGCTTAAAATCCTCCACCTTCTGAGGCACTCTATTCCACAGACGCTTTTATTATACAGTGGTACCTCGGGTTACATATGCTTCACGTTACAGACTCCGCTAACCCGGAAATAGTGCTTCAGGTTAAGAACTTTGCTTCAGGATGAGAACAGAAATCTTGCTCCGGCAGCACGGCAGCAACAGGAGGCCCCATTAGCTAAAGTGGTGCTTCAGGTTAAGAACAGTTTCAGGTTATGAACAGACCTCCGGAACGAATTAAGTACTTAACCCGAGGTACCACTGTATTGTGGATTGCTTTGGGGCACCTCATGGGAAGAGAGTAATAAATGAAATTTCACACACCTCAAATTGCAATCCTGAGCATTTCTGTTCAGATAAATTGAGTCAGGTCCCTTAACTTCTTTTCTTTTCTTTTCGCCAATTATTTTTATTGATACTCCAGAATTTTTAACAAATTGTCACCAAATTAATACAAAGTCAATATGTACAAATTTGAAAGTTGACTTCCCACCCCCCGCCCGCCAGATGTCGTTTGCTCTCTCATTTGCTGCTCCCAATAAAATAATGTTTTACAGCTATCATTTCAAAATACATTCATCCCTTCTCCCTACACATCACCTGCTCAATTACCAATTTCTGCTATGGCTTTTATACATCGTTATAACTTGTCCTCCAAATAGTCGAGTAGAGTACCGGTAAATCCTCTTCCGTCTATCTATAAGAGTTGTTCATCAATTTTCAGGTCCCTTAACTTCAATGGGTCTACTCTGAGTTAGGACTAGCATTTGCTCCAGAGTAGACAGAGAGATGTTTTCCTCTCTCTTTCCTAATACCAGAAATTTGGTATTAACCCAGTGAGGCTGAACGGTGAAGGACTTCTTCACGCAGCACAGTTAAACTGCAGAACTTTAAAAGAGGATTGGACAAATTCATGGAAGATGAAGGAGTTCTCTTTTAAAGCACATTCAAAGCATTTAAATAAACATTTGCAATTTTATTTACAAAAAACAAGAAACCTAACAGTATGACAATATAGAAGTATATATAAACACCGTTGATGGAATCTTTTGAGGAGTTGGAGATGGCGTTTATAAGTGGTCCATGTTTTACAAGCATATAGTAAGGTTGGTAGTACAATAGCTTTGTAAACAAGCATTTTGGTTGCCCTGCGAATGTCCCAAAAAATTTTACACATCATTTGGGAAGACAGGTGAACTAATATCGGTGTACTGGAAGAAGCAAAGATCACCAGAGTCGAAGCAATGATTCTTCAACATCAACTTTGTTGGACCAGTCATGTTGTGCGGATGCCTGATGATCATCTCCCAAAGCAACTACTCTATTCCAAATTTAAAAATGGAAAGCATAATGCTGGTGGTCAACAAAAGAGGTTTAAAGACTGTCTCAAGGCAAATCTAAAAAAATGTAGTATAAACACTGACAATTGGGAAACACTGGCCTGCGAGAGCTCTAGTTGGAGAACAGCCTTTACCAAAGGTGTCATGGGCTTTGAAGACACTCGAACTCAGGACGCAAGGGAGAAACGTGCTAGGAGGAAGGCACGCTTGGCAAATCCACACCGGGTTTAACTCCTGCACAGAAACCAATGTCCCCACTGAGAAGGAAGTGTGGATCCAGAATTGGCCTCCACAGTCACTTACGGACTCATTGTTAAAACCGTTTTAATGGAGGACAATCTTACTCGGCTATATATGTAATGTAATGATTATAGATAATGTTACGGGGGGGAAATCAATAAAAAATATTTTTTTAAAAATAAAATAAAGCACATTCAAAGCACATTCTTTCCCTCAAAGAATTCTGGGCGCTGTAGTCTGCGAAGGGATTCTCGGAACTGTCACTCCGCAACAGATAAACTACAGGACCCAGAATTCTTTGAGGGAAAGAATGTGCTCCAAATGTCTTTTAGATCTATAGTGCGTAACACAGCTTTAAAGCACATTTTAAGCCCACAAACAATTCTGGGAACTGTAGTTTGTTGAGGGTGCTGGAACTGTAAACTCTGTTGAGAGGTAAACTACAGAGACCAGAATTCTTTGAGGGAAATCAAGTACTTCATATAGTGTATGTAGGCAGCCAAGGATTGCGGCTTAAGTTATTCAGCACCAAAGCCTTACTCTGTAAAGTCCTAGGTGCCTTTTGTACATATGTTTATTGGAAAGCTGATCTAAAAAATGTGCCCAGCAGCAGACAACCAAACATAATTTGTAAGAAGTAAATTTAGAATTGAATTCTTTTATTGATTCATCACTTCTGTACGTGTCAAGCCAGAAGTAAGCCGCAGTGAGTTTAATGGGACTTACTCCCAGGTAAAGACTGCAGCCTTAATTGACCTTTTTTTAAAAAAAAGTGTTCCAGTTATCCAGGTAAACAGGGTATTTCTGTATGCCTACTGGCAATACAGATTTTATTGATAGATAGATAGATAGATTGATTGATTGATTGTTAAATTTATATGCTGAACTTCCTCCAAGGATCACAAGGTTTTTGAATGTCTGATGTAGATTTTTTCAATTTCGTTGTTCTGTATGGGACAATAAAGATTATTGTATCATACTTTACGATCCTAGTCTGTACCTGTGCTCAGTTTGACATTGTTCTGCCAAACGGAATTGTTAGTAATTGTTGTATATATGGCATTGTGTTTACATCAGGAGTTGTTTCTACATTTCTTCATTTATTAATGGCCTTTGACATAAATGCCTCAAAGCGATTTAGACATATAGAAATATTTTTTAAAGCAGGTTGTTTTAAAAAAACCACACACCTGAAAATAGGTTTCAAAACCATTCAAATAATGAACATCAAAGGCAAGAGACTTTCATCCAGTTGGAGAAGCTTGTGGAAAGAAACAAACAAACAAAAATTGTCTAAGGGGCAGAGCTTGAATGACCTGATGGGATTTTTGCTTTTTGACATATGGCATGATTTTATTTATCCCCCGCCCCCGATTTTATTAAATCTTTTTCATACTACAATAAAATACTGTACAAATATTGAGGCGTATGGTCAAATTTTTACCAACATGCAAATATCTGGCTCATTCAAGACTATACGGAACCTGTGAGGGAACTCACGACTGGAGAATCCTTTTATTTATATAAATCTTTATTATTTGCAAAGGGAACCTCTCCCTTTAGAGGCTATTATTATCCCTTTAGAGCTGTGCTGCATCTTTGCACTTTTTTCCTTCCAGGCTGCGATGCTTTGCGGCTTAAATATTTCACGCTTCATTTTCTTTTTGTTACTGTTGTTGCCTGTAGCGAAGAAAATGAAAATAATGTAGAAAGGGAAAGGAACAAAAAATGTATTATTTTTTCTTCTTCGTCTTCTGGAAAACACAGCACTCTGAAAAAGGAATGTAAGTCCGCAGCATGGAATTGCTTTTGATTGTTGATGTTCTTTCTTCCGGATATTTTTAGGAGGAAACGGAATTTTTTTTTTTAAGCCGCACCTGTTGAATTTCTGCCTGCTTCGTACAAGACCTGCCGGATAGCAACCTGGTCTACTGAGGCGGCAGCTGCAGGCGTTTCAAGAGCCCCTCCTGCTTCTCTGGGAGCTGCAGGTTTGAATTTACCCAAGAAGGGTTAACCCAATAGATCCGGTGACAGCTGCTAGAGAGGCCGCAGACATCTGGGAGGAGGGAGAAATGCAAAAAAAAGAAAGACCAGGGAGTCCCTTCCTTTCCTGTTCCGCCTTCACCCTCCATTCCTTCCCAACCTTTTGCACAAAGTAGCTTCATCTCCCTCTTTTAATTCCTCCAAGCGGCAGTTCTGGGGTGGTTGCATTGAAGGCGCCTGAGGACCTGAGAGGCTGGGGCTGCTGAAGTGAGTACAAAAATAAATGCAAATATTCCTATTATTTTTTTGTTTTGTTCATCTTTGTGCAATGCAAGGGAGAGGGAGGGAGCCCAGCAAGGGGGCGAGGGAGGTCCGCTGTTGCTCAGGGGCAGTGCAGCTGCTCTGAATGCAAAAGGCCCCAAGCATCCTCATTTAGGGCTGGGAATACTCCTTTCCCGAGAGCTGCTGCCGACCAGGGTAGGCGATGCTGAGTTGGGCAGCCTGGCGGGTCAGTCGGTAGAGCACCAGACTCTGCCATCTCAGGGCTGTGAGTTTGAGCCTCACCGTTGGGCAAAAGATTATTGCATTGCAGGGGGCTGGACCAGATCGCCCCCGGGATCCGATTCTGCAATGCCGTGATTCTATGACTCTGTTTACGGGAGCTTCCCATTTAAACAGCTCTTCCATTAGGACTGAGGACTGGAATCTTCACTCTGCCTTTAAGGAAAGAGATAGAGCACCTGCTTGGCATGCAGAAGGCCTTGAGTTCAATCCCGGACATCTCCAGGCAGGGATTGGGAGAAACCATGGAGAGCTGCTGCCAGTCAGTGCAGACAGTACTGGGTTAGATGGGTACTTTGGCTTTTTATTGCCATAGCTCATGCAGAAGGTTGTGGGTTTCATCCCTACTGGCTTCTCCAGGGATGGGAGAGACCCCCTGCCTGAGCGCTGCCTGAGCTGCTGCCAGTCAGTGTGGATGTAGAATCATGAAGTTGGAAGGGACCTCGAGGGTCATCTAGTCCAACCCTCTGCAATGCTGGAATCTTTTGCTCTACATGGGCCTCGAACTCACAACCCTGAGATGTGTGAGAGTCTCATGCTCTGCCAACTGAGCCAACTCTATCAGTTCCGTGGTTGGTGGACCTACGGATTGACTTAGAATAAGGCAGCTTCCTAATCTCAGTCTGGGGTCGCCAACCTGGTGCCCACAGACACACAGGCCGAGCCTTGCATGGCGCTCCTGAGAGGACTTTTCTTTCCCTCCTACCAATCAGATAGGCATGAACAAGGCTGTGCCTTGTAGCTGATAGAAAGCCGTGTGTTTTATTTATATATATATATATTTGCTCCACCTTTTCCCCCTGACAAGGACTCAAAGCAGCCTACAGATAAAAATTGCAGATGTCCCTGGCCTGGCCTGGCCTTGAAAACAGGAAAAAGTCATGGAAGTAGTGTGACACATTCACACCACCCATTAAAAACCCTGTCAGTGAGTTTAACCATTCATAGAGTTGGAAGGGACCACGACAGTCATCTAGTCCAACCCCTTGCGATGGAGGAATCTTTTGCTCAATGTGGGATTCGAACCCATGACCCTGAAATTACTAGTCTCATTCTCTACCAACTGAGCTACCGTGCCGCTTTAGACAGGTATGGCTTCTTCCCCCAAAGAATTCTGGGAATTGTAGTTTGTTAAGGGAGTTGGTAGGAGACTGAGAAGGCCCTCTGCCTGGTTCCCTGTAACATGGCTTCTCCCAGCAAGGGAACCGCCAAAGGCCCTCAGCTCTGGACTTCAGTGTCCGGGCAGAATGATGGGGGTGGAGACGCTCCTTCAGGTATACTGGACCAAGGCCTGCAAAAAAAAATTCTGTTTTTTTATTTTTTACAAAGGTTATCTTAAACATTTTTTGTCAATTCATTATCTCCTCTATTCTTTCCTTTCTTTCCCCACCGCTACAATTTTGTGCTTTGTGACCTGTACCCATCAGGACCACTTGCAAATGACTGCTGGCTGAAGGATCCCTTAGTCAAATGGCAGCGTCTCCATCGTCCCACACGCCTTAGAATCACAGAACGGACGACGGAGCCAAGGAACCTTCCTCTCTCTCTTTCTCTCTCTCTCTCTCTACCCGGCGGTTGGTGTCCCTCCAGGCCGACGGCCGCCACTGGAGCTCAGGCAGGCCTGAGATGGGATAAGGCCCCTACCGATGGCCTCCAGGAAAGCCGTTCCGAAAGAAGGGGGTTCGCCGCCAGTCCTGCGCCTCCAGGCTGTTCCAGAGCCCCGCGTGAAAATGGAGGAGAAGAGCCTAGCCTGCGGTGCCAAGCCAGCTGAGGGGGCGAGGAAAGGCCCTCGTTCGGCACCCGCCGCTGGCGCCCGGGAGTTCCTGCGGCGGGTGACGCCGCAGCAGATCAAGCAGGAGCCGGATGAGGGCTTGGCCCAGCGCTGGGAAGCCCAGTGGCAGGAGTTCCTGAAGGTGGTCCAGTCCCCTCACGCCGGGTGGGGGAGCCCGCCGCTGCCGGAGCTGGTGGCCTTCAAGGACCCCAAGGGCTTCCCGGCCTCGGGAGGGGCAGCCCCACAGGGCTTCATGCGGGGGGGCGGCTGGAAGGTCAAGGAAGAGGTCCTAGAGGAAGATGCGGCGAGTGCTGAAGCCCAGCGCCACCGGTTCCGGCACTTCAGCTACCGGGAGGCCGAGGGGCCGCGGGACGTCTGTGGGCGGCTCCGGGAGCTGTGTCACCAGTGGCTGAAGCCGGAGAGGCACACCAAGGAGCAGATCCTGGAGGCGCTGGTCCTGGAGCAGTTCCTGGCCATCCTGCCGTCGGAGATCCAAGGCTGCGTCAGGGAGCGCGGGCCGGAGACCTGCGCCCAGGCGGTGGCCCTGGCCGAGGGTTTCCTGCTGAGGCAGCAGGAGGCGGAGAGACCCCAACAGCTGGTGAGAGGAAAAGTGGGGAGGAAATGAACAAAAAAATCCCTTCTTGGGTCACATTCATGCCATATTTATTTATTTATTTATTTATTGAATTTATGTGCCGCTCTGTGGGTTAAACCACAGAGCCTAGGACTTGCCAATCAGAAGGTCGGCGGTTTGAATCCCTTTGACGGGGAGAGCTCCCGCTGCTCTGTCTCAGCTCCTGCCAACCTAGCAGTTCGAAAGCACCTCAAAGTGCAAGTAGATAAATAGGTACCGCTCTGGCGGGAAGGTAAATGGCGTTTCCGTGTGCTGCTCTGGTTCGCCAGAAGTGGCTTAGTCATGCTGGCCACATGACCTGGAAGCTGTACGCCGGCTCCCTCGGCCAGTAAAGCGAGATGAGCACCGCAACCCCAAAGTTGGCCACAACTGGACCTAACTGTCAGGGGTCCCTTTACCTTTACCTTTACCTTTACTGCTCTATACCCGGAGGTCTCAGGGCAGTTCACAGAAAAGATATCAATATATAAAATAAAAATAAAAACAATTAACTCAATATCACCCCCTCAAAAAGGGCCACATTTTAAATAGGATGTCAATCAGGTCAACCAAACGCCTGGTTAAAAAGGAATGTTTTTGCCTGGCACCTAAAGATGTGTAATGAAGGCGCCAGGCAAACTTCCCTGGGAAGAGCATTCCACAGATGGGGAGCCGCTGCAGAAAAGGCCCTGTTCTTGCGTTGCCACCCTCTAGACCCCTTGAGGAGGAGGCACACGAAGAAGGGCCTCAGAAGATGACCTCAGGGTCTGGGCAGATTCTTATGGAAAGAGTCGGTCCTTGAGGTATTGCGGTCCTGAGCCGTTTAAGGCTTTATAGGTCAAAACCGGCACTTTGAATTGGGCCCGGAAACTAACTGGTAGCCAGTGAAGTCAGACCAGGATTGGTGTAATATGCTCAAACCTTCTTGCTGAGGTGAGCAACTTGGCCGCTGAATTCTGCACTAGCTGAAGTTTCCGAACCGTCTTCAGAGGCAGCCCTACGTATAAGACATTGCAGTAATCTAACCATATGTTTAAAGCACTGTGATACCACTTTAAACAATCATGGCTTCCTTCCCAAAGAATCCTGGGAGATGTAGCTGAGAGAGGGCTGAGAGTTGTTTCTGACGGCAAGCTGTTTGATAGTGGAGTGGTCTCCCTCAGGAGGTTGTGGGCTCTACTTCCTTGGAGGTTATTAAGCAGAGGTCGGGTGGTCATACATCTGATCCATCCCAGAAAACATGCGCAACACCCAGGGATGATGGGAGTTCTAGTTCAAGAGCAGCTGGCGCTCTAAAGGTCCCCCAAGCAGTGTTTGAAATTAGCCAGGCGCCAAGCGCATTTTGCACTTCCCCCTCGACCATTTGTGACCAATTGCATTCCTGGGAATCATTTAATCTGGAATGTTTTCACCCACTAGAAACACATCCTGGAGAATTCTTATCTGTTATATTTTATCTGCACAATCAGAGTGAGTTTCAGGAACCAAAATGCTTTTTCTGTGCCGCCTGAGCAGGAGCAGTCACCATTAAGAAAAAGAGGATTAAGTCAATTAGGATATGCAGAAGATATTAGAAATAAATTTAAGGAACCGCAGAAAGAGGAGGAAGGAAGTCAATTTTTGAAATGTCAAAAATGATTGTGAAATCAGTGAAATGTATAAATCTGAAAAGTACAAATAAAAATTTGAAATCAGAAAAAGAGGTCAGAAGAGGCCTATATATATATATATATATATATATATATATATATATAATCATGATAATGATAATAATAAATTTTATTTATACCCCGCCCTCAGGGCGGCTAACACCAGTAAAATTACAATAAAAACATAATGGGGGGGGGGAACCAATTTAAAATACAGGTTAAAATGCAATTTAAAATGCGGCCTCATTTTAAAAGTAGCCCGTAGACTGAGCGTCAGACTGAGTCCAAGCCAAAGGCCAGGCGGAACAGCTCTGTCTTGCCGGCCCTGCAGAAAGATGTCAAGTCCCGCAGGGCCCTAGTCTCTTCTGACAGAGCGTTCCACCAAGTCGGGGCCAGTACTGAAAAGGACCTGGCCCTAGTTGCACTGTCCTTGGCTCAAGTGACTTTTCTTCTTTTAAGTTCTCAAGTCCTTAACATAGCTCAAAGCTAACCTAGCCTAAACTAGCCAGAAAATCACAGTCAGTCCACCATTTGAAAAATAAGACTTTAGAGCTGTCTTGCCCCCAAATAGTGACTGTAACCTTGGTTGGGGTTGCTGGGAGTTATAGTTCAGTACCCAGAGGGCCTGAGGTCCCCTACAAGCAGGTCTGTTGCTCCGGCGAAGGTGGCTGGGTTTGTCCAAATCTCTTTGTGCTTCACTTTTAACCAGCGACCCTTGTTCGCAGGTTCTAGATTCCTTTGAAGAAGTGACGGTGAATTTCCCGAGGGTGCAGCAAGTTTGCCTGGGAGCTTCTCGGAAACAAGGTAAGAATGGGGGCGCCCGGCTTGTTTCTTCGTTCCAGGTGGGGTGGCCGTGTCAGCGGCAAAAAGGACATAGGGGGATGGACTGGGCAGCAAGGGCATTAAAATACAGAAGGCTAAAGAGTTATAAAAGAGAATTGCTGAACAGCAATTGAACAACAACAACAACAACAACAATTTATTATTTATACCCCGCCCATCTGGCTGGGTTTCCCCGGCCACTACAATAGAATTAAAGCAAGATAAAAACGGATTTATTTTTTATTTATAGCTAAAAAACAGCACAGTGCTATTTAAAAAGCCCATTCACTTGGAAAATTTGGTCAATCTGCAAAAGCCTGTTGGGCTACAACAATCTTCTCTTGCCAGTGGAAAGACGACAAGGAGAGCCAGTCTGTTTGATCATTCCCTTCCTTTCTTAATTAAATTGGTAAGGTTCGCAGGCTGGGAAGGACTTGCCCAAAAATTTATTGACAGCTGCACGTTATAGCTAGGAAGTGGAAGGGGCAAGGTGAATATCAAATGGAAGAATGGTATAAAGAGGTGTGGGATATGGCCATTGATGATAATATGTGCGATTAAGGTAAGACGGGGAATACGCAGGAGAAATGATTCTGAGGAGATAGGGAAGGTGTTTGTAGAATTTGTACTGTTAAAATGGAAAGGGGTCAAACCATCGCAAGAGGTGTTGAAATTTTGGGAGGTTGAATGGTTACAATGGAATGGTCTCAGTGGTGGGGTGCACATTTTTATTTCAATTCTTATTTATTATTATTACTTTGCCAAAATAATAAATATAATTATTTTTTTAACAATATAAAATAAAATGGCAAATTATTATTATTATTAAGCTGCAGAATATAACTCGAAAGAGAGCCAATGTGGTACCCTCTGCCTATGCCCAATTTGTATCAACTGTAATGTCCATATTCTCCACTCCTAAACCACATCATCCTACGCAGCAATTGTGAAGGTGAGCAGGGGGTGGACTAGACGGCATCTAAGGGCCCTCTTCAAACTCTTGGGATTTAATTTTTTAATTCATTTGCATTCCTTTAACCCCCACCACAACCATGCAAGGCCGGGTTAGGCTGAGAGACAGGGACTGTGAGCTTCATGGCTGAGCTGGGATTTGAACCCTGCTCTCCCGGATCATGGTCCGGGACTCTTAATTGCTGGCTTGCTGATTTATAATTTTACGGTTTCCCTTCACTCTTTTTTTAAAAAAAATCTTTATTAATTTAAAATATATATATTTATGAAAAACAGACGTACCTACAAGTAAACAAACATACAATCAAACAAACAAACAAATAACAGAAAAATCAAACAAACCACCACCACACTATAAGATAGTAAAGGTAAAGGGACCCCTGACCATTAGGTCCAGTCGTGGCCGACTCTGGGGTTGCGGTGCTCATCTCTCTTCACTGGTGAGGGAGCCGGCGTACAGCTTCCGGGTCATGTGGCCAGCATGACTAAGCCGCTTCTGGTGAACCAGAGTAGCACACAGAAACGCCGTTTACCTTCCCGTCGGAGTGCTACCTATTTATCTACTTGCACTTTGACATGCTTTCAAACTGCTAGGTTGGCAGGAGCAGGGACCCAGCAACGGGAGCTCACCCCTTTGCTGGGATTCGAACTGCCAACCTTCTGATCGGCAAGTTCTAGGCTCTGTGGTTTAACCCACAGCGCCACCTGCGTCAAACAAACATACAATCAAACAAACAAATAACAGAAAATCAAACAAACCACCACACTATAAGATATAAGAAGATTAATATAATTATCATAATATATACTCCTGGTATTGAACACAATTATAAAATTTATAGAGAAGAAATTTAAAACTGACTTCCAATTAACCTCACTGTACTTTGTCTATCCATTACTTTATACCTCACAGTTACATCTCCACTCTTTTCTTTGGTTCCAGCGGGGAGCAGGCTGCTCAGCGAACAGGAGAGGCAGGTCCTTCTGCAACAGCGGGAATACCTTGAACGGGAGAACCCCAGCGGGGCGTTGGTGCCAAAGCCACGCGGGAGCCTCTCTCAGCGCCACGAGCTGGAGAAGGCCTCTGAGAACCAGCTGCGGGTGGAGAGGCACCTGGCCAAGCGCCCGCCGGAGGCCGTCCCATGCCGGGTGGGCTTCAAGGACCTGGGCGAGATCCTCTTCCAGGAGAACCAGCGGCAGAAGCGGTGCGTGGTCCTGCGCCGGAGAATCCACACCGAAGAGCGCCTGTACAAGTGCCAGGACTGCCGGAAGAGCTTTGACCACCGCTCGCACTTCATCCGCCACAAGAAGATCCACACGGGCGAGAAGCCCTTCCAGTGCGCCGACTGCGGCAAGAGCTTCAACCGCAACTCCAACCTCACCACCCACATGAGGACCCACACGGGAGAGAAGCCCTACAAGTGCGCCGACTGCGGCAAGAGCTTCCGCTGGAGCTCGGACTTCATCGTCCACGAGAGGACGCACACGGGAGAGAAGCCCTACAGCTGCGCCGACTGCGGCAAGGCTTTCCGGCGCAGCTCCAACCTCACCGCTCACGAGAGGACGCACCGGGGAGAGAAGCCCTACAAGTGCTTGGACTGCGGGAAGAGCTTCACGCGGGGCCTCTACCTCATTGCGCATAAGAAAACGCACATGGGCGAGTGAGGGGTGTGGTTTCTCCGGGGGTGGGTGGGGTGTTTCGGCATGACCCACATTTTGGATGGGGTAGGGGGCCGGCTCCGAGTTGCACCCATCTAGCAAGGCAGCAAAACAGGAGGGCTGTTTCTTCAACACCTTGCTTGGGAGCTTCCTGGAAGCATCCGATTGGCTGGGATCCCGGATGCCAGACTTAGACCCTCTTGGTCAGATCCAGTGGGCTCTCCTTGCGTTTTCTTCGTGTGAAGATAAAACCAGGCGGCTGCGTCTTCGAACTGCAAACGGCCGGGCCTGGTTTTGGACGCTTGGCAACCTTCCCCTGCTATAGGCAGCTGCCTCGTAGCAGGTCGTGCTATAAGTCGGTCTTCCACTACAGAAAGGGGAAACAAATGAGGCTGGACTCCCAGATCAGCCCAAGGCAGCCGGGCTCAATGATCAGGGGCGACCAGAGTTGTTATTACAGCGGAACCTCGGTTTTCGAGCATCTCAGAAGCCGAACAATTCGGAACCCAAACGCCGAAACCCCAGAAGTAGTTGCTTCCGTTTTTGAACGCGCCTTGGAAGTTGAACGGCTTCCAAGGCGCGTTTTTCATTTCTTCCCATTGACTTTGCGGTCAGCCCATTGATCCTCTGTTTTTGAACGTTTTGGGAGCCGAACGGTCTTCCGGAACGGATTACGTTCAAAAACCGAGGTACCAGTGCATTATTATCGTTCCAAATTGTATCTCCTTCCACGCATGCAATGTACAAAATTCAAGGACAGCAGCAGAGAGGTGGTTTAAAAAGACACAGATCAGAACATGAATTTAAAAACTCCAAACCACACACTTCAGGGAACGTGCGGCCCTGTTCAGGGCAGGCAACTTAGCAGCTTCCTGGACCGGAGAACCTCTCGCTTTATTAACCCTCCCCCTCCCTCCCACTGCATCCAGGCCCCAGTCCTGGGCCTTCCCAGCCATTCCCGATTCAGTTTCAGAGAGACAGAGTTAGGCATGCATGCATGGATGCTTTAGTTTCGATGCCTGCATTGCGGGGCGGTTGGACTAGATGGGGTCCCTTCCAGCTCTACAATTCTGTGATTCTATGATAGCTGTCGTAGTCCAAGCTGTTGTAGTCCGATGGCATCAGGAGGGCCACGCACCCATCAGTGCCAGCTCTGAACAAGAGCAGCTCTCCAGGCAGAACATCTTCCCCATCATTGACTGATGGAGACGGGAACTTTTGGTCCTCCAGGTGCCGCAGAACTACAACTCCCATCAGCCCCAGGTGGTACTGCCCAATGGTCAGGGGTGGTGGGAGCTGTAGTCCGGCGAGACTTTGAGGGCGCCAGGTTGAACGCTGGACCTTCTGTGTGCAAAGGAGTCCAGCTAAAATTCCTTTGCTAGACCGTGGCAAATCTCCTTCACCCGCCATTTTGGGGAAGGCATCAAATTCAGCTTTCATTTTAAAGAGAAAACTAAACTGAGTGACAAAAAGGAAAGCGTGTTAAGGGTTTAAAAGTTTAAAAGTTTGTGGGCAAAGTCTGGAGAAGCCTTGTTAGCTAGAAAAGGGAGTCCGTAGGGTTTCTAGCGGCTGTCTGTCATCTGGCCTAGAAGTGGGATAAATTTCTGCCATGTATGCAAATATATGCAAAGAACTTCCACTTTTTGGCTACTGAGGCTTAACGTTAACTTCTTGCTTTTAAAAAATATGACGCTGCCCCGATTTGGCTGAAACGACTGGGCTTACGCAGGAGGAAGCTATTCTGCCCCAAACAACGTGCCACTAAAAGCCAATTCCAACCCCCAGATTTATTACTATTTATTTATACAGTGCAATCAAATGTACACCACGGTTTACAAAACTCAGGCAGGTTTTTGGCAACTGGTTGTAGCTAATGCTCATGGTGGTTAGGAATAGAAGCTGAACACCAGATATTTTTTGGGGGGGGTGTGGGTGGGAATGGAGGAAAGACAAGGTGAGTGGGCTGTTGCCTTTTTTTGTTGCCTCTGGGGTTCTTGGAGATGTCGTAACTGGCTACTCCGGGAAACGGATGCTGGACTTAAGGCCTTTGGCCTGATCCAGCCTAAAATTTTGAGAAGTGAAGATGACCGGCTGAGGTGGGTGGGGGCCAGGAAAAGTGATGGAAAACGTGGACACCACAACGCCCCCTTTCCCCCCTTCACCTGTGAAATGGGTCTAAAAAGCGAAGCAGCACGAGAGGGTCGGAATTGCATCTCATCCCCAGAACTCAGCACGCGAGAGAATCTCTCTGGACCGTAAAGCACTTCGTACCTCTGAGGCGTGGGCTAGGCCCCTTCCGTTGCATCCCGAGATAGTCCTACTTATATCCAAAACCAATGTAGTCAATATTTATGCCTTGTATTTTCAAACACTTGCTCCTTCTTCTTCTGCCCCCCTCCCCTTTTCTCCTTACCTGAGAATTTCCCTCAGGTTTTCAACCTTTGATTCCCACGCAATGTTAACGTCCCTTAGGTGGTCTTGTAATAAATTCTTCCCTCTTTATGGCGACATATATTTATCTCTGTATATCTATATACTTGAAAAATGATGGCTGAGTGTATCTCCTACCTTTGTTTGTTTGATTTTTTTAAAAAGACAACTAATAATAACAAGTTGAGATTAAACATTCTTTTTTCAGTCTGCCTCTGCGCCTGGGGTGTTAACAGCAGGGAAACTGGAGTGTGGTTTTATTTATAAACCCTTGTCAGGAGATCCATGACGTGTTGGCAGAGGTGGGGGAAAACCCTGGCCCTCCAGATGTGGCGGGTTGTAGTGGTTAGTGTTGTTCTAGGATCCGGGAGACGAGGGTTCAAATCTCCCTGGCCGTCACTGGGGCCTGTCACTGCCTCTCACAGTGGTTGTTAGAATTAAATGAGGAGCGGAAGAATCAGGTATACCACCACGAGTTGCTTGGAGAGAGAAAAAAGTGGGCTATAAATTCAAATAAACAATAAACTCCCATCATCCCTGACCATTGGACATACTGGCAAGGGCTGAGTCAGAGTCCAACTGCAGCTGGAGGGCCCTTTGGGAGTCCTCATGGAGATAGGCTCAAATCAGAGCTTGAGTCCCTTTGAGGCAATGCTTAATGGTATCTGCGCATGCGCTGTTAATTTAGAGCACATTTTCAGTGTGGAAGATTCCCTAAGAGGTAGAAGAAAGGACTCCCCGCCCCCCCAGTGCATAGTTGTTGTTTTTTAATTAATTCATTTATTATAGTCCAGATGTTAATAATTTGCTTTTGCTAACCTAGATTCCAGTTGAGGAAGCATAGCAGAGGCAGCTGTAATGATGAACAGATTCGAAAGTGCCATGATTATGGTCCAGTGGGCAGAGAAACAATCCCCGACTAGTGATGGGGAAGCAAACCCTCCCTCTCTTCCAGGGCCAAGCTTACAGTTCAGGGCTGCAGTCGGATAGCCCCACCAAGCCAGATCACCTCAGCATGGAGCATGGGGTTCTCCATTATGCATTTAATGCTGTATTGTTTTTAGCACTCTATTGGAAGCTGCCCAGAGTGGCTGGGGAAACTCAGCCAGATGGGCGGGGTATAAATAAATGTGCCCGTCATTCCGTCCCATCTCGCCTGCAGTCAGACGGATTATGTTGAATGTTCCAGCAATAATCACATTAATAACTCTCCGGAAGTCTTCCAAGTTGTGAGGAAGGTCCTTCTTAATATTATAGGTCTGGACAGCCACTGCAATCCCAGCACAGTTCACTGCCACATCCACACAGCCAAACTTTCCCCGTGCCAGAGCCAGTGTGGTGTAGTGGTTAAGAGCGGTGGACTCGTAATCTGGGGAACTGGGTTCGCGTCTCCGCTCCTCCACATGCAGCTGCTGGGTGACCTTGGGCCAGTCACACTTCTCTGAAGTCTCTCAGCCCCACTCACCTCACAGAGTGTTTGTTGTGGGGGAGGAAGGGAAAGGAGAATGTTGGCCGCTTTGAGACTCCTTAGGTAAAGGTAAAGGGACCCCTGACCATTAGGTCCAGTCGTGGCTGACTCTGGGGTTGCGGTGCTCATCTTGCTTTATTGGCCGAGGGAGCCGGCGTAATGCTTCCAGCTCATGTGGCCAGCATGACTAAGCCGCTTCTGGTGAACCAGAGTAGCACACGGAAATGCCGTTTACCTTCCCGCTGGAGCGCTACCTATTTATCTACTTGCACTTTGACGTGCTTTCGAACTGCTAGGTTTGCAGGAGCAGGGACCGAGCAACGGCAGCTCACCTCGTTGCGGGGATTCGAACCGCCGACCTTCTGATCGGCAAGTCCTAGGCTCTGTGGTTTAACCCACAGCGCCACCCTTGCATTAAAGAATTCATACAGGGAAGAAACAGAAAGTGTTGTACTTCACGGCTTATGTTGGCAGGAGCAGGGACTGAGCAACTGTAGCTCACCCTGTTGCGGGGATTCGAACCACCGACCTTCCGATTGGCAAGTCCTAGGCTCTGTAGTTTAACCCACAGCACCACCCACATCCCTTAGTTGAGACTCCTTAGGGTAGTGATAAAGCAGGCTATCAAATCCAAACTCATCTTCTTCACATCTGACTCTGATGTTACCTCAGCCGGAGCAAAGATGTATCTCTCTCCCAGCGATGGGGCCACGCTCTCCCCATCGGACTTGGGCAGATCCACAAGCACAGCACTGCCTCCCTGTTGCACCAGCCGCTCTGCCGTGGCCCGGCCTAGGCCTGAAGCCCCACCAGTCACCAGGCCTACCATTCCCTTCAGGATCCTCAGTGCTGCCGCCATGTTTCTCCCCGGAGGTCCCCCCCCCCCCAAGCGCATAGTTAAACTATGGAACTCACTTCTGCAGGAGGCAGTGACAACCACCAAGGTGCTATTTTCAATTAGAGAAAAAGCTGAGTTAAGGAGACACAATAGAAGTTTTTTAAATCTATGCATGGAGAAAGCAGGTGGGTTTTTCTCCCTCGTAACACTAGAAATCATGGGCATCCAATGAAGCTGAGGGACACTCTGCCTATCTTCAAGGAGCCTTCGCTTTGACAGACTGGCCCCTGCCATGGCAAAGGTGGGCCAAAGACCAAAAATCTAGTGAGGCCAGGTTGAAGTTAAGGCCGACCACAGAGGTGGAGGGACTGCATGCCTAACTGGGGCAGTAGGAATGGAATGGAGCATCCGAGGGAGAAGCGGAATGGAGTATCTTGGACGGCATGGCTGGCATTCTAAGAAGCACAGCACACTGCAATGTTTTCTTGCAGGGAGCCCCTGACATTCCACAAAAATGGCATTTCTATTTATAATTCTCATTAGGGACCAGGAGTGGCTTTCTCCTGACACAAAGGCAGCTAGCTCCACTTAAATGTAGGGGCTGTGCACTGCAGAATGTCTGGACACCATGGCAGCTCAGAGAGAACCTCCCTGTTCAGAGGTAAAGGTAAACGGACCCCTGACCATTAGGTCCCGTCGTGGCCGACTCTGGGGTTGCGGCGCTCATCTTGCTTCATTGGCCGAGGGAGCAGGCGTACAGCTTCCGGGTCAGTGGCCAGCATGAATAAGCCTCTTGTGGCAAACCAGAGCAGCGCACGGAAACGCCGTTTACCTTCCCGCCGGAGTGGTACCTATTTATCTACTTGACTTTGACATGCTTTCGAACTGCTAGGTTGGCAGGAGCAGGGACTGAGCAACGGGAGCTCGCCCCACCGCAGGGATTCGAACCGATGACCTGATTGGCAAGTCCTAGGCTCTGTGGTTTAACCCACAGCGCCACCTGCGTCCCTCTGTTCAGAGGTACTATACTTTTAAGGGGCAAACATCAAGCATCAACTTGCTGTTTGCTAGAGGAATTGGATGGATTGGATCAGGGGTCAGCAACCTTTTTCACCCGGGGGGGGGGCGGTCCACCATCCCTCAGACCATGTGGTGGGACGGACTATATTTTGGGGGGGGGGAAATGAACGAATTCCTATGCCCCACAAATAACCCAGAGATGCATTTTAAATAAAACCACACATTCTACTCATGTAAAAACACGCTGATTCCCGGACTGTCCGCAGGCCGGGTGATTGGGCCACATCTGGCCCACGGGCCTTGGGCTGCCTACCCCTGGATTGGATGCTAGTCTATATGAGATCCAGGAAAGTAACCGGACTTGGAACGTTGTGTAGAGTTCTGGTCATCTTGCCTTAAAAAAATATATCATGTAAAAGGCTCAGAAAACGACAACCAAAGTGATTGAGTGGGATGCAACAATTCCCATGTGTGGAAGGTTACGTTTGGGATTTAGGACAAAAGGAAGTACTTTACACGGCAGTGTTAAAACTTTGAATCTTGCTGCCACAGGGAGCAGCAGAGGCCACTGATGTAAGAGGATTAGACAGATTAATGAAGGATAAAGCTGTCCAGTCAGAGGCAGTATGTGCCTTTGAATAAGAGTCGGGTGGGAAATGAAGGCAAGGAGAACCCACATTACTGCATTATTTCGGAAGTTTATTTGGGATAATTGTCCACCTCGTATATCACACAAGTTGCCTCATCTGCAGAGGTGGCTCTGGGTTCTAGACATGTCAAAGAGAGAAAGCAGCTAGGCCACTTATTTCACAGCTTCATTAACTGTGAACCCTGAAATTTGGGGTCCTGTTGGGATTTCTGGGTGTTAACTATGAACCCCTGTTGGATGTATCACCAGTTTGGGGCAGCCCTACAAAATGCAGGGGTTCAGTTAACAAAGGTTTTGATCACAACAAGCAGAGCGATGTGCTCCTGCGAAATTGACTTTATGGGGTCACCCTGATTTGAAGATGTGGTTCGCATGTGGGGTTTTGTACACAGGATCAGCTGATGGGAAGAGGGAGAATTTTTTACAAATAGCCTTTACTGAGGGCAAGATGCTATTTACCAGTGGGCACTGAATGGCAATATTCTCAATTACAATACCTGTCAGTGTCCATTTATGGTCCCAGGCTACCTGAGAGATCGTATCTCCCTATATTGAACCTGCTCATGCACTAAGACAGTGAGCCCCTTCCCAGCTCAGACAGTAGAGCATAAGAATCTCAGGGTCATGGGTTTGAGTCACACGTTGGGCAAAAGATCCGGGCTACTATCAGGGCAAACTATATTTTAATTGCAGGTTCTAAATGTGTTCTGCTGGATTTCAGCTTTTGTTCTTAACCAGTTTGCTTTTATTACATTATTGCATTTTGTAATGCTTTTAAACGTTGGAAGCTGCCTTGAATTCCACACGGGGAGAAAGGTAGGAGATGAAAACATTTAACGGTAATACTAAATTGCTGGGGGAGTGGGGGAGTAATTGGATCGTAACAAAACACCAGACAGAGTTGCTATTGTTTCTCAATATTTACTGGAAGCTTGTAAAGTAGGAGATCAACAACTTAAGGAGCAGAACAGACAAATAAAGAGTGCGTCAGAAAATGCATTTTACAAAGAATAAATTGTACTGGGGGAAACATATGCAGCGGCTACAAAGCATGTTAACTCCAATCAAAGTCACAGAAACACTAACTCTATGTACGC
The DNA here is from genome assembly GCF_964106645.2 of Podarcis pityusensis. Taxonomy (NCBI): domain Eukaryota; kingdom Metazoa; phylum Chordata; class Lepidosauria; order Squamata; family Lacertidae; genus Podarcis; species Podarcis pityusensis. The sequence goes on from NC_138029.1 coordinate 119,982,715, forward strand.
CAACCTTGTTTGGTAACTGATTTGAACATTTGGAGCACATATTATCAATGTATGTGTAAATTAAGATGGATGCACTGATGTTTATTGCGCTGTGCATGTGAGCTGATTATTTGGCTTCCTCCTTCCCTCTCTCTTAACAAATTTGTATATAAAAAAGGGGTGTGAGTTTTCGGATCTAAAAGTTTTTTCTACTCTAACAGTTTGGTAGCCCATGTAAGTATTGGAAACTAGGTCCCTTAGGAAACTGGGTTCTTACACTGTGTAATTAGCATTTCCATATTCATTAATTTCCATATTAGCGGGGGGGGGGCCCAAAATGGAGAATTTGGTGTATATTATACCAGGAGTGCCTGATATTTTATTTTTTTAATTGTTGGCCGGATTTTAATTGAACTCCATTATGAAGGTATTTATTATGGTAGATATAGTTCCTTCCCCAATTGACAAATTGATGACAATTATCAGAGCTATAAAAAGAGAGGATGATAAAAGCACTGGGATGAATTAAGTGTCCACACATTCAGTTTTTCAATCCAAAATTTAAAGGTACATTTTAGGAAAGGGTTCTCTAGTGGAGATAAATGAATTTGCTCTAATTTTGTTTAAAGGTATTTAGTTGTTTTTCCATATCAATCCATTGGTTTTTGTTGCCATCACTGCATCAGATAATTTTGAAAGGCCTTACAAATGCTGTAGATAACTTTGGCTGTAAATCTTGATTCCCTCCCCACCCCCAACGTATAAATGAACTAAATAAATTCTGCCACAAGTTTAGCTACTGAAAGTTTTAGCTACTGAAATCAGTAGGCAGAACTTTAAATTGATATGAATTTGGGTCTAACAATTTTATGGCAGCTACTCTTCCTAGCCACGCCATACTGAAAAAAAATTCCCCCCACCACTACTTAACATTTATTAAAAAAGGATTTAAAAAATCATTTTGAGACGTTTCTAGGGATAAGCACTCCTATGACACTGTTGTTTATTGGAAGTGGTGTCAAATGAGTTACTTTTTTGTTCTTCTCTGGAAAGTCCAAAACATTGCTGATTTTTCAATAATTTGTTTAACCACATTGTTAGCATATAATCAAGGCACCACACCTAAGAATTCCCCTCTCATATTTTGATGGTTTGAAAATTACAAATTTGTTATCAAAAGCTTACTCTAAAGAGAGAAGAAATTTTATGTTACTTTATATAACGGACTAAATTCAATGTTTGTGGATTGGGTCAGCGACCGACCTGTCCTTAATAAAACCTACCAGGTCTAAATGAATTATATTTTGGAACTATATTACAGTCTTTTAACCAAAAGGCTAGTAAAGAAGCTGGCATTTTGTCTGATTAAACTAAACAAATCGAAATGAGCCAGGAAATTTGGAAGTCAGCAACGGGGATGGGAGGCCTTTTCTGTGGTGATTCCCCCCTGTTAAGTTGCTCAGACTCGCTCTCGAAGGCCTACAATTCAGAGTGAGACGTCTTGTGTTTCGCGAGGCTGGCCCTGCAAAAAAAACTCTCCTCACATTCGGAGCATTTGTAAAACTTCTTTCCCATCCAGATTTTCTGGTGTCTTGCGAGGCGTGACACTCGATCAAAACCTTTCCCGCAGTCGGGACATTTGTGCCTCTTCTCTCCCATGTGGATTCTCTGGTGACTTGCGAGGTGCAACGCTTGACCAAAACTTTTCCCGCAGTCGGGGCATTTGTGCTGCTTCTCTGTGTGGATTCTCTGGTGTCTCGCGAGGTGCGACGCTCGACCAAAACTTTTCCCGCAGTCGGCGCAGCTGTGGCGGCTCTTCTCGGTGCGGATCTCTTGACGTCTTATTAGGTGTGACGTCTTGCTGAATGTTTGCCCATGCTCAGGTTGTGGGGAGGTCCCCCCTTGCACATTGGGGACCAATTTCATTCCCCCATGAGTGTTTCTCCTATGCAAAGCAAGATACGAATTCCATCTGAAACACTTTCCACAATCGGAGCACTTAAAGGGTTTCTCTCCAGTGTGGATGCGCCGATGTCTTATTAGTTGCGATATCCACCTGCACTCTAGCCCACACTCGGGACATGGGCATGATTTCCCTTGTCCGCTGGATACTTTGTGCCAAAGGGGGACCACTTTCTGTCCCTGGTGAGCCTTCTGCCTATGACGGGAAAGAGATGAACCCCACATGAAACACTCCCCGCAATCGGTACACTGATAGGGTTTCTCTCCAGTGTGAATCCGTTGATGTGCTTTTAGCACTGATGAGTGGGAGCATATTTTCCCGCACTCAGGGCATGGGTGACCTTTCTCCTGCCCACCAGATATGTTGTTTTGGAGGGGGGAAGATTTCATTTCCTGATGCATCTCCTTTCTGTGACTGGCAAGACAGGAGCTCCGTGAGAAACACTCCCCACAGTCAGCGCATTTGTAGATCTCCTCTCCAGCGCGGAGGCAATGTCTTATGAGGTGCGAAGCCTTGCTGAATCTTCTTCCACACTCACAGCATCGGGAGGGTCGCGTGCTGGGTAGTTTTTTCAGAAGAAGGACCAGTCTCTTTCCCTGGTGAACCCGTTTTCTATGACAGTCAAGAGATGAGCTTTGGGTGAAGCACATCCCACAATCAGCACATTTATAAGGTTTCTCTCCAGTGTGAACAACTTGGTGTCTTATTAGGTGCGATGGCCTGACAAACGTTTTCGCACACTCAGGGCACGGGTAGGATCTCCCTTCTCCACTAGATTCTTTTGGCAGGGGGACGGTCAATTTCTTTCGCTGGCGACACACCTTCCCATGGCGAATATAACCTGACTGCCACATAAAACGCTCTCCGCAATCCATACACCGATAGGGTTTCTCTCCAGAGTGGAGGCGTTTATGTATTTTCAGCTGTGATGGCTTGAAGAATATTTTCCCGCACTCGGGGCATGTGTGGTGTCCCTTCTGCCCACCAAATACATTTTTCCGCAGGGTGGCAGATTTCATTTCCTGGTGCACCTTCTTTCTGTGGCTGTCAAGAGATGAGCTCTGTGAGAAACTCTCTCCACAATCTGTGCATTTATAGGGTTCCTCTCCAGAGTGGTCTCTTCCAATATTTTTAAGGGGCTTCTCAGCCGAATGCAGTATCAGGTGTTTTCTCAGGTGTGTTGGGCAACTAAAGGTTTTCTCACAGTGGGAACATTTGTGCAGTTTCCTCCGAGTGTGCGAGGCCTTCTCACTTCTCTTGCCATTGATGGTTCCCTGGTAGATCACAGTTATACTTGCTTCCCTGTCAACCTTCTCACAAAGAACAGATCTTTGCCCATCTTTCCTCAGGTAGATCACCTGCTGCCGTTCCGCTCTGTGACTATTCTCCAAGACGTCTCCCTCCTTCCAATACTCGGGACTGTTGTCCTTGGCTCTCTCTGCCGACACACCCCATGGCCCCATCTCAGGTGGATGGTTCTCTTGCCCATTCTCTTCAGGCAGATAATTCTCGCTTCCATCTTCCTGCACTGTCCCAAGATCTGTTGAAATGACAAAGAGTTCTCCTGTTAAGCGTTTACATGGACCAAGAGAATGATGAAGGGCACGTTTTCTGTCTACCTAAGTCTTGCCAGAAACTAAAATAACAACAACAACAACAACAACAATAATAAATTATTATTTATACCCTGCCCATCTGGCTGGGCTTCCCCAGCCACTCTGGGTGGCTTCCAAAAAATATATATTAAAACACTGCAATACATCAAACATTAAAAGCTTCCCTAAACAGGGCTGCCTTCAGATGTCTTCTAAAAGCCTGGTAGTTGTTTTTCTCTTTGACATCTGGTGGGAGGGCATTCCACAGGGAGGGTGCCACTACCGAGAAGGCCCTCTGCCTGGTTCCCTGTAACCTGGCTTCCCGCAGTGAGGGAACCGCCAGAAGGCCCTCGGTGCTGGACCTCAGTGTCTGGGTAGAACGATGGGGGTGGAGACGCTCCTTCAGGTATACTGGACCGAGACCATTTAGGGCTTTAAAGGTCAGCACCAACACTTTGAATTGTGCTCGGAAACGTCCTGGGAGCCAATGTAGGTAACAGTAAATAATTACAAACTCTCATCTTTGTAGTTTTATCTACAGTCATACCTCTTGTTACGTTTGCTTCAGGTTAAATCTTTTCAGGTTGCGTTCTGTGGCGACCTGGAAGTACCGGAAAGGGTTACTTCTGTGTTTTGCCACTCGCGCATGCACAGACGCTCAAAATGACATCACACGCATGCGCAGAAGCAGCAAATCACGACTCACGCAGGTTGCGTTCTGCTCATGTTGCGAACGGGCCTCCGGAACAGATCCCATTCGCAATCAGAGGTACCACTGTATTTTGACTATTGGCCTTTGACAAATTTCATGGTTACGTTTTGATTCTATAAGGATTTTCTTCAAGCTTTGACCTGAATAGAAAGGTCAGATTGTTATTGTACTTTCTTTGCAACAGGGTGGATTTGATTTAAATCATTAGTCAGTAAGACTTAATTTAAATCTTTTTTTCCCCCTTCTTTTTTTTTTACAGAAAGACTCATTCTTGCTCGTATAATCTTAATATTTACAACCAGATGAAGGTTTCATTTTTGGAACAATAAATTTTCAGAGTATTTTTACAGTTATATCAAAAATTACAGATTTGGTTATACTATTAGAAATACATAAATCCGATTTAAATTTTAAAAATCCAATTCTTTTGGGGTTTTTTTTAAACATTGATTTTTATGCATCACGCTTTGCAATTTTATCTGTTTTGAATGTATCTTTACACTGGATCAAAACTGTATTTCATCTACTTAAGATATTTAGAAGTGTTTCAGATTTTTTTAAAAAAAGATTCTTACCCAACTTAGCTTGATTTTGTTGGCTGGTGGATAGCATCATCCAAGTTGTGCCTGCTAACCTCTGTAACCATTTCCTTCTATTTCTAACGATCAGGCTGAGCATGCGATTCCGCTGCGGCCAAAACAGCCACATACAAAGAGGAAAGTATCCACAGCCTTGTGGGGGAAAGCCCAAACGCTTGCAGAAAGAAACTCTGGTTGAAGGAATTCTTACCAATGTCAGTGTCATCCTCCCATGATTCACTCTCTGTCTCCTGAAGAAGATTCACAGATCCTTCCTCTGGGAGCGTAGCCACCTACAAGAATAATGCAAAACCCATCAGGCGGGGGTCGTGTCTTAACAGAACCATTCCCTTCGATCATTTAGCACCTATTAGAGAGATATTTGCACAGTATGGAAATGTAACATGGTTCATTTTCAGTGGAGGAAACTGAAATGTAAAAGTCGCTTAAATAAACCTGCTAAATCACCTGTTAAAGTTGCTTAAATAAACCTGCTAAATCACCAATTTAGGTTTTTTTCCTGGGGAATCCAGCGGAAGTTTTCTGGAAAATCTACAGGACTTTTCTGTTTTAGCAGGCTGACATGTGATTTGGTTCCATCTTTGTTGTTGTTGTTGTACACCAGCTTTACATTTGTGTGTGTGTTGCTGTTTTTAGATGTTTTAAACAGGTATTTTACTATTACTGCTTTAACACTGCTGTGTTTGCTACCCTGAGCTCTTCTGGAAGGAAGTGCAGGCCGCAGGGTATAAACATTTGTGGAAATTGGGGTAAAAATGTATGAGATTTTTAAAATGTCACCTGCAGTGATGTGGATTTGCCAGGAAAAAATCTGCTGCCCTGTGGGTTCTTTTCTCCTGTTTTATACATCTTTGTCAATTTAATTGGTGTGTGGTACCATCTATACATCATTTTTAACAGATTTTCTTTTAACAAGACCCGAGTTATTTCTAAGCGCTATGGAAATTGTCCACTTGGGAGTTAAGGCCCGTTTTAAAGGCAGAGACCGATTTTGTCCTCGATTCAGCTCTCTCTTACCTGCTCTTCTCTTCTCTCGGGCACCAGGTGCCTGATCAGGAAATCCTCGGCCAGGGACACGGCATGGGTGCTGCTCTCGAGGCAGTGCTCCTTCATCCAACTCTGCATCTCTGGCGGCAGGACAGCCAGGAACTGCTCCAGGATCAGCAGCTCCAGAATCTCCTCCTTGGAGTGCCTCTCGACTTTCAGCCACCGGTAGCAAAGCTCCTGCAGCCGGGTGTAGGCCCCTCTGGGCCCTTCGGCCTCCTGGTAGCTGAAACACCGGAAGTGCTGGCGGTGCTTCTCCCTGATCATGGTGTCTCCTTGCAAAATGGCGGCCTTTACCTTCCCATAATCCTCTCTGTCTGGGCCCTCCAGGCTTTTAAAGGCCTGCTCGGCTTCGCCACCCAGCGCAGGCAGGAGCCGGGCTGCCCACTCTTCCTTGGGCCACCGGTAGGCTTCAGCCACTTGCTCGAAGGAGGCCAGGAACGTCGGAGCATCGTCCCACGGGGTGGGTTCCTGCGGGGCTCCCGAGGGAGGAAGCTCCACTGTATTCAAGTACTGTTGCCACTGTGTTTCCCATAGCTGGGTTGAATTCTCTTGAGGTTCCTCCTTCACATTAAGCCAATCTCCTGAGCTTCCAAGGGAACACATTGCTTCAAAAGACTGGCTTCCTTCTCCATCATCCATCATCGGCTTGCAATCCGCGCCCTCTTGTTCAACCATCATTGGATCTAAGAAAATAAACACAATAGCACTAATGAGATCCATCCACCAAGTCTTGAATCCCAGAGTGGCGTTTCAGATGCCACAGGGAAGGCAACACCAGTGTCAGAAACTCAGAAATATACAGGTAAGCTGGGTGCCAAATGGCTCCTCAAACAAAGGTTACAGTGGTTCTCACTCGAGATTTTTTGTTTTTATTAAACGTTTAAACAATTTTTCCCAGTAGATGTACAGTGGACGCTCGAGTTGCGAACGTGATCCGTGTGGGATGCACGTTTGCAACCCGCATCTGCACACGCATGGGTTACAATTCGGCACTTCTGCACATGTGCAAAGCGCAATTTAGCGCTTCTGCGACTGCTGAAACCCGGAATTAACCAGTTCTGGTACTTCCGGGTTTTGGCGGTCCGTAATCTGAAGAAATGCAACCTGAAACATCTGTAACCCAAGATATGACTGTACAATGGTACCTCTGGTTACGTTACCTTCGGGTAACGTAATTTCAGGTTGCAAACACTTCCGGGTTTCGCTGCGCGCGCATCTGTAAAAATACTCTGCGCACTTCGCAGAAGTGCTCTATCGTGCTGCACATATGTGCAGAAGCGGTGCCTCTGGATACGGACTTTTCAGGGTAAGTATGGACCCCTGGGGTGAATTAAGTTCGTATCCAGAGGGTGCACTGTATTTATTTGTAAACAGCAGATCCACAACTCAGCATGGCAGTTAGAACTTGCTATTTGGGTAAAACTAAAGTTTCAACTAGTCACCACTAAACTTTGTTGCCTTTTAAAAATAATTTTTATTGAATTTTACATTTTTATCAATTATATATTCTTATATAAAAAAGAAAATAATAATATGTTTAAATATTTTTGTGTTTGAGTATCATAGGCAAGTAATTTAGTGGAGACTAAATGTTTGCTTTTGCAGGGACTGAAAATTCTAAACAAATAGCCCCACTGAACTCAACAAGTTTAATTCAATCAATAATGATAAAAATAATAAAAATAAAAACTGCCAAGTAAACACTGAATTGTAGATACAGGAATCTGCCAAGGAATTTTTTTTGGGTGGGTGTGTGTGCTTTTAGAGCAGCCCCCCACCAACTGAACACCCTCCAGATAGGCAAGTTAATAGACATGACTAACTTAATGGGCCCACCCTGAGTAGGACTTACTATGATTTACGTATTATTACCTGCCCTCCACACCAAGGTCACAGGACAGGTTACAACAATTAAAACAGAATGGAAAAAAACCGTTTAAAATAAGTTAAAAGTCACAGAGAGAAGAGACTTTAAAAATCTACATGCCAGGATACAAGCTAACATTAACGTGGAACGCTTCCCAGCTCCTTTGGGAAATGAAAAACGCGACATCCCAAATCTAGTCCCAATCGATTTAGGAAACCAAAAAAGGGAATCCTTTTAGGACCAGTTTAGGAATGGAGGCGATCTCCCCAGTCGATATGGCGGGGGGTAAACATCCCCACAAACCTCACACGGTTTCTAAATTTCGAGCCCAATTCACTACATGTCCTCTCAGAGGCGAGCCCCACGAAGTTCAATGGGGGCTTATTCCCAGAGAAGCGGGTAAAGGATTACAACCTGCAACCCTGCAGGCGCTTACTTGGGAAGGATCCCCATTGAATCCCACGGGGCCTTACTTCCGGGTAAAAACGTGGCAGCAATCCTAAGCAGCCTCTCTAGGGAGCCAGCCCCGTTGAATTCAGAGGGGCTTTGCTGGCTCACAGGATCAGATACCTGCTCACCTCTCTCTTATTCTTACTATTGCCAGAAATTCTTGTTTTTATTGCTGTTATTAATTAATATTATTGTTATTACGGAACTATCCTCTCTGCAACTCACCTACCTGGTCGCAACCGCTCTTCCCGCGCTCTGCAACTGGCGATATCGCTCCCGGAAATGGATCTCAACGCTCTGACCGGAAACCGGAAACGTGAGCAACCCTTACTCCCCAACTCTATGACCTTTATGGTTTTGGGCCACTCTAGGACTCTCCTGAGACCATGGCATCTGCAGAGTCTTGTACCAGCTGGGCTTTTTTAGGGTGGAATTTTGGGGAACCTGATTGCAAGTGGCCAGCTTTTCTTCTCCCATCTCTGTCTGTAAAGCAGCAAATCGCCTTTTTCTCTCTCTTCCTGGTTGTTTCTGTTTCCTTTTTCAATCTTACTTGTGTATTTGTTTCTAGAGTCTTGTGGAACTGAGCTTTTTTTTTGTTTTTGGACTAGTGAGGATAGTGGGACTGAGAGCTTGTGCCAGGGGGAAATAGATGCCACAGTATTCTGAATTTGCTGCGAGAGAGAACATGACACCCCTCTGGAAATTGTTTTTATTTTATCTTTGATTATTTGCATATTTATTTAGTCATGTCCTACTCTTTGTGACCCCGTGGACCAGAAGCACACCGGGCACTCCTGTCTTCCAGTGCCTCCCACAGTTTGGTCAGACTCATGTCCAGGCTGAACGATGGGTGTGGAGACGCTCCTTCAGGTATACTGGGCCGAGGCCATTGAGGGCTTTCAAGGTCAGCACCAACACTTGGAATTATGCTTGGAAACATGCTGGGAGCCAATGTAGGTCTTTCAGGACCGGTGTCTACAAATAAGTCTACAAATGGCAGCAACTGAGCTTTAATTTACACATTACAAAGCATCGTGTGGGTGATGTTTCAAGTCCCTGCCCTCTTCTAAAAGACAGGTCCTTTTAACGGGTTCCAAGATTTCAGTGGAAAGTTATCGTTCTTTTGAAAACTTCAGCAAATAAAGTTTTTTTTTCAAAAAGTCATCTTTATTAAGCACACCAGAAATCTCGATTCAACGTACAAACTTTTGCTAGGAAACAGAGCAAACCACAGACTACTGTGGACTCTTCCTTGACGAAATATACCCCACTTGTCACGCAAAAAGACTGCTCACTGTCTAGTCGCAAGAATGCCGTTTTCTATGGACATTTTCCTGGTTTCAGCAATTCCCCCCGGTGCAGAGTCTCTGGTGACTAGCAACCTGCAATCGCCCGCTAAACGTTCTACCGCAGGCCACGCATTTGTAGGATTTGTCTCCTGTGTGGGTTTTCTGATGCCTAGTAAGGTCTGAGCTGGCGCTAAAGCTCCTCCCACAATCAGGGCAAATGTAGGGCTTCTCCCCTGTGTGGATTCTCTGATGTCTTACAAGGTCCGACCGCCAACCAAAGCTCTTCCCACACGCCAAACACTTGTAGGGCTTCTCTCCTGTGTGGACCCTTTCGTGGGAGATGAGGTGCGAGCTCTGATTGAAGCGTTTCCCGCAGTCTGTGCAGGCGAACGGCTTCTCCCCGGTGTGCGTCCTCTCGTGCTTGATGAGATCCGACCCGTATAGAAAGCTTTTCCCACACTCCGGGCACTTGTACGGCTTCTCTCCTGCGCGGGTTCTCCCTCTGCTTTCGAGGAATTCCCCCGCGTGGCTCTTGATCTGAACAGCATTGATTTCGGCTTCCCACAAAGAGTTCTCGACAGGTTGTGGTTGCCTGGGCTTTTCTTCACAATTCTTCTCTGGCTTGTCTTCGGGGCCATCGCCTGCAATGTATTTTTTAAAGGGTGAAATGAGTAACAGACTGGACAGGAGTAGACAAACTGAAACTCAGCCTAGTGACGACGACAATGATGATGATGATGATGTTGATGATAATAATAATAAATTAAAGGTCAGCACCAACACTATGGTTTTTTTATTGTATTATTTTATTAAAATAATTCAACATTAATACAGTGGTACCTCGGGTTAAGTACTTAATTCGTTCCGGAGGTCCGTTCTTAACCTGAAACTGTTCTTAACCTGAAGCACCACTTTAACTAATGGGGCCTCCTGCAGCTGCCGCGCCGCCGGAGCCCAATTTTTGTTCTTATCCTGAAGCAAAGTTCTTAACCTGAAGCACTATTTCTGGTTTAGCAGAGTGTGCAACCTGAAGCTTATGTAACCCAAGGTACCACTGTACATACATATTACGAATATACAAACAAACTTACATTTCATACAGTCCTTAAAAATATTCATACATACCCACACATACTTTCTTTTCCCACCACCATCCCTCACCCCTCACCCCACCCTTGTGTTCGACTTCCAGTCTACTCAATTGCAGTTTCTTTCCACTTCTATTACTTTCTTTCACACATTTTAAAGCCAACTTTCTGCTTCTTTTTCTGTTACACAATGTTATCCATCTTATTTAGTATTTCAGCATTTATGATGGAACTTATTTTTTCTAATAAGAGTTCTGATTTTTCAATATGATTTTGCAAATATCCTTAAAACACCAAATTATTGGAGTATTACAATATATCCAAAACAATGGGAGAAATCGGAAGGATCCCAAAAGAGAAGATAGACAAGGACTGGAAGGTGTTTAAAGGAGCACCAACACTTTGAATTGCACTTGGAAACATACTGGGAGCCAATGCAGGTCTTTCAGGACCAGTGTTCTATGATCTTGACGGCTGCTCCCAGTCACCAGTCTAGCTGCCGCATTCTGGATTAGTTGCAGTTTCCGGGTCACCTTCAAAGGTAGCCCCACGTAGAGCGCCTTGCAGTAGTCCAAGCAGGAGATAACCAGAGCATGCACCACTCTGGTGAGACAGTGTGCACGCAGGTATGGTCTCAGCCTGCGTAACAAATGGAGCTGGTAGATAGCTGCCCTGAACACAGAATTGACCTGCGCCTCCATGGACAGCTGTGAGTCCAAAATGACTCCCAGGCTGCGCACCTGGTCCTTCAGGGGCATTTACAGTCTGTAGAACCATAGCTCAGAGGAATAAGGTCCCAGATTCAATACTCAGCATCTCCAGGTAGGGCTGAGAAGGTCCCCTACTGGAATTCCACTCCCAGCTGCTGCCAGTCAGTGTATACAGTACTAAGCTTGGTGGACCAATGATTTGACTCAGTATAAGGAAGCTTCCTATGTTCCTGTGTAAGGTAGAGGTGTTTGGTTTGTCTAGACTGGAAGGTGGTGCTCTGCCTGTTTTGGACAAGCTCAATTTGCCATGAAATGCCAGGTCCATATGGTTACAAATATATAACAATATTATAGAGGTGCTGTTAGACTCTGTGCTACTGTTTAAAGCAGAGCGGGGCACCTCCAACCGCACAGGTGGCCCATATAGGTATTGAACCCCCAAATTTGGGGTTGTCAGCACCATGTGATAACAATTTGAACCATTGGTGTTGACCTTTAAGGCCCTAAACGGCCTCAGCCCAGTATACCTGAAGGAGCGTCTCCACCCCCATCGTTCAGCCCGGACACTGAGGTCCAGCTCCGAGGACCTTCCGGCAGTTCCCTCCCTGCGAGAAGTGAGGTTACAGGGAACCAGGCAGAGGGCCTTCTCAGTGGTGGCACCCATCATGTGGAAAACCCTCCCTCAGATGTCAAGGAGATTAGAAGACATCTGTAGGGAAGTTTTTAATGTATGATGTTTAATTATGTTTCCGTATATGGTGGAAGCCACCCAGATAGCCTGGGGCAAGGCAGTCAGATGGGTTGGGTACAAATAAAATTATTAATAATAATAGTGCCTGACCTTGTTGCATGCTGCCCTTGGTATACGCCTGCGTGGCTTCCCCGAAGAGGCGTCCTCTTTGCTCAAGGCACGGCGGGACCTCCTCCTTCTCGGGGAAGTCCACCACGACTTCCTTGTAGGGCTCCAGTTTCTGAAAGAGCAGAGAGGGTCTCTTTTGCTTATTTAGTTCATAAAATCTATATGTCGCTTACAAAAGATAAAGCAGCAAAATCAATAAAAAATGACAACCCTGCTTTAAAACATACTTAAAATACCGAGAAGGCCCTCGATGGGGGTGGAGATGCTCCTTCAGGTCGAGGCCATTTAGGGCTTTAAAGGTCAGCACCAACACTTTGAATTGCGCTTGGAAACGTACTGGGAGACAATGTAGATCTTTTAGGACCAGTGTTATATGGTCTCAGCAGCCACTCCCAATCACCAGTCTGGCAGCCGCATTCTGGATTAGTTGTCGTTTCTGGGTCACCTTCAAAGGTAGCCCCACGTGGAGCGCATTGCAGTAGTCTAAGCGGGAGATAACTAGAGCATATATTCATTCCCATGGGTGTTGGGGGTAAACAGCAAGACAGGGTGTGCAGTCTTCGCGGTGCTTATGTGAAGAGCAATTCGCTTTAAACCACAGAACTCAGTCTCACAGAAGACATTAATAGTCACCAACCTGGATGGCTTGAAAAATGATTAGACAGATTCATGGAGGAGAAAGCTATTAGTGGCCACTAGCCGCAGTGGCTCTGCTCTGCAATCCCTCCTGCAAAGCAAATTCAAGTAAGTTTTGAGGGGGGTTTAAAAGAAGAAATACTGTCATTTTATGCTAAGCGATATTTTCTGGCAGAATATTACGAACTTCTTTTCTGGAACAGTATTGCTGATTATTGTTCACAATTGTCAAACGATTAGATACAACATACCGAAGAAAGAAGAAACAGATGTAAAGGTGAATTAGATAACCAAGAGCTGTGTGGTGAATGCGGTGGAAGTCTTTTATAATATTATAACTAGGATTTATATATTGTAATGTTTGAAGTATGAATTTGGAATTATTATGAAAAGTATTTTTTCTCTTCATTCTTTCTTTCTTTTCTTTCTTTCTTTTATTTTTCGTCTTTCTTCTTTTCTAGTCTGCATTCTGGAAAATTATGAATGTTTTTATGTATGGTTATGTATTGTTTCCATTTCCTTTTTTGCTTTTCCATTTTTTTGGTAACATCTAATAAAATTTAGAGGAACGCAGGTGGCGCTGTGTGTTAAACCACAGAGCCTAGGACTTGCCGATGGGAAGGTTGGTGATTCAAATCCCCGCGACGGGGTGAGCTCCTGTTGCTTGGTCCCTGCTCCTGCCAACCTAGCAGTTCGAAAGCACGTCAAAGTGCAAGTAGATAAAAAGGTACCGCTCTGGCGGGAAGGTAAACAGCATTTCCGTGCGCTACTCTGCTTCGCCAGAAGCGGCTTAGTCATGCTGGCCACATGAGCCGGAAGCTGTACGCCGGCTCCCTTGGCCATTAAAGCGAGATGAGCACCGCAACCCCAGAGTCGGCCACGACTGGACCTAATGGTCCCTTTACCTTTACCTATGTATTGTTTCTATTTCCTTTTTTTCTTTTCCTTTTTTTGTAACATCTAACAAAAATTAAGAAAAATTTAAAAAAGAGACAAAGAAAGAAGAAACAGGTCATTAAGCTTATACTCTGGCTCCTCACCTGTCGCTCCAGCCTCTCAGCGTTGAGCTGCCTCCTCAAGAAATCTTCCACCAGGCCTGCTGCTTGGGAGGTGGTCGTTGGTTCCTCTCTGCGGACCCAGCCCTGCATCTCCTGGGGGAGGATGCTCAGAAACTGCTCCAGGACCACCAGCTCCAGGACCTGCTCCTTGGACCGTCTCTCTGGCTCCAGCCACAGACGGCACAGCTGCCGGAGTCGCCCGCATGCCTCCTGCGGCCCCGTGGCCTCCTCATAGAGGAAGCGCCTGAACCGCTGGCGGTTGGCCTCTGTCCTGGCAAAATCCCCCTCGTCCCGTTGGCCACTGGACGCCATTTGAACGCAGGCCGGATGGGCTTTTCCGCCGGGCCTTGGCAAGAGCCACCTCCCTCTCTCCTCCAGAAGCCACGGGCTGCGCCTAGCAGTGCCCACCAACACCCTGCCGTTGTCTACCTGCAGGGTGGATTCCCCCAGCTGTGGATCCATCTGTCCACAGTGAGGGAACTGCACAGCCTTCAGGAAGTCCTGCCACTGGGCGTCCCAGCAAACGGGAAAACTTCCTTCCGGCTCCCGCTTCATCTGCTGAGGAGCAGCCCACCAAAGGAACTCCTTCAGACTCTTGGCCTCAACGGTGTGAGGGATTCCTCCTGCTCCTTTTCGTTGGCCAGGGCCTGCCGAGTCCAGCTTCTCCATTTTGATTCCTGGGACCTTGAAACTTGGGCAGACAAGCTGCGTTCTCCGTTCCTCCATGGCCATTTCTCCTGCTCAAGTCGGAGAGAAATAAAATAGGTTACAGATCAGTAAGAAGTTTCCTGATGAATTGGTTGGGAGTCATTTTGGACTCCCAGCTGTCCATGGAGGAGCAGGTTAATTCTGTGTCCAGGGTGGCTGTCTACCAGCTCCATCTGGTACGCAGGCTGAGACCCTACCTGCCCATGGACTGTCTTGCCAGAATGGTGCATATGCTCTAGTTATCTCCTGCTTGGACTACTTGCAATGCGCTCTACGTGGGGCTACCTTTGAAGGTGACCCGGAAACTGCAACTAATCCAGAATGCGGCAGCTAGACTGGTGACTGGGAGTGGCTGCCGGGACTATATAACACCGGTCTTGAGAGATCTGCATTGGCTTCCAGTACGTTTCTGAGCACAATTCAAACCATTGGTGCTGACCTTTAAAGCCCTAAACAGCCTCGGTCCTGTATACCTGAAGGAGCTTCTCCTCCCCTATCACTCAGCCCGGACACTGAGATCCAGCGCCGAGGCCCTTCTGGTGGTTCCCTCATTGCGAGAAGTGAGGTTACAGGGAACCAGGCAGAGGGCCTTCTTGGTAGTGGCGCCCACCCTGTGGAATGCCCTCCCACCGGATGTGAAGGAAATAAGCAGCTATCTTATCTTTAAAAGACATCTGAAGGCAGCCCTGTTTAGGGAAGTTTTTAATATTTAATACTGTATTGTTTTTAACACTTGATTGGAAGCCCCCAGAGTGGCTGGGGAAACTCAGCCAGATGGGCAGGGTATAAATAATAAATTATTATCATTTGCCTCCTACGCAGTAGAGGTTACTGACATTTTTAGATCTGTGGCCACTCTGGGACTTTTTATTTTTATTTTTGCCTTTAATGATAGTACAGTAACTCAAATTTATTCAAAATCGCCTGGTTTTAATTTGCGCTAATTTTTCAAGTATTTTCAGGTATTGAAATCTCTCTCAGATCACTCTGGGATTTTTGAGCAAGTGCCATTTTGAGTATCCCAGGTCATCTGCCCACAGCCCCTGTCGAGACTCAGAAAAAGAAATGTGCATCCTCACATTTCATTTTTCCAAATGATCTAGAGAAAGGTTGGCTCTGGTAGAATGAATCTGAGCCCGGCTACTATTTTTAAATGGTTTCCCCTCCCTATTTTGCATTGCATGGATTAATTCCATTCCACCACGCCACTATGAATGATCCTAGCTTTCAGCTTAGGGCTTAAATCACCCACCTGTCTGTCTTCTGCAGGAGTCTAATGCCAGGAGGAGGGCGGGGCTTAGACCCAGGAAGTTGTCCTCATTGTTTACTTCCCCCATCCAAATTTCCTGGGCCGCTCTAAGAAACGGAGCTCGGTGGATTTAACCCTTTGAAGGAGCAAAGACCGGACCCAGAAGCTAACAGAACAATTTGCATTAGGACCAGCAGCCTCCCAAGCAGCGAGCTATTTTTGCAATGCTTTTTATCGCTGCAGGAGAGCAGCAAGGGGCATAGCGTCTGCTTTGCATGCATCCCCGGCATCTCTAGGTAGGGCTGCAAAACTAGGGAGCTGCTGCCAGTCCGTGCTGGCAATATAGAGGTAGATGGCCGGTTAATGGTTAAATCAACAGCCGCGGCTCAATTCCTAGCGAGGAAAGAAAAAATGTGAGAGGAGGAGTGGAGCGGGACAGAGGACAGCCTTCCATGCATTTCCTTGCCCGGCTTTGCTGCTAAAATGCCGCCTGGCTGAGATTTATTTTTTGCATTGCCAGGAGGTTGGTGCATGGGGTGCAATGAATGAGGTGCGTGTTCAGAAAGTGCTGCCCATTGGGTAGAGCATGTGCTCCCTGGCATGCAGACAATTTCCAGGTTCAATCGCCAGGGCTGGGAGAAAGAGACTCCCTGCCTGAAACTCTGGAGAGCTGCTGCCAGTCCGAGCTGCCAGCACTAAGCCAATAGCCCGACTTGGTATAAGGCGGCTTCCGAAGTTCCTGAGAGTAGCAGGCACCCCCTCTTTCTGAATTGTATCAGCAAGGAGTCCCCGTCCCCCCTGCATAGAATTCATAGAATTGTAGAGTTGGAAAGGACTCCGAGGGTCATCTAGTCCAACCCAACTCGAACCCATGACCCTGAGATCAAGAGTAATGCCTTGGAATGTGGGTGACCCCTTTCCAAGTTCACGGTGAGCTCCGGCCCCTCTTTTTCTAGAAAAATAGCTCTGGGTGGAAGGCCAAGGGCAGGCCCACCGTCCTCATCTGTCCTCTGCCCCACCACACACTAGTGAGGGAAAGAGCTGCGTTCAAATCCTCCCTGCAAGTGGAAATGGCTCTAGCAGGAGTCGGGGAACCCTCAGCCTCCTGCCTTCAGTTCCCAGCTGCGTTAGAGCGGTGGCTTCAGATGGGCTTGACCCCTGAGAGCGAGGAACCACACGCCCGCCGTCTCGAGGAAGAAGGCCAAGCATGCGCCGTGGGACAGTTTCTGAGGTGGACTGTGGAACAGATGAAGCAGGAACCGATCAACGGGGTGTTGTCTCGGCACTGGGAAGCCCAGTGGCAGGCTTTCCTGAAGGCCTCGCGGTTCCCTGGGTTGGACCGGGGAGACCCACAGACTGTGCTGTGGGGTGGCGGCAAAATCTTCCTTCCCCATCGGTCCATTGGCCGGCAGATTATGGCAGAGCAAGGGGCTGGCTCCCCAGCTGGCCTCGGTGCGGAGGCCCAGCGCCAGAGCTTCCGCCGGTTCCGCTACCAGGAGGCCGAGGGCCCCCATGAGGTCTGCAGCCGCCTCTGGTACCTGTGCCACCGGTGGCTGAAGCCGGAGAGGCACACCAAGGAGCAGATCCTGGAGCTGGTGATCCTGGAGCAGTTCCTGGCCGTCCTGCCGCCGGAGATGCGGAGCTGGGTCCGGGAAGGAGGCCCAGAGACCTGTTCCCAGGCGGTGGCCCTGGCCGAGGAGCTCCTTCTGGGGCAAAGAGAGGCGGAGGAAGAACAGGTGAGGGAGGGTGTGCTCACCTGGGCCCTGTGGGCCGGGTGACCTGAACAGCTTGGGATAGCTCTGCTGGTAGAGCACGAGACTGTTGATATCAGGGTTGCGGGTTCGAGGCCCACCTGGGCAAAAGATTCCTGCATTGCAGGGGGTTGGACTAGATGACCCTCGGGTTCCCTTCCAACTCTACAATCGTATGAAAAGCTATACATATAGGGTAGAATTCAACTTAGCGCTAAGTGGGATGTGCATGTACGGAACAAAGTCTGTTCATACAGCATAACTCCCCCCCCCCCCATTCTCTTACAAGTTTAGGGGGTTCCCTCAACCCTCCAGAGCAGATATGGGGGTTGAAATATACTCAGAGTCGAGTGTGGATTTCATGCTCTTTATTCAGCTCATAGTAGTGAGGAGGAATGGAAGGTCCTCCGAAATGTCTGCTTTATATACATTATTTACACAATGGGCCCCACGTGATTGGCTAATTCCGGGATTCTCCTGTAGGCCAATCAGGCTGCAGATTCACTTCCACCTGGAGTTGGATTGGGTGGCTCCTGCGGACCAATCATACTGCTGCATTCTGGATCCTATTGTTCTAGGACCAATCAGACTGCTGCATTCTGAATCCTATTTTTCTAGGACCAATCAGACTGCTGCATCCTGGATCCTATTGTTCTAGGTCCAATCAGACTGCTGCAGTTTGGATCCTATTCAACTCAGTACACAACACCGGGCTTGTGGGGGGGAGGGGCAGGGGAAGCCCTGTTGTGTGAGTGGACCTTGTTCTATATGCACAACTTACTTGAATCTCTGCCCAGATATTTATCGTTGTATTATTTATTTTTTTGTATCTAATATGTACTTCTACAAATCAATTGTTTAACGCAGGCTTCGTCAACCTTGGCCCTCCAGATGTTTTTGGCCTACAACTCCCATGATCCCTAGCTAGCAGGATCAGTGGTCAGGGATAATGGGAATTGTAGTCTCAAAACATCTTGAGGTTTAATGGTTTAATTGTTTGAATTGTCTTTTTCTTAGCTGCCTTGGGTGGTGTTATGTACTGAGTTGAATAGGATCCAAATTGCAGCAGTCTGATAGGTCCTAGAACAATAGGATTCAGAATGCAGCAGTCTGATTGGTCCGCAGGAACCACCCAATCCAACTCCAGGTGGACGTGATTGGCCTACAGGAGAATCCCGGAATTAGCCAATCACGTGGGGCCCATTGTGTAAATAATGTATATAAAGCAGACAGTTTGGGGAAACTTCCATTCCTCACTACTATGAGCTGAATAAAGAGCATGAAATCCACACTCAACTCCGAGTATGTTTCAGGTTGCAAAATAAGTTTTTTATAAAAATAGATTGTTAATGGACCAAAGTGGAAAATTTAAGGTTAGAGTGTCTTAAGTTAAATTTTAGAACGAAAATTGAGAAAGATGGAAAGGACTTGCTGAAATAGCTAATTGAACTAGAATACAAAAAAGGGAGGTGTGAGGAGGTCGATGAAACAAGTATATGAAAGGTAAAGATATGGAAAGGTTGGATGTGTTTTTAGATGTTTTTGTTCTGTTTTTTTGTTGTTGTTTTATTGTATTGTTTTCTTTTTTCTTTTTTTGATGTAAGGTATTGTTTTGTTTTGTTTAATTCTTTATTGTTCTCTTGCTTTTTCTGTAACTTGTAAACTCTTAATAAATATCTTTTAAAAAAAAACAAAAACAAAATAAGTTTTTTAAATTCAGTGAAGAAGCACAGACTGTGTTCTCTTAGCTGGCAGAGACCTTTGCAAAACAAACTGAAAACGCTGCCTCCTATTTCAGGTGTCGGGCCTGTCCCAAGTCCTGAAATTTCCTGATGATGAAGAGGAACAGGCGTCATCTGAGTCTGGACAGGGGCTCCTCCGTGGGGAGATCATACAGGAGAGCGGAGATTATGCCATTTCTCTGGGTCAGCATCTGTAGTGTGGTATTTCAAATATTTATTTCCTTTACCTGAAGGATATTTACCTTTCTCTTCAGCCGAAAATGGTCCCCAGAGTGGCTAACAGAGATATGTAATGGGAGAATCTGAAAGACAGTGCACAAAAGGAAGAGGGATTGGGAGGGAGGAGGAGATTGAGATTCCTAGTTGAGATTCCTGCATTGCAGGGGGTTGGACTAAATGATCCACCGGGTCCCTTCCAACTCTTAAGATTCTACAAATCTATGAAAAAAACGACAGGCAGCGGTTGCCAGAGTGTCCTAGAAAGATCATTAACATTGCAGCCCCTGCCCTCAGGCTTACAGTCTGAAAGACATGGCCCAAAAGGAAGAGGGTTTAGGAGGGAAGAGGACAACACACAACTTAGTTACAAAGCTGTTTTTAAGACCAGCTGGAACGGGCCATAAGGTGCTGGTGTCTCAGCTAACCCAAAGGGATTCCTTTCTCTTCTCTTCTCTTCTCTTCTCTTCTCTTCTCTTCTCTTCTTTTCTTTTTTTAGTTTTTTATTTATATTTTTCAAATTTATACATTTCATTAGTTTTGCAATCAATTTAACATTTCAGAATTGGACTTCCTTCCCCCTCTTTCTGCGGTTCCTTGTTTTTTATTTATTTTTTTAAATTCTGCATATCCAAATTCATTTAACTTGTTCCTTTAATTATCTACTGTAAATATATACTCTTATAAAACTGCAGGTTATTACAATAATCCTGCTAATGGTTTTATCTGTTTACAATTTATCTGTAAATATTCAATGAACCATTTCCATTCTTTTATTAAAAAAATTTTTAGCTTGATTTTTTCATTCTTCCACTTAGTTTCGCCATTTTTGCATATTCCATAAGTTTTAATAATAACAAACAATTTTATTTATACCCCACTCTCCCCAGCCAAGGGCAGCTAACAACCGATATAAAAACAAATTGATTGAAATACAACTTAAAAAAGAAGATTAAAACTTTAAAACATTAAAACATTAAAATGCAGCCTCATTTCAATGGAAACTTAAATCAAAAACATTTTTGGGGGGATGAAAATGTCAAGTCTTCACCAAAGCCAACTATCCAGACTGGTCCTACATGAGCCAGAAAAAAGCCAGGGAAGTCCCCAAATAGGAGTTCCATCACAGGAGGAAAAAAGAAAGAGGGGGAGGGAATCAAGTTGATTCCAACCCAAAGGCCAGGTGGAACAACTCTGTCTTACAGGCCCTGCGGAAAGAAATCCGATCCCGCAGGGCCCTGGTCTCATGAGACAGAGCGTTCCACCAGGCCGGAGCCAGTGTTGAGAAGGCCCTGGCTCTGATTGAGGCTAATCTGACTTCCTTAGGGCCCGGGACCTCTAGGGTGTTGCTATTTATGGACCTTAAGGTCCTCCGTGGGGCATACCGGGAGAGGCGGTCCCGTAGGTACGAGGGTCCTAGCATCCATTCTCCCTTTACTGGGACTTCTGCTGTAGGTAGTTGGAATGGCTGTTGCCAGGAGAGACCAGGGGTTCTTTAGCTGTGACTTCTGCATCATAGGGGGTTGGACTAGATGACCATTGGGTCCCTTCCAGCTCTACAATTCTGTGGCTCTGAACATATGTGCACGCACACCTGTACATACTCACTTTATTCTTATTCCAACAGATGATGCTTGGGGGACTGAGAAGGATTGGGAATCGCATGAGGTGTGGTCGGGAGGAATTAAGAGCGGAGAGGAGGAAGCTGACACTGAGAACCGAGAAGACATCCTCAAGGGGGTGAATCGAATGGAGATGTGGGACCAGAGACCCGTAGCCAGCCAGTTTGGAGCGTTCTACGAGCTCTCGGCCCATCAGAAACCACGGCTGGAGAAGCAGAGCACCTGTGGTGTTTGCGGAAAAGGCTTCAGCCGCAAGTCAAACCTTCTCCGACATCAGAGAATCCACACGGGAGAGGAGCCCTACAAGTGCCCGGATTGTGGGAAGAGGTTCCGCTGGACCACGAGCCTCATTGCGCACCAGAAGATCCACACGGGGGGAAAGCCCCACGAGCGCGGGAAGAGCTTTGACCACAGCCAGAACTTTGCACAGCACCAGAGGCTCCACCGTGGGAAGAAGCCACACAAGTGTGTCGATTGTGGGAAAAGTTTCAGGCGGAGCTCGAATCTGGCTATTCATCAGACGATCCATGCAGGGGAAGAACCTTTCAAGGGTGTGGACTGTGGGAAAAGCTTCAGCTACAAGTCAAGTCTCAGCCGGCACCAGAGGGTCCATGCAAGGGATGAAAGATTCAAGTGTCCGCTCTGCTGGGCAAGCTTTGCTTTTGAATCCAGCCTCACTAGACATCAGAACATCCACTGCGGGAAAAGTTTCAGCGACGGGCAGGACCTTCTTGCACATCAGATCATTCCCGCCGGCACATAAGCAGCCAGACTCTGTTCTAAGAGGCTGGAGTAAAATAAAATATTTTTGCCTTAAGGGTGGCGGAAATGTTTTGGTTTAAAAAAATATATATATTGATTTTCACATTTATCACATAAAAAAAGAAAGAAAAAGGAAGAAAAACAATACAATACACAAAACAACATAGAAAAGACACACAAAAAAGAATTTTTTACTTCCAAATCCTAATTTCATTTCATTGATAACTGACTTCCTCGAATCCCCTCTAACTGAATTTCATTATATCTCCTGTTTAGCAGTTCTCCAAATTGATATTTCTAATAATATTATCTTCTTACATTTACTAACTTCTTCTCCTTTATTAAAATTTTAATCCTTAATGTTTATTAACAACATATTCTTATTCTACCCCTAAGCCTAATTCTTACTTCCAATAAATTTCTCTTAATCTTATGTTAGAATATTTAGCCAAATATATCTTTAAAATTCTTCCAGTCCTCTTGTGTCTCCTCTTCTTTCTGATCACAAATTCTTCCAGTCGGGTCGGCCAGCTCCAAAAAGTCCATCATCTTCATCTGCCAATCTTCTATTGTTGGTATCTCTTGCAATTTCCAATTTTTGGCTAATAAAAGTCTTGCCACTGTAGTGGCAAACAAAAACAGTCTGACATCTTTTTTGGGCAATTCCAATCCTTGGGTGGTGGAAATGGTTTTGATACGCTAAGTCACATATTCTCCCTTTGTGACCCGGATGCAAAAAGAAAGCAGAACACAAGTGCGCACACAAATTTGTATTGTGAAGTGCGGGATCCTATCCCTCTTTGTTTTCTCCCAAGCAAGCAGCATTGCCTTGCCCTATTAGGGCCACTCTGCTCTCTCTATTTAGGGAAGACAACAAATATTGAGCAGACAAACAAACAAACAAACAAACAAACAAACAAACAAACAAACAAACGGTGCAAGGAATCTTCCATTCTACACCTAGAAAAGCTGTCAATTAAAACAACTTGCAAACATTTATACATCGAACTGCCTGCTTCACTAATTTAGGGAAAGGGCACAGAACTGTGTGGGGTTGTGGGTGCGACATGACTGGGGTCCACAACCAGATAATCTGTTTCAACACTACAAGGCTCCCATTTGCTGCTGGAACATCCGCTCCATGTGCCCTAGGAATGTCACTGCCCCCATTCTCCATTTGGGTTCCATCCCACACCAATGTGATGGGTTCCCAGCAGTGAGAAGTTCCCGGGGCAATGCCACCCTTTGGGAAGAGGAATTGCTGGAGGATCAGGGTGTGTTGCAATATTTTGTTTAGTTGAGTGATTGTCCCTTCCTAGCCCGCAGAACTGAACCTATACACACCAGGAGCAGCTTTTCAGAGCATGGAGATACACTTGACTCCCAAGTTTCTACAGTTCAGACGGCCTTTAAGTAGGGGAAACGCTGATAGCCATATCTCAGTGGAGCAATTTTACACGGAAGCACAATTTAATGAATTGGCATTGCTTCCCTCAAAATCCCAGTTAGGCTTAAGTGTTGTGTTTGGGGTAGGGATTGGGGCAGCAACGCCAAGGCTGTGCGTTGGATCCAAAGGTTTGTAGCTTGCTGGTAAAAGATCTGCTTTGCATGGTTCAGTCCCCAGTATTTCCAGGTAGGGCTGGATACATCCCTTGCCTGAAAACCAGGTTAGCCACTGTCAATTGCTGTAGACAAAGCTGGACTAGACAAGCTTTTGTTGTTGTTGTCGTTTAGTCGTGTCCGACTCTTTGTGACCCCATGGACCAGAGCACGCCAGGCACTCCTGTCTTCCACTGCCTTCTGCAGTTTGGTCAAACTCATGCTGGTAGCTTCAAGAACACTGTCCAACCATCTCGTCCTCTGTCGTCCCCTTCTCCTTGTGCCCTCCATCTTTCCCAACTTCAGGGTCTTTTCCAGGGAGTCTTCTCTTCTCATGAGGGGGCCAAAGTATTGGAGCCTCAGCTTCAGGATCTGTCCTTCCAATGAGCACTCAGGGCTGATTTTCTTAAGAATGGAGAGGTTTGATCTTCTTGCAGTCCATGGGACTCTCAAGTCTCCAGCGCCATAATTCAAAAGCATAAATTCTTCAGCGATCAGCCTTCTTTATGGTCCAGCTCTCACTTCCATACATCACTACTGGGAAAACCATAGCTTTAACTATACGGACCTTTGTTGGCAAGGTGATGTCTCTGCTTTTTAAGATGCTGTCTAGGTTTGTCATTGCTTTTCTCCCAAGAAGCAGGCGTCTTTTAATTTCGTGACTGCTACCAGGGAATAAATCAAATTAACCTAAATGGAAGTCTCATCAAGCATACAGAGGGTTGCAGTCTAAGACCCAGATTTGCAACCTCAGCTTGGAGGCTTGCTGAACAACCTTGGGCCTGAATTTCACACACAAAAACCACGTTTTTGCAATTAACATGAAAATGAGTGTTAAACTTGCACTATATTATGTTATATTTCTGGAAGTGTCTTCCATGTCGGGTTAAAGCTCAAATGCAATGTATAAATTTGCAGTTAGGGTCATGCCATGAGAACGGATCAAACTGCCCCTGCGAATGTAGATGTGTGAATGCAGATAAAAGGAACTAAATCAAACGAATGCCCCCAAAGTAGCCATGCCCACTGAGTTCAATAGGGCTACTCTGAGTAGGGCAGGCGTCCAATGCTCAAAGTCTGAACACACTCAACCATTGCACCATACTTCTGGAACTCCTCGCTGCAAGATGTGAACTGCAAGGTCATTTGTTTTGTTTCCCCCCCAACTTTGAATTGATATTTTATTGGGGGAGGGGGGAATCAAATATAAAGCAGCAAAGTGATATGAAAAGAAAAAAAGAACAAAACACACAACCTTGTAATGAAGGGGACAATGACATTATATGAATATATTCAAAAAGACATAACCCATACATTCTTTTATAAATTCAATATTATTATCCTAATACTAATGTAAATATGAATAGTCTATTACATTTTGTATAAATTCGTTCTAAATATTGTCATATTCATCCAAGCAGAGTCTGCAGCTGTGAACAGTCTGCTGCAAGTGTAATCATGTTATCAATCCACTGATTTGTTATTTCTTATTACAGATTAAAGGAGATCATGTCTTTACTCTTCCAGTTCATCAACATCAGCCTCTTGACTACCATTAGAGCGCGTAAAATCCATTTTTGTTAACTTTCGTATAGTAGGTATACAGTTCAGAAGAATATTCTCTGCTGAATTTTAAAGTGTTTTTTCAACTGAACAGTCATAGTCATACAATCCAGCGCTGCAAGATCCTTTGTTGAAGGTGTTGGGAACTGCAGCTCTGCGAGGAGCAAACTACAACTCCCGGGATTCCTGGGCAGGCGGAGCTGCGTGGGAATGTGCTTTAAACGCGTGGTGTGTACGAGAGGAAAACACCCGTGCAAAAGAATATTCACGCGTTTCCGAGTGGCAAGGGAATCTTTCGCAATCAACAAGAGAGAGGCACTTGTAAGGATCAACTGAGAGCGGAGGAGCCTCGATCCCCTGGGCACGATCCATTCATTCAAAAGCAAATAAATAAATAAATGCAAAAGAGACCAGGATGTGAACCTAGCATAGCACAGCCCGCTTCCTGGTCTGGCTCCACCCTTGCCCGGAAACTGCCTTTTGAAAATACATGCATGGTGTCCCCCCCAACACCCCCAAAATCCTCCAGCAGTATAAAGATTTAGGGTACCCCATCTGCACTGAGGAAGGATCTGGAGCGATCTGGTGAGTTGAAGGAGAGCTTGCTGGGAGGGAGCCCCTGATCCAAGGGGAATCGTCGCGTTGTCAAAAACAGGTTAAGAATGAGGCGTAATTATTATAATAACACTGAAAAGCAAGGAGGGTGGAACATTAGAAGCCGCCTTAGACGGAGTCTGTCTTGCTCAGTGCTGCCGACACTGGCTGGCAGCCGCTCTCCTGGATTTCAGGCTTGGGACCTGGAGATGCTGGGGATCGAACTTGAGACCTCCCGCTGAGGATCCTGACCCCATCGCTTAATAATTTCCCCCCACCCTGCCTGTTGTAGCAATTGTAATGTGCTGGGCTAGATGTCGTATGATTTTTAATCCAGTTTTTAATCACTCTTATTTCTTACACATTGCATTTTATTGCACTGCCGTTTGGATTCCACAGGATCCCGATTCTAACCCCGCAGAAGAAATATAAAAGCCATAAAAAATAAAATTGGGGTGGGGAGAAGAGTATTTAATGCAATGCAAAGAATAAGCTGCAGACCACTTGGTTAAGGCTTGTCTCCAGACCGCAGAAAAAGCGCTCGTGCACCAGAGTCCAAAAACTATGGAGCCCATTCAGTTCAATGGAGGTGCTCTGAGCATGGCAAGGATTGCATGCTACCCAATAGGATTTACTTCTGAGTAAGTGTGGGTCCGTCCACTTCTTTATGCTGCATTTAAGCAGCACAGGAGGGATTTTGGCTGCACCTTGGCTCTACATCATAGCTTAGCACAAAGAATCCTGGGAATTGTAGTTTTTAAAGGGTGCTGCTGACGGTTGCTCGGAGCCCCCTATTCCTCCCCCGAACTACAATTCCCAGAGTTTCCTCGGAAGAGGAATTGATTATTAAGCCACTCTGGGAATTGTAATTCTGCGAAGGGAATAGGGGTCTCTTCACAACCCTCACCACTCTCAGCAAACTACAGCTCCCAGGGTTCTTTGGGCCAAAGCCAGGACTGTTTAAAGTTCTGTGATACTGCTTTAAATGGAAACTGCAGACGAGGTCAACGATATTTCAATAACACCCACCCCAGCCCCAAAATTCCCACCATGGGTCATGGAGGCAGTGCCCTTGCAGTGGGAGGGGGTTGGACTAGACTTCCTTTAACACGCCTATATAATTCAAAATTTTATTTACATATTACATTTATTTTATTTCTTAAATGTATATCCTGCCATTATTATTATTATTATTATTATTATTATTATTATTTATTGAATTTATATACCAGGGCAGTTCACAGACTAAAATCAAGATATAAAACAAAATACATAATAAAAATAAAAAAACAACACAATAGCCCCCCTGCTCCCAAAGGAGCATATATGGGGGAGGGACGTATTGCTTCAAATTTGCATGTATTACATAATTTACATATTTTCTGCATATATTTACCATAGGTAAAGGTAAAGGGACCCCTGAATTAGGTCCAGTCGTGGCCGACTCTGGGGTTGCAGCGCTCATCTCGCTTTACTGGCCGAGGGAGCAGGCGTACAGCTTCCGAGTCATGTGGCCAGCATGACTAAGCCGCTTCTGGCGAACCAGAGCAGCGCACGGAAATGCCGTTTACCTTCCCCTATTTATCTACTTGCACTTTGACGTGCTTTCGAACTGCTAGGTTGGCAGGAGCAGAGACCGAGCAACAGGAGCTCACCCCGTCACGGGGATTCGAACCGCCAACCTTCTGATCGGCAAGCCCTAGGCTCTGTGGTTTAACCCACAGCGCCACCTGCCTCCCTCGTATTTAGCATATGTGGCCGTTATTTCTAGGAACAGTGCAGGGGTGGGGAACCTAAGGCCAGGAGGGTAAATGCGGCCCTCCAAGCTTCTCTTTCCAGCCCTTTAATGTCTCCCCAGCTCTCACCCCTCATTGCCCTGCCTCATACCCTCCCTGAGTGGTTTTGCCTGACCGGACTGTGCCCTTGAACTCAGGCCTCTCGCCTGTTTGGATAGAGAGGGGTGTGTGTAGATACTAGCTGACCATACGAGGGCAAAATCTACATTTGCCGCTCCAACCCCTGATGCCTCTGGGCCTGCTCAACACTCTCATGCGGCCCTCGGAAAGTTGCCCAGAAAGGAATGCGGCCCCCGACTTGAAATAGCGACTCCTGTGGGATCATTCACTCTCCCATCCTCTTCTTTCCCCCTCCAGGGAGGAAACTCGACGTGACTATTTAGAATCTGCGCTCGCCCTTCTTCCTTCTAGAA
The DNA here is from genome assembly GCF_964106645.2 of Podarcis pityusensis. Classification (NCBI taxonomy): domain Eukaryota; kingdom Metazoa; phylum Chordata; class Lepidosauria; order Squamata; family Lacertidae; genus Podarcis; species Podarcis pityusensis. The sequence continues at coordinate 120,010,582 of NC_138029.1, forward strand.
TTTCCTTCCCTGCGGTGCCCTCTTTGTGAGATCAGCCCGGGATGAAAATGGAGGAGCAAGACCCGGCGGGCGAGGGAACGAGGAGGAACGACCCCTGGGCGCTCCAGCCCGAGACCGTGGGGGAATTCCTTCCGAAGACGCTGGGAGAAGAGATTAAGCAGGAAACGGACGAGGGGTCCCTGCAGCAGTGGGAGGCCCAGTGGCAAGAGTTCCTGAAGACGGTGGAATCCCCTCCGTTGGGACGGGCGTCCCCGAGTTTGCCGGAAGAGGCCTGGGACGACACCAAGGCCTTCCTGGCCTCCTTCGAGCAAGTGGCCAAAGCCTGCCGCTGGCCCAAGGAAGAGTGGGCAGCCCGGCTCCTGCCGGCCCTCAGCGGAGAGGCCGAGCGGGCCTTTGGCAACTTGGAGGCCGCGGACAGAGAGGATTATGGGAAAGTGAAGGCGGCCATCTTGCGAGGGGACGCCATGCGGCAGGAGGAGCAGCGCCAGCGCTTCCGGCGTTTCCGCTACCAGGAGGCCGAGGGTCCCGGAGGGGCTCACAGCAGCCTCCAGGAGCTCTGCCGGCAGTGGCTGAGAGTCGAGAGTCGCAGCAAGGAGGAGATCTTGGAGCTGCTGATCCTGGAGCAGTTCCTGGCCGTCCTACCGCTGGAGATGCAGAGCTGGGTCAGGCCGCGCGGGCCGGAGACCTGCTCCCAGGCGGTGGCCCTGGCGGACGACTTCCTGCTGAGGCTGCGGGGAGCCAAGAAGCCATCCAAGCAGGTGACGCATGTTTGCTGCCGGGCTTGCGGTGCAGCGGCGTAACCGCGGGCCCATTCAGCAAAGCTAAGCAGGGTCCGGTACGGTTTCGAATTGGATGGGGGACCGCATGTTGAGATGGGGGTTGGACAAGATGACTCTTGAGGTCCCTTCCAACTCCGTGCTGGAGCAGGGGTTGAGAAGGGAAGCTGCTGGTCATGGTATATTATTATTATTATTATTATTATTATTATTATTATTATTATGTTCTTTGTTGAGAGTTTGCCTAAGAACCCCATGAATACTAACCTCCAGTTCCATGATGAAGGAAAGGCAAGCTCTTGGTGTACATAGGGGCAGCCATGATTATGATTATTTCTTTCCACAGGACCTGTAAGACAGAGTTGTTCCGCCTGGCCTTTGGCTTGGAGCCAATTTGATTCCCTCCTCCTCTTTCTCTTTTCTTTTTCCTTTCTCCTCCTGTGATGAGGCTGCATTCTAATATTTTAATGTTTCAATATTTTAATGTTGTATTTTAATCTTGTTTTTAAGTTGTATTCATTCAGCTTGTTTTTATTACTGCTTGCTAGCCACCCTGAGCCCGGCCTTGGTTGGGGAGGGCGGGGTATAAATAAAAATTATTATTATTATTATTATTATTATTATTATTATTATTTTGAGGTCCTGAGCTATGTTAGTGACTGATTTGTTTTTGAGAGGTGCACATAAATGTGTACATGCAATTAAAAAAAAGAAAGAAATTCAGCCCTCCTTTATTCTTCCCCCCATAAGTGTTGAAGGAGCAGCCATGTACTGGGTGTGAAAGAGGATTAGGACAATCCCTTTAGCTCTCCTCTGAATGGGTTTCCCTCTGCTGTTACAGGCGGCATTTGAGGAGACGGATACAAGCCGGGCCTTGTCTGATATCGAGCCGAAGCAACTGTGCGTGGCGGCAAAGCTGGAAGATGACAACAGGGAGGCAAGCCTGTTGGGTAAGGAGGGGACGGTTTCTGGAACCTTCTGGAATGTTCTGGAACATTCTTAACCTCAGACCCCTAAGACTCTTCCCAGACCACATGCCCCTCTGCCTGAGGTCACACCTGTCATCATCATCATCATCATCATCATCATCATTTATTGAATTTATAAACCGCCCTGTACCCAAAGGTCTCAGGGTGGTTCACAAAGAAGCCACTAGCCTGACTCCACACCTGCCTTGAATATTTTTGCCTACAATTCCCACAGTTCCCTGAGAGGAGGCATCGGGTTGTTGTTTTGAATACTTAAATGTATTTTATTCCATCATACATATGATATACACACACAAAGGTAAAAAATACAGAAATATCAGAAAGAGGGCCATGTGTCCCTTCTCTTAATCTGCCAACAAAATTGGAAGGTGTGAGAAGACGTTTGTGAGCAGAAACATTAAGAGGTCCATTATTTCCCATATTGGTAGTGCCAAAGAATCCTGGAGGTTAGTTGTTATTGGTGGAAATGATATTGTACACACAATATTAAAATGTTCCGTATCTTCTTGGCCTCGGAAACCAATATATTGTGGGTTATATTTTCTGCCATCTCCTGGTTCCATACATTTTTACACACCAGAGATATCTGCAGGCCTTCCAGAATCTTCCGTTTTTGTCCTCTGCCAGCAGCCACGTTGCCAGTTCTTTAGGTTGCAGTCTTTATGTGGAAGCTGCAAGGTCATTTGTCCAGTATTTCTTTAAGGTAATAGATACCTCCTGATACACATTGGACCAGAATTTTTTTTACCAGTGAGCACTCGCAAAATAAGTGGGGGGAAATATTCCTCATGCTCAACATCCCCACCAGCAAAGATATGTCATTCTTGAAGGAACTGATTGTTCAACCACTCTGGGAATTGTAGCTCTGTGGGGGGAATAGGGGGTCTCCTGGCAACTCTCAGCAGCCTCAACAAACTACATTCCCCACAATTCTTTGGTATAGTACTGCTTTAAATGTATAATACGGAGTGGGGCCTCTGAGTCAGCCCTAACCAAACCTCAGAGGAGCAGAGCAACATTTATTTGTTTTATGGCATTGCATTTATAGCCCACTTTTTTTGTCCACGGAGCCCAAGATGGCATAATTTAATCCCCACCAGCTGAGAGGCAGTGACTGGCTCAAGGTCTCCCAGTTAGCTTCATGACCCAAGGAGGGATTTGAACTCTGGTCTCCCAGGTCCTAGTCCAGAATTTTCACCACGACACCATGCTGGCTTATGTGGTAGGTCAATATTTTCTCAACATCTTTGAGGTCCCCACGTTCCTCCCCCTGCTTTAGAAGACCGGTTTGAGAGATTTAGTTTTCTCTGTTGGGTCCTTTATTGAGTTCCTCCTCTTAATTTCAACAGGTGATGAGTGGAAAAGCAAGAGCGAAGGGGAGCTGTGTGGGGATTTCTCAGGAAGAGCCAAGTACGAAGAGCTGAAAGAGAATTTCTGGAGCCAAGAGAGACCTGTGTCCATCCCTCACCGGGGTGGAGACTTCCACGAAACCCTGGTCCAAAAGGAAAACCAAACAGAAAAAAGAGGGAGCGGTTTCCCCAGTGATCACTGGGGAATCCACACAGAGGAGAAGCAAAATAAGACCGCAATGTTTGGGAGGGACTTTACTGAGAGCAGACAGCTTACCAAATGTGCAACACTCCAGAAGGAGGAAAACACGTATATATATCTGGATGGTGGAGAGAGTTTCAGTCACGGTTCAGATCTTAGATCACATCAAGATGCCCCCAGAGGTGACGAACAGTATAAATGCTCGGACACAAACAAGAGCTTCTGTGATCAGTCCGACCTTCCTAAACATCCGAGAATCCCCAAAGGGGAGAAGCAGTACAAATGCTTGGTGTGTGGGAAGTGCTTCGGTCGGAGCGCGCACCTCACTTCGCACCAGATAATCCACACCGGGGAGAAACCGTACCAGTGCCTGGAGTGCGGGAAGAGCTTCGTACAGAGCGCCCACCTCGCTTCGCACCAGATAATCCACACCGGGGAGAAACCGTACCAGTGCCTGGAGTGCGGGAAGAGCTTCAACAAGAGCACAAACTTCCTCAGGCACCAGAAGCTCCACAAAGGGGAGAAACCGCACCAGTGCACGGACTGCAGCAAGAGTTTCTCGGACAAGCCCAGCCTCATCCAACACCAGCGAGTCCACACCGGTGAGAAGCCCTACAAATGCTTGGAGTGCGGGAAGAGTTTCAGCCACAGGGGGAGCCTTAGCGCACACCAGAGAATGCACACAGGGGAGAGGCCATATATGTGCTCTGACTGTGGCAAAAGCTTCCGTGACCAGTCGAGCCTCATTAGGCACAAGAGGATCCACACCGGGGAGAAACCGTATACGTGTTCTGAGTGTGGGAAGAGCTTCAGCCAGAGCACCAACCTCACTTTACATCAGAGAATCCACACGGAAGGGAAGATGCCCTCCGAACCTGCCCACATGCTTAACGCGGGAATGGCCGTCTTAGTATTTTCCACGAATCCTGCCAACGGCCTGGTGGCATCGTAGAAGTCGACATGGTTATTGCAGCATGTTAATATGCCACAGACTAGAATTCCCTTAATCACATGTACGTTTTCGGACAACAGATGGATCCGTTCCTTTCGGAGCCACACCCATCCTTGGTTTCTGAAGCTAGGAAGGTAGTTAGAAGCAACAGAGTCTTAACAGTAGTTGTTTTTAATGTTCTCTCTGGAACTTTTCCCGTTGTTTTGTTGGTGCGTTTTGGTGGGATGGCATGAATCACTTCATGGTAATTTTTATGTAAACAGAATAAAATAAGGATAAAACTGTGTAACTATTTGGAGTGAAATGGGTTCCGGACAAAGCACGTTTCTGAAATTCACATGAAAGTGCCCATGTGGGGAAAATGAGTGAGATCTGCAACAAAGTGTTGCATCATGGAGCGCCTCCTGTTGAGGGTGCCAGCCTGCCAGCCATGCCCTTTTGTAAGATACTCCATACTAACCCTCTCCAACAGTCAACATTCTGTGGTCCTTGAGCATTCCCAGTTTTCACTGAGATGTTTTGGGTCATCTCCTCCCCGGCCCCCTCAGTTAAGAGATTTTTCTCCTCTAAAGATACTTTGCACTTCTGCAGAATTTAGGATTCCCTGAGCTTGCTTGTGCCTCCCTGTTGTGTGGTGAACCTTTGGCCCTCCAGATGTTGCTGTTTGGCTGCGGAACAGACTCCCTCATGATGTGGTGGACTGTCCTTCCGTGGTGGTTTCTAAGCCGAGGTTGGATGGCCATCTGTCATGAATGATCTAGTTGAGATTCCTGCATTGCAGGGGCTGGACTAGATGACCCTGGGATCCCGTTCCTTCCAACACTGCAATTCTAGGAGCAGAGCGGGTGACAAATGTTCATAAGTGGCCTTAGTCCAGACCTATTTCTCATTCGAGCCTAGGACTTCCGCCTCTAGAGTGACAATGGAAGCTGGTCCGTGAAAGCCAATGGGGCACTGCCTCACCAACCTCAGTCTGCCCACAACTAGCCCACAAAAACCTGTCATCCTGTCCAGAAGGTGGCCCTGGCTGTCACCTTCCTTTTCCTCACTGAGTGTTGCCCCTTAATGAACTCAACAGGGAAGCAGAAGATGGAGAGAAAACTAGAATTAGGTGCCATTGCCTCTGGTGCCACCTCAACACACTTTATGTGGGGCTACCTTTGAAGGTGACCCGGAAACTACAATTAATCCAGAATGCGGCAGCTAGACTGGTGACTGGGAGGGGCCGCCGGGACCACATAACACCAGTTCTGAGAGATCTGCATTGGCTCCCAGTACATTTCCGAGCGCAATTCAAAGTGTTGGTGCTGACCTGTAAAGCCCTAAACAGCCTCATCCCAGTATACCTGAAGGAGCGTCTTCACCCTCATTGTTCTGCCCAGACACTGAGGTCCAGCTCTGAGGGCCTTCTGGTGGTTCCCTCACTGCGAGAAGAGAAGTTACAGGGAACCAGGCAGAGGGCCTTCTCGGTAATGGCACCCGCCCTGTGGAATACCCTCCCATCAGATGTCAAGGAAATAAACAAGTGTCTGACTTTTTGAAGACATCTGAAGGCAGCCCTGTTTAGGGAAATGTTATGGGGGAGTTTTTAATTTTTTATGTTTTATCGCATTATTATTATTATTATTATTATTATTATTATTATTATTCTGTTGGGAGCTGCCCAGGGTGGCTGGGGAGGCCCAGCCAGATGGGCGGGGTATAAATAAATTATTACTATTACTACTACTACTGTTGGGCTACCTGTTTTCTACCCTATCAACCCCAAAGGACACCAATCACCAGGGCTGAGAAGTGGCATTCTGCTGCAGAACATGTGTCTCTGGGTGGCCACATTCATCCCATATGCTTAAAGTGCTATGATACCACTTTAAAGAGTCATGGCTCCCCCCCCCCCCCCCGAATTCTGGGAACTGTATGCTAAGGGTGCTGAGAATTGTGAGGAGTCCCCAAAGTGCTTCAATTATTCATTCCTCTTCCCAGGGAACTCTGGGAATTGTAGCTCTGTGTGGGGAACAGGATGTCTTTCCTAACAACTCCCAGCACCCTTAACAAACCACATCTCCCAGAATTCTTTGTGGGCAACCGTGATAATGCGGTATCTTGGCACTTTAAGGGGAGCATGGGGTGTTGGGGGAGGGGTGGTACCTCTGGTGGAGGTCATGTTCTGCTCCTTCTGGGGTCGTTTGTCCACCTTTGGTCACCACCTGCACTCAGCACTCACCTGTGGCTCCTAGAAGCCGTCAGCATGCGACAGCGGCCACAATCCCAGGAAACGGCTTTAACTGGCTGGCTAAATCAAGCGAGGGCAGCCGATGGGTCTCAAACCCTCAGTGAGTTAGGGACTCCCCCTGCATGCAAAGACAGGCTGTAGCGGATGGAGCAGGTGAGATCAGGAGCGAGTCTCACAGTCAAGAAGATGGTTTCTGCATATGCTGCAGGTAGCCCATCTAGGAGAAGGAAAACTCTGATCCTAAACCTCTGCTGCCTCACAGGACGCCTTCAGGAATAGAAAAGGCTAAGGAGAAAACCCTTTCACAAATCCAAAGCGGAGTCCCTAAGGTGGTTGGATGGTGCCTCGTTTGCCTCCTTCCAAGTTGGTGCCAAACATCTTGCTCTGCTTTCGTTTGGACCACATCAGTGAGGTGTGTGTGTGTGGTGGGGGGTCACTGCCCAGGCTTGTGACCCCGGGAGGTCACCTTCGTGCTGTTAACGAAGCAGTTTTGCTTCACCCCTGGAGGCGCACTCCATTGTCCCTGGAGACAAACACAAGCCAACATAGAGCCTTAAACCCATGGTGTAAATGAGGCCCAAGCCTTTCTCTCTTCCCCTTGCTACCCCATCCGTTTACAATGAAGATGGACGTTCGAGAAGTCGGATAGAGAGAACTTTCTCCCACCTTTTTGTAGCACTGGAACTTGCGGACATACCATAATGCTGAAGGTTGGAAGATTCAGGACAGATAAAAGAAAGGACTTCTCATGGTGCACAGTTGAGCTATAACAACAACAACAAAAACAACAACAACAACAACAACAACAATTTATTATTTATACCCCACCCATCTTGCTGGGTCTCCCCAGCCACTCTGGCGGCTTCCAACACAATATTAAAATACAGTGGTACATCAGATTACATACACTTCAGGTTACAGACTCTGCTAACCCAGAAATATTACCTCGGGTTAAGAACTTTGCTTCAGGATGAGAACAGAAATTGTGTGGCAGCAGCAGGAGGCCCCGTTAGCTAAAGTGGTGCTTCAGGTTAAGAACGGACCTCGGAACGAATTAAGTACTTAACCCGAGGTATAATGCCTCAAACATTAAAAGCTTCCCTAGACAGGGCTGCCTTCAGATGTCATCTTAAAGTCGGGTAGTTGTTGTTCTCTTTGACATCTGTTGGGAGGGCGTTCCACAGGGCGGGTGCCACCACCAAGAAGGCCCTCTGCCTGCTTCCCTGTAACTTCGCTTCTCACAGTTAGGGAACCGCCAGAAGTCCCTTGGCGCTGGACCTCAGTGTCCAGGCAGAAAGATGGGAGTGGAGACGCTCCTTCAGATATACTGGACCGAGGGACTCCCACAAGAGTCCCAACTTAGATAGCTTTAAGAGAGGATTAGACAAATGCCTGGAGGACAAGGGCTATTGATGGCAACTAGCCACAGTTGGAGGCCGTAATGCTTGCTGGAAACTGCAGGAAGGAAGAGAGATGTCAGCAACAGTAGCCAGAATGCTGACACGCACAGCTTCACTATCATGAGGACTAGCAACGAAAAACCAAAACCAAAAAGAAACTTTGATTCACAGGGAGATGCACATATTCCCCCAGTATTCGTCGTTCTTATGTAGTGCGCACGGTGACATTTGCAATACATTGGCTTGATCCAGCAGAAAAATCTTAAGGTGCTGGGGATTGAATTACTGCCTGGAAAATGCAGATCCTTTGAAAACTGCCACACTCCCTTCTCCTTCCTGCGGTTTGGAGCCTTGCAGCCCTGACGGGGCCTTCCTCCAAAGGGTTAAGCTGACAGAGCGTTGCTTTCCTAGAAAGAGCAGGAAAGGGATGCCAAGGAGCATTAAGGAAGGGGGTGGGAAAAGGAGGGTGTTGTTGCTGCACCCCTGGCCTCCTTTGCAGCTGCAGGAGAGAGTGGTGGGCAGGAAAAAATCCTGAATTTTGGAAGGTGCATGGACAGCTGACCGGGTAAAAAGGATGGGGAGAAGCTGGTTCCAATAAAGGGGGTGGGAAGCAGAAAAGGGGAGGGGGCTCCTCAAGGACCTCCAAACTCATCACACATCCTATTTCCTTCTCTTTTTTTTGCATCCCAGTGTCAGGTCTCCTTTTCCACTCAGCTGCTCCCTGATTTGACAAGCGAAGAAGACCCAAGTGGGTGGATAGTCCAGGCAGCGTTTATTTCTCTCAGGGCAGGTGGGGGGGTGCTTTGTTTCAGCTCATGGGGTGCCACCCCTTTGCGGCTGCCTCCTAGGGGCCACTGACAAGGGTGATGGGCAGGAGCAGAGGGAAAGTAGATGTGATTTTTTTTTTTTTTTTTAGCTTTGTGTATAAGGGGAGGGGTGGTACCTCTGGTGGGGGCATGTCATGCTCCTGGGGTAGTTTGCCCACCTTTGGTCTCCAACCTGCACTCAGCTCTCACCTGTGGCTCCTAGAAGCTGTCAGCATGCATACATTTCATTCCAAAATTGTTTAAAATAATATATGAAATATATGAAGAAATCAAAAATATGTTTAACATATATTTTAGTAAAAAACCAGAGGCATTCCTTTTAGGTATAATCACAAACGATATTCCTGACAATCATAGGAAAGTATTCCTCTACCCGACAACAGCTGCCAGGATGCTCATAGCAAAAAATTGGAAAGGGAGAAAAATTCCACCAATGAAAGAATGGCAAATTAAATTTTGTGAATATATAAATCTGGCAAGACTCACAGCATTCATAAGGGGACAATCGGACCATAAATTATTAAAAGAATGGGGATGTGTTAAAGAGTATATGAAAAAAACATTGTTCTGGAGTAAGCCTATCGGTATGTGATGAATGATGCTTTGCAGGGGTAAAGAAAGAGAAAAATGGTGTAAAAAGTATAAAGATAGAGGTAATCTATATTAGACACAAAAACTTAGAAAGAGTAAAAATTTTGAGGTCTTAGAACAAAGGAAGGAAGTCAATATGTGTATATGTATGTAATGACTAGATTAGAATGATGATACCGTTTTATTTGTAGATGTGTGTTTCTGTTTTTTTGTGTTCTTTTTTCTCTGCGTTTGTTTTTCTTGCTTGTACTGTTTTATTTTGGATTCAGTGTTTGTAACTTTTGTTGTAACTTTGCATTGAAAATAATAATAATAATAAAATTTAAAAAGCTGTCAGCATGCAACAGCAGCCGCAATCCTGGGAAACGTATTTGACTGGCTGACTAAACCAGGTGAGCGTAGCCAATGGGTCTCAAACCCTCGTTGAGTTAGGGGCTTCTCCTGCAAGTAAAGACAGGCTCCGTGGAATAGATGAGACCAATAATGGGCCCAACAGTCAAGAAGGTGGTTTCTGCACGTGCCGTAGAGGGAAGTGAGGGGCAGATGGGGCTCCTCCACCTGGGAAGGCAGCCCATCTAGGAAAAGGAAAGCTCTGATCCAAACCTCCGCTGCCTTGGGGGAAATCTGTTGTAGGGATAAAACAAAGAGAGGGGGAGGCTCATAAGCCCCCTTGCTTCTTCCTGACTCTTTAAGAGTTCTGGGATCCGATGAAGGCAATCTTACATCAGGCGCTGACAGTTCACCTTGTGCTCGTTCTCCTTTTCTTTCTCGTTGATCTCTTCCCCCATTTTTGTAGGTCGACGCACCTCTTTTACGCGAGGGATGGAAATGGAGGAGCAAGAACTTGCAGGTCCCACCTCAGCGGAAGGAAAAGGAAAAGCCCATCACGTCCTCCAGGCTAGGGGTGTCGGGGAATTCCTGCAGAGGAGACCCTGGGGAACCGTGAAGCAGGAACCGGCTGAGGACTCCCTCCATCACTGGGAAGCCCAGTGGCGGGAGTTCCTGAGGACGGTGGAGACCCCCAAAGAGATGTGCTGGGCATCCCCTCCGCCACCAGAAGAGCCCAGCCCCTGGGACGACGCCAAGGCCTTCCTGGCCTCCTTCGAGCAAGTGGCCGAAGCCTGCCGGTGGCCCACGGAGGACTGGACTGCCCACCTCCTGCCGGCCATCAGCGGAGAAGCCGAGCGGGCCTTTATCGGCTTGGAGGCCAGAGACAGGGAGGATTATGGGAAAGTGAAGGCGGCCATCTTGCGAGGGGACGCCATGAAGCGGGAGAAGAACCGGCAGCGCTTCCGGCGCTTCTGCTACCAGGAGGCCGAGGAGCCGAGAGGGGCTTACAGGCGGCTCCAGGAACTCTGCCGCCGGTGGTTGAGATTCGAAAGGCACTCCAAGGAGCAGATCCTGGAGCTGCTGATCCTGGAGCAGTTCCTGGCTATTCTGCCGCCAGAGATCCAGGGCTGGGTGAGGGAGTGCGGCCCGGAGACCTGCTGCCAAGCTGTCACCCTGGCGGAGGATTTCCTGCTGAGGCAGCGAGAGGCCGAGAGGCAGGTAAGCCAGGTGAGGCCACTTGGCAGAATTCGTTGCCAGGTTGCAGGTGAGACATACTGAAGTTGGTGGTGTTGAAAGTGCAACGGCAGTGTGGGTCGACGTATGCTCCGGGTGAGGCACAAACTCACAACCTCGGAGAGCTAGTGTGGTGTAAGGGTTAGAGCAGGGGTCAGCAAACTTTTTCAGCAGGGGGCCGGTCCACTGTCCCTCAGACTTTGTGGGGGGCCGGATTATATTTTGGAAAAGAAAATATTAACGAATTCCTATGCCCCACAAATAACCCAGAGACGCATTTTAAATAAAAGCACACATTCTACTCATGTAAAAACACGCTGATTCCCAGACCATCCACGGGCCAGAAGGCGATTGGGCCGGATCCAGCCCCCAGGCCTTAGTTTGCCTACCCATGGGTTAGAGTGTCAGACTAGGACTTGGGAGACCAGGGTTCAAATCCCCACTCGGCCATGATGAAGTTTGCTGGGTAACCTTTAAAATTCCTAATAGAAAAGCCTCTGGTTATTTTAAACATTTTTTTCAATTCATTATATATCATTTCCCAGAATGCTTTTATTACCTTACACATTCACCACATATGATAAAAGGTGCCTTCTTTTTCTTTACATTTCCAACAGATATTTGTACCTGATAATTGCTAACTTAAAAAGGTAAAGGGACCCTGACCATTACTGGCCGACTCTGAGGTTGTGGCGCACATCTCGCTTTACTGGTCGAGGGAGCCAATGTACAGCTTCCGGGTCATGCGGCGAGCATGACTAAGCCGCTTCTGGCAAACCAGAGCAGCACACGGAAACGCCATTTACCTTCCCGCCGGAGTGGTACCTATTTATCTACTTGCACTTTGACATGCTTTCGAACTGCTAGGTTGGCAGGAGCAGGGACTGAGCAACGGGAGCTCACCCCGTTGCAGGGATTCAAACCGCCAACCTTCTGATCAGCAAGTCCTAGGCTCTGTGGTTTAACCCACAGCGCCACCTGCATCCCTTATATTTGTTAACTTACTTGGTGTTAAATACCAACAGTACAGTACATCATTTTGATATAATTTTCCTTCAACGTACAGCATGCCATGAAATCACAGCAAGTTTTCTGGGTACCCTTGGGCCAGTCACTGTCTCTCACCCTAACCTACCTCACAGGGTTGTTGTGGGGGTTAAATGAGATGGGGAAGATCCATTTACGCCACCTCGAGCCCCTTGGAGGAAAAGGTGCAATAAATAAAAACCATAAATTATAAATGCAAGTACTCCATTAGGTTTTCCTCTATAAGGAGTTCTATTTTCTAGGGAAACTCAATCTTAATTTGTCCTTCAGGATTTTTGGTGGGGTTTTTTTTGGGGGGGGGGGAGAATAATTAACCCCTTATTACTCACCTTCCCGGCCATGTTGCTTGCTTGTTTTTATTTAAGCCATTTATATGCTGCTTAAATGCAGTAGTCTCTAAGTGGTTTTCTAAGATACAGTACAGGAAAGGTAAACATCAGTTAAAAGTATAAAATCAGACTTAAACTGTCTGCTAGAATTTTTTAAAAAAATGTCTTTAGGGAGCACTGGAACTTCAACAGGGAATATGTGCTGGCGGTAGTCTGTCCCCATCAACAGTCCGCATTTTACACCAGCTGGAGCCTCCAGACCAGGCCCAAGAATGTCCCCACATGGAGCACATTGAAATACCGTATTTTCCGCCCTATTGGACGCACCGGCCCATAGGACGCACCTAGGTTTTTGGGGGGGAAATAAAGGGAAAAAAATTTATTCCCCCCCAGCCGCGGATGTCTGCCCGAAGCGTGGGCTCCCCAGGCTTGCTGATAGCTTCCTGAAGCCTGGAGAGCGAGAGGGGTCGGTGCGCACCAACCCCTCTCGCTCTCCACGCTTCAGCGAAAGCCTGCATTCGCCCCATAGGACGCACATAGATTTCCCCTTCATTTTTGGAGGGGAAAAAGTGCGTCCTGTAGGGCGAAAAATACGGTAATTGCGTCTGGAGGCTATCGACGCTTGGATCACTGTGGTCAGGCTACCCCTGTCCAAGAATGGCTGCAGTTGGCTTCCTGACCATAGCTGGTAAAAGGTACCGCTAGCCATAGAGGCCACCTCAGCTTCCAGTTCTCTAAATCTGCCTTTCTCAACCTGTGGGTCCCCAGATGTTCATAGAATCATAGAATCATAGAGTTGGAAGAGACCACAAGGGCCATCGTGTCCAACTCCCTGCCAAGCAGGAAACACCATCAGAGCACTCCTGACATATGGTTGTCAAGCCTCTGCTTAAAGACCTCCAAAGAAGGAGACTCCACCACACTCCTTGGCAGCAAATTCCACTGTCAAACAGCTCTTACTGTCAGGAAGTTCTTCCTAATGTTTAGGTGGAATCTTCTTTCTTGTAGTTTGGATCCATTGCTCCGTGTCCGCTTCTCTGGAGCAGCAGAAAACAACCTTTCTCCCTCCTCTATGTGACATCCTTTTATATATTTGAACATGGCTATCCTATCACCCCTTAACCTCCTCTTCTCTAGGCTAAACATGCCCAGCTCCCTTAGTTGGGCATGTTTAGCCTAGCCTCCTCATAAGGCCTCCTCATAAGGCATCGTTTCCAGGCCTTTTACCATTTTGGTTGCCCTCCTCTGGACACGTTCCAGTTTGTCAGTGTCCTTCTTGAACTGTGGTGCCCAGAACTGGACACAGTACTCCAGGTGAGGTCTGACCAGAGCAGAATACAGTGGCACTATTACTTCCCTTGATCTAGATGCTATACTCCTATTGATGCAGCCCAGCATTGCATTGGCTTTTTTAGCTGCCGCGTCACACTGTTGGCTCATGTCAAGTTTGTGGTCAACCAAGACTCCTAGATCCTTTTCACATGTACTGCTCTCAAGCCAGGTGTCACCCATCTTGTATTTGTGCCTCTCATTTTTTTTGCCCAAGTGCAATACTTTACATTTCTCCCTGTTAAAATTCATCTTGTTTGTTTTGGCCCAGTTCTCTAATCTGTCAAGGTCGTTTTGAAGTGTGATCCTGTCCTCTGGGGTGTTAGCCACCCCTCCCAGTTTGGTGTCATCTGCAAATTTGATCAGGATGCCCTTGAGTCCATCATCCAAGTCGTTGATAAAGATGTTGAATAAGACTGGGCCCAAGATAGAACCCTGTGGCACCCCACTAGTCACTCTTCTCCAGGATGAAGAGGAACCATTGATGAGCACCCTTTGGGTTGTTGAACTACAACTCCCATCACCCCTAGGTAGCAAGGCCAGGGCTCAGGGATGATGGGAGTTGTAGTCCAACAACATCTGGGGACCCACAGGTTGAGAACTGATGCTCTAAATGCTAGGGGATGATGGGACTTTTAGTCTAGCAGAAACCAGAGGTTCACAGGTTCCTCATCCCTGATATAGGAGACAGAGGGGAGAGGAGATAGCCACCTTCAAACATCTGAAGGGCTGTCCCATGGAAGATGGAGCAAGCTTGTTTTCTCCTGCCCCGGAGCGTAGGGCCAGAACCAATGGATTCAAGTTACAAGGAAGGAGTTTCCGACGAAACATCAAGAATAACTTTCTGACAGTAAGAGCTGTTTGACAGTGGAAATGTCTCCCTCAGGAGGTTGTGGACTCTCCTTCCTTGGAGGTTTTTAAGCAGAGGTTGGGTGGCCACCAGCTTTAGCTGAGTTTCCTGCATTGCTTGGGGTTGGAGACCCTTCCAACAATTCTGTGATCTAAAAAAGGTTCTTCTCTGCTGTTTCAGGTGGTCTTTGAGAAGGCAGCTCTGAGTTCCTCTGAGGCAGGCCAGGCCCCATCTGAGGTCGAGCAGAGGCAGCTGTGCAGGGAGGCCAAGCAAGAATATGACGACGATATCGACGAGGAAGAGGCCGGCCTGCTGGGTAAGGAGGGACAAGCCTTGCTTGCGCCCAAGTTCTTCAGCGCTCTGTAGTTGCTCCCTTGGCATTGCAGGGGGCTGGGCTGGATGCTACAACAGGCAGAAAAATCATAAAGTGGTCAGCCAAGACCCGATCTTCAAGTGCTTCACAGGACAAGACATTTGGGGAGTCACCCCTGCTTTATTGCTTTGTAGATCAGAATTGTGGAACTCTAGATGTTGCTGGACTATAATTTCCACCAGACCTGACCATTGGCTGTGCTTGCTGGGAGCTGTAGTTCACCAGCATCTGGAGGGCTTTTCCATTCCTCACCTATTTGCTAATGATCACCTCTGCTAATTAGAGTCTCTTGGTTTGAACTCTTGCTAGTTCTTTGCCTTTTTTATATACATTTTTATTATTTTTTTAACATAGTAATTCCAACATTCATACAGCTTAACTTCTCATCTTATACAATATTTTGGACTTCCGTCAACGCCTCTGATGATTTTCCGTTCTTTGTCACTTATTATGCATTTCTTAATTTCATATTACCTTTAATTACCCTTAACTAATAATTCACCTCATTGTCTTTTTTGCAATATTTCAAATAATTCACCTTACAAAACTTCTTGCAAACCTACTAGTGTGATCTGTTCATCACAATTACTTTTCAAATAGTCCGCACATTTACTCCGGTCTTCTGAGAATCTCTGGTCCCGCAGGTTTCGAATCCTTCCAGTTAGTTTATCTAATTCTGCATAGTTCATCAGTTTCATCCCCCATTCTTCTTTCGTCGGTAGTTCTTCTTGCTTCCATTTTTGTGCCAGCGATATTCTTGCTGCTGTCATTAAAAACAACTTACAGTCCTTTCTGTTTATATCGTCTCCTACAATGCCAAGTAAAAATGGTTCTGGTTTCTTAATAAATGTATATTTCAACATCTTTTTCATCACATTATATATCATTTCCCAGAAGTTTTTCACTTTTTTACATTCCCACCACATGTGATAAAATGTCCCTTCTTTTGCTAGTTCTTTGCCTTTATCCCAGCAGGAGCTGTGTGGGACGGTGAGATCGAGGTGGAGCCAGACGCAGCATCTTCAGAAACACTTCTGCATCAGGAGGTGGAAGAGCACTCTGAAGATCAAGGCAGGCCAAACAGGCAGCCGAGAAGGAATCTGGAACCAAACGAGAAGAGGAGGAATAAGTCCGTCGCCATTCAGGTCGGCAACTTCCACGAATTCCTCAGCCAGCAGAAGGGAAAGAGGCCGAACAAGTGCCTTGTGTGCGGCAAAAGCTTCAGCTGCAAATCGAGCCTGAAGGCCCACCAGAGAGTCCACACGGGCGAGAAGCCGTACAAGTGCTCCGAGTGCGGAAAGAGCTTCATCCAAGTGTCAAACCTTACTGCACACAAAAGAACCCACACAGGGGAGAAGCCCTACACCTGCTCGGAGTGCGGAAAGAGCTTCAGCCGGAGCGACCATCTGACTTTACATCAGAGGACACACACAGGGGAGAAGCCGTACATGTGCGCCGAGTGCGGGAAGAGCTTCAGTCAGAGCACCGACCTCACCTCACACCAGAGAATCCACACCGGAGAGAAACCTTACAAATGCTTGGCGTGCGGGAAGAATTTCAGCCGGAGTTACCGCCTCACTATCCACCAGAGGATGCACACAGGGGAGAAGCCGTATAAATGCCTGGAGTGTGGCAAGAGCTTCAGTCGGAGCGACCATCTCACTTCACATAAGAAAATGCACCCGGGGGAGAAATCATAAAAATGAAGCTTTCCTCACACATAGAACAGTCACGGCTACCCTGTCTGGGAACCCTCTCACAATGGAGAAACTATAAGTGCTCAGAGTTTAGCAAAAAAAAACAACTGTTACAGTGGAACCTCGGTTTTCAAATGTAATCCGCTCCGGAAGACCGTTCAACTTCCAAAACGTTCAAAAACCAAGGCGCAAAGGGCGGTCTGCAATTTGAACGGAGAAAATTGAAAATACCTCAGCAGAAGCCGTTCAACTTCCGAGGCGCGTTCAAAAACAGAAGCAATTACTTCCGGGTTTTCGGCATTTGAAAACTGAAACGTTCAGCTTCCGAGACGCTCGAAAACTGAGGTTCCACTGTACTTTAAATAAGGTCTGGTGATGGGGGTAGGGTTTGTTTCAAAAATTGGAATCGAAGCAGAACAGATCCTGAGGACAGCAAACGTTTGAAAATATCCTGCCAATTCTCCAGCAAGCAATTAAATTGCCAAAGGAGGCAGTTTTCCAGCTGCTTTCCAGATATATAAAAGTTTTGTGTCAGCAGTCACCTTATGCAAAAACTACATAAAAAGAAAGTTTTCCTTGATTTTTTTTTTTAAAAAAACATTATGTACTGTTATATTCACCTCGTATTTCTTTAAGCAGGCAGCAAACTGTCCTTTACAGATCTTTCTCCTCTGGATAGATTTGCATGCTGATATGTAAACGTGTTCAGGGTTGGTTTTAAGCAACATCAAAAATAAACAATGTTAAAACGTTTCTCAGAGGAGGTTGTGCTTTGATGGAGTGGTTCCCAGAGGCAGTAGTGCTTCTGAATACCAGTCACTGGAAACTATAGGAGGAGAGATTTGCTGCTATACTCAGGTCCTGCTTCCAGGCTTCCCATCAGGTCATCTGCTCAGTCCCTGTGAGAAAAGGATATTGGACTAGATGGGCCCTTGGCTCTTATGCTCTTATATGTGGTCTGTGATATGGATTCCGGTGGCCTGCGGCAGTATCTGTGGATATGTGGTTGAAGCCGGGATGTGACACATTCCATCTCATTCCAAACATGGATAATAAAAATAATAATTTTATTATTTATACCCCACCCATCTAGATGGGTTTCCCCAGCCACTCTGGGCAGCTCCCAACAGAATATTAAAAACACGGCAAAACATCAAACATAAAAAACTTCCCTAAACAGGGCTGCCTGCAGATGTCTTCTGAAAGTCAGATACAGTGGTACCTCGGGTTACATACGCTTCAGGTTACATACGCTTCAGGTTACATACTCCGCTAACCCAGAAATAATGCTTCAGGTTAAGAACTTTGCTTCAGGATAAGAACAGAAATTGGGCTTCGGCGGCACAGTGACAGCAGGAGGCCCCATTAGCTAAAGTGGTGCTTCAGGTTAAGAACAGTTTCAGGTTAAGAATGGACCTCCAGAACGAATTAAGTACTTAACCCGAGGTACCACTGTAGTTGTTTATTTCCTTGACATCTGATGGGAGGGCATTCCACAGGCCGGGCGCCACTACCGAGAAGGCCCTCTCCCTGGAATTGTAAAAAAAAAAGGTAAAAGACCCCTGGACGGTTAAAGTCCAGTCAAAGCGACTGTGGGATTGTGGCACTCATCTCGCTTTCAGGCCGAGGGAGCTGGCGTTTGTCCGCAGACAGCTTTCTGAGTTATGTGGCCAGTAGGACTAAACCGCTTCTGGCACAACGGAACACTGTGACGGAAACCGGAGCGCATGGAAACGCCATTTACCTTCATTGGAATTGTACAGTGGGAAGGTCAACCCATGCAATGCAGGAATAGTCATGATTTCTGATTGCCTTTTAATATATTTTATGGTATTACTGTCTGAATACTTTAAAATGTAAATTAGAAAATAAAAATCATAAAAAAGAAAAAAGTTAAAAACAGCTATCTGAAACATCCAATAAATAAATAGCTAGCACCAAGAAGAAGCTGATGACAGATTGAAACACATATCGACATCCTTTGTATCTGGGTAAAAGGGACCCCTGACCATTAGGTCCAGTCGCGGCCGACTCTGGGGTTGCGGCGCTCATCTCGCTTTACTGGCCGAGGGAGCCGGCGTACAGCTTCCAGGTCATGTGGCCAGCATGACTAAGCCGCTTCTGGCAAACCAGAGCAGTGCATGGAAACGCCGTTTACCTTCCCGCCGGAGCAGTACCTATTTATCTACTTGTACTTTGACGTGCTTTTGAACTGCTAGGTTGGCAGGAGCAGGGACCGAGCAACGGGAGCTCACCCCGTCACGGGGATTCGAACTGCCGACCTTCTGATCGGCAAGCCCTAGGCTCTGTGGTTTAACCCACAGCGCCACCCGCGTCCATGTATAAAGGTTTGTTGTTGTTTAGTCGTGTCCGACTCTTTGTGACCCCTTCGTGACCCCCTGGACCAGAGCACACCAGGCACTCCTGTCTTCCACTGCCTCCCGCAGTTTGGTCAGACTCATGTATAAAGGTAGGATTGTCTAAACAAGAATGTTTTGAGGAGCTGAAAAGAAAACAGTGAAGGCCTTGCCTGCCCAGTGTCAAGAGGCAGGGAGTCCCAAAGAGCCACACTGAAAGATGGAGTTATTACAAGTGCTGAACGAGTGTTACGGGGCATTTGTAGTAGTGTCAGCGCCGCAGGTTGAAGGTGCCGAGTGGGCATATATGGGGCAAAACGGTATTGCAAGTGAGCTGGTCCCAAGTTGTGAAGGGCTTTATATACTAATGGCAACAGCTTGGGAGAAGAAATGGCTAAGGAATAAACCCTAGACAAATCCGGAATGGAGTACCTAAGGACATTGGATGGTGCCTTTAGCAACTCCTGCTGGTGCCAAATGCCTTGTTCTGCTTTCCTTTCGCACCGGCGATCTGCCCAGATGTATTGCTCTGCTTTCCTCTGGACCACATCAGTGAGGCCAAGAGGCGGGTATGGTCATCTGGGCAGCCCAGGACCGCCATACACACTGCCCAGGCTTGCACCTGGGCATGGTCACTTCGGTGCAGCTAAAAAACACAGAAGGCAGCAGTTGCAAGTTACGTGTCTCTGCAGCCACAGCAGGCGCTGCGATTCTCCATCCGTTTGACTTCACCCCCGGAGGCGCACTCCATTGTCGACAGATGCCAACAAAAATTGCATTTAAATTATCTGCATTCTGTGAGTCGCATAGAGAGCCTTGCCAGAGCCCCAGAAACTCAGTCATTATTTTTTTTGCAAAAGGAGCAAAACACTGAAAGCTTGTGCGCGATCTTTCCCCCCGGTACGCGCGTTTTTACGCAGCCACCTTTCCCCCAGTCTCTAACAGGGAGGATGTCAACACTAGACGCCCCTCCCTACGTCTCTGTCTCCTCCTCCGGAAATGGGCTTTTCACACGCTCTTTCTCTCTCCCACCCCAGCTTCTACGATCAGTTTTTCTTCTCGAAAGTCTATTGTGTGTGTGTTTCGGTGGGGGCGCGCGACAGGTTCCCAGGGAAGAGCGAGCCGGGTTCTTGGTGAGTTGCAACTTTGAACTGCAAGCGGGGGATGGAAAACAATTGATCCCCAAAGTGGGATGTGGGGAGGAAGAGGGGAATGTTGCATCGTTTCATGAAGCGGCCAGAGAGGGGCTCGATGGGGCGGCGGGTCGAATCATTTCTTTGCATTGTCTCCTAATGTCACAACCTAAAATAGACGTGCGAGTCTGGGAAAGATTCCGGAAAGGATAACCAAAATGATCCGGACGATGGAACAGCTCTGCTGTGGAGAAAAGATTAGGAATACATCTAGGGCTTTTTTATTTTGGAGAAAAGGCAAGTCAGGGGTGTGGGACCTGGTTGAAGGGGTCTAGGACATAGCTGTCAACTTTTCCCTTTTTTAAAGGGAAATTCCCTTATTCGGAATAGGATTCCTCACAAGAAAAGGGAAAAGTTGACAGCTATGGTCTAGGATTACGTACGGCTGGCTGGCTGTTGTAACCTTTCTCTTTCTGAACCAGGTTCTATTACTGCATACAATCAATGTACAATCTACGCCCCCAAAATGCCACGAACAATTAAATAGTTAATTTTTAAAACATTTCTAAAATAAAACCATGTTACTACTACAGAGCCGAATAAGTATTATAAATAGATGGAAAAGGTGCTTAATAATGGGAGCAGATACTTCGACGGGGCTCTGACTTGTTCTAGATTTCCTTTAAAGCTTTTTCTTGTCACTTTTCCCTAAAATGCATTCATTTTATGTCTTCAGAAATACATGCAATCAGTTCCCTGCCTTGAAACTCCTGACTCCCTTCGGATATAATAAGTTGCCAGGCTCCACTATTTTATACTTTTTCTAAACCTCTCTCCCTCCTTAAACATCTTTTAACATCATTTAACTGTCTCCCATGCTTTCCTTTATTAGATCTAATATTAGGTTTCTGATATTTCCCCCGCGCCTTTGTGTAAAGGAGTCTTGCTCGATCTTGTTGACTTGCTCTTGTCATTATTGTTGTTGTTTAGTCGTTTAGTCGTGTAGGACTCTTCTTGACCCCATGGACCAGAGCACGCCAGGCCCTCCCGTCTTCCACGGCCTCCCGCAGTTTGGTCAAACTTATGCTGGTAGCTCCGAGAACACTGTCCAACCATCTCGTCCTCTGTCGTCCCCTTCTCCTTGTGCCCTCCCTCTTTCCCAACATCAGGGTCTTTTCCAGGGAGTCTTCTCTTCTCCTAAGGTGGCCAAAGTATTGGAGCCTCAGCTTCACGATCTGTCCTTCCAGTGAGCACTCAGGGCTGATTTCCTTCAGAATGGAGAGGTTTGATCTTCTTGCAGTCCATGGGACTCTCAAGCGTCTCCTCCAGCACCATAATTCAAAAGCATCAATTCTTCGGCGATCAGCCTTCTTTATGGTCCAGCTCTCACTTCCATACATCACTACAGTGGTACCTCGGGTTACACACGCTTCAGGTTACATACGCTTCAGGTTACAGACTCCGCTAACCCAGAAATATTACCTCGGGTTAAGAACTTTGTTTCAGGATGAGAACAGAAATTGTGCGGCGGCAGCGCAGTGGCAGCAGGAGGCCCCATTAGCTAAAGTGATGCTTCAGGTTAAGAACAGTTTCAGGTTAAGAACAGACCTCCAGAACGAATTAAGTTCTTAACCCGAGGTATCACTGTACTGGGAAAACCATAGCTTTGACTATATGGGCCTTTGCTGGCAAGGTGAGGTCTCTGCGTTTCAAGATGCTGTCTAGGTTTGTCATTGCTTTTCTCCCAAGAAGCAGGCGTCTTTTAATTTCGTGACTGCTGTCACCATCTTGTCATTATAGAGTCTCACAAACACAGTGGAGAGATCAGCCAAGGTGTCACCAGGATGAAAATGGAGGAGCAAGACTCTGTGAACTGCATGGTGAAGACTGGGCTTGGAGGGGCAGGAGCAGCCCCTCATGCCCCACAACCAAAGAGCGCCAGGGAATTCCACCTAAGGAGGCCGGAAGAACAGATCAAACAGGAAGAGGATGAGGGAAAGTTTCAGAGGTGGGAAACCCAGTGGGAGGAGTTCCTGAAGACAACGGAGTCTCCCCACTCAAGCTGGGGGACCCCACGGTTGCCGGAGGAGCCCACCCCTTGGGATGACGCCAAGGCCTTCCTGGCCTCCTTCGAGCAAGTAGCCGAAGCCTGCTGCTGGCCCCAGGAAGAGTGGGTGACCTGGCTCCTGCCGGCCCTCCGGGGAGAAGCCGAGCGGGCCTTCAGCAGGCTGGAGGGCCGGGACAGAGAGGATTATGGGAAAGTGAAGGCGGCCATCTTGTGGCAGGACGCCATGCAGAGGGAGAAGCAGCGCCAGCACTTCCGGCGCCTCTGCTACCAGGAGGCCGAGGGGCCGAGGGGGGCCTACAGCCGGCTCTGGGAGCTTTGCCACGGATGGTTAAGGGTCGAGAAGCACACCAAGGAGCAGATCCTGGAGCTGCTGGTTCTGGAGCAGCTCCTGACCATCCTGCCCCGGGAAATGCAGAGCAGGGTGAGGGAGCGTGGCCCCGAGACCTGCGCCCAGGCGGTGGCCCTGGCGGAGGACTTCCTGATGAGGCAGCGAGAGGCCGAGAGAGAGGAGAAACAGGTGAGGCCGTTGCACAGCTGCCTCACACTGAGTCAGACCATCAGTCCCTCCGGCTCTGTGTTGTTTGACACGGGCTGGCAGCAGCTCTCTAGGATACTTATTTGCATGTTTTGTCTTGTATTTTATTCTGTGAACCACCCTGAGATCTTTCAATGAAGGGCGGAATATAAACCTAATACAGTGGTACCTCGGGTTACAGACGCTTCAGGTTACAGACTCCGCTAACCCAGAAATAGTACCTCAGGTTAAGAATTTTATTTCAGGATGAGAACAGAAATCGCATTCTGGCAGCATGGCGGCAGCGGGAGGCCTCATTAGCTAAAGTGGTGCTTCAGGTTAAGAACAGTTTCAGGTTAAGAACGGACCTCCAGAACGAATTAAGTGCTTAACCTGAGGTACCGCTGTAAGTAAATAAATAAATTTTCAGACTGGGAGAGGTTCCCAGCCCTACGTAGAGATGCCAGGGATTGGAACCTGCACACAAGACAGATGTAGAAGGTAGAAAGTTCAGTCCCTGGTCTCCAGGTGAAGCTGGGAATGTCCGCTGCCTGAAATGGTGGAAAGCTGCTGCCAGCCAGTGTTGACAATACTGAGCTAGGTAGACCAATAGACTGACTCTGTATGAGGCAGCTCCTATGTAGCCAATGTGGAGTTTGACCATTCCTACAGGCAGAGCTGTAGCTAGGTGATCTTGCGCCCCTGGCAGAACTGTCCAGATTGTGCCCCCTAGCCACAGACAAATTAGTTCTTTTTTCCACCTCGCCTCCAACCCCCTCATTCAATTCACCCTCTATTAATAATAATAATAATAATAATAATAATAATAATAATAATAATAATTTATTTCTGCCCCACCCATATGGCTGGGTTTCCCCAGCCACTCTGGGCAACTTCCAACAAAATATTTAAAAAACCATTTCTTATGAGGCAATAATCAATATTTATATTTATGAACATATTTTTAGCCGATTTTGTGGGGCCCCCCATTACCTGTGCCCCTGGTGGGGGCCCACCTCACCACCCCCTAGCTACGGCCCTGCCTACAGGGCAAGATCTTAGATTTAAAAAAAAGGGGGGGGGATTTTAATTCACAAATTTCAGTATCATAAAGCATAACAATAGCAAAACAAACAGTTGCAGATCCCTGATGTGTTGCCGTGACAGTATATAATTGGAAAGAAGTGATGAGCATTAAAATTGGGTAAGCAGTAAAAAAAACTGGTATCGGAAATAAAGGTAAAGGTAAAGGGACCCCTGACCATTAGGTCCAGTCGTGACCGACTCTGGGGTTGCGGTGCTCATCTCGCTTTATTGGCCAAGGGAGCCGGCATACAGCTTCCGTGTCATGTGGCCAGCATGACTAAGCTGCTTCTGGCGAACCAAAGCAGCGCACGGAAACGCTGTTTACCTTCCCACTGGAGCGGTACCTACCGTATTTTTTGCTCTATAAGACTCACTTTTTCCCTCCTAAAAAGTAAGGGGAAATGTGTGTGCGTCTTATGGAGCGAATGCAGGCTGCGCAGTTATCCCAGAAGCCAGAACAGCAAGAGGGATTGCTGCTTTCGCTGCACAGCGATCCCTCTTGCTGTTCTGGCTTCTGGGATTCAGAATATTTTTTTTCTTGTTTTCCTCCTCCAAAACCTAGGTGCGTCTTATGGTGTGGTGCATTTTATAGAGTGAAAAATACGGTATTTATCTACTTGCACTCTGATGTGCTTTCGAACTGCTAGGTTGGCAGGAGCAGGGACCGAGCAACGGGAGCTCACTCCATCGCGGGGATTCAAACCGCCGACCTTCTGATAGGCAAGTCCTAGGCTCTGTGGTTTAACCCACAGCGCCACCCGGGTCCCTTGGTATCAGACATAGGCCCTCCCAAATCCAGGGTGGGTAGTTGGACCTTGTGGAACTCTCAGGAGGATCATTTATGAAAGTTAGGAATGCAAACCGTACTCAAATTGACTCAGTGCAGTTTGGCCTCTCGCTCTCCATGTATCAGGCAATAATAATAATAATAATAATAATAATAATAATAATAATAATATATTGAATTTATATACCGCCATATACCCGGGGGTCTCAGGGTGGTTCTCAGAATAAAATCAAGATATAAAACCACAAAATACATAATGAAAATAAAAACAACCCAGTAGGTGAGCAAGAGATGCTTATGCCAATACACAGTCACTAAGCCCTGTGCCCAACTCACCATTCCCCTGTCATTCCCCCTACATTAGTCCCCTAGTTTCCCCTTCCCACCTTAGGTAATTGTTGTAAGCTGCCCAGGAGGGTGGGGTATAAATAATAAAATTATTAGTAGTAGTATTGTAACTACTAAGCTCACTTGTCACTTTCCCAATCACATTTCTTCATGCAAATCCAGGATGGTTGTGTGGCTCTACAAATCCTCCAATGGGGGCTGCATGATGACAGCCTTACCTTTTTATGTATATGGGGAGAAAAACCAGAGACCGTTTTCCAGCCGCCAGCCACTGTTGAGCTGTCTGTAGCAGGGAGGGAAAATAGGAGATGATAGGAGAAGAGGAGATTATGCAGATGACATAATCAATTTTAAATTTTGTATCCTGTATGCTTTCATAATCGAAAGTCACTCTGGGACGTTTTTGTAGTAAATGACAAGTAAACGCATGTCATCCCCATCCCCCTCATCTTGCACTTTGTCTTCCATCCAGATCCTGATGCCGTTTGTGGAGGTGGCTGTGAGTTTTTCTGAGGCAGGCCCGGCCTCGGCCGACCTCAAACCGAGGGAGCTGTGCCTGGAAACTAAGCCAGGAGGTGAAACCGTCCTTTTGGGTAAGTCTGCTCCCTTGCCCTCGAGTCTTCGGATGCTCATAGAATCATAAAGTTGGAAGGGAGAAAAACAGAAGACAGAAAAACAGTTAAAAACAACAGTTAATTGAATAACAGTCACAACAGAATGGAATGCCTCTCTCATGTGACCCACAGTCAGCCAATCACATAAGAGCTACTGCCAAAGGAAAAACTCCATGCTAAAAACAGACAACATAATTCAACATAAGCAGCTTCTTCTTTGGCGATCACTCATAGGTGAGTAAGATTGTCTTCCAGAAACACGGTTTTAACAGTGAGTCCATAAGTGACTTTGGAGGCCAATTCTGGATCCACATGTCCTTCCACAGTGGGAATATAGGTTTCCGGGCGGGAGTTGATTATGGTGTGGGTTTGCCAAGTATGTCTTCCTTTTAGCACATTTCTCCCTTTCCTCTTGAGTTTGAGCATCTTCAAAACCCATGACACCTTTGATAAAGGCTGTTCTCCAATTGGAGCACTCACAGGCCAGTGTTTCCCAGCTTTTTTAGATTTGCCTTGAGACAGTCTTTAAACCTCTTTTGTTGACCACCAGCATTACGCTTTCCATTTTTAAGTTCGGAATAGAGTAGTCACTTTGGAAGACGATCATTAGGCATCTGCACAACATGACCAGTCCAACGAAGTTGATGTTGAGGAAACATGCCCGTTTTAGAAAATTAAGCTGTTAACGTTATTTACAGTAGCTGGCTTTTTTCTCTCATTTGCCCCAGATTATGGACAAGGAGATGAAAGCAAAGAAAATAAATACCATCTTGAGGATCTAAAGCCCATGGAGCCTTCTCAAAGGAGAGCCAGAGAAAGCTTTCCTCAAGATCACGGGGAAGAGGGAGCCTTTGAGGATGAGCACGGACCTCGGGGGCAGCTGGCTGACCACTGCCTCGGGAGCGCGATGATGGATCGATCCATTTCCCCCATGTTGGATGAGGAGGCCTTCCACGGGAGCCTCAGGTGGCAGAAATCAGACTCCCTCAGTGTCCCGGAGGAAGCTTTCCAGCAGGGCCCCATCACGCATGATGCTCAGGAGGGGTCCTGCCAGTGCGCAGAGTGTGGGAAGGTCCTCAGCCGCAAAGACCATCTCAAGAGGCACCAGCAGATCCACACGAGGAAGAAGAAGCCCCACCAGTGCTCCTACTGCAGGAAGTGCTTCCGTCAGAGGTCGGACCTCGTCTTCCACGAGAGGATCCACACGGGGGAGAAGCCACACAAATGCTCCGCCTGCGGGAAGAACTTCCGCAGCACTTGCCAGCTGATCGTCCACGAGAGGACGCACACCCGGGAGAAGCCCTACAAGTGTTCCACCTGCGGGAAGAGCTTCAGCCAGAACGCCAACCTCACGGTGCACCTGAGGACCCACACCGGTGAGAAGCCCTACAAGTGCTCCGCTTGCGGGAAGACCTTCATCCAGAAATCCCACCTCGTGAAACATGAGAGAATCCACACCAGGAAGAAGACGTGCCGTTGCGTAGCTTGGAAAGAGCTTCCGCCGGAATGAGCTCCTTCCCAGCCGCAACGGCTGCTTTGCTGGAGGAGAGCTGGACCATAAAGAAGGCTGGTCGCCGAAGAATGGATGCTTTTGAATTATGGTGCTGGAGGAGACTCTTGAGAGTCCCATGGACTGCAAGAAGATCAAACCTCTCCATTCTGAAGGAAATCAGCCCTGAGTGCTCACTGGAAGGACAGATCGTGAAGCTGAGGCTCCAATACTTTGGCCACCTCATGAGAAGAGAAGACTCCCTGGAAAAGACCCTGATGTTGGCAAAGATGGAGGGCACAAGGAGAAGAGGACGGCAGAGGACGAGATGGTTGGACAGTGTTCTCGGAGCTACCAGCACGAGTTTGAGCAAACTGCGGGAGGCAGTGGAAGACAGGAGTGCCTGGCGTGCTCTGGTCCATGGGGTCACGAAGAGTCGGACACGACTAAATGAATAAACAACAAGAACTTCCAGGGAAGGTGTACCTCACGGAAGAAGCCGCAGGGAGGAGAACGGCATGAGCGCTTCATCTGGGAGATGAGTTTTGGTCGTGATTTTGCCTTTAGCGAACCTCAGATAACCCACCAGGAAGAAATATCCACCCAGAGCTGCCCGTTGGGGCTGGTAGGCTGGAAAGCGGGGAGGTCGACAGTAGGTGGCGCCAGAGAGCCAAAGACAGGCAGAGCTGGCTAATTCTAGCTTCACTGCCCCCACCTCCCTGTCTTCTTCCCTGCTGTGTTTGACAAGGGGCAACACTGAGACTGAGAGAGCAGGAGCTGTAACTCAGTGGCAGACCTTGCATGTCCCAGGTTCAAGCCCCACTGTTTTTGGGTAGGGCTGGAAGAGAGTCCGGTCTGAAACCCTCAAGAGCTGCTGCCAGTCAGTGTGGACAGTGTTGAGCTAGATGGACCCCGTGGTGTGACTCAATATAAGGCAGCTTCCTATCCTGTCAGACTGAGGAGGAGGAGAAAGCTTAAAGGCAGGGCTGGGCTGGGTGGTAACTAAGCAGAGTGCTGAAGGAGGGCAGGCTTAGGTTGCCCTAATCGACCAGCCTTCAGTGTGTGGGGTCAAAATGAATTCACAGCAGCCCTTATGTATTACAAAAGGCACAAAGCAAAGTGGAACCCTTCCGGAAAAGGCCTTCTGTGCGAGTCTTCACTGACTCCAAATCCCATCCAACTCGACTATGGGAAAACTATCCAGGGAGAAGTATCTGCTTTTCCTTGACTCTCCCTGAGTGTTCTAATGGGATTTCAAATCTGGCTATTTGAAGCGCTGGAAAGAATCCCTCTTTTTTTGTTTTTGTTTCACAGGTCCTGACGACTCCCCACTTATACGCGGGTTTCATTCCAGGGCCACGAAATCCTCTAAACACCCTTTAACCCTGTGCCACATTCTCTTCGAATCCAGACGAAAAATACTGTATCAAAAAATATCAGCAACTAGAGTTGAAGCTCTGGGGCTGGCTGGAGGCTGGAGGATGAGCAGAAAAGCAGCCGCTGATGTGGTCTCCTCTACAGCTCCCTGCCACCATTTCCGGGTTTGAATTGAATTTCCTGGCGCCATATACTGTACGAGGTCGTGCATGAGTCGAACACACATAATGGGGGGGTGGGAGAGGAATGCCTGTGCTGACTTTGTAAGAAAGGTCCCACCTCCCTGCAGAGAGGAAGGGTCGCGGAGAAGTCCAGTTGCACCAGGAAGTGGTCTGACCATGGCACTTCTTTTGTTTCGCTTTTACTTAGTGTCAGATGACCAACATCCGTAGAGGTAAACACCAGGTCCAAGGCATGTCCGCGGCTATGGGTTCGGCCAGACTTATTCAGGGACAGCCCCATGGAGGCCATGCTTTCCACGAAGTCCCAAGCGGCCCCTTGTAAGGTCGTGTTGGCATGGATGTTAAAATCCCCCAGGACAACCAAACTAGGTGTCTCCAGGAGATCATCCGCCATGATCTGAAGCAGCTCAGGCAGGGAATCCTTGCTGCAGCGGGGAGGTCGGTACACCAAAAGGAATCCTGTACTGCCCCTATTGCCCAACTTCCAGAACATGCACTCAGACAACTGGATCTTCCCACTGGGACGCCTGGTGCAGACTAATGACTTCCTAAAAATCACTCCAAACCCCCCCTCCCTGCCCATATGACCTGGGTTGCTGCGCGTAAGAGAAACCTGGTGGACAAGCAGCAGCAAGGACAGGCCCATCTGCTTCATCCAACCAGGTCTCTGTCACATGCCAGGTCAAATCCTCCATCCACAATCAGGCAGTCTTATTCATCATTGACCTGGCATTGCACAGCAGCACCTTCAGGTCATGTGGGTTTCTCTTGCTGATTCCAGTATCCATCCGGTCAGGACCAGACCTGGAGGCAGGCATAGTCCTCAAACAACGACTAAACCTGCCTCCTCGGTAATGACACGGTCTGGTTTTTTTTGTACAACTTAGGTCCAGGGTATCTTGGGCGTCACCTGAATTCTTAGATCCCAGCTCCATCACTTAGATCCTCTGCAGAACCATTATTAGTTGTTCCCTTGGTTGTTCGCCTTAGGAGCCAGGCGAAAACATTCCTCTCCAACCAGGCCGATTGATATCCAATGCCTTTTTAAATGTGTTCTGGAATGGGTAGAATTACTGGTTTTTTTGTCCTTATTTTTAATTATGTATTTTGTGTTTTTTGTAATTTTATGTTGTGAACTGCCTGAGATCTACAGATGATGGGTGGTATTGTAGCCTTTCAGGCCTTTCCCATGGGTCGGGTGAGCGTTGCGCCCGGGGAGGGAGGAAGGAGCCAAACAGACACAGAGGGTAGGTTCAGAGAAAGAGTTTTTATTTCTGCTTCCCAGGCAGCAGAAAGGCACTTGCGTGGTTAGTTCACAGCAAGCAGCAGTTTTAGAGTAGAAACAGACAGCCTATATTCTCTTTAGGGTCCCCTTTCCCCTCCCCAGGAATCCAGCCCCACGAGTTTGCACATGTATGTTGGCAGAAACAATCTTCATTCATGATGAATAGAAATTGTCTCTGCACTCTTATCTGGCACTCCTGGCACCATTCCCGGGGTCTATGCGTCAGCGCGGCCAAGACAGTTGCAACCTGGTAAGATAAGTTGGATGCGCCATCCCGTCTCTTACTCGGGACTGACAAGGCCATCTTTTATGCCTTCATGGACTGAGAAGAGGAGAAGGCTTTGTTCATTTAGCTACTTTGTTTTATACAGGAAAAGCTAATACATTTTAAGTTTGCATCCTCAAAGAAAGAAATACAGCTCTAGCTAACGCATTTTAGCTACTGAATCCTCAAAGAAAGAGTTTGGGAAGTCTTGGGGCCTAGTTGGGGGTGACTACACAGTCAGGTTTTGGGTAACCTGTCCCTTCATTCCCCCCTCTTATTTTGGACAGCCTTCCGGCTCGTCCCAAGGCACTGGCTGGTATTCTCAGGCTAGTGCTATAATCTGGGGCCGAACCATTCGTGACACCATTTTATGCATCATATTTTGCAAGCATTGCAATAAGCAAGGTACACAGGAGCAGAAAAGAAGCAAGATTATCAAGGGGCCTAGTAACATCTCTGGCAAGACTACGGGTGGGGCCTGGGCCTGAGTTTTCTTCCTGCCCTCTGCAGCTGATGGTGAAGGCTTCGCCAATGCCGGCAGCATACTGCCTGCAGGGGCCTCATCCTCGTACGATGGGGAAATTTTATTTTTTTTCTAGAAAAAAAAGCCATCCTCCCATAAAACTGTATATTCAAAGGGAACGAAAAGAAAACGTCCTCTTTCAATCCATGCTGGATTCTTCTGCCGTGCGTAGAGGTGCCAGCTTCCTGGGGGTGGCACCAGCAGGGCGGTCGTCTGGTGGGCGCCAAGAAATGGTGAGCTGAAGGGGCTGGTGTAGATTAGTTGTAATAGCCCAATCTGACACTGCCTACTCGTGTAGAGTATGAATGAATGAACTTTATTACGGTCTCAGACCAGAATTAAAAAAGCATATAGATAAAATAGCAATTAGGATTTTTAACCGATAATTGTTAGAGCAAATGAGGACAAGGAAACAGGCATAGGATAAAACATTTGGATAAAATACAAGATTAAACACGGATAATGGATGGATAAAAAACTGATAATTAAAACAGAGAAGAACTAAAAACAAACAAAGACACGCAGTTAAAACAACTGTAAGAGCATAAGAACTAAAAGACTCGCAGTTAAAACAACTATAAGAGGCTGCAGAGTAGAAGCCTCTTAAATAGAGGACACTCACAACATTAGAAACTGCTGTGCAAATATGGTTAAAACAGACAATTAGAACAATGTACAACACTGAATTTAGCAACAATGTACAACGATAAACTGTCCCAGGGAGTTGACTCAGAATCACCCATGGAACCATGTTTGGGGCTTTTCATGCCGGACTATTTTGAATTGGGCGATGGTCTGCGCCTACAGATCTGTACACAGAATCTGGTGACCATCCAGGTCATCTTCTTGTCTTTGCCTAACAGTAAAAGGTCAAATTTTTGCTTTTGCGGGAGGTCGGCGAGCCTCACCAGTAGGGGATCCATGCCTCTTCATAAGAGGGACATCTAAAGAACAAGTGTTCTGGGCTTCCTATCTCTCCCAATGGACAGGTGCAAAGTCTCTGAGCATAGGGGACTTTTTTAAAAGCTCCATCCAGGACCGGCGAGGGAAGAGCCGAGCTTCTGGCAAGTGTAAAGGCCCTTCTTGCAACCCTAGATACAAGAAAGAAGAGATATGCTGCCGGTGCGGCTATATCTCTCTCGATTTCTCCAATTCTATAGGACCTTGCAAAGTCCTGCTATCTCTCGGTGTCTAATATTCTTTTCCTGACCATAGCTTTTGCCTGGCCCAAGCCCAAACTTAGAAGGGCTTGAGGGGCAAAACCCAGTTTCCGGAGGGTGTTCAGGACTGCAGTCTGCCAGCCTGACTGGAATTGGTCACAGAGGATCAATGGGGCTATCCCTCGGGGGAATCCTCAAAGAAAGAATTTGGGAAGTCTTGGGGCCTAATTGGGGGTGACTACACAGTTAGGTTTTGGGTAACCTGTCCCTTCAGTATACTACTACTACTGCTACTACTACTGCTAATAATATTTTTCAGTAGACCAATGGTTTGGAGTGATAGACAACAAAATTTGCTCCTTCTTTACGCTGTCCATGTAATGTGGTTGGCTGTTGGAAATACAGGGATTGCTGACTTAAAAAAAAAAGATGGGGCAAATTGATGGGGCCGGGCAGTCTGCCTAGCGATGGCTATAAGTTGCAAGAGCCCAAAGAGAACTTCCATATGCAGAGGCAGTGTACCGTTGAATGACAGCTGCTGAGCGATAAACAGTGAAGAAAGGTTTCTGGATGCATCTGACTGGCCCCAGTTGGGAGACAGAATGCTGGGCTTGGCGGCGATTCTCACCACCAATGCGGAGAACGGGTTTGTCAGAGCAGGTTGTCGGATTTGTAACAACAGGGATCATTCAGTTAGTCACCCAAGAGTTAATTCCCCCCCCCAGTCAGTTAACCAAATGGTTGCAGAGGTGTTGCTTAGCAACCAGCCATGATCTTTGCTGAGGTAACATGTGCTCTGATTGGCTGTGCGATTCTGAGGGAGTTCCCTCCTGTACTTGGTTAGTCATTGTATGTCTTCCTGCTATGTACAAGGCCTGACCGAAACAAAACCCTCTGCTTATTTCTCCTCAAATTATACCCTGTTCCTATTCAGTTTACTTGATAAAATACTATCTTTTTGCTCTGGACTCCATCTGCTTTATTCAAGTCATTCCTCTAACAAGCTAACTTTTCATTAAAAGCCATACATGCGGTGATACGACCCCCATCCCTGCAGTTGCACTTCAGCCACGAATCCAGTATTATTTTTATTACTTTTTACAACATCCAGGTATACAGGTTTATCCGGGGTTCTTTTGCATTCATAAAATAATATTGGGAGGTGGGGAAGTCCTTGCATTAAGGTGCTTGAAAGCAGGGGTGGGGAACACTTTTGAGGCTGAGGGCCACATTCACTGCTGGGGAATCTTTTGGGGGCCACATGGCACTGGTATGTGGGCAGGTTTTTACATACATCCTGCAGGCAAGCAAGAGGCCTTACTGGAGTTCAAGGCTGCACTCCAGCCTAGTAAAAACACCTGAGAAGGACATACCAGTGAGGGAAGTTGACTGGGGAGTGTTCTGAGGGCCACATAGAGATGACCGGGGGACCGCTTTTCGGCCCACATTGGAGGTTCCCCACCCCTGATTCACAGCATAAATCCGAAGTGTGGCCTAACCTTTTAAATGATAAAAACCACAGAGTGCTTTCCTTCCGAGGCTGACTATTTTAAATTGCGAAGCGACACTGGATCTTAGCCAAAAGGCCGAGAATACACAGGCCCTGATAGCTGCAGGTTATGAGAAAGCTAGAGCAATAATCCGCCAACGAATTTGGGATGTGGAACTGCAATGCCACGTGAGCGAGATGAATAAACACCCAGCAATAAAAGATAATGAGAGAGGATTTACCCCAGCAAATTATTTGTCAAAACTACAAATACCCAAATACAGGCGGTCATTTACCCTCGCTAGATTCAACGTGCTGCCACCTGCCTTATTGCGGGGCAGATTCGAGGGTAAACCATACACGGAACGAGTTTGCCCCTGTGGCTTGATGGAGGTAGAAACTGTCTCTCATGTCTTGTTACGCTGCCGTTTCTATGGGGATATACGCTCGGTATTTATCACTCCTGTTATACAAAAATCTCCAAATGGGTCCGAACTTCAATGTCTAAAACTCCTGGTAGAGGACAAGGATCTAGAGATTACGCTAAGGGTGGCCAAATTCTGTGCGACTGCCATAAAACTTAGGGAACAAGCTGTGCTACCAAAATGATTAAGGTTTTAAATGATAATTTTAGGTTATATTTTAGTGATCAAGATTTAATATATTTTTTTAACTGCCGCTATATCTGAATTGTCTCTGTTATACCCAATTGCAATTCAATGTATCCCTGTTGTGTTTTATAATTTTCCTGATATTGTAATTGACCTGGAACTGGTCTGTGACCGTAACAATAAAATTCTAATTCTAATTCTGAGAAGCAACACAAGAAAATGCACGATTGCATTTTCAAAGGGGACAGTGGAATTCCAGAGGTTCAGGATGAGAGCCTGACCTCTGCCGGGCTCTCTTCAGCGTGGTTTCTTTTGCGCAGCAAGAGGAGCGAGATCTGGCAGAAGCTTTCGCCGCACTCGGAGCAAGCATACAGTTTCCTGCCGACATGGACCCGCTGGTGCCGGGTGAGGTGCGACTTGCAAACAAACCCCTTCCCGCAGTCAGGGCACCGGTGGGGCTTCTCACCAGCGTGGCCGTGGCCGTGCTGAATGAGGCCCGAGCGGGAGCCGTACTTCTTCCCGCAGAGAAAGCAGGCGTACGGCTTTTCCCCGGTGTGGATTCTCTGATGTCGGGTGAGGTCCGACATCCAGACGAAGCTCTTCTCGCACGCGGAGCAGTCATACAGCGTGTTCCCTTTGTGGACTCTGCGGTGGCCGATCATGTGCTTCTTGTGAGTGAACCTCTCGCCGCACTCGGTGCACTGGTACATCATGGCCCCGTCGACGTTCTTCTCCTGCTTGTAGAGGCCCGAGTTTTTCAGTGCCTTGCCGATCACGACGCAGCTCTTGGGCTTACGCTCTGGCAAGGTTCCGGCAAATATCTTCTTGCCTATTCTGCAAGGAACGGGTTTGCTCCTGGACTGCCTCTGCGGCCTACGAGGATCCCCAGAAGCGTGGTCCTCACAGAGGTCCTCTTCTGTCACACCTCCTGGAGACATCCCACATGGTTGATCTAGCCGGTCAGAGGTTTCCTGCTGACTGGGCCTCTCGCCATTCCCACTTGCTTGCCAAACACCTAGTGGAACAAAGAGAAAGAAAGAAAAGGATCCAGAGGGAGCCCTTTGGTCTTTTCTTTTTCTTTTAAATCATTTTTACTGAATTTTACATTACAAATTTAAATTCAAACATTAAACATCAACATCCTCATTTAGGATTCTCTGAATGCTTCGACTTCCCTCCGCCCTTCGGTGGTTACCATTTTCAATCTTTTTATTTTCAACTGCTTCCCGTAATTTTCTCTATTTTTAAAAAAAGAATCCATTTACAGTGGTACCTCTGGTTACAGACGCTTCAGGTTACAGACTCTGCTAACCCAAAACTAGTACCTCGGGTTAAGAACTTTGCTTCAGGATGAGAACAGAAATCGCGTGGCGGCAATGGGAGGCCCCATTAGCTAAAGTGGTACCTCAGGTTAAGAACAGTTTCAGGTTAAGAACGGACCTCCAGAACAAATTAAGTTCTTAACCCGAGGTACCACTGTATACCATAGTTTTTCATACTTTACAAGCATTACTAAAATCCTGCCAAAGTCTTTAGTTGTTTACAATGTTCTCTTAAGTTCGTTGTAAATTTTCCCCATTCCTTCTTAAAGTTATTCTCTTCCTGCTTTCTGACAAAGTCCTGACCAGAGACAAATGGCTGATGACGATGTTGGACTACACTGAAAAGGCGAAATTGACCGGGAAAATCAGAAACCAGTAACCCTTTGGTCTTTTCTAAGTTATAACAGGAGCCAATGTTGTGTTAGTGCTGCAAAGTGCCAGACTCGGACCTTCCGGAGCTGGGTTCAAATCGACGAAGCTCACTGGATGACCTTGGGCGCCACTGCCTCTCAGCCTAAACTACCTCACATGGTTGTTGTGAGGAGTAAAAGAAGAGGGAGAGAACCACGTACGCCACCTTGAGCTCCTTGCAAGGAAGGGAGGGAGGTGAGATACAAGAGCAATAAATACATACAGACACATCAACAAGTTGGATCCAGATTGGAGGAGACCCTCCTGAAAGCAACGGGGGAAGGTTTCCCCATCTCTGTCCTACACAGCTCAGGACTGGGTTACTCGAGAATCTGCTTTGATCCCTTATCTACCCAGTAGGCCTGAGGCCTGTAGGGTCCAGGGATCTCAGAAGCCTTCTCCACCGTAACTCAAAAGCAGGGCTGCCATTCTCTGCTGAGATACGACAGATCACCCACTTGGCGGTACTTTCCGGAAACAGTCAGAAGCCATATTTGTTACGACAAGCTTTTCCATCTGGGTGGGTTTCACTTCATTTCACTTTTATTCTGCAAGGAGGTGTTGTTGGCTATGGAGTCTAAGGGGCACCATCGGTGTGAGACCCTAAAATTACTACCATCGTGCTGCTTGCCGTGTTGTTGTTGGTTTTAAAAGTGGGGGCTTCATAGATCAGCCTACCATCAAAGCCTTAGCTTTAGATGACAACCCCAACTCGCCCTTCAAGAAAATTTAACATTCTCCATTAAGAATGTGTGTCCTGTTTGATATACAGTCATAACTCGGGTTACAGACACTTCGGGCTGTGCGATTTCGGGTTTCTCACCGTGCCGAACCTGCAAGTACCAGAACGGGTTACTTAAAGGTTTCGGTGCTTGCGCATGCACAGAAGCGCTAAATCATGCTTTGCGCAGAAGCGCCAAATCGCGACCCGTGCATGCGCAGATGCAGCGCTGCGGGTTGCGGACGCTGCAGGTTGCGAATGTGCTTCCCGCACAGATCATGTTCGCAACCTGAGCGTCCACTGTACTGTATTGCAGTCTTGGGCAACCAGGTTTTGAACTACAACTCCTGTCAGAGTGATTGTTGTTGTTGTTTAGTCGTTTAGTCGTGTCTGACTCTTCGTGACCCCATGGACCAGAGCACGCCAGGCACTCCTGTCTTCCACTGCCTCCCGCAGTTTGGTCAGACTCATGCTGGTAGCTTCGAGAACACTGTCCAACCATCTCGTCCTCTGTCGTCCCCTTCTCCTTGTGCCCTCCATCTTTCCCAACATCAGGGTCTTATCCAGGGAGTCTTCTCTTCTCATGTGATAGGAGTGATAGGAGTTGTAATTCAAAACAGCTAGAGCCCCCCCCCCCCAACCCTGAAGCTTTCCTTTTAGGGAATATAGGGACGAAAATCCCCCAAAAAGATGATTGTGTATGCTACGACAGCAGCAAGGATTTTATGTGCTCAAAAATGGAAAGAAGAAGAATGGATAAGTAAGGTGATGAACTATGCAGAAATGGAAAAGTTAACAGCTGAAATAAGAGAACCTAATGATGACAGCTTTGTGGAAGAATGGTAGCCTTTTTTGGACTATTTAAAGAAATATTATAGAATGATGAATTCGTGAGCAGGATCTGAGGCATGATCAGCAGAAAAAATTAGGACTCGCTATACTACATTTTTACCAGACATTGACATTTTGAACAAGTCACTACACTTTTAATCCTTTGAAAATCCTTTCAAGCGGCTGCTTTAAATTTACCTTTTTGGGCCAAGAGTTTTTTCTCAAGGTAAATATATGTATACAGTCCCTGGTTACTATAAAAACTGGTTGCTATTTAATGTTTTTAATTATGTTGTGGATATGATTGTACAGTTGTACCTTAGAAGCTGAACAGAATCCATTCCGGAAGTCCGTTCAACTTCCAAAGCGTTCGAAAATCAAAGAGCAGCTTCTGATTGGCTGCAGGAAACTCCTGCAGTCAATTGGAAGCTGCGGAAGCTGCGCCGGACGTTCAGCTTCCAAAAGGACGTTCGGAAACCAGAACAATCACTTCCGGCTGTTCGAAAACCAAGGTACGACTGTAGTTTGTAAGAACACCTTTACAGAATATTGGATAAAGGAATATACCTACAAGGGGAATGAAAGATGAATGAAAGGATACTATAATATTGTTATGATATAAGAGATAGATTAAAGGGTGCAGGAAAGGGTGAGAAAATAAAACCAACCATGGAAAACGGGATGGGAAGTTGGAAAAACAAAACAAAAAAACAAAATTATGTATTGAAGAGTATATGTGAGATTTTTTTCTTTTTCCCGTGAAATCTAATTTTTTAAATAAAAAATAATAAAATAGGGACCATTGCCATTTAAAAAGAAACAGCTAGAGGGTGCCAGGATGCCAAAGGCTGTTATCAAGTGTCCAGCCTTGCACTAGGTACTGTACAAGCTTGGTGACTTACAAAGGATGTCTAGAATATAGATCAGTATTAATGAGCTGTAGTAGGCCTAATGGAGCTTCTAGATGTCCCAAACGAAATAGGTTCATCCTTCCTTTTTTGGACACGGGCAAGTCACTGGTGAAAGCCACTTTTCAGAGAACGAGCATTCATGCAATTGCAATTCTATGATTCTATAAGATCCATCGTGATCCCAGAAGTTCTCTTTCAATGCCTCCTGCTGGCCTGCTGGATCTTGCTAAAGACCCATCAGGTTTCCCACATTCAGGGGCCACTCAGTTTGGAAGCAAGACCTGAATACAACAGGCCTGGACCAGAACAGTGGGCTCACCTGGTCCAGCACCCTGTTCTCAGTGTGCTCAACCAAATGCCCCACCATTACAAGACCTGAACGCACCAGCACGACTCTCCCCATTTGTGATTCCCAGCGACTGGCATTCAGAGGCATATACAGCTTCTGGCATGAAGGGAGAACACGAGCCATTGCAGTTAGTAGCCAGTCACCAGTGTCGAAACAATGGTTCTTCGTTGGACCGGTCATGTTGCCTGATTGTTGTCTTCCAAAGCAACTGCTCTATTCCGCACTTAAAAATGGAAAGTGTAATGCTGGTGGTCAACAAAAGTGGTTTAAAGACTTTCTCAAGGCAAATCTTTAAAAAATGTAGTATAAACACTGACAATTGGGAAACACTGGCCTGCGAGCACTCCAGTTGGAGAACAGCCTTTACCAAAAGTGCCATGGGCTTTGAAGATGCTTGAACTCAGGATGAAAGGGAGAAACATGCTAAGAGGAAGGCACGCTTGGCAAACCCTCACCATGATCAACCCCCATCCAGAAACCAATGTCCCCACTGTGGAAGGACGTGTGGATCCAGAATTGGCCTCCACAGTCACTTACAGACTCACTGTTAAAACCGTGTTCTTGGGAGACAATATTACTTGATTATGGTAAAAGGTAAAGAGACCCCTGACCATTAGGTCCAATCGTGATCGACTCTGGGGTTGTGGCGCTCATCTCGCTTTACTGGCCGAGGGAGCTGGCGTACAGCTTCTGGGGCATGTGGCCAGCATGACTAAGCCGCTTCTGGCGAACCAGAGCAGCGCATGGAAACGCCGTTTTACCTTCCCGCCAGAGCGGTACCTATTTATCTACTTGCACTTTGATGTGCTTTCAAACTGCTAGGTTGGCAGGAGCAGGGACCGAGCAATGGGAGCTCACCCCATCACGGGGATTCGAACTGCCGACCTTCTGCTCGGCAAGTCCTAGACTCTGTGGTTTAACCCACAGCTCCACCCGCGTCCCTTCTACTCGATTATGAGGGATCGCCAAAGAAGGCACTGATAACCTTAACCTCCACTGATTTCTCCAGCTCCCTTTGCAAAAGCAGATGCTGCCATGTCTTGTGTATGTCAGATGAATATGTCCTGCCTTTTGTCTTTCCTGGATCTCTCACCATTCAGCTTCGCTGGACGTTAGTGTTATGGGCAGGAAAGAACTTCCCTCTGTCCACGTTCTTCACAAAGCCAGCTAAGCTGGTGGCCCTCATTGCCTCTGTGGGAGGGAGTTCTGTAGTTTAACTGTGCGCACTGCGTGAAAAACTACCTTATATTGCCTGTCCTGACTCTTCTGAAATTTGGCTTCATTGGGTGTCCACAAGTTCTAGTCACCTTTGAAGGTGACTCGGAAACTGCAATTAATCCAGAATGTGGCAGCTAGACTGGTGACTGGGAGTGGCCACCGGGACCATATAACACCGGTCCTGAAAGATCTTCATTGGCTCCCAGTATGTTTCCGAGCACAATTCAAAGTGCTGGTGTTGACCTTTAAAGGCCTAAACGGCCTCGGCCCAGTATACCTGAAGGAGCGTCTCCGCCCCCATCGTTCTGCCTGGACACTGAGGTCCAGCACCGAGGGCCTTCTGGCTGTGAGAAGTGAGGTTACAGGGAACCAGGCAGAGGGCCTTCTTGGTAGTGGCGCCTGCCCTGTGGAACGCCCTCCCAGCAGATGTCAAGGCAATCTTTTACCTACAACTGAAGGCGGCCCTGTTTAGGGAAGTTTTAAATGCCTGGTACTGTATTGTTTTTAATATTCGGTTGGAAGCCGCCCAGAGTGGCTGGGAAACCCAGCCAGATGGGTGGGGTACAAATAATAAATTATTATTATTTTATAAGAGAGGGTGAAAAACCTCTTTCTCCAAAACCTGCATAATATTATACCCCTCTATCATCATGTTCCTCACTTTTTATTCTTCTACGCTAAAAAGCTCTAAAGGGTGCAACCTTTCCTTCGCGGAGAGTTGCTCTGGCCCCTTGATTGTTTTTTGGTTGTGTGCGTGCAGACAATTGCTCCAAAAATAAATAAATCAAAAATCAAAATAGCCGTGGAAGGAATGGAGAATATTCTTTATTGTGTTAGCAACCGAATGCTCCTGCATTACACAATGTCTAAACACAGGACATTTTTGCGACTGAAGTTTAGCCCGGGTGAGCAATCCACTCAATCACTCATTGGCAGTACTGATCTCCTGCATCTCACCCCGCTGCCATGGAAAAATAACCCCCCTGCAGTCCGTGCCATCTTTATAGCTTAGCGCGCAGTGTGGATTCTCTGATGTCTATTAAGGCAAGTATTGCGAGAGAACCTTTTCCCGCACACCGGGCACTCATGGGGCTTTTCCCCCGTATGAATCCTGCGGTGCGTGTTAAGGTTAGCTTTCTGGCTAAAGCTTTTCCCGCACCGCGAACACTCGTAGGGTCTTTCCCCCGTGTGGATTCTCTGGTGAGTGTTAAGGTAGGAGCTGCGAGAGAACCTTTTCCCGCAGGTGGGGCACTTGTGAGGCCTCTCGCTCTCGCATCTCTTGCGGTGCCCGAGAAGGTGGAACTTCTGGCCAAACCGCTTCCCGCAGTCGGAGCACTTGAATGCCTTTTCTCCCGAGTGGATGTTCTCGTGCTTAAGGAGGTTCGCGCTCTGGCCGAACCTCTTCCTATACGCGGTGCAGACGCTTGGTCTCTTACCAGTGTGACTCCTCCGCTGGTGTGCATCCTCCTTCAGATCCTGGAATGTGCCCCCAAACGGGACAGACACACCGACTTCTCGCCCCAAGTCCGCTTCCTGGTGCCCACCCCGAGCGTTTCCCTGCTCACGGAAACAGGAAACGTCCTCTCCTGCTCCCCAAACCGACGTCCCACGTGGTGACAGATGCTCACGATCTTCAGGGCTGTACCTCTCCGCTTCGTTGAGGTTCGTCCACCCTTTAGCTCCTGAACGGGAAAATAAAATTTCAGATAAGTGCTGGAGATGCAAAGAGGTTGAGGGTACGTTTTTTCATATGTGGTGGACTTGTAAAAGGGTAAAAGAGTACTGAGAAATAATTGTAGAATGAACTGAAAAAAATGTTTAAAAGTACTTAAGAACAACAACAACCAGTGTTTTTTTTTTTGTTGGGGATAATTCAGACGGAAATTCCCAGGTTTCAAAAAACGGTTATTTATGTATGCAACAACTGCGGCCCGTGTTTTGTTAGCCCAAAAATGGAAAATGAGCGAGGTCCCAACCAAAGAAGAATGGCAACTTAAACTGATGGGATATATACAGCTTGCGGATTTAACATATAGAATAACAGAACAAGAAGAACATACGTTTAAAGCAGATTGGAAAATGTTATGGTTCATTTTGCATATCATAAATCCCTGCATATTTTACATAAACTAAACCATTCAGTATTCCATTATTCCATCCATCAAAGCTTATTTGCATTGTTGAATTTATCTTAATGCTGCTAACGTTTTCAAGTGTACATAATTTCCCCCCATATATTCAATAAACATTTTCCAATCTTTTCTAAACGTATGTTCTTCTTGTTCTCTTATTCTATATGTTAAGTCTGCAAGTTGCGCATATTGCATCAGCTTAAATTGCCATTCTTCTTTAGTCAGGACCTCGCTCGTTTTCCATTTCTGGACTAACAAAACACGGGCTGCAGTAAGGTAGGTGGTTTGAAAGCCCGTGACGGGTGAGCTCCCGTTGCTCTGTCCCAGCTCCTGCCAACCTAGCAGTTCGAAAGCACACCAGTGCAAGTAGATACATAGGTACCGCTCCGGCAGGAAGGTAAACGGCGTTTCCGTGCACTCTAGCTTCCGTCAGTGTCCCGTTGCGCCAGAAGCGGTTTAGTCCTGCTGGCCACATGACCCGGAAAGCTGTCTGTGGACAAACACCAGCTCCCTCGGCCTGAAAGCGAGATGAGCGCCGCAAACCCATAGTCACCATTGACTGGACTTAACCGTCCAGTCCTTTTACCTTTCACCTTACATAAATAACCTTTCATTGTCATATTGTCAATCTATTGACTAAAGGGGATGTGATCCCCTTGTCCGCCCATGAATTTGTCTAATCCTCTTTCAAAGGCACCCAGGTTTGGGGGCCAACACTGCCTAGTGGGAATGAGGCAGCTTAACTATGAGCTTAAGTGAAGAAGGACATCCTTTCGGCGGTCCTGAACCTTCCAACCTATTCCAAGCGCCTTAAGACACACCTTTGCCATCCTCACCTGTCAAGAGGGCCTCTCCGTTGTCAGCTTCCTGCTTGGTCTCCCGGCGCATCTGCCGGTGGACGGGGTCAGAAGGAACCAGTTCCGGCTCGCAGAAGCTCAGGACCACCTCCTCAAACGGCACGCTTACCTGAAATAGCAGAGGAGATTCTCTAAGGACAGGACTTAGGGCACGGGTGGGAGGGGGAACCCCCTGACCCACAGGTTGCATGCGGCCCTCCGTCAGACTTCCCCTGGCCCTTTGAGTTCCCCTCCAGCCCATCAGCTTTTCAGCAAGGGATTACACGAGCAACAGAGGAAAGGTTTGCAATTATGGATGGGAGATGCTGTCCTTTATTATTCTCGCCTTCTCAGTCTTTCAAGTTCCTTTCTCCACATTTTTACATAGGTTCGCTGGTTCTTTTTATTATAAATATATCTATATATTGGGTTTTGATCAAGATGATGATTGGTGGAATGATCTCTCTAGGGAGGCACGCTTGGTGCCTTCATTATATAGCTTTAGGTGTATAACGTTCCTCTTCCACCAGGGCTTTGGCTGATTAACATCCTGTATCTTTTAAAATGTGTTTTTGGGAGGGGGAGAGCGAGGATTCCTAGTTTGTTGGTCTTGTTCGTGTTTTTATTACGTATTTTGTGTTTTTAGAATGTACAGTGGTACCTCAGGTTAAGTACTTAATTCGTTCCAGAGGTCCGTTCTTAACCTGAAAGTGTTCTTAACCTGAAGCACCACTTTAGCTAATGGGGCCTCCTGTTGCTGCCGCGCCGCCGGAGCACAATTTCTCTTCTCATCCTGAAGCAAAGTTCTTAACCCGAGGTGCTATTTCTGGGTTAGCGGAGTCTGTAATCTGAAGCGTATGTAACCTGAAGCATATGTAACCCGAGTTACCACTGTATTTTTATGCTGTGAACCCCTCTGAGATCTACAGATAAGGGCTGATATATTTAACAAATAAATGATAATGATAATAAACAGTAAGAGTCAGCACAATTTTTGTACCTGTTACTTGGCTGCAGAAATGCACTGTAACATTTGGAGAATCGACCATTTTGATGGATGGCAGTGTTTTAGTTGGAAAGCGCTTGGAAATGTGTCAGCTACCTAACGGCCAACCGAATCAAGTCAAGTCGTTTTATTATGGTCAATGACAAGTATCCAAACGAAACACCAATTACAAAATTTCCCGCCCATCTGATTCACTTTATCTGCAGCCTTTACAGCCCCAGGCATTTGGCTAATTAAACAATCAACGGCCTTTTACCCTACGGGTTTTTTAAAATTGTTTTGCTTGTTATTATGTTTGCTTGTTATTATGTTATGTATTTTTTATTATTATAATATAAAGAGCCCTGTGATCCTTGGATGAAGGGTGGTATAGAAATTTAATGAATAATAAAAAAATTAAAAACCTGCCCCCCTTCCCCAGGTTACTGGCTGCTCATCTGTTCCCAACTTGGGGAAAGCAAAGAACACAAGGAGCTCACCTGAGGTTTTGGCTGCTCTGCCTCCTGCTGCCTCAGCAGGAAGTCCTCAGCCAGGGCCACTGCCTGGAAGCAGGTCTCTGGCCCCCGTTCCCTGACCCAGCTCTGGATCTCTGGAGGCAGGATGGTCAGGAACTGCTCCAGGATCAGAAGCTCCAGGATCTGCTCCTTGGAGTGCCTCTCCACCTTCAGCCACCGCCGGCAGAGCTCCTGGAGGCGGCTGTAGGCCCCTCGCGGCCCCTCGGCTTCCCGGTAGCA
This sequence comes from Podarcis pityusensis, assembly GCF_964106645.2. Classification (NCBI taxonomy): domain Eukaryota; kingdom Metazoa; phylum Chordata; class Lepidosauria; order Squamata; family Lacertidae; genus Podarcis; species Podarcis pityusensis. The sequence goes on from NC_138029.1 coordinate 120,054,848, forward strand.
GAAGCGCCGGAAGTACTGGCGGTTCTTCTCCCTGCTGATGGCATCCCCGCGCAAAATGGCCGCCTTCACTTTCCCATAATCCTCTCTGTCCCGGCCCTCCAGCCTGCGGAAGGCCCGCTCGGCTTCTCCGCTGAGGGCCGGCGAGAGGCGAGCTGCCCACTCCTCCCGGGGCCACCGGCAGGCTTCGGCCACTTGCTCAAAGGAGGCGAAGAAGGCCTTGGTATCGTCCCAGGGGGTGGGCTCCTCTGGCGGCTGCGGGACCCCCCAACCCACGTGAGGGGACTCCACTTCCTTCAGGAACTCCTGCCACTGGACCTCCCAGCGCTGAAGGAGCCCTTCCCCTCCTTCCTCTTTCACTTGGTGCTGGGACGGCATCTTTTGCAGGAATTCCCGGATGCAGCCCCTCTGGTGGGGCTTCCTCACACTCTCTGCTCCCTCCACCGGTTTGGGGGCTGCTTGGCTTGGTTCCTCCATTTTCATCCCTGGCGCAAGCTTCTCGTGCAAGATCACAGAGGGGGCTGAAGAGGAGGTCCTGGCTCCCTGGGCAAAAGAGGCATTTATGTTATTATTTATTAAATTTATATGCCGCCCTACGGCCCCAGGTCTCAGAGAAATGCGAGTGATTTATTTGAAATGTTAGCAAAGACACTCAAACAAGGCAGACAAGAGTCTGGAGAGAAGTCCTGCCTCAACACTTTACTGAGAAAACTGAACAAAGTAAGCCCACAAGAATGAAAACACTCTACAGAGTATGATCTGAGGAAAAGGAACATAGAGAAGCATTTTGTACTTCAAGCCTTGCATGTAGCAGGGAGACACTGACCCAAGCATACGGAAGAAAAACTACCTCAGAACTGCACAGCCAATCACAGCATTTGCTACCTCAATGAACATCACGCCACTCTGCCTGGTTGCCAAGCTGATATCAGCTGATATCAGAATTAACCCTTACATTTCAAACTGAATGATCCCTGCTATTGCACTTACAAAAAGAGCAACCTCACGCCTGTGGGGAGGGGAGGGGGAATGTGGCCTTTCAATCTTCTCTGTCTGGTTCTTGCGACTCTTCCCAGCCTAAATCCTTTACTGGCTCTGATTTGCACCCTCTTTAGGTGTTTTAACTGATTATAATATTGCATTTTAAAACTGCTATATCCGGCCCTGTGCAAGTGGCTTCTGGAAGGTTTCCCATAAGAGAATTTGCCCTTTGGGGTGAAAAAGGGCGCCATACCACTGCAATAAAATACACCACTTGAGGTAGCAACTCCAAAACAATTACAGAAAAGAAGAGAAAACAGTAGCCTAAAAATTAATAAATCATAAAACACCCAGAGTAAAAGTACAGTCGTACCATGGTTCTCAAATGGAATCCATTCCGGAAGTCCGTTCAACTTCCGAAAATGTTCAAAAACCAAGGCACAGCTTCTGATTGGCTGCAGGAGCTTCCAGCACTCAATCGGAAGCCGCGGAAGCAACGTCGGACATTTGGGTTCCAAAGAATGTTCCCAAACTGGAACACTCACTTTTGGGTTTATGGTGTTTGGGAGCCAAAACGTTCGAGTCGAAGGCATTTGACAACCAAGGTATGACTGTAGTTGCACTGGCCTGTAACAGGGATGAATTATATTTGCTTTTAAAAACTTGCAATCACTAAAATAAGGCAGTCCTAAAAATATATCAGGTGGTTCTTAAAAGAAGACCCCAATGTACAGTTGCCAACTGTCCAGAAAAATACAACCTGGCCTGCTCCTCCTCCTTTAAGACAGTTCTGATCCCCAGAAATCAGACAGCACAGCTTTTCATGGCTTCAAAATAAACATCATAAGGATCACCTGACACATCTTATACCTGCTGTTCCTCAAGGGGCTACATTACAAAATGGAAGACAATGGCCGCTGCTGGCTTTCCATAGCTGTCAACCTTCCCTTTTTTGGCGGGAAATTCACTTATTCCAGCGCCGTTTCCCGCTGCTTCCCACTGCTATCCCAGATTGTTAGTTATCCTGTAGACTGTCCCCGGGACAGCTGAGGCTGCTGATCCCTTCTTTTCAAATCTGAAAGTTGACATCTATGTTTCAGCCCAATCCGGCAGCAAGCCTTGTCTCATGTTCTCATGTTAGCGACAGCCCTGGGAGGTAGGCTGGGCCAAGAGAAAGCAACCAGCCCAAGGTGACCCAGCGAGCATTGTGTCTGAGGGAGGAGGGCTGGAACCTGGCTTGCTATTATCCTAGTCTGACTTTCGCAAGAGCCCTCAGGATCAGGTCAGCAGCCCCTCTAAGTCCGGTGTCCTGTTCTCACAGTGGCCAGTCTGTGGGAAAACAGGAGCTGAGGGCTGTGGTTTCCAGCAACTGGGATTTCTATGCATTGGAACCCAGGAAGCTGCACAGAGTCAGACCCCTGGGTCCATTGTCGTCAATGACAGCCAGTGGCTTGCCAGGGTTGCAGACGGGGGGTGGGGCTGGAGTGGGGCATGGTTTGCCCTAACCTAGAGATTCTGGGGGCTGCAAATGTTGCAAGGCACCTGCTCATTGCAACCTTGGCTGTTCGTTTCTTTCCAGCCACCGAAGGAATCCCTCTCGCTTCTTAACTTCTTGCATCTCTCCTCCCGCTTAAAAAAAGCAAGCAAGCAAAAGCACAATCTGCAATTTGAAGCAATTTCTAAGAACTCACCCCAAAACCACACGCACACACACTCTCTCTCTAGAAGAGGCTCCAACCAGCTGGAGAGGAAGAAATGGCACACAGGAAGTGAAATTGTGACTTTTCACGTCCTGCCTCGCCTGCCTCTCTCTCTCTCTTTTGCACATCCCCACACCCAAACATGCACACCCACACTTCCGCATTTCCACCCTAGGAAGCCTAAACACACCTCCCAGAACCCCTCTAGGACTCGCAAGGAGCTCGCTGGTTTTAACTCTTCGAACACTTTGAGTGGGTTGCGGGTGTTTGCCCTCGCGTGGCTGTGAGGTTTAGTGGGTAGAGCACAAGCTGGGAAATGTGCATTTTATCTATTCTATACATTGATTGCGTTTAAATCATTCTAAACATTTCGTGCTGGTTCCTTTTGGTTTTTGGTTTTAAATAGGAAATGTTTTTTGAATAGGAAATGTTGAAGAATTATAGAAGCATAGACTATCTGACTTTTAGAAGACATCTGAAGGCAGCCCTGTTTAGTGAGGTTTTTAATGTTTGATGTTTTGTCCTGTTTTTAATATTCTGCTAGGAACCACCCAGAGTGGCTGGGGAAACCCAGCCAAATGGGCAGGGAATGAATGAATGAATAAATAATAATAATAATAATAATAATCCCAGAATTTCAGAGCTGGAAGGGGATCCCTGAGGATCTTCTAGTCCAACCCTCTGCAATGCAGCTGTCCCATACGGGGATCGAACCTGCAACCTTGGCGTTGTCAGCACCTGCTCTAACCTACTGAGCCTGCCACACACAGAGAGACAGTGTGGTGTAGTGGTTACTGTGATAGACTGTGATCAAATCCCCACTCTGCCATGAAGCTTGCTGTCACCAGCTCTCAGTCTAACCTACCTCACCGGGTTGTTGTGAGGATCAAATGGAGAGGGAGAGAACTACATAAGCCACCTTGAGCTCTGTGGAGGAAGTAACGCTTCTGAATACCAGGAGGGGAAATATGCTTTTGTGCTGGGATCCTGCTCGCAGGTTTCCCTTTGGGGGCATCTAGTTGGTCACTGAGAGAACAGGATGCCGGGCTCAATGGACCTACTTTGGCCTGATCCAAAAACCAGACTCATCTCAAGTTCATATGTATATATGCATGTGTTTGTATAATTTTATTACATATATGTATTCTATTTCATAGAAACATCAAAGCGGTTTACAAGAGAAATACATAAAAACATTAAAAAGTAAAAAAAAGCAGGCATCTGTTGTGGAAGGACGTATTCCAAATTAATGGCATGGATCTAGTGGAATAGGAAAGTCTTCAGCAGCCCTTGTTTAATAGGTTATTGTATTTTAGTGTTTTGTTGGAAGCTGCCCAGAGTAGCTGGGGAAACCCAGCCAGATGGGCGGGGTAAAAATAATAAATTATTATTATTGTAACGATGAAGCAGAAGATGTTTGCTGAATCTCTATTGGCAGAATATTCCTCAATAAGGTAAAAAGGTAAAGGACCCCGGACGGTTAAAGTCCAGTCAAAGGCGACTATGGGGTTGCGGCGCTCATCTCACTTTCAGGCCAAGGGAGCTGGCGTTTGTCCACAGCTTTCTGGGTCATGTGGCCAGGATGATTAAACCACTTCTGGTGCAACAGAAGACCATGACGGAAACCAGAGCGCACAGAAACGCCATTTACCTTCCTGCCACAGTGGTACCTATTTATCTACTTGCACTGGTATGCTTTTGAACTGCTAGGTTGGCAGGAGCTGGGACAGAGCAATGCGATCTCAATCCGTTGTGGGAATTCGAACCACCAACCTTCTGATCGGCAAACCCAAGAGGCTCAGTGGTTTAGACCACAGCGCCACCCTCAATATTGGGCCGATGACACTACAGGTTCAGTTTCTTGTTGCCGTCAAATGAGCCTCATTAGGTCAGGGAACAGCCAACGATGCTCCTGTGTATGATCTCAGTGATGCAGCCAGGATCTAAGGCAGGCATAGGCAAACTCAGCCCTCCAGATGTTTTGGGACTACAACTCCCATCATCCCTAGCTAACAGGACCGGCGGTCAGGGATGATGGGAATTGTAGTCTCAAAACATCTGGAGGGCCAAGTTTGCCTATGCCTGATCTAAGGGTTCAGGCGGTCCCCAAGGTGCCCTGGACCTAAGTTGGGTTTTCTAAATTAAGACAAGGACCTTTAACCTGCCTCAGTAGCAAACGGGTGACCAGCACAGAAGCTTAAACCACTGTGCCACATGATATCGGGCAGATGCCCCCATCAGCAGCCTGGCTGCCACTTTCTACACCTGGACCTGGTACAGGGAAGACGGGCAGGTGTGGATGGGCCGAGGGCAGGCTGAGTTTGGGGGAGCAGTGACTCATTCTCCCTCATGAACCAGCCTCTCCTGCTGGGTGGTCCTTCTTTCCTTGATACTCCTCTGAGGAAGCCCCCTCAGTTTCCAGGTCTGGTCTCCAGACATAGACCCTCCCAGGAGCTTGGGACTGACACCTGTCTTTCAACCTCTTTGCCTTGGGTTTTGAAACTTAAGAAGTATATTTTCAGAACCCACCTTATTTTTCTGATTTTAATGTGCTTGAAACATCACGGTTCAATTGTTGCAACTCGCCCTTCACCCTTAAAACTGAAAAATCATTTATTTATTCTATACGTGTGGTTTAAAATTATTCTTATTTATTCAATTTGTATACAGTGGTACCTCGGGTTACATATGCTTCAGGTTACAGACGCTTCAGGTTACAGACTCCGCTAACCCAGAAATAGTACCTCGGGTTAAGAACTTTGCTTCAGGATGAGAACAGAAATCATGCTCCGGCGGCTTGGCGGCAGCAGGAGGCCTCATTAGCTAAAGTGGTGCTTCAGGTTAAGAACAGTTTCAGTTTAAGAACAGACCTCCGGAACGAATTAAGTACTTAACCCGAGGTACCACTGTATAGCCGTACCTCGGAAGTCGAACGGAATCCATTCCGGAAGTCTGTTCAACTTCCAAAATGTTCGGAAACCGAAGTGCGGGTTTTGATTGGCTGCAGGAAGCTCTTGAAGCCAATTGGAAGCCGTGGAAGCTCCGTCAGGCTTCCAAAAGAACGTTCGAAAACCGGAACAGTCACTTCCGGGTTTGGGGCGCCCGGGAGCCAAAACGTCCGAGTACCAAGGTGTTCGGGATCCAAGGTATCCACAAGTCTTAGGGTGGTTCGCAAGAGTGTGTGTGTATGTCAAAGAGAAAAAATGAAAATGAGCAATGAATACAAACAAAATTCCCAAGGTGAATGTATTTTTTTTTTACTCTAGGAAATATTCATTTAGGAGGGGGAAAAACAAGTACAGGTTCACAATAGCACACACGCGTGCAAAATACATTATCACAGTTATTTACCTGTTTGGTTTCTCACTTGCCCTTCACCACAAGGGTGGGCTCCAACCATATAAAAATACAAGGTTAAAATCAGCTTTAAACGATATACCTATAGAACAGACTGGATGTTGCGCCTCTGGCCGATGATGAAATCTGCACGACAAAGATGCCAGATGTGAGGAGGGAATTCCAGAGTTTAGGGGCTGCTGCTGCAAAGGCCCTGTCTCAGGCTGCCACCCACCAAACGTCTGATGGCAGAGGGGCTTCCCAGAGCAGGGTCCCCTCTGCCCATTTTAACACTCCAGAGAGTCTGTAGGGAAGGAGGTGGTCTCCCCGATATTTAGGGCTACCCCTGGGCTTACTTTTAATTTTGTTTTTAAGTTGTATTCATTCAACTTCTTTTATTATTGGTTGTTAGCCGCCCTGAGCCCGGCCTAGGCTAGGGAGGGTGGGGTATAAATAGAATTTATTATTATTATTATATTATTATTATTATTATTATTATTATTATTATTATTATTATGTGGCTCCCCCCTTGTGAATCCTTTCATGCCTAGCCAGGGTGGTGTGAGTGTTGAAGCTCTTCCCACAGGCTGAGCAATGGTATCGCTTGGCCCCCGCGTGCGCTGTCCGCTCGTGGAGCATGAGCTGCTGCCGCTGGCCAAAGCTCTCTGCGCAAAGGGAGCACTTGTGCGCCAGCTTCTCTCCCGCGTGGCTCTTCTTATGTCGGATGAGGCCCGGGCGGGAATGGAAGCGCTTCCCACAGTGCGGGCAGGCGTGGGGCTTCTCGCCCGTGTGGACCGTCATGTGTGCCAGCAGCACTGACTGGTAGCTGAACCTCTTGCCGCAGGTGGCGCACTGGTGCGGCTTCTTCTCGCCCGTGTGGATCCGCTGGTGCACCAGGAGGTGCGAGTTGCAGCTGAAGCGCTTCTCGCAGAAGGAGCAGCCGTACGGCCTCTCGCCCGTGTGGGTCCGCTCGTGGCGCGTCAGGTCAGAGATCTGGACAAAGGTCTTCCCGCACGACAGGCACATGAACGGCTTCTCGCCCGTGTGGATGCGTTCGTGCATGAGCAGGTTGGAGTTGCAGTTGAAGCGCTTCTCGCAGAAGGAGCAGCCGAACGGCTTCTCGCCCGTGTGGGTCCTCTCATGGCGCGTCAGGTCAGAGACCTGGACGAAGCTTTTGGGGCAGTAGGCGCACTTGAAAGGCTTCTCCCCGGTGTGGGTCAGATTGTGCCTCAGGAGGTTCTGCTTGCGGTTGAAACTCTTCCCGCAGTTGCCGCACCGGAAAGCCTCTTCTTGGAGCGGGGCCCTCTCGCGTCTGGGCCGAGAGACGCTCTCCGCTGCTGTTCCCGGGTGCTCGCCGTCCTGCCGGACCTCTGGACAGTCCAATCGCCCGTATTTCTCGTCACACTCCCTCGACTGGTCATCATAACCTGTTGGAATGGGGGGGAAAACCACCCAAAGTCATTTTGTTGGTCTTCACTCAGGGGAAGACTCGCGGGGTCCGAACTGGAGAAAGGCCCCAGCTAAAGAAGAACTGATGGAATATGCGTAGCTTGCGGATCTAACATATAGAATAAGAGAGCAAGAAGAACATACGTTTATAGAAGATTGGGAAATGTTTACTGAATATATGGGGGGAACTATCTACACTTGAAAATGTTGGCAGCATTAAAATACAGTGGTACCTTGGTTCTTGAACTTAATCTATTCCAGAAGTCCATTCGACTCCCAAAACAGTTTAAAAACCAAGGCGCCAATTCCGATTGGCTGCAGGAGTTTCCGGAACTCAAGCAGAAGCTGCGTCGGAAGTTCGGCTTCCAAAAAATGTTCACAAACCGGAACACTTGCTTCCAGGTTTGCGGCGTTTGGAAGCCGTTTTGTTAGGCAACTAAGCCGTTCGAAAACCAAGGTACGACTGTAAATTCTACAGTGTAAACAAATTTTAAGGTTGTTTAATGAATATTTCAAATTGTAAAATAGAAAACTTAGTAAAAATCATACATGAATTGGTGAAAAGTGAAAAGCTATTGCAAGAATACCAAAAAAAAATACACACTACAGTGTAATAACCTAGGAAAGAAACATTTCCTGCCATTATTTATCAACGCAGAGGGCTGGATTAGATAACAATTGGGGATCCCTCCAACTGTACAATTCTATGAAAGAGTTACCCAAGGATGGGCTTTGTGACCTGTGATTTTTTACTAAAGTGTAAAGTGGTGCGTGTTGGGGCAAAAAAAAAATTCCAAATTTCATATCTGTCTGTCTACGCACTTACTGGGTCTGAACTGGCGACGATGTACCATAAACAAGACCATGGGGCTGTAGTGGATAGTTTGATTAAGATGTTTACCCAGTGCATGGGGGAAAAATAAAATAAAAAGGGGAAGTTCCATAAACAGTTCTGGCTCTGGCCTTGCCCACCTCTAGCTAAATTTTCTTAAATACAAGGTGTGACTGGAAAGTTGGGTGAATGGTCACAGAAATCGGACAGCGAGAAATATTCAAACATACAATTGGCATCGGAAACCCACAAAACGTTCACAATTGTGTACGGAGATGAAGCTGTAACTCGAAAGACGGTGTATGAGTGGTTTAAGGTTTCCATGAAGGGCAGCAAACTATTGAAGTGACCCTCCGTCTGGATATTGATACGGGATCGGTGTTTGTCCATCTGAATGATGGCGGAAGAATTGCATATTCCACGTGAAATTGTTACTGAGGTTCCTGAGTTGTCCCACCCTCCATATTCTCCCAATCTGGCCCCATTGGATTACTTCCTTTTTCCAAAACTGAAATCTGAAAGGGCACAGATTTCCCAACATTTCACACGTCCAAGCTGCTGTGACAAGGAAATGGAAAGCATTACAAAAAGGACTTGGAGATCCCGGGCCACAGGGAGGTTAGGCTGGCCTCAACCAGAGCCAGGGCTTTTTCGGCTATGGCCCCAATATCTGGTGGAATGCTCTGTCACAAGAGACTAGGGCCCTGAGGGACTTGACATCTTTCTGCAGGGCCTGCAAGACCCAGCTGTTCCACCAGGCCTTTGGCCAAGGCACCAGGTCTTCTGTAATCCTCATAGAACTCTAGCCCAATGGTTGCCATTAATTTGACTCTGAATTCATTTTAGAATGAATTGATTTTAGAATGCATTTCAATTGATTGTGATTTTATGTAAACTGTGTTGTTTTTACTGTTGTTAGCCGCTCTGAGCCTGGCTTCGGCTGGGGAAGGCGGGATATAAATAAATTTATTATTATTATTATTATCCAGAAGTTTCCAACAGTTCTACAAACGTTGTCAGCGGTGCAATGTATCCAAGGCGGCTTACTTTGAAGGCCTATAGGGCCTGTGTGTTCAAATATTTCTCGCCGTCCGATTTCTGTGACCATTCACCCAACTTTCCGGTTGCACCTTGTAGAATAAATCACTGGCTTCATCCCCCAAAAGATCACCCTTCAAGGGGATGTCGCTTTGACAAAAAACAGTAGTTCCCTAACCCTTCATCCTGTCTCTTACCAGGGTGGGTTTGTCGCTGGGCAGCGATTTCTGTGTTGTCTCCTCCACAAAGCAAGGTTTGTTCATTGCTCTCCAGACAAGATTCTTGCTGCTCCTTTTGCCCAAGCTGACTTTCTGGGAGGCCTCCCTGCTTGTGATTCGGGGAAACATCCTCTTCCGCTGGCTCCGCAGATGTTCCAGTTGGATCTGCCTCCTTCAAATCCTCTTCTGCACATTTCTCCTCCTTCCTTACATTCATCCAACCTTTCGTTGCTGGAGAAAAGAAGCAGGGAGGTCATTCGCTTGGGCGTAAATGGAAATGTGGAATTAAGAAATGAAGACCAGGAAACTGCCATTGCTTGCCAGTTCATATCCGGGGCTAACTGAAGGCGCTCACGCTAGTGTTTAAAGCCTTGAATGACTTGGGACTTAGGCCCCAAATCTCTGGGAGAGTGTCTCCTTCCCTACTGACCCTCTCGGCTGTTTAGATCAGTTGTTTGACGTCCCTAAGATGTTTGTGACAGGGGTCTGTGGCAGTTCCTGAGATTCCCTCCCCACAGAGGCTTGTCTGGCGCCTATTTCAATTTATTCTAAGAGGTCTACAAGAAACGTTAACATTGTCCATAAAAAGTTAAAATATTTAGAAGCGGTTCATTTAAAAAAAATGCATATAAAAAATAACAAACGCGATCCGAAAATGGGAGTAGAAATGCTGATTTGACGTTATTACATTTTTATTTCAGCTTCTATTTATGCTGTCATGACTCTTAGGGTGGATTAAAGATCTTCAGCAGAAGGCCATCTCTGCATGTCTCCTCCCTCTGGGGTGAGGCCAGCAGGGTCGGTGTCTTCACGGTGGTGGCTCCTCAGTTTCAGATCACTGTTCTGAGAGCGTTTATTATATATATTATAGAATAATACTTTGTTATACAGTGGTACCTTGGTTCCCAAACGGCTTAGTTGTCGAACAAATTGGCTCCCGAATGCCGCAAAACTGGAAGTGAGTGTTTCGGTTTGTGAAGGTTTTTCAGAAGCCAAACGTCCGACGCGGCTTCCGCTTGAGTGCAGGAAGCTCCTGCAGCCAATCGGAAGCCCCGCTTTGGTTTTTGAACCATTTCGCGAGTCAAATGGACTCCCGGAACGGATTAAGTTCAAGAACCAAGGTACCACTGTACTTTATAATAGGAGCCCAACTTTTCCTGGACCTCTTTGGACAAGGAGCAATGTTTATTAAATACAGCTCTTTTAAAATGCTTCCACTGTCTAATCTTCACCTTTCTCAAGAAACTACGAATGTGACTTCCAGGAGATACCGTACTTTTCCGTGTACAAGACTAGGTTTTTTTTTACTTCAAAGTTATGTGGGAAACTGTGGGTCGTCTTATACACGGGGCATTCCCCCCCCCCACTTCTCTTAACTTGGAGTCCCTAAAAATATGGGGCGTCTTATACACGGAAAAATACGGTATTTAAGAGTCTTCAAATTCCTGTAATGTAAATGTAGCAGCTCCGGGGTGTGTGTGTGTGTGTGTGTGTGTGTGTGAATGCAGCCATAGCTGAAGCCAAACCACAAACCTCCACAAGCCCAAAATCTAAACCCACAAGCAACCTTACCCAACAGCTCAGCATCCCTGCTGACTTGCTCCTCTTTGGCCCGCTGGCCAAACACATTCCACCCGAGGTCAGACAAAGTCTGTTCTGCCTCAGAGGACTCTGTTGCCACCGCCTCTTCTTCCGGTGGATTCAGCCCCTGAAATTGCACCAAGGATATATGTGACGTTAACATATGAGAGTGCTGGAGGTGAAATAGTTAAACAGGTTACCCAATCAGAACCCAGGGGGTGGAGTCAGAGGGACTATAAAACCAGCTCTGGGAGGGGCGAAGGGAGGAGTTTGTTGGGAGTTGGGTGATTGGTTGGAGTGGGAGTGAATTGGGATAGAGTCTGTGGGTAGGTTGAGTTAGCGTAGCAAAATAAGCTGAGTCAGGAACAGTTAGGAGCTAGGAAGACAAGTAAAAAACTGAGAGGTGGTTTAGTGAGTGAGAGCAGGTAGCGGAAGTTATAGGTCTGGATAGGCACCCCATGATTGCAATTGACCGATACCGTTTATGAAACCACACGCTTGTTAAACCGCAATAAATAAACAGAAGTTTATGTTCCAATTTAACCCTGACTGGACTCAGTATTGTACCAGGTAGGGCCTGGGTGGTGGCAGCGAGAAATAAAGTGGTGGCACAGGGATCAATAGATGGTGAAACGTCCGGGGACCCTGTGTGATCGCCACAATATCTTTTTAGGGCAGAGAAACAAGATGAGACAGAGGATGACTCCTGTGCATGTCTCCAATGTCAGCTCAGAGCCACGGAAACCGAAGCGCTTACTTATTGGAGTAACAAATAAATCATGTTGAAAAATAAGGTTGAGGTGCAAGAATCAGAAAGGGACAAATCAAAGTACAGTGGTACCTCAGGTTAAGTACTTAATTCGTTCCGGAGGTCCGTACTTAACCTGAAACTGTTCTTAACCTGAAGCACCACTTTAGCTAATGGGGCCTCCTGCTGCTGCCACGCCGCCGGAGCACGATTTCTGTTCTTATCCTGAAGCAAAGTACTTAACCCGAGGTAATATTTCTGAGTTAGCGGAGTCTGTAACCTGAAGCGTATGTAACCTGAGGTACCACTGTATGTGAAGGACGTGCAGCCATGCACGAGAATAGTGAAAGGTGATGATTGGAGCAATTACAGCAAGCTTCGGATTTTGCAAGGCGCTTCAAAAGCTGATATATGCATACATTAAATGTACACAACATCAACCCCCCCATTCCAATATGCTGCAATATGCTAGGGTTGCCATACATCTGGAATTTCCAGGACATAGCCAGAGTACTGCAATCGGAAGCAGTGTCCGGGCGCAAATTGTTGAAAGGTCCGCAAAAATCCAGACATAGGGCAACCCAAGTCTAGAATTTTCTTAAAAATAGCTCAGCTTTGGCCAAAAAGAAAAAAGAAAAATAAAGCTCAAGAACTTTACCAAAAGTTTTTGAAACATGGCAACCCTATAACATATAATGCTTCAGACGACACCTTATGAACTCATGGATATTTACATTGATGATTTCATGAGATTTGTTTCAGAACCTGGGAATCTTAAGGAAAAAAACAGCAACGTGGTTCCCTGGAAAATGTTCTGATGCCCATTTTTTTCTAGAACACCCTTCTCTCTGCCACCCTCTTTGTGGAAAAATACATTTTCAGAAATGGATAGGGGGACTTCCGGTAAGAAGATGGCGCCTGAAGCAAGTCTCCTGTGCGTCTCAGAAGAGTGAGTAGGAGTTTTAAAAAAATAATAAGGGGAAAAGATACACTCCCAGAAAACTAATAATAATAATAATAAATTTTATTTATATCCCGCCCTCCCCAGCCGAAGCCGGGCTCAGGGCGGCTAACAACAATCAAATAATCAAACAATCAAATAATCCAACATTCTAAAACATTTCATTATAAAAATTAATTAAAATCAAATTAATGGCAACCGTTAAGCAAAATTCTGTGCAGGTTGCCAAAGGAGGGAGTCAGGCTGGGCCCTGACCAAAGGCCTGGTGGAACAACTCTGTCTTGCAGGCCTTGCGGAAAGATGTCAGGTCCTGCAGGGCCCTAGTCTCTTGGGACAGAGCGTTCCACCGGATTGGAGCCGCAGCCGAGAAAGCCCTGGCTCTAGTTGAGGCCAGCCTAACCTCTCTGAGGCCTGGGACCTTCAGGATGTTTTTATTTGCAGACCGTAGGTTCCTCTGTGGGGGATACCAGGAGAGGCGGTCCCGTAGGTACGAGGGTCCTAGGCCGTATAGGACTTTGAAGGTTAAAACCAGCACCTTAAACCTGATCCTGTACTCCACCGGGAGCCAGTGCAGCTGGTATAGTACCGGATGAATGTGATCTCCCAGCGAAGACCCCATAAGGAGTCTCGCCGCGGCATTCTGCACCCGCTGGAGTTTCTGGGTCAGTCTCAAGGGCAGCCCCACGTAGAGTGAGTTACAATAATCCAGTCTGGAGGTGACCGTCGCGTGGATCACAGTGGCTAGGTCAGGGCGAGAGAGGTAAGGGGCCAAGCTTATATCCCAGCCAGATAAGGACTCCGGGATTCGCTGGACGGCATTTTAAACATCCTCCCTTCTTTTGAGGCGCTTCTAAAGCCCTTTGAAATCCCGCTGAAGCCATCCAAAACGGCTGGACGGCAACTGTCGACACCTAAGACAGTCCCCTGCCTTTGGCCGCAGCTCCTGAAACCCAGCAAAAGCTATTCTTCTGCCTAGATAGGGATAGGGAAAATGTCCCACCACAGAATGCCATCTGGACCTCTTCCCTTCTACATCAGGACAGGTGAAAATCTGCCCTGCCCTGATCCCGGGCTGCTCAGGATCCCTCTCACCTGTGGTCGCTGCCTCGCGGCCTCTGGCTGCCTCTGCAGGTAATCCTCGGCCAGGGCCACCGCCTGGGAGCAGCTCTCTGGGCTCCGTCCCTTGACCCAGTCCTGCACCTCCGCCGGCAGGATGGTCAGGAGCTGTTCGAGAAGCAGCAGCTCCAGGATCTGCTCCTTGGTGTGCTTCTCGACCCTTAGCCACCCGTCGCAAAGCTCCAGCAGCCGGCGGTGAGCCCCTCTCGGCCCCTCGGCCTCCTGGTAGCAGAAGCGCCTGAAGCGCTGGCGCCGAGTCTCTCTCCGGAAGCTGTCCCATTGCAAGATGGCCGCCTTCACTTTCCCATAATCCTCTCTGTCCCGGCCCTCCAGCCGGCTAACGGCCCGCTCGGCTTCCCCGCTGAGGGCCGGCAGGAGTCGGGCCGCCCACTCCACCTTGGGCCACTGGCAGGCTTCGGCCACTTGCTCGAAGGAGGCCAGGAAGCCCTTGGCGTCGTCCCAGGGGGTGGGCTCCTCCGGCAACTGGGGGACCCCCCAGCCAGAGTGGGGAGACTCCAGGGTCCTCAGGAACTCCTGCAACTGGGCATCCCAGTGCCGGTGCAGCCTGTCCTCTGGTTCCTGCTTAATCTGTTCTCCGGATCTCCGGTTTTGTCCTCTAGGGCTGGGGGCATTTCTTGCTCCTGCCACCCTTTCCCACACAGGCGGTGCGACGTCCATTTCCTCGCCAGCCACTCTTTCGCAGTCTCTAGGTCAAATAAGAGGGGAATGGGGTTAGGCGCAACAGCGGCTGAGGCTGCCACAAGCCAAGGCACTTCTCCTGTGAGGGAAAAAACAGAAATGAGAGATGTTGTAAACAAGATCTGCCCTTCTTCCCTTATGGGGTATCCAAGAGCCCATATAGAGTCCTTAAGTGGGTTCCCTATCGGTAGGAGAAAATAACAGAAGCCAATCAAAGAATATTGAGAAGCAAAGCAGCTAGTAAGCCTGATCTTTATTAAAGCTGTTGCAACAGGGTGCTCCCCTCACATACAGGAGGATGGAGGAGGACCCAGAACAAAGGTGTGCTTGCCCTTATATAGACATTTTAAATTGCCTGCCCTGGAGTCCAAGACCACCCCCAGAAACATCATACATACATCACAGAAAAGGCGGTCTACAACAGAAATCTGAGTGCGTTGTTTATGTCCTGTCTGGCAGATTACCGGTTAATGGTCACTTGATTGGATTACCTGGGGAGCCTGGCCAGTCTTTTGCAATGATAAATACTTAGTTCCTGAGCCAGGTCACAGACTCACCCTATTCATACACAGACATACCCTTAAGACAGGATTTGTGAACGAAAATACAATGGGGAGGCTTTTCCATTTTCCTTTGACCTTCGGCCAAGGGTTCCCCATTATTATTACATTATAACAACATTAACTTACTTTGAATAAACATACACAAATTTATTGATTGTTAACATAATAGACAGATGATTTAAGGATCATGATAATTTGATAATATGCAGAGAATAATATGTGTTGAAAAATCAGAGAGAGGAACTGAGGGAAGTCTGGGGGGGAGGGAGGGAGGGTTCCTTTTTGGGGAGGGGGGAGGGGAAAATGGGGGGAATGAAAAGAAGATATGTTTTGATAATTTGTTATGTTGAAATTCTCAATAAAAACAATTTTAAAAAAACAACATTAACTTACAACTGTACTATAACTATTTACAAATGGCAGCCATACGAAATTGGATCTGCTGCAGGAAGCCCACATTTAACTGGTGCAAATTCAGCTTTACAAACTTGGCAATTTTATTTTTATTTGTAAAAGGGGTAGAAAGAGGCAGGCGTCCAGGAAAAAAAGACGTTGGCAATCCTATTGAACCCAAAATGTTTTTGGCTATGCGCACTAGGGCAAAAGATTCCGGCATTGCAGGGGGTTGAACTAGATGACCCTCATCCGCCATGGCCAGAATGGGAATGATGGGAATTGAAGTCTAGCAATATACGCCCTGGACTAAACTATAGCACAGCTACTCCTTTGGAAACTTATTACGAAACCAACTGTTATGACACCCGCTCCTTTGCCTCCTCCTTCCTTGCCAGCCAGGGACCTCCTGCTTCTGCACTCCCACTCACCCCGTCCCTGTTCCTTCCACGGACTTCCCAAGCCCACAATTGAGTCCATTTAGTTCAATAGTGCCTACACTGGCTGGCAGCGGCTCTACGGATCGAAGCCCTGCCTTATCAGGAGACGCCGGGGATCAACCCTGAAACCTTCTGCATGCAGTGCAGATGCTCTACCCACTGAACCTCAACCCCCTTCCCAAGGAGCGCGCAGGAAGCCGCCTCCTAGGGAGATGCACCGTTAGGTCCGCCCAGCTCAGCACCGTCTGCACTGACCGGCAGCCGCTCCCCAATACAGCGGGCGGGGGAGGGAAGAAGAGCCCGCTCCCAGCCTTACCTGGTGGCGGCGGGATTTGAACCCGAGACCTTCCGCATGCAAAGGGTGTCCTCTGCAACCAACTCCCAGCTGGAGACCTTAATTAAAATAAACCAGTTTCCGGAGGAGGGCTGGGAGGAGGAGGAGAAGGAGGAGGAAAGCTCAGCCCAGCTTTGCAAAGGGGGACGGATCAAAGGGGAGGCGCGCTTTGTTCCATTTCACAACGCGCGGCTCACTCCGGAGTGAAGCCGGCATGGATGGCAGGCAGTTCTGCAGAGGGGCGTCCCTTCTAACCTCCAGGTCGCCATTTCCAGGGAGGGAGGGAAGGGGATCCCCCTCCCCAAATCCTGGCTCTGCGCCCACCCCAAAAAAGCTCCCGCTTTCTGCACCTGGTGCAAAAGCCTTTTTATTTCTCCACCTGCAAGGGGGCCTTTTCGGGGAGCAGCCTCTTAACAGCCGCCTGCTTCTGGCTCTCCGTTGAACAGGCAGGACAACCGGTGAAGAAAGTGGGAGGAAAGCGGGTCTGAAATGCTGTATGAAACACCCACCCACCCTATCCACCCATCCCTTTGGCCCCCTATATGGCAGCGCCAGGCACTTGGGAGCCGGAAGTGAGAGCACCAAGCCGCCCTATGCTTTCCCCTTCCCTCTTTGGCCAAGGAGCCGCTACCTTTCATATCGCGCAGGCGCGCGCTCTCTATTGGTCCGCCTAGAGCAGTGTTACCTACACGGGCCGGCAGCGGCAGGTCCAGACGGATGACGTACTCACTTCTTTGGAAATGCTGCGCTTTGACATATGGAGCACAGCAGGCTGCCCTGGTACTGAGCTAAACCATCGGGCTCAGTATTGCCCACACGGACTGGCAGCAACTTTCCCATGTTTCAGCCCTACCTGGAGGCGCCAAGGCAAATCAGGTGGTCCTCTTCCTTTACAGGGATGTAGTCAAACCATTGGTCCACCTAGCGCAGTAGTGCCAGCACTGACTGGCAGGCGCTCACCAGGATTTCAAAGAAACCTTTTGTCCCAGCCATACCTGAAGATGCCAGGTATGCATGGAAAGCAGGGTCTCTTCCCCCTGGCCCTTCCCCAGACACTCCACCCATATAATCCCACCTGCTTATTCTCTGCCCCCAAATCCATGATCATTTTGAGGGTTCCCTACCTGAAAAGGTTTCCCCCAGTGCTCTGTGTGTGATTGGGTTTTCCCCCAATGTATTTCTCTTTCCTCTTGGTTTTCACGTACCTATGTGGAGCTTGTGGCCAGTGCGGCTGATAAAGCAGTTAACACATTTATTAGATATTGGTTGTTGTTTAGTCGTTTAGTCGTGTCCGACTCTTCGTGACCCCATGGACCAGAGCACACCAGGCACTCCTGTCTTCCACTGCCTCATGCAGTTTGGTCAAACTCATGCTGGTAGCTTCGAGAACACTGTCCCACCATCTCGTCCTCTGTCGTCCCCTTCTCCTTGTGCCCTCCATCTTTCCCAACATCAGGGTCTTTTCCAGGGAGTCTTCTCTTCTCATGAGGTGGCCAAAGTATTGGAGCCTCAGCTTCACGATCTGTCCTTCCAGTGAGCACTCAGGGCTGATTTCCTTCAGAATGGATAGGTTTGATCTTCTTTGCAGTCCATGGGACTCTCAAGAGTCTCCTCCAGCACCATAATTCAAAAGCATCAATTGTTCGGCGATCAGCCTTCTTAATGGTCCAGCTCTCACTTCCATACATCACTACTGGGAAAACCATAGCTTTTACTATACGGACCTTTGTTGGCAAGGTGATGTCTCTGCTTTTAAGATGCTGTCTAGGTTTGTCATTGCTTTTCTCCCAAGAAGCAGGTGTCTTTTAATTTCGTGGCTGCTGTCACCATCTGCAGTGATCATGGAGCCCAAGAAAGTAAAATCTCTCACTGCCTCCACTTCTTCCCCTTCTATTTGCCAGGAGGTGATGGTTTTTTGTGTTTTTTTTATGTTGAGCTTAAAACCATATTTTGCGCTCTCCTCTTTCACCCTCATTAAAAGGTTCTTTAATTCCCCCTCACTTTCTGCCATCAGTTATTAGATATAGGGTTGCCATATTTCAGAAACAGGACACCCTGAAAGTTACTGAGCTTTTTAAGACAACCCCCAAAGTTTGTTGAGCTCTTTCCTACAAAAATGGCTATTTTTTCGATTGACTAGCCAGGACAGATCCAGGACAAAGCACCATCTTTCAGAAATTGCCCCCACCCCGGACATCAATTCCATCTTTAAAATCCCAGTAATATCCAGGGAAATCCCTATTAAATAATAATAATTAAGAACATAAGAACCTGCTGGATCAGGGTTCAATGGCCCAACTAGCCATGGCAAGGGTGCCAACTTGAATAAAATATATTTTGGGGGGATGATGTGGTGCACATACAACATTCAAATGGCAATGCCCATCAATTTTATTTTATTGTGGGGCCAAAGAGGAAGAAAGGCCCCTAGGGGTTGGCTCCTATGAGTCATGGAATCAGAGAATTGCAGAGCTGAGAGGGATTCTGTTCTCCGCTGGCCGACAAGATGCTGTGGGAAACTCGAAAGCAGGACCTGAGCACAAGAACGCTCTCCCTTCTTGTGGTTTCTAGCCATCAATAGCCCACTCCTCCGTGAATTTGCCCAATCCTCTTTGGAAGCTAGCCATACTGTGGGAGGGAGTTCCGCCGTTTAACTCTGCGCCACACGAAGGACTTTCTTTTACCACTGTTGCGGCTACATTCACAACTAATCTCGCAGCCCGACCATCTGACGAAGAGGGAATGATGGAAAATCTGTTGTTTATTACTATCACATTACTTTAATAAAGGTAAAGGGGCCCCTGACCATTAGGTCCAGTTGTGACCGACTCTGGGGTTGCGGCGCTCATCTCGCTTTATTGGCCGAGGGAGCCGGCACATAGCTTCTGGGTCATGTGGCCAGCATGACTAAGCCGCTTCTGGCGAACCAGAGCAGCACACGGAAACGCCATTTACCTTCCCGCCGGAGCGGTACCTATTTATCTACTTGCACTTTGACGTGCTTTCAAACTGCTAGGTTGGCAGGAGCAGGACCAAGCAACGGGAGCTCACTCCATTGCGGGGATTCAAACCGCCGACCTTCTGATTGGCAAGTCCTAGGCTCTGTGGTTTAACCCACAGCACCACCTGCGTCCCTTACTTTACTTTACTTTACTTACTTTAATAGCCCCCACCAAAAAGTATTAATTGAAATAAAACACACACACACACACAAAAAAACCCCCAACACCATGAGGTGGGTGAAACTTTTATTTCAGCATGGAAAAGAAAATATTTTTCTTCAGGAGGTTCATGTCATTGCGGAGGTGCGAAATCTTTGGCCCACCAAATGTTGCTGACCTACAACTCCCATCAGACCCAGCAAACATGGCTGATGGCCAGGCCTGCTTCTTGGGGTTTCAAGGGAACCTCTCACAAATTTAATAATGAAAAATTCAATTTCGTTAAAGGAGTACAAAGGGACGAGCCACACAATAAGTTCATTTGTGGGTGATGCTTGCACTTAGGCTGACTCCAGCGTCCTCCGGCCTTGGGTGCCCAAATGTTGTTGGACTACAACTCCCATCACCCCCTGCCATCTTAGCCAATGATGAGGGATGATGGGAGTTGTAGTCCAACAACAAGGTTGAAGAAGATTATACAGATTTGAGCAGCTCACAGCTGGAAACTCTTAATTTAGTTGCTACATGTGATTTTGGGGGCAGGAGGGGATTAAAAAAATATGAAAAGTTTTATGCATTAACATGCCCAACTGAACATATACCGTAATAATAATAATCTGAATTTAAAACATGCCAAAAAAACATACCAAAAGTTTTGTAATGGTTATCCCCCGCAAACTGGAAATTGCTGAAAAATGGGAGTTGAGTTCAGCAACTTCTGGAGAGTGTGAGGTTTGAGAAATCTGCCTTAAGTCTGTTCTACTCTAGATCATGATTTCAAATTCCCAGTGACTATGAGATTTAGGAACATGATTTTTGTGCCACGTGGCAAAGGGGGATATTGCTGCAGGGCGAAACCAGCGGGTTCAATCTGCTCTGTTGCACATACCTTGGTGAGACTTGAGAACAGATGAGAGAGGATAGCACAGGGCCCTCCAGCATAGCTGTCAACTTACAGATTTGAAAATAAGGGACCAGCGGTCTCGAAAATAAGGGATCAGCAGCCAAAATAAGGGATTTTAGTCAACCAGCAGCCAAACGAAGCCTCAAGTGGTGGTTCCCACAGTGCAGCAACCCGGCAAAGGGGATGCAGCAAGGAAAACGACCGTCACCTCTCTGCTGGGAAGCGCTGAGCAAAGGCGAGTCCCCAGGCAACGCGGCCGATTTGAGTGGCACAAGGCATGCAAGCTCCACCCCCCAGTCGTTCTTAGACTCCTTATTGGGTGAGCAATGCAGCCAAGCAACACAGTTGGAGCCTCCCTCCTCCCTGGCCGGCAGGGAGGGAGGGAAAGGAGCTGCTTCCTTTGAAACCTGGGGAATTTAAGGGACATCATCAATAAGGGACAGCAGCGGGACATGGCGTTGGGATAACAGACTGTCCCGCCAAATAAGGGACGCTTGACAGCTATGCCCTCCAGGTGTTGCTGAACTACAACTCCCAGAAAGCAATGGTGGGAGTTGTGGTTCAGCAACATGGGGAGGGCACCAAAGGTCCCCCTGCCACCTTCCAACCCACGACTTCCAATCGGTATCTGTGACGTACAAATTTGAGCAACTACAACTCCCATCATCCCTGACCAGTCAATGGATGATGGGAGTTGTAGTTGAACGACAGCTGGGGGGACCCAAGGTTGCCAGAACAATGAGCCCCAAAGGAAGGAGGGAGGAGAAACTTTGGCCCTCCCAAAGGTTTCGGAACTACGACTCCCATCGGGCGCAGCACAAGCACATGGGAGTTGTAGTTCAGCAACACCTGCAGGGTTCCCTGCACCTGTACAAAGGAAGCAAGCTCTCGCAATAAGTGGCGACTCTTACCCAAAATGGGAGCCGTCCCCTGTGAAAGTAGCATCCTGGATTTGGAAGCCAACTTTCTGTGCGACTTGCGCCGTGAGTGAAGTTGAACATACAGGCGGCTGCAGAGCCCCGGCGATTTCAGAGAGGCTCTGGCAAGCACAAAAATCATTCCCTGTGTGCAGACACTGCTGCTGCTCCTCTTTCTGGGCCACTTCCCGTCTGGTTAAAAAACAAAAACGCGAACTCGAAGCCCCACATCGGAGTCCCCTCTCCTGTTGCGCACGGATCCTTTCCCATGTTTGGAATTCCAACCGCCCCATTTTCTCTCTCCCAGGTCCGCTCAACAAAGCACCTCGACTCAAAACTAATTCTCTCTCTCTCTTCGCAATTTAGAAAATAATAAAACAGGACCTACCCAGTCCCAGAACTTTCGACCGCTTTGATACAATCGGCAAAGCCAAGCCATAAAGTCTGGACAGCATTACTTTCAGCTTATGTGTAGCCCTGCCTCTAGAAAAGTAGCAGGTCAGCGAAGTTGTATCCCTTACACGCTACATATCTACCTGCAAGGATTTTTCTTTCTTTTTTTTCGTGGCGGAGAGGTGGTGTGCACAAAATATTCCCACATCTAAAACATCTCTGCACTGCAGCCTATAGAGGTACGGTCTGAGAATTGGTTCCCCCACCCCGCAAAAAAAAGGAAAGAAAAAAAAAAGGTGAGATTTCAAGTGGCAGGATGGACTTATAGGTAGCACAGAAATCAAGGCAAAAAGCAGTGGGTTCTGGCTTCAGGGAACGCAAAATCAGGTTCGCTGATGGCTGGTAGGGTGGAACGCTAGGAGCCTAACAGTAGGTGGCGCCACAGCCAACGACAGAGTCAACAGCAGGCAAAGCCAACTCGTTTTTGTCCCCATCTCCCTCCTCCCTGCTGGGTTCTAAAAGAGCAACATTGAGGGGAGGAAGGCGACAGGCAGCGCCACCCCTGGGCTGGCAGTTGGGGGCTATCTGGGTGCAGACTGAGGTTGGTGGGGCAGTGCCTTGTTTGCTCCTAATGGGCTGTTTCCCACTAATCAGGTCCCTCTTTGTAGGTTTCAAAGGCTTAGCACTCTGAGCACCCCAAGCCTAGAGGGCTCCTCCCTCCTCTATCTGGAAAAGGGGTACACATTGAGAAGAGCCAAGTGGCCGGGACAGGATGGGCGTTTTGGAGAGATTTGCTTTCTCCCCACCTGCATTTTCAGGCACCTTCGTTTTATGCACTCGGAACAAACCTTCTTCCCAGAGCAAGCGATTTGCCATGACTTTTGGCCTAGGTGGGCTTGTGACACTCCTGTTCACTTTTAAAGGGGTTTATATCGATCGGTGCCCGACTCTGGTAGCGGCGGGAAAATAATGCATCGATATTCCAGCACAGCTGCCCGAAAAATGCCCCTTCTAGAGAAGACGGGGCGCTAACGAAATGCCAAAGACCCAAGTCTTATTACGAAAAGGGGAAGAGAGGAGGATTTGATTATCTACTAAGGTTCATCCAACCGATTTTTCATGAGTTTCCTTCTGCGTGGATTCTCTGATGACTAATGAGGTTTGAGCTCTGCGTGAAGCTTTTCCCACAGTCCAAACACCGGTATGGTTTCTCCCCTGTGTGTGTCCTCTCATGTGCCACGAGGCTAGAGCTGCCACGAAAGCTCTTCCCACAGACGGAGCACTGAAAGGGCTTCTCGCCGGTGTGGATTCTCTGATGTGTAATGAGGTGTGATTTGTAGCTGAAGCTTCTCTCGCACACCACGCACTGGAAAGGCTTCTCTCCCGTGTGGATCCTTCTGTGCGCGCTGAGGCGGGAGCTGACGCTGAAGCTCTTCCCGCATTCGCCGCACTGGTATGGCTTCTCGCCCGTGTGGATCCTCTCGTGGCTGACTACTTCCGAGCTGCGCAGGAAGCTCTTCCCGCAGAATGAACA
Source organism: Podarcis pityusensis (assembly GCF_964106645.2). Lineage (NCBI taxonomy): Eukaryota > Metazoa > Chordata > Lepidosauria > Squamata > Lacertidae > Podarcis > Podarcis pityusensis. The sequence goes on from NC_138029.1 coordinate 120,078,143, forward strand.
CCGGTAGGGCTTCTCCCCGGTGTGGGCCCTCTCGTGCGCGAGGAGATCTGAGCTTTCGCTGAAGGTTTTCCCACAGTCCAGACATATAAACGGTCTCTCGCCTGTGTGGCTTCTCTGATGCTTCCTGAGGCGAGAGCTCACGCTGAAGGTTTTCCCGCACTCAGAGCACTCGTATGGCTTTTCCCCCGTGTGGATTCTCTGGTGGCTGTTGAGGTACGAGCTCTGGCTGAAGCTTTTCCCGCACTCCAAGCACTTGTACGGCTTTTCCCCCGTGTGGATCCTGTGATGCGTGATGAGGTTCGAGATGTCGCTGAAGCTTTTCTCGCACACCGAGCACTGGTAAGGTTTGTCGCCGGTGTGGATTCTCTGATGACTAACAAGGCCCGAGTTGCGCCGGAAGCTCTTGCTGCAGTACAGACATTTGTATGGCTTCTCTCCAGTGTGGGTCCTCTCGTGAGCGATCAGTCCCGACTTCACACTGAAGCTCTTGGCGCAGTGCGAGCACTTGTAGGGCTTCTCTCCCGTGTGCGTCCTGCGGTGGGCAATGAGGCTCGAGCTCACGCTGAAGCTCCTCCCGCAGTCGGAGCACGTGTACGGCTTCTCTCCCGTGTGGGTTCTCTCGTGAACGATAAGGCGCGACCGGAGGCTGAAGCATTTGCCGCACACCGAGCACTTGTGAATTTTCTCTCCGGCTTGGTCTGAGCCCTGACTGAAGTTTTCTTCGTAGACGATGATCTTCATGGGCAGCTTGCCCTCGCCCGTCTCCTTCTCTGCCGCGGCTACACCGAGATCTTCGTAACCACCCGCCAATGGGATGGATTTTTGCAGCCTCTTCCTGGGTGGCTTTTTCGACGGCTTATCTGATTGCGGCGGCCTTTCAGGTAGGTCTTTGTCAAAGAGAGGGAAGGTCTCCTCAAGGCCTTCATCGGATGCCTCACGCAGCCCCTCGTGCTCCCTGTTCTCTGGCTGGGGGCTCCCTTTGTTGTTCTCACTAGGGCACAGGTTGCCTAAAAGGAACAGTTTTGGGGATTAGCACTGATAATCATAATCGTCTGTTTTATCTGAATGCCACTTTCTCACAGAACGGTGTCCAAAATGGCACAAATCATATCAAGTGAGCAGTAAGTGTGCTTTTATGTAAGTCGGAAGGTGCCCAGAGTGGCTGGGGCGATCCAGTCAAATGGGCGGGATACAAATAATAAAATTACAGTGGTACCTTGATTGTCTAACTTACTCCATTCCAGGAGTCCGTTCAACTCCCGGAACCGTTCGAAAACCAAGGTGCGGCTTCCGATTGGCTACAGGTGCTTCCTGCACTCAATCGGAAGCTGTGTCGGACGTTTGGCTTCTGAAAAGTGTTCACAAACCAGAACACTTCTGGGTTTTCAGTGTTTGGGAGCCGAAACATACGCGTACCAAGGTGTTCGAGAACCAAGGTACGACTGTATTACTGTTATTATTAAGTTCCAAACATATCAGAAACAATTACAAATCATCAGTCTCAGTCACAGACCTGATAGAAATTATCACAATATCAGCAAGAACCCCAAAACAAATTTAAGAATCAAAATCAACGGCTTGGCTCTGGGACTTCAGAAGTTCAGAAACTAATATAGAGTCAGACCATGGATCTAGTGAGCATAATATTGCCTATGCCAATTGGCAAGATTTCAGGCTGACGTCTCTCCCAGCCTTAGCTGGAGATTCCTGTCTCTCCCCAACCCCCTTCTTTCTTTTCTCTCCCAGCCTTTCCCTCTCTCTCCCCCTTCTCCTCAGTCGGTATAACAGGAGACTCCTGATCTCGGGGTTGTGGGTTCGAGCCCCACATTGGACAAAAACATTCTGGCACTGAAGGGGGTTGGACTAGATGACCGCCATGGTCACTTCCATCTCTATAATTCTATGATCCTTTCCCAACCTGTCTCTCTCCCTTCCCCATCTCACCAAGCCTGCCTCTCCCTTCCTGTCTCCCCCTTTGTTTCTCTTCTAGCTCTCCGCTTAATGGTTTGGGTCACAGGAAGCATGTTGTGCATGCCAACATCCAAAGGAACCAATTTTAAAATTCAAATGAGCGCAGTGGCACCTTACCTCGTGAAGAACTGTCCTCCGCAGCAGTCTCCTCCTTGACCTCTAGGCCCTGCTGTCTCTGCTCAGGGTCCAACAGAGCTCCTTCGGCCTTCAGGGACGTCTCCCTGGCATCCTCAAACAATCCCGGCACCTGAAAGACCAGGAAAGAGGCTGAAAGATACAGCATGGGGGGGGGGGGGGAACGCCACAGGCGAAGACAGATTCTAAGCCCACCCTGAACAACTCTCAGACCTCCCTTACCATTTCTTGTTGCTGTTGGTAAGCCAGAACAGAAAAATCAGCTTCATTCCCACGACGGGTCGTTATTTATTCATGTTTTTTTTTAAAAAAATATTTCTTGCCTGCCCTTTGTAGTAAGGTCCCAAGGCGAGTTAAAACAATTAGAACACAATATTAAAAAGCAATTTAATATTGGGACCAAAAAACCCACACACACTTTGAGTGTCAAAACCAAAGGTAAAGAGGTGGGTCTTCAGCGGTCTCCAAAAGCTGTGCAATGGGGGTCGCTTGTGCAGAGGATGCACTGAGGGGCCACCCCACAGAATGCTCTCTCCTGGGCTGCCACCCCGCTAACTTCTGAGGGAGGAGGAACAACCAGGCGGGTCCCCTCTGCCAACCTCAGCACCCAAGAGGGTCTGTAAGGAAGGGGATGCTCTTTCAGATATTTGGGCTATATCCAATGCAAGTGCTGTTGAGAATTCTATCCATTATATTTTCTCTGCGCAATCGGAACGGATTTCAGGAACCAAAAAGTCGTATTGAAAAAAGTCGACTTTCGCGCTGTCTAGCCCCACAAATGGCCACTAGGTATTTCGTTTTGGCGACTGTAACCCTGGTTTGAGGAGCCATTTGGCGCCCCATGGCCTGGGGAGAGTGAGTGTGGCCAAGCAGGGGGCCTGACAGACAGGTCTGGAGGGCCACATTTGCTTCCTGGGATGGAGGCTGCCTATACCTGGATGAAAGATTTAAGAGACCCAATATCTCACTTGTGCTTCCGGCCTTTCGGGCTCTCGCTGCCTCTGGAGAAAATCCTCGGCCAACATCACCGCCTGGGCGCAGGTCTCCGGGCAGCCATCTTTGACCCAACTCTGGCTCTCTGGCGGAAGGATGGCCAGGAACTGCTCCAGGATCAGCAGCTCCAGGATCTGCTCCTTGGTGTGCCTCTCCGGCTTCAGCCACCGGTGGCAAAGGAACCAGAGGCGGCTGCAGGCCTCGCGGGGCCCGTCGGCCTCCTTGTATTGGAACAGGCGGAAGTGCTGCCGCTGGACTTCGGTGCTGATGGCGTCGACCCGCAAGATGGCCGCCTTCACCTTCCCATAATCTCCCGCTTCCCTCTCCTCAAATCGCGGCCCTTCCTCTTTCAGGCCCGGTATGAGCTGTGACATCCACTTTCCCGGACGGGTGTCAACAGCCTTCTCAATGGATGTCAAAAATATATCGTCCCAGCGCGGCGGGTCTGGAAGCCGGGGGTCGTCCGCTTCCGAATGAGACGTCACCACCATCTCCGTGACGTCCCTCGTGCAGACTTCCTCGCGTGCGGCAGCCGCTTCATTTTTCACCAGAGCAACGTGGTTGGTCACACCAGCGTCCTCAGAAACGTGTGTCTGTCTTCTAGGGCCTCCATCGGCCATTTTCTCACCTGTTGTATATAATTTGTATTACATTTTCTGTTGTACAATTCAAGGTACTCCTTAAGAGATCAATGACGTTCCTTTTTCTCTTTCCATGGTTCATTTTACATATCATAAATACCTGCATAGTTTACAAAAACTATACCATTCAGTATTCCATTATTACACCTAAAGGTAAAGGTAAAGGGACCCCTGACCATTAGGTCCAGTCGTGGCCGACTCTGGGGTTGCGGCGCTCATCTTGCTTTACTGGCCGCGGGAGCCAGCGTACAGCTTCCGGGTGACATGGCCAGCATGACTAAGCCGCTTCTGGCGAACCAGAACAGCGCACGGAAACGCCGTTTACCTTCCCGCCGGAGCAGTACCTATTTATCTACTTGTACTTTGACGTGCTTTCGAACTGCTAGGTTGGCAGGAGCAGGGACCGAGCAATGGGAGCTCACCCCGTCACAGGGATTCAAACCGCCGACCTTCTGATCGGCAAGTCCTAGGCTCTGTGGTTTAGACCACAGCGCCACCCGCGTACAGTCTTCTAATTCTCTTATAGTATATGTTAAGTCTGCGAGTTGTGCATATTCTGTCAACTTAAGTTGCCATTCTTCTTGGGTTGGGACCTCACTCATTTTCCATTTTGGGGCTAACGAAACACAGGCCACAGTGTTGGCATACATAAATAAACTTTTTTGACCCCTAGGAATTTCAGTCTGAATTATCCCCAACAGGAAGGACTCTGGTTTTTTGGGGAAAGTACTTTTTAACATTTTTTCCCAATTCATTATGGATCATTTCCCCATACTCTTTCACCCTTTAACAGGTCCACCACATATGAAAGAATGTACCCTCGACCTCATTGTATTTCCAGCACTTATCTGATTCAGTCTTATGCAGTGTTATGCAAGCCTACTCTTGAGTTAAATGCCATCTGTAAATCATTTTCAAGTAGTTCTTCTGCCTGCCCATTTTCTCACCTGCCCACTCCGTTGGAAAAGGTTCCTGGAGGCCCAGCGGAATGGTCCCCACCTCCTCCTCCTCCGAAGCCATTTTCTCTCCCCAGATCGAGGGCAGCTTTAGCCCAGCTTGGCTATCTCCACTCCAGATTCAACCCCTTCTGTGTCTTCTTACTAAATGCAGCTGGGTTGGGTGTGAGAAACAACACTTTTATTTGTTTGTAAAGATAAATGCCCAATGGCAACAACAATAATAATGAATAGATACGACCTGCATCCACGATCTCTGCTTTCCCCAAACAAGTGAAGACCTTTTTTGTTCCAACAGGATTTCCTAGCTGGGCAAATGGGGTCTTTACTGCCAGTGTCCTCTTGGAACCTTAGAATTATAGAATCATTGACTTGTAGAATTGGAAGGGACCCTGGGGGTCATCTAGTCCAACCCCCTGCAATGCAGGAATCTCAGCCAAAGCATCCACGACAGATGGCCACCCGACCTCTGCTTAAAAACCTCCAAGGAAGGAGAGCCCACCATCTCCTGAGGGAGTCCGTTCCACTGTCCAAACAGCTCTTACTGTCAGAAAGCTCTTCCTAATGTTTAGTCAGAATCTCCTTTCTTGTAACTTGAAGCCATGGGTTAGAGTCCTACCCTCCAGAGCAGGAGAAAACAAGCTTGCTCCATCTTCCATGGGACAGCCCTTGAGATAGTGGAAGATGGCTATCCTATCTCCTCTCAGTCTTCTCTTTTCCAGGCTAAAGATTCCCAGCTCCTTCAACCATTCCTCATCAGGCTTAGTTTCCAGACCCTTGATCATCTTGGTTGCCCTCCTCTGCACACATTCCAGCTTGTCAACATCCTTCTTAAATTGTGGTGCCCAGAACTGGACACATTATTCCAAGTGTCGTCTGACCAAGGCTTTTACTTCCCTTGATCTGGACACTATACAGTCATAGCTCAGGTTACAGACGCTTCAGGTTGCGTTTTTTCAGGTTACGGACCGCTGAAACTCGGAAGTACCAGAGTGGGTTACTTCTGGGTTTCGGTGGTCACGCATGCGCAGAAGTGCTAAATCGCGCTTTGCGCATGCACAGAAGCGCCGAAACACAACCCGCGCGTGCGCAGACGCAGGTTGCGAATGTGCATCCCACACAGATCACGTTTGCAACCCAAGCGTCCACTGTACTTGATGTTGATGCAACCTGGAATAGCATTAGGGGTTTTTTTGCTGCTTGACTCATGTTAGGTCTTGTTTTTTTTTTAAAAAAAAATGTTGGTTTTGTGTCTTTTAACAGTTTTTAATTATTTTGTGTGTAAATCGTCTTGAGGCAGTCGTTTAGAAGGAAATTCATAAAACAATTGTAATAAAAAATATTAATAATTACAGTTAGATTGATTATTATTATTGGGATGTTGTCAACTCATTCATTTCATCCGCGCAAGTATTTCCACTTGTGCAATGGAGCCTCCCCCACTTATTCTTCAGATATGGGAAGTGTGCAGGGTGTCAGGATTCACAGAATGCTGTGTGAGATAGTAAGTCTGCAGGCTTGAGTTTGCTGGCTGATGCAATCAGCCTGCAATACTTTCTATGGAAGTGCTGGGTCAGAAAGACTCAGCAGTAATGTGCTGTCAGTTGATTGGCTGTCATTGGTTTAAAAGGAAAACCTGTCCATCAGTAAGTGTGGTGGTGCAGAAGAGTGTGGTGAGAGAGAGAGAGAGAGAGAGAGAGAGAGGTCTTCGTATTTGCCTTAAGGTGCAGCCAGGTACTCTGTCTGACTGTATGAACTGCTCGTGTATTATAGCCTGTAGATATTTGTATATATAGCTCACAATAAATATACTGCACTGAAGAACCTGGAATTCTGAGCATTTCTGCTAAAGCGCTGCGGAGAATTCGCGACACAGGGTGCAGACTTGGTGTGAACGGGGGATGTTCCTCTGCCCAAGTAGAAATCCTTGTGCTGATGGAACAAGTTAGCTAGATGCAGCCCATTCGTAAGAATTCTTAGTAATGAATAAAGATTAATAATCAACAATGAGCCTCAGTTGGTTGAGCATGAGACTTAACCTCAGGTTCGAACCCCGTATTGGACAAAAGATGATTGCATTGCAGGGGGTTGGTCTAGATGACCCCAGTGTGCCTTCCAGCTGACAGTTCTACGATTCATTTAATCCCGCCTGAGGCCAGGCTAGGCGGAGAGGCAGCGATCTTCAGAGCTGAGCAAGTATTTAAACCTCAAACCTTCCTGGCTCGATGGCCCACACTCTTCCCCGCCACACCAGATTGGGGACAGCGCAGCAACCCTGTGCATCTTTACTCAGAAGCAAGTTCCCCTACAGACTATAATCTGGAGTGGGAGGGAAGCACTGCAGGGATACGAATGCATTGTATTCCAGGATAAGATCTCGTGCATCTAATGAAGCGGGCTGCAGTATCCCCGAAGCAGACAACCATCATCAAATCGTTAGCCTTCCAGGTCACACAAGACTCTTTGTTGTCAGGGCTCCCCTCTCTGGAAATGACCGTCCTTGCAGGAATTCTTACATCATTCAGGCATGGACGGTTGGCTGAAATCTCCTCTTTATTATTATTATTTGCAATTTCTGTCCTTAATCATCATCATTCTGTCTTTAACCATCATCAATAATAATAATAATAATAATAATTGCACATGCATCTCCCCCAACTCTCCTCCATCAGTCACTCACCTTTTGCAAAGATTGCAAGGTTGCAACCCTTCCTTGCAAGGTGGGTGCAAAACACAGATCCCTGGGAGCTGGATGCACAATTCAGAAGGCGAATCTGCCCTCCCCCCTCCTCGCAACTCCCCTCTTTCTCCTCCCCCTCCCGCCACAGGAAGGAACTCGCCAGCCCCCGAAAGGTCCTCCCCCAGGACCTCGCTCTCGAGTCCCGCCCCGCCTCTCTAGCAACGGCCCACTCTGTCGCTTTAACCCCTTGCGCGCCTCGCGGCAAAGCAAACCAACCATGCGGGGTTCGCGTAAGGCGGGCGCGGGAGGCTTTTTTTAGTCCGCTTTCCCTGCTGGACCCCCTCGAGAGGTGGGGGTGGGGAGTAGGTGCCGCGATGGGCGGGGCCAGAAGCAAAAGGGGCGGAGCGGTTGGCTGCAAAGTTCCATCTTTTTGTTGCAATGTCCAGTTTTGCACAATAGGCTGGTTGCTTTTTTTCTTTCTTTCTATTTTATTACAAAGGATCATGGAATTGCAGAGTTGAAAGGGATCCCCAAGAGTCATCGAGTATAACCACACTGCAATATAATGATGATGATAATAATAATAATTTATTATTTATACCCCGCCCATCTGGCTGGGTCTCCCCAGCCACTCTGGGCGGCTTCCAACAAAATATTAAATTACAGTAGTCCGTCAAACATTAAAAGCTTCCCTAAACAGGGCTGTCTGGTAGTTGTTCTTCTCTTTGACATCTGGTGGGAGGGGGTTCCACAGGGCGGGCGCCACCACAGAGAAGGCCCTCTGCCTGGTTCCCTGTAAATTGGCTTCTCGCAGCGAGGGAACCACCAGAAGGCCCTCGACGCTGGACCGCAGTGTCCGGGCAGAACGATGGGGGTGGAGACGCTCCTTTAGATATACTGGATGATGATATATTATTATTTAAACGCCATCTATCTGGCTGGGTTTCCCCAGCCACTCTGGGCGACTCCCAATAGATTATTAAAAACACAATAAAACATGGATGCTTTAGCTGAGATTCCTGCATTGCAGGGGGTTGGACTAGATTTAAGATTCTATGATTGCAATGCAGGAATCTCAACATGCATTTCACTGTCCGATTTGAAACCATACCAAACCCCGCTTAGCTTTGTAAACGTGCAAGCAAGTTTTGCTGCACATAAAACGGAGAGAAGTTATAACAACGGAACAAAATTTAAAAGATGAAAATCAAACTCGGCACATAGATTAAGTAGAGTGGTGACCGCTTCCTAAAGCCTGGTGCCTTGCTTATCCGGCTTTGGGAAGGCAGCACGAGGGCCGAGGGAAGCATGTGATTTTGGCTTTGCTTCTACCCCCACAGTAGGTTCCCTGTAGGAGTACTTGTGAAGCCCACTTGGTATGAAAAGTTGGGCCGCCCCGATTTAGTCACCTAGGTTGCTTTTGAAGGTTTTGCTGGTTTCACCTGCATTTTTGATCCTTCTACGGATACTGATCTTATAATAATTTTGTGGCTTTTAGCTGTGTTTTATCCTACAAATTTTAGAATGTACACTAAGGTTGTGGCCCTCCCTATGTCAGTGGGCTTCATCTCCCATTAGCCTCAGTCAGTATGGCCAATGGTCAGGGATGATGGGAGCTGTACTGAGGGGGTTGGACTAGATGACCCTTGGGTTCCCTTCCAGCTCTACAATTCTATGATTCCTGCAGCATCTGAATGGCTACAGGCTCCCCATCCCTGGTACGCACCAACTGAAGGGCAATTCGATCCAGCAGCTTACTAATCTTTCTAAATCAATTAATGAAAACCTGGCTGGTTTTATGTCTGTATTATTAGTAAATGTGGCTGGTTTTGTGTGTGTGTCATTAGTAAATTTTCTGTTTATGCACACCACTGAAAGATTACCTTTATGATGGTGCATAAAAAGTTTTCCAAATAAGAAATAAGATGGAAGCCTGCTATCTGGGGTTAAAAAAACAAAAACAGAAGCTGAAGTTCTCTAATCATGCCAATATCACTTTCCTATGCTGATGAAAACGTTGTGCTTGAAATAATAATTATTTAAAAAAAAGCAGGCAGGCTGAGAATATGCTCCTATGAGAAGCAGTGATGGCCACCAACTCGGATGCTTTTAAAAGAATGTTGGACAAATTTGTGAAGGATAAGACTATCTGTGGCTACTTGCCCTGTCAAGAGGCAATATGTCTTTGAATACCAGTCACTGGGGATCAGAAATAGGGAACATTGGGCTGTTGCTCTCGGATTCTGCTCTGCGGGTACTGAGACATTGACAGAAGTGAGCCAGCAGTAAATCACACCAAGCAAGTTGGAGTTAACTCTTTATTAGCAAAAACAGGATATGCACACGAGTGTCCGGCCTAATGAACAGAGCAACTGATCTCCTCCATGAAGCAGTGGCTGAGACTGAAGGCCTCCCCACGGCTGCCTAACTCCCCTCCTCTCCAGGGCCTTTTCCGAGCAATCGGAGACTGTGCCTGTATAAAGCTAACTGCCCCTCCGTCCTCTTCATTCTTCTCCTGGTTCTGGGAGAACAAGGGGGAAGGGAACTTGTTGCAGCAGGAAGGTGAGACATCCGTGACTCTTCACCAGCCAGAATACTCTCTCCTCCTACCCTCCTGCTTCAGCTTCTGCCTCTGATTCTGGGCTGCTCTCTGCCACAGACTCTCCCCGCTCACTAAGCCCTGTTACCCCTTCAGCTTCCGACACCTCTTCTCCCAAGTCTGCTCCCTCTTCTCCCTCATTGTTGTCCCAACACCATTCCACAGGCCCTGACCCTTCTTTCCTTGGGGGTTCCCCAGCTGGCCGACCTGTATGCTGGACTGCAGAGACCCCCTTTGGCATGATCCAGCATTGTTTGTGAGGGAAGAAAGTGAGGCAGACGTGAAGGTGGAACAATGACAAACTCCACAGACTGCAATCAATAAGGAGAAGGAACGGAACAGGATGGCAGTGGGAACCACCTGGTCAGACGAGAAAGTGTGGGGGACTGCAAAGTGTCGCTCAGTCACAGTTTTTCCTCTTCTGGCTCTGCTTTGAAGTGGCGCTGGGGTGTGTGACGGGAGCTGGCAGCGAGGTGGCTGGCGAATCTCCGGGACTCGGGTTCGTTAAGGGAGGGAAAGGCTCGAGGCTGGTGGAGGGACACAGGGGGCCTGGCGCTGGGTCGGGTCCCGGAACCAAGTCTTGTGCCCCGGCAGGAACGTGCATCCCGGGTTCGTCTGGGGTGGGGGAAGGCAAGGGCATCGTGCTGCTCCCGGAGGCGCTGGCCCGCCTCTCCCCGGAGTTGGGAGCGGCCTGCTGGGCCGACCACGGAGGGCTGAACCCCGGAAAGAGGCTGGGAGAGGGGTATCTCGGGGTCGAAAAGGCCGTCGCAATGGCCTCCATGGCGGAGGTCTGCCTGCCCATGAGGTCAGCCAGGGTCTGGTGGGAGCGTTCAATGGCCGCGATCATGCGGTGAGTGGTGGCGCGGTCCTCCTCCCGCTCCTGCTTTTCCTGGCGCCTCTCCTGCCTGTCTTCAGCACGCTCCTCTTGCCGGGTGTTTTCGAAGGCCTGCAGGTCCTGCCGGTGCAGCTGCCGCAGTGCGTCCACAAGGTCGGCGTTCGCCTTGGAGGAGGACGCCATCGCTGGGGAGGATGTGGGGTCCCCCGGCCGCCGGGCAGACTCCAATCGCTGGCGCCAGTTGCGCTCCCGCCGGAAGCGCATGCGATCCATGTTGCCGGCGGTCGGCCTTCTCGGCTCCTCCGCAGCGCCTGAGGAGAGACAAAAAGAAAGAGAAGGAGTGAAGGAAATAAAACAGCCATCGGCCCTCATCACAGAATCACAGACATTCGAGGCCTAAAGGAAAAGACAAGCACAAAACACACATCTTATCTGATGACATTTCGGTGTAACTACTGTGGGTGAGAATCTTTAGTCAAACTGGGGCAAGTTCAAGGTGTTGGCACTAAAATACCCAATGCAGCTCAGCACCACGTTCCTCCACAGCAGGGCTGGGCAATTATCAGCTTTCCAACATCATAATATGTCGCCAGCTAAACTTTATTATTATTATTATTATTATTATTATTATTATTATTATTTTATTATTTATACCCTCTTCCATCTGACTGGGTTTCCCCAGCCACTCTGGGCAGCTCACAAAATATATCAGAACATACCAAAACATCAAACATTAAAAACTTCCCAATACAGGGCTGCCTTCAAGTATCTTCTATATCAGGGGTCAGCAACCTTTTTCAGCTGTGGCCAGGTCCACCATCCCTCAGACCATGTGGGGGGCCGGACTATATTTTGAAGAAAAAAACGAACGAATTCCTATGCCCCACAAATAACTCAGAGATGCATTTTAAATAAAAGGACACATTCTGCTCATGTAAAAACACGCTGATTCCTGGACCGTCCGTGGGCCGGATTGAGAAGGCGATTGGGCTGCATCCGGCCCCCGGGCCTTAGGTTACCTACCCCTGTTCTATATGTTATGTAGTTCTTTATCCCTTAACATTCGAGGAGAGAGAGCATTTCACAGGACAGCATTCCATGACAAATGGACTATCAACCTCTTCTTAAAAACTTCCAAGGAAGGAGAGTCCATTGCCTCTTGTGGGAGCTCATACCTGTTTACATTCACTTGCTCTGATATAAGCTAATTGGTCTACTTTGACCCTAGGCTTGGAACCCAGAAATGGGAGCTACTTGTAAGAGTTGGGTATTTGCCCCCTCTGCCCTCATATTGGCAAGTGAAGCGATGGGAAGTCCTGGCCAAAGTGAGGGCTCAATAAGCAATCCGTAAATGGCTGCTCTTAACTTTTCCTTTTAACTGGTAATTTCATGGTTTTATTCTTTTCACAAACTGCTTTTTAGGTTTGGTCATTTTCTTTTTCACAATATAAATTTTGCAAAATAAATAAGCGAAACACACATTCTGCCTCCGACAGAGGAGGGAGAATGTTGACATCGCACCTCACAGCCATTATACAGTGGTACCTCAGGGTAAGAACTTAATTCGTTCTGGAGGTCTGTTCTTAACCTGAAACTGTTCTTAACCTGAGGTACCACTTTAGCTACTGGGGCCTCCCACTGCCGCCGCCGTGCAATTTCTGTTCTCATCCTGAAGCAAAGTTATTAACCCGAGGTACTATTTCTGAGTTAGCAGAGTCTGTAACCTGAAGCGTCACTAACCTGAGGTACTACTGTATGCCACAAAAAAACTGTGCCCAAGCCACAAAGCGCCACAGATAAAAGTGCCACTCACTTGACACCTGAGGTTCAGCAGGGTTCTCTGGGGAGGGCAAGGGGACACTACTGCCCCGCGGCGGCTCCTCTTTCCCCACGATCGGCACATCGTCGTCCTTGGACGGCTTTCGGGCCTGCCTGCCCAGTTCGGCGGCCGCCCCCCGGAGCTCTTTGGGAGGGGAGGCCTGTGGCAAGAGGATGACGTACTGCCGCTCGTTCGCGGCTGCCTCCGGGGCGGCGCTGGCTGCTTCCCGGGCGATCCTGGTGGCGGCCATGGGGTTGAGGGGCAGCCTCTTGCGCCTCTTGTCCAGCCGCTCGACCACGCCGGCCCCGCACACCTTGCCGCAGACGATGCCCTTGCGGAGGCAGAGGAACTGCTCCAGCAGCTTGAAGTAGGGGGCGGTCTTGGGCGCCCTCCCCGAGTGGAGGTTCCCGCACTTGATCTCCTTGTAGCCGCGCTTGAGGTCTTTGGCCCGGCTGCGGCACTGCTCGGCGTCCCGCTCAAAGCCCCGCTCGCGGAGGCGGTCGGCGATCCAGGCAAAGAGCTTCATGTTGCGGTACTGCTGGCCCAGGGCGATCTGGACGTCCTCCGCTTTCCAGATGTCGATGAAGGCGATGGTCTCCTTGCGGGACCAGGCGTCCCGCCGTCTCCTGGGCTCCGGGGAAGGGAGGTTCACATCCGGGGGGCTTGGGAGAGAATCCGCCAGGGAGAAAGGCTCTGCAGCCACCTGAGAGCTCTCTGGGTCCGTCGTCATTTCCGCATGCTGCAAAGAAAAGAAAGGGGGAATGAAACTTTGGGCAAGTGCAGCTCAGTGGTTAGTTTATTTTTTAAAAAACCAAACCAAACACTTGCATCATATCATTGGCTCCCGGTACATTTCAGAGCAGAATTCAAAGTGTTGGTGCTGACCTTTAAAGCCCTAAATAGCTTTGGCCTCGCATGCCTGAAGGAACGTCTCCACTTGCCTTGGTTTTGCCTGGAAGAGCTTAGATTTGATATCCCACTTTATCACTACCCTAAGGAGTCTCAAAGGGGCTAACAATCTCCTTTCCCTTCCTCCCCCACAACAAACACTCTGCGAGGTGAGTGGGGCTGAGAGACTTCAAAGAAGTGTGACTAGCCCAAGGTCACCCAGCAGCTGCATGTGGAGGAGTGGAGACGCGAACCCGGTTCACCAGATTACGAGTCCACCGCTCTGAACCACTACACCACACTGGCTCTCCAGCTGACCTCCACACTGAGAGGGCCTTCTCAGTAGTGGCGCCCGCCCTGTGGAATGCCCTCCCATCAGATGTCGAAGAAATAAACAACTACCTGACTTTTAGGAGACATCTGAAGGCAGCACTGTATAGGGAAGTTTTTAATGGTTGATGTCTTACTGTGTTTTAATTTATTGTAACCCAGTCAGAGGGAAATCATATAAAATCAAATGAAATGAAATAATAAAATAAAAATAATCAGCATCAGCATTAGCAAAGCTGTTTACATCAACAGAAATAGAAAACTATACACTATTGACAGGAGCGAGCCAGCAGTAAATCACACCTAGCAGGCTGGAATTAGCTCTTTATCAGCAAAAAGGATCAACACAGGAGTGTCAGACCTAATGAGCAAAGCAACTCATCTCTGACAGGTCTCGCATCCATGAAGCAGCTGCCGAGGCTGAAATCTCTCCATTTCTCCAGGGTTTTCCCCAAGCAATCTGAGATGGTGCCTACTATCCCCTCTGCTCTTTTCATGCCTCTCCTGGTTCTGGGAGACCTGATCTTAGGAAAACAGAAAGATGCTTTCTGCTAAGTCATGCAATTTGGTTCCGTCTTCACTGACTCTAGGATTTCAGACCGGGTTCTCTCCCAGTCTGACCGGGAGATGCCTGCCTCACTGCCCCTCTCAGCCAGCCTCTCTCTCCACCTGGCTATCATCCGCCAAGCTTCCGGCGCCTTCCACGCAAGCCACCTCTCACCTTTTGCTCCTGCCTCTCAGCCTCTTGCTTCATCTGCAGGAAATCCTCCGCCAGGCCCACCGCTTGAGCGCATGTTTCCGGGCTGCTCCCAGTCACCCAGCTCTGGAGTTCGGTGGGCAGGATGGTCAGGAACTGCTCCAGGATCACCTGCTCCAGGATCTGCTCCTTGGAGAAGTGCTCCGGCTTCAGCCAGTGGTGGCAAAGGTACCAGAGGTGCCCACAGGCTTCCCGGGGCCCCTCAGCCTCCTGGTAGCGGAATTCCCGGAAGCGCTGGCGGAGGGTGTCCCTGCTCGGAGCATCTCCACCCAGGACCTCCTCCTTTGCTGCCCCGAAGCCCCTTCTTCCAGTGTCCGGGATGAGCCTGGGGGCGGCTTCCTGGCGAGCCCACCGGCATCCTTCCACAGTGCCCTTGAAAGATGCCAGAAGCTCCTTCGCGTCATCCCAGGGGGTGGGTTCCGGCGACTGCACGTTGTTGCCCCGTCCGGACGGAGGGGACCGCGCCGCCTCGGGGAATTCTTCCAGCTGGGTCTCCCAGCAGTCGGAAAGGCCCTCATCCGGCTCCTGCTTGACCTGCTGTGACGGTGCCCGGCCAAAAAAGGCCCTTGTGGTCCTGGACGGAGCCGGGTGGGAGCCCCTGACCTTCCCTTCCAGCCCCGCCAACGGTTTGAGCCCTTCCGACTCCCGGCCCTCCATTTTCATTCCTGTCCGAATACACCGTATGCAATGGGAGGTGTGAGGAGGCCACACTTGCCCAGTCGTCACTCCCAAACCTTTTTCCTCAGGCGCTCGTGTCTCCAAAAACAATTCCCAGCCATGGGTCACTCTCTTCACATTTGCATGGGCGTCTCTTAGCAAAAGCTGAGGACATTGGGATGCTTAAACCAGGAGGAATCTTACACGGCAGTGGACAATGTTGAAGGCCTGAAGGGATAGCTTTTTCTCCTCCTGAAGAAGAAAAGATAAAAATTAATCATTGTGACTACAACAGAGGGCCCATCATTTTGTGCAATGCTTCCCAAGCCTTTTCCCCACATGGACCTCTTCAAAATTACTGAGGGTTAGGTGCTGTATGATTTTTAAGTGAATGCTTTCGGCTTTGTTTCTTTCGTATCTTGTATTTTTCTGTATTGCAAAGAATTCTTGATTATGTGTTTTGCGTTTTTATATTGTGATTTTTATCGTGTGAACCGCCATGAGACCTGCGGGTATAGGGGGGTATACAAACTTAATAAATGATAATAATACAGTGGTACCTCAGGTTACATACGCTTCAGGTTACAGACTCCGCTAACCCAGAAATAGTGCTTCAGGTTAAGAACTTTGCTTCAGGATGAGAACAGAAATCGTGCTCCGGCGGCGCGGCAGCAGCAGGAGGCCCCATTAGCTAAAGTGGTGCTTAAGGTTAAGAAGTTTCAGGTTAAGAATGGACCTCCGGAACGAATTAAGTACTTAACCCGAGGTACCACCGTAATTGTTATTATTGCCAAAGATTTTAGATTGTGTTTTTCACAGAAACACCATGGACCACTTGAATGAAGCTTGAGGGGCACAGTTATCTGAATACGTTAGCTTTTTTAGTCAACAGCAGCAGCAACAACAAATATATGTAAATAAATAATAATAAGAGTAATACATTGCTTATTAACAGTACTTTCTTTGTCATGGGTCTCACTAGTACGGAGCACCATCACTTTCTGTTGCTGTTGCTAACTATGGCACCATTTGGTGCTGTCACCCACGGCACTTTGATCAAAATATTACCACCGTCACTTCATTATTTTTATTTTTATCAAAAAAACATTGCTGCTGCTTCTTCTCATCATCGACTCAACTTCTTACCAGCCTTTTTACCATCATAAAATCCCTGGGCTGGTTACAGCCATTTTAAAAAACCACAACATTAAAGCCAGTTTGAAGCAAATCACATACAGCTAGGAGTGTTTTGTTGCTGCTTACTTTCACAAAAAAATAAAAAAATATCAACAACTCAGGATTCTTGGGTTGTCTTTGTTTTTATTATGTATTTTGTGGGCCATATGTGTATATATATATATATATAGAGAGAGAGAGAGAGAGAGAGATTGAGAGATTATTGTGGTGAACTGCCCAGAGATATATGGGTATAGGGCAATATACAAATTAATTAATTATTAGAGTGATCAATCAATCAATCAATCAATCAATCAATATTGGGGGACCCCCACCACAATTAACTAACTAATTTTGATACATAACTTTTATTAAATTTTCTAATTTACATTTCAAAATATTCATTTAAACAATCTTAAATCAATGACTTCCCTTCTTCCCTTCCCGTAGTTCATCCTGCATATCACTAATTATTAATTAATATTGGGGCGACAACCCCCCCTTCCCACCCCCCACCGCAAAGGAGCAGGGGAAGAAACTTCCCAGAATTGAGGGCGCCCGCTAAGGGCAAGCGTCGGCTTCACTCGCCCCTCGTGAGCATGCTCCGAAAAGGGACCCCCCCCCCCTGCGCGCATGCCCGGAGGGGGCGAGCCAGCGCTGGGCTTCCCCCAGCCGGCAGGCGAGCGTCACGGGACGGGGACCCCACCTTCCTCCTTCCCCCCCCCCCCAGCGGCGCCCGCCTGCTCTCCTCTGCGCGGGTGGAGCTCGCGGCGTCTGCGCGCGCGCGTGGATCTTTGCGCGGCTAGGCATGCCACGCGCGGATCTTTGCGCGGCGCTGCTTTTCTTTTGCAAACAAACAACAACAGTGTATTGGGAGGGGAAATGGTGGGGAGGGAGGAATAAAAGGAGAGGATCGGAGCGAAGAAGGGAGGAAAGGGAGGAGGGGAGGGGAGGAAAATAAGCTGGTCTCACTCCCACCCCCACCCCCCAAAAATATAAGATCCCCCCGGCCCTGTCTCACTCACCCCTCCTGCAGCCCAGCCCAGGTGCCAAACTTCACTCCTGCGGCTCCTGGGAAATCCGGACTCCAGATTCCCACGCACGAGGGGAAGGAGGGAGGGAGCAAAGCAGGAAGGGGACGGATTAGCCCCTGACATCAGGAGGCTTGGCCTCACATGCCACCCACACTGGCCTGTCTAGGAATCCGGAGTGAGGCCTCGTTTAAACGCTGGCCGATTTGGAGCGGATCTCTCCATCCATCCATCTATTGCGGGGGGGGGGCGGGGGTAGTGGAAACTTTATTTCCCTCCCTCTCTCTCTCTTTCTCTTTCTCTCTCTCTCTGCCTTCCTTATATCTCAGGTCCCTTTCTGCCCATCATTACACCTCCATGCTGGGAAAGGAAGGTGGAGCTGCACCGGGTGGATTTCTGCCTGCCAGTTTAGTTCAATCAAAGGCGCAGCAAGAGGCCTGCCCGCTTTTAAAAGAGCACTGCCCAGTGGCCTCTCCAGGAATCTGGAGTAAACCTTCATTTAACTGCAGGCAGTTTTGAACCGGGTTTTTTTGTGTTTTTTTTGAGGGGGTGTCACACTCCCCCTTCTCTGCCCTTCTTCTGCCTTTAATAGGTAGTGGCTGTTTCTTCCCATCTTGGCACCTCCGTGCAAGGGAAGGGGGGAGCATGAGCTGCATCGGTTGGATTTCTGCCTGCCGTTCAGTTAAATTAAGGGTCCAGCAAGATGCATACCCGTCTTTAAAAGAAGATCTTTGCTCTGTCTTACATCCCACTGACTGGTTTCTCTAGGAATACAGAGGAAGCCCTTTTTCTGTAGCTCATCTAAACGCAAAGAAGTCCGGATCTGGGATCTGGTTTCCGCTGCCTCGTTCTCTCTCCCTGCCAGGCGGAAAGATCCAGCAGTGGACGTTTCTCCCTATCATTTCACTTCCTTGCTGCACCTGGTGGGTTTCTGCCTGCTACAAGCTGGTAAAGTTGTAGCGGAGTTCAGCCATTTTTATTTAGGAAATGGTAATACTATTTCTTTATTATCTGAGATTGTTAATGACAGGGCTGCTGCCTCTTTAATAGGTGCGTGACAGTAGGGAACTCCACAGGTGAAGCTTTGCTCCAGATGGATTTCTGCCTGCGACATAGCCGTTAAAGGCGTGAGAAATACTTTGCCTTTATTGCTATTTATTTATTTTCTGGCAGGGCGGCTACACTTTTAATACTACCAGTACAGGAGGAAATCCAGCAGGTGAAGCTTTCCTGTTACTTCATACAGAGAAAATTTGACACAGAGAAAAAATGTTTTCTCATAATACTGTCAGAACATAAGAAGAGCCCTGATGGAATATGCTGCCCCAAATGTAGGGCACCGTCTGAGATGGGCTTTGAAAGAGGATTTGACAATATTTTGGAGCAGAGATGTCTCAGAGATGTGCTAGGGCAGGCCTAGGCAATTGGTTCTGTGAAACAAGGAAGACTCGTGCAAATTTCCTTTTTTAGTTATTTTTAATATGCTATGAGCCACTCCAAACATTTTTTTTACAATGGAAGGGTGGGATATATATGTTGTTGTTGTTTAGGCATTTAGTTGTGTCCGACTTTTCGTGACCTCTTAAATATATAAAGCAAATTTCTTAAAACAATGTGGCTTACTGTGGTAAGAGATCTCTTACAGTAAAATAATAATAATAATAATAATAATAATAATAATAATTTATTATTTGTACTCCGCCCATCTGGCTGGGTTTCCCCAGCCACTCTGGGCGGCTTCCAACAAGGATTAAAAATACATCGAAAGGCAGGTGTCTCTCGTTTTTATGAACTTGTGCGCACAGATGAAGTGTTCTGTGAAACGCTGAAAGCTGGCATACTCCAAAACTCGTTTAAAAACCTGGGAGAGAGAGGAGATCCCAGCAGACTTTAGGGATGCCAAAATTATCAATCTCTTTTTAAAAAAAAAAAAATGGTGACAGAACGGATTACGGAAACTATCGGGGCTTCTCTTTATTAGCTGCGGGCGGCAAAATTCTTGCAAGGATCTTAGCCTGGCTCGGTCAACTGACTGAGGACTTTGGGTTGGTGAGAAAGGAACCTGTCAGTCTGATGGAGGGCAACCAGCGATGCCTAAAGCTGTTCCAGAGTGAGAAATTCCACGCAATGACAAAGTGCATTGGGGTGAAGAAGCACCACTTTGTGCAAGAGGGACTTGTGGAGCTGTCTTATTGCCACACTGAGGAGATGACTGCAGTTCCAGAACCTACGTGTAAAGCTTGGACTCTAGGTGTGAAATATACTTGGAGTCGAGTGTGGATTTCATGCTCTTTATTCAGCTCATAGTAGTGAGGAATGGAATGTTTCCCCGAAATGTCTATTTATATACATTATTTACACAATGGGCCCCACGTGATTGGCTAATTCCAGGATTCTCCTGTAGGCCAATCAGGTTGCGGATTCACTTTTACCTGGTGTTGGATTGGGTGGCTCCTGCAGACTAATCAGACTGCTGCATTCTGGACCCTATTGTTCTAGGACCAATCAGACTGCTGCATTCTGAACCCTATTGTTCTAGGACCAATCAGACTGCTGCATTCTGAATCCTATTGTTCTAGGACCAATCAGACTGCTGCAATTTGGATCCTATTCAACTCAGTACATAACAGGGCAGTTGAATAAAAATTGTGTATATAAGTGTATGTTGTATTGCCTGAGAAAGGGGCATGTGGGATTATATCAACACTGAAGCAGTCAAGTACAACATTTTCCTGTTGCCTAGAGTGGACCCACAGGGGAATGTGGCTCCAGAAAAGGGAGGACTTCCTGCCATACCTGTTCTGGAGCCCCCTCCCCTGGTGTGTGACCAGGTAGGTGGGTGTGGCCCGAGCAGACCCTTTAAAAGGGCTGAGCACATGGCCATCTCCCCTTTCTCCTTTAGGACTTCCCTCTTGGAGCTCCTCTTCTGGTTCTTATCCAGCAGCACATGGTTCATCTTTACAGAGGATAGAAGCCACAAGGTAAGTAAACTTTACTCTTAAAGAAGACTACTGTGGTGTTGTTGTTATTATTTTAAGAGGGAAATACTAAGGGGAAACTTACCAGGAACAAGCAAGACTGGATTGCTTAATTTAAAGGATTCTAACGAATCACCAACTTGCAAGGGAATGTGTTCTGATGGCTTTCTCACTAGCGTGAGTGAGGAGGGATAATATTTAATCAAGACATCCTCTTCTACCTTCCTCAAAATCCCCACAGATTCTGGGTTCTCTGTGTCCAGTAATTGGTCTTTCTAGAGCTATCCGATTTAGCCACTGTGGAAAACAGAATGCCCATGGTCAAGCTAACATATTATCAGGGTCAGAAATATTTTTTTAAGGAAACCACAAAAGTTGATGGTATTACGTTGACAATATGTGAAACCGAGCCACAGTTTTTTGAAAAACGGAACAAGAAAGCTATTAAATCCAAGTGCGAGAGGGGAAAAGGGGATCTTTCTCTCTCTGCTGTTTAATTTCTCTTTTTAGATCAATCTTCCTCCCTGGCACAGTTGTTTTTCTGTGAACTCCAATTCCCAGCAGCCTTTGCACTTCCCACCTGGCCCCCTTTAGCTGAGCAAACACCCAAGTGGGACAGGGAAGTGGCTTGAGATGAAGGAAAGTCTGTGAATTCACCACTGTCTGAAGGGGTGGGCTGGAGCCTATTATTATGATGTATATACCGCTGTTATAAGAAAAAAACTGCTCCTTTTCCCTTCGGGGGTATCCAAGAGCCCATATAGAGTCCCTTATTAAACTGTTGCAACAGGGTTCCCACTCACCACACACAGGAGGGAGGAGGAACCCAGAACAATGGTGCACAAGTCCTTATATAGAAGTTTGAAATTGCCCACCCTGTAGCCCAAGACATCTCCCCCAAAAAACACCATACATACATCACAGAAGGAGGCAGAAATCCTGCCTGCCAAGATACTCAATGGTCACTGATTGCATTAGCTGGGCAGCCTAGCCATTCTTTTGTGATGGTAAATACTTTAATTCCTAAATCCAGGTCACAGGCTCACCCTATTCATACACAAATATGCCCTTAAGTCTGGATTTGCAAGTGAAGAGACAATGGGAAGGCTTTCCCATTTCCTTTCTCCTTGCAGAGAAATATTTGAGGTCAATTTAGAAGAGTCAGAATGGTTTGGGAGAGTCAAAATGGCTTCAGGATTACTCTCCTGTACTATTTCAGACACGTGGTTTATATACTTATGGAAGTGTTTGCCCTGTACATTTATGAATGTTTATTTTATATTTGTCACCTTAGAATTCTTATAACACCACCCTATACTTGGAGGTCTCAGGGCAGTTCACAGTACAAAATCAAAATATAAAACCACAAAACATATAATCAAAATAAAAACAGCAACCCGATCACCCCCCAAAGCACATTTTAAAAGGGCATAGGATGAAGTAGGACTTACTCATGAGGAAACAAGCAAAGGCTTCTGCTCTTCCACACTGTTCTCAGTGTTTACCTCTGCTTTTAGTGTTTATTGCTTCTGTCTACAATGCAGTTAATATTTGTATATTTTATTTAACCTGTTTTATTAGTTGTTATCGGCCTTTGCCAGACAGCCCTAAAAGATCAATTCTACCAAATGAAGACATAATTAATCCCACCAGGTAATAAAATGCATTGAACCAACGAAACACATGACATTTGTGGATTTTCTAATATTAACAATTCAGCCTGGTATTGGCGCTGCAACTGCTTTGCGCTTTTTAGACATCTCTTGTTATCTTTTCACACAGGTAGTTTCCTGCCCTCCATAGTGAAGGCGGTGCTTCCAGAGTGACAGCAGGACCTTGGCCAATCAGCCTCTTTGGAGTTTGTGACGCTGCGTCCGAAGGTTCCCTTCTCTAGGCTGGCAGATCTGGAAATGGTAACATTGGCCGGTTTCCTTTGTATTTTTTTAGTTAGTGGTTAAGATAGAGAGGGTGAGAATCACTCAGCAAACCGTGGGCGCGGATCTGAGCTTTCCATTTGTGCACGTCCTGAGTCCATTTTAATGGTTCCGATTCTCTCCCCTGGATTTATAGCTAATCCAGAAAGCTCGCAGGCTGGAATCGGGACAGGAACGGCAGGGAAGCCCAGATTTACAAGCCGCTGCCTGATTATTGCTCTGGGCCTTTTAAGAAACAAACAAATTGGGGGGGCGACATAGGAGCGTGGCTGTTATGAGCAACCTTATCCAACGGGGGAGGGCGAAAGGTTTAAAATACATGCACACACGTATATAAGTCAACATGTATATAAGTCCAGTTATCTCCTGCTTGGACTACTGCAATGCGCTCTGCGTGGGGCTACCTTTGAAAGTGACCCGGAAACTACTGTATTTTTCGCTCTATAAGACACACTTTTCCCCTCCTAAAAAGTAAGGGGAAATGTGTGTGCGTCTTATGGGGCAAATGCAGGCTGCACAGCTATTGCTAAAGCCAGAAGAGCAAGAGGGATCGGTGCGCACTGATCCCTCTTGCTCTCCTGGCTTCAGGGATAGCCATGCAAAGCCTCTTGAGCGCAGCCGGAGCGCTCCTGCCTCTTCGCTCAAGAGGCTTTGCGTTGCTTTCTTGTTTTCTTCCTCTAAAAACGAGGTGCGTCTTATGGTCGGGTGTGTCTTACAAAGCGAAAAATACGGTACCACTAATTCAAAATGCAGCAGCTGGACTGGTGACTGGGAGTGGCCGCCGAGACCTCATAACACTGGTCTTGAAAGACCTACGTTGGCTCCCTGTACGTTTCCGAGCACAATTCAAAGTGTTGGTGCTGACCTTTAAAGCCCTAAATGGCCTTGGCCCTGCATTGCAGAAGGTTGCAGGTTCAATCCAGACAGTACTAAACTAAGTGGCCAAGATTCCTATTCCCTTGTGTAGGTGAGGATCATGAAGGAAATATTATATTGTGAGCTATTTTCATAAAACAACAACGCTGGGAGTGTCAGAAATGCAGGATACGTATGCGGCACTCAAAAGTACCCTCTGAAAGGGGATCTGCTTATCTGTATTTCCTATTCTCAAGATTCCTCATTTCAATCAATCTACTTTCCTAAACAGGCAAAGAGAAAGTGGCAGCCAGGAGATGAAGCCAAAGACGCCTGTGCCTCCGAAGAAAGTTGCAAGAAGACCACCTGGGCCACAGCCAGGATGACGATGCCTGATACTTGCAAGGAGCAAGACCTGTGCATTGTCTATGGGGAACCCATCCGGCAAAAGCCCATCATCCACAAGAGAACGGGGGGTCAGCAGGAAGCCTACCCAGTCGAGGAGGAGGAGGAGGAACCCCTTCCTCATGGAGGAAGTTGCAGATCCCCCTGGGAAATCCCAGTGTGGAAAATTCCTGGTGCTCCGAAGGAGCAGGATGTGTGCATTGTGGGTGAGGAAAACATCTGGCAGTTCCCCAAAACCGGCGAGAGAAAGGCATGTTTGCAGAAAATCAGCTCAGGGGAGGGTCCAGTTTACAGCAAAGGAGACTCCAGTGTCCCAAGTAAAACTCCAGCTCAGACCGTTGTTGCTGCCACAGCCAGGATGACGATGCCTGATACTTGCAAGGAGCAAGACCTGTGCATTGTCTATGGGGAACCCATCAGGCAAAAGCCCCTCATCCACAAGAGAACGGGGGGTCAGCAGAAAGCCTACCCAGTCGAGGAGGAGGAGGAGGAACCCCTTCCTCATGGAGGAAGTTGCAGATCCCCCTGGGATATCCCAGTGCAGGCAATTCCTGGTGCTGTCAAGGAGCAGGATGTGTGCATTGTAGGTGAGGAAAACATCTGGTAGAACCCCAACATCTGCGAGAGAAAGGCGTGTTTGCAGGAAACCCACTCAGTGGAGGGTCCCGTTCACAGCAAACTAGACTCCAGTGTCCCCAGTGAACATCTAGCTCAGACTGTTGGTGATGCTGCCAAGGGACAAGACATCTGCATTGTGTCTGAGCAAGGTGTCCTACAAAAGCCCATCATCCATATCAGAATTGGGTATCCTGAGGAAACACACCCAGGGGAGGATGAAGTTAAGCCTATTGATGGTGGAGGAGATTGGAAAGCCACATTGCAGCCCACTGTTGGTGCCCCCAAGGAACAAGACATCTGTGTTGTGTATGGAAAGATGGTTAGTCAGAAGCCCATCATTCAAGGAGGAGCCTGCAGTGAATCATAGCCCCTGTCTCCCACCCCTGTGGGAACAGGAACTGACTAATGAGGAAGACCTTCTATTTACATCAATGTGTTATTTGATTGATTGATTGATTGATTGATTGATTGATTGACTGGTTGCATTTATATCTCATCCTTTTCTCCCAGGAGGTGCACATGGAATTCTCACAAGAACCCTGCAAGGTAGACTAGGCTGAGAGGCAATGACTGGCCCAAGGTTCTCCAGAGAACTTCTGGGCTGAGTAGGGATTCGAACCCTGGTCTCCCAGGTCCTAATCCAATACTCCAACCACTACACCACATTTATTTTATGAGCTGTCTGGAGTGCAGCAGGCTCGCAATGTCGTTGTCTCCATTCTCCACAAGAAATGCAGGAACGGAAAGGATAGCGATTTCATACAGCTATTTCTGTATAATTAGCCTAAAATCCCTAAGATCAGGAACGCGTTTCCACACATGTTTTCCACCTACTCAAATTTATCTGTTTGTCTCTGCATGTATTCTTTAATGAGCAGTGAGGTCTCAGCTGTTAAGGAAGCTTTTCCCACAACCCGGGCACTTGATAGGCCTCTCCCCTGTGTGGATTCTCTTGTGCGCCATGAGGAAGGTCCGTCCCTGGAAGGTTTTCACACACACCAAACTCTTGTACGGCCTTTCTCCGGTGTGGACTCTCTGATGTGTGATAAGTTGAACCCAGACCCTCTTGGGGTGTTAATGCTGTGAGCCCCTCCACTGTAAGCTCAGGTTTCATGTATGTGCAAATAAACCATGTATCTTAAAAGACGCCACAGTCTGTCCCTCATTCCAAAGGAAAGTGAAGCCTAGATAAGCACCAGGAACCCCTGGAATCTTTTTTTTTTAAAAAAATTCATTTTTCTTTTTCATTACACATCTCATATTCATAACATTTACTATGCATTCCTTCCTCCCTCCCGCTCCTAGGCTTCCTCCAACTTCCGCTTCTAGTTTGTTTCTCCTTTCACCAACTTTGCTGCCTCCTAAAAGAAAAAGCTACTAATAACATATTTATACAATAACACCAAACCTAAAAACATAAAAATAACAATGAATGCACCATATTATTTCTCTATCTTCTACACATTTTCTAATGCTAACAATGTGAATGTTTATTTAAATCCTGCCATCAAGTCTATAGACTTTCTTTGTTTCTGCAAATATAATATAAATGGTTCCCATTCTTTTTCAAAGTCACTGTTGTCTTTTTCTCTTAGTCTGTCATTTTTGCCAGTTCTGCATAGTTCATCAACTTCTCTTGCCATTGTTCTTTAGTTGGTATTTCTCCAGTCTTACAGTTTTGTGCAATCAACATTCTCACTGCTGTAGTGGCATACATAAATAAAGTCCTCTTTTCTTTCGGTATGTCTTGGCCTAAGGAACCCCTGGAATCTTGCACTGCTCAGAGATGTGGGGCGTGCCTGCGACAATGCGTGCATGTGCATGCGAACTGCCCTCGAAGAGGCGTTCCTCTTTCTCTCACGCACATTAACACCCTAGAACAGGCATGTTCCCCTCTCACACATGCACATCTTAAAAGAGGCACGTCTCCCTTGTATGCACATCCAGAGAAGGGCATCCCCTCTCTTTTTCTCTCTCACACACACAGAGAGAGAGAGGAGAGAGGAGAAAATGCCTCTTTCACAAAGAAGGGAATGCCTCTCCTCACACCCTCACATACGATACAACAATCTTTATTGTCATTGTCCCATACATACAGAACAACGAAATCGAAAAAATCTACATCAGACATTCAAGAACCAACAAGCCTGCTATCCCAACTATCCCAGCCTGGTTAGCCCCTAAAAACTCTTGATACCCCATAATTAAACACAATATACTCCCACAGAGACTACCTTACACTGTGTTTAAAACCAAAATCACATTTGGGTAGAAACACTTTCTTAGGCGGCTAGTCCTAGTCTTTCTAACCCTGTACCTTCTTCCAGAAGGCAGAAGCTGAAAGAGATCATTTCCGGGGTGCGCACTATCCTGCGCTATCTCTGCAGCTTTCTTGTGACACCTGGAAGCGTAGATTTGATCCAAGGTGGGAAGAGTGCGCCCAATTATTCTCTCCGCAGTCTTTACAACCCTGGACAGCATTGTTTTTTCCCTTGCCGCGCAGCTCCCAAACCACACACACACACCATAAGTTAATACACTCTCCACAGTACAATGGTAAAATGCCATCAACAGGTCCTCTGAGATATTATTTTTCCGGAGGATTCTCAGAAAATATAACCTCTGCATGGAAAGAAGGCAGCCCTGTTTAGGGAAGTTTTTAATGTTTGATGTTTTATTCTAATTTTAATCTGTTGGGAGCCGCCCAGAGTTATTATTGCTACTACTATTATTATTACTTCTCGTCTTACCAATGAAACCCTGGTCCCTCCAGCATCACCCAGGCAGGGCCTTCTCACCTGCTCCTCAGCCAGGGACGCCGAGACAGGCATTCTCATTTCAGTGTCAATTAAGTAAGGGTTGCCAGATTTCAAAAAGTCTTTTTTGGGGGGCAGAGTTGTTGAGCTTTAAAAAGGGTTGAGTTATTTTTTAATGAAATTTGCCCAAATCTACACTGCCCACGTGGGCTGCCATACGTCCAGATTTTCCCGGACTTTCCTGCGATTTCCGCCCAGATGCTGCTTACGAGGGCTAAATACCGGCTATGTCCCAGAAATTTAGGCCTTATAACAGGGGGGAAACGTCCATTTTTAAAAAGCCATTTGGGACACAGGAAGCTATCTCCCTGGCACGCTAGACTCCTGTTTATGGATTTCAGTAGTTCTTCCAGGGTTTCTGACACGATCTTTCTGTGAGGAAAAGAATCCAAAAGCAGGAGGACAAGGTGGGGTGGAATAAAAGGCCTCTCCTTAGACACATCTGATTTCCTGTCCCTGAGAAAACCCTCTGAAGGGTTGCTAGGCAGCAGGATTAAGTGAATTGCATTTCAGTTCAGATGAAGCCCCCTCAGGGGTTAGTGCTGCCAGCTGAGTGCAGGGCGACACGCCAGCAGTGCTAAAATGAATATTATTTTTTTGCGGGGAGAAAGGCAACACTGGAACCGTTCAGGAGAATAGCAAACACTAGCAGCAAACTGGGCAAGGGAGATTATTCTCTGTGGAGCAGGGTCTCCATTTGGGATTAGGCTGCAGGAGATAATCCAGCCTAACGTCACACTTCCAAATTCCATATGTTTCATTTGTTATTGCACTGTTTTGCCACCTTTCCTCCCAAGCGCCTTCAGGTGGCATGCATAATTCTCGTGCTTCCCCATTTTATCCTCACAGCAACCCTGACAGCGGAGGTGGAACATGGCCGCTGAAGCTAGGAGCCGTTGACAGCCTTTCCCTTCTCTTTTAAAGCCATCCAAGTGATTGGGCTGCCTCCTGTGGCAGGGAGTTCCATAGTTTAAGTGATTGGTGAAGAAGTTAAGTCCCCAAGGAACATTCACCCACCCAGCTCAGGGAGTGTCTGGTTCAGGGCTTTTTAATGAGGGTGAAAGCTCATGTAAGTAGCAACGCCTGCATCAAATCTCCTTAAAAACAACTCAGGATGAGAGCCTAATGCACAAATACACATTTACTGAGAGCAATCTGATAGTGATTTAGATCCCTTGGCCATATATTATCTGCATTTGCCTAACAATGAGATGCTTGCCTGCTCTGTTTACCTAACAATGAATATACCCGACTGGACCCTTCGAACCTGTTTGCTCACATCTGGCTTTCAGCAGCACACATACGTGTGTTTAATGCAAATCTTGCAAGCTTCTGGACCGGGATCGGAGAAAGGTTGGCAAACTAGGGAGAAATATGGTGTCCTGAGAGTTATCTTGCTCCCAGATTTTGCTTCAGCCACCAGCAATGGAGGACAGCCTTGAACTCTGATCATGTTTCTTGGTCATCTGTGCCAGAACAGGGTCTTGAATTAGATGGGCCATTGGCCTTATCCAGCAACCCCTTCTCATGTTCATAATAATGGCTCCCCACCCTGGCATGAACCACGGTTCCCAGAAGCCCTTGCAAGACCCAAAGGAGGTTACAGACCAACTTTTTTGTTAGTGCAAAGCCAGTGCTATATACTACAATGTGCATTTAAATCACACAGTTTCTCCTAAGGGATCCTGAGAACTAGTTTATTAAGAGCACTGCGAAGTGTAGCTCTGTGGGTGAGAAACTACATTTCCCATGATTATTTGGGGGAAGACATGTGCTTTAAAAGGGTGGGTTTTTTGGTGTAGTTTACTTCTGAGTAAAGGGACGTGGGTGGCGCTGTGGGTAAACCTCAATGCCTAGGACTTGCTGATTGCAAGGTCGGCAGTTCGAATCCCCGCGGCGGGGTGAGCTCCCATCGTTCGGTCCCAGCTCCTGCCCACCTAGCAGTTTGAAAGCACCCCTAAGTGCAAGTAGATAAATAGGGACCGCTTTATAGTGGGAAGGTAAACGGCGTTTCCGTGTGCTGCGCTGGTGCTGGCTCGCAAGAGCAGCTTCGTCACGCTGGCCACGTGACCCGGAAGTGTCTCCGGACAGCGCTGGCTCCCGGCCTCTTGAGCAAGATGGGCGCGCAACCCCAGAGTCGGACACGACTGGCCCGTATGGGCAGGGGTACCTTTACCTTTAGACATGTATTGGATTACACGTTAACCCATCCAGGTTCACAATACTCTTCTTTCTTCCACAAACTTGCACCACTTCCTTTCTCTAGGACAGGCATAGGCAAACTCGGCCCTCCAGATGTAGAATCATAGAATAGAATCATAGAGTTGGAAGAGACCACAAGGGCCATCGTGTCCAACCCCCTGCCAAGCAGGAAACACCATCAGAGCACTCCTGACATATGGTTGTCAAGCCTCTGCTTAAAGACCTCCAAAGAAGGAGACTCCACCACACTCCTTGGCAGCAAATTCCACTGTCGAACAGCTCTTACTGTCAGGAAGTTCTTCCTAATGTTTAGGTGGAATCTTCTTTCTTGTAGTTTGGATCCATTGCGCCGTGTCTGCATCTCTGGAGCAGCAGAAAACAACCTTTCTCCCTCTTCTATGTGACATCCTTTTATATATTTGAACATGGCTATCATATCACCCCTTAACCTCCTCTTCTCCAGGCTAAACATGCCCAGCTCCCTTAGCCGCTCCTCATAAGGCATCGTTTCCAGGCCTTTGACCATTTTGGTTGCCCTCCTCTGGACACGTTCCAGTTTGTCAGTGTCCTTCTTAAACTGTGGTGCCCAGAACTGGACACAGTACTCCAGGTGAGGTCTGACCAGAGCAGAATACAGTGGCACTATTACTTCCCTTGATCTAGATGCTATACTCCTATTGATGCAGCCCAGAATTGCATTGGCTTTTTTAGCTGCCGCGTCACACTGCTGGCTCATGTCAAGTTTGTGGTCAACCAAGACTCCTAGATCCTTTTCACATGTACTGCTCTCAAGCCAGGTGTCACCCATCTTGTATTTGTGCCTCTCATTTTTTTTGCCCAAGTGCAATACTTTACATTTCTCCCTGTTAAAATTCATCTTGTTTGTTTTTGCCCTGTTCTCTAACCTGTCAAGGTCGTTTTGAAGTGTGATCCTGTCCTCTGGGGTGTTAGCCACCCCTCCCAGTTTGGTGTCATCTGCAATGTTTTGGGACTACAACTCCCATCATCCCTAGCTAACAGGACCAGCTAACAAAACATCTGGAGGGCCGAGTTTGCCTATGCCTGCTCTAGGAAAACATCAGGTTTGTTGTTTTTGTTGCCTTTGTTGTGAACTACAATTCCCAGAAGCCCTTACGAGCCCCAAAGCAGATACAGCGGTACCTCGGGTTACATATGCTTCAGGTTACATACGCTTCAGGTTACAGACTCCGCTAACCCAGAAATAGTACCTCAGGTTAAGAACTTTGCTTCAGGATGAGAACAGAAATCGTGCTCCGGCGGCGCGGCGGCAGCAGGAGGCTCCATTAGCTAAAGTGGTGCCTCAGGTTAAGAACAGTTTCAGGTTAAGAATGGACTTCCGGAACGAATTAAGTACTTAACCCGAGGTACCACTGTACTAGCCACCTTCCCTTTGTGGGGAAACCAGCCAATTTTAATACAAACAAACCAAAGCCCCCAATGCACAAGCGGGATGGAACCCAGAATAAGGACAGGGGTTGGGAAGAAAGAAAGAAAGAAAGAAAGAAGAAAGAAACTCCCGATGCATTGCAAAGAAAATACAGGACAGTGATAAAAAAAGGAAGAAAACCCATTGCACTACTAATACTAATGTGACAATAATATCCGGGCTTGCATCCACCCTTTGCTTTGCCAAGGAGGAGGGGGGAGAGAGAGAGCAGATTCCTAGAAAGGAGCCCCAGAGAGTTAGTCTGGCCTCTTCCTGCCGTATCTCCTCCCCCTGCAAACGGAGTCTTGTGAAGCCACTTTCCCCCCGTCGCCTTCCTTCGCCTCCGGGAGTGGCTGCAGATCTGGGGGGTCTCCGGAGTGGGGGGGAGCAGGTCCCTTCCGGAGGGGAATCTGGGTAAGTTGCACCCAAAGAGGAGGCGGAGAAAGGGCACGATCCTGAGTGGGTGGGGGAAGCAAGAGAGGGAGATCTGGCGGGGGATCGAGTCGCTCTCTTCGCTCCGGAGGGGAGAGAGAGAGAGAGAGAGTTCGCTCCCTTCCTCCTCTAGCCGTAAGACATAAGGAAGAGGAGCAAGATCCTGGGTTCAAATCCTCCAGAGCAGAGGCTCTTTGCAAGAAGGGAGGAGGAGCTGAATTGCATCTGTGCATGTTGAGCTCGTTTAGGGTGCACTCAGTTTGGGAGAGGCAGCCCCATTGAAGCCAGGAGGGCTTACTTCCGAGTAGACCCGGCCAGGATAGCCGCTTCATAGCCTGCTTTGTTTTCTAAGGAGCTCAAGTCGGTGTGTGTGTGTGGTTATTTCACCACCACCACCATTGCCTGATCCTCACTACAACCCTGAGAGGTAGGTCGGGGTGGGAGAGGATTGAGTTGCTGAGACACAGCCAGAGGGTTTGAAATTGAATTGAAGCCTGCCCTGGTCTGACGCTTTTAACTGGGCTGCTCTGTTAAAAAGAACTCTCTAAAAAAAGTATGTATCTATACACACATGTGCACATACACAAACACACACAGAAAAGTGGAATGGTCTTCCTCTGGAGGTGGTGGACTCTCCTATCTTGGAGGTTTTTAAGCAGAGGTTGGATGGCCATCAGTCATGGATGCTTCAGCCCAGATTCCTGCATTGTGGGGGGTTGGACTAGATGACCCTCGGGTCCCTTTCCAACTCTCCCATTGTTCTATGATTCTATGTCTCTTTTTTATATTATTTTTTTATTCTATGTCTCTTAACGTGCCTTGGGGCTCCCAAGAAAGACTGCAGCCTTTAACCTTCCTAAAGGGCTCAACCCCGTTCCTCGTCGATTGCTTATAGAGTAACAAAAAAATAATTAACAATTCCCACCCCCTCTACAAAAAGTTAATTTTTAAAAAGCAAAACCTACACGTAAAAGCTAAAGATGGCACACGGTGTCTTGGAAGAGGCGTTTCTCCTGCTCCCCTTTGCTTTTACAAAGCACATATTTCATTTGGAGATTGTGTGCGAGTATATGCAAATACATTTAATATATGTATGTAAATTAATGCAAGGCAGTTTGCAAAAAGGCATGGTAAAGTTGTGATTTATTACTGGGGTCCCCAATGTGACGCCACAGTGCCCTCAGGCCCCTCCTCTGACTCCCACCAATGTTTCTTGCCCCTCCCAATTTGTTACTGAGGGTTTTTGGGGAAGGTGGGTGGGTTATCTTTCTTTTTGGATCAAAATAAAAAAATTCCTTCCAGTAGCACCTTAGAGACCAACTAAGTTTGTTATTGGTATGAGCTTTCGTGTGCATGCACACTTGTGTTACCTGCTTCTTTTGTCTAGGTTTTATTTGTTCTTTGTTTTGATGTTGCTTTGCGCGTGAGAATACTGACTACTGCAGTTTTTCCCATCTGTGAAATGGGCATTTGGCGCACTCAACGTAGTTCCTGAATTGCCTGACGCACACAAGTTTATACATGTACCCCGCACCTTCTCAAAACAAGGAAACTACATTTTTGTTTTATTTAAAGACGAAAACACAGATTCTTGAAGAGAAGGAGAACAGTGTCTCTTCTACAGATAAGATCTCTGGGTGATCAGCTGTAGATTGGCAGCGGTACTGATCGCCCAAATGTCTAAAAGGAATTGTCTTAAACCGGGGTCAGCAAACTTTTCCAGCAGGGGGCCGGTCCACTGTCCCTCAGTCCTTGTGCAGGGCCGGACTGTATTTTGAAAAAAAATATGAACAAATTCCTATGCCCCACAAATACCCCAGAGATGCATTTTAGATAAAAGGACACATTCTAGTCATGTAAAAACACACTGATTCCCGGACTGTCCACGGGCCAGATTTAGAAGGCGATTGGGCCGGATCCGGCCCCCGGGCCTTAGTTTGCCTACCCATGGCCTTAAAGGCTGCCAAAATGAAGAAGGCTAAACCATTAGTGGACATTTTTTAAGTGTGTGTGAAAAGACTATGAGTTCAGCGCTGTTCTAGTACTGACAGAAAAAAGAAAGAAAAAGAAAATCTCTGGGTTCAGAATATGCTCAGGGGCACCCTGCTCTAACTGAGCGTCTTTCGCACCTGGTTCTGGTTGGTGGGGGGGCCTGAGAAACTTCAAGTCTGCCCCACCCTTGGCTTCAGCCCTACGCAAACATGTATGATTCATATCACTGAATTGTGTCAAGTGATGTCCTGACAAAAGGAGCTTTTGGGGAGGCAAAACCTGTTTGCAACAGAATGCAAATGAAAAACTGTTTGATAAATTAATCTGGCTACCCAAGTACGGGGTACGAGAAACACAAGCAGCAGAAGGGCAGTGAAATAATTAAATAAATTCGTGTTTAAAAATTGGGCACGGCATGGCAGTTGAATAGATCTGGGATGGATGGATGGATGGATGGACACTTAGAGTTCAAAATTCCCACTCTGGCCATAAAGCTTGCTGGTCTCTATGGGCCAGTCACTGTTTTTCTGCCTAATCTAACTTTCAGGGTTGCTGTTGAGGTCAGGGGAAAGCAAGGACTGTGAATGCTAAATTCTAAGACCACTGATCATGCACTATTCTCCTTGGCTGTTTTTAGGGGTCCCCCACCAGCCTTTTATTCTCTAAAGCTTTTTTGTTTTTTAAAGGCTTTGCAAACCTCAGCCCCCCCCCCAAGCCTGGGGGTCTCCACCTCCCCACCCACGTCCCTGGATGTTTGTCCATAAAGTAGGGGTGCCGTACGTCCAGTATTTCCCAGATGTAGCTGGGAGTCGCCCGCTGGAAATAGCGTCTGGGCGGAATTTCCAAAAATCGGCAAAAACGTCCGGGAAAACCGGGGGGGGGGGGTATGGCAAGCCATGTCTGGAAGTGTAGATTTTGTGTCCTGATTTTCACTTTTTGAAATACGGCAAAAGACCCCCTACTTGGAAATCAGTGTTTGCTCTGAGGGTAGAGAAAGCCGTGCACAACGGCTTATGTGGCATTTGCGTAGTTATGTGTTATTTTTTAATTTTTTTGCAGGGTGAGGGGTGTAAGATTGCTTGTAAGATAATGGCATCTGGGGGAAGCTTCTCTTTGCCAGGAGGAGTGGCTTGAGGTTGCCATAATGGCTACCAAAACTCCTTAAGGAAGAAAATGAGATGGGCTGCTTTCATTACAGTGCAAGGGGATGTGGTCTGAGCTCACATCTGAGGCTGAGTTTTCCGAGGGATTTTCTTTTTCCGGAGAGATAATATGTGTTCTCTCCTAACCACTTCCTCCTCTGCTTTTAAAAAGGCTCTGTTCTTTTTCTGTCGTTCTTGGTGTGCAGACGTGGCTGAGGATCTTGGGCTTCCTGGTCCAAATTCATATGCCATCACCCCACCCCTCTTTTTTATAACATTTTTTATTGGTTTTACGAAATTTTATACATTTTAACCATTTCAGACATGAAAACAAAAGGTTCTGTTGAACCTTCGGACCTCCTTCCCTCCCTCAATGGGTTCCACATTCAAGATAAAATTCTCTGCATTTTTTTCCTTTATCCATCTGTTCAATATCCCTGACTATGATTTTAACTGTTTACAATGGTCTTTTAAGGAAACTAAAAATTTACTCCAGTCTTTTAAGAATACTTGATCTTCCTGGTTTCTGATTTTCCCTTCAGTTTCCTTCCTTCCATCTCTGGGCTAGAAGCATTCCCGCTGCCGTCGCTACATACATAAAAAGTCTTTTTTAAATCCTTTAGGCCAAATTCATACCATACATTTAAAGCACCTTGATACCACTTTAAACAATCATGGCTTCCCCCCATTTTCTTTTTTTTGGGGGGGGGGAACTGTAGTTCGTAAAGCGGACAGTCCCCACCCACCCCGAGCTACAATTCCCACGGTGGATTCACCATGAATCTCTCTTTTGGGAATTGTAGCTCTGCGAGGGGAATGGGGGGGGTGTCTCCTTTTTTATAATTTATTTAATCATTTTTTCAATACAAACAACAACCACCAAAAAACACATACAACAAAAACCACAGTAACACTAATAACACAATTTAACCATTCACATTTGAGTACTGATATACCTATAACTACACCTTTTTAACAATATTTCCCCATTTCTCCTCCCCCCACCTCCCACCACTGTCCGCCTTATCGCTTAAGTGTTCCTTCCAGATTTCTTCATATTTATCCATTCTTAATTTGCGTCGACCTGCAGTTTGTTCGTATGTAGCTAGCCTGTCCATATTGTCAATCCATGTGCTCAGTGGAATCTTTTTGCAACTCTTCCAGTTCATCAAAACAAGTTTTTTTGCTTCTAATATGGCACGGTACATCCATTTTTTTAGACCCCTTGTAATCTCCCATGTTTCCGGTATATAATTTAGAATTAAATTCAGTTCAGGAATAGGGGGTCTCCTAAAAACTCTCAGCAGCCTGAACAAACCGCAGCACCCAGTTTGTTGAGGGTGGTGGGACTGTGGCTAGCAAAAACTACAGTTCCTATGATTATTCGGGGGGAGTCAGTGACAGTTAAAGTGGTATAGGAGCGATTTAAATTTATGGTGTAAATGTGACCCTAGAAGTGGGCTGGTAGTCTTAAAGTTTTGGGGGAATCTGCTTTATTTTTGTTCCGTTCCAAGATGGTGGCGTGTTCATACGCTGCGGCTCTGAGCTCCCAATACTTCACCTACTCACTGTATACAAGTTGTACAAGTGACAATAAAGTATTTCAATTTTACCAGTAACCGGAAGTTTCTAGTAAAGCCAGATACAAAATGGCGGCTCAAGGGGTTGGAGCCAATGGCAGCTGCAGGCCACACACCCTGAGAAACCACACATCACTAGAAACCGTCATGGCTTCCTCCAAAGAATCCTGGGAACTGTAGCTCGCTGAGGATTCTCAGTTGCTAGGAGACTCCCATTCCCCTCACAGAGCCACAATTTCCAGAGTAATCAGTCCCTATTCCCAAGGAAATTTGAGATTTGTAGCTCTCTGAGGTGAATAGAGGTCTTTAATAGATGAAATTTCCAGTCTGTTACATCTAGGCCACTGTTAGAAATTAGCCAGGCGCGTTTTGCGCCTGGTGTGGGTCCAATTGCGACCACGTGGAGATGTCTAGATGCTAAGTTGGCTACTGACATCTCCATCTGGCTGGCCACTCCAGCTTTCTTAAGCGGGTCAGCAGAAGAGCTCATTTACTGCATTTATATCCCACCTTTTTCTCCAAAGAGTACATGGTTCACCCCCCTCCTCAGTTAATCCCAACAACGACCCTGTGAGGTAGGTTAAGAGGCTGTGACTGACTCCAAGGTCACCCAATGAGCTTCATAACAGAGCGGGGATTTGAACCCTGATCTCCCACATCCTGGTCCGACACTCTGACCACTACACCACCCTGGCTTACTAGAGTCCTTATGCTGTGGGACAGCTCTATAAAATTAAGTGGGTAAAAAAATATAGGGAAAGCAAAATGTCACTCAGAGCAGGATCTTGAATATTTTGAAGCTTGAATATGTTTTATTCTGGATTGTTTTATTTGATGCTTCATCGTGTCGTAAGCCGCTTTTAGACTTTTCCTTTAAAATAAAAAGCAGAATAGAACTGAAATTAAGTAGGGCTGCTGTATGTTTGGGATTTCCCGGCCATATCTGGGATTCGGAAACAGCATCCAGGCGGAATTTCCGCAAATTGGCAAAAATGTCTGGGAAAACCCATGCATCTGGCTGCCCATGTTAATTTTGGGGGGCAAATTTCCTTAAAAATAGCTCCAAAACTTCAAATTTTGCAAAAAAATAAAAAAAAGCTAATCAACTTAACTTTTGTATCTGGATTTTCAGTTTTTGAAATATGGCAACCCTAAATTAAGAAGAAGAAATTTCCTTGGGGAAAAACTTAGACATTACATTGCGGCGACCGTAACCTAGGTTTCATGTGATAAAAAGTTTCTTCCTTTTCTTTACACTTCCAACATTGCTTACTTGTTTTATACATTTTAGCTAATTTCACAGGGGTAATATACCACCTATACATCATTTTCATCACATTTTCTTTCAAAGCATTGCATGCAGTAAATTTTAATCCTTAATCTTTCCACAGTTTCCCCCAAATGTTTAGCTGTATATTATACCCAAAATCTCTGGCCCAATGTATCGTAACCGACTAAGTAGAAATGCTTCTGGTAGGAATGTAAAAAAGTGAAAAATTTCTGGGAAATGATATATAATGAGATGAAAACGATGTTGAAATATACATATATATCTGGGTTTCTAAAACTGATCTAGGTGCAGGCTGGACATGTCTGCAGGGCCTCTGGGATCGCTTCCCACTTTCTCAAAATCTGCTCTCTGTCTCCCTCAGGAAAAGCGCCACATTTTGCGGAGGACCGCTGCTCCCTTTGTGCCGACGTGGAACGGCGGACGCTGCGCGCCCGGGATAATCCGAGTCCGGGAACGTCAGGGCGAGGAAAGGAAGAGCCGGGCGAACACCTAGGTGCATTCAGGAGATTTGCCGCCTTCGGGAGCGAGTGCGAGGGAAATGTCCGCCGAGCAGGCCCCGCGGATCCTCCAGGAAAAGAGCATCCGGGAATTCCTCCAGAGGAAACCGGGAGAAGAGATCAAGCAGGAGTCACGCGACGGCCTCCTTCAGCAGTGGGAAGCCCAGTGGCAGGAGTTCCTGAAGACGGTGGAGGCCTCTCATCCGGGGCCCCCGCAGCCGCCCGAGGAGCCCACCCCCTGGGACGACGCCAAGGCCTTCCTGGCCTCCTTCGAGCAAGTGGCCGAAGCCTGCCGGTGGCCGCGCGAGGAGTGGGTGACCCGGCTGCTGCCGGCCCTCAGCGGGGAAGCCAAGCACGCCTTTGGCAGGCTGGAGGGCCGGGACAGGAAGGATTATGGGAAGGTGAAGGCGGCCATCTTGCAAGGGGACGCCATCAGCCGGGAGAAGAACCGCCAGTACTTCCGGCACTTCCGCTACCAGGAGGCCGAGGGGCCGCGAGGGGTGTACAACCGGCTGCAGGAGCTCTGCCGGCGGTGGCTGAAGGTGGAGAGGCACTCCAAGGAGCAGATCCTGGAGCTGCTGATCCTGGAGCAGTTCCTGACTGTCCTGCCGCCGGAGATCCAGGGCTGGGTCAGGGAACGGGGGCCCTCATCCTGCACCCAGGCAGTGGCCCTGGCCGAGGATTTCCTCTGGATGCAACGGGAGTCTTTGAGATGGGAGCAGCAGGTGAGAGACCCCGCTTCCTCTCCCTGCCTGACCCCCGGGGCGCCAGATACGGCCCTCCGGACCTCTCTGCCTGGCCCTTGCCAGCTCTGCTTTGCACTGCCTGACTGGGGCACGTGCTTGAATTCCGATCAGATCCCTTGCTTGTGTGGATAAAGGATAGAAAGGGATCTGTGTAGAAGCTAAGTCTCCTCATTATGTTTGCCTCTGGCTACAAATCCTTTTTTTCAAAAAAAATTATTCATTTTATAACACAAATAAACAACACAAACAGAAAAACAAACAATGCAAACAAATTCTTGTCTTATCCTTATTTTTTCTAAACATTGTTAGGTGAGCTTTCCCAAGTCCTCCCTATCTGATATTCATTTTACCTCATCTTTAGCAGTTTACATATATCAATTTTTAACCATTTTTTAAACATACTTACTTTTACCATAATAATCTTCACATTTTATCCTTTACAGATAATACTATTTTAAAATACACTGTCTTCTACTTCTAACCCTACAGCCTATATCCACTTCCAAAGCTAGTCTAAGATTTAAATATTAACACATTTTTTCAAATATTCTTTAAACGTCTTCCAATCTTCTTCCACCGTCTCTTCACTCTGGTCTCGGAGTCTCCCAGTCAGTTCGGCAAGTTCCATATCGTCCATCATTTTCATCTGCCATTCTGCGATAGTTGGTAAATCTTGTTTCTTCCAATTCTTCGCTAGTAATATTCTTGCAGCTGTTGCGGCATACAGAAAAAAAGTAACACCCTTTTTGGGGATTTCACCCCCCACTATACCAAGTAAAAAGGCTTCTGGTTTCTTAATAAATGTGTTTTTCAACACTTTTTTCAGTTCATTATAAATCCTTTCCCAGAAGTCTTTTACCTTGGAGCACGTCCACCACATGTGGTAAAAGTTCTGGCTACAAATCCAGCAATATCTGGAGATCCCAGCCAGATGGACAGAGTATTATTATTATTATTGACAGGGAATAATCATCACCATCATCATCTACTGGTTTCCCCATTCCTGTTCTAAGCAGAGCCTCACTCAGATGGAAGATAGAATCCAGCAGACCTCCTCAATGCCCCTTTTTCACTTTTGGATTTATTATAATTACACGTTTATCCCACGTTTTCCTCCAGTGACCTCAAGGTGGCATACGAAACATCATTCTCCCCTCCCCATTTCATCCTCACAGTAGCCCTGTGAGGTAGGTTAGGCTGAGAGGCAGCGACTGGCCCAAGGTCACCCAGTGAGCCTCATGGCTGAGTGGGGATTCGAACCCTGGACTCCTGAGTCCTAGTCGGACACACTAACCACTACACCACCCTGGCCTTTTGTCTTTGTCCAACACTCTCACCGTTACACCATGCTGCTCTCTTTACCTGCGAAGCTAAAAGCCTGCCAGTATTAGAAAGGAAAAGGTATTCAACAGGAAGCGGGGCCAGCAACCGAGAAGGCCCCGTCCCTTCTCTCCTCAAAGTGTTGTTTTCTCAATAGGAAGGGCCTGGTGGGGAAGGTTTGGTTTCCCACAAGTTTAAAGATGAAAATTCTTTCATCTTGACATCAGATGTCAAGGAAATAAGCAGCTATCCTATTTCTAAAAGACATCTGAAGGCAGCCCTGTTTAGGGAAGTTTTTAATATTTAATGCTGTGTTGTTTTTAACACCTGATTGGGAGCCGCCCAGAGTGGCTGGGGAAACTCAGCCAGATGGGCGGGGTATAAATAATAATAATAATAATAATAATAATAATAATAATAATAAAAAATCTATTCAGCCCCCCCCCCCCCCCCAATTTGGCAAGTCTTAGCTTTAAGCAAATGCCTACTTGCAAAGCAAAATACTGTTTTGTTGTTTCCTTCTGGATCTTATATTATGTGTCATTTTTTGCTGTTTCGTTCTGTTTGTGTGTAAAATTTCCCCCTTCAGGTTGTGATTTACAAATTTCAATAAAAACTCTCTCTCTCTCTCTCTCTCTCTCTCTCTCTGGAGAGGCAGAGAGATGGTGATTGGTCAAAGGTCACCCATTCAGCTTTGAAGGGGAGCTTTCTCCCAGATCCCAATGCAGGTCTCTAACCACTACACCATACTGCCGTTTGGGGCTGAGTTGGTGCCAGGCTCTTCCCTCCTTTGCTGTTGTCCTGCCGCTCCCGCTCCTTGGTGCTGCTTCATGTTCTGGTCCTTCCTACTGTTTCAGGTGGCAACGGCAGGGGTTCCTTTGGCGGCGGTGGCCGTTCCACTGGCCGAGGCGGAGCCAGTGGCACCTGATTCTGGAAAGAGGCAGCTGTGCATGGTGGTTAAGCAGGAGATGGATGCCGTCAACATCAGTGCCCACGGTGAGCGTGGAATGCTGGCCCATGGGAAAGAAGTACTGAATTCAGGCGAATCTAATATGCCATCGAATTTAATGTGCACCTCAGTTTTCAAAACCGAAAAAGTATTTGCTATGTCAGCGGTGTTTTTTAAGCTTGCCGTCGAATCTAATGCGCCGTCAAGTCTGAGGCGCACCCTAATCTTTGCAATGTAACTATTGGAGCAGACCACATACATGGGGAGAAAACAGTAGATCTGGCTGAAAGATGTGCACTGATCATTGCAATGCAGTCCTAAATATTATTGCAGTGGTACCTCGGGTTACAGACGCTTCAGGTTACAGACGCTTCAGGTTACAGACTCCACTAACCCACAAATAGTACCTCAGGTTAAGAACTTTGCTTCAGGATGAGAACAGAAATTGTGCGGCGGCAGCAGGAGGCCCCATTAGCTAAAGTGGTGCTTCAGGTTAAGAACAGTTTCAGGTTAAGAACGGACCTCCGGAACGAATTAAGTCCTTAACCCGAGGTACCACTGTACTTCTGTCTTGTCAGGATTCAACCTCATCTGTTAACCGCCTCCAGACACTCACATAGGACCTTCACTGGTTCTGATTTGAAAGAGAGGTAGAGCTTCAGGTATTTGTAGATGGATATCATGGCTGGGGAGACCCAGCCAGATGGACGGTGTACAAATAATAAATTATTATTATTATATTATTATCACC
The DNA here is from genome assembly GCF_964106645.2 of Podarcis pityusensis. NCBI lineage: Eukaryota > Metazoa > Chordata > Lepidosauria > Squamata > Lacertidae > Podarcis > Podarcis pityusensis. The sequence goes on from NC_138029.1 coordinate 120,119,566, forward strand.
TCTCAGTCTCCTCTTCAACAGGCCTCTCTCTCTTCCGGCAGGTGACATCCGACAGGGCGAAAACAGCGGGGAAATCCTTGGGCTCCAGTTGCAAAGAGTTGAGCAGCAGAAGCTGGAGGAAAACTTTGGGAATCAAGGTGGGCCGAGGCGGAGAACTAGAAACCACCCGGCCGAGAAGTGGAAGAAGCCCCCCATTCCTTGCCCCGGTGGCGGGTTCCACAACGCCTCCATCTCGGAAGAGAAGCCCATCGAGAAGAGGAAGTACAAGTGCAATGTCTGCGGGAAGTTCTTCAGCTACAAGTCGAGCCTTAAAATACACCTGAGAATCCACACAGGGGAGAAGCCCTACAAATGCCAGGAGTGCGGGAAGAGCTTTATCCGGAGCGACCTCCTGGCGTCGCACCAGAGAATCCACACCGGAGAGAAGCCCTACAGCTGCTCCTACTGCGGGAAGAGCTTCTGCGACCTGTCCACCCTTATCAAACACCGGAGAATCCACACCGGGGAGAAGCCCTACGTGTGCCTGGAGTGCGGCAAGAGCTTCAGCCAAAAGGCGATCCTGAATTCGCACCAGCGGATCCACACCGGGGAGAAGCCGCACAAATGCCTGGAGTGCGGGAACAGCTTCAGCAGGAGCACTTACCTTACTTCTCATCAGAGAATCCACATGGGCGAGAGAACGTACAAAAACATCGGCTTCTCTGAGCAGTCGGGCCTTATTCACCCTCAGAGAATCCACATCGAGGAGAAACCCCATAAATGCCCGGAATACAGCCAAAACTTCAGCCAGCCGTCGTCGTGTGCAACACACCAGAAAATCTACGCGCTGAGCGACACTATCAACGTTTTCGAGTGTGGGGAGAAACTTCAACTGGAGGCGGCGTCTTATGAGACTTCTGAGCGTCCTAGCAATTAGCCTCATGTCTGGTCGCCCGCGGTGATTTGAGCTAATCCAGCAGGGATTAAAAGCCACATTCTTTTTAAACGGCAGCACTGTAAATGCTCCTTCAGTGGAGATGCAGACAGGGCAGGGGGCGCGATTTTATATCCTTTTGCATTCTGTTTTGCAACTAGCTGTAGGGCGGCTGCCAGGTTTGAGAGCAGAGGGAGGGATGCTGAGTTCTCGTCGTTTTCCAGCTGCCCTTCCCGTCCCCTGCGCTGGCATTCCAAGTTACCAAGCAGAGGGAAAAGCCATCCCAGCCTTTGCCCTTCGGTCGGCTTGCGTGTTTGATCTGTCTCAATCAGTTCAGCCAACTGACCTGTAAAATATTAGTCATGTATCGTCAGATAATGATCAAGTACAGTGGTACCTTGGGTTACATACGCTTCAGGTTACATATGCTTCAGGTTACATACGCTTCAGGTTACAGACTCCACTAACCCACAGATAGTACCTCAGGTTAAGAACTTTGATTCAGGATGGGAACAGAAAATCGTGCTCCAGCGGCGCGGCGGCAGCAGGAGGCCCCATTAGCTAAAGTGGTGCTTCGGGTTAAGAACAGTTTCAGGTTAAGAACGGACCTCCGGAACGAATTAAGTACTTAACCCGAGGTACCACTGTATTTGAAAAGGCTACCTTTTCATTAGAGCCCCCCCCCCTTTTTAATGACTTTCCCCAACTCTCCAAAGTTACAGCTGTTGAGGACTGCATTCCCTTGCAGATAAGCTTTTTAAATCTTTTTTTTGAGGGGCGCGTGCTGGTATTGGATGGGGGCAAAGAGCCAAAAGTGGGCAGTTTGAAGGGTTGCATAGCATTCTCTCTGCCACCTCATTTCTCTCTCTCTCTCTCTCTCTCTCTCTCTCTCCCTCCCTCCCTCTTCCTTGTCCCCAGCGTCTGGTGTCCAGAGGTAGACTGCTGCAGCATATGGCGGCTCCATTGGGTCACCCACATCCCATAGAAATTTTGCAGGCTTTCCCCGTCTTTTTGGTCTACAGTCATACCTCATGTTACGTCCGCTTCATGTTACGTTCTTTCAGGTTGCGTCCTGTGGCGACCCAGAAGTACCAGAAAGGGTTACTTCTGGGTTTCGCCGCTCGTGCATGCGCAGATGCACAAAATGACGTCATGCGCAGAAGCGGTGAATCGCAACCCATGCGTGTGCAGACGTGCCGCTGCGGGTTGTGTTCTTTTCATGTTGCGAATGGGCCTCTGGAACGGATCCTGTTTGCAACCAGAGGTACCATTGTACTTACTGGGAAAGCTTCTCTCTCTTTTTCTCTCTCATACACCTACACATAATGCAGAAGAGGAAATAATCACAGGAAGGTTAGACTAGAGAGCAAAGACTAGAGTGGGTACACAGAGGGCCAGATGAAATGAAGTTGGGGTGGCGCAGCCTTCCCACCGTTGATTTAAAGTCTCACTTGCGACTGTACCCAGTGAGCATCGCTCTAGCCTGTTCCTTCTACTCGCCACCCCCCCCCCCCGAGACCCAGTCCCCTGCAAGAGTTTTACGAAGCTGCCAGCAGGATCTCATTCTGGGGCAGGGGAACTTCCTGCAGCAAGAAAGTTAGGGAGTCCTGGACGGACCTTTGACTCTGATTTCTCCCCGAGATTCTTTTCCTCTTGGGAGATTGCCTGCAGTCCTAACAGGTGGCCAGTAGGAGGCGTGTTGCTGGGTTAATAGTTTGCCCCCCCTTTCCCAAATCTTATAGGTATTGGGGGGGGGAGGGCAAGTGGCCTGTCCTTGCTAACAACTGACACCCTGGAATACTTAACAATATTTGGTAAGATGATTATTATTTCTTTGATCATGAAAGTGAAGAGCTTGTAAGAAGGTTCAAGAAGACGCTCGCCTGTCCCTGAAAAACCTGGGTTCTCACTTGATGCTGGTGAATCCTGACAGTTTCTGTGTGGCTCCCCTGGAGCCTTTGGAGCCTCTTTGGGTTGGAAAAGCTCTTGTCGCAGCCTGGGCACCAATGTCCTTTCTCCCCTGCTTGGATTCTCTGATGAGATGTAAGGTTTGCACCCAAGAAAAAGCCGTTTCCGAAGTGCAAGCTTTTATTCAGCTTCTCTCCTCCTCTGTGGACAATCCTGGTTTCCTTCTTCTCTGCCGCTCCCTGCTTTCCCACAGCCCCTTCACTTGCAATCTCGAAACGGACATTGTCCCTTCTTCTCTTTTATGTTGGCGTTAGCAGAGCCGGGTGGATTTGGCTGTGTCGGTGGGCAGGTTTTTGGCCTACTCCGCAAGGCCTGCGCTTTTCTTTCCCCTCTGCTTGCAAATGCATAATGGCCACTCTCATATTCGGGAGAAAGTAAAAATGAGGGATGTGCTCAGGAAGATGAAAGGACTGGATCTGAATTGCCCCATCAGAGACACCAGCCATTCGGTACTGTGCCTCTTCACCATTTGAATTGCCCCGTCCTGATCCTTGGTCACACCTGCGTGCGACGGAGCGGTCGGCTTTTTAAACATAGATAGGTGATTGGCAGCTTTGCTTTGCTTGTGAAGATGCACCCCTCGTGCGTTTTTTGCGGTCTCTCACAGTGGCCTCCTTGAAAAAGAGGGCTTTGGTAGGGTGGGAGGCAGGGAGCCCAACAGCAGGTGGCGCCAGAGCCAACACAGGCAGATCCTAATCTAATTCTGCTATTCTCCTTGCTGAGTCCTACAAGGGGCAATGCTGAGACTGGTTGCCAGGTGCGTTGGGAGGAATTGGGATGGAGGTTGGTGGGGCAAGAAGGTGTAGGATTTTTATAACGACAAGGCCCACGAGGCTTCTCTGCGTTGCGAGTTCGCCTTTCTGAGGCTGAATTCTTAACCTCCCTTTTCTCTTCAGCTGCTCTTCTGCAGTTGAAATCTTCCTGAACTATAGGCTCCCCCCTCCATGATGCCGTCGCAAACACCAATTCTCCTGAGCCCCTAGCACAGGTATGGTGACCCATCTTCATATTCCCTTCTGAGAACCTCTTGAGGGGGCCATGTTCCAGTGGTGGGTGAGGCCAGGGGCAAAAGGGGTGGAGCAACAAATACATTTTTGGGGGGCGGTATACTTCTGTACAGTAGGCCCGTTTCCAAGCCCCTCTTCTCTTCCCCCGGCCTGCAAGAAGCATAACCAGAGTGCAGGAACGCATCCCAGCCAGGCAAAACCTCTCCAGGAGACTACGAAGTGGGGGTCAGTGAAGGGGTGGCGTAGGGAGAGGTCCGGGGGGTTTGGAGGGCTGTGTTTGACTTCCAAACCCTCGCCAGTACCTTAGGGATTCCTGATTCTGACACCGAAGAATGGCTCAGAATTTCTCTGCCTTAAAAAGATCATCTCCCCGAGTATGGTATAGCTGCGGGGGAGCTATCTTGAGCCGTAAAACGTGTCCCCAACCAAGAATGCTTGCCCATAGTTTTCAGAGACAAGTCTTTATTTCAGACCTTGGCATCAACATGAGGACAGATGGGTCCAGCCTTGTGTTTAACATAATGTGCCTGGTCGCCAGAGGTGATCGCGAGCTCTGTGCAGGCGAGCAAGCAGGTTGACGGAGGAGGAACGGCTTGTACTTCTGTTCGCCTGCTTGGTTTCCATCCTAGTTGCAGAGGGACAAAACACCTTTCTCCAAACCAGCATGGAAATTCAAAAGAGGGGGTATGGCATGATCTGCCTCTCCTCCAGCAGCCCTCTTGGTTACAAATCACATTATATTTTTTTGCTAGCCTAAGATGCTCATAGGCGGCGTTTGCATCTTGACTGTGGCGGAAATCAAGAGCAGGCTTGGGGTTTTTGTGTGTGTGTTTTGCTTTTTCCCAGGCTAACGATTGTAGTGGGGCTTAGTCGGATCCTGACATAATTATTTTAAGTTCACTATTTGATTGTCAGTTCATGTTTCTCTTGGCAACTGCAGTAGATGTTCTTTTGAGGGAGCTGTTTCTAATCAAGCTTGAAATTTGCCGAATGACAAAGAATTTGATCTCCGACAACTGGTTTGCCCCAAGTGGGGTTACCTGGACTTGGACCTTTTGAGTTCAGGAGCAGTTCTTCGCAAACCTCATTTTGGAAAAACTTGGCACCCATAAAGTCAACCTGTTCAGACTTTCCGGAGATTTAAATTTTATTAAAAGGCAACTTTTGCTTTTGTTGTTGTTGTTTAAATGCTTTCCTATTGTCGAAACTTTTGATTGTGCTTTTCAAATAGTTTTTAAAAATGTACTTTTTTCTAAAAACAAAAAACCCTGTTTTTTAAAAGGTTTTATTAAGTTTGTAACCTAAACTGCTTTCTGCGTGAGAATTGAGATGTGTATGATATTTTAAATATGGTAAATAAAATACCCTGGGTCTCTAGAGATTTGTGTGATTATGGTGGTAGCGTTTTATATATTAAAGATAATGCTGAATTATCTTTTGCTTTCTGCTTGACGTAATGTACAGTTATATGCAGAACAGTCATAGCTTCCTATGTTCCTAATTTCAAGGTGAGAAGATTAAGCCTTGTGGCAGGCAAATGTGAAAATCCATTTTCAGCGATTGGGTAACAGCAGAACGTTCAGTATTATTGGGGTGGCTCATATTTGGGCAGGTGGGGTGAGGTGTGCCCCCTCTCACTACTGGCAATTTTTGCTTTTTTAAAAAAAAGGAACTCTGGTACTTTGAGACTTAGGGTAGTTCAAAAGCAAAAATGGGTTTTCTTTTACAACAAAATGGGTAAAAGAAAATACGATAGAATCGTTTCAAGGAGCAGTAAACTTCTATATATATATTAAATGCAGTGCTCAGAAATGTACTGGGAGCCAATGCAGATCTCTCAGGACCGGTGTTATGTGGTCCCGGCGGCCACTCCCAGTCACCAGTCTAGCTGCCGCATTCTGGATTAGTTGTCGTTTCCGAGTCACCTTCAAAGGTAGCCCCACTTAGAGCTCAGGGCCTCTGCCTATAATCTATCATCGTTATTGGAGAAGAGAAGAGATCCCTGCAGATTGGAGGCAGGCAAGATGTCCCCATCTTCCAACTGGTCAGCTTGTGTGGATACCAGGAAAGATAAAAAAACAGATAATTGAACAGTAGGTCTGTGAGCACTTAGAATAGGGTTACCAGATGTCCCCAGTTCCTGGGGACAGTCCCCGGATTTGCAAATCTGTCCCTGGGAAACGTGGCAGCCGCAGCCTCAGCAGCCTGGTAGTGCAGTTGGCTCTGGCTGGCTTCAGGAGCGGCTCGCTGCTGTGGTGCAGGAAATATGGCGGACGCCACAGCAGTGAGTAGCTCCTGAAGCCCGCCAGAGCCAACTGCACTACCAGGCTGGCCCCTCCTGGGCAGCGGCTGCCCGCCCGTGACTCCTGAACCTCCCCTGATCTGTCAAAATGAAGGGGGAAGGAGATTGGGGAAGGCTCGGGAGTCACGGGTGGGCGGCACGCCATTGCCCAGTTTTTTAAAAAAATCTCTGCATTTTTGTTTCACAGGGTGCGAAAGAAGGGCTTTGCACCTTTATACAGTGGTGCCCCGCAAGACGAATGCCTCGCAAGACGGAAAACTCGCTAGACGAAAGAGTTTTCCGTTCTGGAGGTGCTTCGCAAAACGAATCTCCTATGGGCTTGCTTCGCAAGACGAAAATGTCTTGCGAGTTCCTGTGGTTTTTTTTCCCTTTCCCCCCCTTTTTCTAAGCTGCTAAGCCGCTTATCTGCTTATCCGATAAGCTGATAAGCCGCTAAAAGCCGCTAATAGCGCTAATAGTGCTAATCCGTCAATGGGCTTGCTTCGCAAGACGAAAAAACCGCTAGACGAAGAGACTCACAGAACGGATTCTTTTCGTCTTGCGAGGCACCACTGTACAATATGCATGTGTGCTTGGGCCCAGGGTCTTTGGCCTCACCATCCCCACTACTGACACCCTGTTGCTACTTGGCTTCAAAAAAATTAAAAAAAAAGTGTCCCCCGATTCATTGAAAAAAGTCTGGTAACCATAACTTAGAAACTGACACTAAGAGCCCCTTGCCAGCATGACCAGTGCTCAGGGATAGCGGATGCAAGAGTCCAGCAACTACCCGGTTCCCAGTCTAGACTGACTGCCAGCAGCTCTCCAGGATTTCAGACCAATTTGTTTCCAAGCCTTCTGCATGACAAGCAGGCGGTCCTCCCCACTGGCTATGCCCTGTTCTCCTTTCTCTCAGATTCCTCCTTTCCACAATGCCCACAGACCCCAGTTTTGGGGGCACAGCCTACTTTCTTTAGCTTATCCTAGCCCCCTGATCAGTTTCATGAGAACCACCACTTCATTTCTCCTTCCACCATATAGAGGCCTTCCAAACCCAAGAGCTTTGTGGCTTCTTCAGCGTCTCCTCTCTAATAGGGCCTTTCGTTCTTGCTTTTTAATGATAATAATTTTATTATTTATACCCCGCCCATCAGGCTGGGCCTCCCCAGCCTGTGCCCCTCTGATCTTTCCCTCAAGTCCTCCTTCTGGTTCCTGATTCTCAATCCGTTTCCTAATCTGGAGCCTCCCCTCAGCTAAACTGCCTGTGCTCCCTTGCCCCTTATTTTTTTACACAGTGAGAACCGGTTCCCCCTCTTTCACGTGTGCCAAAAAGCTGCTCCTGCATCAGCGCTTGTGTGAGATTCTTTTTTTAAAAAATCCCAGCCAAACTGATAGCTTGCCCTTCCCTCACAGGGTCTGGACAGACAGCAAATCTTGAGACAATTTCATTCCCTTAGTAGTCAGAACTCAGAATTCTCCTGAACCAGCTCAGCCACTCAGTGCCAGAGGCTGCCCTGATGTAAGAGCAATGCAGTATGAACAGCCCTATTATTCTGGCCCCTCTGCAGAGTCTCTTTTTGTATAGTGAAGAGGATGTTTTTCCGATCCAATGGGAATGAGCAACTTGGCTGTAAAGCAGTTGCCTCATGGCTGAGTGTGAGTGGAAATCCAGGTGCTCTTGGGACGATCTGAATACAGTGGGATTTGAAAAGTAAAGAAAGCTACTTTGTTCAACAAATCTGGTTTCCTTTTCAGAATTAACACTGCTTTGTGTACAGCTGCGATTTAATTTGTAAGCTGCGTCTCTATTACTCTTTACAACTGGAAACCTAATAAAAATATAACAGGGAGAATATAACAGATATATATAACAGAAAGAAAGTACACGTATTTGGAAACAAGGACCAACACAAAATGCTAATGCCAAAGTCACACAATCTCACCCTCATCCTATGCACGGTCTAATGGTGTGCATGTTTACTCTGAAGGAGGACACTAGTGTGTCCAATGGGACTTTGGAAGAGAGAAGAAATTAGTTCAAACCACACTTTTTAAGTGATCTGACCTAATTCATCACTCCAGGACTTAAATGCAGACTAGAGCACAGCTATGGACGCCTCTAATTTTTTAAAATGCAATTTTGGTTGGTTTGTTTGTTTTGAAGGGTACTAAATGCATATTTTAGGGGGAACGGGTATTAGAAAGCATACCAGGGAAAAATGGGATTTTTAGAGGGAGTCGGTGCCTAAAATGCATACAGTTTAAAATGTGAATTTTTTCATGCTTTAAAAAAAAATCCACAAAAGACAAGAGCTATTAATCAGTGTGTTCGAAACTTGACATGGATCCATCCGTCCATTACTCTCCAGTAAATGTGGATAAGATGCCCACATTGGAGGCCCTTTGAAATCCATTGGCTTACAGAGACACACACACACAACGCTTGTATTGGACGGGGCATTGTTGGGGTTTGTGTGTGCATAACACAAAGTCTCTTGCTACCACATGCAAGAGAGAAAAGAGACAACAAGACTTCCCTCAATTAATGGGGGGGGGGGGGGAGGCACCTACATCAGCCGTTCACAGTGCTTGCTCACAGAGAGAGAGAGAAATTCTTTGCACCTGTTCAGAGCAGGAAGGAGGGCAGGTGTTTGTCCTAGCATCCAATGAAATATGGACATCTCTGAAGTGGGCATGTTCAATGTAGGAGAGGCTGAGACAGTACAAACAGCAACTGAGCAGGAAGAACAAACAGTCACTCCTACATTGCAGATTTTTGAGGGGAAATTTGGTGAGACCTTTCACAGGTGCCACAGAGTTAAAAGGTAAAGGACCCCTGGACGGTTAAGTCCAGTCAAAGGTGACTGTGGGGTTGCGGCGCTCATCTTGCTTTCAGGCTGAGGAGCTGGCGTTAGTCCACAGGCAGCTTTCCGGGTCATGTGGCCAGCAGGACTAAACCACTTCTGGTGCAAAGGGACACCGTGACGGAAACCAGAGCGCACGGAAACACCGCTTACCTTCCCGCTACAGCAGTACCTATTTCTCTACTTGCACTGGTGTGCTTTTCGAACTCAATTGGCAGGAGCTGGGACAGAGCAACGGGAGCTCACCCCGTCGCAGGGATTCGAACCGCCGACCTTCTAATCGGCAAGCCCAAGAGGCTCAGTGGTTCTGGTGGACACACGGGCACCCATGGCAAACCTTGCCCTAGGCAGTTGACATGAATTAATAATAATAATAATAATAATAATAATAATAATAATAATAATAATTTTATTATTTATACCCCACACAACTGGCTGGGTTTCCCCAGCCACTCTGGACAGCTTACAGCATATCTAAAAACATAATAAAAACATTGATCCATTAAAAACCTCCCAATACAGGGTTGCCTTCAGATGTCTTCTAAAAGTTGTGTAATTTTTTTATCTCCTTGACATCTGAAGGGAGGGTGCTGCTACCAAGAAGGCCCTCTACACAACTATCTAGGTCATTACAAACTAATTAATGGAAACATGCAGTTAAAAACCATCCAACTGAGTAATTATAAAACCACAAATGAGTCACCAGCATTAAAGAGGTAGTCCCGCAAAGGAGCAACCGCGGAAGAGACCCAGCTGTTCAGCTCTCCCAATCCAAAAGATGGTAGGAGCAGAACCTCATCTGCTACTCGAAGAGTATGGGGAAGTTAATATGGAGGCTTCACCTCCTGTGTGAATTCTCTGATGCCGAATAAGATTTGTGCTCTGGCTGAAGCTTTTTCCACACGCTAAGCATTTATACGGCTTCTGCCCTGTGTGAATCCTTTGATGTTTAACAAGGCCCGATTGGTCGCAAAAGGTCTTGCTGCAGTCCGAGCATTTATATGGTCTCTCTCCTGTGTGGATTCTCTGATGTGATGTAAGGTGCGTACTCTGACTGAAACTTTTCCCGCACTCCAAGCATTTATACGGCCTCTCCCCTGTGTGAATTGTCTTGTGGTTAATAAGGCCGGACTGATTACAAAACCCCTTCCCACAGTCGGAACACTTGTACGGTTTCTCCCCGGTATGGATTCTCTGATGTGATGTAAGGCTCGTACTATGGCGGAAGCTCTTTTCACACTCGGCGCATTTGTACGGTTTCTCGCCTGTGTGAATTCTCTGGTGTTGAATAAGGCTAGTGCTCTGGTTGAAGCTCTTGCTGCAGTGCGAGCAACTGTATGGCCTCTCCCCTGTGTGGATTCGTTGATGGGACGTGAGGTGCGTGCTCTGACTGAAGCTCTTTCCACATTCCAAGCATTTATACGGCTTCATCCCCGAGTGGAGCATCTGATATTCCGTGACGCTTCTGTGCTGGCTGAAGCTCTTCCCAAACTTTAAGCTTTTGTTGGTTTTCTCCCCTGTGTGGATTCTCCAATGTGCACTGAGGCACTTGCTCCTCCTCTTCTCTGCTTGTTGTTCTTCTTGAACTACGATTTCATGGAAGTCTCCGTCCTGGCAAGAAATGGCTTTATCTCTGCCCTTCTCCACGTGGATTCCCTCTGGCCTCTTTGATCCATCTTGATTCCAGAAGTTCTCTTTCAATGCCTCCTGCTGGCCTGCTTCTGAGGAGGTCCTGCAAGGTTCACCTTCATCTTCGCTCTCCCATACACCACCATCTGAAATGAAGAAAGAAACCTGATAAAAGCCATGAATGAATCATTCAAAACCAGGAATCAATCAGTCAGTCAGTCAGTCAGTCAGTCAATCAATCAATCAATCAATCAATCACAGACCTCCTTAATAATATTCAGAGAACAGGAACGTTCTTTCTTTTTTAAATTTTTTTAAATTTTTTTCTAGGGCCATGCTAATCTTCTCTGTATCGTTCCAATTTTAGTATATGTGCTGCCGAAGCGAGCACAGAACAGGAACGTTCTTTCATATGGGATGGACTCGTAAAAGGTTAAAAGAATATTGGGAAATGATACTGTCAGGGGTTCAGGGACAGAGGCACAGGGTAGGCAGGAGATGGAGAGCGATGGGGATGAATCCCAGGACAGCGAGGAAGAGGATGACAATGACTCTAGAGATTCCATGAGTCTTTCCAGCGAATCAGAGGATTCCCAGAAGGAGGAGGGAGGAGCTCCATGCAGAGAAGTGCGTCACAGGATGTTGTTCTGATGCTCTTCAGATCTGTCTCTGCAACAGACAGAGAAGCAGCTCAACTTAGAAGCTGCTGTGAGAGTGCTTTTGGAAAGCACAAAGATGCCGGAATGCTCCGATGGTGTCTGATGGAATTTATTGCTCTGTAAATAAAGCTACTAGAGATAAGGACGGACTGTCTCTGGACTGATTTATCCCTTTTTCTCACACGGAAGCAGGACCGCTGCTACTCTGCAATTTCTTTGGCCAGGTCAGGGGAGAGCAGAGCCTACGCCGAGGAAGCGCTGCCTGGACCCAAAGATTTATTTCTCCAAAGGGGGCACCGGTGGTCAAGGCCAGGGGAGCCCCAGGGGGGACTTGTCAGGAGCAGGGGGCCAGCGGGGGATCCCAAAGTGGCAGCTGGGCGTCAGGACCAGCCTCCCCGCCAGAGTGCAGCGAAGGGGGTGGAGGTTCCAGTGTATCAGGGGAGGCGGCTCCGGCAGTAGAGAAAGGAGGGAGGTCGGAGCAAGCCACCCTCCCGGAAGGGGAGGGGAGTAGTGAAGGGAGTAGCGTAGCTGTCAAAAGGAAAGTTAGAGGTTGGGGGCGCGCGCCAAGTTCAAATGTAGAGGCGCGCGGAAGTACAGGGAGCCCGGAGGAGGGGCCAGGTCCCAAAGCCCGCAGGAGGGGGCAAGAGCAGTCTGATTCCGCGTCGGAGGAATCCAGGAGGGGCGAAACCCCAGCGGGCAGAAAGACCCTGCGGAAAAAGAAAGAGAGAAAGAGGTGGAGCAGCGCAAGCCTCTTAAACTGGTGCAGGGCAGGGACAGATTCAGAAGGGACTTCAGCGGTCTAAGCCTAGCAGACGTAGGGCTGCGCGCCTCGGATCTGAAGCAAACAATGAACTGCAATAAACACTTTTGTATATAAGAAAAGAAAGGCGTTGGTCTTTTGTGAGCTGAGACTTGAGACAGCCCTGACAGATACATAATGAATTGGAAAAAAAATGTTTAAAAGTACTTTCTCCAAAAACCCCAGAGTCCTTTCTATTCAGGATAATTCAGATGGAAATTCCCAGGTGTCAAAAAAGTGGTATATTTATGTATGCCACTACTGCAGCCTGCGTTTTGTTAGCCCCAAAATGGAAAACCAGCGAGGTCCCAACCAAAGAAGATTGGCAACTGAAGTTGACCGAATATGCACAACTTGCAGACTTAACATATAGAATAAGAGAATAAGTTTTGATGGATGCAATAATGGAATACTGAATGGCATAGTTTTTGTAAAATATCTTAAGGATGTAAAAATGCGTACTTTAAATCTTAAAACAGAAATTTAATATTATATATTGGAAGGGAGCCAAAGGGTCATCTAGTCCAACCCCCTGCAATGCAGGAATCTCAACTAAAGAATCCACTTTGAATGTGGCCTGGGTTCTATTCAGAGTGGACACACTGAAACGAATGAGTTCATTTGGGCCGCAGAGCAGCGGAGGATCGCATCCCACAACATCTCCACCAGGATGCCACTTTAAACAGCCACAGCTTCCCCCAAAGGATTCTGGGAGCTGTAGTCAGTTAAGGGTGCTGAGAATTGTGAGGCAACCCTTTCTTCCCCTCAGAGAGTTACAATTCCCAGAGTTCCTTTCTTGTGTGTGTATATAATTTTATTAAGTTTTCTGTTTTACAATTAAAAATACTCATTTTACATCCTTAAGATTTCCCTTCTTCTCTTTCCATGGTTCATTTTACATATCATAAATCCCTGCATATTTTACAAAAACTGTACCATTCAGTATTCCATTATTGCCTCCATCAAAACTTGTCTACACTGTTGAATTTATCTTAACCCTGCCAGCGTTTTCAGCTGTACACAGTTATTTCCCATATATTCAATCAACGTTTTCCAATCTTCTCTAAACATATGTTCTTCTTGTTCTCTTATTCTATATGTTAAGTCTGCGAGTTGTGCAGATTCCACAACCTTTCCGCAAGTCCATTCTGCCATGGCGAGCGAGGACTAGACAAATCGTGTTGAATTCCTTTCTCAGTCAGAAAAGCTTCAAACTGCTGAGAAGTGAATTCCCCCCCGCGATCAGTGAAAAGAGTCTTTATCTTCTTACCATGCACATGACCATCTTGACCATCTTCACAAGGAACTCTGGGAATTTTCAGACTGAAATTCCCAGTGTCAAGAAAGGTTATTTATGTACGCAACAACTGCAGCCTGTGTTTGGTTAGCCCAGAAATGGAAAACGAGTGAGGTCCCAACTAAATGAAAGGATACTGCTTTAAATGTATAATGCAGATGGGGCCATAGGCTCCAGAGATAGAGAAGCGGAGAGTAGCTTCTGGAGGTCAGCCCAGCAGGGAATGTCAAACTATCCAAGTCACACATGGAAAACCCTCCTCTCCTTACCCAGCAGGTCCTCCTCGTCCTCTTCCTTCTTGGCTGCTGCATACGGCTGCTTCTCCCCAGCCTCAGGTGGCGATTGGCCAGAAATGGAGGAATGTGCAGCCGCCACCACCACCTCCTCCTTCTCCTCAAAGACCACCTGCAACAAGCAGAGCATCTCTCTTGCATTAGTATACCTGAAGGAGCGTCTCCACCCCCATCGTTCTGCCCGGATACTGAGGTCCAGCACCGAGGGCCTTCTGGCGGTTCCCTCCCTGCGAGAAGCCAAGTTACAGGGAACCAGGCAGAGGGCCTTCTCGGTGGTGGCACCCGCCCTGTGGAATGCCCTCCCACCGATGTCAAAGATAAAAACAACTACCAGACTTTTAGAAGACATCTGAAGGCAGCCCTGTTTAGGGAAGCTTTTAATGTTTAATAGATTATTGAATTTTAATATTCTGTTGGAAGCCACCCAGAGTGGCTGGGGAAACCCAGCCAGATGGGCGGGGTATAAATAATAAATTATTATTATTATTATTATTATTATTAATGGAAAGTATCAGAAGCAAAGGTTTGCTTGCATCCTCCACCCTGCCCTTAGCGGCCTCATTGGCATTCAGAGGGGAGGACTCAGGACTCAGTTTCATTAAGGCATGTTTAGGTGCAAGACGGACCATGCAATAAAATGTTGCCGCTCAGGAGCGCTCTTGTTCAGGATGCCGGCCAGGCCCTTTTCCAGCCATACCGTTCCATCTCGTCCCCAGGTTCTCTGCCCTACTGCCAGTCAGCATTCTGCGCCCACTGAGCACGCTCAGTCTTCTTGGGACTGGTTTTCCCCACTTCTGTACTAGTGCAAAACTAGAGGTTCCTCTGCGGCCCACCTGCCCATCGTAGAATCATAGAATGTTAGAGCTGGAAGTGACACCAAGGGCCATCTAGTCCAATACAGGAATCCTGCCCACAGCCAGCCTTGGGTGGGCTCAAACCACCAACCTTCTGTTCAATAGTCAGATACACTGAACAAACCTTATGAGGAACGGTTGAAGGAGAAGGGAATGCTTAGCCTGGAAAAGAGGAGGCCGAGAGGAGACATGAGAGCCATCTTCAAATACTGTCATACCTCGGGTTACAGACGCTTCAGGTTGCACGTTTTCGGGTTATGGACGCGCCGAAACCCGGAAATACCGGAACGTGTTACTTCCGAGTTTTGGCACTCGCACATGTGCAGAAGCGCCGAAAGAATTCATGCGCAGAATTCCTGCTCCATGATTGCAGTCATAGGATTGTTGTCTTTCACATGACAGTATGTTTTGACTCCACAGAGTGGGAAGTGACGTAGACAGGATGTTTGTGTTACTGTGTTTCCTGAAGTGGGACTATTGTCCTTTGTTCTTTTTCTCTTTGCTGTCTGATGCTAGAGAGAGAGGGAGCCATGTTGCAGTGCTCCGTGTGTGTGTTTATATGTAAATAAAGTAGATTAGCCAAAATGCTGAGCTGCTGAGGTCTGTCATGCAATGATGCAAAGACTCTGCGGATCCCTAAGTGTGTTGTGTCAGTTGGCATCGGTCGCTGTGATGTTCGGGCTGAAGAAAACTTTGAAGCTCCCGAACGATTGATCAGGAGGGAGAGAACATGTCAGTCGGGCATGTGTCTCTGCCAGAGTCCTACTCGAGTGTAGGCTGAACTCCTCACAGGATCATGTTTGCAACCTGAGTGTCTACTGTATCTCAAGGGCTGTCACATGGAAGATGGAGCATGCTTGTCTTCTGCTCTGGAAGGCAGGACTCGAACCCATGGCTTCAAGCTCCAAGAAAGGAGATTTCAACTAAACATTAGGGAGAGCTTTCTGACAGCAAGAGCTGTTTGGACAGTGGAACGGTCTCCCTCGGGAGATTGTGGACTCTCCTTCCTTGGAGGTTTTTAAGCAGAGGTTGGACGGCCATCTGTCCTGGATGCTTTAGCTGAGATTCCTGCATTGCAGGGGGTTGGACTAGATGACCGTTGGGGGTCCCCTTCCAACTCTACAATTCTATATGATTTCCTGATACCTTCCTTCTTCTGTGTGCATGGTAACTACATAAGGTTTTTCCTGAGTAAGGGCTGGCAGTCGGGTTGGCTCCTAGCGTTTAGGAACTGTAAGGGGATTCCTTCTGTGGCCAGCTTTGTTGCTGAGTTGCAGAACCCAGCCATGCAACTCAGAATTGGACACCATGAAGCCCTAAGGGGAGCCTGGATCAGGCCAAAGGCCTGCCTAGTTGAACATCCTGTTCTCACAGTGGCCCAATGGGAAGCCCACAAGTCGGACTAGGCCAGGCCACCAATACTGACACTAACCACAGCCAAGTGGTCCCACCTGGCTTTCCAGACTGACCCGAGTCTCCTGCTGCCTCAACAGGAAACCTTCTGCCAGGGCCACCGCCTGGGAGCAGGTCTCCGGGCCACGATCCCTGACCCAGCTCTGGATCTCCGCTGGCAGGATGGCCAGGAACTGCTCCAGGACCAGCAGCTCCAGGATCTGCTCCTTGGAGTGCCTCTCCACTTTCAGCCACCCCTGGCAGAGCTTCTGGAGGTGGCTGTAGGCGCCGCTGGGCCCCTCGGCCTCCTGGTAGCAGAAGTGCCTGAAGTGTTGGCGCAGCTTCTCTCTCCTCAAGGCGTCCCCTCTCAAGATGGCTGCCTTCACTTTCCCATAATCCTCTCTGTCTCCGGCATCCAGCCTCTCAAAGGCCCACTCGGCTTCTCCCCTGAGGGCCGGCAGGAGTCGGGCCGCCCACTCCACCTTGGGCCACCGGCAGGCTTGGGCCACTTGCTCGAAGGAGGCGAAGAAGGCCTTGGCGTCGTCCCAGGGGGTGGGCTCCTCTGGCAACTGGGGGGCTCCCCATTCCGAGTGAGGGGACTCCACTGTCCTCAAAAACTCCTGCCACTGGGCTTCCCAGCAATGGGCCAAGCCCTCTTCCGATTCCTCCTTCACGCGATGTGGGGTCCCCCTTTCGAGGAACCCCTCGGCGTTCCCCGAATGCCTTGCTCTGGGGAGTTCACCCTGTGCTTCCAAATCCATCCTGGGTTTGCGGCCAGCAGCGTTCAAGAGGGCGTGAGTGGCTTTCCCTGTTCCTTCCGGTTCCTCTCTTTCTCCCCGGGCTGCAATATATTCCTCCTCCATCTTCATCCCTGGGTAAAGGTGCGCTGTGGAAAATTCCAGAAGAAACGACAGTGAGCAGGGGCCTGAAAAGCAGAGAGAAAGAAATTGACAGAGGTGAGCAGTCAGCCTCTTGTAGGGCTGGAATAAATGATCTCTTCCCATTTTTCTTTTCTTTCTTTCTGAGAAATCTGACAATAAGAGAAGATCGTGGTCAGCTGCAGGAGATAATGGGGCTCCTGCGCCTTTGTGTAGAAGCTACAAGCTGCCATGCTTCGTTACTGTTACTGCATTTATGCTGCCTGGAAGTGGATGGGAAATGCCAGAAAGAAAGAAAGAAAGAAAGAAAGAAAGAAAGAAAGAGAGAGGCTGGCTGAGGAAAGGCTGTAATTCAGTGGTAGAGATCTGCCTTCCTCCCAGAAGGTCCCCATGGCAGTGATTCTCAAACTTTTTTCCTCTGGGACACACTTTGAGAATAAAAATTTGCTCACGCCACACCAGGATTATTATTTTTTTAATTGATGGAACAAAAAGAAACAACTCTTAGCAGTGCTTGATTTAAAACATGTAACACAACTACTTTATAACATGATCATGGGACGTACGGAAAGTATAAAACAATGCAGCTACATAAGAACATCAGTCATTCCCAGAATATAATTCTAAACGAGCCTTTTACATACGCACCTAAGTACGTAGCTTGCTTTTGCCGATAATCTCATTTACATTGGTCCGATTTGAGGCAAACAAACCCTCATCAACACAAATGAAATGTTCAAATGTTTCTTTGATCGTCCTCAGATCTTCCCACCTGACTTGCCATCCTTTCCTGTCACGGCTTTGAGAACCTACTTCATGGTATCTCCAGGTAGGGCTGGAGAAAAGACCGAAACCCCAGGAAAGCTACTGCCTGCCAGTGTAAACAGTACTGGGCAAACGAGACTTTTAATCTCAGGGTTATGGGTTCAAGCCCCCCCCCCCCCCAACATTGGGCAAAAGATTCCTGCATTATAGGGGGGTTGGAAGACCCTCATGGTCCCTTCCGACTATATGATTCTATGAACTGGGCTATAATATATAATATATAATAACAATAATTTTATTACGTATACGCCACCCATCTGATTTGGCTTGCCTCAGCCACTCTGGGCGGCTCCCGACAAAATATAAAAAGCACAATCAAACGTTAAAAGCTTCCCTTATACAGGACTGTCTTTCCTATATAGCGTAGCCCATGGGTAGGCAAACTAAGGCCCGGGGGCCGGATCCGGCCCAATCGTCTTCTCAATCCGGCCTATGGACTGTCCAGGAATCAGCGTGTTTTTACATGAGTAGAATGTGCCCTTTTATTTAAAATGCATCTCTGGGTTATTTGTGGGGCATAGGAATTCATTCATTCCCCACCCCAATATAGTCCGGCCCCCCACAAGGTCTGAGGGACAGTGGACCGGCCCCCTGCTGAAAATGTTTGCTGACCCTTGGCACTGTAGCCCCCCAACATTTCTCCAATGAAAATAAAAAAGCGGGACATTGTGGGATCAAATCAGAAACTGGGACGGCTTCTCTAAATCCAGGACTGTCCCTGGAAAATAGGGAGACTTGGAGGGTCTGATATAGGCAGCAGCTTCCTATGGCTGAACTGGGGGGGGGGGAGGCACTGCTCCCCATTATCCCCGACTGAACCAGCCCCAATCCTGCATTTGTGCAAAGCTCTTGCTGGATCTGGAAGGGGCTGAGTGGGAATAATAATAATGATGATGATGATGATGATAGGTTTGTCATTGCTCAATTCTAATAATGATAATGATAATAATAATAATTTATTATTTACACCCCAGCCACTCTGGGCGGCTTGCAACAGAATAATCCTGTGTGTCGTGGGGGGATCTGAAGGAGCTTCTCTGTCTCCCCTCCCTCATTTTCTACCCCTCCTGCTGCTTTGCCCCCCTTCCCTTCCAGATGACCCCCAATTCTCCCTTCCCAGTCCTTTTCCTCCCCCCCTCCCCCCGCCAGCTCCCTTTAGCTATTCACCTCCTTTCTGGGCCTCTCTGCTGCTTCCGCCTCTTTCTCCAGTCTTCCTGCAGATGCAAAGCAAGGCAGTGCAGCCCACTCCCCCTTTTCCCCACTACAGGAAAAAGGGCAATTTGCTAATCCCTTTCCATCCCTCTCGCCTGTCCTCTCTAGGAAGTAGGAGCGGAAACTCCTTCAGCTTAACCCTTTCGGGGCATCGCTGTCTTAAAAAAAAAAAAAAAGCAAACCAAAACTAGGACATCTCCGATTTGGATTATTAAAAATGTCAAAAGTCCCTGGTGTGAATAAAAAAACCCTGGTGCTTTTTAGGGACATGAGGGAGAGTGCACCTGGTTGTTTATAGAATCATAGATTTATAGATTTGTAGAACTGGAAAGAATTGCTGTTAGCTGCCCTGAGCCCAGCTCCGGCTGGGGAGGGCGGAATATACAATTTATTATTATTATTATTATTATTATTATTATTATTATTATTATACCTAAGGGCCATCTTTCCGCAGGACCTGCAAGACAGAGCTGTTCCACCAGGCCTTTGGTTTGGACTTAATCGGACCCTTATGTTTCCCTCCCCTTCTGGTTTTGATCTATGGGCTACTTTTAAAATGAGGCTGCAATGGAGAGGTTTGATCTTCTTGCAGTCCATGGGACTCTCAAGAGTCTCCTCCAGCACCATAATGTAGAATTAACTAATCCAAGGTCTCTAATTGGAGTAGGCTTTCCCTCTCCCTTTTATTTCATTGTTGTCGGTATCTGTCCGTCTCAATAGACAATGGAGTGCGGCTGGGGTGCGTGTGTGAAGTCAAACCACTGTGTCAGCAGCGCAGAAGTGACCTCCACAGGGTACAAGACTGGGCGGTGTGTCTGGAGATCCTGGGCTGCTCAGACGACAAGACCCCCCCCCCCCACTCGGCCTTGTTGATGTGGTCCAAAGGAAAGCAGAGCAAGATGTTGGGCGCCCGTGCAGGGTCTACTCCTTAGCCTTTTCTTCTCCTGAAGATAACCCACAAGGCAGCGGAGAATTAGGATCAGAGTTTTTCTTCTCCTAGATGGACTATTTTCCCAGATGGATGAGGCCCATCTGACCCTTTTATATTAGAATACAGTGGTACCTCGGGTTAAGAACTTAATTCGTTCTGGAGGTCCGTTCTTAACCTGAATCTGTTCTTAACCTGAAGCACCACTTTAGCTAATGGGGCCTCCTGCTGCCGCTGCGCCGCCGGAGCACGATTTCTGTTCTCATCCTGAAGCAAAGTTCTTAACCTGAGGCACTATTTCTGGGTTAGTGGAGTCTGTAACCTGAAGCGTCTGTAACCTGAAGCGTCTGTAACCTGAAGTGTCTGTAACCCGAGGTGCCACTGTATTCATTATTTTAGGCTACGTCTCTCAAAAGTATTGTTCCCACCTTGTTTAATTTATCCTGCCATTTTCCTTCCGCACTCGTCTTGTACTTTGGCTCCATTCCTACTCTGCGGTTAAAGCGCTGAGACGCCACTTTTAACAGCCATGGCTTCCCCACAAAGAATTCTAGGATCTGTCATCCGCTGAGAGTTGTGCTACAATTCCCAGAGTGGTTTAAAAACCAACCCTCTCTTTTCAGGGATCTCTGTGAACTGTAGCTCTGTGAGGGGAACGGTGTTCTCCAGACAGCTCTCAGAACCCGTAACAAACTACAGCTCCCATGATTCCTTGGGTGAAGCCATGATGATGGAAGTGGCACCAGGGCACCTTAAATGTATGGTGGGAAAGTTGCTGTCTGAGGTTCCCTGCCCCAGATCTTGAGGCAGAGTCAGCCTGTGCACCTGATAATGAAGTCGAGTTAAGGAATGCAAACCTTTCTGAAGCTGCCCTGAACGTGAACAATTTGTGAAAGGGATAGAACCACAAGTTCTTTCGTCAACTCGGGTCAGGGTTGCCATCCGGTGGGAGAACCAACAAAATGTGTGGGATTTCAAGGCTGATTGTCTAAAAAAAGCTGAAGAAGTTTCCTAAATATAGAAAGGTCAAGAACTTTGAGTTTCTTTTTCCAAAAAAATAATTAAAAAAAAATCAGGAACTTTTGTCTCTTCTAGAAATACGGCAATCCTAAATTGGATACAATTTTAGTTTCAAACAAATGGAAGAAACAAGAGCACAAAAGCTTATTCAAAACCACCAACTTTTAATTCTCCCCCCTCGCCTCGTTAATGTAATGTGGAATTGATAGTCAAATGGGAAAAGCAAGAGGGTCAGTGCCTTGGAATAAGCCATTTGAGGAGAGAGCCTGGGGTGGGAGAGAGCAGGAAGGGGTCATCTTCCTTCTCAGCGATGGTCTCTGCTGGGGACGGAGGTGGCTGTAGTCTGTTTCATGAGACACAGAAGGAGGGGGCACTTTTTTGGTCTCTCCCCACCTTCTCAGGACACGAAGTCACTTGCCTCTTGAGACCCCCGATTTCAAAGACCACCAACCGGTCAACTGTTGAGGCGAGGGAAAGAGAAATAAATAACCAAGATGACAGGAAGGAAGAGGGTTAAGATAAAATCCGTTCTGCAAGACTTTAGCAGGTAATGTTCACAACCACACACTATGGTACCACTTTAAACAGTCACGGCTTCCCCCAACGGATTCTGGGAGCTGCAGTTTCCTTACAAGTGCTGAGAGTCGTAAGGAGAGACCCCTACTCCCCTCACAGAGCTACAATTCCCAAAGTTCCCTGCAAAAAGTAACAATACTTATTGGCTTATCTCTCATGACTGTTGTCAGAATGACTAGTTAAATATCATTAGGCCTATTAGGTAGTTTTTTAAAGCTCTAAATTAGAGATCCGAATTACTGTCCTGCCTCACATGGATGTTGTCAAGCTGACAACCTTGGTTAAAATAATAAAATATAAAATATAAAAATGTGTTACATCTTACTGGCCTCTCAGGGTTGATGTCTACTATGTAATATTAAGCTCATTAAGGAATAAAAAAAGGTCCAAATTACATGAATAACAATAATTACTGGCCTACCCCTCAGGGTTGTTGTCAGCCTTACCAGCCAAGGAACATTAAGTGCTAAAAACAGACTAGACAAATGCGAGTGAACGCTGTTCCATTATTCTTACATGGGCCACTCGAGTTCCCAGCGGTGCCCCTCCTGGTTGTGGTGCTTGGCTACTGGTTCATAGGACCTCACAGAAGGCTTGTTTTTCCTCGATTCCGGGTGTCCCCCTCGTCCGTTAGCAGGAGGGGCCTTGTACCTCCATGTCGTCCTCATCATCTTCCTCACATCTCTCCAGCTCACGCCTCCGGGCTCGGTAAGAAGCTGAAAGGGGACAGAGGGAAAAGGCCGTTTCACTGTGGACCATGACCTCTCACGGTCACCTCACTGGGATACACAGGGCTGGGCCCCTACCACGACCCCCATTATGAAGAGCCAAGCGGGGAACCACGAGAAAACGTTACCACCGGAATGGAGTGCTCTGGTTGTGGTGTTCAGCCAGCCACGCCCTCTTTCAGTACTCCATTCCGCCTCTTTGCCAACGGACACTCAACATTCTGTGCCCACTGGGCATGCTCAGTCACTATTAACGTACTGGTGGAATCGATGCTCAACATTACCCCGCAAATGGGCAAACTCAGCCTCGGCCCAGTATACCTGAAGGAGCGTCTCCACCCCCATCATTCTGCCCGGACTCTGAGGTCCAGCACCAAGGGCCTTCTGGCGGTTCCCTCCCTGCGAGAAGTGAAGATACAGGGAACCAGGCAGAGGGCCTTCTCAGTAGTGGCGCCCACCCTGTGGAACGCCCTCCCATCAGATGTCAAAGAGATAAACAAGTACCTGACATTTAGAAGACATCTGAAGGCAGCCCTGTTCAGGGAAGTTTTTCATGTGTGACATTTTAATGTATTTTTAATCTTTGTTTTTATTTTTAAATATTTATTTTTAAATATCAAGGAAATAAACAACTCTCTGACTTTTAGAAGACTTCGGAAGGCAGGCCTGTTTAGGGAAGTTTTTAATGTCTGATGTTTTAGCGTGCTTTTAATACTCTATTGGAAGCCGCCAAGAGTGGCTGGGTATAAATAATAAATTATTATTATATTATTATTCCCCTCCCAGCTGGTCTCCCAGAACCAGGAGAGGTATGAAGAGGGCAGAGCAGAGACAGACAAGGCAACAAAGTCTCAGACTGCTTGGGAGAGGAGGTGGGGACCTTTGGCTCTCACAACTGCCTCACTGGGGCAAGATCTACCGGGATCTGTGTTGCTGTGCTCACTAGGCCTGGCCTCTGGAGCTGATTGTTTCTTTGAATGAAGAGTTAACGTCACTGACGCCTGCTGCTGGCACCCTCCCCTGACATAAAGCTTCCACTTACCCGGCAGGTGACGGTCCTTGAAGGGGGGGCGTCCCGCCGCGTCCCACACGGCCCGCATCCGGTTGAAATACGGGGGGATGACCGCAGGCTTCTCCCTCCCTTCCGCGGCAGGCCGCCCGGCTGCAAAAAAGTCTGTCTTCAGCTGTTTCCACTTCGATCGGAGCTGGTCGATGTTCCTGACGAAGCCCTGAGCCTGGAGCTGGTCCCTTATCCTCTCCCAGTGTTGGTGCCCCCTCTGGGAGCTGCTACTCATCAGGAGGGCCAGGGCGGGACTCGCTTTGATGCTGCTCAGCAAGGCCACAACTTCCTTCCCTTCCCACCGCTGGCCACGGATGCGGGAGGGAACCATCTTGTGGAGGACGGGGGGTTGGCCGGTGCCGGGGGAGCCCGTGTGCTGGGCGCCACAGAAATACAGACGCTTGTAGGGTTTCTCCCCGGCATGGGTCCTTTGATGGACGAGGAGTTTTGCACTGCAGAGGAAATACTTCCCACAGACTTGGCATTTTACCGGCTTCACCCCCATCCGAGTTCTCGTCGGGAGGATGGCGTTCCGGCTGTAAGAACCACAGGCGGTCCGTTTCTGGTTGGTGTTGATTCCTACTGGGACTGCAGCCGGGGTTTCCGTGGGGGTCAGGCAACCCAATCCACCGACTTCCTCTGCCATCAGCGTTTCCTGACGGCCCTCTGCTCTTCCCTGGCGCCCTGAGGCATTTTCTTGTGCGCAACACTCGGAAAAGCTCTCCTCTGTTTTCCACACCGATGTCCCATGTGGACATTCCGCCTCAGAGTCTTCCCCGTTGCAGATGGCGACCCAACCTTTGGCTGCTGGAGGAAGGAGGAGAGAAGCCTAAATACACCCAGAGCTTTGAGAGAAACGATACTTGGAAACAGAGGGGGACCGTGGTTATTTGATACAGGGGGAAAAAGCACACTCTTTGGAAAGACCTGGGGTGCAACTTTATACAGTCGTACCTTGGTAGCCGAACGCCTTGGAACTCGTATGTTTTGGCTCCCGGACGATCGGAAACTGGAAGTGAGTGTTCCAGTTTTCGAATGGTTTTCAGAAGCCAAATGCCTGGCGCGGCTTCCGATTGGCTGCAGGAGCTTCCTGCAGCTAATCAGAAGCCACACTTTGGTTTCCGAACATTTTGGAAGTCGAACGGACTTCCGGAATGGATTCCGTTAGACTTCCAAGGTATGACTGTATATTTAACAAGGTGATCCCTTTCATTACAGGCCAGTCAGTCTGACTCTCTAGCCACTAATATGCTTACACTGATAATAGTAATAATAATAATAATAATAATAATAATAATAATAATAATAATTGTAATAATTTTGGTTTTGGCATCTGGGAATCAATGGAGGAGTGGGCCTTTGGGGTTGAAGTCAAACTGTTGTAAGGTTGCAGTGCCTGCTGGGGCTGAAGAGACGGATACTACAACGAATAAAAACAAAATTAAACAAATAAGAGAAACTCATGCACAAAAGGTTTTCTGCCCATACCCAGCAGGCCAGCTTCTCCGTCGTCATCTTCCTGCTTGGTGTCGATGCAGAGAAGCCTCTGCTTGTTCAGGGACAGACCCCGGCCTTCTTCGGAGGAACTCCCAGCCACCTCTTCAAATGTCACCTGAAAGAGCAGAGAGGAATCCGGTCAAGGCGGAACTGAGATCTGCTCTGAAGAAGATTTTGGTCTGAGCAAGTCCCTCAATTCTCATCAGCAAATTCATATCCGAGATAAATCCATATAACTTAGGGATGGTGGGGGACCTGCAGTCCTCATCCCGTTGTTCTTGGACTGCAATTCCCATTGTTCCATGAGCACTGGCCATGGGAGTTAGAGCTCAAAAATATCTGGAGGGAACTGGAGGTTGGGAGGCAAAAAAGATGGACAGAGATCCTAGCTGTTAAAATTGGAAACCCCTCATAGACCTTTTGTGTGAAAATGAATTAATGACATTTGGATTTGAGGACTGAAGATAATGTTTGTTTATAGAAACTTGTGTTGTTAGGTGTTATATAGGAGTGGATGAAGTGAATATTGCTTATATACAGCAGACAGATGAAGAATTGGAAGTTCTTTGGTTTCTGGATAGCTCAGTTGGTTAGAGCAAAGTACTGATAATTCCAAGGTTGCAGATTTGATTCCCCATACGGGCATGTTGTACACTGAAAGAAAATTTTATGAGAATGAGGTACCAGTGGTATTTGACTCCTACTAAGTTAGCAAAAATGTATAGGACAAGTTCAAATATCTGCTGGAAATGTAAAAAAGAAGGTAACTTTTATCATATGTGATGGACGTGTAAAGTAGTAAAAGCATTCTGGGAGATGATATATAATGAAATGAACAAAATGCTTAAAATAACTTTTGTTAAGGAACCAGAAGCTTTTTTATTAGGAATTACAGGTACCGACATACCAAAGGAGCAGAAAGGCCTCTTTATGTATGGAATAACAGCTGCCCGAATGCTACTAGCCCAGAGACGGAAAGAAGACAAAGTCCCTACAAGAGAGGAATGGCAAACTAAGCTGATGGACTATGCTGAGATGGCAAAACTGGAAAACTCAGAAACCAAGAGGATAAAAACTTTACAAAAGAATGGGAAAAATTCATAAGCTGCTTAGGAGACCATTGTAAGCAGATGGAAACAAGAGCAGGATTCTGAGTCCACTTGTAGTGTAAAAATTACTTTGGATAATATGGTATGATTGGAGTATGGATGAATATGCAGTTGTAGATGTTTAAAATGAGACCCCATGGAGGGGATGGGAGGAAATCCCAAGATTCGGAGAATCTCTTTATATAGATATGTTGTTGTTTTTCCTTTTTGTTTATCTGTATTTTTTATTAGTAAACTGATTTTTAAAAAACGATTCCCCATATGGGAGAACTGCATATTCCTGCATTCCAGGAGGGCTGGACTAGAGGATTCTCAGGGTCCCTTCCAACTGTACAGTTGATTCTTTGAACTTTATTTTTCTTTCTCTCTTTTAATACCTTTTCTGTCTCTTTCTCTTTACCTTTCTCCCTCTTTCCCACCCCCTCTTCTCTCTATGTTTTTATCTTATTTAGATAACGCTTTATCTTATTTAAACGCTTTTATCTTATTTAAACGCTTTAGTTTGGATTTAAAAAATGTATTT
This sequence comes from Podarcis pityusensis, assembly GCF_964106645.2. NCBI lineage: Eukaryota > Metazoa > Chordata > Lepidosauria > Squamata > Lacertidae > Podarcis > Podarcis pityusensis. The sequence continues at coordinate 120,145,878 of NC_138029.1, forward strand.
CATAATAAGCTTTTATTTCTCTATATAAAGCTAAAGGGTAAAGGGACCCGTGACCATTAGATCCACTCGCGGACGACTCTGGGGTTGCAGCGCTCATCTCGCTTTACTGGCCGAGGGAGCCGGCGTACAGCTTCCGGGTCATGTGGCCACCATGACTAAGCCGCTTCTGGCGAACCAGAGGAGTGCACGGAAACCTTCCCACCAGAGCAGTACCTATTTATCTACTTGCACTCTGACGTGCTTTCGAACTGCTAGGTTGGCAGGAGCTGGGACCAAGCAACGGGAGCTCACCCCGTCGCGGGGATCCGAACCGCCAACCTTCTGATCGGCAAGCCCAAGAGGCTCAGTGGTTTAACCCTAATAAACCCTAGTAAAGTTGATTATTTTAAGAAAAGAAGGAAAAGGTGGCCATATGGCCTCACCTGGCTTTCTTGGCTCTGGGCCACTTCCTGCCTCAACAGGAAGTCCTCGGCCAGGGCCACCGCCTGGGAGCAAGTCTCTGGCCCACACTCCCTGACCCAACTCTGGATGTGGGGTGGGAGGATGGTCAAGAGCTGCTCCAGGATCAGCAGCTCCAGGATCTGCTCCTTGGAGTGCCTTTCAAATTTCAGCCACTGGCAGCAGAGTTCCTGCAGCCGGACGTAGGCCCCTCTCGGCCCCTCGGCCTCCTGGTAGCAGAAGCGCCGGAAATGCTGGCGGATCTTCTCCCGGCTCATGGTGTCCCCTCGCAAGATGGCCGCCTTCACTTTCCCATAATCCTCTCTGTCTCGGGCCTGGAGCCTGCGGAAGGCCCGCTCGGCTTCCCCGCTGAGGGCCGGCAAGAGTCGGGCCACCCACTCCTCCTGGGGCCACCGGCAGGCTTGGGCCACCTGCTCAAAGGAGGCCAGGAAGGCCTTGGCGTCGTCCCATGGCGAGGACTTCTCTGGAAAGGCTGGGATGCCCCATTCCGGATGAGGAGACTCCACCGTCTTCAGGAACTCCTGCCACTGGACTTCCCAGAGCTCAAGGGAGCTCTCGCTTGGCTCTTGCTTGATCTGATCCCCCGGCATCCGTCTCAGGAATTCTCGGATGTTCCCAGCTTGGAGGACGTGAGGGGCTTTCGCTGCTCCTGGAGATCCCGCCTCTCCTGATGTTGGTCGTGTGGGGGTCTGTTCCCCCCTTTTCATATTTGAGAGGGTTCACGGAGGAGCGAACAAAAACCGAGAGGAAAATTCCAGAATAAATTCCGGTGATTGGCTGAGGAAAAAGAGGGGGAAAGGTCATGAGAGAAAATGAGCACAAATAAAGGACTGACAACAAACTTGGAGGGGTAGTTAATGCCGCAGAAAACAGAATCAGAATTCACAATGAGCTTAACAGATTGGAGAACTGGGCCCGAGCTAAGAAAATGAATTTCAATAAGGACAAATGTAAGGTTGTCCACTTAGGCAGGTAGATGCACAAATACAGTCATACCTCATGTTACGTTTGCTTCAGGCTGAGCGTTTGCAGGTTGCGTTCTGCGGTGATCCGGAAGTACCGGAAAGGGTTACTTCTGGGTTTCGCCACTCGCGCATGCGCAGACGTGCAAAATGACGTCACGCGCATGCGCAGAAGCCGCGAATTGCGACCCGCGCATGTGCAGACGCGGGTTGCTTTCTGCTCATGTTGTGAACGGGCCTCCGTAACAGATCCCGTTCGCAACCATAGGTACCACTGTATAGGATGAGGGGACACCTGGCTTACTAGCAGTACATGTGAAAAGGATCTAGGGGTCTTGATGGACCAAAGCTTAACATGTGATGCAGCAGCAAAAAAAATGCCCATGTTATTCTAAGCTGCATTAACAGAAGTCTAGTGTCCAGGTCAAGGAAAGTCTTAGTCTCACTCTATTCCATAGCTGTCAACTTTTCCCTTTTCTTGCGAGGAATCCTATTTGGAATAAGGGAGTTTCCCTTAAAAAAAGGGAAACATTGACAGCTATGCTCTATTCTGCCTTGGTCAGACCACACCTGGAATACTGTGTCCAGTTCTGGGCACCACAATTTACGAAGGACATTGACAAGCTGGAAGGTGTGCAGAGGAGGGCAACCAAGATGATCAAGGGTCTGGAAACTCAGCCTTATGAGGAATGGTTGAAGGAGCTGGATATGTTTAGCCTGGAAAAGAGGAGACTGAGAGGAGATAGGACAGCCATCATCAAATATCTCAAGGGCTGTCCCATGGAAGATGGAGCAAGCTTGTTTTCTCCTTCTGTGGACGGTAGGTACCGAACCAATGGCTTCAAGTCGCAAGAAAGAAGATTCCGACTAAACATCAGGAAAAATTTTCTGACTCTAACAGCTGTTCGACAGTGGAACAGACTCCAAAGGGAGGTTGTGGACTCTCCTTGCTTGGGAGAATTTTAAGCAGAGGTTGGAGGGCCATCTGTCATGGATGCTTTCACTGAGATTCCTGCATCGCAGGGGGTTGGACTAGATGACCCCTAGGGACCCCTTCCAGCTGTACAGTTCTATGATTCTATGCCCTGTATAAGGTAGCTTCTCTTGGAGAGAGACCACCACCTTCCATCACACCCCAGTGATTTTGCTATGTGCGTTGTGCGTTTCTATATCAGAAGGAGGCCTCTCCAGACAAGCAACTTTAGCAAGGATTTACGCTATTCACACACAGGAAAAGAGGGAACGAAATTAACGTTTGCAAAAGGTCTTCCCTCCCAAAAGAGGAGCAGAGTTCGACCCTCCTGAGGTCACCAGGCAGCTTTTGCAACCGGAGAGACGGAGGAAAGTGGTGATGGGAGATCTTATTAAACCTCGATCTTGCAAATCCCTCCACCCACCGCCCAATACCTTTCCCAGGCTGGATCCTGCTCTCCTCTCTTGTTTTCTGCAGCAAAAGGAAATTCAAAAAGCCATCTCAGGACCATCCCAGGGAGCTGGGAGGACTCGCCTTCCTCATTGCCTCTCTAGGAAGCCCGTATCTCTTCGCTTTTAACCATTTCGAGTTGGACTTTCCCCGCCACCAACCGGGAAAGTGAGAGGTGTAACCTGCCTGGTTTGGGCTCCAGAGGGAGATAAGGGATTTAAACAAGGAAAGCCGGAGGCGGAGGAGGGCAGATTTTCATTCATTCATTCTTAGCACGGCAGCGGCTCATTAACTCATTAGCTGCCACCAATCTGGCAACCTTTGTTCCTAGCGGGTCACGATTGGCAGAGATTCAACCGGTGAAGCTTCCCCACGTCCTCCTGAATCGAGGCTTCCAAAGGCAGAGGAACCCTGCCAAGGGGGAAGGTGGCAACCTGCCTGCCGCTTGTGCTTTTTTCTTGTTTAATGGGATCGTCTAATTACTTATTTCAGTTACGGCTGCTTATATTTTAATGAAATTGATGTATTGTGGATTTTGAGTATGCATGCTATGTTTTAGCAGGATAGCTTTCTTGTGTTGTTATAATTGTGGACGCTTACAAGCTAAGGTTTATAGTAGGGGGTTGCTTTATTGTATATTTAAATTATTGTGGATCTTTATATCTGGATGATTAACTGGGATTGTTTCATTCCGTGTTTTAATTAGGGATGCTTGTGGTTTAATGTTGCATAAATGTCTATATGCTTCTGGTTTAATGATGCATAAATGTTTATAGCTGTAAAAAGCATGGAAGCCTACTTTGGCATTATGAGATATATATTGATTGATTGGCATCTGCCAGTCTCGGAAAACAATGGAGAAGTGAGTTTTTTTGGGTGAAGTCAAACTGTTGGAAGCTCGCAGCGCCTGCTGCGGCTGCAGAGACCAATGCAGGAGAGACATGTTTTGTTGCAGCCAGGGAAGGTGATGGCGTCCAGTTGTGCTGCGGCAGATGAACCATGGTGTTTCTCTTCTCTGCACTCCTCCCAGTGGTCCTTTCTCCTCTGGTCACCGCTGTGGATTTGCAGTGAAGTGCAGAGAAGGGAAGGGGGGAAATGAGGGAGCATGTAGGGGTGAGAAACCCATTAGGCATGGGGCACACCTTTCCGTTTTCTCTGTCTCATTTCTGCAGTCTTAAATATAGTTATCCAAATTGCCGCTTCACAGTAAAAGAAAGGAGCTCCTGAAAATCTGTCAGCATTGTAGTTCAGATTTCTCCTAAGGCACATTTTTGCAAAGCATGCTTTCGCTAATAATGACATCTTCTCCAGTGACAAGTCTGGATCGGTTGACCAGAGGACTATGTAACTTGGGATAAGGCATCTCCAGCCCCAGTACTTGCACCCCCTTTGCAGTTACCTTTTGCTTCCCTTGCTCCAGTTGCTGAGGCACAATAGCTCAGCCTAGATTTCTGGACTTAAATTTGGCAATGGAGGTCTGGACGCTTCATCTGAAGCACTGCAGGTCTGTGCTTATGTGGTAACCACATTAAGACTGTTAAAATGGCAGAGTATCCTTCGGTCAAGATGGGTATCTAAGTGTAACATGCGCAGGACCGAACCCTGTGGTACCCTACTTCTCCCATTTCTCCAGGATGGCGAGGAACCATTAGTGAGTACTCTTTGGTTGCCTTCCCTGCTGTGCTCTGCGGCAAACCCCCTCCGTATACACCATATTAACCACCACGGGTTATCTGATGGTTTTTGTGTGAGGGTAAACTTAGATCCTTGGAGGTAAACTTAGATCCTCGGGACGTGGGTGGCGCTGTGGCCTAAACCACTGAGCCTCTTGGGTTGCGTTGGTGGTATAGTGGTGAGCATAGCTGCCTTCCACTGAGCCTCTTGGGTTTGCCGATCAGAAGGTCTGGGGTACCAGAAGCGGTTTAGTCATGCTGGCCACATGACCCGGAAAGGTATCTGCGGACAAATGCAGGCTCCCTCAGCCTGAAAGCGAGATGAGCGCCAGAACCCCATAGTCGCCTTTGACGGAACTTAACCATCCAGGGTTCCTTTACCTACCTTGACCTTACCTTAGATCCCTGGAGACCCAGGCAGAAGTTGAAGAAATAAGAAAGATTTATTTTACAGGACAAAGCTGATAAAACAAAGGACGCATCAGGAGATAATGTTCCTTCGGGAAACAGTTAGCATTAATAATTACACTAAATCGAATGGATGTTACAGGCTTCTAAACAAGGTAGTAAATGCACAGCTTCTTTTAAGTACCATATTTTTCGCTCTATTAGACGCACCAGACCATAAGACGCACCTAGTTTTTGGAGGAGGAAAATAAGAAAAAAAATATTCTGAATCCCAGAAGCCAGAACAGCAAGAGGCATCACTGCGCAGCGAAAGCAGCGATCCCTCTCACTATTCTGGCTTCTGGGATAGCTGCGCAGCCTGCATTCACTCCATAAGACGCACACACATTTCCCCTTACTTTTTAGGAGGGAAAAACTGAGTCTTATAGAGCAAAAAATACGGTAACTACTCTTCAGTTAGATATTACAGGTTTCTAGATTAGATGGTTAATCCTCAGCTTCTTTCAGCATATTTATCCTGTGGGATAACCAGCCTCACATCTGTCTTCACATAAATCTGTCCATCTGTCTTCCCTTAAACCCATTTCTTAGCAGAAGCATCCGTCCCTGCCCACCATACACCTCACATGTGCAATAGGATGGCATGTCTTGGCTTTTGATGAAGCTGGCATCCTGGAAAGCCAGATGTCACAGAGAGACAGGGCAAGAAAAGTGACATCACCTTCTGCAAAGCAAGGGGAATTAGAGGCAGCTTGGGAGGAGGACAGGTATGCGCTGGAGTGGCTTAGATTGGTCTCAACTAGGGCCAGGGCCTTTTCGGCCGTGGCCCCGACTTGGGGGAATGCTCTGTCACAAGAGACCAGGGCCCTGCGGGACTTGACATCTTCCGCAGGGCATGAAAGACGGAGCTGTTCCGCCTGGCCTTTGGCTTAGACTTACTCTGACCCCTTATATGGGATTTGGAATATAAATTTTCCCTTGGCTTTTTTACTGGCCCATGTACGACCAGCATGGATAGCTGGCTCGGGTGAATATCTGATGTTTCCTCCCTTTATGGTCTTGATTTATGGGCTACTACTAAAATGAGGCTACATTTTAAGCCATATTTTAATTAACTCCCCGCCCCCCCCAATTACATTGTATTGTAATTTATACTTGGCGTTAGCCGCCCTGAGCCCAGCCCTGGCCAGGGTGGGCGGGGTAGAAATAAAAAAAATATATTTATTTATTTTATTTATTTCCAGTAATTTCACTTCAGTTCCTTAGCTTAGTTGCTGCATAGGTGAATTCTCTAGTTTCTTAAACAACGTGGCACTTTCTGTCACGTTACCCAACCTTTTATGAATCCCACTCAAGAGGTATTTCTAGCAATATAACAGACCTTCTTATCTGGTTTGGGATTCTTCTCTTCCTAGAAGATCACTCCCCTCCTAACTGAAATGAGACCCAAGCAGACTGTATCCTCACAGCTCCTACTTCTCCTGGCTCAAACTCAGCCCCCCAGTTAACTCCTGTCTGAATACTTTCCCGAGAGAGTACACACCATCTTTCAGTCTAAACTCAGAGACTCCTTTCACTAGCTGTAGATACTTTTCTCGGAGTGGATGCTACACACAGACCAGAACCAACTATCTCCCTCAAACTATCTGCCCACTCTCTTAGAAATTGCTCCTTTTATTCTCCCTCCCTAAATGCTCCACACACGCACCCCCTCTGGCTAGCTGTCTTGGTAGCCAAACAGACAGAGACTCCCAGCCGCGAGTGGAATTCGGAGGCACTCGGCTCCAGCTCAGCTGTCCGTCACACAGTCCAGGTCTCTGCCCCTGGCAGCAAGTGACACTTCTTTTTGGCCTGGACTGTTCAGCTGCCCGCACGTCCAGGTGAAACCCCTCTGGCTGCTTCCACTTTGCTGCAGCGCAGGGGAGACTCCAGGATGAAGGCTTAGAGTCACGGTGTCTTCTTCCTCCCGTACTCAATAACCATGGGTTTCCCCAGCAGGATGAAGCCGTTTGCCAGCTGCAGGGCTGCCTGTGCCGTTGAGATACCTGAGACCAAAGAGCGACACAGGATCAGCCCTGGTGGTCCAGCTCCTGGGGAGGAATCCAGAGACCATTGGAGCCTCTGTACTCCATTCCCCGCCCACATCCCAACCGGAAGGCCAGCGTTTGGCTCTGGGGGACGTGGAGGGCTGGACACTCACTGGGAAAGGTGAGGAAAGCTTGTCCTCTCATGCGCCCGCTCAGTAGGCGGAATTGGATCTGGGGGCCTCCCTCCTCCTGGAACCTCGCAAACAAGGACAGCAGCTCCTTCATGTTGACGCGGCGGCTGAGGTTCTTCAGGTAGAGCACCTGCTCAGCACCGAAACACATAATGCAGTGTTAGAAACTCAGATTTATGAGCTAATCACCAAATGGCACCTTAAATCTAGGTGGCCGTCACCACCACAGAATGTCTAGTTCATGGAAGAAGCAAAGATCACCAGTGTTGAAGCAATGATTCTTCAACATCAACTTTGTTGGACTGGTCAGGTGTGGGTGCCTGATGATTGTCTTCCAAAGCAACTACAGTGGTACCTCGGGTTACATACGCTTCAGGTTACAGACTCCGCTAACCCAGAAATAGTGCTTCAGGTTAAGAACTTTGCTTCAGGATGAGAACAGAAATCGTGCTCCGGCGGCGCGGCAGCAGCAGGAGGCCCCATTAGCTAAAGTGGTGCTTCAGGTTAAGAATAGTTTCAGGTTAAGTACGGACCTCCGGAACGAATTCTCTATTACAAACTTAAAAATGGAAAGCGTAATGTGGTGGTCAACAAAAGAGGTTCAAAGACTCTCTCAAGGCAAATCTAAAAAAATGTATTTGGGAAACACTGGCCTACGAGTGTTCCAATTGGAGAACAGCCTTTACCAAAGGTGTCATGGACTTTGAAGACGCTCAAACTCAGGACAAAAGGGAGAAACATGCTAAGAGGAAGGCACGCTTGGCAAACCGTCACCGGGATCAATTCCCATCCAGAAACCTATGTCCCCGCTGTGGAAGGATGTGTGGATCCAGAATTGACCTCCGCAGTCACTTACAGACTCACTGTCAAAACTGTTTATGGAGGACAATCTTACTCGGCTACGAGTGATCACCAAAGAAGAGGAGAAGATGATGGTTATTATTAATTCCATTTCTATACCACTTTATATTTTAAAGAAAAAAATCTAAGTGGGTGTCAACATATTAAAACAACATACCGTATTGGCCTGAATATAAGCCTCACTTTCCCCCCAAATTCCGACTGTGAAAAGTCAAAGTGTGGCTTAAATTTGCGACCTTACAAAACTTGGCTTTTACGATTTTGCTGCTGAAATAGACATATAGTAAAATGGAACGGGTGTGAGTGCCTGCAGAATTTTAAGGGAGTGGCTTATATTTGGGTATTCTCTCCCCCCCCCCCCCGATTTTTAAAGGTGTGGCTTATATTCAGGCCAATATGGTATAACACAATCCAGAATAAAACAAATTTGAGCTTTGGGGGAAATAGTTCAGATCCTTCTCTAAGTGACCCTTGGGATTCCTTCCAACTCTACGATTCTGTGATATCTCTCTCTCTCCACCCCTCCCCCCCCCCCGATTTTTCAAGCAACGTCTTCATGTCCAGAGAGGTTCCTGGGAAGGTAATTTTCTGGAGCCAAGCTGCAAAAGGAATGGAAGCGCTCTTCCGCAGAATGGCCAGCTGACCCCCTCTACAACCTCTCTGTTACTGACTCTCAAACTTTGAGTTTGTCGAAAGGGAGACTGCTGAAATTAATTGACTAGAGCCATGCGACTCAACTCGGGTGAACTGGACCTGGTTTTTTTTAACAAGGTGGACCCAAGTTACTTCTGGGGTCCTTCCGGGATTTGAGGCCCTGAAGGTTAAGCTCATTCGTTTCCTAGGACATCTGCCCCGATCTTGAGGGTTCTAGAACATGAACGGATCCTCTTGGTGCTGGGAACCTGACACGGCTCCCCAATAAGCTTTTTGTCTCGTTTCCTGTACCGCCAAGTGGTGGGAGAGAACGTCCTTGCTGCGCCTCCATTTGCAAGCAGGGAGGCTCCTGAGCCCCAGGGGCAGGGAGGGAAGAGACTCACCTCGCTTGGCTCTCCAGGGCTGTAGGAGGAAAACCGGGGAATCTGGCGGATCTCCTCCTCCGAGAGGCGGTTTTTGCGGATCTCCTCCTCTGGGATAAACTCCACCGGCTCTGTCACCATCACGGGCACTGGGGTTGGCCGGGGATCTGTGCCCTGAGACGCTGGGGGGCTGCTGGGAGGCACGGGGCACGGCGAATCTGGGTCACTGTGGTGAGGCAAGGGAAGTCCCTCCGGTCGGCGGCCAAGAGTTGTGCTGAGGTGTGACAAGGGGTCCTCCTGTGTAGCCTCATCTGGGCCAAAAGGGAAACAACAGAGCCCTCTGTGACAGACATTTGCAGAAGGCCACATTGCAAGGTAACATAGGCAATGAAGCACCCCGCCACCTCCCCCGTTGCCTTCCACGCCCACCCACAAGGACTCCAGGGGCCCCCAGCCATGCACCTTGGTGGTACAGAACCCTCAGGAAGGCGTGGCGGTCCGTGCCCTGGAAGAGAGAGCTCTCAATTTCCATCTCTCGCCTGCTCAGCTGCTTGCTGCCTGCAAAGCGCTGGGGCAGCGAAAGGATGCGCCGGCGCTCGGCCATCTTCTCCTCGATGGCCCCGATCCTCTCTCGTATCGCCTCGGGGGCTGCCCTGAGGCCGGGACTCTGGAAGGAAGCCACAGACAGGGGTCAGGTGCCTGCCCCTCGTCCCCCATTCCTTCAGCTTCCTCCGACTCATAGGAGAGCGCTCCTCTGGTGCTGAGAAGGGCTACAATGAGGAGGAATGGTGGGAGCCTCCCCCTCCTCCTGATCAGGATCCTGAATCTTCCCAGGAGCAGGAGGACAGTATAGATTTGGAACAGTGGTTTGCAGAGGGACATAGTTCAGAAGGCAGAAGCTGGGAAATATGGATGGGGAACAGCTAGGAAAAGAAACAGAGAGAGACAGAGAGAGAGAGAGAGTTAACAGATTTACTGTCTCTGGAAAGCATTCATCCGCTCTCCCCAAGATCAAGAATGGCTGAGACTGTGGCAGAAAAGAAAGCACAGAGGGTACAAGTTCAGGTTACAAGAAGTAAAAGTGACATGGGTGGCTAGGGACGTAAGGGGGTGGAATTCTTCATTGGGAGCATCGCCATTCCTAAGGGATGGGTTCTTTGTTCTCTCACTGTGATCATTAAAGATCATCACATTCACCCAGTGCTATACCAGCTGCACTGGCTCCCGGTGGAGCACAGGATCAGGTTTAAGGTACTGGTTTTAACCTTTAAAGCCCTATATGGCCTAGGACCCTTGTACCTACAGGACCGCCTCTCCTGGTATGTCCCACGGAGGACCTTACGGTCTTCAAACAAAAACATCTTGGAGGTCCCGGGCCACAGGGAGGTTAGGCTGGCCTCAACCAGAGCCAGGGCTTTTTTGGCTGTGGCCCCGATGTGGTGGAACGCTCTGTCACAAGAGACCAGGGCCCTGCGGGACTTGACATCTTTCCGCAGGGCCTGCAAGACAGAGCTGTTCCACCTGGTCTTTGGCCAAGGCACAGCCTGATACGCTCCTTTGGTAATCCTCACAGAACCCTGGCCCAATGGTTGCCATTAATTTGATTTTGAACTGATTTTAGAATGAATTGATTTTAGAATGCTGTATTATTTTACTGTTGTTAGTCGCCCTGAGCCCGGCTTCGGCTGGGGAGGGTGGGATATAAATAAAATTTTATTATTTATTATTATTAAATGGTAAGAATACTCCTTTTCCTTTGTTCTGCTTACCTACTGCTAAGGGGGGGAGAAAGCCGATTCCCTGAAGCCTGACACCTGGGCCTCACGTATTTCAGCATGGAAGACAGACCACTGCACTGGTGCCACCAATGAAAAGGTCCGGTTTGCGTTACGGCAAGCCTGTCATTATCAGGCCGTGGCAAAACAAACTGGCTTCCACCAGCCGATTGCAGTGCCCTTACTAGGCAGCGAAGTGAACACAGTGAAGGACTCCCTGCCCCCTCATTCACCTTATCTGCCAAGGCATGGCTCTTCCAGAACTGGATCTCGGCGTCTGAGAGGCCCAGCTCTCGAAGAGCGGCGGCCTCTTTGTTGCTTTCCTGCAGCGCCTGGAACTGAGGCAAGGTGCAGGTCCCAGCGGCTTCCTCTCCAAAGGGCTTGTAGAGTGCTGCAGGCGCAAAGCAGCGGCGCTTTGACACACACCTGGGAACCAACACGGAGGCGTTAGAAGAGGGCTACCCTGGGAGGCGGCAGGCCAGGCCTCCGGGAAAGAGCCTGCGCCACCGGATCCTGAGAAGGGGGTTGGACTAGATGTCTTTTCCAACTCTACCATTCGACGATTCTCAGAAGACCCTATGGCAGATTACCCTCATTGGCACACAGCTTCGCCCCCCCAGGGAAAGGCCCTTGCCCAAGGCAATGTGCTTCCAACCTTCTTGCGACGACGGACCAAGAATGCTTCCCGCTGCCAGGGACACCTCCCACCCTGACTCTGCCCTTGTGCAGGATCCGCACTCACTGCTCAATGGAGACAGATGTGTCGAGCTGATGGTGCAGGAGGCTCTTAAGCTGCCTCTGCCCTTCCGTCTCCTGGTCCTCCAGGGGGATGTCATCCCGGCTGTGTCTGCTGTCGATCCTGCGAAGGCGGAGAGGTCAGAAGCAGGGAGCTTAGAACTCAGATAGGATACTTGGCGCCTAATAGCTCCTTAAACCAAGGCTACACTCGCCAAAACAGAACGTCTAGTGCCATTTGGGGGCAAGGCGGTTCTCAAGTCTTATTTTTCAAATGATGGACAGTGTGATTGGTTCTCAGGTGGCTCTAGTAGGTGTGCCTACTAAAATAAAAGCAATTATTTACAACGAAGGCCAGATTGCCCCTCTTTAAAACAAACAAACAAACAAACAACAACAATTTTTCTTACCATTTAAACTGATTTCCCATAAAACAAATTGTCACCAAATTAATAAAAATGTAAAGCTGACCTTGCACCCCACCAGCTGTTCCTCCCCCCTCTATTCCTGCTCCAGAAACATTAGCTTTCCCAACTTTCATTTCAATAATCAATAAAATCAAACATATTTATATTTGCAATAACATTTCATCCTTTCTCCCTGCACACCGTCCATACGAGTACCAATTTCTGCTGAGGACTTCTATATATTATTGTAACCTATCCACATAATAATCAGGTTGAGTAAATTCTCTTTTATCTGTCTGCGATAATCATTCATCAATAATTTTAAATCACTTCCCAGTGAAAAAGAATAATAATATTATTTATATGCCGCCCATCCAACTGGGTTGCCTCAGCCACTCTTGGCAGCTCACAAATCCTTGAACTTGGGGGGCAGCTTCCTTCCCCCCAAACGGGGTTTTTCCTTTCTCCTTCGCCTCGGAAGCTGCCGGGATCCTGCTGCGCCTTTCGGGGACCCCGCAAACCCCACAGGGCCCCGTCGGGCTGCACCTCACCCCACCCTGACCCCCAAGTAAAGGGGGCAGCAAAGGGGCGCGGGGAGAAGGAGGCGACGCCGGAGACCCACACGCCGCTGTGGGAAGCAGGCAGGGCAGTGGGGGGGATGGCTACCCCCCTCGCCCCACATATGCACCCCCAAAACTCCCCTCGGGGGTCGCAGCAACTTCCCACACACCCTTCGCAGCCCCCCCCCCCCCCACTTACCTCCTCATCGCTTTCAACGGCACCAACGGAAACTCCTCCTCCGACTGCAACTCCCAGGAGGCGCCGCGCGGAGCAGGAAGGAAAGGGAGCGGGGCGGGGCGCGGTGGCTGCTGGGAAATGTCGTTCCGAGCGGGCAGGAGAGGGGAGAGCCGGCGGCGGGCGCGCAAACACACTCTCCGCTGCGACCCCATAAAATATGTGAGGGTGCCGCCGCCCCCCAAGTTGATGGGCATTGCTGGGGGGTTGGACTAGAAGACCTGTGGAGTCCCTTCCAAGTTTACACTTCTTTGAAATTTTTTTTTATGCTTTTCAGGTTTATACATTTCACCCATTTTACAATCATTTTTACATTTCAAAACTTGACTTCCTCCCCCCTCTTCCTGCGGTTCCTAAAATTAATTTTTAACGTCTTCTGCATATTTCATTTCATTACTGCTTTATATTTTTAAGAAAAATCTCAAAGCGGTTTACAGAATATTAAAACATCAATAAAACAAAGCAACATAATTAACGAAAAACTAAAATATTATCTTAAAGATTTCAAAATAAAACATTACAAAGGAGGTCAACTACAGAATACATATTGAACACAAAGTTAACAAATTAACTTAAATATATACGCTTATAAAACTGTAGGTTATTACACTAATCCTGCCAATGTTCTTCTCTGTTTACAATCATATCTGTAAATATTCAATAATCTGTTTCCATTCTTTTTATTAAAAGTTTTGGTATCTTTATTTCTTAATTCTTCAGGTAAGTCTCACCATTTCTGCATATTCTGTAAGTTTTTGTATCCATTCTTCCTTTGCTGGGACTTCTGCTTCTTTCCATTTTGGGGCAAGTAACGTTCTTGCCACTGTAGTAGCATACATGAATAAGCTTCTATACAGTTTAGATAGTTCTGTCCCTGTAATTCCCCAAAGAAAATTTACAAACATTGTTTTAAACATCCTTTTCATTACAGTATAAATAATTTCCCGTAAGCCTTAACCTTAATACAAGACCACCACATATGATAAAAATAACCTTTCTTTTTACATTTCCAACACTTACTTGATTTAGATTTATACATTTTTGCCAATTTATTCAGTGTTAGATACCATCGATATGACATTTTTATATAATTTTCTCTTTAACCATAGCATGCTGTCAATTTTATATCCATATTCCACAATCGTTCCCATGGTTTCATGTCTATATTATGACCAATATCTATTGCCTAATGTATCATTGCGGATTTTACTTGCTCATCCTTTGTCTCCCATTCCAATGATATTTTAAACATTTTAGACAGCACTTTTACATTACATCCCAAGAGGTATCTTTCCAGATGTGTTATTTACACTTCTATGATTCTCCTATGAGGCGAATCATACACTCTGTCCCATTTTTATTTTTGAAGTTGGCAACCCCTATACACGTTCCTGGAGACAGGATCTGACTCTGCACAGATAGGCCTTGCAGATGAAGCACCCTGCAGCCCCCCATCCCATCCCATTGGGGCAATCCCCCATTCCCACAAGCTGTAGCTTTGGCCAGCAGGAATGAGAGTTTCGCATTGGGATGGGGGCAGGGGCGGACTTGCGTTTTGGGGGCCCTGAACTGTTATGGGACCGCCTCTCCCCATAGAAACTGACCTGGACCCTGCCATCCCTGAATCACAAGGAGCCTTTCCTGTGGTGGCTCCCAATTTGCGGAACACTCTCCCCAATGGGGCTTTGCCTCCATTGCATATCTTTCAGCACTAGGCAAAAACGTCCCTCTTCTCCCAGGCCTTTGGACAATTGCTCAGTCTGCAGCCTATTAAAGCAATGATTGTGCGTGTGTCACTTTTATTATCATCTGTTCACAGATTTGCAGAGTGGGAAGGGATAACGCAGGTCATCTAGCATAACCCCTTGCAATACAGGAATCAGTGTTCTATGTTGCAAACGGCCCTGAGCTCTCTTGAAGGTCAATATATTAATTTAATAAAGAGTAATAACAATAATCACCATCATCACCATCCATGCCCACTGGCCTGATGTTTGGGTCCAGCTGGGATAGCTCAGTCTGCAGAGAACGAGACTTAATCTCAGGGCTGTGGGTACCAGCCCCACATTGCTCAGAAGATCCCTGCATTGCAGAGGGTTGGACTAGATGGATCCCGACTCTACCGTTTTGTTAGTGTGGGCCTTGACTTTTCAGATCTGGGTTAGCCAGCCATACTCTAAGGCTCTGGAGCTTAAAATAGCATCCGCTCCGCCTCTTGAAACTGCAGAGTAGAATCCTAGATTTCTAGAGTTGGAAGGGAACCGAGGGTCATCTAGTCCAACCCCCTGCAATGCAGGAACCTTTTGCCCAATGTGGGGCTCGAACCCACCACCATGAGATGAACACAACCAATGCTCAGTACACACCTGGGAGCAGAAGAGCGAGGAAACCCTACACCCAATAACTCCTCTGGCCACACAGTTCTGCACAGAAAAGGCCTTTATTGTCAAACACAAAACTCAACTAGTAACAAAACATTTGGGCATCGTGCGTGTATTCCCCCTGCCCCCCGGCGGTGAGGCAGTCAGTCAAACGTAATCCGGAAGCTGCGCTCCTGTTCCTTGCGGCGGCTTTCGCAAACCTTGGTCACTTCTTCTACTTTCCTTTGCAGCAGGGCTGAAGGCGGAATGACAACAAGGAGAGTGTCAGAGGGCTGAGCATCCCAGCGCGCACCCCTGGAGAGAAACCCCTGGCAGAGCAGACTCTGTCCGCCTGTGGCACAGCAGTCGCTTCCTCCCCCTCCCTGGCTGGAAGCACAATGGGGCTGAGTGGGGTGTGTTTCTAATAGGGCTGCAGCCACCCCCACCAGCTCAGTCTGGACTAGGAATCTCAAGTTGCACCAGGCTGCAGCTCCACGGCAAATTGCATTTTCTCCCACAGGCAAATTCACTGGAATAGGGTGGGCTAGGCTCACTCGTGCAGAGCACCTGCCTTGGGGTTCAGCCCCCAATTGCAGCGTCTCCACGTGGGGCTGGGAGGGACCTCTTCCTGAAATCCTGGAGAACCACTGCTGCCAGTCAGTGTTGACGACACTAAACTAGATGGACCTATACTCCTGGGGCTGTCCTTGTTGTGCTGACCCTCCTTCCTTGCCTTGTGGGAAGGGGGGTATTGGTTTGACTTGCTTTGGTTTGCTTTATGCATTTTGTGTTTTCTTTCTTGTGTTTTTATGCGGTGGCCTGCCCTGTGATCTTTGGATGAAGGGCGGTGTGCAAATTAAGCAAATAAACAACACAACATCCAAGAGAGAGCTCCTAAAACCTGAGCAGGAGATGGATTTTGCAGTCTGGAGACCCACAAAATGGACCCTCCCCCCCCTAAATATGAGGCTGTGATTTTCCCACCAGCGGTCGCCATGTTTGCTGCAGAGGATCTCAACATGTGCCAAGCAGATAGCTCAGTAGGTTCGAGCACAGTGCTAATAACATCAAGGTGGCAGGGGTTGATCCCCATATGGGACAGCTGCCTATTTCCCTGTCTTGCAGGGGGCTCCACTAGATGATCCTCAGGGTCTCTTTGAACTCTATGATTCTAGGACAAGGATTGCTCCTTTCTCACCTTGATGCTTCACTTTAGCCCAATGGTTGCCATTAATTTGATTATGAATTGATTTTAGAATGTATTTCAATTAATAGATTGTGATTTTATGTAAACGGTGTTACTTTTACTGTCGTTAGCCGCTCTGAGCCCGGCTTCGGCTGGGGAGGGTGGGATATAAATTATTATTATTATTATTATTATTATTATTATTATTATTATTCTCTCCCTAGTCAACCTGCCTCAAAGCAGCTCATCTTAAAACTGAAGGAAGGACCCTACGACTCCCTAGAAAGGAAAAGTGCCAAATACCTGAATTCTGATCAATCCACTGGAGGGAGTCCATGTGCGCATTCAGAATCTTGCAGATCTGCTGAAGCTGGAAGAGATTAGAGAATGTCATGAGTAGTTGCCGAACCCGGTCTGGATCTCTCGAAGCCCTTGCAAAGACCACGAGATCAGCACTCACACCGGCAGTCATTTTTCAAGACTGAAGGATGTTAATGTTCTGCAGGAAAAGTTGAGCCAGGAACGGCACCATCGGAAGGGAAACCGAGCGTAACTGCCATGATTTAAAAAGGAGGCCTTTGCCCAGCCCAGGCAGGTAGCAATGTACTCTGGCCCCAAGATGGCAGGTTGGCAGCAGTCCTTTTCCTGCTCTGAGTGGCCCAGCTGTCAGTGGGAGAGCACAGAGCCCTGCCTGGGCCTGCAGAGATGGCTGTGCTGGTCCTGCGAGGCACAAATGTGGGTGGAAGAGGAAGGCAAATTCACACAGATGATGTCTTGGTGTCCAAGTGTACTAACCCGCCCCCCCCCCCCGTCTTGCTGAGGCACATCAAGGCTGGTGGTGCGATCTGCTCAAGGCAGATATGACTCCTTCCTTGAAATCATAGAATTGGGAGGGACCCCGAGGGTCATCTATTCTAACCACCTGGAATGCAGGAATCTGACCTAGAGCATCCGTGACAGATGGGCATCCAACTTGTTTAAAAATCTCCAAGGAAGGAGAGTCCACAACCTCCCAAAAGAATTGTTGCACTGTTGAACAGATCTTAGGTGTGGTCTGAAAATGTGATGCAGCAGCAGCAGCAGCCAAAACAAAACAAAACAAGCTATGGTAATTGTATTCTAGGCTGCATCAACAGAAGTCTGGTGTCCAGATCAAGGGAAGCCATAGTCCCGCTCTATTCTGCCTTGGTCAGACCACACCTGGAATACTGTGTCCAGTTCTGGGCACCACAATTTATGAAGGACATTGACAAGCTGGAAGGTGTGCAGAGGAGGGCAACCAAGATGATTAAGGGTCTGGAAACTAAACCTTATGAGCAACGGTTGAAGGAGCTGGGTATGTCTAGCCTGGAAAAGAGGAGACTGAGAGGAGATAGGAGAGCCATCTTCAAATATCTCAAGGGCTGTCACACGGAAGATGGAGCAATCTTGTTTTCTCCAGTGGGTAAGACCTGAAACAATGGCTTCAAGTTGCAATAGGAGATTCCAATTCAACATCAGGAATAATGTTCTGATTGTGATAGCTGTTTTGACTGTGGGATGGAAGGTGGTGAACTTTCCTTCCTTGGATGCTTCAGTTGAGGTTCTTGCCTTGCAGGGGGCTGGATTAGATCAGGGTCCCTTCCTAGTCTACAATTCTATGAGTCAGGTGAAAGCAAAGCAGGCCAGCCTTGAAGAATGGTGCTTCCTGCTCCTGAAGCCTGGCTGTGCTGAAAAGCATTGCTGAACAAGGCCACAGCGGCAGACAGCTGCCTGGAGGGGGAAGAGCAGGACAGAGCGGTCCTCATAAACCAGGAAGAAGCATCCTTAGAGAGGCTCTTGGCCCTCTCCTCTCCTCCTCCCATGCATCTCGTCCAGTTTGTACTCACCGGGTCACTGGTGTCAGCAGGGCCTCCAGAGGTGTTCAGGTGCTCAATAATATCTTTCAGATCTTGGGCCATGCGCTTCAGCTGGGCATCAATGTTCTCTGCCAGTTTGTACCTGCAGCACAGGAAAACACGTTGTCACAGGTATCAATCTCCCTCCTTCTCTCGCCCCAGGGGGCCTTCCAAGCCAAGGCCAAACACTTGGGGGGGGGGGGGAATCCTAAAGGCTCTTCGGCTGCCATGAGGGACCCTTAAACCTCTCCCATGGAACTGGCAGGCGTGTGCAAAGCTGTGACGATCAAGGGGAGCTGCTGGGTTTCCCAGTGGTCTCTAATCTTCTTTACGGGACCGCCTCTCCTGGTCTGCGCCGCTGAGGACCTTAAGGTCCATGAATAATCACAGTTTAGAGGTCCCGGGCCTTAAGAAAGTTAGATTATCCTCCACCAGGGCCAGGGCCTTCTCAGTGATGGCTCCAACCTGGTGGAATGCTCTGTCCCTTGAGACCAGGGCCCTGCAAGATTTAACTTCCTTCTTCAGCGCCTGTAAGACAGAGCTATTCCGCCTGGCTTTCAACTTGAACTTAGCCTCATATTTTATTCCCCTTCCTTCCCTCCCCCACCCCTTTTTATGAAGATTACCTGTTCTGGGATCCGACAGCTAATTCTCCCCTGGTCTTCTTGCTGGCCCAAATAGAACTAATTTAGCCAGCTAGCCCTGGTGATCATCTAATGCTTATTGGATGGATTTCCCCCTTAAATTGATTTTGAATTCTGAATTGATTGTTCTTCACGTTTTATACTGTATTTTATGCTGTTCTTTGTTGCACCAATTAAGAGTTTTAAATTTGTTGTTAGCCACCCTGAGCCCAGTTTTTTAACTGGGAAGGGCAGGGTATAAATAAAAAATTATTATTATTATTATTACTACTTTCAATTAGACCTGTGAATGTTAGGGACTGAGCAGAAGCACCCTTAGGAGACAGCTTGGTCTTCTGGCTTAAAAGTGGACTCTGCAGGAATTGCGGGACAGCACCCACCTCCCAGGCCGAGTCAACATGCTCAGAATTATCCAGAAAGCAAATTTCCCCCTTTAGAATGGCTCAACATAGGCTGATCTCCACAGCTGACCTCCAAACTTTTGCTTTTTATTTTTAAACTTGTCTACCTGGGGACCACCCACAGCCCACATAACTGGGGCTCCATCACTGCCATCCCTGGCATTGTCTTACGTCTTCTCCCGTTCCTCATCTGCATGTTGTAAGTAGACGGTCCCACTCTGCTCCTTTACGGACTCTTCCAGGGGCATCAGCAAGTCCTCCAGCTCCTTTTGCTGGGACAAAATGAAATCTAGTTCTTGGTCCAACCTATAGAAGGAAAAAAGGGAGGGAGGGAGGCTAGATAAGCAGGCAACATGTGGCAGCATTGTCCAGGAGAGGCACTCAGGTAGAATTCAGGCAGGTTAGCCAAAAATATATTTGCACTTTTGGCTGAAGTCAACCTGAGGACGCCAAAGGGCCTCGTCTTCAGGTACCGGCACACACAGGGAAGAAAATGGTTACTTTGGGTCACCTGGCATAATTGTAATGTGATTTGATAGGTGGGAGAAGGAGGGAGGTCAGGATCTGGCACATGGGCTAGATCCTGCACCCCACCCCTGTACTACAGAAAACGAGGAAGACGCCAACATCTCTATTAGCTGGCGCTGAAAGGTGTGGAGAGGAAGCGCTTCTGAGGAAGGGCTCCCTGCCCAAGACAGCTTCACCATCTAAATCAGCACAGTGGTACCTCAGGTTAAGAACTTAATTCGTTCTGGAGGTCCGTACTTAACCTGAAACTGTTCTTAACCTGAAGCACCACTTTAGCTAATGGGGCCTCCCGCTACCGCCGCTGCGTGATTTCTGTTCTCATCCTGAAGCAAAGTTCTTAACCCAAGGTACTATTTCTGGGTTAGTGGAGTCTGTAACCTGAAGCGTCTGTAACCTGAGGTGCCACTGTATTATAGAATTGCAGAGTTGGAAGGGACCCTGAGGGTCATCCAGACCAACCCCCCGCAATGCAGGAATCTCAACTCAAGCATCCGTGACAGATGGCCATCCACCTCCCAAGGGAGTCGTTCCACTGCTGAACAGCTCTAACTGTCAGAAAGTTCTTCCCGATGTTGAGCTGGAATCTCCTTTCTTGGCACTTGAACCGCCTTCTGCAGCTCCTTCATCGCGAGAAGCGAAGTTACAGGGAACCAGGCAGAGGGCTTTCTCAGTAGTGGCTCCCGTCCTGTGGAACTCCCTTCCACCAGATGTCAAGGAAATAAACAACTACATGACTTTTAGAAGACATCTGAAGGCAGCCCTGTACAGGGAAGTTTTTAACGTGTGTTGGTTTACTGTGGTTTTATAATTATTTATTGGAAGCTGGCCAGAGTGGCTGGGGAAACCCAGTCAGAAGGGTGGGGTATAAATTATGACTGTGGGACTGAGGGGGGCTGTTTCCAAGACCTTTGCCCCTTGCAACGTCCCCTGCCATTCACAAGCATCTCAAGGATTCCTTCACAGTACTCAACCTCCCACCAATAACATGCTATGCAGCCCCTTTTCCCTCTACCTTTTCTGATCCAGTTTCACTTTTTCCACTTCTCGGTGCAGAGATGTGATCTGTAAGGCAGAGACAGGGTTTACAAAGTGGGACGGGAATCTACAAGTGACAATAAAAGCCCCAATCTTTTTCGAGGTACAGTGGGAAATCAGGACTTCGGGAACTCTAGAAAAGAACTGGCTGAAGAACACAATGAGCAAAAAGGAGTTAGTGCAACACGCTTTCTGTGGGGCTTCCTTCACGATGGATACGGAAGCTGCAGTTAGTGAAGGATGCTGCAGCACGATTGCTGACAGGAACGAGGCCTTGGCAGAAAGTAACACCTGGGGTCAGAGGTCTGCTCTGGATGCTGATCTGCTACCAGGCCAAGTTCAGAGTTTATAAACTAACATTAACACTATTAACTAACACTGTTCACTGATAGGAACGCTGAACAACTTAGGACCAGTTTACCTATGAGATCAACTTGCCCTCCATGTGCCCACTCAACTGCTTCCATCGGCAGAACTGGCACCATTATAAGTGCCACAGAACTGTTTTCGGCCCTTGCTAAAAAACAGTTTCACTTAGGCAAGCCCACCGAAGCTTGCAGAATGTTGACAAGTGTTTTGATCTGTTTTCGGTTGACTGCTTATTTTAATGGCTATTTCAATGTTTTAAATACTTGTTTTGACTCAGACATATGCTCTTTATTATGTTTCAATCACTGATGTTCTGTAATGTGTTTTTAATGTTGCCCTGTGATCTTTCGACGAAGGGTGGTATTTAAACTAAAATAAATAAATAATATTAATAATGTTACTGTTCTATTCTTTATTTGTAAACCACTTTGAGTGGTCCCCCCCCCCAAATTGAGCAGTGTATCATTTTTTATAAAATACATAAATATACAGAAGCTGCTTTTTTTTTTTTTTTTTTTTGCTATACAGTGGTACCTTGGTTCTCAAACTTAATCTGTTCGACACCCAAAAGCGTTCGAAAACCAAGGCATGGCTTCCAATTGGCTGCAGGAGCTTCCTGCCCTCGACTGAAAGCAGTGTTGGATGTTTGGCTTCCGAAAAATGTTCACAAACCGGAACACTCACTTCTGGGTTTGCAGCATTCAGGAGCCAATTTGTTCAGGAACCAAGCTGTTCAAGAACCAAGGTACCACTGTACTGTTAAGGTTAAAATTGTGTAGAAAGAGGACGGTTAGTTACAGCCAGCCCCTGCATGGGCACAGGAGGCAATACCTTAGCTCCCCCTCTGACCTAGGCAGCACAGCTCCCTAAAAAGAATCTTGCCGGCAGAATGGGTCCCTACCTTCTCCCCGTTTTCGATCAGTTTCCTGTCCCAGGCGTTGACTTGGGTGGCCTGCTGGAGGAAGTGCTTCTCCTGGTCCTCCAGCTCCAAGCTCCACTTGTTAACCAGGCTCTCCAGCTGGGCGTAGGTCATCGATGGGGGAGCCCTGCAAAGACAGGAGGAGTGTGCTGGGTGGCGAAAGAGCTGAGCCAGCCCACAGCTCCACCCCCACGCGGTCTTTGGGTGGGTGTTTGATTTTCGTTGTTGTGTATACTGTGTATATACGGACAATGACAATAAATTTATCTTATCTTATCTTATCTTATCTTATCTCAAGGAGGGAGACCTGCATCCAGCAAACTGCTATTCCTTGCCTCCGTGGGGGGACTCCATTCTACACCCCCCAAACTCATGGCTTGCCTAGCATATGGCAATCATCATCAGCAGCAGCAGCAGCAACAACATTTATACTCTACACATCTGTCTGGGTTTCCCCAGCCACTCCGGGCAGCTTCAAGTATGTATAAAAGCTTAATAAAACATCAAACGTTATAAATTTCCTGATTATAAACTTATTAAAATTACAAACATTATAAACTTCCTTTCAATGCCTTCTAAAAGTTGTGTAGTTCTTCCCAACTCTGAGTTAAAGATAAAAGTCCCTACCAGAGAAGAATGACAAATCAAGCTGATGGACTATGCTGAGATGGCAAAGCTGACTAGAAAACTCAGAAACCAGAAGCACAAAAACTTTATAAAAGAAAGGGATTTTTTTTATAAGCTATTTAGGAGACCACTGTAAGCAGATGGAAACAAGAGCAAGATTTTGATTCATTTGTAGTGTAAAAATACTATGGATAATATAGTCTGATATAATAATTGGAGTACTTATGAATATGCAGGTGCAGGTTCTTAAAATGAGACTCCATGGAGGGAAGTCCCGAGATTCAGAGACTCTATACAGATATATCTTTGCCAGTTTGTGTTTATTTGTGCTTTGTATTTGTAAAATCAATAAAAATGTTGTGAGCTTTTTTTAAAAAGTTGTGTAGTTCTTTATCTCCTTGACATCTGAAGGGTGTTCCACAGGGAGGGTGCCACTACCGAAAAGGCCCTCTGCTTGGTTCCCTGTAACCTCATTTCTCGCAGGGAGGGGACCGCTAGAAGGCCCTTGGAGCTGGACCTCAGTGCCCAGGATGAATGATGGGGTGGAACACGCAGGGAACTTACGTGACTGTTGTGGTGCCCGCAGTGGACGTGGAGGCCACTGTAGCAGTGGTGGATAGAGGCTTCAGGTTCAGCATGAATCCCGTACTTGGGGTGGAGGCGATACCTGCAGAGAAAACAAATGTTGGGTCAAACCACATCAGAAAGTCAACAGGGATGCAGGGCAACAGAGTCCCTGCTTGGAGCTGGTCCCAGGATGGGAGACTCCTGGGCCTGACCTCAGCTGCGATGGAAGAGCCAGGGATGGGAAGAGGAGGCTGCCAAGGCTGCCTGCCCAGGATGCTCCGTGGCCAAGTGAAAAACCACAACCTCTCCTATAGCTGATCTCAATAGTGCCCACTTGTCACTGAATGCAACCAACAGAGCTCGGGACCCCTCTTGCATTATCAATAAAGACAAACAAATATATAAACAAAGGACCTTCCCATGTGATATAGACACAACCCCCTACACTAACAGTAGGCAATAGATCCCTGCTCTCCCTCTCAATCTGCCTCTTTCCCCCCAACCGAATGATGTCTATGACAAGTGTCTCTCACTAACTGTTAAAAAGACTCTATAAACTGATGATAGATGTACCTTTCCCTGTTCATCTGTTTGTTTCGCAACACACACACAAAATAGTTAATAACAACTAATTAAAAGAAAAATATCCACTCCACCTCGCTAGCAATCATTTTCGCGATGCCAAGAGAGGAGGTATCAGCAGATGAAGGAGCATTTCTGACATGGAGAATTTGGGGCTGGGGTGAAAATACCACCCACTTGCCCTGCTCAGGAATCCCTTTTCTTCAGTCTCCAGCTTTGGCAGCAGGAGGAAGAAGAGCGATTGACCCTCCAGTTCATGTGCAGACAGTGCTGTGTTACTCAATGCTGCATGAACTCCAGAACCATCAGTGGCCCAGGCAGGACCTAGTACAAAAAGATGCGAGCCAGACAGACTTCTAGAGTCTGCTTTGTGGACAATCCATCACACACAGTTCTACTTCAACTACAGCATCCTCCCTAGTTTCCTGGTACTGCTGGCTTTGACCTGCAAAGCCCTAAATGGTATAGAACCAGTATATCTGAAGTTGCCAGCTCTGTCTCCAACGTAATCTTGCCTACCCGCAGCTTTCAACCTTGGTGGCTCTGCTATACACAACACCCCCTTCCAGGAGCATGGCTAACTGGGATGTGGGGCAGGGTCCTTCCTAATGTGGCACCTTGGAACCATGCAACTCCTTGCCTTGAAAGATTCCATCGGCTCCTTCTTCCAAGCTTCAGGAAAGACTTTTTCATTTCACCAAGTTTCTAGCGTGGGTTAAAATACGTTTGTTTTTTTAAATCCCTGTTTCGATGCTGAATTGCTGTTCCGTAAAGCTGATCATAGCAATGTAAACAGCTTTATGTGCTTCACGAATTGTGAAAGCTGCAGAGCCCTTCAAATAATATAACGACAGCAAGCAAGAACTCCACGGTGCCTGCAACATTCTACCTGATAGCTCAGTCGGTAGAGCAGGAGACTCTTGATCTCAGGGCCATGGGTTTGAGCCTCACGTTGGGCAAAAGATTCCTGAATTGCAGGGGTTGGACCAGATGACCCGCATTGTCCCTCCCAACTCTATGATTCTATGATATTCTAACCGAAGAGCAAAAGTCAGCGGCTGTTTTGTGTATCCTTACCTTCCCTCCCTCCCTCCCTCCCTCCTATTTTCTCTTTTGAGCCTTACTGGTTGCTGCGGGGGCTCCTCCCACTGCAGTCGCCGTGGCCGTGGCCGTGGGTGCTGTTGCTGTCGTCCCAGGGGCTTTTGCGCCAAACCCTAAAGTCCCAGCAGGCGCTGTCCCCGTTGAGGTGACACCAACTACAGAAGGAAGAAAACAAGAGCTCCTGAGTGCGGCTTGGCAAGGCTGCCTCCTGCTCAAAAGAACAGCCCCGGCAGTTAAGTGGTTTGGTGCAACAGACCTTTAGGCAAAACCTGGTGAAGTACAAAATATCCTGGAGTGAGGGGGAGAGAGAAGTGGTCCGTTTTGCACCGTCAGCAGGCAGTGGGCAGAGCCAAGGCTGCCCAAGCCCCACTCTTTCCACTTCCCCATCAAGAAGGGAGGCAGGGCCCCAGTCACTTACGTGAGAGGCCAGTAGCAGACGAGGCTGGTGCGGAAGAGCTTGCAATGGATGCAAACAACGTCGGCCCGGACATCCCGAGGATGGAGTTCACAGCTGTGGTAGAAGGCGCCGTGGAAGTTGCCGCTGTACCTGCTTCGGGGAAGAGACGCATTCTGGGGTTCAGTTACAACCAGGAGGAGGAGAACACACTTTCCTCATGGAAGATACTTAGCTGGTAAGAGCATGAGACTCTTAATCTCAGGGTTGTGGGTTCAAGCCCCACGTTGGGCAAAAGATCCCTGCATTGCAAGGGGCTGGACTTGATGACCCTCATGGTCGCTTTCAGCTCTGAAGTTCTATGATTCTATGCACCCGTCCACAAGGCCAAGGAAGACACAGAGTCGGCCTGGTGGCGGAGCAGTTTTCCAAGAAGTCGAAGGCAACTGGAAGTTCTCACAGCCCCTGCCCCCCTGTTATGGCCAAGTAGGGGAAGCAGCTGCCGCCACCACTGCTGCTATGCCAGTCCCTGTGTGCTAGGTGCTGTACAAAGAGGAGAACCATCTACTCCCAGACACACTATGCAAAGGCACAAGGCTATGGCAAAACTTGGTGAAGGAGCTGTGGCGATGCGGGAGGAGAAGTTAAACAGCAACTGAAGAAAAAGAATGGGCGGTGGTTGTTCAGGGAAGCGGCAGTGGTGAGATGACAGCAGCAGCAGCAGCTTGGCAGGCAGAGCGTGTCCAAGAGCAGAAGCAGAACACGGGGAGGAAAAGAACCAAAAGGCGGCTGTGGCAGATCAGCTTGGCCGGAGTGTGTGTGTGTATAAGCACAAAAGGGAACAGGCAGGATTCGGAGGGGAAGGTCTGGAGCTTGAAACAGAGAGTGAGGAGAAAGGCCCAACTGTGCCAAGGTATTTCAGAGTTAATTTAGAAGGCCAGCAAAGCAAGGAGGGACACCAGCACAACTGATCTGCCCTATCTCACTTCACTTTTTAGCAAGAACGGCCCAATTTCCCCCTTCCCGAGGCACAATCGCCTACCTCCAAGTTTCGCTCCAAAGGACAAGGCTGGCCCCTGACCGAGTGTTCCTGTGGAGGCAGAGGTGGCAGGTGTTGACGTCAGCAGCCCAAAGCCTGAAACTGGAGCTGGAACAGAGAATGGTTAAGAGAAGCAGTTATCACCTTAAATTCCTTCTCCAGTCTGTGCTTGAGTAGAATGGCATCTTTGGGGCAACGTGAGACACAGCTGCATTATGACTCAGCCCTTCACCTATATACAATTACCTAACTTTGCATATGGAGGGCAAGCTTGCAAGGCAACTTGTCTACAAAGAAACTCTGCCTTGCCAGAAGTGCTTTTGCACAGGGCTTGGCGTCTCACCTGTTGTCTGCGCCCCAAGGCCAAACGCCACAGCTGGCTGCGCCGTGGATACTGTGGTTGTAGTAGGGCCGGCCGCGGATGCAGGAACTCCGAACGCCAAGCCAGTGGAGGCGGGTGCTGCTTGCTGCGTCGTATTCCCTATGGAGCCAAGGCTGAAGCTTGGGGCCGCAGCCTGCGTTGCTCCCACGCCTCCAAAGCTGAAGCCTCCGGTTGTGGCAGGCTGGGTAGCGGTGTTGGAGCCAAACACAAAGCCGGAAGGAGCCACTGGCTGGCTGGCAGGGGCGCTACTGGGTGTGGATGTGCCCAGTCCGCCGCTGCCGAGCCCAAGCGCCCCCGTAATGCCAGCCGATTGTGTTGTGTTGGTGCTGCTCAAGTTCAGCTTGGGGGCATTTCCCCTAAATAAATAAAAAAGAGCAAAAGGGTCCAGGGTGGATTTTTGGCAAATATTCAAAGCATCCCAAGTTCTCTTGTGCCATTTTTTTGCTGATACTTCTGCATCATTTCATTTCTGACTAAAGTCTCAGGGTAGGTTGTTTGCCCATTTACCACAGGATTTTTAACATTCCAGCTGAGCCCAAGGAGACTGGCAACCGGCGTTAGGAATTAGCCAGGCACCAGGTGCATTTTGCGACTGGCGCAGGTCCAATTGAGACCATTTCCATCTGGCTGGCCCCTCCAGTTTTTGGAAGGAAGTAAGCAGAATAACTTATTCATTGCATTTATTTCCCACCTTTTCCTGCAAGGAGTAGAGTCATATCTTGGTTCTCAAATGGAATCCGTTCCAGAAGTCTGTTTGACTTCCGAAAATGTTCAAAAACCAAGACGCAGAAGCAGCGTTGGATGTTCGGGTTCCAAAGAACGTTTGCAAACCAGAACACTCACTCCTGGGTTTGCAGAGTTCAGGAGTCAAAACATTCGAGTCACAAGGCGTTCGACAACCAAGGTATGAATGTACATGGTTCAGCCCCCTCCTCAGTTAATCCCTACAATGACCTGGTGAGGTAGGTTAAGTGGCTGTGAATGACTCCAAGGCTTCCTGTATGAGTGGGGATTTGAACCATGATCTCCCAGGTTCTGGTCCAACTAACCACTACACCACTCTGGTTTCCTGGAGTTCTTCTGCTACGGGGCAGCTCTATAAATTAAGGAGGTCAATAAATATGGGGAAAGCCAAATGTCCCTTAGAGAAGGATCTGACATATTTTCCTGGAAGTTTGCATTTGTTTTATTCTGCATTGTTTTATTTTATGTTAATGTACTGTCAACCGCTTTGAGATTGTTTGCTTTAAAATATAAAGCAGTATAGAAATTAAATTATTATTATTGATAATAATAATAATAATAATTTAATTTCTATACTGCTTTATATAATAATAATAATAATAATAATAATAATAATAATAATAATAAAATCTCCAATGGGAAGGAATGGTGCCTAGACACACCATTGTGGTGGCTGTAACCTAGGTTTAAGGTGACATTGCTGGGAACCACCCTGGGCACCAGCTCCCCCACCTAAGGCTATAGATTGTACAACACAATGGTACCGTGGTTCTCAAATGCCAAAAACCCGGAAGTAAGTGTTCTGGGTTTTCAGAAACCGAACGTCTGATCCTTAGGGCTCAACAAGCCTCCCACCCACATGGGATTGTGCCAACCTTACCCCAGTGTGAACACATTTCCAGCAGCAGCTGGTGCCGACGTGATAGGTGTGCCGAAGCTGAATCCAGAGGTCTGTGCCGATGTCGCTGGGGGAGCGAAAGAGAACAGGCCTGTAGGCTGGGTGCTTGCTGGGTTTTGAGCAGCTGTCCCAAAACTGAAGCCTCCCCCTGTGGTGGCTGAAGAGAAGGAGAACCCCGCGGGGGCTGTGCTGGCTGCGGTTTTCGGAGTCCCGAAGCTGAAGCCTCCCCCAGGAGTGCCAGGTGTGCCAAAGTTGAACTGGCTCATGATGATGGCTGTGCTCCTGTGAGGAAACAGAGAAAAAGAGCTGTCTCGTTGGCTCCAGGGCTGATGCTGATCTGTGGAGGCTGGAGATCTCGGTGGGCGAAGCAACCCAAGAGCACAAGAGGGGTGGGGTGGGGTGTTGAAGCAAAGGCAAACTGTTTCAGAAGCTCTGCAAATGCCACCTTGGTTACAAAGATAACCCCACAGTAAATATGGGGGGGATCTAAATGCCCCTTAGAGAAGGAACTGAAATATTTTCCTCAAAGCTTGTATTTGTTTTATTCTGGATTGTTTTATTTGAGGTTTCAATGTGATGCCAACCACTTTGAGATTTCCCCTTTAAAATATAAAGTGGTCTAGAAATGGATACTACTACTACCACTACTACTACTACTAATACACTCTAGTGGGAGTGGAAAAGGTGCCTAGGCATACTGCTGTGGCAACCATAAACGGTTTAAGGTGCTATTTGGCGATTAGCTTATGCATCTGAACGGCCTTCTCGGTAGCAGAACCCACTCTGTGGAATGCCCTCCCGTCAGATGTCAGACAGATAAACAAATATTTGACTTTTAGAAGGCAGCCCTGAGGAAAGTTTTCAATGGCTGATGTTTTATTGTGTTTTTAATGCTGCGTTGGGATCCAGTCAGATGGGCAGCATATACATAATAAATCACCAACATCATCATATAAGTTTCTAACACTGCCCACCAAAGACCACCAGTGTCGAATCAGTGATTCTTCAACATCAACTTTGTTGGACTGGTCATGTTGTTCGGATGCCTGATTAACGTCTTCCAAAGTGACTACTCTATTCCAAACTTAAAAATGGTAAGATTAATGCTGGTGGTCAACGAAAGAGGTTTAAAGACTCTCTGAAGGCAAATCTAAAAAAAAAGTAGTATAAAGACCGACAACTGGGAAACACTGGCCTGTGAGCGTTCCAATTGGAGAACAGCCTTTACCAAAGGTGTCATGGGCTTTGAAGACGCTGGAACTCAGGACGAAAGGGATAAACATGCTAAGAGGAAGGCACGCTTGGCAAACCCTCACCATGATCAACCCCCATCCAGAAACCAATGTCCCCACTGTGGAAGGACGTGTGGATCCAGAATTGGCCTCCACAGTCAATTATGGACTCACTGCTAAAACCGTGTTTATGGAAGACAAAATAAATCATCATCATCATCATTCCCTGTTTTTAATGTCTGAAGTTTTATTCTGTTTTTAATGTTCTGTTGAAAGCAGCCCAGAGTGACTGGGGAAACCCAGCCAGATGGGCCGGGTAGAAGTACAATGGGTACCTTGGGTTAAGTACTTAATTTGTTCTGGAGGTCCATTCTTAACCTGAAACTGTTCTTAACCTGAGGTACCACTTTAGCTAATGGGGCCTCCTGCTGCCACCATGCGATTTCCGTTCTCATCCTGAAGCAAAGTTCTTAACCCGAGGTACTAGTTCTGGGTTAGCAGAGTCTGTAACCTGAAGCGTCTGTAACCCGAGGTAATAATAGTAATAAATTTTATTTATACCCTGCCCTCCCCAGCTAAGGCCGGGCTCAGGGGGGCTAACAAGCAATAATAAAAACAAGTTGAATGAATACAATTTAAAAACAAGATTAAAATACAACATTAAAACACTGTAAGGTAACACTGTAATAAATTATTATTACTATTATTATTATTAGTATCATCATCATTTCTAACGCTCCCCACCCACTACTTCCAGCCCGTCAAGTTAAGGGCTCCAGCGACCAAAGGGAACCGTCCCCCGTGGGCGCCTCATGCCAGATCTCGCCGCAAGGAGCGGATTGACTTCGACTCCATACCTGAGCGTCTAACCCTGCTCCTCCTCCTCCTCCTCGTGCTGCTGCTCTCAGCGCTAACGGCAGTCTCCTGCGTCCGCGAGAGGGTCTTGCGGGGCCGGGGAAGAGCAACTGTCAATCTCCCCTTCCCTCCTCGCCTCACCTCTCTGGCGGCGTCTCCTCCGCTGCGCGGCAGTTACGCTCCTCGGCCGCGCGTCCCTATGACGCGATACCAGCGCCCGTCCCGCGCGGAGGTTCCGGCGCCTCTCGATGTCGTCTTGGCGCTCCTCCGCCAATGGGCGCGCCGCATCCTCCTTGCCCCCGCGCAGGCGCCATCGGGCCGTTGCCGTGGCGACGCGGGAGACGCTGGCGGTGGCAGGCGGGCAGCTCGCTTTCTGAGCGCTGCTGCGAGTTTCTTTGTAGCCGCCCTGGCGATGGAGCCCCCGGAGCTGGGACTCTGCTCGGCCTCCTCCTTGCTGGCTCTCTCCCAGTTGCTGTCGCCGCCGGAGGAGGAGGACGAGGACGGAGGAAGAGCGATAGGGGTGAGAGCAGTGCCGGATTTATGTATAAGCTAAACAAGCTATAGCTTAGGGCCCCACTCTCTCCCCCCCCCCCCCGTATACTTATTCTTAATTATCTTTCACTATTAATATACTTCTTCTTAATTGTATTTCAGTTCAAAAATTACTTTGAAAAAATACATATTTTGTTATATGCAAATGGCTTTAGATACCTATTAAGTACATAAATTACAGTCATACCTCAGATTACAGACACTTCAGGTTGCGCCATAGCTGTCAACTTTCAGATTTGAAAATAGGGATCAGCAGCCTCACCTGTCCCGGGGACAGTCTACGGGATATCAAACAATTCGGAATAGCAGTGGAAAGCAGCGGGAAACAGCGCTGGAATAAGGGAATTTCCCGCAAAAAAAGGGAAGGTTGACAGCTATGGGTTGTGCTTTTTCAGGTTACGGACGTGCCGAAACCCGGAAGTACCGGAACGAGTTACTTCCGGGTTTCAGTGGTTGCACATGCACAGAATCGCCGAATTGCAACCTGCACGTGCGCAGATGTACCGCTGCGGGTTGCGAACGTGCATCCCGCACGGATCACGTTCGCAACCCGAGCGTCCACTGTACCATATAGCATATTTTCAACACAAAAAACAGCAACAATTTGTTGTTGACAGCTGGACATATAAAGGGCCCCATTACCTTCAGTAGCTTAGGGCCTCATCAAACCTAAATCCAACCCTGGGTGAGAGGAAGGCGTGGGGTGGGGAGACCCCCTCCCCCTCCAGGGGTTCATTTCTCTCTTTAAACATGACCTTTTTAAATTAAATTTTTAGATTTTGCCATTTCTTTTAGAATCCTAGAATCGTAGAGTTGGAAGGGACCCCTGAGGGTCATCTATGAAAACCCCCTGAAATGTAGGGATCTTTAGTAAAAGGCGGAAGATTTATATGATCTGAAGAGAAAGCAGCTGAAAACATTAGCAGGACTGCAGTGACACTTGTAATGTAACGAGAAATATGGACATAATGGAGTGATAAAAAAATTGGATTATTGAAAAAAGATGCAGTAGAAAAGGTTTAACAACAGAACCCATGGAGGGGAATGTGGGAAGTTCCAGAGACTTGGATGAATCTTTAAACTGTGGATATGTTGTGGTGTGATTATAATGTTAAATATGTAAAACCAAATATATATATATTTTTAAAAGAGCAATGCAGGAATCTCAGCTGAAGCCTCCTTGACAGATGGCCATCCAACCTCTGCTTTAAAAGCCTCCAAGGAAGGAGAGTCCACAGTTTCCCAATAGAGACTGTTCCACAGTCAAACAGCTCTCACTGTCAGAATGTTCTTCCTGATGTAAACATCAGGAATCTCCTTTCTTGTAACTTGAAGCCATTGGTTCGAGTCCTACCCCCTCCCGGAGCAGGAGAAAACAAGCTTGCCCCCTCTTCCATGTGACAGATCTTGAGATATTGGGAAATGGCTCTTATATCTTTAGACAACATTCAGAACAAATCTTTCCTATCAATTGAACTCCCATCCACCCTTCCATGGTGTTCTTTTCTAACCAAATAAAGCTGCTATATTACTTATATTTTACCCATTATATACATGAATTCTAACTTGGTAAACTATCCGTTCTCATCTGTTGCTATAATTCAAATGCTGCATATGTTTTCACATAACCATGCTATTAAAAGACAAATTCCACAAAATATTTCCATTCCTCAAGAATTATTTCCTCATCTTTAATTCTAACAGTCAATCTAGTCATCTCAGCATATTCCATCTTCTTCACAAGCCTCTGCGCTTTCAATGTGCTTTAGACCTGCCTTCTTTAGGGCAGCTAACGGACAAGGGCTGAATGCAATCTTTTTGCAGGTGAGCAGCGCAGGCCCAGGGAACATTGGCCCCCCAAAGGCAGCAGCGCCCACAGGTAAGCTGGGCGTTATGATGATTTATTACATTTATGTACCACATTTATCTTCCAAGGAGCTCAAGGTGGTGTACATGGTTCACCTCCTCCCCATTTCATCCTCACAAGAACCCTGTGAGGTAGGTTAGGCTAAGAGATGGTGACTAGCTCTGGGACACCCAGTGAGCTTTATGGCTGAGTGGGGTTTCAAACCCAGCCCTCCCATGTTCAACACTCTAATCATTATGCCACAAAGCAAGGAGTGAGGAGATTTTTTTTTGGGGGGGGGGAAATCAGGGTGCACAGGGACGTCACTGATATGCCATCAAAAGGCTGCCTGCAGCGTCCTGTCCATGCATCACTCAGGAAATCTGAAAATAGCAGGCACACCCTCGGCATTCATCGAAATAACAAACCCCAGTGATGCTGCTCACACATGGAAGGAATCGGTGAACTTGGTAACAAGGACAGAGCTGCAAGGCACCTCCACACATCACACAGAACACACAACAGTGTTCGTGCTCTGTGAGCCCTGGTGGCATAGGCAGCCACAGCCTTCAGATCCCATTAGGCTCCCTGTAACCACTGTCATAGGGCAAGAAGACACAGAAAGAGGAGTGAGGAGAACTCAGTGGCATCATAACAGGTACTAAATCATTATTTGTAATAATGTATGAACATCTCTGATTAATGGGATTTCAGCCAGTGATTAATGGGATTTACAACTTGAAAACCAAGGTGCTTGTTTTTACAGACACTGTCTTTTAGATGATCCCTCGTGCCATGAGTGTGCTATGAGCCAGATGTGGCCTGTTGCCCTGCAAGTATCAAAAGGCCAGGGAGCTGTGTGTGCTCTGCAACGACAAGTAAACCAGGTGATTCTGTCTTCCTGCTTGCAGCCGCCACTCAAGTGAAATATGGGAACAGCAAAGAGATCTGGAGTGCAGAGGACGTGCCGGAGGATTCCGAGTACAATGACGATGCCTTGGACTCCAGGGAACAGCCTGAGTAAGTCCACATGCCCTGCCAGGAGTGCTTGCCAGCACATGCCTCTCTCTTCCAAATCTGTGCTCTGATTTGCCTTTGGATGAGGGAGTTCTCTTAAATAGTCTTGCAAGGGTTGGTTCAGTGTTTGAAATTAACCGGGCACCAGTCGCCTATCACCACAGGCAACAGGCCTTTTGCGAGTAAGTGGAGATGTCTGGTCGCAAGATTTGACGACTAACATCTGGCTGGCTGTTGCTGCCATACCGTGCCCATCAGGAAGTGGGGTTAGGAGTGCAGCTTTATAAATTGCATTGAAATTGCTGCAACACATGAGTAGCTCTGGAGCAGCTGACAGGCAGGGCAGGCACCGTCCTGGCAGAGAGAAGGAGGCAATTAAATCTTCTGCTGTTTCAAACGAGTGTTGCTACCAAATCTATAGACAAAGTTCTCTTAAATTTTTTGAAAATACATTTTACATATCTTAGTACATCAATTATACACTTGTAGTCATTTATCTTACACTCTTTGGTTACCACACACATCCCTCTTATTTAGTCCTTGTTAAGTTGCTTATTTCTGCTTATTAAGTTCTGCTTATTTTTAACTGCGGCTCAGTATCTAACCCCACTTGGAAGTTTATCTGATTGTTATATTTCTTTAAATATTCATCAAAGTACAGTATTCCCACCCTTCTTTTATATCTGACTCATCCTAATTTCTTATTTTTGCAGTCAACATTGCTAGCTCCGTGTATTCTATTAGCTTATTCTGCCAGTCTGCTTTTGCGAGACTATTTTTGTCCTTCCACCTTTGGGCACAGATTATTCTGGCCGCTGTTATTGCATAGAGGAAAAGACTAAGGACTAAGTATTGGGTATTTCCCCCTCTACTATACTCAATAAGAACATCTCTGGTTTCTTGGGAAATGAGACTCTTAACATCTTTTTTAGTTCTGAGTATATCATCTCCCAATACGCATTGGCTTTTTACACCCCCACCACATATGTATAAATGTCCCTTCAATCACTTCACATTTCCAACATGGTTCCCTTTTTATACATTTTTACAAGTTTACTAGGGGTGAGGGACCATCTATATAACATCTTACGTAGGTTCTCTTCTAGAGTATAGCATGCCGAGAAGTTTATTGTTGTTTTCCACAGTTTCTCCCAAGAGGCCAAGTTCTTTCCTGTAGGGAAATAACTCAGCTTACTTTGCTCAATTATATTAGGGGCATTTCATGCTTAAAATGCAATATTCAGCTATGTTCTTGCATTTCTTAAAATCCATAGAAAGGGAATGTGCTGTTCCCAAATTTGCTTCATTCCAAATTAAATAAATTGGCATTGAGCGGGAGAGAGAGAGAGAGAGAGAGAGAGAGAATGGTTGCCCAATGGAAAATAATTGAAATTGGTTAGAAAAGCTCTGTGAGGTTCAGGCTCCAAGAAGGAATTGTGGATGGGAAAGCCAGAAGCAGCTTGCTACATAATTGCTTGGCAGCTGGAGGCCAATTCTTGTCCTCCTCCCTCCAGTTGCTTTCTGGGGTTGCAGTGGCTGAGCAGGAACTGAAAGCAGCGGGCTCTGCCCCGTTGGGAGTGTAGGGGCTGCCAGGCAGCAGCTGATGAAAAGAGGTGCCCCGCCCCAATGGCTTTCAGCCTTGCTGGCAAACATTGTCTTTCACAGATATGAAATATTATTCAAGCAACATGTGAGTGCTGAGGACATGTTCCTGGGAATGAGCAGGAAGGACGCGTCTACGGCTTGCTGTGAGGACATGCTGGTAAGAAGCAGGCTCTCCAGGCTCTTCCTCTTAACGTATTTGGCCCATTGTTCTAACGGGGATGGGGTTTTAACGGGGACGTGGGTGGTGCTGTGGACTAAACTGTGGAGCCTCTTGGGCTTGCCGATCGCAAGGTCTGCAGTTTGAATCTGCTTGACGGGGTGAGCTCCTATTGCATTGTCCCAGCTCCTGCCAACCTAGCCATTCGATAGCATAGCAGCACAAGTAGATAAACAGGTACTGCTGTGGCGCCAAGGTAAATGGCATTTCCGTGAGCTAGAAGCAGTTTAGTCATGCTGGCCACAAGACCCAGAAAAGCTGTCTGCCGACAAGCGACAATCCCCTTGTCCGCACCCCATCAATTGAATTCAATTGGACAGCTGTCCAGGGGTCCTTTAACTTGGCTGGGTGCCATTTTATTTGGGGGTGGGGTTCTTCAAAATTGTTTTTAAGTGTTATATATTCATTTGGATTTTGTTTTTGCGGGCTGGGCTATTGTTTTGGGGCTTTTGTTGCGGAGTGTATTTTTGAATAGTTTGTATACATTAGTCACGCTAATTGTTTTAGTTATTTTTATTTTGTATTTTGGGGCTTTAAATTGTAACTTTATGTTGTGAACCACACTGAGACCTACAGGTATAGGGTGGTATACAAATTATCATCATCATCATCATTATTATTATCATTATCTGTTATTATAAATTACATTAATAATAAATAATAATATTAATAATACTTTCACCTAGCATCCCTTGTATCCCCAGCAAGGAGCTGTATCGGTGCTCCCTGGTAACCACCTCTGTTTTTCATTTCAGATTAAAATCAAACTTCCAGATACGAAGGCTTCAGACATTACCCTTGATATCCGGGAAAAGGTTCTTGATCTCCGGAGCCCAGAGAAGTAAGCTGGCAGGAGGGGTGTGGAAGTTCCCCTCAATTATTTTGGCCCAATTTGGCAGCAGCCACTTGCTCATGAAGGAACTCCTGCACACACGATGAATGAACCTTGCTTAGTTGGCTGGTTGGTCGGCTGATTCTTGGGTGAAGATTCTTGGGTAGAAAGGCAGACTTTCTGCCGGCCTGTGACCTCCAGTGTGACACTTCAGGGTTGGTGACAGGGACTGGCTGTTTTTGGTGTCTGGTAACACTCTCTATTCTCTGCCTTTTTCTTAGTACACCCTTGAGTCTTGGCTAGCGCTTTCAGAAAGATGCACGCAAGCTTTGTGTGCAGGAAAAAGCTTTGAAAGTGGGAATCAGTGGCTGCCAAAGATCTGGAAGGAAGGAAATTATTGTTTTTGGTGGGGAGAGTTTCTGAACTCTTTGTGTGCCACCCCCACAACAATTTTATTATTTATATGCCGCCCATCTGACTGGGTTGCCCCAGCCATTCTGAGCAGCTTCTGACAAAATATTGAAAACACAAAAAACCTCAAACTTCCCTTTGGATGTCTTCTAAAAGTCAGATAGATGTTTATTTCCTTGGCATCTGATGGGAAGTTTTTAATGTTTGAGGCAGAGGCCCCCCTCAGCCTTGGCCACAAAGATTCCCTTCTTTCTTTCTTTCTTTCTTTCTTTCTTTCTTTCTTTCTTTCTTTCTCTCTCTTTCTCTTTCTCTTTCTCTTTCTTTTTCTCTTTCTCTTTCTCTTTCTCTTTCTTTCTTTCTTTCTTCTTTCTTTCAGCCAGTGTGGCGTAGTGGTTAAGAGCAATAGACTTGTAATCTGGGGAACCGGGTTCGCGTCTCTGCTCCTCCACATGCAGCTGCTGGGTGACCTTGGGCTAGTCACACTTCTTTGAAGTCTCAGCCCCACTCACCTCACAGAGTGTTTGTTGTGGGGGAGGAAGGGAAATGAGAATGTTAGCAGCTTTGAGACTCCTTCGGGTAGTGATAAAGCGGGATATCAAGTCCAAACTCCTCCTCTTCTTTCTTCCTTCCTTCCTTCCTTCCTTCCTTCCTTCCTTCCTTTTCCTCATATGGCAGCTTCAGGTGACAGCTTCTACTTTTCTGTTTCCCAGGAAGCTTCTCTTGCACCTGCCTCACCCTGTGGATACCAAGAGTGGCAAGGCCTCTTTCCTCTCCGAAAAGGGCACTCTGGAAGTCACCTTGAGGATGAAACGAGAGCTTGATTTCATCAATTTTGCCTGAAGAGGAAAGGAAGCAGCTCCATAGAAATGGTTGTTGAGTGAGCAACCACAAAAGCTGGACTGAGCAGGAAGGGTGGGATCCTTCCTGCTGCAGCTCCCATTCCTTAGAGCTCTCACCAGGACTCTGAGATGGAAATCTAGCTGGGGAGGTGTCCCAGCAGGAGATGAGCTTTTGGACAGGGTGGTGATTGAGGTACATTATAGCCCAACCTTTGAACTTTCAGATTCGCAGCCAGGACCATTGTCTGCTCTTATTTCTGACAATTGCACACCTATTTTGTGGATAATTAAACTCTCTTTTCCATTCCTTAATACATGTGTACATCAATATTATTTTGAGAAGATCTGCACATATAAGCAGAAAAAGAGGTTTCCTTGCATTTGATAAAGGTTTGTTTTCAAGGCTGCCTTCTGTGTGTGGGGGGAGCACCCTGTTGCAACAGTTAATAAAGATCAGGCTTACTAGCTGCTTTGCTTCTCAATATTCTCTGGTTGGCCTCTGTTATTCTCTCCTACCGACAGAGAACCTACAAAAGGACTATATATGGGCTCTTGGGTTCCCCATAAGGGGAAAGGAGCAGTTTTATCAGGCCATCCCTGTCTCCTCGGGAAGTGAGTCCCAGAGTTGGACTCTGTGTTTTGAAGAAGAGCTGGCTCTCCCCGCATCCAGCTTCCCAGTTCTAGTGTTAGGAGAGTGGGACCTAAACTTTCCTCTGCCCACTTTCTCTATGCTGTGAATAATTGTACAAATTCCTATTGCGTTGCCTCTTAATTGCCTTTCCCCTGCTAAACTTAAAAAACCCCAAACATTTTCTAAACTCCCTGGAAGGTAGGACTCGAACCCATGGCTTCAGAAGAATTTGAAGAAGAAGAATTTGGATTTGATATCCTGCCTTTCACTCCCCTTTAGGAGTCTCAAAGCGGCTAACATTCTCCTTTCCCTTCCTCCGCCACAACAAACACTCTGTGAGGTGAGTGGGGCTGAGAGTCTTCAGAGAAGTGTGACTAGCCCAAGGTCACCCAGCAGCTGCATGTGGAGGAGCGGAGACTGCGAACCCGGTTCCCCAGATTACGAGACTACAGCTCTTAACCACTACACCACACTGGCTCAAGTGACTTCAAGTGACAAGAAAGGAGATTCCGATCCAACCTCAAGAACAGGGGTAGGGTTAGGGTTAGGATTAATACCAGGGGTGGGCAACCTAAGGCCCAGGGGCCGGATGCGGCCCAGCCACCTTCTCAATCCGGCCCGCGGACGGTCCAGGAATCAGCGTGTTTTTGCATGAGTAGAATGTGTCCTTTTATTTAAAGTGAATCTTGGGGGTTATTTGTGGGGCCAGCCTGGTGTTTTTACATGAGTAGAATGTGTGCATTTATTTAAAATGCATCTCTGGGTTGTTTGTAGGGCATAGGAATTCGTAGCTTTTCCCCCTCCAAAATATTGTCCGGCCCACCACATGGTCTGAGGGACGGTGGACCGGTCCACGGCTGAAAAAGGTTGCTGACCCCTGCTCAAGAAGACCTTTCTGACAGTAAGAGCTGCCCAACTGTGGGGTGGAAGGGGGCGGGCTCGCCTTCCTGGGATGTTTTGAAGCAGAGATGGGATGCCCATCTGTCCTGGATGCTTGAGTTCTGGATTCCTGCGTGTGCTGCTATCAATCCACCATCCACACACAAGGAGGAAGGTGTGAGGGGGTCACAGAAACCCTATCATAGAATCATAGTTGGAAGGGACCCTGGGGGGTCATCTAGCTCAACCCCCAGCAATGCAGGAATCTCAGCTCCAGCATCCATGACAGATGGCCACCCAACCTCTGCTCAGAAACCTCCAAGGAAGGAGAGGCTGCCACCTCCCGGGGGGAACCCGGTTGCTCTGTTCAGAAGCTCTGACTGCCAGAAAGCACTTCTTCCTGATGTTGGGTCTTCTTCATTGTCCCTTGAAGCTCTGGGTTCAAGTCCAGCCCTACATGAACTTGTGACGTCTGGGATTTTTTGAGTTTAGAAAACGTTTTGGGGCGCCCGTGCAGCTGATCCAGTGGGGCTTTCCGGAGGCGAGACCAGCGCCTCTCCTCGCTCTCTGCCTGGAGCAGCCCAGAGGCTTCTGCTTCCATTTCTGTCCCGCTTCCCCGGGGAAAATGCTGGGCTTGGCTGCGGCTGTCCTTCCTTGCGGAGGTGCTGCAGGTGGGTCATATTATGTACTATTATTAGTGGGGGGTGGGTGTTCCTACTGGAGGGAGTATGTGGAGGGATTAAAAAACCCCATTAAGCAAACCATTTCAATTTTAAGGTTTTTTTTCTGTGTCTCCTTTTTCTAGTCACCAATTTGTCCAGATTTTCTTTTTTTCTTTTTTTTTGAAAAATATTTATTGGGGTTTGCAATAAAAGTGAACATAATGAACAGTATAACAAATCTTAACATAATTTCACATTTTCTTTGGACTTCCTCACATCTCCCGCTTCCACTTTCATCATTATAACTTTTTACCAGCAATTTATTATCTTATTTGCATTCTTATATCTCATTTATATCTTTATAATCTTATAATTCTCAATAAGGTTTATATTTTCTCAATCTCACTTATTATCTTAAATCATCTAGGTTAGTGGTGCTTCATTATTTATGATCTAGCATCCTGCTTAACATTCACTCAAATTACAATGCTTTTGTAAATAATTCTTAAATTTCTTCCAATCCTCCTCCATCTTCTCTTCTCCCAGGTCACGAATTCTGCCGGTCATCTCGGCCAGTTCCATGTAGTCTATCAGTTGCATCTGCCATTCTTCCAGTGTGGGTAGATCTTGAGCTTTCCACAATTTGTCCAGATTTTCACATCTTATTATTTTTAAAGACCTCTTGAAAATTGGTCAGCATTTTGGTACAGATCTTTCCTAATGTACATGCTTTTGCAAAGGGTATTTCCCCAAATATTTACATTTCCCATAGTTCTTGCATTCCTGTATATTTTTCCGCTAAAACAATGCATTTATAGGTCTTTCCCCCTTTGTATGGGAGTAGGAAATCTTTTCCCAATGGAAGGGCAGACCTTTCTCCTGCTTCCCTCCCTGCAGGTGAACTTGGGCAAGTGGGTGACATTCCTTAGTCTCCCCATAGAGCTTGGGGGGTCAAGGCTAACCCTAAAACATGGGAAAACCTTCTGCAGGGACTCCCCTGGAACTTGTAACAATTTTTTTCCTGGCCTGATTTTAGTATAATTTATTGAATGTATATACCTCCATTTACCCACAGTTCTCAGGGCAGTTCACAGGATAAAATCACAATATAAAAACTCAAAGTACATAATAAAAACAAAAAAAGCAACAACCCAATAACACCCCCACCCCACATTTTAAAACGTTTGTGTTTCAATTAAGTACAGCAGTTTCTGCCAGAGCAGTTCTGGGCAAAAGAGGTTAAAAAAAAAGAGAGAGAGAGAGAAACAAGCAACTTCAAGTCCACATTAAAAGTCCAAGTGTGACTGAGGCCTTATACAGACCGGCTAATACTACTACTACTACTTTTAATATTGGACCCTACTGACATCTAAACAAAGAATGTTTGTTAACTGTGTTGAGTGAGAACAGTGTCATTTATTGGACATTTAAATGAGAAATTCTACTTTGTTACAATTGTTCAACAAGCCCATGTATACACTATAACTGCAAAGCTCATTCAAAGCACATTCCTTGCACCTCGAGAATTCCGTGGATTGTAGTTCACTGTCTTGGGCCCGGTCTTATTCAACATCTTTATCAACGACTTGGATGATGGACTCAAGGGCATCCTGATCAAATTTGCAGATGACACCAAACTGGGAGGGGTGGCTAACACCCCAGAGGACAGGATCACACTTCAAAACGACCTTGACAGATTAGAGAACTGGGCCAAAACAAACAAGATGAATTTTAACAGGGAGAAATGTAAAGTATTGCACTTGGGCAAAAAAAATGAGAGGCACAAATACAAGATGGGTGACACCTGGCTTGAGAGCAGTACATGTGAAAAGGATCTAGGAGTCTTGGTTGACCACAAACTTGACATGAGCCAACAGTGTGATGCGGCAGCTAAAAAAGCCAATGCAATTCTGGGCTGCATCAATAGGAGTATAGCATCTAGATCAAGGGAAGTAATAGTGCCACTGTATTCTGCTCTGGTCAGACCTCACCTGGAGTACTGTGTCCAGTTCTGGGCACCACAGTTCAAGAAGGACACTGACAAACTGGAACGTGTCCAGAGGAGGGCAACCAAAATGGTCAAAGGCCTGGAAACGATGCCTTATGAGGAACGGCTAAGGGAGCTGGGCATGTTTAGCCTGGAGAAGAGGAGGTTAAGGGGTGATATGATAGCCATGTTCAAATATATAAAAGGATGTCACATAGAGGAGGGAGAAAGGTTGTTTTCTGCTGCTCCAGAGAAGCAGACACGGAGCAATGGATCCAAACTACAAGAAAGAAGATTCCACCTAAACATTAGGAAGAACTTCCTGACAGTAAGAGCTGTTCGACAGTGGAATTTGCTGCCAAGGAATGTGGTGGAGTCTCCTTCTTTGGAGGTCTTTAAGCAGAGGCTTGACAACCATATGTCAGGAGTGCTCTGATGGTGCTTCCTGCTTGGCAGGGGGTTGGACTCGATGGCCCTTGTGGTCTCTTCCAACTCTATGATTCTAGGATTCTAGGATTCCCAGCAGCCCTTAACAAACCACAGTGCCCAGAACTTGAGGGGTGGGGAGAACATGTACTTCGCAAGTGTAGTTTTTATGTAGTTTTAAATAATCAAAATATCCCATGTGCCCACGAAAGGCAGGCACTTACACATAAGATAACTAGATAAATGTAGCAGGGCATTGTGACTGTCTTCAAAGACTCAGAAACCTTAAGGCAGAACCGCATCGCACGAGCTACAGGCATTGGGATATTCTCTCATGATAATTTCTCCCCTCTGTGGGTTCTTTGTGTCATGTGACAAAGACACATGAGAGCAGAAGCAGCAAAGCAGGCTGGGAAGTGCTGGGACTTCACAATCATTTGGGCCTACTAATGTTATTCAGGCCTAACTGCTAAGCATTGAGTCACTCTGACATCTGACTTAGCAGCCAGTTTCTCTTTTGTGCTCTCTGTAAAATTTCAGTGAGAAACTGTCTGCTTCAGTTGTGAGCAGAGTCAGTATGTAATCTCAGTCAAACTGTTTGGAACCATGTTGTTTACGAAGAAGTTTATTTTAATTCAGTAAAGCTTTTATTCTTTAAAACTCTGCATTATTAATTTACGCTGCGCGTCACTTTGGTGTGAAAGCAGGTGTACACTTTTTCCCACACTCCAAGCATTTCCTGTGTGAATTCCTTTATTTCCTTTGATTTAGCAAACACGTTCTGAAAAATTCTACGGTACCTGCTCTTTGTGACCCAGCTGATGTATTCCAAGGCTTAAGGGAGACATGAAACACGTTTGACATTTGGAGCATATAAAATGTTTCTTTACAGAGCGGGTTGTGTCATCTCCAACAAAGTCCGATGGAGGAACAGAGCTTATGCCACAATCTGTCTTCTCTATGTGGGCTCTCCAATGTGCAATAAGGTTTGTGCTGCTACTGCAGCTATGTTCACATGCTGAGCATTTATAAGGTCTCTCTTCAGTGCGGATTGTTTTATGTTCAATAGAGCTTGCTTGAGAAGCATAACTGGTGCCACTGTCTAGCTTTTTCTCTGTATGGGTTCTCTGATGTGCAGTAAGGTTTGTGCTGTTACTGAAGCTGTGGTCACAGTCTAAGCATTTATGAAATGTCTCTCTAGTGTGGATTCTTCGATGTGCAGTCAAGTTCGACGTCCTCTTGAAGCTCTTTTCACACAGGTCACATTTATAGAGCATCTCTCCTGTGCAAATTCCTTGACTTCTGGCAACTTTTGATGTATGGCAGAAGCTCTTTGCACCCCTGGAGTGTTTATATGGCTTCACCCCTGCATGGAGTCTTCGATGTGCAATAAGGTTTGACTTCCAATTGAAGCTTGTCCCACATTGTTCACATTTATGGGGTCTCTCTCCTGTAGGAACTCTCTTGTGTTTCAAGTTCTCTTTTACATCTTCATGCTTAAGTCCTGGCAGAATCGCACATGGTTCTACCTCATTCTCAACTACCTGCACATCACCTGTCGGAATAAAGATAAAGACCCAAAATGATAAGCAAGACCTCAGTTTGCTCTCTCTTCCCCCATCGTGAGTCATATTCTCCCCTCTGGAAAGGCTGGTGGGAAAACTTAGCTGTCCACTTCACCCACCCGCTCCAGTATTCCAAATTTGCAATGTTCCCTGTCCCCAAACTCCAGGGGTTGAGCTCACCAATGATTCAGTGAAACCCATTGTCATAAGGTGAATGCTTTGG
Organism: Podarcis pityusensis; assembly: GCF_964106645.2. Classification (NCBI taxonomy): domain Eukaryota; kingdom Metazoa; phylum Chordata; class Lepidosauria; order Squamata; family Lacertidae; genus Podarcis; species Podarcis pityusensis. The sequence continues at coordinate 120,190,042 of NC_138029.1, forward strand.
GAACCTTTCCTACAAGAAAACATTGCATCCCCTCTGAAGGACCCAGCTGCTGGAGATTTTTGTTTTGGTTTTCCTGGACTGTAATGCTTTAAGGTGAGCTCTGCTGGGTGAGACTAAAAGCCCATCTGGTCCAGAATCTTGTACCAACAGTGATCAACCAGATGTTTATGGGAGCCTGCAAAGTAAATTTGTAAACAAAACTACCCCTTTACACAAGCACCAACAGCAATAGATGTGAAACTAAAAGGCAAGGCTAGAAACTGGGGCATCCTCTTTTACCCTTTTGATGATGTAAAAGGGTAAAAGAGTATTGGGAAATAATTTATAATGAATTGAAAAAAATGTTTAAAAGCACCTTTACAAAAAAGCCAAGAGTACTTTTTTGGGGGGAGATAATTCAGATGGAAATTCCCAGGTGTCAAAAAAGGTTATTTATGTATGCTACCACGGCGGCCCATGTTTCGTTAGCCCCAAAATGGAAAACGAGTGAGGTCCCAACTAAAGAAGAATGGCAACTTAAGCTGATGGAATATGCGCAGCTTGCGGATCTAACTTATAGAATAAGACAACAAGAAGAATATTTATTTAAAGAAGATTGGAAAATGTTTATTGAATATATGGAGGGGGGAAATTCTGTACGCTTGAAAACGTGGACAGCATTAAGATAAATTCAACAATGTAAATAAGTTTTGATGGATGTAATAATGGAATGCTGAATGGTTTAGTTTATATAAAACATCCAGGGATTTATGCTATGCAAAATGAACCATGGAAAGAGAAGAAGAGAAGTCATCAATATTTTAAGGTTGTTTAAATGAATACTGTAAATTGTAAAACAGAAAATTTCATTAAAAATACATATTAAAAAGAAGAAGAAAGAAACGGGGGGGGGGGGGGCATCAAAAAAGGCAGGCTCAGAAAGCACAGCTTCTCCTTACTCAGACACCTGGCTTCCTCATTGTCAACTTCCTGCTCCATTTCCTGCCATGGCTGCCTCTGTTTCACAGCTGCCTGAGCCTGGCCTGCCTCAGAGGTATTTGCAGCCGCCTCCTTCTCCATAGACGCCTGAAATGTCAGAAAGGCATCCATTAAAAACAGCCCTACTGGACCAAGCCAATGGCCCACCTAGTCTGGCATCCTGTTCTCACAGTGGCCAACCAGATCAGTTTTATAAATAATAATAATTTTATAATTTATACCCCACCCATCTGGCTGGGTTTCCCTAGCCACTCTGGGTGGCTTACAGCACATGTAAAAGCAGTAAAACGCCAAACATAAAAAATCCCCGATACAGGAACTGCCTTCAGATGTCTTCTAAAAGTTGTGTGGTTCTTTATCTCCTTGACATCTGGTGGGATGGCGTTCCACAGGGTGGGCGCCATCACCAAGAAGGCCCTCTGCCTGGTTCCCTGTAGCATTACTTCTCGCAGGGAGGGAACCAGCAGAAGACCCTTGGAGGAGGACCTCAGTGTCCAGGCTGAACGATGGGAGTGGAGACGCTCCTTCAGGTATACTGGGCCAAGGCCGTTTAGGGCTTTAAAGGTCAGCACCAACACTCTAAAAACTCAATATATCTAAGCCAGGTGGCCAAATGGCTCCTCAAACCAGGGTTACAGTCGCCAAAATGGAATGCCTAGTTGCCATTTTGGGGGCCAGACGGGTTCGAAAGCTGTATTTTTCAATATGACTTTTTGGTTCCCGAAATTCATCCCAATTGTGCAGATAAAATATGACACGTAGAATTCTACAGGATGTGAAAACATCAAAGTATTGAACAAAAGACACCTTGGTGGCTGTCACCAATTGAAGCTTTGTTGCTCAAACCACTTGGTAAAAAGGGGAAGTGGCTTACATACAGAGATTTATTAAAGGACCAAGAAGGAAAATGGAAACTAAAAGATTATGAGGAAGTAAAAGATCATTTTCAGAGTTGGTTACATTACAGGCAATTACATGAGATGTACAAAGAAGATAATAAGAAAGGATTTAGTTATGCCACTTCGAAATTTCAAAAGTCATAGAAGAAGAAGTGAAACTGCTGAAGAGTGCATATAGTATTCTGCTAGTATGGGAAACAAAAGATGAGGTAAAATCAGTCATGATCAAATGGGCACAAGATATAGGACATAACATACAATTTGAGGATTGGGAAAAATTGTGGAAAACAGATTTAAAATTTACAGACTGTTCTCTTTTGAAAGAAAATTATATGAAAACGATGTATAGATGGTATATAACACCAGTACAGATAGCAAAAATGTACAAAACAGGGTCAAATACATGTTGGAAATGTAAAGAAAAAGAAGGGACTTTTTATCCTATGTGGTGGGAATGTAGAGAAGTTAAATTTTTTTTTGGAAATGATATATAATGAATTGAAGAAAATGTTTAAAAGGACATTTGTTAAAAAACCAGAAGCATTTTTGTTAGGGATTGTAGGACAAGACCTGCCAAAGAAAACAAAGACTTTATTTATGTATGCAACAACAGCGGCAAGAGCCATGATAGCACAAGGATGGAAGAATATCCGCCCTCCCTTCCACACGGGTGGGCGGGGTTTGCGGCACCGAGTGGCGCTCACCTGGGCGGGTGCCACCCACCTGCTTGGGCCGGCCTTTGACCCGCCCTTCGCCAGGGAGGACAATGGCCGGCCAGCCGGGAGTGGGCCCAAGGCCAAAGGAAAAGAGACTGTCTCCGTTGCCCAAGTCTCTTTTGCTGTTCTTCCTTCCAGGATCAGGATCATCAGGAGCGTGTCCAGGTGGCCGGATTGAGGTAAGTAACAGGCCTCTTCGCATTTTGCTTGGATGGGGGGGGCTTGGCCCCTCTACCAGGCTAGGCCGCGTTTTTGCGGCCTTCTTTCTTTCGTTAGGCCGTGTTTTTGCGGCCTTCTTTCTTTCGCTAGGTTGCGTTTTTGCGGCCTTTCTTTCGTTAGGCCGTGTTTCATAGAATCATAGAATCATAGAGTTGGAAGAGACCACAAGGGCCATCGAGTCCAACCCCCTGCCAAGCAGGAAACACCATCAGAGCACTCCTGACATATGGTTGTCAAGCCTCTGCTTAAAGACCTCCAAAGAAGGAGACTCCACCACACTCCTTGGCAGCAAATTCCACTGTCAAACAGCTCTTACTGTCAGGAAGTTCTTCCTAATGTTTAGGTGGAATCTTCTTTCTTGTAGTTTGGATCCATTGCTCCGTGTCCGCTTCTCTGGAGCAGCAGAAAACAACCTTTCTCCCTCCTCTATGTGACATCCTTTTATATATTTGAACATGGCTATCATATCACCCCTTAACCTCCTCTTCTCCAGGCTAAACATGCCCAGCTCCCTTAGCCGTTCCTCATAAGGCATCGTTTCCAGGCCTTTGACCATTTTGGTTGCCCTCCTCTGGACACGTTCCAGTTTGTCAGTGTCCTTCTTGAACTGTGGTGCCCAGAACTGGACACAGTACTCCAGGTGAGGTCTGACCAGAGCAGAATACAGTGGCACTATTACTTCCCTTGATCTAGATGCTATACTCCTATTGATGCAGCCATAGCCTGTATTGGCTTTTTTAGCTGCCGCGTCACACTGTTGGCTCATGTCAAGTTTGTGGTCAACCAAGACTCCTAGATCCTTTTCACATGTACTGCTCTCAAGCCAGGTAACACCCATCTTGTATTTGTGCCTCTCATTTTTTTCGCCCAAGTGCAATACTTTACATTTCTCCCTGTTAAATGTGTTTTTGTGGCCTTTTCCAGCTTTTGCTGGCTAGGCCGCAGGGGCGGCCTGCTGGCCCCCCGGCTAGGCTGCAGGGGCGGCCTGCTTTTTTTTTTTTGCTGTGGGAGGGCATAGCCCCCTGCCACTGCAGGCCTGAGTGCGCGGTGCGGCCCCTGACTAGGCCACAGGGGCGGCCTGCCGGGCCCCCGGTTAGGCCCTGCAGCCTGCTTGTTTTTGCGGCGGCGGATTGAAGAATGAGGAAACCCCGACGAAAGAACAGTAGCAAGAGAAATTGATGAACTATGCAGAACTGGCTAAACTGACATACAAACTGTGAGATAAAGGACAACTGTGATTTTAAAGTAGAATGGGAACTTTTCACAAATTACTTAAAAAGACAACAAAATGTGAGGATTTGTATAATTTTATAACATGCAGAGAATAATATGGGTTGAGAAATCGGAGAGAGGAGCTGAGGGAATTCTCGGGAGGGGTTGAGGGGGAAAAGGGGAAAAAATGAACATGATATATTTTGATATGTTGTTATGTTGAAATTGCTAATAAAAACATTTTTTTTTAAAAAAAAGAAAACATCGAAGTACTTCAGGGAAAGACGATGAAGCAGTGGCCCTTTGTATGTTGGTGAACTACAACTCCCATCACCCCAATTACTGGCCATGCTGGAAGTTGTAGTGCCATAGCTCCTCCCCCCCCCGTCATGCCTGCTTTAAGGAGCTTTAGATGTTCAGTATTAAGCCTTGAGAAAGGCAAGAGATATTTCTCAGTTCCTCCAGAGCCTGAAAAAGTTGCCTACTCAGCCCCTTGAGGAAGACTAGATTAACAATATGGGGATAAATGACAACCTCCCCCAAGGCCTGTTGTTGTTGTTTAGTTGTGTCCGACTCTTCGTGACCCCATGGACCAGAGCATGCCAGGCACTCCTGTCTTCCACTGCCTCCCGCAGTTGGTCAAACTCATGCTGGTAGCTTCGAGAACACTGTCCAACCATCTTGTCCTCTGTCGTCCCCTTCTCCTTGTGCCCTCCATCTTTCCCAACATCAGGGTCTTTTCCAGGGAGTCTTCTCTTCTCATGAGGTGGCCAAAGTATTGGAGCCTCAGCTTCACGATCTGTCCTTCCAGTGAGCACTCAGGGCTGATTTCCTTCAGAATGGATAGGTTTGATCTTCTTGCAGTCCATGGGACTCTCAAGAGTCTCCTCTAGCACCTTCAAAAGCATCAATTCTTTGGCGATCAGCCTTCTTTATGGTCCAGCTCTCACTTCCATACATCACTACTGGGAAAACCATGGCTTTAACTATACTGGCCTGTAGCTTTCCTTATTCTCAAGAAGGGAGGCAGGGTGGAGTAGTGGTTAGAACGTTGGGCTAGGAGCTGGGAGACTGGGGTTCAAATCCCTACTCGACCATGAAGTTCACTGGGTGATCAAGTTGCTTCTTCTCCTCTCTCTCTCTTTCAAAATAATTTTTATTAGATTTTCAATTTACATTTCAAAATAAACATTTTACACACGTTAAGGTATCCCATGGCTTCACTTCTTATCCTTACATGGTTCATTTCGTATATCCTTTATTCCTGCATATTTTACCTTAACCATTCAAATCAGATTTCCACTTTCACAACAATCAATTATTACTTACACTGTTGAGTTTATCTTAATGCTTCCAACGTTTTCACCTGCTTACAGTTATTTTCCATATATTCAGTAAGTATTTTCACTTTTCTTTAAATACACGTTCTTCTTGCTCTTTTATTCTATATGTTAAACCTGCAAGTTCTGCATATTCTAACATCTTAAATCGCTAATCCTCTTTACAGGGGTCCTTGCTCACTTTCCATTTTGGGGCTAACAAAACACAAGCCGCTGTTGTTGTGCACATAAATAAACTTTTCTGACACCCCCAACAGAAAGGACTCTAGTCTTTTTGGGAAGGTAGTTTTAAGTATTTTTTCAGCTCATTATAAATTATTTCCCAAAATTCTTTTACATTTTTTTACATGTCCACCACTTATGAAAAAAAGGTGGGGAGAAATATAAAAATTTGCTGCAAGGAAAACACCTTTATGGTTATCCCCCACAGAAGCAATTACAATTAAGAGAGTTAATATGGATAGACAATGCGCAACTTAGGGAACTGCTAGACTTTACAGGGAGGGAACCCAGATTGAAGCCTATGGAAGACTTAAGGAGCCAAGTTACAGATTGGTTACGATACCACCAGATATCTGATATGTTTAAGTAAGATTTTAAAAATGCGGTTTTGGACCAAAGCTCACAATTTGAAAAAGGACTTTTACAAAATAAGGATAGAGTCCTGTGTAAAATGTATTACCTTCTATTAGAATGGGAAACAAAAGACGAATTAGTCAAAGCTTCAATGACACACTGGGCAATAGATATAGGACACAATATATACTTAATCCTCTGGGGGAAACGCTGGAAAAGTGATTTGAAATTTACTGCAAGAGAATTATCTGAAAATGATTCATAGATGGCATTTAACTCCAAGTAGGTTGGCTAAGGAGGGACCCGGGTGGTGCTGTGGCTTAAACCACATAGCCTAGGACTTGCCGATCAGAAGGTTGGCGGTTCGAATCCCCGCGACGGGGTGAGCTCCCGTTGCTCGGTCCCTGCTCCTGCCAACTTAGCAGTTCGAAAGCACGTCAAAGTGCAAGTAGATAAATAGGTACCGCTCCGGCAGGAAGGTAAACGGTGTTTCCATGCTCTGCCCTGGTTCGCCAGAAGCAGCTTAGCCATGCTGGCCACATGACCCGGAAGCTGTACACCGGCTCCCTCGGCCAATAAAGCAAGATGAGCATCCTAACCCCAGAGTCGACCACGACTGGAGCTAATGGTCAGGGGTCCCTTTATCTTTACCTAGGTTGGCTAAGATGTACAAAGTAGAATCAGATATGTGTTGGAAATGTAAAGAGATGGAGGGAAATTTTTTTCCATATGTGGTGGACGTGTAAAAAAGTAAGGGAATTTTGGCACAGTCACTGCTTCTCAGCCTGATGTAGCTCCCGGGGCTGTTTGGGGTGAGGGAATCTAACAAGGAGGGGAGAACCAAGTAGGCCACATTGAGTTCCTTGGAGGAAAAGATGGGATATAAACACTATATATAAATACGTAAGATGGAGAGAGAGCCCTTTCCCATCACCAGCCCTCCAGCAAAACACAGGTGTTACAAGAATGTTAGGGTCTCAAATATAGAATAGATATTCATAAATGCACACATATCTAAATATATGAACCATGTATCTAAAATAGCACAGGAGAGCAATCCTGAAGCCATTTTGACTCTCCCAATGACCTCAGATATTCCTCTGCAGTAAGGGAGGCAAATGGGGAAAGCTTTCCCATTGTCTTTTTGCTTGCGAATCCTATCTTAAGGGTGTATTTGTGTATGAACAGGTTGAACCTGTGACCTGGATTCAGGAACTAAAGTATTAACCAGGGGTCAGCAACTTTTTCAGCCATGGGCTGTTCCACCGTCCCTCAGACCGTGTGGTGGGCCAGACTATATTTTGTGGGGGGGAAATGAACGAATTCCTTTGCTCCACAAATAACCCAGAGATGCATTTTAAATAAAAGGACATTCTACTCATGTAAAAACACGCTGATTCCCGGACCATCCGCCGGGCGGATTGAGAAGGCAATTGGGCCGCATCTGGCCCACGGGCCTTAGGTTGCCTACCCTTGGTATTAACCATCACAAAAGAATGGCCAGGCTGCCCAGGTAAAGCAATCAGTGACCATTATCAGGTATCCTGGCAAACAGGATTTCTGCTGTGGACCCCCACCTTCTGTGATGTATGTAAGATGTTTTGGGGGGTGGTCTTCGGCTACAGGGTGAGCAATTTCAAAAGTCTATATAAGGGCTTGTGCGTGAGTGGGGACCCTGTTGTAACAGTTCATTTCCTTTAATAAAGATCAGGCTTACTAGCCGCTTTGCTTCTCAGTATACTCTGGTTGGTCTCTTATTTTCGACTACCAATAGGGAACCCACTTAGGGACTCTATAAAGGCTCCAGAATACCCCATAAGGAAAAAGGAGCAGGTTTTTCTTACAACACAGGAGTAAATGGTAATGGAGGTGCCCCCTACCTTCCAGCTCACCCCGCAAGACAGGATCCAGGAGCTTTCCATCTTCCATGGATCTCCAGCACAGCTATTAGAAATTAGGAAGAGCACTTAGTTAATGGCACTTTCTCCAGACGCTACAATGTCACCGCACCTATTTTCTCCATTACAACCTTCTGTCTACACTGCCCTCCTAACAGAGGCTGGCAGTTCTTGCAGATGATCAAGCAGTTTCTCCAGGCTATTTAAGCTCAAGCTGCAGAACCACACCATGCATCCAATGTGCATTTATTATTGTCATCATCATTATCCTGACTTTTTCTTCAAACCAGGAATCGAAGGCAGTTTACAGATATTTTTTTTAAAAAAAGAATCTGCCTTAAAAAAAGAATCACATTCCTGCAAAGGTAGTCTATAAAATACTGAATGCAGGAGGCAGCAAACCAACTCCCTTCGCTTACCCAATCCTGGGAATAAATCTCTGTCTCCCAAAGTTCTTCCTCTACAATTGAGAATCTCCTGATTTCAGCTTCTCTCTTTTTTCCCCTGAAGGAAGAAAAAAGGTTCCTTTAATTCACCTAGATCTCTTTAGAACCAAGGAAGCTCTAGAAACCAGCCCCCAAATAGCAGCTACTATAGGAGTACAATTTGAAGCCAGAGGATCAATTTCCAGGAAGGAACATAGAGCAGAAACAGGAAAACCCCATTTAGAACCCACTGAGTTTTCCCCTCACCTTTAGGTAGCTTCAAACCCCACACATTGTAGGCAGGTGGTGGTGGTGAATTTATGACTGACCTCCTGTATCCTCCTCCCTCCCAGCTGTTCATCTGCTCAGATAAATGGTGCCAGCTGTTGGTGATTTCAGTGGGATTAGCAAAGGCTGCTGGGGATTGCAGTTCCCAGCAAGCAGCTTTGGCTGGTGCCCACTGGGGCAGAAGGCAGGGAGTCCAACAGCAGGTGGCGGTAGAGCCAACTACTTTCTAGTTTTGTCCCCCTCCTTTTCCTTGCAGGGCTGTGGAAGGGCAACAGCTGAGACTCAGTTGGTGGAAGCTGATGAGCAATGCCACTCCCCGCCCCCTGGACTGGTTGTAAGCAAGAAAGTAGGCAGGTGGGGTTTGGCAAAAGTCAGACTGAAGGTTAGGCACTGCCCTGCTTTGCCCAAATGGAGCATCTTCCCCTGGCAGCAAACAAACTGTGGAAGGGAGATCTTTGATTCCATGACACCGCCTGTAAATAGGTGTACAAACTTTTATGCCAATTCAATTCCCTTGCAAAGTTGGTTTTATCCTTTTACTGAGTCAACCACGAGGGTTGGTTCAGGCTGAAGGTTTACTGCCTTCCCAGATCATTATACCTGTCTCTGGGGCCAGGGCTTCCAGTTTTTCTGTGACCAGTGACGAGGCCGTTGATCCACCTCTTTTCACTGTACTGTTTAGGGATTATCAGTTATTGGAATTAGGGGTTTGGGTTTTAATTCAATTTTACCAGCAGCTTCAAGACCTATATTTAGTGATTTTTAGGACCTGCCGGCACTAATTGTGCTTAATGGGGTTACACTTGGGTGAAGTACACCTTTAATTAATTGTTGCCTTATTCTATATAATTTACCTGGCCGTGAGTATGGTTTTATTCCTTGGCTTGAGATCAAGGGATATCTCAGTTGGTTGGAGCTTGGTGCTGGTGGTGCCAGGTTTGCGGGTTTGCTCCCCAGGTGGAATAGCTAAGGCGGTGGCTTGGGGACTGCCTTCTGCACTTGTGATCCAATTGGGGGAGAATGACCTGGGCCAGCGTATGGGCTGTTGAGTCTGGTGTGGGTCTCCAGCTTCACCTCCCAAGACAAGTGAGAGCTTCCTAGCTGTCCAGGCCCAGAATGCGCTGGGATGAACTGTTGCCTCTTGTGGGGCCCACCTTCTGCCTTAGTTGTGCAGCCGGGCGAAAATGACCTGCCTTTGTTAAAAGGCTTGGACATGGACTCGCATTAGATTAACCTTAAACCAAAATAAATAAAAGAAAAGAAAATATGAAGTACTTGGAGGAGCTAGCGAGGGTCCAACCATTTTTTGGTTACAGCTCCTTTCAAGGCGTGCTTGGCGCGGGAGTGTGTGCCCAGCTGCTATGGACAAAGCCAGAAGGCGTGGGGAAGGTGCTTGCTGGTGGCAGGCTGATTCCCCACCCAGATGTTATTTTCAGAAATGCGGCCCTGTTTAGGGCGGATGGCGTGCACCTGTCGGATGGCGGTAGTGATGTATGGCTCGCTGGAATTGAAAAAAAGTTTATTAGATTGGTTGCGGGAGTGACAGTATTGGCGGCGAGCGATTGGCTCACGTGGCAGTTAAGCATTGGTTTAGGGAATGTGGGGAGGGGAGGTGTGGCCATCACCTGCCCCTCCAATGAATAGGGTATTCCGTTACAGGAATCCAGGGGTCTGGATCTCGTCCAAAGCCTGGAGAGGGGCTAGGGCCATGCCAGGACCCCTGGGAACCCGAGGGTGAGCACCAGTCAATATACACTGACGGAGATCCCCCTGCTGGTTGTTTACCCTTACAGGTTTCCTGCAGGGTGGGGCAGGAGCCAGTTATAGTTTTGATACCAATGCCTAAGTCAATACCAGTCACATTTGTGTATTCAATAAAGTTGTGGCCAAAATTTGCCCATTAACATTTAAACTAAATTCTGTCTCCACTCTGTCTGTATTTCCATGAGGGATGGGTTTTTGGGGCTCGGAGCACCTGTCATCTGATTGGTTCAAAATTGGGAAAGGAGTACGACAAGGCTGTATATTGTCTCCCTGTTTATTTAACTTATATGCAGAATTCATCATGCGAAAGGTTGGACTGGATGAATCCCAAGCCGGAATTAAGATAACCTCAGATATGCAGATGACACAACTTCATAGCTCTCAACTTTTCCCTTTTCTTGCTAGGAATCCTATTCGTAAGAAGGGAATTTCCCTTAAAAAAAGGGAAACGTTGACAGCTATGCACAACTTTGATGGCAGAAAGTGAGGAGGAATTAAATGACCTTTTAATGAGGGTGAAAGAGGAGAGTGCAAAATATGGTCTGAAGCTCAACATAAAAAAAACGAAGATCATGGCCACTGGTCCCATCACCTCCTGGCAAATAGAAGGGGAAGAAATGGAGGCAGTGAGAGATTTTACTTTCTTGGGCTCCATGATCACTGCAGATGGTGACAGCAGTCATGAAATTAAAAGACGCCTGCTCCTTGGAAGAAAGGCGATGGCAAACCTAGACAACATCTTAAAAAGCAGAGACATCACCTTGCCAACAAAGGTTCGTATAGTAAAAGCCATGGTTTTCCCAGTAGTGATGTATGGAAGTGAGAGCTGGACCATAAAGAAGGCTGATCGCCGAAGAATTGATGCTTCTGAATTATGTTGCTGGAGGAGACTCTTGAGAGCCCCATGGACTGCAAGAAGATCAAACCTATCCATTCTGAAGGAAATCAGTCCTGAGTGCTCACTGAAAGGACAGATCATGAAGCTGAGGCTCCAATACTTTGGCCACCTCATGAGAAGAGAAGACTCCCTGGAAAAGACCCTGATGTTGGGAAAGATTGAGGACAAGCTGGTTGGACAGTGTTCTCAAAGCTACTAACATGAGTTTGACCAAACTGTGGGAGGCAGTGGAAGACAGGAGTGCCTGGCGTGCTCTGGTCCATGGGGTCACAAAGAGTCGGACACAACTAAACAACAAAAACGTTTAAGGGTTCTTTGAGTGTCTAGACAGAGTGGTTTAACTATCAGCCTCTCTTCCCTAGGAACTCTGGGAGCTGTAGCTCTGTGAGGAGAATAGGGGCCTCCCCTAACACCCCTCAGCACCCTTAATAATCTACAGCTCCCAGAATTCTTTAGGGGAAGTCATGACAGTGCTTTCACTGCATGGAGCAGATGTTGACTAAGTGTGCAGGAAACTGCAACCTAAATTGGAAACCTGCATCCGTTTTTGTTCCGAGGAGCCAGTGAAAACAGAAGAGTACAAAGCTTAAAATACACACAACTTTATTATTCAGGTAGTCTCACAACAAAACTAAAAAGCAGAAGCAGCTACAGTACCAGTTTTACATTTCAGGCGGATGATGGGTAACGCGCTGAAGCCTCTCAAACTTTCCCGTCCTTCCTCAGGTCTCTCCTTCTCTATGGACTCAAGACCCTAAATAATCGCCTCAGTTATCCCTCAATTAAGGGTTTTTTTTAAAAAAATGTCACATGGAATCCACACCACAAATGGACAACAAAACCTGAGGCAACTAAAAAGACCCAAGAACCCACTCAAAGCATGGATTATGTGTGTGTATTTGAAGGTTTGTGGAATGTAGCCTCTGGGTGGCTCCAGTGATGCCAAAAAGATGGATGCTGAGACTGAGGTCACATTCACACCATACATTTATAACTGTTGCCATGGCTTCATCCAAAGAATGATGGGGAAAGTAGTTTGTACTTCATAGACCTACAATTGCCAGCACCCTTAAGAACTGAAGTTCCCAGGATTCCTTGGGGGGAAGCTTTAAGAGTATTGTATGGATGCGACCTTCTTAGCATAGTTGAAGAAGTTACATGGTTTCCATCCGCTGTGCGTTCTCACCTTCATGAGGTCTCGATTCATCATTTAAACTCTCACTGAGATTTGAACCCTGGTTGGGCGTCTCCCTTGTGTGATGCTTTCGATGCCTCTTGAAGTCTGATTTACGGGTGAAGCTCTTTCCACATTGTTCACACTTGTACAGTTTCTCCCCTGTATGGCAAGACCTTGTATGTCTGGAAAGACCTGCGCTCTCACTGAAGCTTTTTGTACACACCGGGCATTTGTAGGGTTTCTTTGTTGTGTGAGTTCTTTGATGTCTAAGGAGATTTGCCTCCTGACTAAAGGCTTTTCTACACTCTGAGCATTGAAAAGGTTTCTGTGCTGTGTGGGTTCTTTGATGTGTAATAAAAAGTCTCCTTGAACGGAAACATTGACTGCACTTGGAACATACATAGACTTTGTTCCATCTGTGTATGATTCTCTTATGTCTAGTAAGGACTGACCTGTTGCTGAAACATTTTCTACACCCTGAGCATTTATAAGGTTTCTCTGCTTTCTGTGGTATTCTTTTATGTTTGGTAAGGTATGACCAGTTAGTATAGTTTTTCCTGCAAGCTGAACATTTATACTTTTTTTTGCGAATTATCTGTTGACTAAGAAGATTTGAGCTCTTACTAAAGCTTTTTCTACCCAGTGATAACTTAAAAGGTGTCTTCCTCCTGTGAAGTTTTAGATATTTAGTAAGATTTGATTTCTGACTGAAGCACTTACCACACACTGAGCATTTATGGGGTCTTTCCCTTCTGTGAATCCTCTGATGTCTAGTAAGGTTTGACATCTTAGCAAAACATTTATTACAGACTGAACATTTGAAAGGTTTCTCCCCTGTGTGAGTTCTTATATGTTCTGTAAGGTTTGAGTTCGCAGTAAAGCTTTTCTCACACTTTGAACATTTGAAAGGCTTCTCCCCTGTGTGAGTTCTTTGATGTCTAGTAAGGTGTGAGCGGTAAGTGAAGCTTTTATCGCACTCCAAACATTTGTACGGCTTCTCCCCTGTGTGAGTTCTTTGATGTCTAGTCAGGTGTGAGCTGTAAGTGAAGCTTTTATCGCACTCCAAACATTTGTACGGCTTCTCCCCTGTGTGGGTTCTTTTATGTACTTTAAGGTTCCATTTCCTGCAGAAGCTCCTTCCACACTCCAAACAAGTAAATCGCTTCACCTCTGTAGGGCATGTGGGGCTGTTTCCATTGTTTCTGCTCCCACTGCTTATTTCTGCAGATTCTGCCCTTTGAATTGTTTTCTCCTTTTTGGATGTTCTCAAAGCATCTCTGTTTTCTGGTTGTTCTCCTTGCTCAGTGAAGAAGCCACTTTGAGAAACGATGGATTTGTCTGTCTTCCGTTTTCTGTGGCTTCTCTTTTCCCTCCTTGGTCCATCGTGACTCAGGAGGTTCTGCTCCACCATCTCATCCTGTGCTTTTTTCAAAGTTTTCCTTTTGTTCTGTCTCCACTGCAAAACACCTGCTGGATAAGAGAGAAGGAAAACATGGATGTCAGAGAGAGAGATGGAAACTGAGACATTCAATGTAATATGTTTTGTCTTTTTGATACACTTTTGGGCCATTGCTGTCTTAGCGGGCAGTAAGTTGCCATCATGGGTGACCTTTCTTTCCACTCTGCTCAATATCCTTAGTCAGGTTTTGCCATTGCCTCAGATTCACCAGCAAATTTCTACCTGTAGAGATTTTACTCTCGAGAGCAAATATTTTCTCAGTCTGCAGGTGGAAGCTTACATTGGCTTTAGGAAGCATAGCTATATTGTTTGTCCATCAAAAGGTTAGATCAAGATTTCTAATTCTTGATGCATTGAAACTTTTCTAATGCTCAAGAGCAGACAATACAGCAAAAGCAGCAGACTATGAACATAGGGAAAGTAGTTGTGAACAACAAACAAAACAACAAAAAGTACAAAGCGAAATTGAAAAATTTCTGCACAAGGCTTATATATAAATATATACAACTCAAGAGCAGTACAGTTTCCCCAGCAAACAAAACCTACATAGAGTGGGTTCTATGTCCATTACTTTTAGTGGGTCTACTGTAAGTTGGTGTAGCATGGGATGACCTCAAAAATAGCCTTGTGTGCTTGTCATTAAGACCTGGAGCTAAGAAGCAATTCTACCTGGGACCTCCCTCCCCAATATGCATTACCCGGGAGCCCCATTACTTACCAGCATCCATATCTCTCTGAGCTGTGGCTTCACTGGGGGCTGTTCCTTGAAAAATGGGCTTCTGTCTAACCATTTCCTCATGCACAATGCAGGAGTCTTGTTCCTTGGTGGCATCAACAGCAGGCTGGAAGGTGGATTCATTGGGGCCTTTCCAATCTCTTCCACCAGCAATAGGTTTAACTACATCCTCCCCTGGGTGTGTTTCCTCAGGATACCCAATTCTGATATGGACTGTGTGCTTTTGTAGGACACCTTGGTCATACACAATGCAGATGTCTTGTCCTTTAGCAGCATCACCAACAGTCTGGGCTGGAGGTTCACTGGGGACACTGGAGTCTAGTTTGCTGTGAATGGGACTCTCCACTGAGTGGGTGTCCTGCAACCACTCCTTTCTTACGCAGTTGTTGGTGTTGTGCCAGATGTTTTCCTCACCTACAATGCATACATCCTGCTCCTCAGCAGCACCAGGAGCTGTCTCCAACATGATTTCCCAGGGGGATCTGCAACTTCCTCCACGAAGAAGGTGTACATCCTCCTCCTCAACTGGGTGGGCTTCCTGCTGACCCTCTGTTCTCTTATGGACGATGGCCTTTGGCCTGATGGGTTCCCCATAGACAATGCACAGGTCTGGCTCCTTGCAAGTATCAAGCATCATCATCCTGGCTGTGGCATCAACAACAGCCTGGGCTGGAGTTTTACTTGGGACACTGGAGATTCCTTTGCTGTAAACTGGACCCTCCCCTGAGCTCATTTTCTGCAAACACATATTTCTCTTGCAGGTGTTGGGGTAGTGCCAGATGTTCTCCTCACCCACAATGCACACATCCTGCTCCTTAGCAGCAGCAGGAATTGTCTGTACTGTGATTTTCCAGGAGGCTCTGGAACTTCCTCCATGAAAAAGGGGTTCATCCTCCTCATCAACTGGGTGGGCTTCCTGCTGACCCCCCGTTCTCTTGTGGATGATGGGCTTTTGCCTGATGGGTTCCCCATAGACAATGCACAGGTCTGGCTCCTTGCAAGTATCAAACATCATCATCCTGGCTGTGGTCCAACTGGGCTCCTTGCAAACTTCTTCTTAGGCACGGGCGTCTTCTGCTTCATTTACTGTCTGCCTCTTTCCCTTTGCCTATTTAGGAAAGTAGATTGTTTGAAACAAGGTATTTTGAGAAACAGGCAATACAGAGAATTACAAGCATAAGAAGTATCCTGCTCAGCTCAGCCTTCAAAGGATACATTGTGTGTCCCATATGTACACTAGACACTCTCCATCTTACTGTTTTAGGAAAATAGCTCCCAAATGAATCTTTTCCTTCATGTTCCTTCATGTACACAAAAGAATAGTAACTTTGGCCACTTAGCTCAGTACTGTCTACACTGACTGGAAGCTGCTCTCCAGGGTTTCATACAGGAAGCCTCTCCCAAGCCCTACATGGAGATACTGGGGATTGAACGTGCCGCCTTTTGCAATGTAAGGGAGGCACTCTACCACTGAGCTGCCTTCCTTCCTCCTAAGACTCTCTTGCTCTTTGCTCCAGGAAATGTAGCAACCTCCACCTGCAGAAGCCCTAATACACATCCTGTCCCTCTTTTCCATTCCGTTGTGGACTCTGGGTTGCAGGTCTGCCTTAAACAAGCTCCCCCTTAGTGAAAAATGTAAATATAAGAGAGACAGAAAGAATTACAGGGATAAAGTGTGGCGGAAAAGAATATAAGGTTAAAGCCTTCGCTGACCATATAGTCTTGACAGTACAAGAACCTTTAACTTTGACAGCGGAAGCATTAAAAGTAATTGAAGAATTTGGAATGTTGGCAGGATTGAAAATTCATAAGGGTAAAACAAAAATGATGGTGAAAAACATGAACGTGGAACAAACAGATCACCTGCAAAGTAAAACGGAAATAACAGTGGTAAAGAAAAGAAAATGTTTGGGGGTCTGGCTCTCCCCAAAAAACACAAACCTATTCAAGGACAATTATAAAACAACATGGAAAGAAAGAAAGACAAATTTGGAAATATGGGACAGATTGAAAGTGTCCTTCTGGGGAAGGATAGCAGCTGTCAAGATGAGTGTCTTACCTAAGATGCTTTTTTTTATTCCAAGCTGTGCCTGTTGTTGCCGGATTAGGTCAATTCAATGAGTGGCAAAAAATGATTTCTAGGTTTGTATGGCAAGGGAAGAAACCTAGAATAAAGTTTAAACTTCTGATGGATAAAAAGGAAAGAGGAGGCTTCTCGTTACGGGATCTTAAAATATATTATGAAGCCGCTTCTATAACATGGTTAAAAGAATGGCTTAGTTTGAAGAACACAGACATATTAGATCTAGAGGGGTTTGGAAATAGATACAGGGGGCATGCGTAACTTTGGTATGACAAGGATGGAGTACACCGAAACTTTCTAGATCATATTATAAAAAGATCATTGTATGAAGTTTGGAAGAGATATAAAGAGTGGTTTGAAAGGAAAACACCATGGTGGCTGTTACCCCAAGAAGCCTTCTCTATGAAAAAATTAAATATGAAAGGAGTATGGCTAACACAGAGAGACATATTGATAGAAGAAAATAATGTAATAAAGATCAGGCCTTACGAGGTACTAAAAGATAAATTATCAAGTTGGATGGAGTATCATCAAATGAATGACATTTTCTCAAAAGATAAAAGAGCAAGAGGTTTCGAACAAACCAAATCAATATTAGAAACTGCAGTATTACAAAACAACACAAAAATATTGTCAAAGGTTTGTGAGTTTTTATTTGGTACACAAAAGACGAAGAAATCAAGAGCATTGTGATTAAATGGGCAATGGATGTTGGCCATAGCCTTGAATACGAGAAGTGTATAAAACTATGAAACACTGGGCTAAAATTCACAGCATGCACTTTGTTAAAAAAAATCTGTTAAAAATGATGTACAGATGGTACCTCACTCCAACTAAACTGTTAAGGATGTACAAAACAGGAAACAAGAATTGCTGGAAATGTGGAGTGAAAAAAGGTAATTTCTTTCACATGCGGTGGTCATATGATAAGGTAAAAACGTACTGGGAAAATATATACAATGAGCTAAAGAAGATATTTAGATATATGTTTTTGAAAAAGCCAGAGACATTCTTGTTAGGAATAGTAGGAGAATATCTGGTTAAGAACGACTAGAAACTGTTTTTTTATGCAACAAAAGCAGCGAGGTTACTGTTAGCGTAGTTTTGGAAACAGCAGCAATTACCAACAGTAGAAGAATGGAGACAAACGGTAATGGAACATGCAGAAATAATAATAATAATAATAATAATAATAATAATAATAATTTATACCCCGCCCTCCCCAGCTAAGGCCGGGCTCAGGGCGGCTAACAAGCAATAATAAAAACAAGTTGAATGATTACAACTTAAAAACAAAATTAAAATACAACATTAAAATATTGAAACATTAAAATATTAAAATGTGGCCTCATCGCAGGAGAAGGAAAAGAAAAAAGAAAGAGAGGGAGGGAATCAAATTGGCTCCAAGCCAAAGGCCAGGCGTAACAACTCTGTCTTACAGGCCCTGCGGAAAGAAATCAGATCCTGCAGGGTCCTGGTCTCATGAGGCAAAGTGTTCCACCAGGCTGGAGCCAGAGTTGAAAAGGCTCTGTCTCTGGTTGAAGCCAATCTAACTTCTTTAGGGCCCGGGACCACTAGGGTGTTGCTATTTATGGACCTTGAGGCTCTCCATGGGGCATACCGGGAGAGGCGGTCCCGTAGGTACGAGGGTCCTAGGCCGTGAAGGGCTTTAAAGGTCAAAAGCAGCACCTTAAATCTGACCCTGTACTCCACCGGGAGCCAGTGCAGCTTGAAAAGCACTGGGTGAATATGCTCCCATGGCAGAGACCCCATGAGGAGCCTCGCTGCAGCATTCTGCACCCGCTAGAGTTTCTGGGACAGCTTCAAGGGCAGCCCCGCGTAGAGCGAATTACAGTAGTCAAGCCTAGAGATGACCGTCACATAGATCACTAAATAGCCAAACTAACAGGGAAAATTAGACAACAGGGTGAGGAAACATTTCAAAAAGAATGGGAAAAATTTATGTTGTATATAGGAAAGAAAAAAAGAAAAGATGAAATAGTAAAACTAGTAGAATTGGAAACAAACCTCATAACGGGAAAGATTAAGAAAAGTGATGGCTCATGAAAATAATAAGAAGCAAAATGTATAAGGAAAAAACCAGAAGAAAGAAGGAGGCAAGTCAGCTTTGAAGAGCAAGTATAAATGTAAAATGAAATACAATATGTGTATGTGTATGTGGAATATCTAATTGAAAAACTAATAAAAACACAAAAGGCAAGAGGCTGCCTTCCGGACCCCACCCCATCTCAACCTCCCAGGGGAAGAAATCTCTCTCCTGCACCCTTCCTTGCTACCCACATTCCTCCTCCTGCACAATGAGAAATCCCATGTTTTCACTTTCTCATTCTTCCAAAGGGCTGTCATCCTTTGACTCACCTAGGTCCCTTTAGGGCTAAGGAAGGTCTACACTCGCGGCCCAGAGCAGAAGCCCCTTGTGAGGTCAAGTCTGCATTTCAAATGCCACAAAGGAGAAGAAAGAGAAACACTTGGGTGTTTGCTCAGCTAAATGAGGCCAGGTGTTAATCGTTTATGTGGGAAGTGCAAAGGTTGCTGGGAATTGGAGTTCACAGAAAAACAAACTGTTGGAGTGAGGAAGCATGACCTGAAAAGAGAACTCAGACAGCAGAGATAGATGGAGCAATGGACAGATGGATAGTAAATAGATAGATAGATAGATAGTAAATAGATAGATAGATGATAGATAGATAGATATCCTCGTTTCCCGCTGCACTTTGATTTATTGCTTTCTTGTTTTGTTTTGTTTTGAATTTGTTGTTGCCTGGGCTATTGTCCTCCATCTTAGGATGATGCAGCATTCAGCGATCTCATTGGACATGTAGATAGTGGTTTTTAACTGGCCAGCTCACCCCTTCAGACAGGCAGTGGTGAATTAACAAAATTTCCTTCTTCATCTCAAGCCCCTTCACTCTCCCACTTGGGTGTTTGCTCAGAGAAATGGGGCTAGGTGTTAATTGTTTATGTGGGAAGTGCAAAGGTTGCTGGGAACTGGGAGTTCACAGCAAAGCCAATTGCCGCAGGGAGGAAGCGTGATCTGAAAAGAGAAATTAAACAGCATAGAGAAAGACAGAAATGCCCTCTTTTCCCCTCCTGCACTTTGAGTTATAGCTTTCTTGTTTTTTGTTTTTGTTTAAATTGTGGCCTGGTGTTGCATACGGTCAATATAATAACATCAACTTTTGTGGTTTTCTTAAACAAAGATTTTGACCCTGATAATGTTAGCTTAATTGTTTGTTTATGCAGCAAAGAAACCAAAAACATAATGTGTAGTTTGGGTGGGAAATAGATGATGAGCATTTTCACATTGTACTTGCAGAGTGGCTGGATGAAGCAGGAGAACAACCCTTAGGGATCCTCTCCAAATAGGAAGCCTAGAGTAACTGGTAGGATCATGTGCTCAGTCATGCAATGGCTTTCCAAGAGGATTGCACCCATTTATGACAGATGAAACTATTGATGGCTACTATGCCCTGCCCCATGGTTGGAGGCAGTAATGCTTTCAAATACAGTCCAACCTCAGTTCCTGAGCGCCTCCATTATTGTATGTTTCGGCTGCCGAATGCCGAAAACCCAGAAGAGTTCTGGTTTTTTAACATTTTTCAGAACCCCAACGTCCGGTGTGATTTCTGCTTGTGTGCAAGAAGCTCTTGCAACCACTCAGAAGTTGCCCCTTGGTTGTTGAACGTTTCAGAAGCTGAATGGGCTTCCAGAACGGATTGCGTGTGTCAACCAATGTTTGACTGTACCAGAATCCTCTTGGGCTGAGGTTCTGCTTGAAGGTTTCCCCGAGGACATCAGGGTGGCCTCTGTGTAAAGAGGATGCTGGACTAGATGGCCTTTGACCTGATCCAGCAGGCTCTTATGCCTGTGCTTCCCCTTTAGCTGTACGTCTCTCACAGGGAACTTTCCGTAGGCTGTCGTTTGGCATCTCTCTGTGGGAGAGTGCGCGCATTTGGGGTCCTTGCCAGTTCTGCAACGAGGAACATAGGGTGTGGTCCCGCTGCATTTATTTACTTGTGCCATGCTGCTGCTGCATGCGAACAGGCGGAGCGTGTGGTAGGTGTGTCCAAGGCGCATGACATGCATCATGCGCCAACAGTGAGCACTGCTAGGGCTTCAGCGTCCAGTCTCTTAGTTTCATTTCTGTGCTGATGATTTTGAGCTACCTCCCATGAGCTACCTATGAATTAACTAAACGCTTTCTTCCTGCTCACTAGCTGCTAGTTTATGGTTAGACAGGTACAGTGGCGGAGGAGGGGGTGGGGTGGGCGCGTGCCACCCAGGTGCCATGTCTGAGGGGGGCGACCAGAAGGCACTCCGCAGGGTGCTCACCCTGCCGCCTTTGGCTGTGGTGGTACATCGCACCGCTGCAGCCGTGTGCAGAGGATCCCGCCGGTGTCCTTACGGTGGTCAAGTGGTGCTGGGGGCAAACCGCTATGTACGGCACATGTGCAGCATCACTACATACAGGACATACACGGGGTCTCTACGTACAGGGCATGTGCGCAATGCCACGCATGTGCCGTACATAGCGGTTTGCCACAGGCGCCGCTCAAGCGCCATACGGATGGCAGTGGGATCCCTTCGCCATCGTTACAGCTGCAAGCGGAGGATCCTGCCTCCATTCATACGGTGTTTGAGCACCAGTGGCGGCAAACCGCTGCGTACAGCACATGCGTGGCGCCACTCGCATGCGCCATACATAGCGATGCCAGGAATGCGTCACTGTTGGGCAGCCATGGCTTGGGGAATACAGACTGTCCCAGAGGTTGTGCAGCCATGTGCAATGAGAAAAGCCATACCAAAAACCCCACTGCAGTAGCATATTTAAAACTACAACCTTGACAGGAGGCAAGAGTAATAAAAAGAGAAGCAAAAGGAATAAAAAACATACAAAATTTATTGATGAATAGAGCAAACACATTAAAATACTTATGGAAGCAAGTCCCAAATAAAACATGCATTTAAAAAGAAGTACCATGACAGGAAAAATACACTGAAGTAGAAGAATGGAGAAACAGAAGCATTTGCAACATTTCTCTGCCTCTCCATTGCTGTCTTGTGCCAATTAAACTGACGTGAAATGAGTGCGCTATCATAAAAGCTTTCCCCACACTTGTGGGTTATTTCGTGGGAATTGTCTTGTGCTGATTAATTGGATATTTTTTAAAAGGTCTTGCTTCAGCCTGAGAAACTCTGCGATGTCTCCTATTTATGCTTCAGTTGATGTAACCCAAGGCTTCCGCTGCAACCCAAATGTTTTGGAACAAATGGAACATACGAAACATTTCTTTTCAGGGCGGGTTACATTATGTTCAACAAGACTTGGTTCAGAAGCATGGCTCAGGCCAAAATCTGGCTCCTCTCCTCTATGAATTCTCTGATGTGCCATAAGGGAGGTGCTGCACCTGAAGCTCTCTCCGCATTCTGAGCATTTGTGAGGTCCTTCTTCAATGTGCATCCTGTTATGTTTAATGAGATCAAAAGGAGAGGTAAAGTCCTTGTCGCATTTGGGGCATTTGTATGTTTTCCCTACTTCATGGGTTCTCTGGTGAGCGTTGAGGTGCGTGTTGAACTGGAAGCCCTGCTCACATTTTGAGCATTTAAAATGCTTCTCTTTCGTGTGGATTAAGCTATTTTTAAAAAAAAAAAATGTCACAAGAAATCCACAGCACAAATGGACAACAAAACCTGAGGCAATGAGTTCTCGTCACTAAAAAGACCCAAGAACCCTCTCAAAGCATGGATTATGTGTGTGTATTTGAAGGTTTGGGGAATCTAGCCTCTGGGTGGCTCCTGTGATGCCAAAAAGATGGGTGCCAAGACTGAGGTCACATTCACACCATACATTTATAACTGTTGCCATGGCTTCATCCAAAGAATGATGGGAAAAGTAGTTTGTACTGTAAGTCTATGGACTTACAATTGCCCGCTCCCTTAAGAAATGAAGTTCCCAGGATTCCCTGGGAGGAAGCTTTAAAAGTATTGTGTGGATGCGACCTTCTTAGCATAGTTGAAGAAGTTACATGGTTTCCATCCGTTGTGCATTCTCACCTTCATGAGGTCTCAATTCATCATCTAAACTCTCACTGAGATTTGAACCCTGGTTGGGCGTCTCCCTTGTGTGGTGCTCTTGATGCCTCTTGAGGTCTGATTTATGGGTGAAGCTCTTTCCACATTGTTCACACTTGTACAGTTTCTCCCCTGTATGGCAAGACCTTGTATGTCTGGAAAGACCTCCGCTCTCACTGAAGCTTTTTCTACACACAGGGCATTTGTAGGGTTTCTCTCCTGTGTGAGTTCTTTTATGTACTGTAAGGTGTGAGCTGTGTGCGAAACATTTATCGCACTCCAAACACTTGTAAGGCTTCTCTCCTGTGTGAGTTCTTGTATGGTTAGCAAGGTTTGAGCTCACAGTGAAGCTTTTCTCACACTTTGAACATTTGAAAGGCTTCTCCCCTGTGTGAGTTCTCTTATGTACTGTAAGGTTTGAGCTGTCAGTGAAGCTTTTCTCACACTTTGAACATTTAAAAGGCTTCTCCCCTGTGTGGGTTCTTTTATGTACTTTAAGGTTCCATTTCCTGCAGAAGCTCTTTCCACAGTCTGCACATTTATGTGATTTCTGTCCTGTGTGAATCTTCTGATGGGCAGCAAACTGCTTCTGATACCTGAAGCTCCTTCCACACTCCAAACAAGTAAATCGCTTCACCTCTGTAGGGCATGTGGGGCTGTTTCCATTGTTTCTGCTCCCACTGCTTATTTCTCCAGACTCTGCCCTTTGAATTGTTTTCTCCTTTGTGGATGTTCTCACAGCATCTCTGTTTTCTGGTTGTTCTCCTTCCTCAGTGAAGAAGCCACTTTGAGGAACGATGGATTTGTCTGTCTTCCGTTTTCTGTGGCTTCTCTTTTGCCTCCTTGGTCCATCGTGACTCAGGAGGTTCTGCTCCACCATCTCATCCTGTGCTTTTTTCAAAGTTTTCCTTTTGTTCTGTCTCCACTGCACAACACCTGCTGGATAAGAAAGAAGGAAAACATGGATGTCAGAGAGAGAGATGGAAACTGAGACATTCAATGTAATATGTTTTGTCTTTTTGATACACTTTTGGGCCATTGTTGTCTAAGCGGGCAATGAGTTGCCATCATGGGTGACCTTTCTTTCCACTCCGCTCAATATCCTGAGTCTGGTTTTGCCATTGCATCAGATTTACCAGCAAGTTTCTACCTGTAGAGATTTTACTCTCGAGAGCAATATTTTCTCAGTCTGCAGGTGGAAGCTTACATTGGCTTTAGGAAGCATAGCTCTATTGTTTGTCCATCACAAGGTTAGATCAAGATTTCTAATTCTTGATGCATTGAAACTTTTCTAATGCTCAAGAGCAGACAGTACAGCAAAAGTAGCAGACTATGAACATAGGGAAAGTAGTTGTGAACAACAAACAGAACAACAAAAAGTACAAAGCGAAATTGAAAAATTTATGCACAAGGCTTATAAATAAATATATACAACTCAAGAGCAGTCCAATTTACCCAGCAAACAGAACCTACATAGAGTGGGTTGTATGTCGGTCCATTACTTTTAGTGCGTCTATTGTAAGTTGGTGTAGCATGGGATTACCGCAAAAATAACCTTGTGTGCTTGTCATTAAGACCTGGAGCTAAGAAGCAATTCTACCTGGGACCTCCCTCCCCAATATGCATTACCCGGGAGCCCCATTACTTACCAGCATCCATATCTCTCTGAGCTGTGGCTTCACTGGGGGCTGTTCCTTGAAAAATGGGCTTCTGTCTAACCATTTCCTCATGCACAATGCAGGAGTCTTGTTCCTTGGTGGCATCAACAGCAGGCTGGAAGGTGGATTCATTGGGGCCTTTCCAATCTCTTCCACCAGCAATAGTTTTAACTACATCCTCCCCTGGGTGTGTTTCCTCAGGATACCCAATTCTGATATGGACTGTGTGCTTTTGTAGGACACCTTGGTCATACACAATGCAGATGTCTTGTCCTTTAGCAGCATCACCAACAGTCTGGGCTGGAGGTTCACTGGGGACACTGGAGTCTAGTTTGCTGTGAATGGGACTCTCCACTGAGTAGGTGTCCTGCAACCACTCCTTTCTTACGCAGTTGTTGGTGTTGTGCCAGATGTTTTCCTCACCTACAATGCACACATCCTGCTCCTCAGCAGCACCAGGAACTGTCTCCAACATGATTTCCCAGGGGGATCTGCAACTTCCTCCACAAAGAAGGTGTACATCCTCCTCTTCAACTGGGTAGGCTTCCTGCTGACCCTCCGTTCTCTTATGGACGATGGACTTTGGCCTGATGGGTTCCCCATAGACAATGCACAGGTCTGGCTTCCTAGAAGTATCAAGCATCATCATCCTGGCTGTGGCATCAACAACACCCTGGGCTGGAGTTTTACTTGGGACACTGGAGTCTCCTTTGCTGTAAACTGGACCCTCCCCTGAGCTCATTTTCTGCAAACACATATTTCTCTCGCAGGTGTTGGGGTAGTGCCAGATGTTCTCCTCACCCACAATGCACACATCCTGCTCCTTAGCAGCACCAGGAATTGTCTGTACTGTGATTTTCCAGGAGGCTCTGGAACTTCCTCCATGAAAAGGGGGTTCATCCTCCTCATCAACTGGGTGGGCTTCCTGCTGACCCCCCGTTCTCTTGTGGATGATGGGCTTTTGCCTGATGGGTTCCCCATAGACAATGCACAGGTCTGGCTCCTTGCAAGTATCAAACATCATCATCCTGGCTGTGGTCCAACTGGGCTCCTTGCAAACTTCTTCTTAGGCACGTGCGTCTTCTGCTTCACTTACTGTCTGCCTCTTTCCCTTTGCCTATTTAGGAAAGTAGATTGTTTGAAACAAGGTATCTTGAGAAACAGGAAATACAGAGAATTACAAGCATAAGAAGTATCCTGTTCAGCTCAGCCTTCAAAGGATACATTGTGTGTCCCATATGTACACTAGACACTCTCCATCTTACTGTTTTAGGAAAATAGCTCCCAAATGAATCTTTTCCTTCAAGTTCGTCACGTACACAAGAGAATAGTAACTTTGGCCACTTAGCTCAGTACTGTCTACACTGACTGGAAGCTGCTCTCCAGGGTTTCATACAGGAAGCCTCTCCCAAGCCCTACATGGAGATACTGGGGATTGAACGTGCCGCCTTTTGCAATGTAAGGGAGGCACTCTACCACTGAGCTGCCTTCCTTCCTCCTAAGACTCTCTTGCTCTTTGCTCCAGGAAATGTAGCAACCTCCACCTGCAGAAGCCCTAATACACATCCTGTCCCTCTTTTCATTTCCATTGTGGACTCTGGGCTGCAGGTCTGCCTTAAACAAGCTCCCCCTTAGTGAAAAATTTAAATATAAGAGAGACAGAAAGAATTACAGGGATAAAGTGTGGCGGAAAAGAATATAAGGTTAAAGCCTTCGCCGACCATATAGTCTTGACAGTACAGGAACCTTTAACTTTGACAGCGGAAGCATTAAAAGTAATTGAAGAATTTGGAATGTTGACAGGATTGAAAATTAATAAGGGTAAAACAAAAATGATGGTCAAAAACATGAACGTGGAACAAACAGATTAGCTGCAAAGTAAAACGGAAATAACAGTGGTAAAGAAAATAAAATATTTGGGGGTCTGGCTCTCCCCCAAAAACACAAACCTATTCAAGGACAATTATAAAACAACATGGAAAGAAAGAAAGACAAATTTGGAAATATGGGACAGATTGAAAGTGTCCTTCGGGGGAAGGATAGCAGCTGTCAAGATGAGTGTCTTACCTAAGATGCTTTTTTTTATTCCAAACTGTGCCTATTGTTGCCGGATTAGGTCAATTCAATGAGTGGCAAAAAATGATTTCTAGGTTTGTATGGCAAGGGAAGAAACCTAGAATAAAGTTTAAACTTCTGATGGATAAAAAGGAAAGAGGAGGCTTCTCGTTACGGGATCTTAAAATATATTATGAAGCCGCTTCTATAACATGGTTAAAAGAATGGCTTAGTTTGAAGAACACAGACATATTAGATCTAGAGGGGTTTGGAAATAGATACGGGTGGCACGCGTATCGTTGTGTCAGGGAACTGACATCGGAGCTAGAGGTGGAGGGAAGGCTCTCTAATGATGCTGGAGAAGGGCCCAGCAGGGAGAGAGGCAGCTCAGCAGATGGGGAAGCAATTCAGTGCAACACCAGGAATAAGGAGGGGCAGATGGGGGAATCGGTGAGAGGGCTCCCAGACTCTTCACCAGACACCAGCGGGGAGAGCACTGGTCCTCCCTTACCCACGCCCTCCCTGCGCAGAAGACTTCCGCGCAGAGAAAGTAGGAGGAGACTGGGTGTCAAACAACTTTTATGTTGGAAAAGGTTTAAGAAACGCCCACTGACGGATTCTGCTAGCGACTGAGGCAGCCGCGAATTGAAGGGCTGTCCAGACAGAAAGGTTTAACAAGGCAACATAGCCAGGAGAGGCGGCAACTTACGCACGAGCAACCCCCTACCATTATACGTTGGTATGACAAGGATGGAGTACACCGAGACTTTCTAGATCATATTATAAAAAGATCATTGTATGAAGTTTGGAAGAGATATAAAGAGTGGTTTGAAAGGAAAACACCATGGTGGCTGTCACCCCAAGAAGCCTTCTCAGTGAAAAAATTAAATATGAAAGGAGAATGGCTAACGTAGAGAGACATATTTATAGAAGGAAATAATGTAATAAAGATCAGGCCTTACGAGGAACTAAAAGATAAATTATCAAGTTGGATGGAGTATCGCCAAATGAATGACATTTTCTCAAAAGATAAAAAAGCAAGAGGTTTCGAACAAACCAAATCAATATTAGAAACTGCAGTATTACAAAACAACACAAAAATATTGTCAAAGGTCTGTGAGTTTTTATTAGAATGGTGCACAAAAGACGAAGAAATCAAGAGGGTCATGATTAAATGGACAATGGACGTTGGCCGTAGCATTGAATATGAGAAGTGGATAAAACTATGGAACACTGGGCTAAAATTCACAGCATGTACTTTGTTAAAAGAAAATCTGTTAAAAATGATGTACAGATGGTACCTCACTCCAACTAAACTGTTAAGGATGTACAAAACAGGAAACAAGAATTGCTGGAAATGTGGGGTGAAAGAAGGTGATTTCTTTCACTTGTGGTGGTCATGTGATAAGATAAAAACGGACTGGGAAAATATATACAATGAGCTAAAGAAGATATTTAGATATATGTTTTTGAAAAAGCCAGAGGCATTCTTGTTACGAATGTTAGGAGAAGATCTGGTTAAGAACCACCAGAAACTGTTTTTATGTGCAACAAAAGCGGCGAGGTTCCTGTTAGCGTAGTTTTGGAAACAGAAGCAATTACCAACAGTAGAAGAATGCAGACAGAAGGTAATGGAATGTGCAGAAATAGCCAAACTAACAGGGAAAATTCGACAACAGGGTGAGGAAACATTTCAAAAAGAATTGGAAAAATGTATGTTGTATAAAGGAAAGAAAAGATGAAATAGTAAAACTAGTAGAATTGGAAACAAACCTCATAATGGGAAAGATTAAGAAAAGTGATGGATAATGAAAATATTAAGAAGCAAAATGTATAAGGAAACTAATATACCGTATTTTTTGCTCTATAAGACTCACTTTTTCCCTCCTAAAAAGTAAGGGGAAATGTGTGTGCGTCTTATGGAGCGAATGCAGGCTGCGCAGCTATCCCAGAAGCCAGAAAAGCAAGAGGGATTGCTGCTTTCACTGTGCAGCGATCCCTCTTGCTGTTCTGGCTTCTGAGATTCAGAATATTTTTTTTCTTGTTTTCCTCCTCCAAAAACTAGGTGCGTCTTGTGGTCTGGTGCGTCTTATAGAGCGAAAAATACGGTAACTAACAGTAGTGGTAAATGAATACAGATTGACAACAAGAATTGTATAAACCTGAGGACTTATTTGTTTATGGATACACTATGCTCAAATATGGAAAATGATAACAATATATAAAATGGAAGAAAATAATGTGATAAAATTATATGTGATATAAAAAACCAGAAGAAAGGAGGAGGCAAGTCAGCTTTGAAGAGCAAGTATAAATGTAAAATGTAATACAATATGTGTATGTGTATGTGGAGTATCTAATTGAAAAACTAATAAAAACACAAAAGGCAAGAGGCTGCCCACCCCATCTCAACCTCCCAGGGGAAGAAATCTCTCTTTTGCACCCTTCCTTGCCACCCACATTCCTCCTCCTGCACAATGAGAAATCCTATGTTTTCTCTTTCTTATTCTTCCAAAGGGCTGTCATCCTTTGACTCACCCAGGTCCCCTTAGGGATAAGGAAGGTCTACACTTGCGGCCCAGAGCAGCAGCCCCTTGTGATATCAAGTCTGCATTTCAAATGCCACAAAGGAGATGAAAGAGGGGGAAAACAGGGACCCCCAGTTCAGAAATTTCTACCCAATCTCAGCATGTCTTATTTTGAGTTCTTGGTAGGCTCCAGCTCACCCTTCAGACAGGCAGTGGTGAATTCACAGACTTTCCTTCTTCATCTCAAGCCCCTTCACTGTCCCACTTGGGTGTTTGCTCAGCTAAATGGATCCAGGTGTTGATCGTTTATGTGGGAAGTGCAATGGCTGCTGGGAACTGGAGTTCACAGAAAAATATAGTGTGGCAGGGCAGAAGCGTGATCTGAAAAGAGAAATTAAACAGGAGAGAGAGAGAGAAATAATAATAATGATGATGATGATAATGATAATAATAATAATAATAATAATAATAATAATAATAATAATAATAATTTATACCTCGCCCACTCTGGGCCGCTTCCCAAAAAATATTAAAATACTATAAAACATCAAACATTAAAAGCTTCCCTAAACAGGGCTGCCTTCAGGTGTCTTCTAAAAGTCTGGTAGTTGTTCTTCTCTTTGACATCTGGTGGGAGGGCATTTCACAGGGAGGGCGCCACTACCGAGAAGGCCCTCTGCCTGGTTCCCTGTAACTTGACTTCTCGCAATGAGGGAACCGCCAGAAGGCCCTTGGTGCTGGACCTCAGTGTCCGGGCAGAACGATGGGGGTGGAGACACTCCTTCAGATATAAGACATAAATGCCCTCTTTTCCCTTCTTGCACTTGATTTATAGCTTTCTCCTTTTGTTTTTAAATTGTGGCTTGGTTTCACATATTGTCAACATAGTAACATCAACTTTTGTAGCTTTCTTTAAAAAAGACTCCTCCTCCTCCGTGTGCCTCCGACACGAGAGGCCGGGAGCCTGGCAACCTGAGAACAGGAATTTCCTGAGGTGCCTCCTCACTCCTGCAACGCTCTTCCCAGGTTGGTTCTCCTGGTGCCTTCCTTCCTTATTTTTAGGCACCAGCCTTTCAGCCAATGAGTGAATGCAGAGCTGTGAGTGATTTGTGAGTGGTTTAGATACCAGGCAATAGGAATCCCCCGAGGCCTCAAAAGCTGCTTCTCCCTTCCTTTGAGTGTACTTATTCTGATTCTTGTGCCTTTAACAGCTGTGTAGCAGGCAGAATTTCAACAGGTCAAGCTATTTCTCAAAGGGAAATAGAACTATGGGGAAGCTTTCACATTCTGTCTGTCACAATTTCAGTTACAGGTGCGGCCAATGATTTATGGTTGATAAAGTTTTCATATATACAGAGGACCAAGTCTTGCTGAATAAACTCCAGCTTGGCTACTGCAAGTCACCAATCTTTCAGGGTTCTTTGAGCATCAAGGCAAAGTGGTTTAACCATCAGTTCCTCTCCCCCAGTAATGCTGGAAGCTGTGACATTGTGAGGAGAATAGCAGGTCTCCCCTAACCCATCTCAGCACCTTTAACCTTTAGCTCCCAGAATTCCTTGGGGGAAGCCATGACTGTTTAAAGCAGTATCACATTGCTTCCACTGCATGGGAAACCCAGCCATATGGGCGGGATATAAATAATAAATTATTATTAAAATTATTTTTATTAATTATTATGGTGTGAATGTGTGCTGAGTCTGCTGGAAACTGCAATCTAACCTGGAAAGCTGCATCCATTTTTGTTCTGAGGAGCCAGTGAAAACAGAACAGCACAAAGCATAATATTTACACAACTTTATTATTCAGGATCGGTAGTCTCAAAACAAATCTAAAAAGTAGAAGCAGATACTGTGCCAATTTTACATTTCCAACGGGGAAGCCTCTGAAGCTTTTCAAACTTCCCTTCCTTCCTTGGGTCAATCCTTCTCTTTGGTTTCAAGAGCCTAAATTATCCCCAACATGGTTAATTCAGCCGGATGAACAGAAGAGCCCTCACATTTATTGGGGTGCCAAGAGAAATTCCCAATGTCAAGAGAGAAAGGTGCTGGTTGACTTTGCTCTGGCCAAGGAAAGAACTGAGTTTTCTTTAGATTCTCCCAAGAGCAATTTTCATAGCCTAACTGATTACAATAAAGCAACTTTAATATATATATGTATATATATATATATATATATATATATATATATATATATACACAACTTTCACATGGAATCTACAGAAAGAATGGACCCAAAACCTGAGGCAATGTATTTTAGCCACTTAAAAGACTCAAGAACCCACCCAAAGCATGGATTATGTGTGTGTATTGAGAAATTCAGGGGGGATGTGGCCTCTGGGTGGCTCCTGCGATGCCCAAGAGATGGACGCCGAGACTGAGGTCACATCTGCACTAAACATTTAAAGCTCCTTTGTAGCTATTATATGGCTTTCTCAAAGGAATTCTGGAAACAGTAGTTTCAACCTCATAGGTCTAAATTCCAGACACCTTTACGAACACCATTAAGTTACCAGTATTCTTTAGGGGAAAGCTTTAAATATATTGTGTGGATGCGACCTTCTTAGGATAGTTCAGGAAGTTACATGGTTTCCATCCGTTGTGCATTCTCACCTTCATGAGGTCTCGATTCATCATCTAAACGCTCACTGAGATTTGAACCCTGGTTGGGCGTCTCCCTTGTGTGGTGCTCTTGATGCCTCTTGAGGTCTGATTTACGGGTGAAGCTCTTTCCACATTGTTCACACTTGTATAGTTTCTCTCCTGTGTGAGTTCTTTCATGTACTTTAAGGTTCGAGATCTGTGCGAAATGTTTTCCACACACAAAACATTTATAGGGCTTCTCCCCTGCATGACACTGATCCCAACCGGCTCCTTCAGATGGAAGATGAATGACGGCCTGTTTAGAGATCAAGAGATTGTAAAGAAGGCCCCAAAAACTCTAAAGGACTATTTTGAGGTTAATATGAACACCAGGGTGGAAAAAAGAACTATATGGGACGCAAGCAAGGCCGTGATGAGAGGGTTCCTGATACAACAGAATACCATAAAGAAAAGATCACAGAATGAAAGGAAGGACAAAATTTTGGAAAGAATTAAAGAGCTAGAGAAGAAGTTAAGATCTAACCCAAAGTCCCAGCCGATTCTACGAGAAATTAAACTTTACCAAGCACAATACTCTAAATTGATAAACCAGGAAATAGAATGGAAGATTAAAATAATGAAGCAAAAAACTTTTGAATCGGCTAACAAATGTGGAAAACTGCTAGCTTGGCAGTTGAAGAAGAGACAAAAACTAAATACGGTAACAAACCTAGAGATCGAAGGAAGAAGCATCCAGAACCCTGGAGAGATCAGAAAGTGTTTTCAGAAATATTTCAAAAAGTTATATACTCAAGGGCCACAAGATGAAATTGAGATTAAACAATTCTTGGAGAAAAATGGATTAGCAAAGCTGTCAGAAGAAAACAAAACAATTCTGAACGGTAAAATAACACGACAAGAGATTGAGCAGGCCATCCAGAACATGAAACAGGGCAAATCGCCAGGGCCAGATGGGCTGACCTCCAACTACTATAAGACATTGAAAGACTACCTGATACAACCATTGTTGGAGGTCAGCAATGAAATTATGGAGGGGAAGAGGGCGCCGGAATCATGGAAAGAAGCTTTTATCGCATTGATACCAAAATCGGAAACTGAAAAGACACAACTAAAGAACTACCGTCCCATCTCCCTTTTAAATGTGGATTACAAAATATTTGCAGATGTCTTGGCACGTAGATTCAAGAAAGTTCTAAATGAAGTAATTCATAAAGACCAGGCAGGCTTTCTCCCAGGTAGACATATGTTTGCTAATACAAGGAACATTATAGATATACTGGAACTTTTGCAAACAAACATAAACACTAAAGCAGTTTTAATCTTTATAGACGCGGAGAAGGCCTTTGACAACATATCCTGGAAATTCATGAAGGGGAACCTAAAAGAAATGGGAGTGGGACGGGGGTTTGAGAATGGGATTGAGGCAATATACTCAGAACAAAAGGCTAAACTGATAGTTAACAATGTGGTCACAGAAGAGTTCAAAATTGAAAAAGGTACACGACAAGGCTGCCCGATTTCCCCACTACTATTTATCTCGGTTCTGGAAGTGCTCCTGAACATGATTAGAGGGGATCGGCTGGTGGAAGGGATCCAGGTCGGAGCGAAACAATATAAACTTAAAGCGTTTGCAGATGACCTAGTTCTGACATTACAGGAGCCGGAATCTAGTACGAAAAGAGTATTACAATTGATTCAAAACTTTGGTCGAGTGGCGGGATTTAAATTGAATAAACAAAAAACCAAGGTATTGGGGAAAAATTTGACAGATACTGAGTCGGAACGGTTTCAGAGGGAGACAGAGTTAACGGTGGTCAAGAAAGTGAAATACCTAGGGGTAAACATAACAGCAAAAAATCTGAGTTTATTTAAAGATAACTATGAAAAATGCTGGTTAGAAATTAAGAGAGACTTGGATAGTTGGTCAAGATTAAAACTTTCTTTGTTAGGCCGAATAGCTGCCATCAAGATGAATGTATTGCCAAAAATGTTATTTTTGTTTCAGACACTACAGATTGTAGACAAGACAGAGTGTTTCCGGAAGTGGCAGAAAGACATTTCCAAATTTGTCTGGCAGGGCAAAAAGCCCAGAATTAAGTTCAAGATATTAACGGATGCGAAAGAAAGAGGGGGCTTTGCCCTGCCAGACTTAAAGCTGTATTACGAAGCGGCAGCTTTCTGCTGGCTAAAAGATTGGCTACTTCTTGAAGATACGGATGTATTAGATTTAGAAGGTTTTAATAATGCATTTGGATGGCATGCATATTTATGGTATGACAAGGTTAAGACAAACAAGGCCTTTAAGAACCATATTGTCAGGAAAGCAGTATTTAATGTATGGATAAGATACAAAGACTTATTGGAGAATAAAACTCCGAGGTGGCTGTCACCCCTAGAGGCTAAGGCCCGAAAAAGAGCCAATATGGAGGCCAATTGGCCAAAATATTGGGAGATATTAGAAAGAGATGGTAACAATTGGAAATTGCAGAGTTTAGAGAAAATGAAAGATAAAGTGCGAGACTGATTACACTATGCTCAGATTAAAGAAGTTTTTAAAAATGACAAAAAGTTAGGTTTCCAGGTGGAGAAGTCAAAGTTGGAAACTGAACTGTTAGAACCTAAGACTAAAGTACTTTCAAAGATGTATAATTTGTTGCTGAAATGGAACACACAAGACGAAATGGTCAAATCGGCAATGATAAAATGGGCACAGGATATTGGGCATAATATTATGTTTGAAGATTGGGAAAGGTTATGGACCTCTGGGCTGAACTTCACTGCATGTAATGCTTTGAAGGAAAATGTAATGAAAATGATATATAGATGGTACATGACCCCAGTCAAATTGGCCAAAATATACCATTCGTCTGACAATAAATGTTGGAAATGTAAGGAAAATGAAGGAACTTTTTTTCACCTCTGGTGGACTTGCCCGAGAGTGAAGGCCTTTTGGGAGATGATATATAATGAGTTAAAAAAGGTGTTTAGGTACACCTTTACTAAGAAACCAGAGGCCTTCCTCTTGGGCATTGTCGGCCAGAGTGTGTTAAAGAAGGACAGAACATTTTTCATGTATGCAACAACGGCAGCAAGGATACTGATTGCTAAGAACTGGAAAACTCAAAATCTACCTACGCTGGAAGAATGGCAGATGCAGCTGATGGACTATATGCAATTAGCTGAGATGACCGGCAGAATTCGAGACTTGGGAGAAGAGAGGATGGAAGAAGACTGGAAGAAATTCAAGACTTATCTGCAAAAGTATTGTAATTTGGCTGAATGTTGATTGGGATGTCAGAGTAGAAGTAATTGTCTACCACTAAATTAGACTTAAGTTTAAACTATACGCTAATGATCAAATCCAAGATTATGAACAAAATGATAATTTGTTTGGAAATAATTCTTTAACGATGTAAGTGTGTGCGGGAGGCGTGGGGGAGTCCAAAGTAACGATGAAAAGATGTCAAATAATCAATGTTATTTGTTTAAATATGTTTATGTATTGAAAAACTTGAATAAATATATATTAAAAAAAAAAATATAGGGCTTCTCCCCTGTGTGGGTTCTTTTATGTACTGTAAGGTTTGAGCTGTCAGTGAAGCTTTTATCGCACACCAAACATTTGTAAGGCTTCTCCCTTTTGTGAGCTCTTTTATGTTTAGTAAGGTGTGAGCTGATTATGAAGCTTTTATCGCACTCCAAACATTTGTAAGGCTTCTCCCC
This sequence comes from Podarcis pityusensis, assembly GCF_964106645.2. Taxonomy (NCBI): domain Eukaryota; kingdom Metazoa; phylum Chordata; class Lepidosauria; order Squamata; family Lacertidae; genus Podarcis; species Podarcis pityusensis. Next base: position 120,225,367 of record NC_138029.1, read on the forward strand.
TGTGTGAGTTCTTTTATGTACTGTAAGGTTTGAGCTGTCAGTGAAGCTTTTCTCACACTTTGAACATTTGAAAGGCTTCTCCCCTGTGTGGATTCTTTTATGTACTTTAAGGTTCCATTTCTTGCAGAAGCTCTTTCCACAGTCTGCACATTTATATGATTTCTGTCCTGTGTGAATCTTCTGATGGGCAGCAAACTGCTTCTGATTCCTGAAGCTCCTTCCACACTCCAAACACGTAAATCGCTTCACCTCTGTAGGGCATGTGGGGCTGTTTCCATTGTTTCTGCTCCCACTGCTTATTTCTCCAGATTCTGCCCTTTGAATTGTTTTCTCCTTTGTGGATGTTCTCAAAGCACCTCTGTTTTCTGGTTGTTCTCCTTGCTCAGTGAAGAAGCTACTTTGAGGAACGATGGATTTTTCAGTCTTCCGTTTTCTGTGGCTTCTCTTTTCCCTCCTTGGTCCATCGTGACTCAGGAGGTTCTGCTCCACCATCTCATCCTGTGCTGTTTTCAAAGATTTCCTTCTGTTCTGTCTCCATTGCACAACACCTGCTGGATAAGAGAGAAGGAAAACATGGATGTCAGAGAGAGAGATGGAAACTGAGACATTCAGTGTAATATGTTTTGTCTTTTTGATACACTTTTGGGCCATTGCTGTCTAAGCGGGCAGTAAGTTGCCATCATGGGTGACCTTTCTTTCCACTCTGCTCAATATCCTGAGTCTGGTTTTGCCGTTGCCTCAGGTTCACCAGCAAGTTCCTACCTGTAGAGATTCTACTCTCGAGAGCAAATATTTTCTCAGTCTGCAGGTGGAACATTGGCTAAACATTGGCTTTAGGAAGCAGAGCTCTATTGTTTGTCCATCACAAGGTTAGATCAAGATTTCTAATTCTTGATGCATTGAAACTTTTCTAATGCTCAAGAGCAGACAATAAAGCAAAAGTAGCAGACTACGAACATAGGGAAAGTAGTTGTGAACAACAAACAAAACAACAAAAAGTACAAAGCGAAATTGAAAAATTTCTCCACAAGGCGCATGCATACACCCACACCCACACAACTCAAGAGCAGTACAGTTTCCCCAGCAAACAGAACCTACATAGAGTGGTTTCTATGTCCATTACTTTTAGTGGGTCTATTGTAAGTTGGTGTAGCACTGGATGACCTCCAAAATAGCCTTGTGTGCTTGTCATTAAGACCTGGAGCTAAGAAGCAATTCTGCCTGGGACCTCCTTCACCAATATGAATTACCCGAGAGCCCCATTACTTACCAGTATCCATACCTCTCTGAGCTGTGGCTTCACTGGGAGCTCTTCCTTGAAAAATGGGCTTCTGACTAACCATTTCCTCATAGGAGGAGTCTTGTTCCTTGGTGGCATCAACAGCGGGCTGGAAGGTGGATTCACTGGGGCCTTTCCAATCTCTTCCACCAGCAATAGGTTTAACTACATCCTCCCCTGGGTGTGTTTCCTCAGGATACCCAATTCTGATATGGACTGTGTGCTTTTGTAGGACACCTTGGTCATACACAATGCAGATGTCTTGTCCTTTAGCAGCATCACCAACAGTCTGGGCTGGAGGTTCACTGGGGACACTGGAGTCTAGTTTGCTGTGAACGGTACCCTCCACTGAGAGCGTTTCCTGCAAACACGCTTTTCTCTCATAGATGTTGGTGTTGTGCCAGATGTTTTCCTCACCTACAATGCACACATCCTGCTCCTCAGCAGCACCAGGAACTGTCTCCAACATGATTTCCCAGGAGGATCTGCAACTTCCTCCATGAAGAAGGGGTACCTCCTCTTCCACCTCGACTGGGTGGGCTTCCTACTGACCCTCAGTTCTCTTATGGACGATGGCCTTTGGCCTGATGGGTTCCCCATAGACAATGCACAGGTCTGGCTTCCTAGAAGTATCAAGCATCATCATCCTGGCTGTGGCATCAACAACGGTCTGGGCTGGAGTTTTACTTGGGACACTGGAGTCTCCTTTGCTGTAAACTGGACCCTCCCCTGAGCTCATTTTCTGCAAACACATATTTCTCTCGCAGGTGTTGGGGTAGTGCCAGATGTTCTCCTCACCCACAATGCACACATCCTGCTCCTTAGCAGCACCAGGAATTGTCTGTACTGTGATTTTCCAGGAGGCTCTGGAACTTCCTCCATGAAAAAGGGGTTCATCCTCCTCATCAACTGGGTGGGCTTCCTGCTGACCCCCCGTTCTCTTGTGGATGATGGGCTTTTGCCTGATGGGTTCCCCATAGACAATGCACAGGTCTGGCTCCTTGCAAGTATCAAACATCATCATCCTGGCTGTGGTCCAACTGGGCTCCTTGCAAACTTCTTCGTGGCACGGGCATCTTCTGCTTCATTTACTGTCTGCCTCTTTCCCTTTGCCTATTTAGGAAAGTAGATTGTTTGAAATAAGGTATCTTGAGAAACCGGAAATACAGAGAATTACAAGCATAAGAAGTATCCTGTTCAGCTCAGCCTTCAAAGGATACATTGTGTGTCCCATATGTACACTAGACACTCTCCATCTTACTGTTTTAGGAAAATAGCTCCCAAATGAATCTTTTCCTTCATGTTCCTTCATGTACACAAAAGAATAGTAACTTTGGCCACTTAGCTCAGTACTGTCTTTTTTTTAAAATATAATATTTATTACTTTTTCAACAATTTAAACACTACACAAAAAGAAAAGAACAATAAAAAATACAATACATTACAATACACAAACACTACACAACACTCACACATTAAACTGACAAAACAAAACAAAAACAATTTTAAAACACGTCAAACAATTTCAATATCTTATCTTTCATTCACTTATTTCAACGACCTCCTCACACCTCCCTTTTTGTATTCCACTTCTATTAATTGTTTCAGCAATTCCTTTCCATCTTCCTCTGTTTTCTATCCTATAATTATCTTAACACATTCTAACCATATTTTTTCCTTTAATATTCCATTAATCTATTTATACTTAATTCCTTATAACATTTCTACTAAAGCCATATAACTTCATTCCAACATTCTTCTAGCAGTCATTAATTTTACAGTATTTCTATAAATAGTCTTTAAACTTTTTCCAGTCTTCTTCCACCGACTCTTCTCCCTGGTCTCGGATTTCTGCCAATCATTTCCGCCAGTTCCATATAGTCCATCAACTTCATCCTCCATTCTTCCCGGGTGGGTAAATCTTGTGTCTTCCAATACTTCACGATGAGTATTCTTGCTGCTATTGTTGCATACGTAAAAAAAGTTCTATCCTTCTTTAACACCAATTGGCCGACCATGCCCAGGAGAAAGGCCTCTGGTTTCTTCAAAAGGGTATATTTAAATACCTTTTTCATTTCGTTATAAATAATCTCCCAGAGTGTCTTAATCCTTGGGCATGTCCACCAAAGGTGAACTCTAATCCTCAGATTCGTCTGTTTTTCTTTAAGTTCAACCATAGCAAGCGTCAACTTATGATCATCAAATTGCCTTTGTAGGGCTGGGACTCTCTTTCTCTCCAGTTGTGTTACTTTACATTCAGCAGCAACGGCTTTTTCCCTGGCTTCCTCCGCAGTTTGCCTTATCAAAGTAGATTCCTGTTTAATGTTTTGTCAGCAGTTGACTGGTCTGTTTTTCCCCTTCCATTTGCCATAGCACTTAAAAGATTCAAGGTCAGTACCAGAGTCTCACGGTTTTTTATCTTGCAGCTGGAAATTCCCCTAGCCCAGCTCTTGTAAAGCAACCAGTTTCAAAGGCTTCCACTGGGGGAAACAGTTTCTATTTGTAATAGTCAATAGTGTCCTCTTTTAAATACAATTCAAACAATCCAAAGTTAGTTTCAATTTTCAGTTACTTTTACTCCTTTTTAAAGCAGCCGGAGACAGTAGAAACAATGTATTTCTCTTATTTAGCTAGCTGTCAATGAACATTCCAAAAGACGTCAGTCCTGCTAGCAGCCCGTTTCCAGGGTCAGAGCAGCGGTATTTTAGCTCTCTTCGCTCTCTCCCACAGGCATACTCAGTCCGCAATTCCCCCCCCTCCTCCTGCCTCCAAGGGGGGGGGCTAATGTTCTTTGCCGATGGAAATTTAGTCTTTTACAAAAGGCTTTCCAGGACTCCAGCTTGCAACCTCATTGCCTCAGTCTATTTACAAAAGGGGAAGGCGGACTTCCTGTATTGAACCTCCCCGTTACGATACCAAATTAAACGTTTAGAAATCCAATTCTTCCGCTTCAGCTCTACTCACGGGTAATTACTTTAAAGTCAAATTGTCCACAGGAAAAGGTCAGCGCTCTCCGGCAAAAGCTATGCGGCTTCGCTCCGTGGAAGAAGCAGATGATTCGAAGCACCGCGCCGCTCACCCCACGTCGCTCCGGATAGCTCAGTACTGTCTACACTGACTGGAAGCTGCTCTCCAGAGTTTCATACAGGAAGCCTCTCCCAAGCCCTACATGGAGATACTGGGGATTGAATGTGCCGCCTTTTGCAATGTAAGGGAGGCACTCTACCACTGAGCTGCCTTCCTTCATCCTAAGACTCTTTTGATCTTTGCTCCAGGAAATGTAGCAACCTCCACCTGCAGAAGCCCTAATACACATCCTGTCCCTCTTTTCCTTTCCGTTGTGGACTCTGGGTTGCAGGTCTGCCTTAAACAAGCTCCCCCTTAGTGAAAAATGTAAATATAAGAGAGACAGAAAGAATTACAAGGATAAAGTGTGGCGAAAAAGAATATAAGGTTAAAGCCTTCGCCGACAATATAGTCTTGACAGTACAACAACCTTTAACTTTGACAGCGGAAGCATTAAAAGTAATTGAAGAATTTGGAATGTTGGCAGGATTGAAAATTAATAAGGGTAAAATAAAAATGATGGTGAAAAACATGAACGTGGAACAAACAGGTCACCTGCAAAGTATAACGGAAATAACAGTGGTAAAGAAAATAAAATATTTGGGGGTCTGGCTCTCCCTGAAAAACACAAACCTATTCAAGGACAATTATAAAACAACATGGAAAGAAAGAAAGACAAATTTGGAAATATGGGACAGATTGAAAGTGTCCTTCGGGGGAAGGATAGCAGCTGTCAAGATGAGTGTCTTACCTAAGATGCTTTTTTTTATTCCAAACTGTGCCTATTGTTGCCGGATTAGGTCAATTCAATGAGTGGCAAAAAATGATTTCTAGGTTTGTATGGCAAGGGAAGAAACCTAGAATAAAGTTTAAACTTCTGACGGATAAAAAGGAAAGAGGAGGCTTCTTGTTACCGGATCTTAAAATATATTATGAAGCCGCTTCTATAACATGGTTAAAAGAATGGCTTAGTTTGAAGAACACAGACGTATTAGATCTAGAGAGGTTTGGAAATAGATACGGGTGGCACGCGTACCTTTGGTATGACAAGGATGGAGTACACCGAGACTTTCTAGATCATATTATAAAAAGATCATTGTATGAAGTTTGGAAGAGATATAAAGAGTGGTTTGAAAGGAAAACACCATGGTGGCTGTAACCCCAAGAAGCCTTCTCTATGAAAAAATTAAATATGAAAGGAGAATGGCTAGCGCACAGAGACATATTTATAGAAGAAAATAATGTAATAAAGATCAGGCCTTAGGAGGAACTAAAAGATAAATTATCAAGTTGGATGGAGTATCATCAAATGAATGACATTTTCTCAAAAGATAAAAGAGCAAGAGGTTTCGAACAAACCAAATCAATATTAGAAACTGCAGTATTATAAAACAACACAAAAATATTGTCAAAGGTCTGTGAGTTTTTATTAGAATGGTGTACAAAAGACGAAGAAATCAAGAGCGTCATGATTAAATGGGCAATGGATGTTGGCCATAGCATTGAATATGAGAAGTGGATAAAATTATGGAACACTGGACTAAAATTCACAGCATGCACTTTGTTAAAAGAAAATCTGTTAAAAATGATGTACAGATGGTACCTCACTCCAATTAAACTGTTAAGGATGTACAAAACAGGAAACAAGAATTGCTGGAAATGTGGGGTGAAAGAAGGTGATTTCTTTCACTTGCGGTGGTCATGTGATAAGATAAAAACGTACTGGGAAAATATATACAATGAGCTAAAGAAGATATTTATATATATGTTTTTGAAAAAGCCAGAGGCATTCTTGTTAGGAATGTTAGGAAAAGATCTGGTTAAGAACGACCAGAAACTGCTTTTATATGCAACAAAAGCGGCAAGGTTCCTGTTAGCGTAGTTTTGGAAACAGAAGCAATTACCAACAGTAGAAGAATGGAGACAGAAGGTAATGGAATATGCAGAAATAGCCCAACTAACAGGGAATATTCGACAACAGGGTGAGGAAACATTTCAAAAAGAATTGGAAAAATTTATGTTGTATAAAGGAAAGAAAAGATCAAATAGTAAAACTAGTAAAATTGGAAACAAACCTAATAACGGGAAAGATTAAGAAAAGTGATGGATAATGAAAATAATAAGAAGCAAAATGTATAAGGAAGCTAATATAACTAACAGTAGTGGTAAATGAATACAGATTGACAACAAGAATTGTATAAACCTGAGGACTTATTTGTTTATGGATACACTATGCTCAAATATGGAAAATGATAACAATATATAAAATGGAAGAAAATAATGCGATAAAATTATATGTGATATAAAAAGCAGAAGAAAGAAGGAGGCAAGTCAGCACTGAAGAGCAAGTATAATTGTAAAATGTAGTACAATATGTGTATGTGGAGTATCTAATTGAAAAACCAATAAAAACACAAAAGGCAAGAGGCTGCCTTCCGGACCCCACCCCATCTCACCCTCCCAGGGGAAGAAATCTCTCTCCTGCACCCTTCCTTGCTACCCACATTCCTCCTCCTGCACAGTGAGAAATCCCATGTTTTCACTTTCTCATTCTTCCAAAGGGCTGTCATCCTTTGACTCACCCAGGTCCCCTTGGGGCTAAGGACTCTCCCTTAAGCAATCATTGTGTAATATTTAATTAATGCAAAAGGCAAGGGGAAAGAAGCTACCTGCCCGACCCCACCCCAGTTTACCCATCCATGGGAAGAATTCCCTCTCTTGCACTCTTCCTTCTTTGACTCACCCAGGTCCCCTTAGGGATAAGGAACGTCTACACTCGAGGCCCAGAGCAGCAGCCCCTTGTGAGATCAAGTCTGCCTTTCAAATGCCACAAAGGAGAAGAAAGAGGGGAAAAACAGGGACCCCCAGTTCAGAATTTTCTACCCAATCCCAGCATATCTTATCTTGAGTTCTTGGTAGGCTCCAGCTCACCCCTTCTGGTAGATATTGGTGAATTCACTGACTTTCCTTCTTCATCTCAAGCCCCTTCACTGTCCCACTTGGGTGATTGCTCAGCTAAATGGGGCCAGGTGTTAATCGTTTATGTGGGAAGTGCAAAGGCTGCTGGGAATTAGAGTCCACAGAAAAACAAACTGTGGCAGGGCAGAAGTGTGATCTGAAAAGAGAAATTAAACAGCAGAGAGAGAAAAAGAAATGCCCTCTTTTTCCCTCTTGCACTTTGATTTATAGTTTTCTCCTTTTGTTTTTAAATTGTGGCTTGGTTTCACATATTGTCAACATAATAACATCAACCTTTGTAGCTTTCTTAAAAAAAGACTCCTCCTCCTCCGTGTGCCTCCGACACGAGAGGCCGGGAGCCTGGCAACCTGAGAAGAGGCCTTTCCTGAGGTGCCTCCTCACTCCTGGAACGCTCTTCCCAAGGAGGCTCTTCTAGTGTCTTCCTTCCTTATTTTTAGGCACCAGCCTTTCAGCCAATGAGTGAATGCAGAGCTGTGAGTGATTTGTGAGTGGTTTAGATACCAGGCAATAGGAATCCCCCGAGGCCTCAAAAGCTGCTTCTCCCTTCCTTTGATTGTACTTACAATTATTAAAATTATTTTTATTAATCATTATGGTGTGAATGTGTGCTGAGTGTGCTGCAAACTGCAACCTAAATTGGAAAGCTGCGTCCATTTTTGTTGTGAGGAGCCAGAGAAAACAGAAGAGTACAAAATGTAATATTTATACAACTTTATTATTCAGGATTGGTAGTCTCAAAACAAATCTAAAAAGCAGAAGCAGCTACTGTGCCAATTTTACATATCCAACGGGGAAGCCTCTGAAGCCTTTCAAACTTCCCTTCCTTCCTTGGGTCAATCCTTCTCTTTGGTTTCAAAAGCCTAAAGAATCACGTAAATTATCCCCAACATGCTTAATTCAGCCGGATGAATTTATTGGGGAGAAATTCCCAGTGTCAAGAGAGAAAGGTGCTGGTTGACTTTGCTGTGGCCAAGGAAAGAGCTGAGTTTTCTCTAGATTCTCCCAAGAGCAATTTTCATAGCATAACTTACTAAAATGAAGGCACTTTATTATATGTAAAAAAACTTTTCAACTATCACATGGAATCCACACAAACAATAAACAACAACCCAGTTGAGGCAATGAGTTTTAGTCACTTAAAAGACTCAAGAACCTGCCCAAAGCATGTATTATGTGGGTGTATTGGGAGGTTCAGGTAGGGACAGGCCTCTGGGTGGCTCCTGCGACACCCAAAAGATGGACACCGAGGCTGAGGTCACATTCGCACCACCCCTTTAAAGCACATTTATAGCTTTTCTATGGTTTGTTAAAAGAATTCTGGAAACAGTAGTTTGTACTTCATAGACCTACAATTGCCAGCTCCCTTAAGAACTGAAGTTCCCAGGATTCCTTGGGGGGAAGCTTTAAAAGTATTGTGTGGATGCGACCTTCTTAGCATAGTTGAAGTTACACAGTTTAAATCCGCTGTGCGTTCTCACCTTCATGAGGTCTCGATTCATCATCTAAACTCTGACTGAGATTTGAACCCTGGTTGGGCGTCTCCCTTGTGTGGTACTTTTGATGCCTCTTGAGGTTTGATTTACGGGTGAAGCTCTTTCCACATATTGAGCATTCATGGGGTCTCTGCCCTTTGTGAATGCTCTGATGACTAGTAAGGTTTGACGTCTGAGCAAAACATTTATTACAGACTGAACATTTGAAAGGTTTCTCCCCTGTGTGAGTTCTTTTATGTTTAGTAAGGTTTGAGCTGTAATTGAAACTTTTCTCACACTTTGAACATTTGAAAGGTTTCTCCCCTGTGTGAGTTCTCTTATGTACTGTAAGATATGAGCTGTGTGCGAAACGTTTCCCACACACAGAACATTTGTAGGGCTTCTTCCTTGTGTGAGTTCTTTGATGTGCATTAAGGTATGAACTGCGTGCGAAACGTTTCCCACACACAGAACATTTGTAGGGCTTCACCCTTGTGTGAGTTCTTTGATGTGCATTAAGGTTTGATCTCACATTAAAGCTTTTCTTGCACACTGTACATTTGAAAGGCTTCTCCCCTGTGTGGGTTATTTTATGTACTTTAAGGTTCCATTTCTTGCGGAAGCTCTTTCCACAGTCTGCACATTTATGTGATTTCTGTCCTGTGTGAATCTTCTGATGGGCAGCAAACTGCTTCTGATACCTGAAGCTCCTTCCACACTCCAAACAAGTAAATCGCTTCACCTCTGTAGGGCATGTGGGGCTGTTTCCATTGTTTCTGCTCCCACTGCTTATTTCTCCAGACTCTGCCCTTTGAATTGTTTTCTCCTTTGTGGATGTTCTCAAAGCATCTCTGTTTTCTGGTTGTTCTCCTTGCTCAGTGAAGAAGCTACTTTGAGGAACGATGGATTTGTCTGTCTTCCGTTTTCTGTGGCTTCTCTTTTCCCTCCTTGGTCCTTTGTGACTCAGGAGGTTCTGCTCCACCATCTCATCCTGTGCTTTTTTTGAAGATTTCCTTCTGTTCTGTCTCCATTGCACAACACCTGCTGGATAAGAGAGAAGGAAAACATGGATGTTATAGAGAGATGGAAACAGAGTGATTCAATCTAATATATTTCGTATTTTGTTACACTTTTGGGGCCATTGCTGCCAAAGCGGGCAATGAGTTGCCATCATGGGTGACCTTTCTTTCCACTCTGCTCAATATCCTGAGTCTGGTTTTGCCATTGCATCAGATTCACCAGCAAGTTCCTAATCTTTAGAGCGAATACTTTCTCAGTCTGCAGGTGGAAGCTTACATTGCCTTTAGGAAGCATAGCTATATTTTTTGTCCATCATGAGGTTAGATCAAGATTTCTAATTCTTGGTACTTTGAAACTTTTCTAGTGCTCAAGAGCAGACAATACAGCCAAAGTAGCAGACTACGAACATAGGGAAAGTAGTTGTGAACAAATAACAAAAAATCAAAAAGTACCCAGCTAAATTGAAAAATTTGTCTACAAGGCTTACTGTATTTTTCGCTCAATAAGACACCCTTTTCCCCTCCTAAAAAGTAAGGGGAAGTGTGTGTGCGTCTTATGGAGCGAATGCAGGTGGGAGGCTCTGCTCAGCGCTCCCCTTAAAGAGCCGTGTGGAGTGTGTGTGCGGCTCTTGGGGGCTTTTCCCGAGGAGGAAAAGCGCTGCGATCCCGCTGGCTGTCTTGGCTTCTTGCTTAGCCGTGCACAGCCTCTCTCGGGCAGAGGCTTTGAGTGGCTACCCCATAAGCCAGGGCTGCACAGTGATACCGCTTGCTGTCCTGGCTTCTGGGATTCAGATTCCCCCCCCCCCCTTTTCCTCTTCCAAAAACTAGGTGCGTCTTATGGTCTGATGCATCTTATAGAGCGAAAAATATGGTTGGGGTGTGTGTGTGTGTGTGTGTGTGTGTGTGTGTACACACACACACACACACACTGTATACAACTCAAGAACAGTACAGCTTCCCCAGCAAACAGTCCTGCTGTTTCCCCAGCAAGCAGAACCTAAATAGAGTGGGTTCTATGACAGAGCCAAAGTTTCATCAGTGTCCAGTTGCAAGCTTAGATTGGCTTTAGGGAGCATAGCTATGTTGTTCCTCCTGGTTAGAGCAAGATTTCTGATTCCTGATGCACTGAAACTGTCAGGGAACTGCCATCAGCTCAGAGGCGAGTGGTGGAAGAGCAGTTGTGTTACAGGGAGCCTCCGAAGATCTTGCGAAGCAGTTCTTCCTCTGCGAGGAGGGAAGCCCTGCCTCCAGTGGGGAAGGGGCGCAGGGATCAGAAGATGCTAGGGAGAGCCTCAACACTGATCCTGAGCAAAGGGGATGGGAGGCAAGTACCCCTTTGCCAGTGTCCATGTTGTGCAGTAGGTTTGCGCACAGAGAGAGAGGAGAAGGATGGGGGTCACACGACTGTTATGCTGGGTAAGGTATAAGGACCGCCCACTCCCAGATTCTGCTAGCGACTGAGCAGACATGGACTTGTGACGCTCTTCACTGTAAGATAGGTTGTACAGATAATAAAGCCTGGAAAAGACAGGTTGGAGTCTTGCCTGCTTGCTCTTGAGCAACCACACCATCTCCTGACCGAAACTTTTCTAGTTCTTTGGAGTAGAAAATACAGCAAAATACTATGAGCAACAAATGAAACATCAAAAAGTACATAGTTAAACTGAGAAATTTCTGCACAAGCCTTTGTTAGCAATATCACTCTTCTGAGACTGCATTTTGTAATTAGTGGAAATCACACGGTCTGTCGGAAAGGAAGCATGAGAACCGGATATAGTCCTATCTATATGTATTATGTAATGTACTCTGTTCTCTTTCGGTGCTGAATGAGAGAGAGCGTCATGATTCTGTGTCTGTGTAATATAGTGTAAATAAATACATAGTTTAGATCTACAGATGGTTCATTCTTCTTGCTGTGCATTGCCAGAAGATTAGCGTGCATAAATCAAGTTGGTTTATGTCGCTGGAGCGCCCTGGAGAAGAAGGGAATGCCTTTCCAGAGCTATGCTCTCCAGAGGACACTCAGAGATCGGGGGGGCTGCAGATAGCCCAGAACGCTTTCCCAGCAGCCTTACATATATATAAAACTCAAGATCTTGTTTTTATTCCAAATGATTCTGGTAAATAAAGGACCAGGGCAATTTATGGAATGACAAAAAGTACTACCGAGGTTCATCTGGCAAAGGAAAAAACCAAGGATAAAATCTAAACTTTTAATAGATAAAAAAAGAAAGAGGTGGATTCTCAATGCCAGATTTGAAACTCTATTACGAGGCGTCCTGCCTGTGTTGGTTGAAAGAGTGGATAACATTGGAAAATACGGATTTATACTTGGAAGGTTATGATAACAGATCTGGGTGGCATTCTTACCTTTGGTATGACAAAGTAAAAGTTTGTAAAGGGTTTCTAAATCACGCGATAAGAAAGTCAATTTATGAAGTTTGGGACAAATATAAAAATCTGTTAGAATGGAAAACACCATGGTGGCTATCGCCAATAGGGGCACTGAGTGTTAAAAAATTAAATATGGAGGTAAGGTGGGCCACCTACGGTGAGATATTGATGGAAACCGATAAAGGATTAAAACTTCAATCATACAATCAAATAGAAGAAGTACTTATGGGTTGGTTGCAATATCATCAAGTAAATGATATATTTAATGGAGATAAAAGAAATTTAGATTTTGAAAATAAAAAATCTAGATTTCAAACCGAATTGTTGGAGCTCAAAGTTAAATTGGTATCAGAGATGTAATACAGTGGTACCTCGTGTTGCATACACTTCAGATTACAGACTCCGCTAACCCAGAAATAGTACCTTGGGTTAAGAACTTTGCTTCAGGATGAGAACAGAAAATGCGGTGCGGCGGTGCAGCGGCAGCAGGAGGCCCCATTAGCTAAAGTGGTGCTTCAGGTTAAGAAGAGTTTGAGGTTAAGAACGGACCTCCGGAACGAATTAAGTACTTAACCTGAGGTACCACTGTATATAATTTCTTTTTTAAAATTTCTGCACAAGCCCCCCCCCCCCCCACAACTCAAGAGCAGTATTGTTTCCCCAGCAAAGAGAACCTACATAGAGTGGGTTCTATGACAGTCCATTACTTTTAGTGGGTGTACTCTAAGTTGGTGTAGCATGGGATGACCTCAAACTAGCCTTCTGTTCTTGTCATTAAGGCCTGGAGCTCAGAAGGAATTCTGCCCGGGGCATTCCCTCCCCAATATGCATTACCTGGGAGTCCCATTACTTACCAGTATCCATACCTCTCTGAGCTGTGGCTTCACTGGGGGCCCTTCCTTGAAAAATGGGCTTCTGACTAACCATTTCCTCGTACCCAACGCAGGAGTCTTGTTCCTTGGTAGCATTAAGAACGGCTTGGAAAGTAGATTCATTGGGGCCTTTCCATTCTTCTCCGCCTGCAACAGGCTTAACTACATCCTTCCCTGGGTGTGTTTCCTTAGCATACCCAATTCTGATATGGATGATGGGCTTTTGTAGGACACGTTGCTCAGACACAATGCAGATGTCTTGTCCCTTAGCAGCATCAACAACAGTCTGGGCTGGAGGTTCGCTGGGGACTCTGGAGTCTAGTTTGCTGTGAACGGGACTCTCCACTGAGTGGGTTTCCTGCAAACACGCCTTTCTTATACAGTTGTTGGGGTTCTGCCAGATGTTTTCCTCACCCACAATGCACACATCCTTCTCCTTAGCAGCACCAGGAATTGTCTGCACTGTGATTTCCCAGGGAGATCTACAACTTCTTTCATGAAGAAGGGGTACATCCTCCTCCTCCTCCTCGACTGGGTGGGCTTCCTGCTGACCCTCAGTTCTCTTATGGATGATGGGCTTTGGCCTGATGGGTTCGCCATAGACAATGCACAGGTCTGGCTCCTTGCAAGTATCAAGCATCATCATCCTGGCTGTGGCATCAACAACAGCCTGGGCTGGAGTTTTACTTGGGACACTGGAGACTCCTTTGCTGTAAACTGGACCCTCCCCTGAGCTCATTTTCTGCAAACACATATTTCTCTCGCAGGTGTTGGGGTAGTGCCAGATGTTCTCCTCACCCACAATGCACACATCCTGCTCCTTAGCAGTACCAGGAATTGTCTGCACTGTGATTTCCCAGGGGGATCTGCAACTTCCTCCATGAAAAAGGGGTTCATCCTCCTCATCAACTGGGTGGGCTTCCTGCTGACCCCCCGTTCTCTTGTGGATGATGGGCTTTTGCCTGATGGGTTCCCCATAGACAATGCACAGGTCTGGCTCCTTGCAAGTATCAAGCATCATCATCCTGGCTGTGGTCCAACTGGGCTCCTTGCAACCTTCTTCTTAGGCACGGGCGTCTTCTGCTTCGTCTACTGGCTGCCACTTTCCCTTGGCCTGTTCAGGAAAGTAGATTGTTTGAAACAAGGCACCTTGAGAAACAGGAAATACAGAGAATTAGAAGCACACGAGTATCCCCATATGCACACTAGGCACTCTCCATCTTACTGTTTTAGGAAAATAGTTCACAAATGATTCTTTTCCTTCATGACCCTCATATACACAAGAGAATAGTAACTTGACCACTTAGCTCCATACTGTCTACACTGACTGGCAGCAGCTCTCCAGTGTTTCTTACAGGAAGCCTCTCCCAAGTCCTACATGGAGATTCTGGGGATTGAACTTGCCACCTTCAGCAATGCAAGGCAGGCACTCTAACATTGAGCTGCGTTTCTTCCGCCTAAGACGCTTTTAATCTTTGCTCCAGGAAATGTCGCCACCTCCACCTGCAGAAGCCCTAATACACATCCTGTCCGTCTTTTCCTTTCTGTTGTGTATTCTGGGCTGCAGCTCTTCCTTAAACAAGCTACCCCCTTAGTGAAATATGTAAATAACGCAGAACACAAAAGGCAAGAGACTGCCTTCCGGACCCCACCCCATCTCAACTTCCCAGGGGAAGAAATCTCTCTCTTGCACCCTTCCTTGCCACCCACATTCCTCCTCCTGCACAATGAGAAATCCCTTGTTTTCACTCCCCCCTAAGACTCTGTTGATATTTGCTCCAGAAATGTAGATTCCTCCACCTGCAGAAGACCTAAAACACACCCTTTCCCTCTTTTCCCTTCTGTTATTGACTCTGGATTGCAGTTCCCCAAGGACTCTCCCTTAAGCAATCATGCTCCTACTTGGACGCTCCCCCTTAGTGATATGTTTAATTAATGCAAAAGGCAAGAGGCTACCTTCTTGATCCCACCCCAGTTTACCCATGATCTACCAGTGAGCTACCACAGACGTTCGGTGATCTACCGGTAGATCACACTCTACCTGTTGGACGTGACTGCTCCAGAGGAATGCCAGCCTCCTTTGACTCACCCAGGTCCCCTTAGGACTAAGGCAGGTCTGCACTCGAGGCCCAGAGCAGCAGCCCCTTGTGAGATCAAGTCGGCATTTAAATGCCACAAAGGTGAGGGGGAAAACAGGGACGCCAGTTCAGAATTTTCTACCCAAATCCCAGCATGTCTTCTCTTGAGTTCTTGGTAGGCTTCAGCTCACCCCTTCTGGTAAACACTGGTGAATTCACAGGCTTTCCTTCTTCATCTCAAGCCCCTTCATTAACCCACTTGGGTGTTGGCTCAGATAAATGAGGCCAGGTGTTGATCATTTATGTGAGAAGTGCAAAGGCTGCTGGGAACTGGAGTTCACAGAAAAGCAAACTGCAGCAGGGAGGAAGTGTGATCTGAAAAGGGAACTCAGACAGTAGAGATATAGAGATAGATAGAGATATAGATAGATGATAGATAGATAGATAGATAGATGATAGATAGATGGATAGAGATCCTCTTTTCCCTGTGCACGTTGATTTATGGCCTTCTTGTTTTGTTTTGTTTTGTTTTGTTTTGAATTTGTTGTTGCCAGGGCTATTGTTCTCCACCCTAGGATGATGCAGCATTCAGCCATCTCATTGGACATGTAGATGGCGGTACTTAACTGGCCAGCTTAGTCCATTAGCTTAGAAAGAGACGGTCTGACTGGTTCAGCAGTGGCAGCAGCTTCTACTAGATTTTAAACTCACAGATACAGGATCGTAGACCTGAAAGGCACTCATGGGTTAATATGTGGAACAAAGCAATTCGAAACTTGGAGAAAGCGGATATCTAAATTTATCTGGCTGGGAAAGAAACCCAGGATTAAATATAAAATCCTGACTGATGCAAAAGAAAGAGGCGGCTTTTCCCAGCCAGATCTAAAAATTTATTACGAAGCAGCTTGTCTAAGTTGGTTGAGAGATTATATGACATTTGACAATGAGGAGATATGAGATCTAGAAGGTTTCGATAACAGGTTCCGATGGCATGTGGTACGGGAAAGTGAATGTACATAAAGGATTTCTGCACCATTTTATTAGAAAATCCCTGTATGAAGTATGGAATAGACATAAAAACCTGTTAGAAAGAAAAACTCCATGGTGGATTTCGCCATTGGAGGCATTTGCTGTAAAAAAGAAGAATATGGGGAAGGAGTGGGCAACATATAGAGACGTAGGGGAAGAAGTTGACAGCAAACTAAAACTAAAATCATTTGAAGAATTGAGGGGAAAACTAACTGATTGGCTACAATATCATCAATTACAAGATGTTTTCAGGAAAGATTACAAAAGTAATGGATTTAGCAATACTAAATCTAAAATAGAAACAGAATTGTTGGGCAGTAAAAAGAAAGTGATGTCAAAAATGTATAAAGTATTATTAGAATGGAACACAAAGGATGAGGAGGTAAAAAGCACAATGATAAGATGGGCACAAGATTTGGGACACAATATTGCTTTTGAGAGATGGGAGGTAATGTGGAATAAAACAATTAAATTTACTGCATGTGTGGCTCTTCAAGAGAATCTAATGAAAATGATGTACCGTTGGTACATCACCCCGGGTAAGCCGGCCAAAATGTATAGGTGCCAGGACAAATTATGTTGGAAATGTAAGGTGAAGGAAGGGAACTTCCTACATATGTGGTGGTCCTGTGCTAAGGTTAAGGCTTTTGGGGACATTATTTACAATGAACTAAAAAAGATACTAAAATATAACTTCAGTAAAAAACCAGAGGCATCTTTATTAGGGCTAACTGAGGAAGAAATTTATAAAAAAGATGTAAATTTATTTATGTATGCCACAACAGCAGCGAGAACCTTCCTGGCTCAAAGGTGGAAGCAGCAAGAACTCCCTACACTGGAAGACTGGAGAATAAAAATGGTAGAATTTGTGGAGTTGGCAAAGCTGACGGGGAGAATCAGGAATCGGCCTGAAGAAAAATATCAAAAGGACTGGAGCAAATTTATTATTTACCTGAAAGAAAATTGTACTCATTTAAAAACATTTGTAGCATTAACGTGAAGTGTTTTGTAATATGAAATTAAGATGTTGATTTGTAAACATATTTTAAGGTGACTATACGATAAAGAAATGACTTCGGGAATGCGAAAAATAAGTTATAGACTATAGGGATGTCAGAAAGAGAGATAGAAGGAAGTCTAAGCTCATTTTGAGCAAATAATACAAGTTGTGAATATGTGTATTGAATTAAATGAAATATGGAAAAATTCAATAAAAATTATTCTAAAAAAAATGAAAGGCACTCATGGGTATCATCCAGACTGACTTCCCAAAAGCCTGTAACAGTACATACAGTACAAGCGTAAACATATATACTTGTGGTGAGGGACCTGTGACTCTTCCAATGTTTGTAGGACCACAACAGCCATCATCCCACACAATTGGTTGTTTGTTTATGCAGCAAAGAAACCAAAAACATAATGTGTAGTTTGGGTGGGAAATAGATGATGAGCATTTTCACATTGTACTCCCAGAGTGTCTGGATGAAGCAGGAGAATAACCCTTAGGCATCCTCTCCAAATCGGAAGCCTAGAGTAACTGGTAGGATCATGTGCTCAGTCACGCAATGGCTTTCCAAGAGGATTGCACCCATTTATGACAGATGAAACTATTGATGGCTACTATTCATGAGAGCTATGCCCTGCCCCGTGTGCAGAGGATCCCGCCAGTGTCCTTACGGTGGTCAAGTGGTGCTGGGGGCAAACCGCTATGTACGGCACATGTGCGGCGTCTCTCCGTACAGGGCATACACAGCATCTCTCCGTACAGGGCATGTGCGCAGTGCCGCGCATGTGCCGTACATAGCGGTTTGCCACTGGCGCCGCTTGAGCGCCATACGGATGGCGGTGGGATCCCTCTGCCAGCGCTATAGCTGCAAGTGGAGGATCCTGCCACCATCCATACTGTGCTCAAGAGCAAGCGGTGGCAAACCGCTATTTACAGCACATGCGTGGCGCCACTCGCCTGCGCCATACATAGCGATGCCACGCATGCGTCGCCGGCGATTTGCCCCACCCTGGGTGCCTGTTAGCCTTCCTTCAACGCTGGGCAGCCATGGCTTGGGGAATACAGATTGGCCCACAGGCCAGAGGTTGTGCAGCCATGTGCTATGAGAAAAGCCGTACCAAAAACCCCAAACTAACAATTTAATAAATGCTGCAGCAGCATATTTAAAAGTGCAACCTTGACAGGAGGCAAGAGTAATAAAAAGAGAAGCAAAAGGAATAAAAAACATACAAAATTTATTGATGAATAGAGCAAACACATTAAAATACTTATTGAAGCAAGTCCCAAATAAAAACATGCATTTAAAAAGAAGTACCATGACAGGAAAAATACACTGAAGTAGAAGAATGGAGAAACAGAAGCATTTGCAACATTTCTCTGCCTCTCCATTGCTGTCTTGTGCCGATTCAACTGACGTGAAATGAGTGCGCTATCATAAAAGATTTCCCCACACTTGTGGGTTATTTCGTGGGAATTGTCTTGTGCTGATTAATTGGATATTTAAAAAAGGGTCTTGCTTCAGCCTGAGAAGCTCTGCGGATGTCTCCTATTTATGCTTCAGTTGATGTAACCCAAGGCTTCCGCTGCACCCAAATGTTCTGGAACAAATGGAACATATGAAACATTTCTTTTCAGGGCGCGTTACATTTTGTTCAACAAGACTTGGTTCAGAAGTATGGCTCAGGCCAAAATCTGGCTCCTCTCCTCTATGAATTCTCTGATGTTCCATAAGGGAGGTGCTGCACCTGAAGCTCTCTCCGCATTCTGAGCATTTGTGAGGTCCTTCTTCAATGTGCATCCTGTTATGTTTAATGAGATCAAACGGAGAAGTAAAGTCCTTGTCGCATTTTGAGCATTTGTATGTTTTTTCCACTTCATGGGTTCTCTGGTGAGCGTTGAGCTGCGTGTTGAACTGGAAGCCCTGCTCACATTTTGAGCATTTAAAATGCTTCTCTTTTGTGTGGATTAAGCTTCTTTTTTAAACAAAAAAATGTCACAAGAAATCCACAGCACAAATGGACAACAAAACCTGAGGCAATGAGTTCTCGTCACTAAAAAGACCCAAGAACCCCCTCAAAGCATGGGTATGTGTGTGTATTTGAAGGTTTGGGGAATGGAGCCTCTGGGTGGCTCCAGTGATGCCAAAAAGATGGGTGCTGAGACTGAGGTCACATTCACACCATACATTTATAACTGTTGCCATGGCTTCATCCAAAGAATGATGGGAAAAGTAGTTTGTACTGTAAGTCTATGGACTTACAATTGCCCGCTCGCTTAAGAAATGAAGTTCCCAGGATTCCCTGGGAGGAAGCTTTAAAAGTATTGTGTGGATGTGACCTTCTTAGCATAGTTGAAGAAGTTACATGGTTTCCATCCGTTGTGCGTTCTCACCTTCATGAGGTCTCGATTCATTATCTAAACTCTCACTGAGATTTGAACCCTGGTTGAGCGTCTCCTTTGTGTGGTGCTCTTGATGCCTCTTGAGGTCTGATTTACGGGTGAAGCTCTTTCCACATTGTTCACAATTGTACAGTTTCTCCCCTATATGGGAAGAACTTGTATGTCTGGAAAGACCTCCGCTCTCACTGAAGCTTTTTCTACACACCGGGCATTTGTAGGGTTTCTCTCTTGTGTGAGTTCTTTGATGTTTAAGGAGATTTGCCTCCTGACTGAAGGCTTTTCTACACTCTGACCATTGAAAAGGTTTCTGTGCTGTGTGGGTTCTTTGATGTGTGTCCCCTTGAACTGAAACATTGACTGCACTTGGAACATGCATAGACTTTGTTCCATCTGTGTATGATTCTCTTATGTCTAGTAAGGACTGACCTGCTGCTGAAACATTTTCTGTACCCTGAGCATTAATAAGGTTTCTCTGCTTTCTGTGGTATTCTTTATGTTTGGTAAGATATGACCGATTAGTATAGTTTTCCCCGCAAGCTGAACATTTATACCTTTTTTTGTGAATTATCTGTTGACTAAGAAGATTTGAGCTCTTACTAAAGCTTTTTCTACCCAGTGATAACTTAAAAGGTGTCTTCCTCCTGTGAAGTTTTAGATATTTAGTAAGGTTTGATTTCTGACTGACACACTTACCACACACTGAGCATTCACGGGGTTTCTGCCCTTTGTGAATTCTCTGATGTCTAGTAAGGTTAGACATCTTAGCAAAACATTTATTACAGACTGAACATTAGAAAGGTTTCTGCCCTGTGTGAGTTCTTTTATGTTTAGTAAGGCTTGAGCTGTCAGTGAAGCTTTTCTCACAATCTGAACATTTGAAAGGTTTCTCCCCTGTGTGAATTCTTTCATGTACTTTAAGGTTTGAGATATGTGCGAAATGTTTCCCACACACAGAACATTTGTAGGGCTTCTCCCCTGTGTGGGTTCTTTTATGTACTGTAAGGTATGAGCTGTCAGTGAAGCTTTTTTCGCACTCTGAACATTTGAAAGGCTTCTCCCCTTTGTGAGTTCTTTTATGTACTGCAAGGTGGAAGTTGTGTGCGAAACATTTATCGCACTCCGAACATTTGTAAGGCTTCTCCCCTGTGTGAGTTCTTGTATGTCTAGAAAGGTTTGAGTGGTCAGTGAAGCTTTTCTCACACTCTGAACATTTGAAAGGTTTCTCCCCTGTGTGGATTCTTTCATGTACTTTAAGTTTCCATTTCGTGCGGAAGCTTGTTCCACAGTCTGCACATTTATGAGGTTTCTGTCCTGTATGAATCTTCTGATGGGCAGCAAACTGCTTCTGAT
Organism: Podarcis pityusensis; assembly: GCF_964106645.2. Classification (NCBI taxonomy): domain Eukaryota; kingdom Metazoa; phylum Chordata; class Lepidosauria; order Squamata; family Lacertidae; genus Podarcis; species Podarcis pityusensis. The sequence goes on from NC_138029.1 coordinate 120,246,311, forward strand.
TCCTGAAGCTCCTTCCACACTCCAAACAAGTAAATCGCTTCACCTCTGTAGGGCATGTGGGGCTGTTTCCATTGTTCCTGCTCCCACTGCTAATTCCTCCAGACTCTGTGCTTTGAATTGTTTTCTCCTCTGTGAATGCTTTCAAAGCATCTCTGTTTTCTGGCTGTTCTCCTTGCACAGTGAAGAGGCTACTATGAGGAACGATGGATTTGTCTGTCTTCCGGTCTGTGTGGCTTCTCTTTCCCCTCCTTGGTCCATCCTGACTCAGGTAGTTCTGCTCCATCATCTCATCCTGTGCTTTCCCCAAAGATTTCCTTCTGTTCTCTCTCCACTGCACAAGACCTGCAGGATAAGAGAAAAGGAAATCATGGATGTCAGAGAGAGATGGAAACAGGAAGATTCAATCTAATATGTTTTGTAATTTTGTTACACTTTTTGTGTAACTGCTGTCTAAGCGGGCAATGATTATCCATCATGGGTGACCTTTCTTTCCACTCTGCTCAATAGCCTTAGTCTGGTTTTCCATTCTGTCAGATTCACCAGCAAGTTCCTACCTGTAGAGATCCTATTCTTTAGAGCAAATATTATCTCAGACTCCAGGTAGAAGCTTAAATTGGCTTTAGGAAGCATAGCTATATTATTTGTCCATCATTAGGCTAGATCAAGATTTCTAATTCTTGATGCATTGAACCTTTTCTAATGCTCAAGAGCAGACAATACAGCAAAAGTAGCAGACTATGAACATAGGGAAAGTAGTTGTAAACAACAAACAAAACAATTTCTTCACAAGATTGGGTTCTATGTCCGTCCATTACTTTTAGTGGGTCTATTGTAAGTTGCTGTAGCATGGGATGACCTCAAAAATAGCCTTGTATTCTTGTCATAAGACCTGGAGCTAAGAAGCAATTCTGCCTGGGACCTCCATCCCCAATATGCATTACCCAGGAGTCTCATTACTTACCAGTATCCATATCTCTCTGAGCTGTGGCTTCACTGGGGGCTGTTCCTTGAAAAATGGGCACAATGCAGATGTTTTGTCCCTTAGCAGCATCGCCAACAGTCTGGGCTGGAGGTTCGCTGGGGACTCTGGAATCTAGTTTGCTGTGAACGGGACTCTCCACTGAGTGGGTGTCCTGCAAACACGCTTTTCTCTCACAGATGTTGGGGTTGTGCCAGATGTTTTCCTCACCCACAGTGCACACATCCTGCTCCTCAGCAGCACCAGGAACTGTCTCCAACATGATTTCCCAGGGGGATCTGCAACTTCCGCCACAAAGAAGGGGTGCATCCTCCTCCTCCTCGACTGGGTGGGCTTCCTGCTGACCCTCCGTTCTCTTATGGATGATGGCCTTTGGCCTGATGGGTTCCCCATAGACAATGCACAGGTCTGGCTCCTTGCAAGTATCAAGCATCATCATCCTGGCTGTGGCATCAACAACACCCTGGGCTGGAGTTTTACTTGGGACACTGGAGACTCCTTTGCTGTAAACTGGACCCTCCCCTGAGCTGATTTTCTGCAAACACATATTTCTCTCGCAGGTGTTGGGGTAGTGCCAGATGTTCTCCTCACCCACAATGCACACATCCTGCTCCTTAGCAGCACCAGGAATTGTCTGTACTGTGATTTCCCAGGGGGATCTGCAACTTCCTCCATGAAGAAGGGGTACATCCTCCTCATCAACTGGGTGGGCTTCCTGCTGACCCCCCATTCTCTTGTGGATGATGGGCTTTTGCCTGATGGGTTCCCCATAGACAATGCACAGGTCTGGCTCCTTGCAAGTATCAAACATCATCATCCTGGCTGTGGTCCAACTGGGCTCCTTGCAAACTTCTTCTTAGGCACGGGCATCTTCTGCTTCATTTACTGGCTGCCACTTTCCCTTTGCCTGTTTGAGAAAATAGATTGTTTGAAATAAGGCATCTTGAGAAACAGGAAATACAGAGAATTAGAAGCACACGAGTATCCCCATATGCACACTCTCCATCTTACTGTTTTAGGAACAAAGCTCACAAATGATTCTTTTCCTTCATGACCCTCATATACAGAAGAGAATAGTAACTTTGGCCACTTAGCTTAGTACAGTACTGTCTATACTGACAGGCAGCAGCTCCCAGGGTTTCATATGGGAAGCCTATCCCAAGCCGTACATGGAGATACTGGGGATTGAACTTGCCACCTTCTGCAATGCAAGGCAGGCACTCTACCATTGAGCTGCGTTCCTTCCGCCTAAGACGCTTTTAATCTTTGCTCCAGGACATGTCACAACCTCCACCTGCAGAAGCCCTAATACACATCCTGTCTGTCTTTTCGTTTCTGTTGTGGATTCTGGGGTGCAGCTCTTCCTTAAATAAGCTCCCCCTTAGTGAAAAATGTAAATAACGCAGAACACAAAAGGCAAGAGGCTGCCTTCCGGATCTCACCCCATCTCAACCTCCCTGGGGAAGAAATCTCTCTCTTGCACCCTTCCTTGCTACCCACATTCCTCCTCCTGCACAATGAGAAATCCCTTGTTTTCACTTTCTCATTTTTCCAAAGGGCTGTCACCCTTTGACTCACCCAGGTCCCCTTAGGGATGCTGCCGATGGCAGTGTTGTGTCCGTGTGATCTGTCTGAAGTGAAACAGACAGAGGAAGATCCCTAAACATTAACAGGGAGAAATCTGTGCTTTCTAAAAGGGACAAAGTGAACAAACATGAGATTGTAGATATATGATCTTCTCAGTTATGTTTCTGAAAGTAAAGCTATTTGGAATATAAATAGTCTGGACATTGAACATGATCGACACACAAGCATGCCAACCTTTCCTTCATGATCCCCCCTATCGTTGATCTTCATTCCTTCCACCTAAGACTCTGTTGATATTTGCTCCTGAAATGTAGCAACCTTTACCTGCAGAAGCCCCAAAACACATCCTGTCCCTGTTATGTACTGAAGTTCTCACCCTGGGCCAGCAGGGGAATACTGTAGATAGTTATGCAAATGAAGGATTGAAAAGTGACGTTCAGTGATTGGATAGTTTTGTATGCAAATGAAGGATCGAAAAGTGACGTTCAGTGATTGGATAGTTTTAGAAAATGGCAACAGTTACAATTGTTCTGGAGCGCTATATAAGCAGGCTGACTGAGCCCCTCAGCTTAGTTCTGTTCTGACCTCTCAATAAAGAAGAGCTGTTTGAAGAATCGCTGTGTCGTCTGCTATGTTCGCCCACAACTTAACAGTCCCTCTTTCCCCTTCTGTTATTGACTCTGGGTTGCAGCCCCGCAAGGACTCACCCTTAGGCAATCAAGGCCCAGAGAAACAGCCCCTTGCAGAGGTGTGAGATCAAGTCTGCATTTCAAATTCCACAAAGGAGAAGAAAGAGGGGGGAAACAGGGACCCCCAGTTCAGAAATTTCTGCCCAATCTCAGCACGTCTTATCTTGAGTTCTCGGTAGGGTACTTTGAGTGCTGCATATGTACCCTAGATTTCTGACATTCCGCATGTTATTGTTTTATGAAAATAGCTCACAATATAATATTTCCTTCATGATGCTACACAAGAGAATAGGAATGTTGGCCACTTAAATTTAGGACTGTCTGCACAGACTGAATTGAACCTGCAACCATCTGCAATGCAAAGCAGGTACTCTCCCACTGAACCGCATTCCTTCCCTCTATTTTTTTTTTTAAATAATTTTTATTAACAGGCCAATCACATCACATTATCATATCACATTAGTTCCAAATTATACAGCCAAACTTTAAATTTTGTTGGGGGTGCCCATAGATCAAGCTCGGCTCGAGTCCAAAACAGCATCACTTATCTTACTGCTTTCATTAGACAGTTCTGTCCAGTTTGATCCGGATAGTCCTTTATTACTTCCTTTCTCTTCCTGTTGTTATCATAAATTCCTTTCTTTGTGATCTCTGATGATTTTCACAAGCAGGTTGAAAGCTGGCATTCTATGTGGATTTTTGTACTCTTCCAAAAATCATATCGATCAGAGACAGCCTCTGTACAACGCTTCCATACACAAGATTAGTCTCCGATCTGTCCTTTATTTTTCAAATAAATCAAATGGGTCTGGGGGCTCTGTCAGGTCAAACTTGCATTCCAACATTCCTTCTCGTTCGAAGAGTCCTGATTCTCCTCCCCCAGTCCGTCTTCCTCCGACAAGCCTGTCTTAGCGAGACGCCATATTTTAACTGCGTCATAAGAATTTTCCACTTTTCTCACCATTCTCCAGTCTTCTTTCCTGCTTTAATCCATCCCACATAGTTCTTAAAATCCTGCCTGTGATTCATAAAAACGCAACGATCTTGTTTCTATCTGGGGTGAAGGGTTATTTATGTCACATCATGCAGGGGGAAAAAAGAGTTTTTTCCTCCACCCCCCCCCCTTCGTTCCAAACATACAATCTCCTTGTGGTAATTCATCAGAAGATTTACTTATCCGTCCGTCACTCTTGGTCACAGAGATCCATAAATCAGCAGCAGTCTTATCTTCGAGCTTTACTTGATGTATGTGCTTTCAGCTTTATTTCCAATCGTATGTTTCCAATTATAATTCCAAGCTGAAGCAACCAGCACGCGCTGATTGGAATCGGCATCAGGAAGATCTGACTTCACCGAGGGCCTTTTGCCAAGTGTTCGGCACCCCCATCACTTGTATCAGGGGGTGCATTATGAACACCACTGGCAGGGTAGAGCCCCCCCGCATCCTGGGGGGGCATTAGGAAGGCTGCCTACTTCCCATAGCAGCCCCTTAGTACCTCGTATGGGTCAGAGAGATGTTATTGTCAGCCATCTTCCAACGCGCCACCTGGTGCCCCCCCCGGAATTCTCGCATTTGACCG